>NC_092720.1:50839930-52118322 GCF_047496885.1 Scyliorhinus torazame | reverse complement strand
TGGATTGTTTGATTTTATTTTTGGAGAGTTATTATTTTTGTTATGGCAGTTGCCATTTAGTTTATATATTTATTTATTTGTTAAAACGGCCACTGTTATTTATACTGTTTTATTGTTGTAAAAAGGAAAACCTTTGTATTGTTTTGTTTGGCCAAAAATTTGAATAAAATATATTTTTTAAAAAGATAAAGCAACCAGACCCAGTCCACTAATCCCTGCCCAAACCCAAACCATCCCAGGACCTCCCATAAGTATCCCCACTCCACCCAATCAAAGCCTTCTCTGCAACCATAGCCACCACCACCTCAACCTCGCGCCCCTCTGTAGGCATCATGATAACGTTCAAGAGCCTCCTAATATTGGTCGCCAGGTGCCGCCCCTTAATAAACCCCGTCTGATCTTCCCCTATTATCCCTAGGACACAATCCACGATCGTGTGGCCACGATCTTTGCCAGCAGTTTGACATCCACATTCAATAGGGAGATTGGTCTATATGAACGTAGTTTTCCGGGTCTTTGTCCCGCTTCAAAATGATAGAGATTGACGCCCGTGACAACGTCAGAGGGAGCACTCCCAACTCCTTTGCTTTGTTGAAGGCCCTTGCCAACAACGGTCCCAGCACCCCCAAAAACTTCAGATAAAATTCCACTGGGTATCCATCTGGTCCTGGGACTTTATCCGATTGCATCACCTCCAGCCCCTCCATTACCTCCCCAAGCCCAATTGCTCACTCGCAGGTCCAGCCAATGCGGGGCATGGTCCAACACGACTATTGCTGAATATTCAGCATCTATCACCTCTGCCAGCAGCATTTTATCCAGCACAAAGAAATCTATTCGGGAGTACACCTTGTGCACATGAGAGTAGAATAAAAATTCTTTCCACCTCGGCCTCACAAATCTCCACAGATCGACCCCCACCCCCCCGTGCTCCATGAAACCCCGGAGATCCTTCGCCGCAGCTGATACCTTCCCCGACCTAGGGCTCAACCGGTCCAGTCTTGGATCCAGGTTGAAGTCTTCCCCCCCCATAATCAGCCGATGAGAATCCAGGTCCGGAATCCTCCCCAGCACTTGCCTCATAGATTCCACATCGTCCCAGTTCGGGGCATAAATATTCACCAATACTAACGGCATTCCCTCCAGTTTCCCACTAACCATGACATATCTATCTCCCCACCCCACCCCACCCCCAGATCCGCCTCTATATTCCCCACCTCGAATGCCACCCGCTTATTGACCAAAATTGCCAACCCTCTTTGTTTTAAAGTCCAATCCTGAGTGGAATACTTGCCAACCCATCCCTTCCTCGACTTGATCTGGTTCCCCATCTTCAGGTATGTCTCTAGCAGCATGGCCACATCCGCCTCCAGTCGCCTCAAGTGTGCAAACACACGGGCCCTCTCGACTGTCCCATTCAAACCTCGAACGTTCCATGTGACCAGCCTGGTCGAGGGGCAACCACCCCCCCAGCATGGTCGGGGGGCACTCTCCCCGCTGATCAGCCATAACCCCTCGTGGGTCAGCCTCCAGCCTGTGTCCCGCACCTCCCTTGGCCCGCCTTCGAGCGCCCACTGTCATCAACCCTCCTCCTCCTCCATTTTAAATGCCCCACCCCTGTCAGCAGCAATACCACCCCCCCCCAGGTCCCCCTCCCCTTGCTAACCTTCAACTCACTCCCACTGTTGTTCCGTGAAGTAGCCCGCCCAGCTAGCCTGGCAGCTCCCGCCCCTGGCGCCTAGCATCCTACCCCCACTGATTTCTCTCTTCCCCCCACTGATTTCTCTCTTCCCCCCCCCCCCCCCGCCCCCCCCCAAGCTCAACATTAGTGCAAACAATCAATAGGAACAGAAAAAAAGAAACCAACTCCCTTGACAAAAAACAAAATAAAAAAACAGAACTGAAGCCAAAAACAAGGGGAAAAAAGAAATGGCCCCAAACAAAAGTCTTTACAGCAGCATCACAACTCCTCCACCAGAGTTCAAGGTCCACCTTCTCCTGCCAGTCCATTGTCTCTCATAAACTCCGCTGCCTCCTCCGAAGATCCAAAATACAGCTCCCGGCCCCCATAGGTCACCCATAGACGCGCCAGGATCAATAGTCCAAACTTCACCCCCTTCTTGTAGAGGGCCACCTTCAGCTTCTTAAAACTTGCCCTCTTCTTGGCCAGCTCTGCACTCAGGTCCTGGTACAAGTGAATCCCACTGCCCTCCCAGGTGCAGCGCCTCCTCAGCCTGGCCCACCTCATGATTCGCGCCTTATCAAGGAATCGGTGCAGCCGCACCACCATCGCCCTCAGCGGCTCATTCCCCTGGGACCTCCTCATCAACGCCCTGTGCTCTTGGTCCACCTCCAACGGCCGGCCAAACATACCTTCACCAAGCAGCTTCTCGTGCATCTTCCACTCATATGCGCCAGCATCGGCTCCTGCGCATCCTCCAGCAGACCCACGATCCAAATATTCTGCCTGCGTGACCGGTTCTCCAAGTCCTCCATCTTCTCCTCCAACCGCTTCTGGTGGTTCCGCCTTAGCGCCATCCCCGCTGCCATGGAGGCAAGCTGGTCGTCGTGCTCCCCCATCAGCTCCTCCAACTTCTGGGTTGCCTGACCCTGGGCTGCCAGCCTCGTCTCCACGTGGTCAACCACTGCATTGATTGGGTCCACCACCTTGGCCAGGTCCTCCAGACTCTCCTTTCGTTGCTGGGTGGACTTCTCATTCAAGAAGCTCACCAGCTGCTCCATCGACCTTAGAGCCGGCAGGGCCGCTCCCTGCACCTCCGCCATCTCCACATTCGTTGCCAGCGCCACACCCGCTTTGACTGTCTCATTCCTTCTATTTCGGGCACTTCTGGTCCTCAGCTCCATAAACTAGAGGGTCAATCCCCTCTACTCGCACTCCTGCATCTTTTTCCGTCTCACTCCCACTTGAAAATCGGGGGAAAAGTCCAAAAAAGACCGCCACGAGCGGGAGCTATCAAATGTGCGAACACTCACTCCAAGGCCGCAAACAGGGCGGGATTCTCCGACCCCCCCCCGGCGATTCTCCGGCCCGCGATGGGCCGATGTCCCACTGCTTCTATGCCAGTCCCGCCGGCGTAAATTGAACCAGGTCTCTTACCGGCGGGACCTGGTGGCAAGGGCGGGCTCTGGGGTCCTGGGGGGGGGGGGGCGGCACGGGGCGATCTGGCCCCGGGGGGTGCCCCCACGGTGGCCTGGCCCGCGATCGGGGCCCACCGATTCGCGGGCGGGCCTGTGCCGTGGGGGCACTCATTTCCTACGCGCCACCCATCAGCCTCTGCCATGGCCGACGCGTAGGTGAACCCCCGCTGATGTCCCGCGCATGCGCGGACTCGCGCCGGAAGGCGGAGACCCTTCAGCTCCGGCTGGCGTTGCGCCAAAGGCCTTCCACGCCAGCTGGTGGGGCGCCAACCACTCCGGGGCGGGCCTAGCCCCTAAAGATGCGGGCCTAGCCCCTAAAGGTGCGGAGGATTCCGCACCTTTGGGGCGGCCTGACGCCGGAGTGGTTCACGCCACTCCGTCTCGCCTGGACCCCCGCCCCGCCGGGTAGGGGAGAATCCTGCCCCAGAAGTCAAGTGCTTTAAACATTAATAAAGAGTGACTTGTAAGAAATATCCTGTATCTGCCACATCAGTTGATACCCTAGTTTGAGGGCAACACATCAAATTTTGTTGAGGATTCATTGATTCCTTGTCTAGCTATTATAGCGTCAGTTGTAGGGCCTGCTGAATAAAGCAGTGTGTTAACCTGTTCAGCATCTGTCTTTGTGTCTAGACCTGCAGCAATCATGTATCAAAGGATTCTCTTTTTCCAGCACTCCTAATTTTATGACTGGACAGGTCATTGGGTGAGTCCAAACTGGCCTGGAAAGGTAGATTTTTGATCCATGGTCATTTAAAATTAAAAGTGTGTGCAGCTTTAAATGCTGTTTGGAAATCGAAGATGGCGCTGTCATAAAATTCTTCTCAAAGAGACTTCCCTGTTTGTCAGTTTCGGCAGGCTCTCGCAGTAATGGCAGTCACGATTTCCATATTTTAAATGTTTAGCAGTGATTCCATGGATTGACTTTTTTTTTGAGTCTTCCCTGCAGTACCTCAAAATTTTGGGGCCGTGAAACTATTGGTTCTCGGCATTTGCTGTTTCTATTTAAACTGCTGAATATGTATTTTTTAATGTTAAAATCAGAGTGAGCTTGGCTGCCACATGTTCAGGCCTCGATTTGGGCTATTTGTCCTGCGTTTAAAAATGGCATTTCTGACTGCTGCTGACTTAGAAGCTTTTTAAAACTCTTTCTGGCCTAGAAACTGTGGTGATGTGCATCAATGTAAATGCATATAGGCTAGCTAGACACTAGAGGGAGCACCAAAGACATCACACACACACACACACTCAACCAATAGATCAGGTAGATGGGGCACGACCAATGGACATTCACGATACACACAGAGGTGACACAACCATAAGAGGGCATTACACCAACCCATATATAAAGGACACCACACACATGATCTGCCTCTTTCCAGTGGAGACAGTCAGTGAGTAGAGACACAGGGTTGATTCAATATTACATCCACCACGTGGATTGCGGCAACTGGTTAGTCAGTCTGGGTAGCTATAGTAGGATTAGCAGTAGTGTCGAACCCGAGTAATAGAAGTGTAAATAGTTTAATAAACGTGTTAAAGTTATCTCCACGTCTGAACCTTCCTTTGTCAAGTGCACCACAAGGAAGCCGCTTATGTTACACCTACAACATAACAAATCAGAAACAAAGCTTTTATAGCGCACCCCTGCTAGCTCTGACTCTGCATTCTTTGGTATTGACTTCTATGGGTGCCAGGTTTGCATCGCCAGGGATCGCAGCCTTGGGGTGGGGGGGCATCATGAAAGGGGGAGCATGAGGGAGCAAGAAAAAGGTTGGGATGCTGAAGGGGAGATTTCTGAAAGGGGAAGGTGCAGTGATCGGGGCAGCCTTTCAAAATGGCGTCCCAATCTGTGAGGAGCCGGTCTGTGCTGGCAAGCTCAACTCCCCAGTGCAGGAAATCTCTAAGTGCGGCCTTGGCGGGGAGAAACTCTCCGTGGCCCAAAAAGACGGTGCTGTCAAAAAATAGTGGGGTCAATCTTGGCACTACAGCCATCAAGAAATACCCTGCCAAACGCACCTGAACTGAACTTGGAAATTTTTCAGGTGAATCGTGCCCTTTGAGTTTAGTTTGGCAAGATGATGTAGTTAATGGGAGGAGCCAGGGGCTGAACCACTCAGGTGTTGAAGATCAAGTCAGTTAAAGATTTGACTGTGGACAGACCAGCAGCTGCTCTCAAAACAATTAATTTTGCTTAGGACAGGAGCAGTTTCTCAAAGGTTGGCAGGTTAAACAGTAATTTGAGACAGGCAATAATCTGCAGGCTGGATCCTGAAGGATATCTCTTTCTCAAAGCAGGATGTCCAATAAATCTTTATTAAGCAAGTATTCCTGGGTCTTCTAACTGTATTTAAAAGTGGATTTTGACCTGAGATGGATGTTGTTTGAGTGGAGATAAAGATAGCCATTAAGGGTTATTATTTCATTGTACTTATGAGCATTAACTGATGATTGTAAGCTAATATTTTTATTATATTAAAGTTAGTAATTCATAATAAAGTTTGTTTTAAGATACCATATTCCTATTTGTGCGTGGAATCATTCCTGGAGTGAAGGATCCTTTCTTCGCAGTCTTTCAAATTAAACAAAATATTGGGGTTTCTGTCTGATACCCTAGCAACTGTTGGGGTCTAGTCCAGGATTGTAATACAGACCTTCATACCATACAACTAATGTTCATGCATCCGTGGTATTTTCCAGCTTCATCTCTTTCCTTTAAATAAAAACAGAAACTTCTGGAAATACTGAATATCTCCAGTATTTTCTGTTCCTATTTCAGATCTTGCTATTTTGCTTTTGGTTCCTCATACTTTTTAAATCTTTTTGGCTTCCTTCCTTCCCTGATCCCCAGGCTTTCCATGATCTTTGTGATCTCGAACATATTTTGCTGATTGCAGAGAGAGCACATTTTATTCATCTTTGTTTCTACAACAGATCCTCGTTCTCAGTGAAACAGGTCTCTGATGACAAAGGATTCGATTAATAAGTGTTTTTGTAAATATATATTTTATTGCATTGCACCATTCCCGAAATAGTGTCTAAATCAGTGATGGGCAACCTAGGATGGTGAGTGGGCTGCATGAGTGGCCCTCTTTCATCTCAGTGGGCTGCGAGATTGAAATCAGACTTTAATCACTAACCATGACTCCATTAATAAGATTAAATACATTTAATACACTTGGAATATTTCATAATGAGTTATAGAAAATTCTTAATCCTATATTAATAGAACGGTCTTCAAGTTTAAGTGGTAAGAACAGAATAAATATTTACACTTTGGATGCACGGCTCACAGTCAATGTTGTGTACAATTAGTATGGTTGAGGCTGACCGGCAATGGTAGGACAGCTTCCCATTGCCCTTGGCAGGCTGGGTTCAAGCCATTAAAATGAGCCAAGATTCTTGTTCTTATTTCAGTGTCTTCTGGTATTTTCACCCAAGTCATTTTTTCGGGTGATTGAGTGGCTTATATTGGGTTTCATATGGGTGGGAAAAAACCCCGAGGATTTGGATGGGGGTCTTGCTGAAACTTGTGCTACCAAATTTGATGTTTTATTACTGGGCCACCAATGCAGAAAAGGTGTTGGGGTGGTGTGGAGACCCGTAGTCTACCTAGGTGCAGGTGGAGCCTGAGTCACGTCGAAGGTTCATTTGGGGGCACTGCTGAAGGCGTCTCTGCCATTTTCTCCGGCAAAGTATTCTTCAAACCTGGTGGTTGTCTTCACTTCAAAAATATGGAGGCAACTCCATCAGCACTTCAAGTTGGGGTCAGTGTCAAGGCTGGCCCTCAGTGGTAGGGACCACCTGGTCAAGCTGGTGAAGTCGGATACCACATTTGAGGGGTGGAAGGGGAAGGGGCTGGAGAGAGTGAGATTTATTCCTGGAGGGACAGTTTTTCAACCTGGAGTAGTTGAAAGAGAAAGTCGGGCTCTCGGACACAGATGCATTTAGGTACAAAATTTTGTTTGGATGTTCCCGACATTCCTGGTGGCGTCGCCATCAACCTTACTGAAGAGGACTTTATTCTGTGTGGGGTCTGAAGAGGGTAATAAGAGGGTAATTTTGGGGAGGATCTGGTCTCGGTGGAAGGGGTGAAGGCCAAATGGGAGGAGGAGCTGAGGCCTATATTGGAGGAGGAGGTGTGGAGTGAGGCCCTTCTCAGGGTGAATGCCGCGGCATTCTGTGTGGGGCTGAGCCTGATCCAGCTCACTAAAGCCAGAATGAGTTGTTTCTTTGTGGGATTGAGGATAGGTGCGAGTGCTGCTCGAGAGGGCCCACAAAGCACATGCACATGTTCTAGTCCTGTCACAAGCTTTTTAGATTTTTAGGTTTCTTTTTTCAGCACCATACTGGCGATTCTGAACATTGACCTGGAGCCCTGACCTTTAGTGGCTATATGTGGGGTATCGGAGCTGCGGACCAGGTGAGGACAGATGTTCTGGCCTTCACCTCGGTGGTTGCTTGGAGGCAAATCCTGATGAGTTGGAGGCTGGTGACACCACCCAGTGCTTTGGCGTGGTTAGGAGACTTAATGGCAGTTTTGCAGATGGAGAACGTAAAATACACCGCAAGGGAGTGAATTGAAGGGTTCTATTGGAGATGGCAACCGTTTATATTGTATTTTAAGGAACTGGTCACTGTCCGCTTTAATTTATTGTGGTTATTTGGATTTTTTGTATAAAATGACAAAAGTTTATTAATTAATAAAAAAATATTGTGTGCAACCCTTACTTCACTTGCCCTTTGCTTTGTGTGTATCACTTCAGTCGCACTGGTAGGAGAAAAAAACACGGATGGAAATCAGTGGAATGTGGTGACCCTGCGGGCAACGCTCAAAACACCTTGTGGGCTGCACTCAGAACCCTGATGGGCCGCAGGTTGCCCACCACTGGTGCCACTCCTAATGTTTTTTCCATGTCTTGCAAACCCGAGCTGGCGGCCGAGGCCCTCTCCTCCCTGATCAATTTGGGTCGTTGTCGCATTTATGTTTGTGGAAACGTGCTGTGTGCAAGTAATAAAGGTGGTGGGGGGGGGGGGGGGGGGTCTTACATTTATATAGCATGATGTGGAGATGCCGGCGTTAGACTGGGGTGAGCACAGTAAGAAGTCTTACAACATCAGGTTAAAGTCCAACAGGTTTGTTTCGATGTCACTAGCTTTCGGAGCGCTGCTCCTTCCTCAGGTGAATGAAGAGGTATGTATATAGCACTTTATATAGTTTATATAGCACTTTTCAGATGTCTCCAAGTGACTTGCAGCAGTTGGTGGTGTTCCTTGTGGGACGTGTGGCAGTGAATTTAGGCATCAGCAAACTGGGAACAACACGGTGAGGAGGGCTGGAGGAGATATTTTCCTGATGTTGATTGGGTGGCGCACTTCCTACATTACATTTCTAAAAGTACTTCAGTGGCTGCAATTACAGGCATTGAGCGACCTTCGGTTATAAGAGGCACTTTAAAAAAATGCTAATCTTTGCTTCCTTCCTCATTGCCTCCCTGGGCGATTGGCCGCAGTGTCAGTGTTGAGAGCGATGTGAGCCTCAGCATCTTGGTTCCTTCTTCATCCAGACACGGGTGAGCTGCGAGTAGAATTGAGGGCGAGCTCCACACTGGGACTGCTGGCCGCTCTCCTCAGTCAGGATGACAGACCCTCCTCCGGGTAAATCTATTCCATTTTAGAACCTCGCTTGTGTCTTGTTCTGTCCGAACCGAGAGATCTGACTCCAGCTGTGAGCGAGCAACTCCGGGCCGCCCCAGTCCCCGGCGCTCGGCTGAGTGCAAGCCCGGCCGGGAGCCGAGCAGAGGGGGCGCTATGCAGGTAAGTGAGCCTCTAGCACTCCTCACTGCGATCAGTGACACAAAACACGAGAAAAACGTAGCCCATCCACAGAGTGCGGGATTCAGTGACATTAAACAATAGCAGAAATAATTCAACATTAAAAAATCACAACCAGTACAAACTATACTTGTCCAATAGCACAATGCTGCCTTGTACAACCTCGAAAGCATGCACCCACCAATAAAGGGCACTTAATTAGATTTTTTTTCTTTGTAATCAGCGCTATAGTGTCTGATAAAGTGCATCTCAGTTACTGTACCGTACAAGTATTACAAAGATTAATACACAATGAAACATATTCTCAGGCACACATACAGCCAGATCACACATTGTAATACTGAATTTATAAATGTTATCTCAAGCTGTCGATCAATTACGAATTTGAAAAACGCTCCAATCTATGCTTCAAGTATCAGTGGAATTATTTTTTTCCTGGATATTATTCCCTTTTAGCGGTCTGTTTTCTCTTTGCTCATCACATTTAATGTAATATTCCACACAGTGGTGGAGATCATTCCTGTGATCGAATTATTGAAGAACTATCCTACTTACAATGAATGGATGAACTGAGGTGAGCCAAATGGCTTTCCCAATCTGTAATTATCCTGTGTTGCCCTAAGAATTAAGTGAACTCTCTTTACCATTGTGATGGCATGACTTTTGCATGATCATTCTTCTGTAATTGAAAAGTACATTAATGTTTTTGTCACCGACCTTATAATAACTTTACTTTAATTATTTCTCAGTCTAAAGAAAAACACTGATGGAGATTAAAATGTCATTCTGTTGGGATTTCTTTGGACATATGTGAAGGCTTCTGTGACCATGACCATTTGGGATATGGAAATCCCAGGGAAGAAACTATTTGAAGATACTGACTTCCCTGCATCTCGCACATCTCTTTTTTCAAGTTATTCTACACCCATTGCCAAACTTAGAGGTAAAATTACATGGCTACGACCACAGGTGAGAATCTAACTGCCTGACTAGAAAGCATCTCAAGCATTTACGCAGGCTCTAAATATATGGTTTATCATGTGGTTACATGTGCCTGTTTATTTCATGTATATTTTTAAATTTACTCTGTTTGACCTAGTTCATCATTATTAACTATATCAAATCAGGTATCATCTTTGATACTGTTCACATCAAATATTTTTCCCAAGGTTGGGGTGGAAATCTAAGTTCATGAGATTGTAGGTGATTTTATTGGGCTTTAGAGTACAGTATGTCATCAGCAGAGGCCTCATCAAAATCCTCTTTTTTTTGAGGTGGGAGGTACTGTGGAGAGACCTGAAAAATATAATGGATAAAATATTATGTTTCTTGTGGTGCCACTGCTCTGTAAATCTGATGTAAAATGAAAAATCATTTAAATTAGACAATTTTTATGACTAATTCTAAAGAGACCTCTGAACTTTTAATTATTGTCGAAGGAATACTGGCACATACTGGTTTGTACAAAATCTGATATGTGTTAATACCCAATTTGCTGAAATTATGTTTCATGTTGTAAGTAGTTGCTAAGGGAAGTAAGGGAGTCTCTGGCCACAATCTTCAAATCCTCCTCAGATATGGGAATGGTGTCATCTGAAGATTGCAAATGCTATACCCCATTCAAAAAATTGAGGGATAAACTCGAGAAGCTACATATCTGGTCAGTCTTAAAAAACCTCACGTTGGACCACGTTATTTTCACATGAAATATAGAGGAGAAATATAGCTTAATAAACGAACATGGGATTTGGTTGTGTCTCATTTACCTAATTGGGTTCTTTGACAACATGGAGGCTTGACAAAGGTAATACAATTGCGAATTCGTAAATAGACTTTTAAAAGGTGCTTGATAAAGTGCCGCATAATAGATTTGTTAGCAAAATTGAATTAATAAGGGATCGGGGTTATGGGGGGAAGGCAGGAGAATGGGGAGGAGAAACATACTCATGCCATGATTGAATGGCAGAGCAGACTCGACGGGCCGAATGGCCGAATTCTGCTCCTATGTCTTACGGTCTTAAAAGAGCAGTGGGAGCATGGATACAAAATTGGCTATGAGACAAATGTTTAGAGAGTAGTGGAGTCTAGTGGATTTTTCAGGCTGGAGGGCAATATACAGTAGTGACCTTCCCTGTTAAGTGGTCGGTATTTGGACGCCTGGTCTTTTTGAAATATATTGCTGATCTGGACTTTGGCATAGGGGGCATAATTTCAAAATTTACAAATGAGACTAAAACAAAAAGGGGATAGTGCAGATTGGTGAAATGGGCAGAAACGTGGCAGGTGAAATTTAATGCAGAGAAGTGTAATGCCATGCATTTTGCGAGGACGAATGAGGAGAATAATATAAGCTAAATGATGCAATTTTCATAAGTGTTCTTTACCTGAATGCTCGTAGTATTCGGAATAAGGTAAATGAGTTGATGGCGCAAATCATCGTGAATGACTATGATTTAGTGGCTATTGCTGAAACATGGTTAAAGGATGGTCACAACTGGGAGTTAAATATCCAAGGGTATCAAACTAATCGGAAGGACAGAGTGGATGGTAAGGGAGGTGCTGTAGCTCTGTTATTTAAGGATGACATCCAAGCAATAGTAAGGGATGACATCGGTGCTATGGAGGATAAGGTTGAATCCATTTGGGTGGAAATCAGAAATAGTAAGGCGAAAAAGTCACTGATAGGAGTAGTCTATAGGCCACCAAATAGTAACATTATGGTGGGGCAGGCAATAAACAAAGAAATAACAGATGCATGTAGAAATGGTACAGCAGTTATCATGGGGGATTTTAATCTACATGTCGATTACATGACCAGTTCGGTCAAGGCAGCCTTGAGGAGGAGTTTATAGAATGTATCCGCGATAGTTTCCTAGAACAGTATGTAATGGAACCTACGAGGGAACAAGCGGTCCTAGATCTGGTCCTGTGTAATGAGACAGGATTGATTCAGGATCTCATAGTTCGGGATCCTGTCGGAAGGAGCGATTACAATATAGTGGAATTTAAAATACAGATGGAGGGTGAGAAGGTAAAATCAAACACTAGTGTTTTGTGCTGAAACAAAGGAGATTACAATGGGATGAGCGAAGAACTAGCTAAGGTAGACTGGGAGCAAAGACTTTATGGTGAAACAGTTGAGGAACAGTGGAGAACCTTCCAAGCGATTTTTCACAGTGCTCAGCAAAGGTTTATACCAACAAAAAGGAAGAACGGTAGCAAGAGGGAAAATCGACCGTGGATATCTAAGGAAATAAGGGAGAGTATCAAATTGAAGGAAAAAGCATGCAAAGTAGCAAAGGTTAGTGGGAGACTAGAGGACTGGGAAATTTTTAGGGGGCAACAGAAAGCTACTAAAAAAGCTTTAAAGAAGAGTAAGATAGATTATGAGATTAAATTTGCTCAGAATATAAAAACAGATAGTAAAAATTTCTACAAATATATAAAACAAGAGTGGCTAAGGTAAATATTGGTCCTTTAGAGGATGAGAAGGGAGATTTAATAATGGGAGATGAGGAAATGGCTGAGGAACTGAACAGGTTTTTTGGGTCGGTCTTCACAGTGCAAGACACAAATAACATGCCAGTGACTGATGGAAATGAGGCTATGAGACAGGTGAGGACCTTGAGAGGATTGTTATCACGAAGGAGGTAGTGATGGGCAAACTAATGGGGCTAAAGGTAGACCGGTCTCCTGGCCCTGATGGAATGCATCCCAGAGTGCTAAAAGAGATGGCTAGGGAAATTGCAAATGCACTAGTGATAATTTACCAAAATTCACTAGACTCTGGGGTGGTCCCGGCGGATTGGAAATTAGCAAACGTGACACCACTGTTTAAAAAAGGAGGTAGGCAGAAAGCGGGTAACTATAGGCCAGTGAACTTAACTTCGGTAGTAGGGAAGATGCTGGAATCTATCATCAAGGAAGAAATAGCGAGGCATCTGGATGGAAATTGTCCCATTGGGCAGACGCAGCATGGGTTCATAAAGGGCAGGTCGTGCCTAACTAATTTAGTGGAATTTTTTGAGGACATTACCAGTGCGGTAGATAACGGGGAGCCAATGGATGTGGTATGTCTGGATTTCCAGAAAGCCCTTGACTAGGTGCCACACAAAAGGTTGCTGCATAAGATAAAGATGCATGGCATTAAGGGGAAAGTAATAGCGTGGATAGAGGATTGGTTAATTAATAGAAAGAAAAGAGTGGGGATTAATGGGTGTTTCTCTGGTTGGCAATCAGTAGCTAGTGGTGTCCCTCAGGGATCAGTGTTGGGCCCACAACTGTTCACAATTTACATAGATGATTTGGAGTTGGGGACCAAGGGCAATGTGTCGAAGTTTGCAGACGGCACTGAGATAAGTGGTAAAGCAAAAAGTGCAGAGGATACTGGAAGTCTGCAGAGGGATTTGGATAGGCTAAGTGAATGGGCTAGGGTCTGGCAGATGGAATACAATGTTGACAAATGTGAGGTTATCCATTTTGGTAGGAATAACAGCAAAAGGGATTATTATTTAAATGATAAAATATTAAAACATGCTGCTGTGCAGAGAGACCTGGATGTGCTCGTGCATGAGTCGCAAAAAGTTGGTTTACAGGTGCAACAGGTGATTAAGAAGGCAAATGGAATTTTGTCCTTCATTGCTAGAGGGATGAAGTTTAAGACTAGGGAGGTTATGCTGCAATTGTATACGGTGTTAATGAGGCCACACCTAGAGTATTGTGTTCAGTTTTGGTCTCCTTACTTGAGAAAGGACGTACTGGCACTGGAGGGTGTGCAGAGAAGATTCACTAGGTTAATCCCAGAGCTGAAGGGGTTGGATTACGAGGAGAGGTTGAGTAGGCTGGGACTGTACTCGTTGGAATTTAGAAGGATGAGGGGGGATCTTATCGAAACATATAAAATTATGAAGGGAATAGATAGGATAGATCCGGGCAGGTTGTTTCCACTGGCTGGTGAAAGCAGAACTAGGGGGCATAGCCTCAAAATAAGGGGAAGTAGATTTAGGACTGAGTTTAGGAGGAACTTCTTCACCCAAAGGGTTGTGAATCTATGGAATTCCTTGCCCAGTGAAGCAGTAGAGGCTCCTTCATTAAATGTTTTTAAGATAAAGATAGATAGTTTTTTGAAGAATAAAGGGATTAAGGGTTATGGTGTTCGGGCCGGAAAGTGGAGCTGAGTCCACAAAAGATCAGCCATGATCTCATTGAATGGCGGAGTAAGCTCAAGGGGCCAGATGGCCTACTCCTGCTCCTAGTTCTTATGTTCTTATGTAAATCTTGGTTAAGCCTTAGCTGTGTTATTATGTCCAATTCTGGGACCATACTTTGGAAAGAATGTCAAGCAAGATCTTTGAGCGGATGCAGAGGAAATCTACCATAATGATACCAGGAATGAGGAACCTCAATTATGTGGAGATATGCTCAGATTGTTCATGGGGCAGGAAAGGTTATGGGAATTTTAAGAGTGGTTTTCAAAATAGAGTAAGATTGAGTAAGTAATATAAAACTGTTTTCACTGGCTGGAGGGACAAGAAGATATAGATTTAAAAGCGAGTGGGGGAGGTTAGTATGATTTGGAATGCTTGCCTGAATGGATGGTGGAAGATGATTCAGCCGTCACCTTCAAAAGATAATTGGATTTACTTTAAATGGAAACATTTGCCAAGTATTTGGAAAATGCAGGGTGGTTGAAATAATTGAATAACTCTTCCATAGAGATAGCACAAGTATGGTGGTTGAGTTGTCCTCTGTGTAAACTTTCTTTTATTTTTATATAAAATTATCTGCAAGAATAATTTCATTTAAAGAGAAAACTGAATAGAGTAAACCCTTGTTATAAATGTGAACTAGCTTCAATTTCTAATCTAGAACTTGGATTATTATTCTCTTCTATATTTTTAAGGGGGAACTGAAGAGGTTATTTTCCTTCATGTTCTTGTATAAGATAGAGTTTGGGGGCCTCTCACTGTGTTTTTTGCTTGGAATTTTCAGGAAATTTCCTGTTCTCCTCGGTTGCTCCCAGAAAACCCACAGGATGGATACATCAAACAAGGACTATTGGGAGATTGCTGGTTTTTGTGTGCTTGTGAAGCTTTGCGTAAAAACAGATTGCTGTTAGACAAGGTAATTCAGTGGCAAGAATGCAAAATATTTACTTGCCGCAAAGCAGCTGGAGTTAGGAATAGAGTACCGATTTGAAAGGCTCATCCTTGGGAATCCAAGAACAATTGGTGCTGATAGGCAGAATGTTAATTGAGTTTGGACTTTCTCCTTTTCAAAATGTTTGAATACGGTGGAGAAGTGAAGATTCCACTATGGCAAGCAAAGAAGCATTTGTGTGGTTTAGTGCAATTTGGAGCAGACCTTACCCATCACCCCACTGCTGTTAGTTCCTCATCCAGTTACCCATGTGGTGCAGTGGTAGGATTTCTGCCTCCAGAATGCTGTGGATTCAAACCCCAGTCCGGAGACTTCCAACAATAGCATATCAGCACCGAAGGAATGTTATACGGTCGGACGTGTGGTCTCTTGAATGAAATATCTGCCCTATTGGGCAGATGTAAAAAAAAATCCAACCTCATATTCAGAGGTGATCACAGAGGCATTCTTCCAGTGTCCTGACTAATAATGATCCTTCAAGAACCAGGACCAGACTGGATCATCAGGAATTTATCTCATTTCTATGTGGGACTTAGCTATGCACAAGTGTCTATTAGGCTTTCTTGTGTTGTCTACTGGAGTCAGGGTTGGAAAAGAGGGTGGAGTGGGAGGGGGGAAAATCATGTACTTGTTATCCTCATAGAGGAAGCAACAACTACATAGAACAAGCAATTAGTTCTACTGAGGTAATTTGAGGAGTTACTGTACAAATAAAAAAGCAGAACCTCAAAGGCACTAATCTCTGGATTATTATCTGAGCCATGAGAAAATTGGCATAGGATGATACCTATCAGAGAGTTGAATGCATGGTTCAAAGTGATGCTGCAGCAGAGATTTTGATTCAGAAGGCACAGGCCCCGGCAGTGAGGAAAGATGGAGCTGTTCCATTCAGACAGGTTCCACTTAAACTGGCCTGTGGCCACTGTCCCAGCGAATTATAACTAGGGTGTGGACAGGGCTTTAAACTGAAATTGGGGTTGGAAGGATTAAAGTGAAGGAAAAAGTCAAGCTGTGAGCTGTTTTGGTTGAAGAAATGCAGAGGGACAAAATGTTTAGTAGTAGCAGTGCATTGGTGAATAAAGTCAAATCAATGAATAATGACAATATTAAAGATTCTTTATCTAAATGCAAGATGCATATGTAACAAGGTAGTCAAATTAATGGTACAAATAGAAATAAATGAGTTTGATCTCAGTCATTGTAGAGATGTGGTTATCTGGTGACCAATGTTGGGAACTAAATATGTTTTGTGAATAGAGACAAATTGGAAAAAGAAGAGGGCTCGAGGCCTGGTTTCATAAGAACAATTGAGAGGAAGAATTTTGTTTTGGAAGAGCAAGAATTACAAACAATATGTTTGGAAATTGAAATAACAAGGGTCAGAAAATGCCTGTGTGAGTAGTTCATAGGTCTCCTAACTATTTATGCTGTTGCACAGAATATTAATAAAAAAATACAAAGGGCATGTAATAAAGGTAAAGCAATAACCATATTTAGATCGTAAGTTAATTCAGCTAACGAAAACTGGATGGGTGTAACTCTTTGATGATGAGTAATATACTTTAAAAATAATCCTGGAACTTCAGGAGTCTAAATTTACTGTAGTTACAGGAGGTAATTGCTATACCATGGAAATAGCATGTGACTCATACACTGCTGGCATAGTTTTAATATCAGTTGGAGATGCCATGGTATCGGAATACCACAAAATAATGCTGTGTCCCAGTCACCTCTTGTGATACTATTGTATGCATGCAGACAGTTGGTTGGGTGTACTTTGGAAGTAGACATTTTTGATTTGACATGGAGTTCCTTTTCAATGTTATGAATAAGACGAGAGGAATGTGGGCAACATTCCTCATTTTTAAATCATTGGGGAGAATCTTTATGATGCCATGCAATGGATTAGTTTTGCGCAATGGATTAGTTTTGCACAATATGCTTGCTGCCAGGCTCCTTCTAGCCAGTAGTTTTAAGGCAACAACTACTACAATTGAGAACGTCAAAGACTTTATCAGTCGAGAGGTAGACATTTAATAGGAAAGTGAGGAGTTTGGGGAGACTGAACATCATCAGGAAATTTACAGGTGGAATAATGTAATGTTATAGTTGTAATCAAAATACATACTCTTCTGTTATTCATGGTACACTTTTAACACCTTTGATATTTAATCCAGGTGATACCTTCAGGCCAGGATACGTGGACACAGTCTGGATGTTTAAGATGCAGATTTTGGAGGTTTGGACATTGGGTTGATGTCATAATAGATGATCGGTTGCCATGTATTGGTCGCAGGCTCTGCTTTTCTCGTTGTCGCTCTGAAGAAGTGTTTTGGTTACCATTATTGGAAAAGGCATATGCCAAGTAAGGAATTTTTTGTGATCCAACTGTAAAGTTCCAGTGTGACATTTGAATTTACACTTTTTACATGGAATTGGAGGCTTTTACAGTTTCATTACAATTTGCTCTCCTGTATGGATTTTCTGCAGGCATACGGTTACAATGTACTGTTTCCCTTCATTGCATTAATGCAAAGGAGAGAAAAAACAACCCTTTTTTCAACTAGTCTCTGGATGTTCGGGTTAAATAAAATTACATTGTACATTATTATTTTAGTGTGCTTTTCTAATCTTCACACATGAAATTATGGAAGTCAGTATTCGCCTGTGATATTTCAAATTGTTTATACCTCCTGATGTTCTTTTAAATTAATGCGAATGACAATTACTAATGAAAGGAGTGGCATCCTGAATTGATGGCATTGACATTTGAATCCAATTTTCTACAAAAGAGGCAGTTGTCTTTGCTGCAAATAGCCTGTAAAGATTATGGGTGGGAATTTCCGTCCCACCAGCCCCGTTTTCTGGCGCGGTGCGCCCCCGCTGGCAACGAGGTTCTCCGTTGCCACAGCCGGTCAATAGGGTTTCCCATTGTGGCCACCCCCACACTGTTGCCAAACCCGCGGGTGTGAGTGTGCTGCTGGCGAAGCGGGGGATCCTGCCGATGGAGAATCCCGCAGTATATTTTTTAAAATAAAATCTTGAGTGACCTTCTTACACATGGAGCCAAAGGGAGCATGGATGAGGTAGGGGTGGGGGTGGTTCTGGCTGGGCAATTCCTTTCTTCAAATGGTTGCAAGCATTAGGATTTTTTCACTGCAAAAGGCAGGCAAATGCCAAGATGCACTAATCGTAGTGCTTACGCCTGCCAGCCCTATGCAAGTTAGGTGAATTCCTGCCTACCTTGTCAATTCCATTAGGATCAGCAGTAGAGGACACCTTGTGTTAAGGGATTTCATGATCAGGTAGGTATCATTAATTAGTATACTGTTTCACTCTTAGTCACCATTCAAGAATGCAGAAAGTAATTTGAACATTTCATTAAACTTATATGATAACAATCCAGGGACAAAACAGTTTAGATAGACGCTGCTACATTGTTTCAGAACAAGTTCAGAAATGTTATCGCATTTTGATTATATGACTTTTTAAAATTTTAAATATTTGACAATTGTGTTCCTATTGCCTCTATTTTGGAAACATTTTAATGCTTATAATTTTATAGTATTTAGATGTAAGTAACCCAAGATACAAGATGAATTTGAATTGTGCAGTATTTAGTGATAATTGCGTTTAAATGTATTTGTATGTTTTTCATAGACTCCATGGTTGCTATGAACAGCTGTGGGCTGGACAAGTTTGCGAAGCTCTGGTGGATGTCACAGGAGGCCTGGCTGACAGATGGACTCTGAAGGGTTATCGACAAAACCGTGAAAGGAATTCTCACCTCTGCTTTTCTGAAAAATCACAGTTCGAATTAATGAAGGATTTAAATGATAAGAGCTTTATCAGTTGCTCTGTTCATGGATCGGCTAAAGGTGAAGTCAATAATTCCAAAATATGGAAAATACCATAAGATAGATTATGATCAACTAAGTGTACAATTTTATTTTATACCATTTGTTTCAGGTTTCAGTGACCGTGCAGAATTTCATGCCTTCTGTGTTACTGATGTGAAGCAAATTAGTGGACTCGAAGACAATTATGTCAATTTGCTGAAGATAAGAAACATGTGGGATAGACAATGTTGGAATGGCTCCTGGCAGGAAGGGTAATACATTTATTTAATATCAATGTAATCAAATGAGTTCAAATGATATGAACTCAGTTGAGTTTCTTTCCACATCGCTTTATTGTCCTCCACACAGGACTAATTCAGGATGCCAAGGGCATTGATGGTATCTTTTTTTGGGAACGTTAGCAGAGGTTTTTTTCAATACCTAGACAATTAGACATCAGACCAGTATCTCCAAAATGTTAAAAGGCTACTGTCAAATAAGTACTTGTTGTTTGGGCTCAGTGATGGAGAGATTCTGGTCTTTGTAAATAAGACCATGAGACATAGGAACTGAAGTAGGCCATTTGGCCCATCGAGCCTGCTCCACCATTCAATGAGATCATGACTGCTCTGATGTGGCAATCCTCAACTTCATTTTCTTGCCTTATCCACAATCAGACCAAGGAGGTGTAGAGGCCAAAATCACGGAGGTTATGATGACCCTTTATAAAACACTGGTTAAACCTCAACTGGATAATTGTCCAATTCTGACACCACGGGCGAAATTCTCCCCCAACGGCGCGATGTCCGCCGACTGGCGCCAAAGACGGCGCGAATCAGACGGGCATTGCGCCGGCCCAAAGGTGCGGAATACTCCGCAGCTTTGGCGGCCTAGCCCCAACATTGAGGGGCCAGGCCGACGCCGGAGGGATTTCCGCCCCGCCAGCTGGCGGAAATGGCGTTTGTTGCCCCGCCAGCTGGCGCGGAAATGCGGCGCATGCGCGGGAGCGTCAGCGGCCGCTGTCAGTTTCCCGGCGCATGCGCGGGAGCGTCAGTGGCCGCTGTCAGTTTCCCGCGCATGCGCGGTGGGGAGAGTCTCTTCCGCCTCCGCCATGGTGGAGGCCGTGGCGGAGGCGGAAGGGAAAGAGTGCCCCCACGGCACAGGCCCGCCCGCGGATCGGTGGGCCCCGATCGCGTGCCAGGCCACTGTGGGGGCACCCCCCGGGGTCAGATCGCTCCGCGCCCCCCCCCCCCCCCCCCCAGGACCCCGGAGCCCGCCCACGCCGCCTGGTCCCGCCGGTAAATACCAGGTTTGATTTATGCCGGCGGGACAGGCAATTTCTGGGCGGGACTTTGGCCCATCCGGGCCGGAGAATCCAGCGGGTGGTCCCGCCAACCGGCGCGGTCCGATTCCCGCCCCCGACCAATCTCCGGTACCGGAGACTTCGGCGGGGGCGGGGGCGGGATTCACGGCGGCCAGCGGCCATTCTCCAACCCGGTGGGGGGTTGGAGAATGACGCCCCACATTTGAGGAACAATGTGAAGACTTCAAAGCGAGTGCGAAGGAGATTTACAAGAATGGTTCCGAGGATAGGGGACTTCAGTAACAAAGATAGCTTGGAAAAGCTGAATTGTTCTCCTTTTAGGGGAGAAGGTTAAAAGGCGATTTGAGAGCAGTATTCAAATTAAGGAGTCTAGACAGAGTACATCAAAATAAACTATTTATTTTGTTGGAATCAAGAACTAGTGGTTCAGTCCCTATCCTTCTATGAAAAAGTGTAATTGGGTCCAAGTTCATCTGTATCTTATGAAAAATGTTTGATCTGTGAGCATTTCCTGTCTTCCTTGGCTTCCTGTTGTACTGTTTCCATCACATTTCTTTCCCCATAGGAATCAAAAATTCCCATGTCCACACTCTTGATGTGTTTTGCCTGTATGAAATTGTCACACTATAATAACACAGTTTGGCTGCTTGACAGGTTTGTACCCAGTCTCAACAGCAGAACCTCTCCAAAAATATTCAGAATCTCCAGCTGACATTTTGTTTTATCTCCAGGAAAGTTTTGGTTTTGTCCTCTACGAAAGCTTGTTCTCTTATGTTTGAACTGAAAATAGGAATGAAGATTTTTCAATAAGTGATTTCTGTCTGAGATTCTCAGTGTGATGACTTGAGCAATGTCCCACTTCCCCTCTAACTGTTTTGCCCAGTTGACAAAAGCTGTGTTGGGGTAACCAGTGACATTTCTTGAAGTTAACAGTCTGATATGCAGAGTAATTAACATTAGCAATTAATTATATTCAGTCATCTTAATGGAAAGTGCATGATTTCCCTTCCCATCCATCTTCCTCATTAAGTAACATCTGCCCAAAGTGCCTTTCCCTACCCCTCAGTACTATTTTAATTATCGGAACTACACCTCCCCCCTTTACTCAGCAGACGGATCATTCTTTCCACCACGCTTCACTCAGCAACATGTTATCTCACCCACCCAGTAAGCACAGTGTACATCATCCAGACCTCCTACCCGCCCTTGCCTATGGCACCTCTCCACCATCTCCCTAACTAAGCAGCAGGTTCAACATGCAACCACTAAGTAACAGCTTCCTCCCCATCTCAACTCTCAACCTCCTTCCATCTTTTCTCGTCCTCCACTTTCCCCTCCTCTTGTCCCCGACCACATTCCAAATTATTCCACATCCCCACCTCCGCTTCATGATCTTGCTCAACCAGAAGTCTACCAGTGGTCTTGTGAGATTGGCTAATTATTAATTATAAATTGATCCTAATTTTTTAATTTTTAAAATAAATTTAGTGTACCCAATTCATTTTATCAATTAAGGGGCAATTTAGCGTGGCCAATCCACCTACCTTGCACATCTTTGGGTTGTGGGGGCGAAACCCACGCAAACACGGGGAGAATGTGCAAACTCCACACGGACAGTGACCCAGAGCCGGGATCGAACCTGGGACCTCGGCGCCGTGAGACTGCAGTGTTACCACTGCGCCACCGTGCTGCCCTGAAATTGATCCTAATTTTTGATGAGTGATTTATTTTACAGGGGTGACGGTTGGAAGAAATTGGATCCTGCCACCGCTACGCTACTGCAGTCCACGGCAGAGGAGGGGGAGTTCTGGGTGGAGGAGCATGAGTTTTTTCAGGATTTTGATGAGGTAACGGTGGGTTATCCAATAAATATGGAGAGATACATCGTCAGTCTTTTAACAGGTAGGTTTAGATATTTAAATCGCTGACAGCTTTACAGCAAATACATTACAATATTTTCCAACGCGATTTATGTTAGCCTCAGATCATGGCTTATTATGTCAGGGGAACTTGCTGCTAGTCTGGATTCATATAGTGCAGGGGTAATGAGAATACTTGTATTGCTCCTATGCTTGAAGGATTGCAAAAACCATTCAAAGGGATGCAACTGCTTAAAAGTGAATAGCTTCATGTGGGACCAAAAGGAATTTCAAGAAGACAATTGTCGATAAAAACAGTGAGGGCTGCATGATAGAAAAAACAAAATACTGTGGATGCTGGAACTCTGAAGTAAGAACAGAAAATCCTGGAAATACTCAGCAGGTCTGGTAGCATCTGTGGAGAGAGAGAAAGAGTTATTGTTTTAGATCTGTGACCGTTCATTAGAAATGGAAAATGTTAGAAATGTAATAGGTTTTGAGTAAGCGAATGCAGGGGAATGGTGGTGGGAAGGCCGAATAATGGCTGCAATGGCATTAAACAGTTGATAAATACAGAGATAGGGAATTCTGTAGATAAAAATGGAGTGGTACAGGATCGTAAACATCTAATTGATGGATTCTGAGGTGCAGGCAGCACAACTTGAGGTGTGTGCATGAGGATTGTCCCGTTTGGAACTCCAGGACACCCTCCAACTGATCATAGATTTTTATTTTATAAATTTAGTGTGTGCAATTATTTTTTTCCAATTTAGCGTGGCCAATCCACCTAACCTGCACAACTTTGGGCTGTGGGGGTGAGACCCACGCAGGCACGGGGAGAATGTGCAAACTCCACATGGACAGTGACCCAGGGCCGGGATTCAAACCCGGGTCCTCAGCGCTGCAGTCCCAGTGCTAACCACTGTGCCACATGCCGCCCTCCAGCTGATCATAGATGATGGTATTGTCGGATGTCATAAGTGGGTCTACACCACACAAAAGGCCCTTTGGTACATCGCATCTGCACCGGTCAAAAACAACCACCTAACTGTGTGAGCGGCACTATAGCACAGTGGTTAGAAACTGTTGCTTCACAGCGCCAGGGTCCCAGGTTCGATTCCTGGCTTGGGTCACTGTCTGTGCGGAGTCTGCACGTTCTCTCCGTGTCTGCTTGGGTTTCCTCTGGGTGCTCCAGTTTCCTCCCACAAGTCCCGAAAGACGTGATGTTAGGTGAATTGGACATTCTGAATTCTTCCTCAGTGTACCTTAGCAGGCACTGGAATGTGTGACTAGGGGCTTTAAACAGTAACTTCATTGCAGTGTTAATGTAAGCCTACTTGTGACAATAAAGATTATTAATAATCCAATTTTCCAGCACTTGGCCCATCGCCTTGTATGCCTTGGCACCACAAGTGCACATCTAAATACATCTGAAATGATATGAGGGTCTCTGCCTCCATCACAGTGAGTTCCAGACTTCCATCACCTCTGACTGCTCTGGGTGAAAACGCTTTTCCTCACATCCCCTCTAAACCTTCTGCCCCTTACCTTAAATCTATCGCCCTTGATCTTTGGTCCATCCACCAAGGGGAAAAATTCTTCAAATCCACGCTACCCTAATCTACCTTTGCCCCTCATAATTTTATGCATCTCAATCATGACTCCTATCATTCTCCTCTGCTCCAAGGAAGAAAAAAAACCAGTCTGTCCAATCTCTCTTCATAGCTAAAACTCTCCAGCCCAGACATCGGGGTAAATCTCCTCTGCACCCTTTCCAGTGCTATCACACCCCTCTTATAATGTGGATTCCAGAACTGCGCACAATACTCTAGCTGTGGCCTAACCAATGTTTTATACAGTTCCAGCATAATCTCCCTGTCCTTAAATTCTATGCCTCGGCTAACAATGGCTAAGCAGTATACCATATTCCTTCTTTGTCCGCCTGCCCTGCGGTTGCTTACATAAGTGATTGCATTTCATTGGTTGTGAAGTGATTTGTGAAATGCTGAGGAAGTGATTTTTTTGTGTTAAATTACAGTGTAAACTGAAATAGTAATATAAAATGTAAGTTCTTTTGAGTTCTACTGTTTTTCTGTATAAGCGTGTGTGTGTTCTGAAATTTTAAATGCTCACTTGCTAATCAGTCAGGTATTATCTTTGAAGCTACTACCGTACAGTTTGTAAATGTTCATGGTAGTGCTCAGTGAGTGACGACTGCTCAGTAGTGGCTGATGCTGAGCAAAGTATGCGTTGGATCAGGATGAATTTGACTGGTAAAACCATTAGAGGGCTCTCTTTATTTGTTGCAGTGACTGTGTTTGTTGTCAGAATTTTGCTTTCTTTGTTTAGGTAAAGGTTTATTCCATACACTGCAACTTTCAGGAGAATGGGTCAAAGGTGAATCTGCAGGTGGTTGCCGTAACAATAGCAGTTTCTGTCGCAACCCCAAATTCTGGCTGAGAATTCTGGATCCAGGTGAAGTAGTTATCGCAATTTTACAAGAAAGACATGATTCCAGCATCAGAAATGGCAACGCTTGTTGGTCAGAAAATGCAGCTGCGCTTTGTCAAAATAATGAAGAATGGCTCACTACTGATAGCCTCCATCAGAAACGATACCGAGCAATAGGACTACATGTATGGAAGGTACTTGTAGCTCAAACCAAACGGCACAAGTAGGAATTAAGTGTAATGTATCAGAACATCTAAAACATTGGTTTTGTGTCATTCATTCATTTTTACTTGTTGCACTGTGGTGGCGGTGATGAATAGCGCTATATGTAAGAGAATATCTAAGACGAGACTCAAAACTTATAATGGTGTAAATTGGGAGGTTTACGTGTAGAATGTACTATCATGAATAGAGACATGAAGCAGAAGCATCTTTCATTAATTTTTCTGAAGCCCGACAAAAGCTTTTTCCCAGGGTGGAAGAGTCAGTTTCTAGGGGACATGGGTTTAAGGTGCAAGGGACATAGTTTAGAGGAGATGTGCGAGGAATGTTTTTTTACACAAAGGGTAGTGGATGCCTGGATCTCACTGCTGGGGGAGGTGGTGAATGCAGGTCCGATAGCGACATTTAAGGGGGATCTTGACAAATACATGGGAGTAGAGGGATACGGACCCCAGAAGTGTAGAAGGTTTTAAGTTAAACGGGCAACATGGTCGTCGTAGGCTTGGAGGGCCGAAGGGCATGTTCCTGTGCTGTACTTTTCTTTGTTCTAAAAGTAAAATCAACTCCAGTTAGGAGAATGGATAATTCGGTTTGTGTTTTGCCTTTCAGCCAACCATTTGTCATCTTCTGTTTCTGAAATTTTAGGTGGAGAAGAAACGATTTAATTTGCAGAAAACTGTTGCCAAAGCACCGACCATTTCAACAGAGTGCCATATGTATGACAGGGAAGTGAAACTACATTGTGATCTAACACCTGGCTACTATCTTGTCATCCCCAGTACATTCATGAAAGATGAAGATGGACATTTTCTGCTACGTGCTTTTTCAACATCTAAAATTTCATTGAGGTAAGAACAAAGACCCAGGCTTGAACATATGAAATAGGTGAAGTAGAGTAATTATTTTTTGCACTGTGGCCAAATTTTATTCACATAAATACTCAAAAATAAGGAATCCAAATGACCTTTCAAAATAGGTTTTCGGGATTGATTTTGTTATTAGAGATGAGAAATACAAAATAAATTAAGCATAATAACAGCTTCATTTAATATAATTAATGAGAAACAGATGCTATCTGATCCAGCCCTCACTATGACAAATTATGCTGGAGAGGGAATGCTTAAATGGTCCAATGGTGGATTATGTAAGAAATGTAATTTAAAAAATGTTTTAACAAAAATTCTCAGATTAATATATGATACGTATTTGCTCCAATTTACCCCCCCCTTAATAATATCTTGCACCAAGTATTATGAGACAATCTTCATGATGGTGTCAAAAACTAAAATTCATTAAATATTTTTCTGCCCTCAGTGTAGTGAAAGCAGCTCATTCACTTACCCAGTTTGAGGAGAATTCCGAAGGGGAGTGGGAGATAGTGCAATTCACAGATTCATGGATCAATGGAAAGAGTGCCGGTGGAAGCAGGAACTTCCCAACATACGACACAAATCCACATTTGCCATTCTCAATCCTCTCTGACACTGGTGTCGGGAACATTAGAATCACACTCTGCCAGGAAAGTTTTGATGGACAGTTTCTGCCAATAGGATTCCACGTTTATCAGGTAATCCCATGTGTTGAATGATACTGGAAATCCAATTGGTCGGAAATATGGCCTTGGATCTAAATTGAAAGCACTTTTGATTGACCTGGATTGAAAGTGGCTGTGTTGAAATTGAAGTGAACAAAGTGTTCAAACATGTGTGCTAACTGATGGCCTTTCTAACAACAGGAATATAAGCTGGATAATAGAAATATGGAAAACATTTCTGTAATGAAGTCTGTGGGATGTCACAAAGAGACAATAATGGGGAACTTTGGGGTTGAATAACCTCTCAAACCATGTTTGATCATTTGAATTTACAATTGTTAATGATTAGTTTGAATTTACATTGCCATCTTTTGAGCTTAATTGTGGTGTGGCAATACATTACAATATCACCAAATTTTTATTGTAGTTAAATATAGGCCAGAATTTTCCAGCCGTTGGGATTCTCCTTTCCCGCCGCCAGTGCACCCCGCCCACAGGTTTCCCGGCAGCGTGGAGTGGCTTTAATGGAAAATCCCATTGACAAGCGGCGGGAAGAGAGAACCCCGCTGCCAGTGAATGGTTCACCGCCGAGAAACATATTGGCTGGGGGATCAGAGAATCCCGCCCATAATCTTTAAAATTGATTCTGCTTAATGCTAATTAATTTGTAATGAATAACCAATGCCTATTTATAAATCTCAATGCTCTGTTTTTATAATATATCGGAATGTAAACGTTGCATGTGTGTGTATATATAGTGAACATTGTACTTATTCTGATCTATCTTGTCCCATTTAGCGTGAACTTCTGGCACCTTCTAACATCTGCTTTGAACACAATTAGAGGTTTTTTAATGTTTTATCATTAACAACTAATTTTCTAGCTCCATAAACAACAACATTCATACAGCATAATATAGAAAAATCTCCCACAACATTTAATTAAAGAATAATCAGCCAAAATATAATGCTCAGCTGAAGGAGGGTGTGTTAGGAAGGATGACTAAAAGCTTGGCCAAAGAAATGGGCTTTAGCAAAAGAACAAAGAAAATTACAGCACAGGAACAGGCCTTTCGGCCCTCCCAGCCTGCGCCGATCCAGATCCTTTATCTAAACCGGTATTCTATTAAACATCCTGGTGAACCTCCTCTGCACCCTCTCTAAAGCATCCACATCTTTCTGGTAATGTAGCGACCAGAACTGCACGCAGTATTCCAAATGTGGCCTAACCAAAGTCCTATACAACTGTAACATGACCTGCCAACTCTTGTACTCAATACCCCGTCCGATGAAGGCAAGCATGCTGTATGCCTTCTTGACCACTCTATCGACCTGCGTTGCCACCTTCAGGTGACTATAGACCTGAACTCCCAGATCTCTCTGTACATCAATTTTCCCCAGGACTCTTCCATTGACCGTAGTCCGCTCTTGAATTAGATCTTCCAAAATGCATCACCTCGCATTTGCCTGGATTGAACTCCATCTGCCATTTCTCTGCCCAATTCTCCAATCTATCTATATTTTGCTGTATTCTCTGACAGTCCTCCTCGCTATCTGCAACTCCACCAATCTTAGTATCATCTGCAAACTTGCTAATCAGACCACCTATACCATCGTCCAGATCATTTATGTATATCACAAAGAACAATAGTCCGAGCACGGATCCCTGTGGAACACCACTAGTCACCTTTCTCCATTTTGAGACACTCCCTTCCACCACTACTCTCTGTCTCCTGTTGCCCAGCCAATTCTTTATCCATCTAACTAGTACACCCTGAACCCCATACGACTTCACTTTTTCCATCAACCTGCCATGGGAAACTTTATCAAACACCTTACTGAAGTCCATGTATATGACATCTACAGCCCTTCCCTCATCAATTAACTTTGTCACTTCCTCAAAGAATTCTATTAGGTTTATAAGACATGACCTTCCCTGCACAAAACCATGCTGCCTATCACTGATAAGTCTATTTTCTTCCAAATGTGAATAGATCCTAACCCTCAGTATCTTCTCCAACAGTTTGCCTACCACTAACGTGAAGCTCACAGGTCTATAATTCTCTGGATTATCCCTGCTATCCTTCTTAAACAAAGGGACAACATTAACAATTCTCCAGTCCTCTGGGACCTCACCTGTGCTCAAGGATGCTGCAAAGATATCTGTTAAGGCCCCAGCTATTTCGTCCCTCGCTTCCCTCAGTAACCTGGGATAGATGCCATCCAGACCTGGGGACTTGTCCACCTTAATGCCTTTTAGAATACCCAAAACGTCCCCCTTCCTTATGCCGACTTGACCTAGAGTATTTAAACATCCATCCCTAGCCTCAACATCCGCCATGTCCCTCTCCTTGGTGAATACCGATGCAAAGTACTCATTAAGAATCTCACCCATTTCCTCTGACTCCACGCATAAATTCCCTCTTTTGTCTCTGCGTGGGCCAATCCTTTCTCTAGTTACCCTCTTGCTCCTTATATACGAATAAAAGGCTTTGGGATTTTCCTTAACCCTGTTAGTCAAAAGGTGAGAGAAAGGTTAAAATGTTTAGAGAGAGATAATTCCAGGCCTTTGGACAGCTGAAAACATGGTTAGTAATGGTGGGGCTAGGGGCGAGGAAGATCCAAAATATGTCAGAATTTGGAGGATCAGAGTTATCTGTGAGTTGGAAGACTGAGTTAGTTTACAGAAGTAGGGAGTAAAAAGCACGAAAGAATTTGAACCTGAGAATTAAAATTCTAAATTGAATTGCAGTCCTTCAGCTGATATTTGTCCAATCACTCCCTTACTTCTAACTTTGACGCACTAGTTTCTACTAGAGCCTTTTTTTCCATCCTGGTTGTTCCCACTGGAAGAACCCCCTTCTCAACTCCCCTGAGAGGTCCAAATGTGAAACCACCTGGCACGCAACTACTTCAGCTTTTCATCGCCAGATCTCTGGACCACATCAAGCATTATTTGGCTCTGATCTCCTTTGCCAAAACTGTTCACTTTATCATCGTGGAATATAGTGATGGCACTTGTGTTAGCCTCTAAGTTTATTCCTTTTGAATCGAGTCCTTGCAGAAGAGTCTGCAACTGCTGGACAAACTAAGCAGCGTTTCACACTCAGTCGTGCTTGCCTCTGAAGCAATTTAACGAGTGGTCAAGTTTATCATTACTGCAACAAAATTCTCAGCCTCAGGAATATTCTTAAGTCCTAGGGTGAAGTTTGAGCTCACAACTTTCTAACACCGAGGCAAAGGTATAAGCAACTGAGTCAACCCAACATTGTTGTGCCGCATACAAATTAAAATGTCCTTCCCTGTTAGTGGCCTTGTGCTATTTTCTCATTGTGTAGTATTGTCCAATCCTTGGTGTAACACCTAATGTTCCGACTATTTTTGTTTCATTTGCACTCGAATACAGCAGCTTCAGAACCCATAATAATAACTAGTAGCAGAACTACTACGTTGCATAATTTACCTAAAATTTCATTTATTTCCAAACGGAATTGTGTACCACTGATCCCCATCACATTGATGGCTCCTTCACAGCCGGGGAGAAATTAATCACTTTATTGTTCCTGGTACTGAGAGGCCATTGCTTTCTTAGTTTCTGAACTTAACCACTGATAGATCTTTCAGATGTTGTTACTTGTTTCACACAGGTACGCGATGGTGAAAATTTGAATCCAGCATCCCCTCAACTTCTCGAGCCTGTGGTGACCTGTGTGCCTCATCGCTACACACAGGAAATGACTCAGCTTTGTACTCTGCCGACAGGGAATTATGAGGTCATCCCTTCTACATATTTGCCCAATAGTGAGGCACAATTTACAGTCACTGTAGAAATCAAAATTGACAGGTGGGAAAATAATTACATTGACTTTATTGGATCCAAATTCTTTGACCTTGACTTGTGTTATCAGTAACTTATTTTTCTATCAAGCATTTATTTATATAATAGAAATTGTTGGTAACTTTTGTGTGAAATGATGTACAAGTTGTGGCCAAGCACCTTGTACCAATATAAAGTACCAATATAAATTGTACGTTAAATCAAAAATGCACATTACAGGCTGAAAGTCCCTTATCCAAAATGGTTGGGGCTGAGTGTGTATCAGATTTCGGGATTTTGGAATATACTGCGCAGGTGTGGTGCACATTGGAATCTGCGTGTGTGTGGTGCGCGTTGAGAACTGCACATGTGCGCACGCTCAAAAATGTGCTGAGTTCGGAATATTTTGGTTAAGGGATGCTCAACCTGTAAAAACATAAATTGTGTTAGAAAAGTACCATTAAAATTCAGCAACACCAGATCCATTTCAGATAGTGACAATTGCATTTCTTGGTGTATTTTCATATTTTCTTTGGCTTTGACACATTTAGCAATTATGATTTGTGAGTAGGTTAAGAAAATCTTTTTAAAAATAAATTTAGAGTACCCAATTATTTTATTTTCCAATTCAGGGTCAGTTTAGTGTGCCATCTTTGGGTTGTGGGGGCGAAACCCACGCAGACACTCACAGGGAATGTGCAAAGTCCACACGGACAGTGACCCGGGGCCGGGATCGAACCCGGGTCCTATGCGCCGCAGGCAGCAGCGCTAACCACTGCGCCACCATGCCACCCCTCGGATATGATAAATACATTTTTTGGGTGATCCTACTAGGCATCAAGAGCAATGCTATCCTTGCCTATCTGCCCTCTAATTTGAAGGATAGGAAGAAAGGAAAAGTAAATAGAGTAGCTTTGAAAATAAATGGTGAAATTAGGACAGTATTGAGAAATAGTTTGGGTTCGCAAGATGCAGAGTCAGTTTGTGTGGGGATGAGAAATAGCAAGGAAAAGAAGTTACTGGTGGGAATAGTTTATCGGCTTCCTAACAGTACTGCAGGACAAATCAGAAATCAAGAAATAACAGAGGCTTAAAAGAAAGGTACTGCATTAATAGTGGGTGATGTTAATCTTTTTATAGATTGGACAAATCAAATTGGCAAAGGTAAGCTTGAGGATGAATTTATACAGTATAGTCTGGAAAGGTTGAAGAATAATAAGTTATGAAACAAACCAGGGAACAGGCTATTTTAGACCTATGATGTACATTGAGGCAGGCATCCAAATTAATTAAAGGATACTTAAAGAGTGATCATAATTTGATATAATTTCATATTCAGTTTGAGGGTGAGAAACTTGGATCTGAAACTCGAGTCTCACCATTATAATTGCCTTTAATTAAGATTATGACGACAGAGTAGGCTACAGTAGACAGGGTAAGTGGGTTAAAGGTGAGTAGTGGCAGGCATGTGTGGAGATATTTTATAACTCAACAAAGATATGCCATTGAGAAAGAAAGACTTTATGAGAAGGAGGCACGATGTGTGGCTAAATGAAGGAAAAGGCATTTCATGCTGTGAAGATGAGTGGCTGGGAGATTGGAACAATTTTGAAATCAGCAAACAATGACCAAAAGAAATGTAGAAATTAGAATGAGAGTAAGCTAGCAAGAAATATAAAAACTGATTGTCCGAGTCTCTATAAGTATATAAAAAGGAAGCAAGTAGGAAAAATAAACATTGGTCCATTAGAGTACGAGACTGGGGAATTAATAATGGGAAAATAAGGGGCGAAATTCTCCGGTATCGGCGCGATGTGCGTCGACCGGTGCCAAAAACAGCGCTAATCAGTCCGGCATCGCGCCGCCCCAAAGGTGCGGAATCCTCCGCATCTTGGGGGGCCGAGCCCTAACCTTGAGGGGCTAGGCCCGCGCCAGACTGATTTCCGCCCCGCCAGCTGGCGGAAAAGGCCTTTGGTGCCCCGCCAGCTGGCGCGGAAATGACATCTCCGGGCGGCGCATGCGCGGGAGCGTTAGCGGCCGCTCACGGCATCCCCGCGCATGCGCTGTGGAGGGAGTCTCTTCCGCCTCCGCCATGGTGGAGACCGTGGCGAAGGCGGAAGGAAAAGAATGCCCCCATGGGACAGGCCCGCCCGCGGATCGGTGGGCCCCGATCGTGGGCCAGGCCACCGTGGGGGCACCTCCCGGGGCCAGATCGCCCCGCGCCCCCCCCAGGACCCCGGAGCCCGCCCGCACTGCCTTGCCCCGCCGGTAAGAGAAATGGTTTAATCCACGCCGGCGGGACAGGCATTCTAGCAGCGGGACTTCGGCCCATCCGGGCCGGAGAATCGCGGGGGGGGGGGCCCGCCAACCTGCGCGGCGCGATTTCCGCCCCCGCCAAATCTCCGGTGTCGGAGAATTCGGCAACCGGCGGGGGCGGGATTCGCGCCAGCCCCCGGTGATTCTCCGACCCGACGGGGGGTCGGAGAATCTCGCCCATTGTAATAAGAGATTTTGAACAAGTATTTTCATAGAATCATAGAATTTGCATTCTAATAGAATTCAAATAGAATTTTGTATCTGTATTCATGGTAAAAACATAAAAAGCATCTAATGAGTAGTAGAAAATCGAGTGGCAAAAGACAGGGAGGATCTCAAAATAATCATGATGATTAGAAAAAAAAGAGTAAAAGAAAAACTAAAGGGACTGAAGATTGAAATGTCCCCTGGACTGATGCCCTGCGTCCTCAAATTTTAAAAGAAATGGCTGCAGAGATAGTTCATGATTCTGGAAAGGACCCAGTGGATTGGAAACGACAAATGTAATACCTCTATTCAAGAAATGAAGGAGACTTTCTATCGGCCAGTTAGCATAACATCCATCATTGGGGAAAATGCTGGAATACATTATCAAGGAAACCGCAAGCAGGACATTCAGAAAATCATAATACACCAAGCCGAATCAATAAGGAAAATTGTGTCTCATAAAATTAATTAGCGCTCCTTTGTGTATGCGACAAGCAGGGTGGGGTGGGGTAATATATGAACATGGATAGAAGATTAGATACCTATAGAAAACGGGTAAAATGATCATTTTCAAGTTGGTAACTTGCCATTACAGGAAGGCCACAAGGATCAGTGCTGGGGCCTGAACTGTTTACATTCTACATTAATGACTTGTATCAAGGGTCAGAGTGCATTGTAGCAAATCTGCTGATGATACAACGATACACGGGGAAGCTAGTTGTGAGGAGGAGGCAAAGTGTCTGCAAAGGGATAAAGATAACTTAAGTGAGTGGGCAAAAATCTGGCAGATGGAATTTCATGGGGAAAAATGTGAGGTTGTCCATTTGGGTGGGAAAACTCCCCTCAATATTATTTAAATGAAGAGATTGTTGCAGTCCAGAGGGATCTGGATGGCCTCGTACATGAATCACATATCATACCCCATACATGTGAAGCCTCTGTTATGTTAATCTTCACAGCAGGCCTGCCCGCACCCCCACCCCCTGTCTCCTGAAATTATACAGGGCCTTGGTGAGGCCACACATGGAATATTGTGTGCAGTTTTGGTCGGCTCATCTGAGGAAGAATGTTCTTGCTCTAGACGCAGTGAAGGTTTACCAGATTAATTCTGGGATGGCGAGACTGACGTATGAGGAGAGATTGAATCGGTTAGGATTATGTTCACTGAACTTCAAAAGAATGAGGGAGATCGGGAAGAAGAGCTGGGGGAGGAGATTGAGGAGGGGCTGTGGGCTGATGCCCTAAGTAGGGTAAACTCATCGTCCTCGTGTGCCAGGCTAAGCCTGATACGATTTAAGGTGTTACACAGGGTGCATATGACTGGAACACGGCTTAGCAAATTTTTTGGAGTAGAGGATAGGTGTGCGAGATGCTCGAAAAGCCCAGCGAATCACACCCACATGTTCTGGTCATGTTCGGCACTACAGGGGTTTTGGGTGGGGGTGACAAAGGTGCTTTCGAAGGTAGTGGGGGTCCAGGTCGAACCAAGCTGGGGGTTGGCTATATTTGGGGTTGCACAAGAGCCGGGAGTGCAGGAGGCGAGAGAGGCCGATGTTTTGGCCTTTGCGTCCCTAGTAGCCCGGCGCAGGATACTGTTGATGTGGAAGGAAGCCAAGCCCCCGGGTGTGGAGACCTGGATAAATGACATGGCAGGGTTTATAAAGCTGGAACGGATTAAGTTCGTCCTAAGGGGATCGGCTCAAGGGTTCACCAGGCGGTGGCAACCATTCGTCGAATACCTCACAGAAAGATAGAGGGAATGGAAAAGAAGAAGACAGCAGCAGCAACCCGGGGGGGGGGGGGGGGGCGGGGGGGGAGAGAGGAACCAGAGGGATTCTCAGGGATGTTAATATATAAGTATAATATGTATAGGTTGTTGTTATAGATAATTGTATATTGGACTGTTAAAACATATTTTTGGAGAATATTTATCTGGGACAAGGCAGTTGCCATTTAGTTTTGTTTTTGTTTTTGTTTATATATTATTTATTTCTTGTTTATAAAACTGGCCATTGTTATTTATATTGTTATATTACTGTGTAAAGGATACACAATGTACTGTGATGGTTGGCCAAAAATTTTCAATAAAATATTTTTTTTTAAAAGAATGAGGGAGATCTGATAGAAACCCATAACATTCTAACAGGACTAGACAGGGTAGATGCAGGAAGGATGCTCCCAATGGTGGGTGTGTCCAGAAACCAGGAGCCACAGTCTGAGGATACGGGATAGACCGTTTAGGACAGAGAAGAGGAGAAGTCTCTTCACCCAGAGAGTGGTGAAACTGGAATTTGTTACCACAGGAAGTAGTTGAGGCCAAAACACTCTGTTTTCAAGAAGCAATTAGATATGGGACTGAATGGCGAAGGGAATCAAAGGATATGGGGGAAAGCGGGATTAGGCTATTGAGTTGGATGATCAGCCATGATCATAGGAATGATGGAGCAGGCTCGAAGGGCCGAATGGCCTCCTCTTGCTCCTATTTGCTATGTTTCTATGAGGAGCCTAGTAATGTCGAGAATATCGTGTGGGCTTGTTTTTGGCACTAAGTGCCGTTGAATATGGGCCATGATCTTGTTAATGCAGTCGTCTCACCCTGCCAAACACGCCCAAAACCAGACTTTAATTGAGTCCGCTGAATTGTGCTCATTAACTCTGTTTCTACCTCCACAGATGCTGCCAGAATTATACCATAGAATTTACAGTGCAGAAGGAGGCCATTCGGCCCATCGAGTCTGCACCAGCTCTTGGAAAGAGCACCCTACCCAAGGTTAACACCTCCACCCTATCCCCATAACCCAGTAACCCCACCCAACACTAAGGGCAATTTTGGACACTAAGGGCAACTTATCATGGCCAATCCACCTAACTTGCACATCTTTGGACTGTGGGAGGAAACCGGAGCACCCGGAGGAAACCCACGCACACACGGGGAGGATGTGCAGACTCCGCACAGACAGTGACCCAAGCCGGAATCGAACCTGGGACCCTGGAGCTGTGAAGCAATTGTGCTATCCACAATGCTACCGTGCTGCCCAGAATTGCTGAATATTTCCAAATTTTCTGCTTTTATTTCATGTTTCTGGCAGCCACAGTATTTTGCTTCTGTAACAAAAGGCGCCCATAGAGGGAAAAGGAGCAACAATCCACTAATTCAGTTTCTTCTTACTGATGATAGTTATTTTCGTAATGCTATTTCGAAAAGTGTCAACAAATCTCAAAATGTCACGACTGTATTACACCTAATCAGCGGAGAGTAAAATCAGGCGGGTTCATTTAAAATCAGTGCTGTTGCAAAGTCTTTATTCCAATCATTGGTGTATATAATAGATATATTAAAGAATAGATGCTTCCATATTAAATAATGTTTATTGCTCTATTTAGGAAGCCATTCCAGTGTCGGGAGAACTTAGGACAAACAATTAATGAGGTAAAGATTTTTTAAATTATGCTGAAATATACAGATATGTATATCATACAGGGAAATGGTTCTAAATTGATTTATAGTAAACTGTCCTACAAACCATTAGCTGCCAGTGGATATTAGTTTATTTCGACCTGTCTGCAGCTGTTTTAATTGTGCAATATTAAACTGTTTTAGCGTCAAAAGGTCCTTCGCCACTGTACAAGAATCTTGCTCTAACACTGACCTTTGCCCACAACACTGCCAGAGTATTTTGGGGTAAAGGTAGAATGATTTATTTCAGATCTCTTTGGCAGGCATAACCTGTGTACCTGTTAGAGGGAATGGGAAGAAGATGTAGCGAGACCATTCGTCAGGATGAGTTGGTTTTGCTGTTTTAAAATATTGTTTTCTTTAGCTTGCTCGTAATTAATCCCATTCTGGCAGTTTTTTGAATGTCCAGACCAAGGTATGTCGGGGTTGGCCCCAGTTCTGCTCCTTCTGGGAAATAAGTTACTTGGTTCTTTCCAGCATCCTGATTGTTGAATATCCTGGAGCTTAAAGCCAGTGGAATTCCGGTGGAGGATGCTTATCCATTGTCCCCACACCCTTTTGCCATCATGGGTCTTTGGGATGAACAGAAATTCCATCTGCCTCAGGCACCAGCAGAAATTTCCTTTGGAGCTCTCTGGGATGAAGACCTTGTATTTCTGAGTGCTCCCTAGTTTTCCAGCCCCATAAGACTTGCTCTGTTTCCTTTGTTCCCAGATTATATACAAGACTCCAGGGAATTCATGGTCCTTGTTTCTGTTTGCCTGCTTTCCTTTTTCTCTTGCATTCTATTTTATTCTACATTATCTTTATTAGGTTCCTATTATTTTAATTTAACTCCTCCATCGTTCAATATTAACTAATCTATCTCTTGCATACTTATTTTTTAAAGAAAAGCTCTTACTCAGTCCTGATATTACTTTTGGAACTGGATCCAAATCCCTGAAATCAATTTCAGAAGTAATGCTTTGAATGAAGGCAAGTGTAACGGTTGCCCCGATTACATTATGGACATGACCAGGCTAATCTTTGGCGTGATTTTCTTCCAACAGCCTTGCCACGGGTTGGTGCTTTTCCTCATTGGTAGTCCGGGCAGTAAAATTGAGGTCCAACAAAGTAGGTCATCAGTGGCATAGCAATGGTTAAGGAAAGTTGCTAGAATAGAGATCTGTGGTTAGTTACTTCTACCCAGTCACAGAAACATGTGCTTCATGTTGGTCCACACAAGCAGTCTGCCCTTGTGTGGTGAAATCATTTGATAAACCAAAGCATTCAGTAGCATGAACTCCTGTTACTATTAAAGGCTGCAGAACAGCAACTGCAGACAGACCCCAGAGTTACTGCAAATAACACACTTTACTTAATTTATAGTTCCACGGTCAGGTCCCACCACTTTGATAGATTATTGACCAATTTATCAGCCTTTGATTTTTTTTCTCTCCATAATGTGGTTTACCTCAAAGTAAACACAGAAGGATTGAAGAAAAGTGGTTATAAAATGAAAATCCACACACCTGTCATTTTGAAGTGGGTGGCTGGTGTAACAATTGAAAGCTAGGAAAGATTTTGATTGCGCTTCATGCAAGTCCGTGTGTTTGCCTGTGCTGGCAGTAATCTGCTTCCACCAGAAGGGCTCGCTGTAGCTCAAGATTAGGAGCATCACTAAGCTTTGAATTTTGCCAAAAAACAGCACAGAACGGTTTCCATTGTGCTCATAGGGAATGCATTGCTCCCACAATCTGTAATCAAGGCTACGTGTTTTAGTTGCAATAATCTCTTGAAATTGTGCTGAGGTTACTTACTGTCTCAGTTGCATTGAAACTTTAACATTGGTATGAACCAATTTCTGTTTCACAACCAACAACAAAAAATTGTATTTATACTGTACCTATAACCGAGTAAAACATCCCGGGACGGGACGCTTCACAGGAGCGAATATCAAACAAAATTTGACACCAAACTACACAAGGAGATATTAGTACCCAGGTGACTAAGATTTTGAGGAACGTCATAAAGGGGAACAGAGAGGTTTAGACAGGGAATTCTAGAGCTTAGGGCCTAGGCAGCCTGAAAGGTTGTCAGTATTGGAGCGGGTAAAATGGATGGGCAAGACGTCAGAATAGGAGGAGCAGAGAGTTTATGAATCTGGCAGGTCTGAAGAGGTTACAGAGATCGACCGAGGACAAGCCATGGAGGGATTTTAAAACCAGGATGAGAATTATTATATCTAGGCGTTGCTTCCCAGAAGCCAGCACAAGGACAATGTGTGAATGCGACGTGGAAATGGACAGCAGTGTTTTGGGTGACCTGAAATTTACTGAGGGTAAAGATTGGGAGGTATTTGAATAATTGAATCTAGAAGCATAGGTGAGGCGATTCAGTGAAAGTTAGCACTACAGTGGTTGGCACTGATGCATCACGGCACCAAAGACCAGTGTTCAATTCCAGTCTTGGGTGACTGCTGCGTGGAGTTTGCACATTCTCCCCGTGTCTGCGTGGATTTCCTCCGGGTTCTCCGGTTTCCTACCACAGTCCAGATATGTGCAGGTTAGGTGGATTGGCCATGCTAAATTGCTACTTGTGCAGGTTACGGGGATGGAGTGGGCCTTGGTAGGGTGCTCTTTTGGAGGGTCGGTGCAGACTCGATGGGCCAAATGGCCTTCTTCTGCACTGTAGGAATTCTATGATTTCTGATCAGCTGAGACAGACAGAGAGGGGCAATGTTATGGAGGTGGAAGGTGTTGGTGAAGGAATCTGAGATTAGAGCCATATAGGACTCCAGGTCTCTTTCAGCCTCCGAGAGCGACTCGGGAGGCAGATGGAATTGTTGGCTAGGTAACAGAATTTGTGACTGGCATCGAAGACAATGGATTCAGTCTTCCCAGTATTCAATTGAAGGATATTTATGTTTGTCCAATTCTGGTTGTAGGGCAAGCAACATGACAAATCATTGGCAGTAAAGGGACTGAGACAGGTTGAGAGATAGAGCTGAGTGTCATCAGCATACATGTGGAATCAGAAAATGTTGAGGGTCAACGTGAAGGTAAAAGGAATGCACCAAGATAGATCCTTGGGTCATTCCTGAGGTAACGGTACAGAAGCAGAAAAATACGCCATTGTATCTGATTTTCTGGCTACCTTGATAGGTTGAAATAGAACCAGGTGAGTGCTGTCCCATCCAGCTGAACAGTGGAAGGGTGGCATTTGAGAAAATAGTAACGCAAATAGAGTGGCCAAAAGAAAAGTGAACATTACCCATGCAAAGTAATTCAACGTGCCGGGCACGGGGAGTTTATGCTTCTCTGTCAGAGCAGGTGTCTAAGAATTATGACGAGGTTAAAACAAAAAGTCTATTCTGGGTGCAAAGCTTTCGGAATTTATGATGACAGGCTGGACAGATGTATGCCAAATTCAAAAGGGTTAAGCCGAAAATTTTTGACAGATGAGTACGAGAATTAGAAGTTGCAGCTGTCTGAGGGGCTCTGAGAGAGGTCATTCACTTAGAGGAATTTAAGAATTAATTCCCTTCTATGATAAGAACCCATGTTGAAGACCAAAGCGTGATGACCGATAGACGAGCAGCAATTATGGCTGATGATTATGAGCTAATCCATAAATTTAAATCTTTGTTCAATCACCCCCACAATATTGAAACGGATAGGAAGTAGGAAAGTGAAAGGAAGGCAGGTAGCCACAGTAAAGAATGGATAGCTAGGAATGCTCCGCAATCTCCTCCTCAGACCAGGAAGGAAGGTACTAAGGGTGACGGTGGGACTCAAACGCCTAGGTGCTTGCCAAGCATTGTCTGGCATCTTTGAATCTGTCTATATATATGTTTCTGGAACATATATATGGCACTCTATACCAGCATCCCCCATGACGACAGCATTGCTGCAACAGCCTCAGTATTCAACACCGACAACTGCCAATCTCCAGACGCAATTCTGCAACTCATCCGCTTCATTCTGCATCACGACGTCTTCACCTTCGACAACAATTTCTTCATCCAGACGCACGGAACAGCCATGGGGACCAAATTCACACCCCAATATGGCAACATCTTCATGCACAAGTTTGAACAAGACCTACTCACCGCACAGAACCTTCAACCGATGTTATACACCAGATACATTGATGACATTTTTTTCCTTTTGGCCCACGGCGAAGAATCACTGAAACGACTACACGATGACGGTCACCTCAGCACTTCGCTTTACCGCAAACCCACGGATAACCTCACGATGCTTCATTTCTCCAGCTTCCACCCTAAACACATTAAAGAAGCCATCCCCTATGGACAAGCTCTTCGTATACACAGGATCTGCTCACGAGGAGCGTAACAGACATCTACAGACGTTGAAAGATGCCCTCGTACGAACGGGATATGGCGCTCGACTCATCGATCGACAGTTCCAACGCGCCACAGCACAAAACCGCACCGACCTCCTCAGAAGACAAACACGGGACACAACCGACAGAATACACTTCGTCGTCCAGTACTTTCTCGGAGCGGAGAAACTACAACATCTTCTTCACAGCCTTCAACATGTCACTGATGAAGATGAATATCTTGCCAAGGTCATCCCCATACCCCCACTACTTGCCTTCAAACAAACCATTGTTTGCAGCAAACTACCCAGCCTTCAGAACAGTGACCACGACACCACACAACCCTGCCATGGCAATCTCTGCAAGACGTGCCAGATCATCGACATGGATACCACCATTACACGTGTGAACACCACCCACCAGGTACGCGGTACATACTCGTGCGACTCGGCCAACGTTGCCTACCTCATACGCTGCAGGAAAGGATGTCCCGAAACGTGGTACATTGGCGAGACCATGCAGACGCTGCGACAACGAATGAACGGACATCGCGCGACAATCACCAGGCAGGAATGTTCCCTTCCAGTCGGGGAACACTTCAGCAGTCAAGGGCATTCAGCCTCTGATCTCCGGGTAAGCGTTCTCCAAGGCGGCCTTCAGGACGCGTGACAACGCAGAATCGCCGAGCAGAAGCTTATAGCCAAGTTCCGCACACATGAGTGCAGCCTCAACCGGGACCTGGGATTCATGTCGCATTACATTCAGCCCCCACCATCTGGCCTGCGAAATCCTACCAACTGTCCTGGCTTGAGACAATTCACACCTCTTTAACCTGGGGTTACCCCATCTCTGGATCTGTAAAGATTTAATCACCTGCTAATGCTCGCATTCCAAGCATTGTCTGGCATCTTTGAATCTGTCTATATATATGTTTCTGGAACATACCTCTTCATTCACCTGAGGAAGGAGCTGCGCTCCGAAAGCTAGTGACATCAAAACAAACCTGTTGGACTTTAACCTGGTGTTGTAAGACTTCTTACAGTGGTTTTAATAGTGAAGGTTTCGTGCCAGCAAAAGGTATAAGCAGCACAAGATGGGAATCATTAGTACATTGTGTGATCCAGCTGTTTATTCATGTTCCACCCAGCTGCATGCCTAAGTCATTGGTGTGCTGGTCTTTTCAATATACTGATGTTCAGTAGTTACTTTGATGATTCTTGGGTTAGTTTGTTGGTGCAATTGCCAGTGAAAGGCCTGTATTATCAATTCCATGAGAAGCTAGACCTAACTTAATGTCAGTGCTCTGGTCTATAATATCAGTGAACTGTGAACACAGTCTATATTCAGGTTAATCAGGAACAAAATATTAGAAGCATTGAAAATAAATCAACCAGCAAACAGAACATGAAGAAAGACAAATCTTGCATTTCATCAACAATGCCAACAAATATCGAGCCTGAAAATAGCATCAGCAGAAACAGAACTCTGAAAACCATCTAAAAATTAACATTATTAATGGAACCTGTAGTGATCTGTATATCTGCAGGTATGTAAGGGGTTAACATCTGTAAGTAAGTGCTATATAACCACTAGATGGCAGCACCAGACATATGTATATAAGCGACACTCAGAGGGGGTTCCTGCCTCTTCGTATCACGAGTGACTAGTGAACAGAGAGTTAGAGATATAGCTTAGTGAGCAGGTGTAGTTAACCAATATATATATACTTAATCTTATTTATCTAATCTTCAGTTATATTTGTAGAAGAGTGAACAAAATCAGTTAATTTATAATCGTTACTCACTAAACAGTATTTGCTTTATTTGAAGACTTCGAGTGTTACTGAACATCAAGCATACGACCATTCTGACAGTAAGCAAATTAGTAACAAGATATTACTATACGTAATATAACAGAACCCGCTGTTAAGAACAAAAGGGAAAAAGCTTTGACAAAGGGTCATCTGGACTCGAAACGTTAGCTCTTTTCTCTCCCTATAGATGCTGCCAGACCTGCTGAGATTTTCCAGCATTTCCTTTTTGGTTTCAGATTCCAGCATCCGCAGTAGTTTGCTTTTATATAGCATGGGGGGGGGGGTGGTGATTAGTGAGGCAGAGGGGGATCATGTGATGGATTTTAACTTCACAGGCAAACTGAAGAGTTCCGTGGAACATCTTTTTCTTACAACAAACACTAATATTGCTTTAGTTTCAAATTCTCTTGCAAGCACTTGATCTGATTTATAAATATGACCTTTTGATTATTACCTGTTGTGGGAGATAGTTGGCATTCATAATGAGACATTTGTTACAGAGCAATAATCAACAGAGTTGATCAAATGCTGAGCTACACTGTTATAAGATAGCTGAAGCTGTACAATGCGGCAATGATTCTGCCGGTAAAATTCAGTACACCAACAAACCTGGGTCATTTTAAAGTTGTGATCCTGCGATGATCTAAATTTGATAATGCCATATTACATTCTAATGCTTTGAAACTCTCTCATTTGCGTGATTCTTTTGTATACATTTTGAATTCAAATTGCATCATTGTTCAATATTAGTAATTAGTGCATTGTTATTTGAAAGTGTAACCCACTTAATATAAAATTTGGACAAGTGACGTTTTACCCCTTCAAGATTTAACTTTTTATCCCCACAAGGTTTGACTTTATATTTAACTTATTGGGCTCTTGTTCCTGAGGAATCTTTAGGCATAAACCATTATTTTCATTATAAAATCATCATTAATTATGTACCGGAAAAATTGACAGAATTTAAACAAAACTGATCTGAATTTACAGTTTGAACAATAAAATCACACTTATAAAATTCCACCTTAGACTAACCCCACTGTTTTTTTTTAATAAATATTTTATTGAAAATTTTTTGGTCAACCAACACAGTACATTGTGCATCCTTTACACAATATTATAACAACACAAATAACAATGACCTATTTTATAAACAAAAAATGAATAAATAATAAATAACAAAAATGAAAACTAGCCCTAATTGGCAACTGCCTTGTCACAAGTAACACTCTCCAAAAATATAATTTAACAGTCCAATATATAATTATCTGTCGCAACGACCTATACATATTATACAGTATATATTAACAACCCTGAGAGTCCTTCTGGTTCCTCCTCTTCCCCCCCCCCCCCCTCCCCCCCCCGATCCTGGGCTGCTGCTGCTGCCTTCTTTTTTCCATTCCATCTATCTTTCTGCGAGGAATTCGACGAACGGTTGCCACCGCCTGGTGAACCCTTGAGCCGACCCCCTTAGAACGAACTTAATCCGCTCTAGCTTTATAAACCCTGCCATGTCATTTATCCAGGTCTCCACCCCCGGGGGCTTGGCTTCTTTCCACATTAACAATATCCTGCGCCGGGCTACTAGGGACGAAAAGGCCAAAACATCGGCCTCTCTCGCCTCCTGCACTCCCGGCTCTTGTGCAACCCCAAATATAGCCAACCCCCAGCTTGGTTCGACCCGGACCCCCACTACTTTTGAAAGCACCTTTGTCACCCCCATCCAAAACCCCTGTAGTGCCGGGCATGACCAAAACATATGGGTATGATTCGCTGGGCTTCTCGAGCACCTCGCACACCTATCTTCCACCCCAAAAAATTTACTGAGCCGTGCTCCAGTCATATGCGCCCTGTGCAATACCTTAAACTGAATCAGGCTTAGCCTGGCACACGAGGACGACGAGTTTACCCTGCTTAGGGCATCTGCCCACAGCCCCTCCTCGATCTCCTCCCCCAGCTCTTCTTCCCATTTCCCTTTTAGTTCATCTACCATAGTCTCCCCTTCGTCCCTCATTTCCCTATATATATCTGACACCTTACCATCCCCCACCCATGTCTTTGAGATCACTCTGTCCTGCACCTCTTGTGTCGGGAGCTGCGGGAATTCCCTCACCTGTTGCCTCGCAAAAGCCCTCAGTTGCATATACCTGAATGCATTCCCTTGGGGCAACCCATATTTCTCGGTCAGCGCTCCCAGACTCGCGAACTTCCCATCCACAAACAGATCTTTCAGTTGTGTTATTCCTGCTATTTGCCACATTCCATATCCCCCATCCATTCCCCCCGGGGCAAACCTATGGTTGTTTCTTATCGGGGACCCCCCCAAGGCTCCAGTCTTTCCCCTATGCCGTCTCCACTGTCCCCAAATCTTCAGTGTAGCCACCACCACCGGGCTTGTGGTGTAGTTCCTCGGTGAGAACGGCAATGGGGCTGTCACCATAGCTTGTAGGCTAGTCCCCCTACAGGACGCCCTCTCTAATCTCTTCCACGCCGCTCCCTCCTCCTCTCCCATCCACTTACTCACCATTGAAATATTAGCGGCCCAATAATACTCACTTAGGCTCGGTAGTGCCAGCCCCCCCCCCTATCCCTGCTACGCTGTACGAATCCCTTCCTCACTCTCGGGGTCTTCCCGGCCCACACAAAACCCATGATGCTCTTTTCAATCCTTTTAAAAAAAGCCTTCGTGATCACCACCGGGAGGCACTGAAACACAAAGAGGAATCTCGGGAGGACCACCATCTTCACCGCCTGCACCCTCCCTGCCAGTGACAGGGATACCATATCCCATCTCTTGAAATCCTCCTCCATTTGTTCCACCAACCGCGTTAAATTTAACCTATGCAATGTGCCCCAATTCTTGGCTATCTGGATCCCCAGGTAACAAAAGTCCCTTGTTACCTTCCTCAACGGTAGGTCCTCTATTTCTCTACTCTGCTCCCCTGGATGCACCACAAACAACTCACTTTTCCCCATGTTCAATTTATACCCTGAAAAATCCCCAAACTCCCCAAGTATCCGCATTATTTCTGGCATCCCCTCCGCCGGGTCTGCCACGTATAGTAGCAAATCGTCCGCATACAAAGATACCCGGTGTTCTTCTCCTCCTCTAAGTACTCCCCTCCACTTCTTGGAACCCCTCAACGCTATCGCCAGGGGCTCAATCGCCAGTGCAAACAATAATGGGGACAGAGGGCATCCCTGCCTTGTCCCTCTATGGAGCCGAAAATATGCAGATCCCCGTCCATTCGTGACCACGCTCGCCATCGGGGCCCTATACAACAGCTGCACCCATCTAACATACCCCTCTCCAAAACCAAATCTCCTCAACACCTCCCACAAATAATCCCACTCCACTCTATCAAATGCTTTCTCGGCATCCATCGCCACTACTATCTCCGTTTCCCCCTCTGGTGGGGCCATCATCATTACCCCTAACAACCTCCGTATATTCGTGTTCAGCTGTCTCCCTTTCACAAACCCAGTTTGGTCCTCGTGGACCACCCCCGGGACACATTCCTCTATTCTCATTGCCATTACCTTGGCCAGGATCTTGGCATCTACATTCAGGAGGGAAATAGGTCTATAGGACCCGCATTGTAGTGGGTCCTTTTCCTTCTTTAAGAGAAGCGATATCGTTGCTTCAGACATAGTCGGGGGCAGTTGTCCCCTTTCCTTTGCCTCATTAAAGGTCCTCGTCAATACCGGGGGTGAGCAAGTCCACATATTTTCCATAGAATTCGACTGGGAATCCATCCGGTCCCGGGGCCTTTCCCGCCTGCATGCTCCTAATTCCTTTCACCACTTCTTCTACCTCGATCTGTGCTCCCAGTCCCACCCTTTCCTGCTCTTCCACCTTGGGAAATTCCAGCCGATCCAAGAAGCCCATCATTCTCTCCCTCCCATCCGGGGGTTGAGCTTCATATAATTTTTTATAAAATGTCTTGAACACTCCATTCACTCTCTCCGCTCCCCGCTCCATCTCTCCTTCCTCATCCCTCACTCCCCCTATTTCCCTCGCTGCTCCCCTTTTCCTCAATTGGTGTGCCAGCAACCTGCTCGCCTTCTCCCCATATTCGTACTGTACACCCTGTGCCTTCCTCCATTGTGCCTCTGCAGTGCCCGTAGTCAGCAAGTCAAATTCTACATGTAGCCTTTGCCTTTCCCTGTACAGTCCCTCCTCCGATGCTTCCGCATATTGTCTGTCCACCCTGAAAAGTTCTTGCAGCAACCGCTCCCGTTCCTTACTCTCCTGCTTCCCTTTATGTGCCCTTATTGATATCAGCTCCCCTCTAACCACCGCCTTCAATGCCTCCCAGACCACTCCCACCTGGACCTCCCCATTATCATTGAGTTCCAAGTACTTTTCAATGCACCCCCTCACCCTTAGACACACCCCCTCATCTGCCATTAGTCCCATGTCCATTCTCCAGGGTGGGCGCCCTCCTGTTTCCTCCCCTATCTCCAAGTCTACCCAGTGTGGAGCGTGATCCGAAATGGCTATAGCCGTATACTCCGTTCCCCTCACCTTCGGGATCAACGCCCTTCCCAGCACAAAAAAGTCTATTCGCGAGTAGACTTTATGGACATAGGAGAAAAACGAGAACTCCTTACTCCTAGGTCTGCTAAATCTCCATGGGTCTACACCTCCCATCTGCTCCATAAAATCTTTAAGTACCTTGGCTGCTGCCGGCCTCCTTCCAGTCTGGACTTCGACCTATCCAGCCCTGGTTCCAACACCGTATTAAAATCTCCCCCCATTATCAGCTTTCCCATCTCTAGGTCCGGAATGCGTCCTAGCATCCGCCTCATAAAATTGGCATCATCCCAGTTCGGGGCATATACGTTTACCAAAACCACCGTCTCCCCCTGTAGTTTGCCACTCACCATCACGTATCTGCCCCCGTTATCCGCCACTATAGTCTTTGCCTCGAACATTACCCGCTTCCCCACTAATATAGCCACCCCCCTGTTTTTCGCATCTAGCCCCGAATGGAACACCTGCCCCACCCATCCTTTGCGTAGCCTAACCTGGTCTATCAGTTTCAGGTGCGTTTCCTGTAACGTAACCACATCTGCCTTAAGTTTCTTAAGGTGTGCGAGTACCCGTGCCCTCTTTATCGGCCCGTTCAGCCCTCTCACGTTCCACGTGATCAGCCGGGTTAGGGGGCTTCCTACCCCCCCCCCCCCCCCTTGTCGATTAGCCATCCCCTTTTTCCAGCTCCTCACCCGGTTCCCACGCAGCTGTATCTCCCCCAGGCGGTGCCCCCCGCCCATCCCCTCCCATACCAGCTCCCCCCTCTCCCCAGCAGCAGCAACCCAGTAATTCCCCCCTCCCCCCCCCCCCCCCCCCCTCCCCCGCTAGCGTAATTACTCCCCCCATGTTGCTCCCAGAAGTCAGCAAACTCTGGCCGACCTCGGCTTCCCCCCCGTGACCTCGGCTCGCACCGTGCGACGCCCCCTCCTTCCTGCTTCTCTATTCCCGCCATGATTATCATAGCGCAGGAACCAAGCCCGCGCTTCTCCCTTGGTCCCGCCCCCAATGGCCAACACCCCATCTCCTCCACCTCCCCTCCTCCCCCCCCCCATCACCACCTGTGGAAGAGAGAAAAGTTACCACATCGCAGGATTAGTACATAAAACTCCTCTTTCCCCCCTTTTTAACCCCCCTCTTCGCCCCCCCACATTCGCCCCACCACTTTGTTCAAACGTTCTTTTTAATAACCCGCTCATTCCAGTTTTTCTTCCACAATAAAAGTCCACGCTTCATCCGCCGTCTCAAAGTAGTGGTGCCTCCCTCGATATGTGACCCACAGTCTTGCCGGTTGCAGCATTCCAAATTTTATCTTCTTTTTATGAAGCACCGCCTTGGCCCGATTAAAGCTCGCCCTCCTTCTCGCCACCTCCGCACTCCAGTCTTGATAAACGCGGATCACCGCGTTCTCCCATTTACTGCTCCGAGTTTTCTTTGCCCATCTAAGGACCATTTCTCTGTCCTTAAAACGGAGGAATCTCACCACTATGGCTCTGGGAATTTCTCCTGCTCTCGGTCCTCGCGCCATCACTCGGTATGCTCCCTCCACCTCCAACGGACCCGCCGGGCCTCCGCTCCCATTAACGAGTGCAGCATCGTGCTCACATATGCCCCGACGTCCGCTCCCTCCGCACCTTCAGGAAGACCAAGAATCCTCAGGTTGTTCCTCCTTGCGTTGTTCTCCAGTGCCTCCAACCTTTCCACACATCGTTTCTGATGTGCCTCATGCGTCTCCGTCTTCACCACCAGGCCCTGTATGTCGTCCTCATTCTCGGCTGCCTTTGCCTTCACGACCCGAAGCTCCCGCTCCTGGGTCTTTGGTTCCTCCTTTAGCCCTTCGATCGCCTGTAGTATCGGGGCCAACAGCTCTTTCTTCATTTCCTTTTTGAGCTCTTCCACACAGCATTTCAAGAACTCTTGTTGTTCAGGGCCCCATGTTAAACTGCCGCCTTCCGACGCCATCTTGGTTTTTGCTTGCCTTCCTTGCCGCTGTTCTAAAGGATCCACTGCAATCTGGCCACTCTCTCCTCCTTTTTTCATCCGTATCCAGGGGGGATTCCCTTCTGGTTTACCGCACAGTGTTTTTAGCCGTCAAAATTGCCGTTGGGGCTCCTATCAAGAGCCCAAAAGTCCGTTTCACCGGGAGCTGCCGAAACGTGCGACTCAGCTGGTCATCGCCGCACCCGGAGACTAACCCCACTGTTATGGAGCAGTGTCTATTATTCAAACTTTTGCCCCACCTCAAAGACTTTTTAAATCTGGAATTACACCTCTGGAGTGGTGGCTTGTCAACATCTGGTCCCATCAAAAACGAGCTTGATTGATTGAGAGATGCTTGTTTTCACCATGCCAACACTGTTACTAGGTTAAGTAGGCAGGTGTTCAAATGGTGTCCAGTCAGCTCGGAATTGTTGCAATGGTGATCTATTCTCTATTTTGTAAATGACCACACAGTACCAATAGAGTCCTTCCAACATTTTTTAACAAATCATTTTCCTTCAGCTACGTTGATGTCAATTTAGTACCAGGCTTGACATATTCAGTCATAGAATCATCTAGAACAGGAGGATGGCATTTGGTCCATCGCATCTGCACCAGCCCTTTTGAAGACCAGTTCGTCCCACACCCCACTCTATCCCCATGATCACTGAAATATTTCTCCTTTATCTAATTCTGCAATTCCCTTTTGAAGGCTACTGTTGCATCTGAATATAAGAATTGATCAGTCAGTGTATTCCATATTCGAAGCATGTTTTTCCTTGTGTCAATTCTGGTTCTTTCTCCAATTACCTTTCGTCTGTGCGCTATGGCTGTTGGTCCTTCAACCATTGGAAACAGTTTCTCTTGATGCACTCTGTCTGAACGCTTCATGATTTTAAATACCTTAATCAAAACTCCACCTCACCACCTCTAATCTAAGGAGAGCAACTCCAGTTTCTCCAGCCTATCCACATAACTCAAATCCCTCATCCCCGGAACCATTTTAGTAAATCTCTTCTGCACCTTCTCCAAAAGGTTCACGTCCATACATGAGTGTAGAGCCCAGAATTGAACATAACACTCCTGCTGGGACCTGCTTGTGAAAGAAACAAACATGAACTTGCACTGTACAATTCACTTGTTATGATCTTGTACAAAAGCTGTCCTATGAGTTTAGTTGTGACTCAAGTTCATCGCTTTATTTTACAATCTGCTTTATCTACAAGAAATATTGGCCCAGATCTTCTGTTCAGCGACAAGTGGATGTACCCACCACAGACTGTGATTCAAACTGCCCTCGTAACATTTTACCCTGGATCCGTGGCACCTTCCAATCTTGGCTCGTGCAAAGATTCAGCAATGAGCAGTCGGGAGACCAAGCGGCAAGTGTAATTCTAACCAAGCCATGCCTCCTTTTTGTCACAAACTGAAGACACTTCCGTGAGGTTTGTCTTCAGTTCATTGACTAATATTGTTTTTAAATTGAGTTGTCACCCTCAACACTGCGCAACTTCCCACCCCTGCCAGCGACTTTGTTCAACCCCCTGACAATGCTCACTCCTCAACAATGCTCTTCTCTCATCCACTCGCTCCCAATAATGCTCTGCCCCAGCTTACCCCTCACTCCAAACCAGGCTCATTATCCCCTCCCTCTCATGGGTAAGTGTGAATAGCATTGGTTGCCGTGGATTAGGCCGAGTTCTTCTGAGCGAGTGAATTGTGCAGCAATCCGGGTAGGGTAAAACCAGCAATTGGAAGTTTAAACTTCCCGCGTCAGGACTTCTCGGGGTCCAAAGGCGCATTTGCAGCTTAAGTTGTAATTCGCTACTCCCCACCTCGTACGTTTTAGGCCAATGTCTTTTTCAACTAATTAGCAAATTCCACTTTTACCTGATCTTAGCATTTGGATCACATGTCGTGTAGCAGAAATACTGCTTAACATTGCAATATGTTTCCTAGTGGCCCTAATGTCAGTCAAACCAATGCTGCTAAATGAAATCATGTTGTGCAAAACAGCCTGGGGTTGTTGAGAAGTTTGTCAACAAAAATATTTCCTGTAACTGGGTAAAATATTACAGAACAAGCTTGTTGCTATTCACTTTGCAGACTCGCAGTTGACCGATTGTGGCTATAACTGAGGAGCTCATTTATTTGTACAGTGTGGATTCACTCTCAATTAAATTGTTTGAAAGATTGAGGAACCCGTAATAATTTGCACTGAACAGTACAAAACAGTGCCATGAACTATGAATGGAAAACTTTGCCTTTATTACATTCAGATTTCAGAGCCCGACTTAAAATTGAGATTTGCAGGTGGCTACCCGCTGATGTCCAACTGACGCAGATTAATGGAATTAAAAGTTGCAACGGTTTTAGAAGCAGGAAAAGTATTTTCCACATTAACTTTAGTGTTGCCAGCAATTCTTCAGAGAAATTTAATGAAGTAGGCCATGGGATCAATCAAAGCCACAACCAGGCAGGCAATAAAACAGCAAAAGACCTTGGTCTGGATTTTGCAGCCAGGGGTAAAGAGATGTTGCTCGCAACTGTCCTCAAAGAAATCTACTCACAAAGGTTTCGCGCATTTTGTGGCATCAATTTCCCCTATTACAATGTCGCTTTCATTCTGGCGCCATCTACTGGGGATCTCTGGTGTCCGGGAACAGTAACTGCCCAGCCACCTTGATGACTTCAATCAGATTGAAGAATTCTCAAAAATAGCAAACCAGGATGTTCAGACCACTGATTTTTAAAAAAATTATTGATTCCTTCCCGGGATGTGGTCAGTGCTGGCTAGGCCAGTATTTGTTGCCCATTGCTTCACTTTTTAACTATTTCACACAGTGAAATAAAGATTGGGGAATATACATGTGACGAAGGCTGAAATTGAAATCTCATAAGAAAACTTAAAATTAAAAATCTATGTAATATTTATCATGGAATGGAGGGAGTAACACTCCAGACTATGAACATTCATTTTCCAGGGCAAGAGAGGTTGTTCAAGAGTGATTGATTGTGACTTGGCATAAGTTACATCTTTCAGCAAGGCATAACTTTTTCATGGTTTTAACAGTGAGAATAGTGCGTTAAAGGTTGACGTTCATAATCAAATAATTGATTTGGTGCTGATTGCAACTGCAAAGACTGCAATGGCAAACCCTGTAGAGACGTAGTGGCAACACAGACTGTGACTGTTGAATTTGTGTGCTTAACTGTGCATGTGTGAATGTCAGGATCACTTTTACACAATTATAATGGAGAACGCTGATAGTTTTGCTGTTTTTATGACAAATTTCGAGCTCTTGTTATCTTTCTTTTCCCTCTGTCAGTTCTAGCAGCAGTCTACTTCTTGCTCTGCTCTGCTTGTACAAAGTTCTAACACCTATCCATTCCATCGCCTTCCAATAGTTCACAATTTGGTACAAACCTGATGAGCAGAAGAGACGTGCATCGTTCAAAGTAAAACTAACCTCTCAAACCAGAAATGAAGATTGCATCTATGTCTTACTTTTTCCTGATGTGATGTATTTTTGCACATTTCTTTTCCATCATTTGCATATGAATGAACATTCAGGTTGTGAAATGAAGTGGTACTGTAATATGACATTGGATTAGCTTCATTTTTGGAAGGGGCAAAGGTCAGAATTCACGATCTACACATCTACTCATGAATTACTGCTTGCATACCTGTTTAATGTCTCTGAAGTCAATATTTTCTGAACCCGTAGCAACCAATAATATTACTGAAGATGATTACAAATTACATACAAATTATATTTTTTAGGTTTATATGTAACAATAACTTTCTCTTGTTTCTTTGAGGCTTCCTATACCTCAGTGATGCAAAGGTAGAGCACCAACACAAAATCCTTCAAACGCCTGCCTGAAAACAATAAGAAAATCGAATCAGAAGAGAGTCAATCTGGAGGCATTCACTCTGTACAATTTGCACATCACAAAGCCCGACCCTCTTGGCACTAATAAAATGTGACAGGGCTCGTCATAGTAAATAAGCAACTCTGCTTTAAGCCGACTGGTGATGTGCTCGATGCGCAGCAGCAAGAACAAAAGCTGCCTCAGAACTGGACGCTACTTCAAAGAGTCAGCAGCTCTGCACACAGTAATGGACAAAGAGCCGATCAGTCTCCTGCTGCTTTGATGTTATTGAAGGCAAATGAGAATGACATTTAAATTCAGTTTGTACGTTCAGCACACACCGTATTAGACAGTTCACTGAATTGTAACGGTCTGATTCTGTTGTGCTTATGTTGTGACCTATGGGCTGGATTTTTCCATCATTTTGAAAACAAAACTGGAACTTGGGCTGCTGTTCACTGATGTCTTTGTTTGACGTCGGACTGTACTAAGGTAGAATATTAACCAAAAGAGTGCAGTCCCTTGCAGCGAATGAGCAGCTCAGCATTTGTTTTCTCAGTGAGTAAATTCTGACTTGCGGTTAGGCACAGATCAACAGCAAAACATTTGCTGTAACGTTTTTAATTCCATATTGACCATACAGTGAGAATATTTGCGTTTGTTCCATGGAATATTGGGCATGTGACCTCTTGCACAATATTACATTTCTGGATAATATATCAGCTGTACTGGTGCAGACGTAGTGCTTGCAAACATTACTGAATCTAGTATAAATCTATAATAAAGAAATTGTTTATACTAGTACAAGTTTGATATGGTCATTTGCATTAACCTACACTGGTATTGGTGCGGAGTTCCAACTTCGATACAATTTTGATGCTTTTACATGCTGATCATGAGCTAGATTATGGTGTTCTTTAAATCATTGTGAAGTCAGGTTGTACACTAGAATAGTAACCCCGTCAGAATAAGACTTTAAATTAGAAACTTGGAAATTTCAAATCGAAATTGCCTATTAATAACAAGTGAGTGATTCAAAATGCTGGCCGGGACAGGATACTCTGCACAACTACTAACTGTTGGTTTTAGTTATACCTTTCTGTACTTGTCAGAACAAAACGTTTATTAAAGTGAATGGGAGGAAAATCTTTGGCCAGCGAGCATGGAAGTGGAAAAACCCTGTCATTGTGTGTGGGGGGGGGGGGGATTTTTTCCTGAATCATTATAACATTTCCAATAATTTTGTAGAAACTATATCGCAAAGATATTGAGCCCTTATTGTAATGAAAGGAAAAGGTAGAAAGGTAGTTCATGTTAGAACTTTCAAACTAAATCACATTATCTCCTGTTATTCTAATTAATGATTAACACACTGATAGAGGCAATAGTCTCACATATAATTCTTAATATTTTTCCTTGCTCTTAGTTCAGGGTCTCCCCTTAGAGGATGTTATGAAAAGATACATTTTACACACCGAAAACACAGCAAACTTCAGTGAATTTAAAGTTGTATTCATTCCCGTGTAAAAATCTGAATGCCTCTCTTTATTCAACAACAAACTAAATCATCAGTATTGCAATGCATTGGTCAAGATTTATCACATAACTGTAATTTTATATTAGATCATATTCATTTAACAATCTTCTGGATCTAGAATGCATTTTGTTATCTTGTGAATAATAAATCTACTCACCCAATTTACAACTGATTCATTCATGTTAAAATCTGTAGAAATGAGGGAATGTTATAACCAAAGTCCATTCTGTACCATGTTCTTATACTTTTAATATCTGCACTTCCCATGTTGATATTGCAAATACTGTAATTTGCAAAATGATGGCATATTGCATGTCTCATTTCTATCAACAGATCAAAAAATGACTTAAATATATTGCCCTGTTGAAATAGTGAGCAGTGGAGACTAGCTCTTTTAAACTAAGACTGAATATTGAGTTCTTTTTACCTCCTACAAGATTTATTTTGTGTCAATTTTTCAAACTACTCTCATTGGTGAGTACGTGCTCTCTATGTCCCAGTCAGTTTTTTGCATGGTCTCATATTTAGGTAAAGTTGTACCTTATGTCTTTTGTCTTCATAAGATGGTGGAATAACATCAGGCTCTGTTTAACTGCCAAATTTATTAAACAGTGATAGAACAAATGAATACATGTATTTTCAATAGAAAAAGTGCTTCTTAACTATGCCAAATTATTTTTTTTCCACAACTATCTGCCAACTTGATTTCATTTTCATTTCATTTCAACTATTGCAGATATTTGGACTCACATTTGAAATCTCTAGAATCCTTTTTTAAAAATAAATTTAAAGTACCCAATTCTCCTTTTTTCCAATTAAGGTGCAATTTAGCACGGCCAATCCACCTACCCTGTGCATCTTTGGGTTGTGGGGTTGACATCCATGCAGACAAGGGGAGAATGTGCAAACTCCACACGGACAGTGACCCGGGGCCGGAATCAAACCCGGGTCCTTGGCACCATGAGGCAGCCGTGCTAACCACTGCAGCACCGTGCCACCCTAAATCTGTAGAATCCTGATTAAACAAAAGAACCGGTTGATAAATTCCCAACAGGAACCAAGCAGAAATTAAATAATTGAGAGTTTAAGTCGGAAAAAGGTACCAAACAACAATGTATTTAGAGACATCTCTAATTTGAGGGCCAGAATCAGTAGATTTCTAGACCTAAGCCAATATTCCATACAATGATTTTGACTCCTGTATGAAATTATACCAAACTAAAGAGTATTTCTGTGTTTATGCTGTCATACAATACATAGGAAAATCTCGCGTCTTGAAGTTGATTTTAATTTCCACTGAGAAGCCAGCAGAAGTGGAACACATTGCCAGCCAGCCAGTAATGTGAAGCTGGAACCTTGCAGGTTTTAACTGCCGGGCTTCATTTGAATGCAGCCAGTCGGTGCTCCATTGTTATCCAGTGGAAGCAGCAGCTGCCAGTGGGTGAGAACTAAGACTAGCAGAAGACTTCTGTCAGCAAGATAATCAGAGGCCTGGACTTACCTGGCGGGAACAAGCGGCCTTCAGCACTCAGGAGGGTCACGTGATGAGAAAAGGGGGGATGACTGGGCAGAGGACACACCTGGTTCCAGGAGGAAAGTTCTTTTTTTAAAGTATTTAAAATTACCACTTCCGGCCCTGACTCTTTATGCTAGCTTTGCTTGGCAGGAAAGCCACAATGGATTCCCGAGACAGGGCAACAACTTGGTATGCAGTTGGACTTCAATTATGTTATCAGTGCCCTGCAGAAGCACCCTGCTGGTTTAAAGCAAATATACCTGCTCAGAGAATGGGCTGAAACTGAAGATGGCTGGCATATCGATTGGCATGTCTCTTGGGATGTTTATGAGAGACGAACCACATTTAAAACATGCTGTATTCACACTCGTCTTTCTCAGATTTCAGTTACTGAGCAACACTGCAACACCTCCTGCCTGTTTTGTATGATCCTGGGCGGGATTCTCCAGTAATGGGGCTATGTCCCCACGCCCGCGAGAAAATGGGCGCGAATCACACCGGACTTTTTTCTAGAAAGTCCGGGGTGATTCTCCATTTTCAAGAGGGCTTGCAGGGCCCCGGAGTGCTCCATTCAGCTCTGACTGCCGATATGGGACCCTGCACGTCCGGCCGCGGATCCGCGTGACATGACGGACCCACACAGTAGGTCCCTCCTCCCCCCAAGATCATGGTGCCCGCTGATCGGTGGCCCCCGATCGCGGGCCTGGCCGTCGTGGAGGCCCCCCCGGTAACGTATCCTCCCGCCCCCCCCCCCCCACCGGGACAGCCACCGCAGCCGTGACTCCGAGCTCCCGCCATGGAACCATACATGAACCACGCCGGCGAGAAGTTGGCCGGTCGTCCACGGAGAATCGCCTCTTTCAACGGCCCTCGACCGGCGCCGCGTCGACGGCCGGCGATTCTCCGGTCGCCGGAGAATCGCGGGAAGGTGTCGCGGGTCCGGCGCCCCATTCCCCACCCCCACGCCGGGAGCGATTGCGGCGCGGAGGTTCGGTGAATCCCGGCCGCTATCTCTCTCATCATCAAATTATTGCTGATTAAGTCATTCAGACATGTATCAGGGATTCAATGAGAGTTGTCATCTTGTCAGACTGAGTAGTTCTGGTATTATTGATCAAAATTAAGAGGACCTAGACAAGTACATGAGAATGAATTTCCTTCCTGTCACTTAAATAGATAACGTGGCTCATCTGACAAGAGACATATCATTTTGACCAGAGCATGAAACTTTTCTGCAGCTTTACACAAAACTTGCCAGCATAAACAATTAGGTGTCCCAACACTAACCCTGCAACCTACAGCATGGGCAGCACTGGAATGCCCTACTGGGACAATGGCCAGCAGATTTTTAGGATTAATGTCCCAAAGTGCTACAAAGTATCATCCTTGCACTATCACCACCAAAACACCCTCAAGGTCAACCCTTACATCCTTGCCAAACATTGTCCCATTACTAACTTCCTTCTCCACTCAATAAAACATCCCACTCTAATTTTCTATCTTCTCCCATTGTACATCACTTCAATATTTGGACTTGCCATTCCTTTTACTCCATCATCATTGGTGTTCTGTCATATGGTTCTACAGCAGACGTATTTCCAAAGATCTGATTATCCGCTCCTACTCTAGGATATGGAGATGATTTAGGTGAATGGAGTCGAGATGCACATCGGCATGCTCTCCATTCAATGACAGAACAGGTTCAAAGGCCTCAATGGTCTACTTCCGTTCTCATGTTCCTCCTTTAATAATCTACTGATAATCCATTTCTGTGAACGAGGATTAGTTCACTCTGTGGTAATATGCATCACTGTAAATACACAAGGGGTTAATGCAAATACACTAAGACTAGATAAACACTAGAGGGAGCACCAGAGACATCATGACACAGACATTCAACCAATAGGTCAGTAAGCTAGGACACGACCAATGGGGATTCAAGACACATCCAGACGTAACACTACCACAGGGGGGCATTACACCAACCCATATAAAAGGACACAGCACACATGCTCAGTCTCATTCCAGTGGAGACACTTAGTGAGTGCAAACAGGGTTGATTGAAACACATCACACCCACCACGTGGATTGTAGCAGACTGGTTAGTTAGTCTGAGTAGCTATAGCAGGATTAACAGGCGAGTCGACTCCAAGTAGGAGAATCGTTAACAGTTTAATAAATGTGTTAAAGCTATCTCCAAGTCTGAACCTTCCTTTGTCAGAGTGCACATCAAGGAAGCAGCTTATGCTACGTCAAGAGCATAACAAAACATGGTACCAAGGAGTGGTTGTTTAATCCATATAGTTTCAACTCAGCAAACCGTGACAACCAGCAACAGCACCCAGGCAAGATGATCGAGATTCTGGTTCCACAGTGGCTCATGTGCCACGGCAATCTCAGTGCAAACTGGCGTGCATTCAGGCAAAGGTTTGAGATCTTCCTGGTAGCAGCCAACCTGCTCTTTGTAGTACATATAAATGATTTGGAGGAAAATGTAACTGGTCTGATTAGTAAGTTTGCAGACGACACAAAGGTTGGTGGAATTGCGGATAGCGATGAGGACTGTCAGAGGATACAGCAGGATTTAGATTGTTTGGAGACTTGGGCGGAGAGATGGCAGATGGAGTTTAATCCGGACAAATGTGAGGTAATGCATTTTGGAAGGTCTAATGCAGGTAGGGAATATACAGTGAATGGTAGAACCCTCAAGAGTATTGAAAGTCAAAGAGATCCAGGAGTACAGGTCCACAGGTCATTGAAAGGGGCAACACAGGTGGAGAAGGTAGTCAAGAAGGCATACGGCATGCTTGCCTTCATTGGCCGGGGCATTGAGTATAAGAATTGGCAAGTCATGTTGCAGCTGTATAGAACCTTAGTTAGGCCACACTTGGAGTATAGTGTTCAATTCTGGTCGCCACACTACCAGAAGGATGTTGGAAGCTTTAGAGAGGGTGCAGAAGAGATTTACCAGAATGTTGCCTGGTATGGAGGGCATTAGCTATGAGGAGCGGTTTAATAAACTCGGTTTGTTCTCACTAGAACGACGGAGGTTGAGGGGCGACCTGATAGAGGTCTACAAAATTATGAGGGGCATAGACAGAGTGGATAGTCAGAGGCTTTTCCCCAGGGTAGAGGGGTCAATTACTAGGGGGCATAGGTTTAAGGTGAGAGGAGCAAGGTTTAGAGTAGATGTACGAGGCAAGTTTTTTACGCAGAGGGTAGTGGGTGCCTGGAACTCGCTACCAGAGGAGGTGGTGGAAGCAGGGACGATAGTGACATTTATAGGGGCATCTTGACAAATACATGAATAGGATGGGAATAGAGGGATACGGACCCAGGAAGTGTAGAAGATTGTAGTTTAGTCGGGCAGCATGGTCGGCACGGGCTTGGAGGGCCGAAGGGCCTGTTCCTGTGCTGTACATTTCTTTGTTCTTTGTTTGTTCGTTGTACAAGACGTGGCCGATGCTGAAAAGACAGAGCTTCTGCTCACAATTGCGGGTGCAAATGCAGAACAATACTTCAAAACCTTCAAGTACTCCAGAGGGCAAGAAAAGAGAGACTTCCAGACAGTCCTGGACAAGTTTGAACAATAATGCGAGGAAAACACGAAGAAACCAACAGAAAACGGTAAAAGAGGCGCCAATACTAACCACGAGGCCGAGGGAGGCGAGCAACGAACGACAATTTTGATTGGTGGCCATCTTGGAAAAGGTGCCGCACATGCGCAGTTGAGAGAAGGGAGCAAAGTAAAGGAACAGCGATCTGCGCATGCACAATCGCTTCCTACGCTTTACGTCACAAGCTTCGTGATGTCAGAGGCCCCGGACTATGCCCACTTAAAGGGGAAATGTCCCAAGACAAGAAAAAAAAAAATGTTATGCCTCAAAACAAGATTCTTTCACCTGGAACGACCGCACAATGCCTGAACTTCGACCAGTAGCTGAAAGTAACCTCCGCAGAACCCTGCAACAAGCAGTGAGCACCGCCTTGAAGACTACGACTCAGACCTTGATTTCTTCTTTGAACATCGTGAGTCCAATGCCAGCTCTGACACAAAACATGATGATATGGTCCTAGAAGCCTACGACTCAGACGATGATTTCATCTTTGGAGATGGCGACCCCACTACCAAATCCGAACCGCAACGAGGTGTGTTGCACAGTGACAAATCCGACACAGACGCGGATGTGTTCTTCGGATTTGAGGATCTTCAGCCCAGCATAAATGACATCCCGACTCGTGAGTGCAGGATTATGCTGCGGCCTGACGCGAAGAGACAGAGAGCGGTACAAGTCCACAGAGAGCGGCCTGCTGCCCCACACAGAGTGGTCCACGCACCACGAAGGGTCCCAGCCTCCACACACAAAGCGAAGAAAGACTCCACAGTGAGACAACTGCACGTCTCCACACAGAAAGTGACTTCAGTGACGCAAGCCTCCACAGCGAGCTCGTGGACAGACTCCACGATGGAAGCAATGCAAGACTCCAGAGCGCAGTCCTTGCATGAACATGATGTGGAGATGCTGGCGTTGGACTGGGGTGGGCACAGTAAGAAGTCTTACAACACCAGGTTAAAGTCCAACAGGTTTGTTTCAAACACTAGCTTTCGGAGCACTGCTCCTTCCTCAGGTGAATGAAGAGGTATGTTCCAGAAACATATATATAGATAAATTCAAAGATGCAAGACAATGCTTAGAAATTGAGCATTTGCAATTAATTAAGTGTTTACAGATCCAGAGAGAGGGGTAACCCCAGGTTAAAGAGGTGTGAATTGTCTCAAGCCAGGACAGTTGGTAGGATTTTGCAAGCCTAGGCCAGATGGTGGGGGGTGAATGTAATGCGACATGAATCCCAGGTCGCGGTTGAGGCCGCACTCATGTGTGCGGAACTTGGCTATAAGCTTCTGCTCGGTGATTCTGCGTTGTCGCGCGTCCTGAAGGCCGCCTTGGAGAACGCTTACCCGGAGATCAGAGGCTGAATGCCCTTGACTGCTGAAGTGTTCCCCGACTGGAAGGGAACATTTCTGCCTGGTGATTGTCGCACGATGTCCGTTCATTCGTTGTCGCAGCGTCTGCATGGTCTCACTAATGTACCACGCTTCGGGACATCCATTCCTGCAGCGTATGAGGTAGACAACGTTGGCTGAGTCGCACGAGTATGTACCACGTACCTGGTGGGTGGTGTTCTCACGTGTAATGGTGGTATCCATGTCGATGATCTGGCACGTCTTGCAGAGATTGCCATGGCAGGGTTGTGTGGTGTCGTGGTTGCTGTTCTGAAGGCTGGGTAGTTTGCTTCTTGCATGAACAAGAAGTGATGACAGTCTCCACAGCGAGACCAATGCACGATTCCACAAGGAATGCTGCAAGACTCCACAGAGGGAGTGACACAAACCTCCACAGCGAGCTCGTGGACAGACTCCACGATGGAAGGAACGCAAGACTCCAGAGCGCAGTCCTTGCATGAACAAGACCATGAGGGTCTACCAACCTCCTCTGAGCAACCAGCAGCAGACGATGCAAGTCTGCCACGCTCAAGTGAACATCAGAAAAATTATGACAGTCTACCACGCTCCAGTGAACAGCAAGAAGACTATGATAGTCTGCCACGCTCAAGTGCACAGCAAGAAGACAATAACAGTCTACCCAGATTATTTGAGCCACCAGAAGAAGACCCAGCTCAAGTGAACGACAAGAAGACACTGAGGCTCGACCCGCTGTATGTGCGACAAGTGACGATGGCATCCTACTTCCCATACCAGATGTGCAACGTGACAGACCTCAGCTAGTGTTTATAGAGGCACTTGACAATCACAGTGAGACTACTGGTGACTCTGGTGACACCACGTTAATTCAAACCTCATCCGCTCGAGCCTCTCCACAAGCAAATGCATTCCTGAACGTTTTGACTCCGGACGAGGAGCATCACGAAACCTCAGAAGATTCAAGTGAACCTGAAATGACTCCGGGCGTGGAGCATCAAGGAACCTCGGCTGACTCAAGTGAACCTGAAGTTACTCCGGACGGGGAGCATCAAGAAACCTCAGCTGACACAGGTGAACCAGAAACGACTCCAGACGCGGAGTATCGACAAGCCAAAGCTGATTCAAGTAAGCCGGACATGACTCCAGACGGGGAGCACCGCGAACTCAGTGATGGCACGCTCAATGAAACAGCAGATGTCACAAAGGACGCTGACATGAGTAACTGTGTGAAGGACTCATATTATCCACAGACTGTGGTCCTTGAGCGCAGCAAACACAACAACAAAACCAACCAACACAACAACAACATCAAAGACAATAACAAGAAGCGTACCAGAGGCAACAACATCGACAACAAGTCCGACAAAAACAACAACGGGACTACGACTGGTACGACATGGTACAACTCTGCAAATGAGGGACACTGTTACTGCTCAGCTCAGTACAATGACATATCATGGCAGGACGATGCATCTTACCAATTCACATTTGCTACACTACCAACAGGCAACCTGGCTTTCAGGACAGATGCCATCAAGAATTGCTACCATAAGCATCGAAAGGAAGAGTCCAAATCAATGAATGAAGTGATTTGAACACTTGAACACCTGATGACCAAACACCAGGACACTGATGGCGTTCACAAGGGAATGACTACGTCACCATTGACACTTCTATACCAGACCATACAAATTCATGAACTATTGGACTTGTAACCTTTATTTTGTATTGTCTTATCCTCAAAGTCATCGCAACTATTATTTGGTCTTGTATACTATTGTATAGTCATCAAAGTCGTCATAACTTGTACATAGCACCACTTATCTACTTGAGGGAGGAGAAGGTGATGGAGCCCATGCCTGTCACTCCTGCAGGGGAGGTTCCAGAACACCACAGCACCACACCACTTGGGAAACACGAGAAACTGCTGGGGGTGGGATTAGAAGTTTGTGCCGTCGGCCAGGCCCCCTAGTCGGTAACCTGGAGGCGATTAGAGTGTCCCGACCTCGCCAACTCTCCTGCCCTATCCCTGCAATCCAATAACTCAACTTAACCTGCACATCCCTGGACACTAAGGGCAAATCTACCTAACCTGTGCATCTTTGGACAGTAGGAGGAAACCGGAGCACCCAGAGGAAACCCACGTGACACGGGGAGAATGTACAAACTCCACACAGACAGTGACCCAAGGCCAGAATTGAACCTGAATCCCTGGCACTGTGAGGCAACAGCGCTAACCACTGTGCCAGCATGCCACCTACACAAAGGAAAACAGGGTCTCAAATAGGAATTAGAGGATGGATATGGGGCACTCCAGGAATCGATTAAGCAGCCTCACAGGGAGACCAGGGTTTCCTGAAGTAGCGACCCGTCTCCATATGGGAAATACATCCTGGTGAAAGTGGTGAAAAAATAAATATAAACCAAGTGGTGAGCCTTTTGAAGGCATTACAATTTCAGATATTGCACTGAACCCTTCACTGCAGTTTAGCTGGACAACCTGCTACAAAAACATCAAGCCAGGCAAGGCTTCCAGCTATGACAATGTTCTTCAAGTTCCTCAAACACCCTGGCCCATGGGCTGGTTGGCTCAATTCTTCACGAAGGTTATCTGTGAAGGAAGACTGTCTAAACCCTGGCACAATCCCAAACCATCAGCCTGTCAAAAGAAGGCAAAGACCCAAACACCTACCGACCAATATCTCTGCTCTCTGTATGCTGCAAGGTCTTAGAGCATCTCATCTTATAGTGGATAGAGCCAGAGGTGGAGAAGATCTTGAAAGCTAAACAAGCTGGCTTTCAGCAAGGGTGAGGGCACATGCGATCAGGTACTTGCTCTAACCAAGGAATCAAAGAAGGGGAATCAAATCCACCACTGATGTCACCAAGATCAATGCAACATCAGATCATTCTCACAATCCACAAGAAGAAACGCTCAATGAAACATCAGATACCACAAAGGACACTTAACTTTGTGAATGACTCAAATTATCCACACGGAACAGTCATTGAGCGCAACAAGAACAACAAAAACCACAAGAAGCACAACAGAAAGAAGAACAACAACAGCAACAACAAAAACAACAAGAACAACAACAAAAATAACAAGAAACAACAAAGCCCAGCAACAACAAGTATGACAAAAACAACAAGAACACCAACAACAACAACAAAACAGAAACAACAAGCACGACAAAAACAACAACAAGACCAACAACGAAAACAACAAAGACAGAAATGACAGAAACAACAACAATGAAACAACGACCTGTACAACTTGGTATAACTCTGCACATGAAGGACAATGCAACAGCACACTCCAAAACAATGACAAGAGTACAAACATACCATGGCATGACAACGAATCTCACAAATTCACATTTGCTCCAGAACAAACAAACACGCCAGCTTTCAAGGCAAATGACACACTAAATTGATACCACAAGCACAGAAAAAAGTCCACGTCAGTCAACATCAGTGGTTCGACCATTCGAACACCTCGTGATGACTTGTTGGTTACCTAAACACTGACGACAGTCACAAAGAAATTACAATACCAACATCACCACATCAACAGCAGAAGAAAGAAATCTCAACAGAATAAATTCATAAAGTTGGATTCATAAATGTTTTATTAAGATTGGACTCATAAATATTAATTGGCTTTGTATGGTCATCAATATCATCACAACTTGTACATATCATCATTTATCTACCTGTCTTGTACAATTTTCTTTAACAGAAAATATTTAAAAAGAAAAAAAGGGGGATGTAGTGCTGTGCATCACTGTATATACACAAGGGGTTAATGTAAATACACTACAACTAAGTAACCACTAAAGGGAGCACCAGAGATGTATGTAATAGACAAAACAGGAAGCCAAGGGAAACTCTGCACAGGAATGGCAGCTGGGAGCAGGACACAGACAGGCAGCTCAGATGTAATGTATAGTATAAACGCTGGAGAGAGAACAAACTCACACAATAAAGCATCTACTTCAACTGTAAGACTATGAGCTTTATTCAGACACAAGAAATAATACAGACAACAGCAAAGATCGAAATGCAAACCAACCTACTGAGCAAACTTGCTGGCTCTTCATTAGGTGCAGATGCTCAAACATTAAGGACCTCAGTATTTGCCATTGTCTATTCGACTGCAGAGTACCGTGCACCAGTATCATACAATTCATCCCATTCCTGTCTTGTAGATACCCAGCTCAACACAAATGCGCATCACCTCGGGTGGCCTCCATCAACAGTCCTGAGCAACATCCCACCCCCTCACATAAGGAAGGAGATTGCAAAATGAAAGCTCCTGGAGAAAGTTTACATCAACTCAAGCCTGTCGCTACCCAAGGACCTTCCAATCCACCTGCAACCCACCTCCATCATGTCAGCCTGTGTGGCTAAGATCACCATGCCAAGGAATAACAGTAGAGGCCCTATGGCAGTGGGAACGTAACTAACATCCCACCACTAAAAACACTTCCTCATCACAGATCCCACAGCTCGCTCACCCGGCTGCAACCTGCTACATCAACACTATTAGTAGCACAATTCAATGGTTTGTAATTGAAGACCATGCAGAGAGAGCATGAGATATGGTAAAAGACAGTATCCAGGTGAAAGGTGCAATAGTTAAAAGACCTTTTGTGGAAGGAGCAAGAGAAGTTAAAATATTTTTGGATAGACATCAGATATCATTTTATAGCTGCAGGCGATCCGGACACAGCAAGGGAGTGTAAAGACGTTAAGCGGGTAAAAATGGAGACATCACCCAAGGGGAGTAGATCTGTATGTGTTACAGTCGGTGACCAGTGCTGAAGGCAAAAGCGCTAAAGCAAAAGTCAATAAATTGGCTAATGAAATTGTTGATTTAAGTGAGAAGTTTGAGAAACAAAGTGCCATGTCCTGAACTGTCACAAGTGCGAGGCAATGACCATCTCCAACTAGAGAAAATCCAAACAACTTGCCTTGATGATCAATTGTATTACCATAGCTGAATAATGAGAGGGGATGTAATCGGGCAGTATAAAATACTAATTGAGATTGATACAATAAACCTAGACCAAATGTTCCTCCTTGTGGGGCAATCTAGAATGAGAGTTCACGGAAATAGATTAAGAGGTGGTAGATTTAGAACTGAGAGAGGAGGAACTACTTCTCGCAGAGGGTGGTGAATTTGAGGAATTTGTTGCCCCAAAATTGTTGGAATCTGAGTCATTCAATGGTTTCAAGAAGGAGGTAGATATATTTCTGATTTTAAAAAACAGGTTAATGGGATATGGGCCACAGGTGGGGAGGTGGATTGGAGACCAGGAAGAGATCAGCCATGATCTGATTGAATGTGGGAGCAGGCTTGAAGGACTGAATTGCCTACTTCTGCTCCTAATTCCTATGTTCCAATGCTCCGATCAACATCAGGGGATTACCACTAACCAGAGATTGAACTGGACCAGTCATTTAAATACTGTGGTTATAGGAGCAGGTCAGAGGGAGTTCTGTGGAGAGCAATACACCTTTTGACTCCCCAAAGCCTGTCCACCAATCTACAAGGTACAAGTTAGGAATGTGATGGAATCCTCCCCACTTACAGTGAGGGATGAGTGCAGCTCCAAAACGCTCAAAGCTTGACCCTATTCAGAACAAAGCAACCCACTTAATTGACACCCTATCCACCACTCCATCCACCATTGTCAATTTCCACTCCCTCCACCATCGACGTGCAGTGGCAGCAATGTGTACCATCCACAAGATGCACTGCAGCAAATCACCAAGGCTCCTTTGACAGCAACTTGCAAACCTGTAACCTCCACTACCTAGAAGGACAAGAGCAGCAGCTACATGTGTGCCAGTTCAAGAAGACAGCTCACTGCCACCTCCTCAAACTGAATTAAGGATGGGCAACAAAAATGCTGGCCTTGCCTGCGATGCCCTCGTTCCATAAAATAATTGAAAAAAACTGGTAACAGCCATGTCAATGCAGATCTTGACACAAGGGGGCAGTTACTGTGCAGTTACCACACAGTCCTCGATGGACTCGAAGCAGCAGGCTGCAAAATTAGAAGCAAACCTCGCTTGGTTGGAAATGAGGTTCCAAAAGGACACGAATATCTGACCAGAGATTTTAGCTAAGTTTCTGTGGAATCAAATTCAAATTATGTTTCTTGATAACGGTTTTACCGTTATCATTGTCCACACCTCATGCTTTTGACAGGCAAGAGCTCAAACTTTCACCGTAACAGGATCAAATTAAATGGGTTTAATCATAGAGAAGCAAGTGCATATAAAGAAAATGCCTTGTTCCTTAAAGTACAAGGGTTCTCATCAGCTGTTGAATTGCTAGTATTTATGAACACTGTTAATGGAAAACAAATGCCAGACAGCAATGTGTTAAAGCAATATCAAGCTATTGTTTGGTTTGATTGTAACAAAGGTAACAACCGGTTGAGAGTTCAGTGTTAATTCGGTCTTTACAATTAAAAAGACATCAGCATTTGAAGTTCCTTGCCATTCAGATAACCGAGCCCAAGAGATAATTAGAGAACATTTGCTATGCTAGGGGTAAGCACGATTGTGGGAAATTGTAGGGTGAAGAAATAATTAACGGATCTTATCATTCTTTACTCAAACAGCACCTGCTTCCAAGGGAAAGCATTCTGTTTTTGGAAGAGCACAGTAAGAAGTCTCAGTCAGAAGTCTTACAACACCAGGTTAAAGTCCAACAGGTTTGTTTCGATGTCACTAGCTTTCGGAGCGCTGCTCCTTCCTCAGGTGAATGAAGAGGTATGTTCCAGAAACATATATATAGACAGATTCAAAGATGCCAGACAATGCTTGGAATGCGAGCATTAGCAGGTGATTAAATCTTTACAGATCCAGAGATGGGGTAACCTCAGGGTAAAGAGGTGTGAATTGTGTCAAGCCAGGACAGTTGGTAGGATTTCGCAGGCCAGATGGTGGGGGATGAATGTAGTGCAACATGAATCCCAAGTCCCGGTTGAGGCCGCACTCATGTGTGCGGAACTTGGCTATAAGCTTCTGCTCGGCGATTCTGCGTTGTCGCGCGTCCTGAAGGCCGCCTTGGAGAACGCTTACCCGGAGATCAGAGGCTGAATGCCCTTGACTGCTGAAGTGTTCCCCGACTGGAAGGGAACATTCCTGCCTGGTGATTGTCGCGTGATGTCCGTTCATTCATTGTCGCAGCGTCTGCATGGTCTCGCCAATGTACCACGCTTCGGGACATCCTTTCCTGCAGCGTATGGTAATAGAGTCCTTAAGCAGGGCATGTTATTGCCCTTTCTACACTGGATATTGCAAATGGATTATGGAATGCACGAGTAGCAAAAAGATATTAGTATAAGTTTGCAGTCACATTTGGACGATGATCCCGTGGGGGTTTCATAACGCGCTTAAAAGAGAATGGCAGGAATTTCCACGGCCAAAAGCTTGTTGCAATATGTGGATGATCTAGTCTTAGCCACTGAAACAGCTGAGAAACATTTTAAATTATTAAATGAGTTGTTCATTTTGAAGGGAGATTTGAAAGTTATTCTCAAGAGGGTCTAGCTGTTGCAGAAAAAAGTCATTTTCCTGGGAGTGTTGATATCGTCACGTGTCTAAGTCCAGACAGACGCAAGGTAGACACCATTCAGTGGTTGCCTTTGCCAACATCCAAGTCTGCACATGGTTCATTTTAGCGACTGATGAGTTACCAGTGCAGCTTTATTCCGGATTTTGCAGAGATGGTCAAACCTCTCTATGGGTTTCTTAGAGGCAAGGAAGACCACGTGTTGGCTTCATGGGCAGCAGAGCACACTAATGCATTGGAAAAGTTAGAAGTTGCAGTTATGGAGACCACCAGTTTGGTAGCACACGATCTGGAAAAGTCTTTTTCATTTTATGAATGGCATTTATTTGGTATACTGCCTAGAAGTTAGCTATTTTACTTACATCATGGGCCTACAGAAAATCATTATTCATCTCGTATAAAGTCTGCCTTCAAAAAGGATTTAAAAATAAATCACTTGCCAGGGGATAACATTTGTCTCAGGACATTTGCTGATGCCGCTCTTATCAGGGCAGGCAGTTAGGAGATAGCAGTCGCGCATCTACTAGGAAGTTAGCTCTTGTACAGGACGTTGACGGTCAACAGGCAACTGCCATAGGTTGGGAGATTTCCACAAGAATCCAGAAGCGCCTAAATCGGCAGACTCAGAAATTAGAGTTGACGTCTTAAAGCGGCAAAGGATTTTGCATGTATGTTACGGTTAAGTTGACTAAGTTAAAATCTTGAAGAATTTCGTGAGTCAAGAGATCAGATTCAAGGAACCAAGAAAATGGGAGAACCCCAGAAGTCCTGGGATCGATGAAAAAGACACTGTGTTGTGGCGCATCTCGACTAGTGGAATGTGAAGTATTCGCCTTTGCCCACTAAATCTTGTTGGTTGCCGTTCTAAATTAGTGATTGTCCGTCTTGCCAATAAGGTTCTCTGACAAGAGGGTGGGGGTGGAAGAGGGGGTTGGGGTGTGTGGGGGTGTTGGGGAGTGGAAGAGGGGGTTAGGGGGGAGTTGGCAGGGTATGGGGGGGTGGGGGGGGGAAGGACCTCAATTTGACTGGTCACTTGGAATGTAAGGGGGTTAAATGGCCCAGTGAAAAGGTTGAGGATATTTGCTCACCTGAAAAGTTTGAATGCGGATGTGGTGTTTCTGCAGGAGATTAATTTGAATGTCAGGGTTACGGAAGGGGTGGGTGGGACAGGTATTCCACTCAGGTTTCAATGGTAGGGTCCGGGGGCGGCAATTTTGATTACTAAAAGGATTCCTTTTTTGGCGGCTAAGATCTTGGCGGACCCGAATGGGAGACATTTGAATGTCAGTGGGTCTTTGGCACCTCGGTGGTTCTAGTTAATGTGCATGCACCAATTTGAATGATACAGCTTCTATTAACAAGCTACTGGCTTCTATTCCTGAGTTTGACTCATAACAGCTAATTTTGGAGGTGGGGTACACACTAAATTTGTGTGTTAGATTCTTTCCTAGCCCTCTAAACTCTATCTCCAGAACCATGTTGGGGGTGGGGAGGGGGTTGGCAGTTTTTGTATCTGAGTGCTAAGGATTTTCTTTTCGTCTTGGGTGAAGAGGTGGTGTTGAAAACTCACCACTATTCTTAGAAGTCCCCCTATAACAAAAAGAGCCAACATTCTAAATGGTGAACAGGGATTCTCACTCCGTGACTCTGATGCAGGCTTCGGTGGGTGCTATTCAGGTCAAACTATGTTTTCAAGTTATCCCCCGGTGTAACCCATACCTTCACTGAAGATTTCATCTACTTACCACTTAGTAGCATCGATCCTGGGTCCCGCATTGCTAAGTAAGTAAAGTAGACTTTGGAATAACCACTATTTCAGGTTAAAACTTTTAAGTTATTTTATTATTGCATTTTTTCTTTTAAAAGCTGCAATTACTTTCTTTACAGAAAGGAAAAAGATCTTGCTTCTGGATCCTTCTGGTTGGTAGAAGGGACCTTCCGGCTCAACTTGACACTCAATCTTCTTTTTAAAATCTGGTCTTCTTTAGATGTATTCGCTGGTGAGCTCGGTTGCCAAGTCCTATCTTTCCCATGTACCGAGCTGTGAGAGCTGACTCTGCTGGTTATCTCTGAGCTGACTCTGCCTCCTCTTTAAATTCTGGTCTTCCTTAGATGTATTAGCTGTTTTAGCTCGGCTGCTATGCCCTGTCCCTTTCCCATGGCCGAGCTGACTGTAATCTGACTCTGAGCTGCTTGTTCCTTCTCTGCTTCTCCGCCTCTCTGCTTCTCTCTGAGCTCTGGTAGTTCCTGCTCTAGTCTCTGGGTTTATATTCTCTTTCTAACAGTTATTAAGTTTTTATGACTTTATTGTAAAGTAACTCTTATTTCACTTTGATTGTAAAATGTATCTTTGATCTAAACATTCTAATACAACTAAGTATTCATTTTGACATAACCTCACCTCTCAGGACTCTGATTACATTGTTTCCTTTGTGATGTTCAAAGTTCCTTTGTGATATTCAAAAATGCTTTGGTTTCAAGAGCTGTGAAATTTGGTTTGGTTCCTGTCATTTCTATAGTTTTATTTTCCAATTGTGTCCTCAGCTCATAATTTTGACTTTGATTTTGGCTTTGAATTATGTTTCTCGTAGTCTCCAGTTTTCTTTAATTTACCTGGTATTAGCAAAATTTCACACCTAGAATTCTCACCAAATTCAACTGAACCTCATCCTTTCCTTTCCAGCTGCTTACTAAGATAGTTACTTTCAATGAAGGTGTGAAACATTGCTTTTGGCTTCATTCAAAATCCTGTTTGTTTGCTAAGCCTGCTTGACCAAGGATATATGCATTTTACAATCCTGCTCTTTGCAGCTGCTGTTAACCCTTTGTGGGATCTTTCCCTGTATCCTCTCATGTTTCTCTCAGACCAGATATTGCCAGACTTCCATGTTTCAAATGACACATCTTTCCATATTTTCAATAACAGAGGGCAGGGTACTCGGCAATTGTGTATCAGACCATGTCCCACAGCATTTTCACAGTAACTTCATTGCAGTGTTAATGTAAGCCTACTTGTGACAATAATAAAGAATATTATTATTTTGTGGATTTGTTATTCGAGTCTGGTCCCTCTCAACGCTCACCATGGAGATTGAACACAGCGTTGTTGGCAAAAAAGATTTTGTGAGCACATATCCTGTCATTGGGGAGTATATTATGTTTAATAAAAGTGAATCTATCTCATCTAGGGTCTGGTTTAGCACAGGGCTAAATAGCTGGCTTTTAAAGCAGACCAAGGCAGGCCAGCAGCACGGTTCAATTCCTGTACCAGCCTCCCTGAACAGGCGCCGGAATGTGGCGACTTGGGGCTTTTCACAGTAACTTCATTTGAAGCCTACTTGTGACAATAAGCGGTTTTCATTTCATTTCATTTTTTAATTTCTTCCGTGTTGTGGGAGAGACTTGAGGTGGCCATTAGGGGCAGCTAATTTCCTACATGGCATGCCAGAAAAGGGTTGGGAGGGTGGAGCGACAGATGCTGGTAGATTCCATCCTGAGGTAGATCATCAGTACTCGCTTGCCCCTACACCAAAGTTGCTGATGAGTAGGAAAAGGTTGCAGACAACATTTGAGTTGCTCTCAACGGGTAAGGCAGCTTAATAGTGAGCCAGCTGTGATGCTCAAGGAGGATATTCTATGACCACTGGGAGAAAGCCAGTCACCTTTTAGTATACCAGCTGAGGCGGCAGGCAGTTGCCTGTGAGATTGTGCAGATAATGGCTTCCACCCCATTGAAGGTTAACGCTGCATTTGAAGGAGAGAGGGATAACAGAGAAAACAGTTAACAATATTGGTTAACATGGGGACCGGGAAGTGGCAGGAATGTTGAGCAGTCAGCAATTTAGTAGGAATATGATTGAGGGAGCAGGAGGTAGGTCTTATGGACAAGGTGAGCTCAGAGAGGGCATGAGGGGAACGGGAGAGAAATTCATCACAGAAAACTCTGATGTGCCCTCATACATATTTTGAAATGGTGTTTTGATTGGAAATTTATTCACAAATGTTCAAAAGTTAAGGAATACAGTGTAAACATTCAGGAATTAAACATAATGAAGAATTTAGACAATGTGTAACAGGCACTTGGATTATCAGTGAGATAAAAGCAAATTATTGTGGTTGCTGGAACCTGAAACAAAAACAGAAAATACTGGACAATCTCAGCAGATCTGAGAATCTGTGGAGAGAGAAGGGAGCTAACGTTTCAAGTCTGGATGACTCTTTGTCAAAGCTTTGAAACTTGTCCAGCATTTTCAATTTGAAGGTGAAGGATGAAGAGCGCTTTCTTTTCATTCATGGGATTTGTGCGTCCCTAAGGGCATTTAAGAGTCACATACAGGCCAGGCCAGTTTTATTTGTGAACAAGACGAGTTTTTACGACAATAGTTTCCTAGTCATCATTAGACTTTTTAATTCCAGATTTTATTGAATTCAAGTTTCACTATCTGCCGTGGTGGGATTCGAACCATAGTCCCCAGAGGATTACCCTGGGTCTCTGGATTGCTAGTCCAGTGACAATACCACTACGCCACTGCCTCCTATGGGTGAATGGTTGTGGTCCATATTGTTACCAATGGTATATAAAGGAGATAGAGTTTAGAAAGCTAGGAAAGAAACTAACACACAGGACCACAAAAGTAGTAATCTCTGGATTACTCCCAGTCAGTACCATGACTGCATGAAATTGAAGAACAGAAGAGATGAAAGTGTGGCTGCAGACTTCACGCAGGAGGGAAGTTTTTAGATTCCAGATGAGTTGCACCTGAAGCGAGCTGGACCCAATATTCATATTGGTATTGTTGGGGAGTGTTTAAAGTAACTTGTTGGGGGTGTGGGAATCAGGAGGTAATATCAGTGAGATAAATCGAGGTGCACAGAGAATTGGGCGAGACAGATTAAACTGGAGTAGTTAATAGTAAGGTATTAGGTGGACTCAGAACAAGCGGGAATGCAATAAAGTCTAAATTCAGTCTACTCTGCATGTACGTGAATGTGCAAGAGTGTGAATAAGATTGATCTGCAGACTGAGATATCCATGTGCAAATATGATGTTGTGGTGCTGACACATATCTGACCCATAAAAGGGCAGGGTGAGTACTAGGATACAAGGTGTTCTGGAAAGATACTGAAGGAAAAAGGTCAGAGAAGGAGTACGAGACAAATACCTGAAATGGACAGAACTGGGAACATTGTTTAAAGATAAGGGTACACCCATTTAACAGAGCGATGAGGACAATTTTGTTCTCTGTGGGTCTTTGGAACTCTGTTCCTCAAAAGATGGTGGAAGCAGTCTTTGGGCATGAGATAATGGAAAAGTTTCTAAGTGTAGTAGCAAGCGGGAACTGCAGCAATCTTCCCGACACTCGGCCTTGCGAGGTCTATAAAATGTTAATTGGGCCACTTAATGAGGCCCCATTGGCCCCACGCCACAAATGATGGTCCCGCCGGCTGATTCACTGGGACCGCACTGTCATCACCCTGCTAACAAGGCAGAACAGCACTTAAACCAAACCTGCAGAACAAACCCCACACAACTCGCAGCTATGCCACCGAGGAGATTAGTCCCACGATTCGGGGATGCTGACCTGGGCAGATTGTTGGATGCGGTTGAGATCAGACGGGCTGCCCTGTTCCACTGGATCATCGGTGGGTCAGTCACAGGGCAGCCAGTGCCGCCAGAGAGGAAGTGGCAGTGACCGTCAGCTCAGTGAACGTCACCAGGAGGGCCGGCACCCAGTGCCATAAAAAGATCAATGGCCTCCACCGGACCGCACAGGTGGGATGACACCACCCATGCCTGAACCCCCCACCCCCCCCTTCCCCCACCTTCCCCCACCCCCCAACGAACATGCCGCCCCCATCCAACACCATACTGTATCCTGGTTCACCCATGTCCAGCAGTGCTACCACCGCCCCCCCCCCCCCTCCACCCCGATGGTGAATGACGTGCCGATGCTCCTTCTTTGTCCCCGCAGGATAAGCTGGCCCACAACAGACAGGAGAGGGCCTAGATCAGAGTCCTCACTCCCTACGAGGACCAGGCCCTGACGCCCACGGGGATAACCAAGGACAGAAAGGTTGGCATACGGCACAGAGGTGAGGATCCACCGGCCCCCACCTAGATGACCTGTCACGTGAATTGTTAATGCCAAGAATGACCTACCCCTCCCATTGACCACATGTCCATTCTCCCGCAGGATCTCCATCCGATGGTGCCGGCCCATCCGGGCCGTTTCCCCCCCCCCCCCGTGCCTCCCATGAGAACACCTTGGAGGGGAGCTCCGAGGAGACCACCGTATTCGCAGCGCAGCTGTTATTCCCACCCTCCAACCTCGGTGGGCAACAGAAGCGAACAGACTTTCTATGGTCACCACAGTGCAGAAGAAGGCCATGCAGCCCATCGAGTCTGCACCAAACCTCTGAAAGAGTCCCTATGCCACCACCCTATCCCCACAACCCAGTAACCCCCCTGACCTTTTGGACACTAGGGGAAATCTAGCATGGCCAATCCACCTAGCATGCACATTTTAGGACTGTGGGAGGAAACTGGAGCACCCAGAGGCAACCCATGCAGGCACGGGGAGAATGTGCAAACTTGACACTCAAGGTTGGAATTGAACCCGGGTCCCTGGTGCTATGAGGACCAATACTGAATGGCGCCTGGCTGGGGCCTCCCTGGGGAAGCCTGTAGATCCCAGAGGCCGGTAGATCCAGCGTGAGATCACTGAAATCAGTTTAAAACTGACATAAGCGAGCGTGGCTTGGTCACGCCTATTATAGGCGTGATCCTGTTCTCACGAGACATCCTGGCTGCCGGGAAGCCCGAGGGAGGCATGTACCAGTCGTGCTTCCAATCAAGCATGACGCAACTGGTAGATCGCACCCATAGTTTGGAAGGGGTATTGCCAGAAAAGGTAGCAATATGTGGAATTGGTGGTGAGAGCAGTAGTGTCATGTGAGTGTCCCTTTAAGAAAGGTTTTTGTCTTATCACATGGCTTCAGTGATGTCAATTTGTGGGTGGAGCTGAGCTGTGGGTGTGAGGTTTTGTTTAGTTTCATTTTCATTTTGGCTGATGTGGATTACAGACATGGGAAAGAAGTGTTTTGGCCTGTCTCTCTCTCTATTTTCATTTTAAATATCTGTTCCAGTAAAAATCACCTTGGTGGCGGCTTTGGAGATATAATTGCTTTCCGGAAGGAATTTGAATCTGCTGGCTGAAAACCGGATCAGAATCATAGGGACAAAGTCTTTGTCAAGTGAGAATACAGTGTGCTGGGCCACACCTTTGAATAGGTGTTTTTGGTTTAGTGGATTTTGTTTTGCGGAAACTCACCAAACAAAATATTCAACCATCGAGAAGAAGGCATTGAGTTTGGTATTGGCGTTACAACATTTCTTTTAAAAATGTTTTTATTGACAATTTTTTGTTATACAGGATAAAGGTAAGCGTGGACTTACATTAAAGATAAGAGAAAAATATGTGTACTTGGTTGTCTTGAGTTATTTACATCAGTTATCTTTCATTATTTACAGGGGTTACACCTGCTCCTTTTAGGTTCTAAAGTAGGCGTTCAGTTCTAGCTGGTTCCCCTGTTTCACTCTTCCCCTTTTCTTCCTGACTCCCTCCCCTTCTGGCCATCTGGCGTGCCTTCTTCCCTCATCAGCTGTTATATCCTGTTCCTGTTGGGTTGGCGTGATACTGTGCATTTTGTTATTTGTTGGCCATGGTTGGGTTCCATGCCTCTTGATTCCCCCCCACCCCCTCCCCCTCCCCCTCTCTCATTGTTAAACCGTGGCTACCCTCTCCTTTCCTCTGGCTTATTGGTGGTTGACTACAAACAGGTCTTGGAACAACTGGGTGAATGGCTTCCATGTTTTGCGGAAGCCCTCTCCAGACCCCTGGATTACAAATTTAACTTTCTCCATCTGGAGAAATTCCGATAGGTCGAGCAACTAGTCTGCAGCTTTGGGTGGTGCTGCAGACCTCCAGCCAAGCAGGATTCTCCGGCGGGCGATTAGGGGGGCAAAGGCAAGGGCATCGGCTCCCCCCTCCCCATGAAGAGATCTGGCTGTTCTGATACCCTGAAGACTGCCACTCTCGGGCACAGTTCCACCCTCATTCCCACACCTTGGACATTGCCTCAAAGAAGGTTGTCCAAAACCCAACAAGTCTGGGGCAAGACCAGAACATGTGGGTGTGGTTGGCCAGGCATTTGCCCTCCACCTCCGGGAGGAACTTGTTTATTCGGGTTCTGGTTAACTGGGCTCTGTGTACCACTTTCAGCTGCATTAGGCTTAGCCTTGTGCAAGTGGAAATGGATTTGACCCTGTGTAGTGCTTCGCTTCCCACCCTATTTCAAACCTCAATCCTCCCGCTTTTTTCTTGTCTCTTCCAGTTGTGTGTTAGCCTTCCCCAGTCGTCGCCATACATGCAGCCGCAGTTCCCCTTCCCTAGGATGTCTGTGTCCAGTAGGTCCTCTAACAACGATTGTTACGGTGGGCGTGGGTATGTCCTCCTTTCCCTATGTAAGACATTTTTGACCTGCCTTTATCTTAGTTCATTCCCCCCTGTCAGCTGGAACTTCTGTTAGTTCCTCGCGTGATATGAAATGAAATGAAAATGGCTTATTGTCACAAGTAGGCTTCAAATGAAGTTATTGTGAAAAGCCCCTTATTCAGGGACCCACCGAGGTGGTTGCTTGCGGTGTCAAATCACCACGTGTGGCCTGTTGCAGCCAGCCTAATCATAGATTATCATAGAATTTACAGTGCAGAAGGAGGCCATTCGGCCCATCGAGTCTGCACCGGCTCTTGGAAAGAGCACCCTACCCAAGGTCCACACCTCCGCCCTATCCCCATAACCCAGTAACCCCACCCTACACTAAGGGCAATTTTGGACACTATAGGCAATTTATCATGGCCAATTCACCTAACCCGCACATCTTTGGACTGTGGGAGGAAACCGGAGCACCCGGAGGAAACCCACGCATACACGGGGAGGATGTGCAGACTCCGCACAGACAGTGACCCAAGCCGGAATCGAACCTGGGACCCTGGAGCTGTGAAGCATTTGTGCTATCCACAATGCTACCGTGCTGCCCTTACTCTCTTTGATCCGGTGTACCCCTTATGGTATTTTCAATCCCCTCTCCCTGTAGATTTCCCCCCCACCCCGCTCCCTCCTCTGCTTCTTCCCCTAGTCGGCCCCGTGTTACTGATGTCTGCCCTCCACTTGCCAGGTGCTTTCTCCCTTGGGGGAGATGCGCCGCGGCCACTTTCCTGTACACTTCCTGGTGTTAGCTTTCCCGCTAGTGTGGTGGCCCCCCTCCCAGAGTTGGTTGTGTGTCCTCTTGTTGCCTGTTCTCTGAGCTCCCTACCTGCCGTTTCCCTCACTCTTTCTTTCTTCTCTTTCATCCCTCGTCCCCAGAACAAGGCAGTGCAGCCCCGCGCAAAGTGTTCATCATGCTTGTTCACAATTAGCAAATCAACAGGTAAAATCTCTTCCGATGATCTCTTCACCACTGACCCTGCTGCTGTTCCCCGATCTCATTATCCAGGACAAACTTGTTCGCGTCTACAGGGGCTGTGAAAAACATGCTCCCTACCTTGGAATGTGACCCTGAGTTTGGCTGGGTACAGCATCCCAAACTTTACACCATACAGGGCAGACTTCACCCGAATGAATTCTGCCCGGTGATTGGCAGGTCAGCCCCAAAGTACTGGTAGATCCTAATCTGGTGACCTTCCCAGTTACAATTTGCTGTCTGCTGCCCCCAATGCAGGATTTGTTCCCAGTCTTGGAACCAGTGCATTTTGGCAATCATCCTCCTCAGCTTTGGGCGAAGCAAGCGATGGGCTCTGTGTATTTCTGGTGGGTTGGGGAAGCTGACCCTACCCACCAGATTGCTCTGTATTTGGGCCACATAATCTGTAGGGTTCCTACCTTCGATCCCCTCTGGAAGGCCCACAATCCGCAGGTTTTGGTGCCTTGATCGGTTTTCCTGGTAGTTCATTTTCCCCTTCAGGCTCCCGTGTCGCGACCAGCCTTGCTACTTCTTTTTCTAGGGCGACGGTCCAGTCACCCTGGTCTGTTGCGGCCTTCTCCAGCTCTTTGGTGGTGTTTTCCTCAGCTTCCAGTCGCTTCTCTGCCTTGTCTTGGGCCACCTGCATGGTTACCAGAGCTTCCGTGACCGCCACTCTGACCAGAGCTTGAATGTTGTTTTTTGTCTCATCCCTGTGTTCTCCCAGTTCTCTTGAGAGAAACATCCTCCACCCATCCCCTGGTGTGGGGGGCACCTTGTGTGGTGTGTCGGTCCTTCCCGTTCTGGCCTGGCCTGAGTTTCGCACCTCAGCCATTTGTTTCTCCTGGCTTTTTCCACACGGCCTCTGGAGTGGCTATTGTTTGGCATTTTCCCTTCATGCTGCTGCTCGTTGCGGTGTGGGGATGTTTTATCCTTTGTATTAGCGGGCTGATTTGGGTGAAAAGATCCTTTTTTTCAGGTTCGTGGAAGGTGAGCCACCTGATGTGCGACTTCTCAGCACATCCCGTCACCGGAAGTCCCACATTACGACATTTTAACATTTATATTAGTAACAATTTATCTGAGACAATTGTAGATAAAGACCATAGTCCAATAAAATTATTGGACAAATTTAAAAATCAAAATGCAAGACTGTTCCAATGGCGTTTATTGTTACAACCATTTAATTTATGAATTCTACAGGTAGCAGGAAGAGAAAATGTGATTACTGATGCTTCATCACGATTTGTGACGTGGGAGAAGAATAAAATGGACTTTACTTGTGGTTATGTTTGCCGGTTTAAAAATATAAAGTGATATATCTTAGAGTATAAGTTGCGTGTAATCATAGGAAATGTTTAAAGTTAAAATTTTCAAAAAAAGAAGCCATCTGTTTATATTGCTGGCTTATTTTTCTAAGGGGGGGAGGTGCAATGACTGGAAGATTTTAGGAATATTGGATTCTAAGTACTGGGCAATTTAAGGGTTAAAAGCCTGGGGTTATAGTGTGTTTGACTGCAGTGGTCATGTTTTTTAAAAAAAGAATCCTGTTTTGCAGGACCTGGGAGCTTTTAGGAGTCAGTAGGTGAAATTGACCAAAGGAATGTGTTTTTCAGCCTGGGCTAATGGGGTTTGGCTGGGGAGGTCCCTGGAGAGTTAATTTTTTTCAGCTTGGGGAAATGATGTCATTGCTGGGTGGAGCTAAGAGATTCGGAGAGACATTTTTGAGAAAACTTTTGGAGATGAGTGTTGAAGTCTGATCTGGCAACCCTTGTTTTGCCAAAAGTAAAAGCACTTTTCTCTCCCAGTAGGATAATTCTAAAAAGAGTAATAATATTTAAAAGCAGAGCAGTTTCGTCTGAGAACAAGAAAGAAGCTGAAACACACCAGGTGAACCAGCTGTTTAAAGAAGGAGTTCTAGAAAGAAGACAAACTTTTTTTGAAAGAAAGTATTACTGTATGCCATGCTGATTTTAATCTGGATTGAGAGGTGTGTGTTTCTTTTCTTGTTCTTTAATGTGGAAGTAGTAGTGTTTAAGGGGTAATTGTAAGCTGTTTTTTTGGGTTCTTTTGAGTTTAATATTGTATTCATAATAAAGTTTTGTTTTAAAATACTCAAGCACTATTTTTTCAAGCAAACTTTTCTGGAGCGAAGCATTCTTTCTGCACAATCTTACAAAATAAACTAAAATATTGGTGTTTCGGTCTAGTATCCTGTTGGGATCTGGTCTGGGATCGTATTACTCTGGATTGAGAATTGGTTAGCAGAGAAGAAGCAGAGTAGGAATAATTGGTATTTTTTGGATTGACAGGCGGTGACTAATGAGGTACCATGCTTGTGCCCCAGCTATTAATAATAATTATCAATAATTTGAAGGAGGCCTCCAGATGTAATATCTTCAAGTTTGGAGTATAGTGTTCAATTCTGGTCGCCACACTACCAGAAGGATCTGGAGGCTTTAGAGAGGGTGCAGAAAAGATTTACCAGAATGTTGCCTGGTATGGAGGGCATTAGCTATGAGGAGCAGTTGAATAAACTCGGTTTCTCACTGGAACGACGGAGGTTGAGGGGCGACCTTATAGGGGTCTACAAAATTATGAGGGCATAGACAGAGTGGATAGTCAGAGGCTTTTCCCCAGGGTAGAGGGGTCAATTACTCGGGGGCATAGGTTTAAGGTGCGAGGGGCAAGGGGTATCTTGACAAATACATGATTAGGTTGGGAATAGAGGGATACGGACCCAGGAAGTGCAAATTTTAGTTTAGTCGGGCAGCATGGTCGGCACAGGCTTGGAGGGCCGAAGGGCCTGTTCCTGTGCTGTATTTTTCTTTGTTCTTTTCTGATGACACAAGACTAGATGGGAATGTGAGTGGTTAGGAGGACGTTCAGAAGCTTCCAGGTGATTTGAAATGAAAATCGCTTGTCACAAGTAAGCTTCAAATGAAGTTACTGTGAAAAGCCCCTAGTCACCACATTCCGGCGCCTATTCGGGGAGGTTGGTACGGGAATTGAACCCGCACTGCTGGCCTTGGTCTGCTTTATAAGCCAGCTATTTAACCCACTGTGCTAAACCAGGTGATTTATACACGTTGAATGGATCATTTTTAAAAAATAATTTACAGGATGTGGGCGTCACTGGCTAAGCCAGCATTTATTGCCCATCCCTAATTGCCCTTGAGAAGGTGGCAATGGGCTGCCTTCTTGAACTGCTGCCTTCTTGAACAAATCTAGGAAGGAAGTTCCTAGATTTTGACCTAGTGACTGTGAAGGAGCAGTGATATACTTCCAAGTCTGGGTGGTAAGTGACTTGGAAGGAATCTTACAGGTGATGGTAGCGATCATGGATTTGGAAGGGGCTGGTTTAGCACACTGGGCTAAATCGCTGGCTTTTAAAGCAGACCAACAGCATGGTTCAATTCCCGTACCAGCCTCCCCGAACAGGCGCCGGAATGTGGCGACTAGGGGCTTTTCACAGTAACTTCATTGAAGCCTACTTGTGACAATAAGCCATTTTCATTTCATTTCAAGGTGCTGCCTGATGGGCCTGGGTGAGTTCCTACAGTGCATCTTGTAGATGGTACGCACAGCTGTTACTGTTTGTCAGTGGTGGAGGGATTGCATGTTTGTGGAAGGGGCAGTAATCAAGCAACTGCTTTGTTGAGCTTCTTGAATATTGTTGTAGCGGTACTCATCCAGGCAACTGGAGAGTACTCCATCACTCTCCTGACATGTGCCTTGTAGATGGTGGACAGGCGTTTGGAGGGTCTGAAGGAGTTACGCTGCAGAATTCCTAGCCTCTGACCTGTTATTGTAGACACAGTATTTACATGGCTAGTCCAGTTCAGATTCTGGTCCCCTCTCATGGTATTCCCAGAACCACCACCCGCCCTCTCACCATCCTCGTCTGGTATTCCCAGACTGGCACACCCTCCTCAACCAGTATATCCAGGGCCCTTCTCAGACCCCCTCACCCAGTATTCCCAGGTAGCCCTCCTGGCCCTGTCCCCCCAATATTCCCAGCAGCACCTCCTCACCTGGTATTCCCACCCCGCTCCTTCCTAACCTGGTATTCCCAGCCCTCCTCAGCCGGTATTCCCGCCACCCTCACCCAGTATTCCCAGTTCAGGCACCCCTTCCACAATAACCCCGCTCAGCCCCCGTCGCCCAGTATTTTCAGGCGGCCGGCCTTGCCTAGCCCAGCTAGGCCCGATCTAGACCAGCTTGCCTCGCCCAGTATTCCCAGGTGGTTGGCCCGCCCCTGCACAGCCCCCCCCTGCCCGGTATTCTCAAGTGGTCCGCACAGTCAAACCCAGTCTCCTTCACCCCGGTATTCCCAGGTGGTCCTCTCAGCCCCACCTCCCCCGGTATTCCCAGGTGGTCCTCTCAGCCCCACCTCCCCCGGTATTCCCAGGTGGTCCTGCCAGCCCCGCCTCCCCCACTATTCCCAGGCGGGGCTCCCAGCCCCACCTCCCCCGGTGTTCCCAGGCTGTCCTCTCGGCCCTGCGCAGCCCTGTCTCTCCCGGTATTCCTCGGCTGCCCTCCCAGCCCCGCCTCTCCCGGTATTCCCAGGATGGCGGTCCTCCCCGGCGATCTCAGTGTCCGTTGAACAGAATGTGACGACTCCTCGCGCGCACACGATGATGTGCAGCATTCCCGGATGTGAGGGCCCGGCCCCGCCCCCTCAGGTGAGCGCGCAGCCGGAGCCGCTGCTGTGAGGGGTGTCCCCGAGTCAGAGAGACATCAAGGTCCCGCCCAGGTGCCCAACAGCATGAACAACAAGTTTGACGCGTGAGTCACTGATTTCCTGCCGTTCTTCTCCCATTGAAACTTTCTATTGCATCTTATTTAGGCACCGGTGGCGGCCTGTTTCCCGGGATGTGTTTTTTCTCTCTAGATCTGTAAAAATGTCGTCCGCAGGGCCGCAGCCACACTCGGGTCCGGGCTGTCGGAGGTGCTGGCCTCCCGCTGCCTGGCCTGCTGCTGTGTGTTGTCACCGGTTAGCGATTCCAATAACCCCATCGATACCGGCAGGCTGCCCCTCAGATAGCAAACGGCCTTTGCAAACCGATAAAACCCAAAGCAATGTATTAACAACATCTTCAGCATTTTAAAATTAACTCAACCCCCATATGGATTTCTTGTTTTGTCAGTCGGTTCATAATTTGAAAGGACAATATGTGTTTAAGGGCTAGTGTTGTCGAAACGAAGAGGGTTGTTTCTAAAGGGCTTTGAGCAAGAAGCAGTAAGGTACATTAATCATTGCAATGTCATGAGCTGATGCAGAAAGCAATCCAAAAGGCTACAGTAATGCTGGCCTAGAATTGTTTTTTTTCATGGTTTGTAGGTGTTCCTGGCTTGGCCAGTATTTCTATTGTTAGGAAATAGGCATAGATTAAATAATTTTATTTATATTGTGTGTATTAGTAATAAGGCATAAATTTAAGCTTGATTTGTGTTTCTGCCTTTGTGTACGAAGAAAGGGCTGTTAACTTCAGTTTAGCTTCATGTTAAACAAAGGTGCCTACAAGTCTGTAGTTTTAGTTTCACGCTGCCTCTGTATTATAATGACGGTTATACCATGTAAAAGCAATTATAGTGTTTAAAAAACTAAGCTGTTGCTTAGCAACCAGAGGCTCACACTGTAAAGCAGAAGCATTTGCGTTTTAGGTTTGGAACCAGGCAAGAAGCTTTCTACAGAAGCTGCCAGTACAGGCAGGACAATATAGGGGGTCAGGAAGCAAATCTTCTCAGAAACCAGACAAAGAGAGTTGCATGAAGTTAAAGGAACAAGGAAACAAATCTGGTAACAGGGTTGTGGTAAACCACTGTTGCACCTCTATTAGGTTATGTATGGTAGGACAGGTACTACAGGTACGTTGGTAGTCCCTGGCTGCTGGCTCCACCCAGTAGGCGGAGTATAAATGTGTGTCCTCCATGTTGCAGCCATTTCGCCAGCTGCTGTGGGAGGCTACACATCTTAGAGAAGTAAAGCCTCAGTTGTACCCAACTCAAGTCTTTGTGCAATTGACTGTGCATCAATTTATTGCTCTAAGATTTTCAAAAGATGGACCTCCGTATCAAACCGGATCGCCTGTAGCTGGATCCGCATTCAAGCGACGCCAAAAAGGACTTTCAACACTGGCTAGCTTGTTTCGAGGCGTGCATCAACTCGGCGCCCAGCCCTGTCTCGGAGGCTCAGAAGATACAGATCCTGTACTTAAGGTTGAGCTCCAGCGTCTTTCCGCTAATCCAGGGCATGCCGAACTACACTGAAGCCATGACGCTTCTCAAAGAGAATTACGCTCAAAAGACGAACACGCTCTTCGCCAGGCACGTACTCACCACTCACTCTCAACTCTCTAGTGAGTCCATAGAAGACTTCTGGCGGGCCCTAATCCCAGTCGTCCGGTACTGTGACTGTCAGGCTGTTATGGTCACGGAACATTCAAATCTCCTTATGCGGGACGCGTTTGTTACGGCGATTGGGTCGGACCTCATACGCCAGCGACTATTTGAAGGGGCCACGCTCGACCTAGCAGAGACAAAGAAGCTAGCGTTCTCTATGACGGTCGCCTCGCGCAACATTCAGGCCTACGCCCCTATCTGCGCGGCCCACCGCTCCTACGCATCGTGGACCCCACAGACGGCCGCTTACCCAGCCAATACGCTTGCGCCTTGCACCAACCAGCGAGCCCCGGGGGCCCCGATGTTACTTTTGCGGCCAGCAGAAACACCCCCGCCAACGCTGCCCGGCCCGCGCTGCCCTTTGTTAGGCTTGCGGCAAGAAGGGGCACTTCGCCACGGTGTGCCAGTCCCGCGCAGTCGCCGCGATCGCCCCCACCTCCCTAATTTACGGACAATGGGTGCCGCCATCTTCACCTCCCTGGATCACGCGTGGCCAGTGGGCGCCGCCATCGTCTCCCCCTCAGACCAAGAGCAGCCAGTGGGCGCCCCATCATCTTCTCTGACCAAGCGCAGCCAGTTGGCGCCGCCATCTGCCCCTCCGAGCAACACGTGCGGCCCATGTGCGCCGCCATCTTGTTCAACCCCCGCCATGGGCGCTGCCATTTTGTCCACAAAATCTTCAGGCGCCGCCATCTTGTCTCCCCCACGGCACATGTGCACTGTCAGCATTCCAGGACCTTTCCCCCCTGGGCTCCCCATCATCCGACACCAGCGACGACCGACCACGACTCGCCTCCGTAACCATCAACCAGTCTCGTCCGCACAACCTGGCCACCGCATTGACCAGCGTTAAAATCAACGGACACCTGCCTGCTGGACTCCGGGAGCACCGAAAGCTTCATCCACCCGGATACGGTAAGGCTGGTCCCTCGCGGTACACCCCGCCAACCAAAAAATCTCCCTGGCCTCCGAAACCCTTTCCGTGGCGATCCAGGAGTACTGTACGGTCACACTCACGGTCCAGGGCATAGAATTCAGCGGCTTCCACCTCTACGTCCTCCCTAACCTCTGCGCTGCCCTACTACTCGGCCTGGACCTTCAGTGCAACCGCCAGAGCCTAACCCTGAAATTCGGCGTGTCTCAACCACCCCTCACTGTGTGCGGCCTCGCGACCCTAAAGGTCGATCTGCCTTCCCTCTTCGCCTGCCTTCCCTCTTCGCAAATCTAACCTCAGATTGCAAACCTGTCGCCACCAGGAGCAGACGGTACAGCACCCAGGACAGGACCTTCAACAGGTCCAAGGTCCAGCGGCTGCTTCGGGAAGGCATCATCGAGGCCAGCAACAGCCCCTGGAGAGCCTAAGTGGTAGTAGTTAAAACTGGGGAGAAACACACAATGGTCGTGGACAACAGCCAGACCATCAATTGGTACACGCAGCTCGACACGTACCCCCTCCCACGCATATATGATATGGTCAATCAGATTGCACAGTACCGGGTCTTCTCAACGGCAGACCTCAAATCCGCCTACCACCAGCTCCCCATTCGTAAATCGGACCGTTCATACACTGCCTTCGAGGCAGACGGCCGCCTCTTTCACTTCCTCAGGGTTCCCTTCGGCGTCACCAACGGGGTCTCGGTCTTCCAAAGAGAGATGGACCGAATGGTCGACCGGTATGCCTTGTGGGCCACCTTTCCGTACCTAGACAACGTCACCATCTGCAGCCATGATCAGGACCACAACGCCAACCGTGCCAAATTCCTCCGCACCGCCGCTCTCCTAAACCTCACCTACAACAAGGAGAAGTGCGTGTTTAGCACGACCCGCTTAGCCACTCTCGGCTATGTGGTCCAGAACTGAGTTCTGGGGCCCGATCCCGACCGCATGCGCCCCCCTCATGGAGCTCCCCCTCCCCCATTGCCCCAAGGCCCTCAAACGCTGCCTGGGGTTCTTTTCGTACTACGCTCAATGGGTCCCAAACTATGCGGACAAGGCCCGCCCACTCATCCAGTCAACCCATTTTCCCCTGACGGCCGAGGCACAACAGGCCTTCGCCCGTATCAGAGCCGATATCGCCAAGGCCAGGATGCATGCAGTAGACGAGACACTGCCCTTTCAAATAGAGAGCGACGCATCAGACGTCGCCTTAGCCGCCACCCTCAATCAGGCAGGCAGGTCCGTGGCATTCTTTTCCCGCACTCTTCATGCCTCAGAAATTCGGCACTCGTCCGTCGAAAAAAAGGCCCAAGCTATCGTTGAAGCTGTGCGACATTGGAGGCATTACCTGTCCAGCAGGAGATTCACTCTCCTCACTGACCAATGGTCGGTAGCCTTCATGTTCAATAACACACAGCGGGGCAAGATCAAGAATGATAAGATCTTGAGGTGGAGGATCGAGCTCTCCAACTACAATTAAGAGATTTTGTATCGCCCCGGTAAGCTCAATGAGCCCCCAGACGCCCTATCCCGAGGTACATGTGCCAGCGCACAGGTAGACCGACTCCAGACCCTGCACGACGGTCTTTGTCACCTGGGACTCACACGGTTGTACCATTTCATAAAGGCCTGCAATCTGCCCTAGTCCATCGAGGAAGTACAGACAATCACCAGGGACTGCCAGGTCTGTGCGGAGTGCAAGCCGCATTTCTACCGACCGGACTGTGCGCGCCTGGTGAAGGCCTCCCGCCCCCTTTGAGCGCCTCAGTGTGGATTTCAAAGGGCCCCTCCCCTCCACCTACCATACCACGTATTTTCTCAGTGTGGTTGATGAGTACTCCGGATTCCCCTTCGCCATCCCATGTCCCGATATGATGTCTGCCACCGTCATCAAAGCCCTCAACACAATCTTCGCTCTGTTCGGTGTCCCCGCCTACATCCACAGTGACAGGGGATCCTCCTTCATGAGTGATGAGCTGCGTCAGTTCCTGCTCAGCAGGGGTATCGCCTCCAGCAGAACGACAAGCTACAACCCCCGGGGAAACGGACCGGTAGAGAGGGAGAATGGGACTGTATGGAGGGCCGTCCAACTGGCCCTACGGTCCAAGAACCTCCTGGCCCTACGGTCCAAGAACCTCCCGGCCCCACGCTGGCAGGAGGTCCTCCCTGATGCACTACACTCCATTTGGTCACTACTGTGCACCGCCACTAACAACACACCCCATGAACGTCTTTTTGCCTTCCCCAGGAAGTCCACATCCAGGGTGTCGCTCCCGACTTGGCTCGCAGCTCCAGGACCCGTCCTGCTCCGTAGGCATGTCCGACTCCACAAGCGGACCTGTTGGTGGAAAGGGTGCAATTGCTCCATGCAAACCCCCAGTATGCCTACGTGGCACACCCCGATGGCTGCCAGGATACTGTCTCCCTCAGGGACCTGGCACCAGCAGGTCTCTCACACACACACACACACTCCCGGCCCGGCGCTCCCAGCAGCAACCCCCCCAGGACCATCCGTCCTCCCCCTGTCCACGCTCGAGGATGAAGAGGATTTTGGCACGCTCCCGGAGGCTCCGGACATCAGACTAGCATCGGCATCGCCGCCACCACTACATCGCTCCCAGCGGCACACCAAGGCCCCGGACCGGTTAAACCTCTAACTGGTCCACTGGTCTTCAAAAGACATTTTTTCCCTCTCTATCAAAAATTGTAAATGTAAATGTAAAAAGAAAACCATTTGATGTACATAGTTCTCCTCCAACCCTGCCGGACTCCATTTTAACAGGGGGTGAATGTGGTAAACCACTGTTGCACCTCTATTAGGTGATGTATGGTAGGACCTGTACTACAGGTACGTTGGTAGTCCCTGGCTGCTGGCTCCACCCAGTAGGCGGAGTATAAATGTGTGTCCTCCATGCTGCAGCCATTTCGCCAGCTGCTGTGGCAGGCCACACATCTTAGAGTAATAAAGCCTCAGTTGTACCCAACTCAAGTCCTTGAGCAATTGATCGTGCATCAAGGGTTCTGTTAAATTTAGTTAGGAGGGGGGAGTTAAAGACAGGACTGCAAGGTGCACAATGTTTAGCACTGCTGCCTCACAGCGCCAGGGACCCGAGTTTGATTCCGATGTGACTGTGTGGAGTTTGCATGTTCTCCCCACATCTGCCTGGGTTTCCTCCGACAGCTCTGGTTTCCTCCCACAGTCCAAAGATGTGAGGTTAGGTGGATTGGCTCTGTTAAATTGGCCCAAGGTGGGTTATTGGGATAATGTGGCGTTTGGGCCTAGGTAGGGTGCTTTTTCTGAGGGTCGATGCAGACTCGATGGGCAGAATGGCCTCTTTCTGCACAGTAGGGATTCCATGATTCTCAAGTGCAAACCTGGTGACATCAACTAGTGAGAAGCCAGACATCCCTGGTGATCCTGAAGTTGGTGATACCTTAATACAGCCTTTAAGGAGTGATGTTCTGTTGGAATGGCTGGGTATCTGAGAGATTGGGAGAAAGCTTGAACGTACAGCGTGTTCCAGGGTGGAGGGGTATTGAAAGGAGCGGTTGAAATCCTGAATGCGGATCCTTGGTGAAGGCCTCGGAGAGAAAGTGTTGTTTGGGAGAAGAGTCCAAGGTGTGGTTTTCGAGAGCAGGAAACCCTCGTGTGAAAGTCAAGAGTTCCAGTGAAACCAGTTGGTTCATAGTGTGACAAGCATCTGGAGTGATTTGATGAGAAATCCACAGAAGTTGTTTTGGGTAGCATTTGTCACTTGGTTTCAGAGTATTTTGTCTGACTACATTTTACCTATTGATTTACATGGACTGTGTACTTACTGAGAACATTAAAGTATGAGATAAATTGTAACTTGTGTTTCCTTACAATGCTGTGTATATCTGTAAAGCTTTAGTTAATCCTGTTTAACAAATGTTTTGTTGAAAGTTAATTAGCAATCCTGTAACTCTGTTCATCCATGTATCAAAACAAATAAATGTTAGGATCTATCATCCAGGCAGTGAAACTGATGGATTATCCTTGGGCCAAACAGAAGCTAATTCTACCAGTTATTTCATTTTTTAATTACAGTTCATATATGCAATATGCATTCCTCAGTAGTTGTCAGAGGATTCTTAAGGATTACAAGATCACTTAAGTGACCTGCATGGATTGCTTGTGTTGCTCACTCTTTCTGTGTCTGGAAAGCATGAATGCTTCAGGCTCTGTTTATGTTACTAGGCAGAGTGTTGCCAATGGAACCACCCACACAAATTATCTATTGGTTGCATGCATGGACTCCAGGGATGACATTTTGCTACTTGTTCACTGTTCTGCAGCCAGTACTGTTAATAATATGGTACATTAATTCAATTTTAGTTTCACTTTATTGTCCATACTGAAATTAATTTCAGGTACGTTGCTCATTCATGAAAAAATTACATACAAATGAAGAAAACAACCCTATCATCGAGGCCTAACTTTAATGGAAATGTATTTTAAAAACTATTCCAGTGCATTAAAATAATTAGTTAGTAATCCCATCATGAGTGCATATCCTCTTCCATTCATCAAATTCCTGTTAAGGTTCCTAGAGAAGGGCATAGACAAGTTCAAGAACCGATTTTTCCCACGTTTCAGGGATTGTAGCCTTTTGCCTGAATGCATCGAAAGGCAATAATGAGACAAAGGGGTGATTCTCATTGTTCATGATACTCTACTTTCTTCAAAATTCTTTGAGAGCAGATTTAGTTAAGAAAGATATGTTTATCTAATACCCTTCTAAGTGTAAGTAAATGCATTATTGTGGGGAAGACTACAATACATGGTTAACAGTTGAACTTCGTCACAGAATCAGGATATCAGAAACAGAGTGTGTTACGGCTATCTGAAAAAGCTGTTCATTTCACCTTATTTTCCTTTTAAATTATTCTTTAAAATATTTATCCATCTCCTTTACATGCTATTATACATTCAGCATTTACCACTGTTTCTGGTACACAACCCATGTCCTACCAGCTCTCTGTATTTAAAAATAAATCTTCTCTTGGCAGTGATCATAAATTTATGTGATTAGTCGCTGCTCACTGATTAATGGCTCTAATTTACTTCATTGAAACCTTTTTAATTTTGAGCACTCCCTCCATTGGATCTATTCATAACCTTCACTTTAAAAAGGGAGCCTTAGTTTGTTTAATCTTACCTCATACAAAATCCTCTGATTTGATAATGAATTATCTGCAACCCTCTCCATGATTTTGACATCTTTTCCAAAATTGAAGGTGCCCAAACCATGACACCATATTCTAATTGTAGATGAACATAAATTGGAAAGTTAAATATTACCTTTTTTATCTGTCTCACTTCTTTATCAAACTTATGATCCATATATTTTATCAGTTGTCATTGCACAAATTCTTAAAAGTGTATCGGAAAATTTGTTCCCCATCTCATTTCAAAGTTTAATCTTTCTCCCAAAGTCACTCACCTAAGTTGCTGAAGTAAATTTCATCATTACTGCAGTAAATTTAATCTGTCTTTGGCAGCACGGTGGTGCAGTGGTTAGCATTGCTGAGGTCCCAGGTTCGATCCCGGCTCTGGGTCACTGTCCGTGTGGAGTTTGCACATTCTCCCCATGTTTGTGTGGGTTTTGCCCCCACAATCCAAAGATGTGCAGGATAGGTGGATTGGCCACGCTAATTTGCCCGTAATTGGAAAAAATGAATTGGGTACGCTAAATTTATTTTAAAAAATTAATCTGTCATCTATCTGACCAATGTTTTACCGCCCTCCTCATAATTAACTACTGCTCCCTGGATCACCATTGTTTGCACCCTTCAAGTCTGAAATCATTCATTAACAACTATTTGTTGTGTTGTCTTTTAATTTCCTTTTCATCCATTTAATACTTCTACCTTCATTTTATTACAGACCTGATCAGTATCTCATCATTTGCATTTTGAAAATCCATATAAGAACATAAGAACTAGGAGCAGGAGTAGGCCATCTGGCCCCTCGAGCCTGCTCCGCCATTCAACGAGATCATGGCTGATCTTTTGTGGACTCAGCTCCACTTTCCGGCCCGAGCACCATAACCCTTAATCCCTTTATTCTTCAAAAAACTTCCAATTATTTTCCTTTATCAATATATTCCAACCTTCCAAGAGCTCTATCATGTTATCAAGTAGATTTACCTTTTATGAATCTCTATTGGTTATCTTTAATGGAGCATGTCTGTCTTGGTGAATATTAATTTTATCCTGTGTTGTTTATTGATGTTAAGAACCAGTGGAGAAACTTATTATTATACGCCTTCGGCACTATCAAGAATAAAAAAGACCAAATCTCTGGACAGAACATAGAAGTTAGATGAGATATGGATCATGGGGAGATTTGGTTCTAAGGAGTGTCATCATTTGGATTTATTATGGAATAGTCATACTGATCGTAAATTAAGTAGTCCAAGCTGAGCCTTGACCATTGTGTTGTCATCATTTTCTAAAAAGGGATCCAACAGCTCCTCTGGAATTTGACACACTGCTTCAACAGCTGAACATATGTGGGATATTTTTGTCAGATACACAGGGTCATGTTGGATTTGTGATCTCTGCTTGCAGCAGTATATGCCAGGCAATTTCATGAGCAAAACTAAATATGCAATTTGGTGCTAGAACTATTACTGATCTTGTACAACAACAATTGATTGTATGCTATTGTTAAAGAACCCACTAAAAGCATACTGGGCAATTGTTAAATTGCTTCCTCATTTGCAGTTTAAAAGACGATGACAGTGGAGACCAGGATCAAAATGAGGATAGCCACACACAGAAAGAGAACGAGAAGGAAAAAACAGACAAAGAGAAGATCCAAAACAGTACGAAAAGGAAGGTGAGAGCATAAAGGCGCACACAGCCATATGTTGCTGAAGGAACAGCTAGCGCTCTCATTCTCACTCTGCTGGGTGAAAGAAAAACCTGTGGACAACTGATCTGTGTATGTTCATACAGAGTTTTACTTGGCTATTAACTGCAGTATTGATGCCCAAGATTTGAATGATAAATTGCTGTTAGGTGATGCGTTCTAACTGGATAAGCAAGATGATCTGTAATGTGCTAGAAGACAGGAAGTGAAGAAATTGGCATTTAAACCTTGCATTGGAAATATTAGTTGCAATCCATTGGTTAATTTTGAGTATAAATCAAAGAATGAAATGTTATGCAAATAAGTATGCAGTGGTGGCTAGCCTGATACTAATTGATCAGATCCTTTTTTTCTCAAGTTTTAATAATTAAATAGGTGAATGTCTCCCAACACATTTAGACTATCACTTTCTATGTCGATGTCTAATTAATATAATTTCATATTCAGATTTCTGTAGTGTTATTTTGGGAATGTTATCAAAAGGGAGCTTGATACTGTGCTGAGCATAATTCCAGGTAAGATAAAACCAGTTTTAGAAAGTACCGAAGCAATCTGATAAACCAGCTCATTTAGGTTTTCTAAACTTCTAGAACATAGAACATTACAGCGCAGTACAGGCCCTTCGGCCCTAGATGTTGCGCCGACCTGTGAAACCACTCTAAAGCCCATCTACACTATTCCCTTATCGTCCATATGTCTATCCAATGACCATTTGAATGCCCTTAGTGTTGGCGAGTCCACTACTGTTGCAGGCAGGGCATTCCACGCCCTTACTACTCTCTGAGTAAAGAACCTACCTCTGACATCTGTCCTATATCTATCTCCCCTCAATTTAAAGCTATGTCCCCTCGTGCTAGACATCACCATCCGAGGAAAAAGGCTCTCACTGTCCACCCTATCCAATCCTCTGATCATCTTGTATGCCTCAATTAAGTCACCTCTTAACCTTCTCTCTAATGAAAACAGCCTCAAGTCCCTCAGCCTTTCCTCATAAGATCCTCCCTCCATACCAGGCAACATTCTGGTAAATCTCTGCACCCTTTCCAATGCTTCCACATCCTTCCTATAATGCGACGACCAGAATTGCACGCAATACTCCAAATGCGGCCGCACCAGAGTTTTGTACAGCTGCAACATGACCTCATGGCTCCGAAACTCAATCCCTCTACCAATAAAAGCTAACACACCGTACGCCTTCTTAACAACCCTCTCAACCTGGGTGGCAACTTTCAGGGATCTATGTACATGGACACCGAGATCTCTCTGCTTATCCACACTGCCAAGAATATTACCATTAACCCAGTACTCTTGTCTTCCTGTTATTCCTTCCAAAATGAATCACCTCACACTTTTCGGCATTAAACTCCATTTGCCACCTCTCAGCCCAGAGCTGCAGTTTATCCATGTCCCTCTGTAACTTGTAACATCCTTCCGCACAGTCCACAACTCCACCGACTTGAGTGTCATCTGCAATTTACTCAACCATCCTTCTATGCCCTCCTCCAGGTCATTTATAAAAATGACAAACAGCAGTGGCCCCAAAGCAGATCCTTGTGGTACACCACTAGTAACTGGACTCCAGTCTGAACATTTCCCATCAACCACCACCCTTTGTCTTCTTCCAGCTAGCCAATTTCTGATCCAAACTGCTAAATCACCCTGAATCCCATGCCTCCGTATTTTCTGCAGTAGCCTACTGTGGGGAACCATATCAAACGTTTTACTGAAATCCATATACACCACATCAACTGCTTTACCCTCATCCACCTGTTTGGTCACCTTCTCAAAGAACTCAATAAGGTTTGTGAGGCACAACCTACCCTTCACAAAACCATGTTGATTATCTCTAATCAAATTATTCCTTTCCAGATGATTATACATCCTATCTCTTATAAACCTTTCCAAGATTCTGCCCACAACAGAAGTAAGGCTCACTGGTCTATAGTTACCGGGGTTGTCTCCAATCCCCTTCTTGAACAAGGGGACAACATTTGCTATCCTCCAGTCTTCTGGCACTATTCCTGTAGACAAAGATGACTTAAAGATCAAAGCCAAAGGCTCAGCAATCTCCTCCCTAGCTTCCCAGAGAATCCTAGGATAAATCCCATCCGACCCAGGGGACTTATCTATTTTCACACTTTCCAGAATTGCTAACACCTCCTCCTTATGAACCTCAAGCCCTTCTAGTCCAGTAGCCTGAATCTCAGTATTCTCCTCAACAACATTGTCTTTTTCCTGTGTGAATACTGACGAAAAATATTCATTTAGCACCTCTCCTATCTCCTCAGCCTCCACGCACAACTTCCCACTACTGTCCTTGACTGGCCCTACTCTTACCCTAGTCATTCTTTTATTCCCAACATATCTATAGAAAGCTTTAGGGTTATCCTTGATCCTACCTGCCAAAAACTTCTCATGTCCCCTCCTGGCTTCTTCTTGGGTACATACTTATCAAGGACACGCAGTAGCTGTTCCTTGAACAAGCTCCACATTTCCATTGTGCCCATCCCCTGCAGTTTTCTTCTCCATCCGCTGCATCCCAAGTCTTGCCTCATCGCATCATAATTGCCCTTCCCCCAGATATGACTCTTGCCCTGCGGTATATACCTATCCCTTTCCATCACTAAAGTAAACGTAATAGAATTGCGGTCACAATTCCAAAGTGCTCACCTACCTCCAAATCTAACACCTGTCCTGGTTCATTACCCAGTACCAAATCCAATATGGCCTCGCTTCTCCTTGGCCTTTCTACATACTGTGTCAGGAAACCCTCCTGCACACATTGGACAAAAACGGACCCATCTAATGTACTCGAACTATAGCGTTTCCAGTCAATATTTGGAAAGTTAAAGTCCCCCATAACAACTACCCTGTTGCTTTCGTTCCTTTCCAGAATCATCTTTGCAATCCTTTCCTCTACATCTCTGGAACTTTTCGGAGGCCTAGAGAAAACCCCTAACAGGGTGACCTCTCCTTTCCTGTTTCTGACCTCAGCTCATACTACCTCAGTAGACGAATCCTCATCAAACGTCCTTTCTGCCACCGTAATACTGTCCTTGACTAACAATGCCACCCATCCCCCTCTTTTACCACCTTCCCTGAGCTTACTGAAATATCTAAACCTCGGCACCTGCAACAACCATTCCTGCCTGCTCTATCCATGTCTCTGAAATGGCCACAACATCGAAGTCCCAGGTACCAACCCATGCCGCAAGTTCACCCACCTTATTCCGGATGCTCCTGGCATTGAAGATGACACACTTTAAACCACCTTCCTGCCTGCCGGTACACTCCTGCAACTTTGAAACCTTACACATGACCTCACTACTCTCAACCTCCTGTATACTGGAGCTACAATTCAGGTTCCCAAGCCCCTGCTGAACTAGTTTAAACCCTCCTGAAGAGCATTAGCAAATTTCCCCCCCAGGATATTGGTACCCCTCTGGTCCAGGTGTAGACCATCCCGTTTGTAGAGGTCCCACCGACCCCAGAATGAGCCCCAATTATCCAGAAATCTGAAACCCTCCCTCCTGCACCATCCCTGTAGCCACGTGTTCAACTCCTCTCTCTCTCTATTCCTCGTCTCGCTAGCACGTGGCACGGGTAACAACCCAGAGATAATAACTCTGTTTGTCCTAGATCTAAGTTTCCACCCTAGCTCCCTGAATTCCTGCCTTACATCCCTATCCCCTTTCCTACCTATGTCGTTGGTACCTATGTGGACCACGACTTGAGGCTGCTCCCCCTCCCCCTTAAGGATCCCGAAAACACGATCCGAGACATCACGCACCCTGGCACCTGGGAGGCAACACCAACCGCGAGTCTCTCTTTCCCACAGAATCTCCTATCTATCCCCCTAACTATGGAGTCTCCAATGACTAATTCTCTACTCCTCTCCCCCCTTCCCTTCTGAGCAACAGGGACAGACTCTGTGCCAGAGACCTGTACCCCATGGCTTACCTCTGGTAAGTCTGTCCGTATCCAAAGCGGTATACTTGTTACTAAGGGGAACGACCACAGGGGATCCCTGTACTGACTGCTTCCTCCCAGCCCCTCTCACTGTCACCCATCTATCTTCATTCTTCGGAGTAACTACATCCCTGAAGCTTCCATCTGTGACCACCTCTGCGTCCCGAATGATCCGAAGTTCATCCAGCTCCAGCTCCAGTTCCCTAACGCGGTTTCTGAGGAGCTGGAGATGGGTGCACTTCCCACAGATGAAATCAGCAGGGACACTGACGGCGTCCCTCACCTCAAACATTCTGCAGGAATTATGGAGTTTATTCTATTTTAAAACCTGGAATGCAAAACGTTTAAAAATTTACTGCCAGGTACCTGAGCTCTGGGTTTTGCAGCTCACAATATATCAATGGGAATTCCTGGCTACAAGCGGCACCTTCGCTATCAGTTTAAATTGTAAATTGTCAAAATATGAGTAAATGGATCAGAAGTTGCAGGAAGTATCAATGAAATAGGAGTTAAAAAAAAAAGGTCCAGTTTTTAAAGCTGCCATTTATCGACCAGCAAATTACAACAAACTGTACAATTTAAAAGAAAAATGCCCATCTAACAAGAACAGTGTGACCTCTCCTTCTCAAACTTTTGTGTATAATTGCAGTAATATTTTGTTGTTTGCAGGCAGTGGTCCCTGGTCCAGGAGAACACCCGCTACAGTATAACTATACATTCTGGTATTCCAGACGTACACCAGGTCGACCCACCAGCTCTCAGAGTTATGAACAGAATGTTAAACAGATTGGGACATTTGCATCTGTAAGCACTGTTACTTTTATTGGTGATGTCTGTAATTATGATAGCAGGTATTTTGGTTAGATGGAGTTTTGTTGTTGGGCTTTTCTTTATGCTTGTTTACTGCACAAAGAAATTTAAGATGATTCTTTTTTTTAAAGAGAGAGTGGGGCTGGATGCTAGAAGAATAGGCAAGTAAATCTATTTCTGCATGATATCAGAAGACCTGGCTTGAGAGTTGAGCAGTGATATTTTTCCACCTGCTTTTGGGTACCATTATGTTGCACACTCCCTCCAAGTTAGTTACTCTGGGCAGTTCTTTGGTATTAGAAAGGTATATAAGTTAATTGTAAGTAAATGAAGACCCAGTAGATACTTTACAATTGATTATTTCACTGAACTTGCCAGATGCTTACTCAGTGAGCAGTGCTATCTAGAAAGTTAAAATGTTTCTATTATGGCAACATAAGCTGTGCCTTTATTCCAATCAGCCTATGGCTTTCTACACCTCTGCAGCTCTGACTTTTTATCACTCTGTGATGCAGTCTAAATAATAATTAATCTCAGTAGCAGTTAATTTATAATTTTGCAGACCAATTGCTTTTTCGTATTGAATTTTCCTAAATAAGTTGAATTGACCTAACACAGTAAGAGTAGAATCAAAAAAGAAACTGCACCTTTTGCCTTTATGATTCCAGTAATTTCTAATTATTTATTATTTTAAATGAAGGTCATCTATCCTTTTAAATGGAATGTTCCAAGTCAAATTGGAAGGAGCAATGAGACATTTTGTCCTTCTAATGTAGGTCTCAAAAGCCTTGTCAAAGACCTGTTTGCACTTGCATCTCTTCTGTGCTGATAATCCTATCTAGATTTCTGTAGTATTTGTCAATAAAGTAAGCACTTTGAAAATCCACCTTGATGACAGAAAACATGGTCCGATCTTTCTAGTAGTGCCATGATCAAAATACTACTTTGCTTGAAAATTGCACAAACTCGATGCTGCTGCACATTTCTACCAGTACCTTCTGAGTCCTGCTTCCTCAGAAATGTGCAGTACATTTGAGAAGTCCATCAGAGTGGAGTAGAGTTGGGAGGACAGAACATGCCCGATATTTACAGTACTAGCTGCCATATGGTAAGCTTAAATGTCCGGTCTGAATTTTAGCGAATGGGTAGTGGATGAGTGAGTGAATGAGTATGTAGATGGGTGAGGTGGTGAACAATCAGCACCTCATGATTTGGCTAAATGGCAGTGCTTGATTTGCTTGTTTGATAACTCCGCCTGTCCTGTGTCCTATGAAAACCTGACGGGTTGTGGGCTGGCTTTGATTGTGAATGATAAACAATTATTTTCCTTAGTATTGGATCAAAAGGGAAAGAGGGATGTAAGTGAATGTGGGTCAGTTCCTTGTCGCTAAGTCTCTTATGAAGGCCTCATTTTCTCAGCCTTGCCGCTCGCCTGAGGTGTGGTGACCCTCAGGTTAAATAACCACCAGTCAACTCTCAAAGGGGAGAGCAGCCTATGGTCACCTGTGACAGGTGACATTTACATTTACATGGATTGGAAGCTGGATTGATGTCGAAGAATACGGCGGAAGACATTGTTCCTGAAATTTTATCAAAGTTGTGAATTACTGCATAGAATTACAGAAGGCTGATTTAGATTTATTGTCACGTGTACCGAGGAAAAGTATGGCTCTGCGTACAGTCCAGGCAGATCGTTCCATGCATGAAAAAAACATTGTGCATTTATTGTATGTCCTATGTAAATAAGTAGACATAGACATCGGGGTGAAGCATACGGAATATAGTGCTACAACAGTAGAGAATATACATCGAGAGATTAGCTCATCCATAAGAGGGTCATTCAGAAGTCTGGTAACAGCAGAGAAGAAGCTGTTTTTGAATCCGTTAATGCATGTTCTCAGACTTTTGTATCTTCTGCTCGACAGAAGAGGTTGGAAGAGAGAAGAACCCAGGTGGGTGGGGTCTTCGATTATTCCGCCGGCTTTCCCAAGGCAGTGGGAGGTGTAGACAGGATCAATGGAGGGGAGGCGAGTCCGCATGATGGACTGCCAATCCATAAAATAATTTTCATTATCTTATAAATAATTAACTTTGAATATAATTTTCATTATCTTATAAGCGACACTGTTAAATATTGTAACCCAGTTCCATTTAGTTGTTTGGTAGTACAGATTTTGAATATTGCTGAGAAGACGGACATGTTGCCGAAACCTTTCATTTTACACATCAGGACAGGTGCAAAGTTGCCAAAATTTAAAGAATGGCAATTTTTATTGCAGGATATTGGTTGGCAGATCGTGTGATAGCGTTGCCATGGAGAAAGCAGTGTGGGGAAATATAGGCTCTCCATGCTTCTGGGTAATTCAAAGGTGTGAGCATATATGAGCCATGTTACAAATTTGATTGATTATCTTAAATTGGTTTTTAATGTAGCTGTTAAACTACTCAGGATTTATCAGCAAACCCTGTCCAATCATGAAGTTACCTCTAACAATAGACATTTTGCAAGCACAGGCTAGTTGTGTGCAGTCTATACTATGCCTATTTTTAAAAAAAAATGCATTTTATTGCAAACTTGTATCAAAGTAGGTAACAGCAAATAAACATACTTCCCAACAATCAGCTATACAGTTTGTACAGATTTTTCTCCCTTTCCACCCCCCCCTCCCCGGTCACAAACCATCTCCCACCTTTTCTCGAACTCCCCTGCTGAGCCCCTTAACTCATACTTTATATTTTCTAGCCGCAGGAAGTCATACAGGTCACCCAACCAAGCTGCTACCCCCGATGGCGATGCTGACTGCCACTCCAGAAAAATTTGTCGCCGTGCAATCAGAGAGGCCAAGGCCATGACATCGGCCTTCCTCCTCTCCATGAGCTCCGGCTTCTCCGAAACCCCAAATATCGCCACCAAAGAGTCTGGGTGCACTTCCTCCTCCTCTATCCTCGCTAAGACCGCAAACACACCCGCCCAGAATCTTCCCAATTTTTCGCAACCCCAAAACATGTGCGCGTGATTCGCTGGACCCCACCCACACCTTTCAGACGCATCTGCTACCCCCTGAAAGAACCGACTCATTCTCGCCCGAGTCATATGCACCCTGTGCATCACCTTAAACTGTATCAGGCTCACCCTTGCCCAAGACGAGGTCCCGTTTACCCTTCGCAGTACCTCACTCCATACTCCCCAATTGATCTCTATTCCCAACTCCGCTTCCCATTTCTCCTTGATCTTCACCACCCGCTCGCCTCCCTGCTCCCCCAGCCACTTGTAAATATCCCCAATTCTTCCCTCCCCTTCCACATCCGGAAGCAGCAGTCGCTCCAGCAGGGTGTATCCCGGCAATCTAGCGAACCCCTTCCAGACCTTTTGTGCAAAGTCACTAACCTGTAGATATCTGAACTCACTACCCCTCGGCAGCTCTACCCTCTCCCTAAGCTCCTCCAGACTGGCAAATCCTTCCTCCAAATACAAATCCCTCACCTTGACCAGCCCCACTTCCCTCCACCTCCTATCTACACTATCCTTCCCCCCCCGGCTCAAACCCATGATTCTCGCACAGCGGCGTTAGCACCGACATCCCTTCCACCCTAAAATGCCTCCTCAGCTGATTCCATATCTTCACCGTGGACTGCACCACTGGGCTCCCTGAATATCTACTCGGAGCCATTGGCAATGCTGTTGACACCATAGCCCTCAAACTAGCACCCTTACAAGATTCCTCCTCCATCCGAACCCACTCTACCCCTTCTCCTTCCCACCGCGTCACCTTGTCCACATTCGCCGCCCAAAAATAATGAAGCAAGAGGCTGCCTCTGTAGCAGGGTCCTGCCCACCCTCGTCACCTTCCCCGCCCATATAGAGTCAGAGATGATTGTATCCACTTTCTGAAAAAAGGCCTTTGGTATAAAGATCGGGAGAGCCTGAAAGATAAACAAGAACCTCGGCAGAATATTCATTTTCACCACTTGGACCCTCCCCGCCAACGTTAAGTGCAGTGTATCCCACTTCTTAAGATCCTCCCTAGCCTCCTTCACCAGCTTCGTTAAGTTCCACTTATGGAGCCCCATCCAACCTTCGCTACCTGAATCCCCAAGTACCTAAACCTATCCCTCGCTACCGTAAATGGCATCCCCCCCCTAAATTAGCCCGCTGTGCCAGCTCATTCACCGGGAATACCTCGCTTTTCCCTACATTCAGCTTGTACCCCGAGAACCCTCCAAACCTCTCCAACAGGCCCATACTCCTTCCCATACTCTCCAACGGATCCGAAACATACAGCAAGAGGTCATCGGCATAGAGCGACACCCAATGCTCCCTCTGTCCCTTCATCATCCCCTGCCACCCTGCCGACCCCCTGAGAGCCATCACCAATGGCTCTATGGCCAGCGCAAACTGCAGCTGCGACAGCGGGCACACCTGCCTCGTATCCCTGTGTAAGTCAAAGCTTCATGAGCTCATATCATTCGTTCTCACCCTCGCCCTTGGTGCCACATATAGCAACCGCACCCATGCCACAACTCTCAGCCCAAACCTTCCCAAAACTTTGAACAAGTACCGCCACTCCACCCGATCAAATGCTTTCTCCATGTCTTTGGACACCACCACGTCCGACCAGATTGGTGCCTATTAGGAACAACCAGAGGATATGTTCTTTCCTGCCTATCATACAATGTGTGAATTTCTGTGCCAAATGCAAAGCCAGTGCTGATCAATCCTGAGTGTGCTAATAGCCACACTAATAACTATTTTAAGATGATCAGTGATGCTCGTAATGTGGCTCATTTATGCTTTCTCAAAGGAACATATATTCATAGGCAGTGACCTGTTGTATTCAAGCAAAAGCAATATGTTCAGGCCTTTTTGCATCTTTTTCAAATTAGCTGGAGTTTAGAGTACCTCATCACTTTCTCTGTGGCAACACCTGGACCAATCAGAGTCAACTTGTCAATCAGTCAGCACCTTTTCCTCCCAGTATAAATTGTGGTGATTGTTTGCATTTTGTGATTCTTGCATTTTAAGGCACTGAAACCAGTGTTGATGGTAGCTGTTGGCATTTTTGTAATTGGAATTATTAGCTTGATATTATACTTTGTTAAAAACAAGTATTATTTATTTAATCCATCTAATGGTTGAGTTTTCTATTATTTGGCCCTCATTCTCTCTTCCTCTGCCTTCTAGGACAGGTCGGGCAGCCAACTTCTATGCTGCGAAATTGGCATTCCATTTCTGTTCCAGGAAGTTTCCTAGGTGCACTCCAGTCTGGCAATTACCAAACCATTCAAACTGCCCCAAAATATACATTATTGTTATATTCAAAAGCACTACTATTTCATTATTAATAGAGAAATAATACAATTATGCTATTTGAGTGTAATAGGTAACCTGAAAGCTTATACAAGGTAGTAATTTCACAGAAGAATTGAGAGCACATGATTATAAAAATGGTTAATAACCATTATTTGAATTGTAGAGTAAAGTTTTACAGCTTGGAACCAATATGGTGAACTCAAATGTGGATCTTTTCATTTAATACTTTATTTATTGGCAGTCATGATGGCATTGATTGTTGGGTGCTCCATATCACTGGCGCAATTATATCTGAACAGTCATCACTATCAGTTCCACTGATCATCTGCAATTGACCCAAAAATGTGTTTAGCTGACAGAATAAGATTGGTTTGCTGTCATGTGTGATTTAGCTCGGCCCTGAATGAAAGAATCCATGTGAATATTTAATCACTAGCTACCAGTTATCCAGTTTGTTGCTCACTGACATTCAGTGTTATATTATTGAAAGTATTTATGCTGAGGAGATTTTGGCTTACTGAATTGCAGCAATCCTGTCATACAAAAGCAAAATCTGCATATATACTAGAAATCTAAACTGAAAACAAAACGTGCTGGAAAGACTTAGCAAATCAGGCAGCATCTGTAGAAAATGAAACCGAGAACAGTTAATCAGTTCTGATGAAAGATCATCAACCTGAAATATTAATTCTTTGCCTCTTAGCCTCAATTATCTTATCATTGTCATATGCAAGTATCTCATCATCAGTTTATCCAGGATTGTACGATGTCCTTATAAGCCACCAATAACTAACTAAAGGAATGGTGGGCAACCTGCGGCCCAGGGGGTCACGTGGGACCCATCAGGGTTCTGAGTGCAGTCCACGACATTTTATTGATCATTGCCAAGCCACATTCCACTGGTTTCCGTGGTGGAGCTTTTTTCCTACCGGTATCACTAAACTGATTCACACGTAAAGCAAGGGCAAGTGAAATACGTGCTACTTGGACACAATGACTGAGATCTGTGTCCTCCCTCTGCATCAGGTCAAAGAGTCTATGTTTCTTTTGGTTTTACTATTTGAAGTTCTATTCATTTATCAATGATTAAGCATTTTCTATAACTCAATTATTTTTTTATTCATTTTCTTTGTCACTGGCTAGGCCAGCATTTGTTACCCATCCCTAACTGCCCTTGAACTACGTTGGTCACTATGGTTCCTGTGCCATTTCAGTGGGGTGGGGGGGCATCGCTGTGTGGGTTGGGAGTCACATGTAGGCCAGACTAGGTAAGGACGACAGATTTCCTTCTCTAAAGGACATTAGTGACCCAGATGGGTTTTTACGACAATTGACAATAGTTTTCATGGTCATCATTAGATGTTTAATTCCAAATTTTTATTGAATTCAAATTTCACCATCTGCCATGGTGGGATTCGAACCCAGGTCGTCTGAGCATTTCCCTGGGTCGCTGGATTACTAATCCAGTGACAATACCACTATGCCACCGCCTGCCTCCCTCTATAACTCATTTATGAAATATTCGGCGTGTATTCAATGTATTCATGGGGTCATGGTGAGTGAACAGGCCCGACAAGCCCGATTTCAATCTTGCAGCCCACTAAGGTGAAAGAGAGCCACTCATGTGGCCCACTAACTAGTCTAGGCTGCCTTTCACTGACCTAAAGAGAGATCATAATTTCAATTTAGGATCTTAGCCAGATCTCCCAACGCAGTGTTGGAACTGAATTGAATAATATCTAAAATTTGTGATTCTTTGTGCCCTATACAATGCTGGAATTAATCAGCAATACTTTTAAACATTCAGGGTATTCTAGTTATTTAGTGCAACTCTGCTAGGACTACACAACACATATTTTCCTTTTCTTTTCAGGTTGAACAGTTCTGGAGGTTTTATAGCCATTTAGTTCGACCTGGTGACCTCACAGGACACAGTGACTTTCACCTGTTCAAGGATGGCATCAAACCAATGTGGGAGGTGAACAGCTGACTTTGCAGGATATAATTGAATGAATATGACTTGCTTGATATTTCCTCCTCCGACATTCACAAATGTTTTTTTTTGTTTTTACTTAATTTGTCATATACACGTTAATGCCTATTTTAATTAATTTTGGCCCATTTATTTTAAATAGTTTAGTAGCTTTTGTTATTAATAGAAGTGGAACAATTTTAACCCACATAATTCAGGTTTAGGTTGTAAAAATAATTATCCAATGTCTGTTGTGTAAACTAAATGAAATTGTCTGAATTCCAAGTCCGCCAAATTTCATTCTTAACCATTGGTTTTAGATTTGAGCTTAATTTATCAATTTGAGGAAAAAATGTATGCACAAACTCCACATTTGATTTGCTTTTTGTTGGGAAAACTCCAGGTTCATACTCCTATGTGTTCTCTTTAAAATCCTTTCTTCACCTGATGCCTAATGTAGATTGAGAAATCTCTGATCATGAATGAAGACTGTCGACACAGTGGATTGTAAAAATTAGTGATTCTGAACCGAGCTCAACAAATTCATGTTTATTTTAATGGGTGATGTTCTTGAACTAGATTATGAAGTTGATGATCTGTGCCAAGTCTTTGCTTTTTCATAGAATCATATAGCGTGAAAGGAGGCCATTCGGCCCATTTACCTGTGCCGGCTACTCAGAGTCCCACTCCCCTGCACTTCCCCCATCGCCTCCAAGCTTTTCCTTTTAGCAGATTCTCTTTAGTAAGTTGCTGTTGAATCTTCTTTGACCACCCTGGAGGCAGTGCATTCCAGACAAGAGCAGCCTACTGCATTTATATTTTTAAAATGATTCTTCATGTTTCCTTTGTGGGTCTTCTGTCAATTATTTTAGATTTACATAGAAGCATAGAAAACGGGAGCAGGCGTAGGCCATTCGACCCTTCGAATCTGCTCCACCATTGATTATGATCATGACTGATCATCCAACTCAGTAATCTGTTCCCGCTTTCTCCCCATATCATTTGATCCCTTAAGAGCTATATCTAATTCTTTATTAAAAACATACACTGCTTTGGACCCAACTGCTCTCTATGGTAGTGAATTCCACAGGCTCACCAATCTCTGAAGAAATTTATTCTCTTCTCCTTCCGAATGGTTTACCCCATATCCTTCGACTGTAACCCCTGGTTCTGGACTTCCCGCCATCCGGGACAATCTTCCAGAATCTATCCTGTCAGAATTTTATAGGTTTCTATGAGATCTTCTCTCCGCCCCCCCACCCCTTCCTCTAAACTTTAGTGAATATAATCCTAACCCGACACAATCTCTCCTCGTGTGTCAGTCTTGCCATCTCAGTGATAATTCTGGTACACCTTCGTTGCACTCTCTCTATAGCAAGGACATCCTTCCTCCGATAAGGAGATCAAAACTGCACACACTTTCCACGTGTGGTCTCACCAAGGTCCTGAATAATTGCAGCAAGACATCTCTGATGTACTCTAATCCTCTTGCTATGAAGGCCAACATACCATTTGCTGCCTTTACTGCCTTCTATGGCTGCATTCTTACTTTCAGCGACTGATGTCCAAGGACATCCAGGTCTCGTTGCACATTCCCCTCTCTCAATCTATCTTGCTTTTGCTACCAAAGTGGATAACCTCACATTTATCCACATTATACTGCCATGCATTTGCCCAATCACTCAACTTGTCCAAATCCCGCTGAAACACCTCTGCATCCTCCTCCCAGCTCACCCTCCCACCCAATTTTGTGCCAACTGAAAATTTGGATCTATACATTTGTTTCCCTCATCTAAATCATTCCTATATATTGTGACTAGCTAGGGTCCTCGCACTGATCCCTACTTTTTACTGCCTGCTATTTCTAAAAAAAACACATTTATTCCTAATCTTTCTTTCCTGTCTGCTAACCAGTTTTCTATCCATCACAATACATTACCCCAATTCCATGTGCTTTAATTTTACACGCTAATCTATAATGTGGGACTTTGTCGTAAGTCTTCTGTAAGTCCAAATAAACCATATCCACTGGCTCCTCCTTGTCAACTGTACCAGTTACATTCTCGAAGAATTCCAGTAGATTTGTTGAGCATGATTTCCAGGCTGACTCTATCCGATCCTGCCACTGTTTTCCAAGTGCTCTGCTATTAAATCTTTTATAATGGATGGTAGCATTTTCCTCACCACTGACGTCAGGCTGACTGGTCTATAATTCCCTGCTTTCTCTCTACCCCCCTTTTTAATTAATGGGGTTACATTACCTACCCTCCAATCTGTAGGAACTGTTCCAGAGTTTTCAGAATCTTGGAAGATGACCACCAATACATTCACTATTTTTAGCGCCACTTCCTTAAATACTTTGGGATGTAGATTATCAACCCTGAGGATTTATCGGCTTTCAGTCCCATCAATTTCTCCAACATTATTTTCCTATGAATACTGATTTCCTTCAGTTCCTCTCTCATGAAACCCAATATTTACCAAGACTTCTGGCATGTTATTTGTGTCCTCCTTTGTGAAGACATAACCAAAGTATGTATTTAGTTGGTCAGTATTGCTTTGTTCCCCATTATAAATTCCCCTGTTTCTGACTGTGAGGGACCTACATTTGTCTTCACCAATCTTTCTCTCGTCACATACTTAAAGTTTTAGTCAGTTTTTCAGTTGCCCGCAAGTTTACTCTCGTACTCTATTTCCCCCTTCTTCATCAACCCCTTTGCTGAATTCTAAACTGCCCGCAATCCTCAGATCTGCTGTTCTTTCTGGCCAATTTGTATACTTCTTCCTTGGATCTAATACTATTTCTATTGCTCCTTGTAAGCCATGGTTTGGCCACCTTTCCCGTTTTACTTTTGTGCCAGACAGGGATGAACAATTGTTGCAGTTCACCCAGCGTGCACTTTAAATGTTTGCCATTGCTTATCCACTGTCAGCCTTTTAAGTAACGTTTCCAAATCCACTATAGCCAACTCGCAGCTCATTCCGTTGTAGTTTCCATGATTTAGGTTCGGACACTAGTCTCAGAATCAACTACGTCACACTCCATCTTGATGAAGAATTTTATCAAATTATGCCCACTCATCCTTAAGGAGCCTCATACAATTAGATTGCCAATTATTCCTTTCTCCTAACACAATACCCAGTTTAGGATGACCTGTTTTCTAGTTGGTTCCTCAACATATTCATAGACTCATACTATGCCTACAGTGCAGAAGGCGGCCATTCAGCGCATCGAACCTGCACCGACCCTCCGAAAGAGCATCCCAGCCAGTCCCACTGCCCCGCCCACTCCCCGTAACCCCACGTAACCTTTTGACACTTGGGGGCAATTTAGCTTGACCAATCCACCTAACCTGCACATCTTTGGACTGTGGGACGAAGCTGGAGCACCCGGAGGAAATCTATGCAGACACAGGGAAAATGTGCAAACTCCACACAGATGGGATCAAACCCGGGTCCCTGACACTGAGGCAGCAGTGCTAATCATTGTGCTGCTGCATATTGGTCCAGAAAACCATCCCATATACACTCCAAGAATTCCTCCTCTACGGCATTGTTACTAATTTGGTTTGCCTAATCTATACGCAGATTAAAATCACCCATTATCATAAGTTATTCCTTTGTAGCATGCGTCTCTAATTTATTTTTTAATGCCATTCCCAATATCATCACTACCGTTTGGGGCCTATACAATATCAGGTTTTTGTCCCATTGGTGTTTCTCACCTCTACCCATACAGATTCCACATCATCAGAGCTAATATCCTTCCCCACAATTGCTTAATTTTCTCTTTAACCAGCAATGCCATCCCACCTTGTTTCTTTTTTGTCTGTCCTTAAAACACTGAACATCCCTGGATCTTCAATATCCACCTTGGTCACCCTGCAGTCATGTCTCCGCAACCCTGACGATCATATCTGTATACATCTATTTGCGCAATTAATTCATTCCCCCCCCCCCCCCCCACCCCCCCCCACCCCTCCGGGGGGAGTGGGGAGCCAATCTAGGGGTGCTATTTTGCATGGCTGGTTCCAGCTTTAGATATCTGATGGTCCAAGTGGCTCGGGATTGGACGCAGCTTTGTAAACTGAAGTACACTAGTCTGGTAGGTAGTGCCAAGACCAACCTGCAAAGGTGCGATAACCTTCCCCTGTCCTTGGTGGGCAGGGTCCAGTTGATCAAGATGAATATTTTTGTTCCAGTGTCTGTCTGTTTTCCTTGCTAAATCTTTTTTGGGATGGTCGAGAAGTTGATGTGAAGATTTTATATGGGTGGGCAAGAACTTGAGGATTTGTAGGGTAGTCCTTCAAAGAGATAGACAGTTGGGGGGCCTGGCATTGCCGAACCTGATTAGTTTATTACTAGGCAGCTAATGCAGAGAAGGTGTTGGGTTGGTGTAGTGATCTGGGTGGAGATAGAATCGAGGTCTGGTCTGGGTACATTAATGACTCCCTGCTCCCGTCCTCATCGGCAGATTATTCATCAAATCCAGTGGTTGCTTCCGATTTGAAATTATGGAGACAATTTCAACAACATTTTAAATTGGGTTTTGTGTTGAAGCTGGCTCCCATCTGTGCTAACCATTTGTTCGAGCCTGAAACATAAGTTGTCATGTTTGGGGGGTAGGAAGAGAAGGGGCAGAAAAGAGTGAGCAGTTTGTCAGTCCAGAGGAATTGACGGAATTGTTTGGGCTCTCGGGTTCAGACTCATTTAGATATCTTCAAGTTCGCAACTTTGCAAAACAGATTTTCCCGACATTCACCGTGGCGGCACCAGCATCTCTAATGGAGAGGGTCCTTTCGTCCTCGGAGTCCGAGGAGGGGAGCACTTCTGGTATTTATGGACGGATTTTGTCAGTGGACTTGGCACTACCTACCAGATAGTGGAGGGGTTAAGGCTAGGTGGGCAAAGGAGTTGGAGCCCATGTTAGATGACGAGGTGTGGAGTGAGGCCCTTCGCAGTTGAAAAGTAGGACCTTACAGGAAGTGATCGCAGGGTTACAACCAGTGCCACATGCTAGTCAGAGCAGAAATCGCAGGATGTATTAGATGAATACATGTCCTCGTGAGCGAGGCTTGGTTTATGGTAGTTAGGGCGCAGCTGACCAAGTCCATCCAGAAGGATGTGATTCTTTGCAGGGGTGGAGCACAGGTGTGAGTGCTGTTCAAGAGATCTGGCTAACCACATGCACAAGTTCTGGTCTTGTCCCAATCTCATTGGTTTGGGTCTCCTTTAGCACCATTTTGGTGATTCTGAAGATTGAGCTGGAGTCCTTTCCTTTAGTCGCTATATTTGGAGTGTCGGACTCGCTGGGACTGCAGATGGGCGGAGGCGCGACTATGTCCTGGCCTTTGTGTCGCTGATTGCCCGGAGACGAATACTGCTGGGGTGGAGGTAGTCATCTCCAACCCAGTGCCTCTGGGTGGCCTGATGGAGTTCCTAACCTTGAGAAAGTCAAGTGCATTGTGAGGGGAGCAATCAAGGGGGTTCTATCGGAGATGGCAGCCTTTTATTGTTTATTTCAAGGATGTGATCATCGTTAGATGTTAAGGGGGAGAAGGGAAGGGGGGTTTATGTATGTAACTGTGCTTACTCTTATTTTGTATTGTATAAAGTGAAAAACGTAATAAAAATATATACTTTAAAAAAAATGTAGTTTAAACCTTCTCCAACCACTCTAGCCAATACTCCCCTGAGGGCATCAGTCCTGGTCCTGCACAGCTGTAACCCGTCCAGTTTATACTGATTCCACGTCCCCCAGAACCAGTCCCAATGTCTGAAACACTCCCCCTCGCACCATATCTTCAGCCATGTATTCATCTAATATATCCTGCGATTTCTGCTCTGACTAGCATGTGACACTGGTTGTAATCCTGCGATCACTTCCTTTAAGGTCCTACTTTTCAACTTCCTAACTCCCTATGTTCTACTTTAGGACCTCATCATTTTTTAACCAATGTAATTTGTACCGATGTGTACCACGACCACCAGAATGCTCTGAAATATCCTTGACCCTAGCACCAGGGAGGCAACATACCATCATGGAGTCTTGTTTCCAGTCACAGAAAGACCTATCTATTCCCCTTACTATTGCATCCTCACACTTTTTACTCCTCCCCTGTGCAACAGAGCCAACTGTTGCAGATTTCCCCTGAGGTGATAATAGTAGTAAATACTTAGCAGATTGTACTTGCCCAATCAGCTGCTTCCAGTTGTCCAGCATCATGCTTGTATCCTGATGTCACCTCAGGAGCTCCAAACTAGCACTTCGCTCTCAGTCTCGCTCTTTCTTGTACTCTTTTATCCTCCTGGCTCTACGCTCAGTCTCTCTCTTTCTCGTGCTCTTTTTATTTCCCAAGCTCCGCTGGTCTTCCTGTGATGCCGCTCTTTCAACTGGTGTCATCTGGTTACAGACTCTTAAAACAGAATGCCGACAGTACAGAAGGAAGCCATTCGGCCCCTCAAGTCTGCACCGATCCTCCGAACGAGCACACTGCACATGTCCACTCCCCTGCCTGATCCCTGCAACTCCACCACCTGCACATCTTTTGACACTAAGGGGCAATTTAACATGGTCAATCCACCTAACCTGCACATCTTTGGACTGCGGGAGGAAACCAGAGCACCCGGAGGAAACCCATGCAGACATGGGGAGAATGTGCAAACTCCACCCAGACGGTCACCCAAAGCTGGAACTGAACCCGGGTCCCTGCTGCTGTGAGGCTGCACTGCTAAGCACTGTGCCGCCCATGCTGATTTCTCTTTATTTTATCAAAATCCCTCAATTTTGAGCATTCTTATAAAATCTCATAATTCTCTCCTAAGGAGAACAAACCCTGCTACTCGAGTCTGTTGACATAACTAATCCCTTATCCCTCGAGCCATTCGAGTAAATCTCATTCTTACCCTCACCAAAGTCTCATGTGCTTCCTAAAGTGGTGCCCAGAAATTTAGCCACTGCCCCAGCTTGGGTTCAAACTCACAATCTATATAGATTAGCCTCGACATCCTGATTTTATACTTTATTCCAGGATACATATGCTTCATGAACCTGTCCAGTCACCTTCAAAGATTTGTGCACAAAGCACCTCAGATCTGTCCTCCTGCACCCCCTTTACGTTGTACAGTTAGCATGAAGCCTCTGAATTCCCTCCAAGCCTCTCCAACTCAAACTATCTCAATGACTACACACCTCCCAGGGCTTTCACCTTGTCTCCCGTTCCTCTTGTTTTCTGAGTCTGCACTCCAGCTTGAATTTAATTTTTAAAAAATTATTATTTTTTATTCTCCTTTTTCACATTTTCTCCCAAATTTACACCCACCAACAATAAATAATAATCAGTAACAAATATGTCAATCCCCATATCAATAACAACGATCCCATCCTCCCACCAAACCCCAAATATTAGCCCGCATGTTCACACAAACAAATGACAAAAAGGAATTAGGGATCACCAATAGTTGCCATTAACACACACAGCCCCCCTCCCCCCAACCCTCCGACCCACGCGCCCCAACTAATATTCGATGTTATCCAGTTCTTGAAAATGCACAATGAATAATGCCCATGAATTGTAGGACCCCTCCATCCTTCCCCTCAGTTCAAAATTAACCTTCTCAAGAGTCAAGAATTCCAACAGGTCCCCCCGCCACGCCAGGGTACAGGGTGGAGAGGTTGCTCTCCAACCTATCGGGATCCGCCTTCGGGCAATCAACGAGGCGAAGGCCACAACATCTGCCTCCGCACCTGTTTCCAACCCCGGCTGGTCCGACACCCTGAATATGGCCTCCCGGGGGCCCGGGTCCAGTTCAACGTGCGCCACTTTAGAAATTACCCTAAAAACCTCCTTCCAGTAATCCTCTAGCTTTGGACAGGACCAAAACATACGAACGTGGTTAGCCCCCCCCCCCCCCCCCCCCCCCCCCCCCCCCCCCGCAACGTTCCCACACATCTTCTACTCCTTCAAAGAATCGTCTCGTCCTCGTGAGGTGTGCTCTGTATATCACCTTCAGCTGTATCAGCCCCAACCTCACGCACGAGGTGGAGGCATTCACTCTCCGGAGCACCTCACACCAGAATCCCTCCTCCATACCCTCTCCCAACTCTGCCTCCCACTTTGCCTTGATCCCTTCCAGTGGCTCTTCCAAAATAGCTCCGTAAACCGCTGACACTACCCCCTTCTCCAGTCCCCCTGTCGTCAGCACCTCCTCCAGCAATGGTGGAGGCCAGCTCCCCCGGGAAGCTCTGTATCTCCTTTCTGGCAAAATTTTGAACCTTCATGTATCTAAACATTTCCCCCTGTTCCAGCCCATACTTCACTTCCAGCTTCTTCAATCCTGCAAACCGATCCCTAAGAAACAAATCTTTTAGTGTCTTAATCTCCTTCTCCTCCCATTTCTGAAAATTTCCATCCCACCTCCCTGGCTCAAATCTGTGGTTCCCCCGAATCGGCATTTCCCTTGACCCTGCCCCCAACCCGAAGTGTTGGCGAAACTGCCTCCAAATTCTCAATTAAGCTATTATTACCGGACTCCCTGAGTATTTCCCCGGGCCATCGGGAGCGGCACTGTTGCTAGTGCTTTCAATCCCGACCCCCTGCACAAACTCTCCTCCATTCTGACCCACTGGGAATCAACCCCTCTGACCCAGCTCCGCGCCTTCTCCACATTCGCCACCCAGTAGTAATACATCAGGTTCGGAAGACCCAAACCCCCTGCCTGGCTTCCCCTCTGTAGCAGCACCTTTCTAACTCTGGCCACCTTCCCTCCCCATATGAACAAAGTAATCCTTCCCTCAATCTCTGAAAAAAGCCTTTGGCAGGAAAATCGGTAGGCATTGAAAAATAAACAGAAATCACGGCAACACATTCATTTTAACCGCCTGTACCCATCCTGCCAGTGACAGAGGGAGACCATCCCACCTTGCCAGATCAGCTTTCACTCTCCCCACCAAACTAGAAATGTTGCACCTGCGGAGCCCCGCCCACCCCCCAGGCAACCTGCACCCCCAGGTACCTAAAATGAGTCCCTGCCCTATGGAATGGCAGCCCCCCACCCCTGCCCCCACCCCCGGCCAATACACCACAAAATACTCACTCTTGGCTAGATTTAGTTTGTACCCCGAGAAAAACCCAAACACGCGACACACTCGGCATATAAGGGCACCCTATGCTCTATTCCCCCACCACCCCCGCACTATTCCTTTCCATACCCCCAAACTTCTTAATGCAATGGCCAACGGCTCAATCGTGAGTGCAAACAGCAGGGGGGACGGTAGGACATCCCTGCCTAGTCCCACGGTGGAGAGAAAAGTATCTCGAGCTGATGTTGTTTGTGCGGACACTCGCCCTCGGCTCCTTGTATAGTAGCTTTACCCAGTTCACAAATCTTGGTCCAATCCCAAACCGCTCCAGAACTGCCATCAAGTATCCCCATTCTACCCGGTCAAACGCCTTCTCAGCGTTCAATGCCACAACCACCTCTGTTTCCTTCCCCTCTGCCGGTGCCACAACGACGTTCAATACCCTTCTAACGTTTGAAAAGACCTGCCTCCTGTAGCCATCTGGGATGGCCACTTACAACTAGGTACAGATAAACTTGCAAAGCCGAGCGGGTAAAATGGACAAGCCAAGACTCGGGCAGTCTCAGAGCCCGAAATGCATATTTGCAAGCAAGAAGTCCAGACGGTATCGAAACTCCAACCAATTAGCATTTTGATGGGGCCGATTATCCTTTGATGGCCCATCTTCACCAAAACAAAGGACTGGTACTCGAGCGACCGGTACAGTCCCAGACATTTCGGCGCCACTCCCTGTGCAAGGGAAGCGTAAACAACGGGGTCAGTGACTGCTTGGGACACGCCCAGCCATCCATATCCCCACCCACTTATTGGTTAGGAATCGAACAGAGTGATCAGGGATCACCCAATTAGTGGGGCCCAAACTGAAGGACCGCCCAAAAGAGCGCAAAAACCCCCAAGTATAAGAAGAAGAGTTCGCCACATGTTTGTCCTCTCTTGGACCTGGTACCCAGGTCACGGTCATCTCCAATTGCAGCAACACCAGAAGCAAGTCCAAGTTCAACGCTCGCTACCAGACGGATGAGCCTAGCTGAGCAGCAGTTACTCCTTCGTACCCGATAGATCCAGAATCGAACAGCGGCCACTGTTTCTCTGACCTAAGCCGGGTGCCCGAAGTTAAGTACAGGTTGTCTTAGTCGATAGGTGTAGTTAACTAGTAGTGTTTATGTTGCATGACTAATTGTGTGTAAATAAAGAACCCTTGAACTAACTAACTGGTGTAAGAGAAGAAACAGAGAACCAGGTACAACAGTTAAGGAAACAGTGCGATGATTTGAAGGCAGCCATCCGAGTACTCCACAGTTCCACCACGGAACAGAGGAAGAGTTTGGTGGATCATGACAAGTGCAGGCAGCAAATTGCAAAGTTGCAATCCCTGCTATCTGTTCAAAATGGGTTTAGAGACACCTTTGACTCACAGCTAGATCAGGAAGACGGCCCCGATTGGCAGGAACTCAGTGAAACGGCCCAACGGTACGTAAGTGAGACCGAGAATCAAAATAGAGCCCCCCAGGCCCCGAAAAGAAAAGCACCCTCACCACCGACTGCACAGGCAACACCCAACCCAATGAACCTCAACACCACGCAGCGCAGGGTCACCATGGAAGACCAACCCGATTTTGTGTACACCACCCCATTAACCATCACCCAGTTAAGAGATGCCCGCGAGAAGATAGAGACTTTCCACCCCACTTCAGACCCACACCACTTTTTCGAACTAGTAAAGCAACAGACCCTCGTACGGTTTAGACGAACAGGAAGAGGTAAAGCTCATAGTGATGAGCCTAGACCCGTCAGTTAGTTCAGCCCTTCCTGACCCACAAAATGTAGGAGGAGGTAGCCTCCAAGAGATGAAAACAGCCATTTTAGACGCCATTGGCTATAATAGAGGAGATCTGGTAGAAGGACTCAACCGGTGCTGACAGAAAAAGGGAGAGCATCCAACAGCATTCGCTGGACGCCTTTGGATCCATTTTACTGCGGTATTTGGTGAGTTAGCCCGCGCCCGGTTATCAGCAGACGATACGGCCAAATGGACCCGTACGCTGGTATCCCATGCCACAGAGGCAGCACAGAAGGCATGTGCCAGTTACGACCCCTCAGACCCAGCACACAATTAAGTTTGGGTTCTGAAACTCTTATCGAGAGCTTGGGAACAGTCCGTACATAGAAAGACAGAGCAGGAGAGAGTAGATGCCACAATGAATCCAGTAAGGGCACACCAAGACCCCCATGGGTATATGAAGGCAGAGGTACAGCGCAGCACCCCAAGACACAGGAATGTTATAATTGTGGCCTGAAAGGACATTACGCAAGAGAATGTCAAGCCCCCTCGAAGCAGCAAAGGAATCAGCACCCCCCCCCCCCGCCGAAACAATGCCAGACCTATCCACAGTGTTAGCGCTCGAGCAGATAATTCGGCCATGAATGGCACCGATTGACGGTGTTCGGCTCTCCAACCTGGATCTGCGATACCCTTTGGGATAAGTCCGGAAGACCGGTAGCTGCAGGCACAGTCCGGGGACACCCCGTAGAGTTCCTTTGGGACACAGGAGGGTCCCGAACCAGGTTAAACTCCTCCATCATGTACCAGAAAGAGATATGGCCCACTACGGACACCATTACCCTTAGTGGCTTTACAGGTCACCTCCAGCAGGGACACATCACAGCCCCTGTGGACGTACAGATTGGCAATATTCAAACAATACATTCGGTCGTTTTCGTAGATTTACCCCAGGCAGCAGAACACATCCTAGACATAGATTTCATTAGTACACACAACCTTTCATTCGACCCAGTCAACCGATGTATATGGAAAATGGCTAGAGCAGCGCGAGCCCCCGCCACGCTCACAGTAGGAGATTATGCCCATAGAATCAGCTCAGTAGGAGAGTACTGGTTTGATCCATAAACCATTCAGACAAAGCGGTTAGAGAGGTATTGAAAAGACATAAAGCAGCGTTTGCCCAGCACAAGCACGACTGCGGCAAAATCCCAGGAATAGTAAACATTACAGGTCCCAATCCTAAACGCTAGAAACAGCACGGCTTCCCCCAGCAAGCCGAGGGAGAGATAGCCAAGGTAATGCAAAGTTTATTGAATCAAGGAGAGATTTGACCAGTAGCATCGACGAACAATGCCCCGATTTGGCCAGTAAGAAAACCTGATGGTTCATGGCGACTGACAATCGACTACAGAGAGTTGAATAAAGTGACTCCCCTAGCAGCCCCCACCGTTGCCACGAGTCCCGAGACCATGTTAAGACAGGGACTTCAGTCAAAATTTTTTACGGTACTGGACATCAGCAATGGCTTTTGGTCCATACCACTGGACAAAGCATGCCAGTATAAATTTGCGTTCACTTTCCAGGGACAGCAGTACACGTCGACGTGTCTTCCACAAGGCTTCCAGAACTCCCCCTCAATCTTTCACAGACACTTGGCAAATGGCTTATCTAAATTTTTCTGCCCTGAATGCCTTGTTCAGTATGTGGACGACTTGCTCCTACAGACTGACACCAAGGAGGAGCACATTTCGCTTCTTTCAGAATTATTAGAACTACTCACAACAATCGGATGCAAAATTAACCCCAAGAAATCCCAAATCCTCCAGGACAAAGTCACATATTTAGGTACGGTCATCACACATGGGAAGTGTGCGATAGAACACAAACGCTTAGATTCCATTGTCAAATTGCCCTTGCCCCAAAACGTTACAGCACTCCGGTCATTTTTAGGACTGGTTGGATATTGTAGAAACTACATAGACGGATTCGCCACAAAAGCAGCCCCACCTTCCGAGCTCCTAAAGAAACAGGCCCCATCGAAATGGCTTCCACAGCACACGAATGCCATGGATGCATTGAAACACGCCCTGAGCACAGCCCCGCTGTGCAAGCCCCAGATCCACACTCCCCATACACGATAGAGGTAGCGACCACCGACCAAACCCTTTCGGCCGTACTCCTGCAGGAAAGGCACGATCGTCTAGGATCCGTAGCCTATGCCTCGCGGGTCTTAGATAAAATGAAATGAAATGAAAATCGCTTATTGTCACAAGTAGGCTTCAAATGAAGTTACTGTGAAAAGCCCCTAGTCGCCACATTCCGGCGCCTGTTCGGGGAGGCTGTTACGGGAATTGAACCGTGCTGCTGGCCTGCCTCGGTCTGCTTTCAAAGCCAGCGATTTAGCCCTGTGCTAAACAGCCTCTCCAGATCCAGTGGAACAGGTATTTTCAGCCTGCGAAAGGCACCGGCCCACTACTTCTCGTATATAACCGGTCTCAACCCAGTGACCATTTTGACCGAGCACACTCCGACGCAGCTTTTATTGGACGGCAGACTAAAAGACGGCACAGTAAGCCAAATTCGAGCAGCGCGATGGACCCTACTCCTACAAGGACGCGACATTACTGTAAAACGGACAAAAACGCACACATTTCAGGCTGATAATTTGCACTATGCAGGAACCCCACATGAGTGCGAAATCATAGCCCCCAAGCACAGCACAGGCCCCTTTGTTCCCAAGTCAGTACCAAAAAAGACAGGCATCCGACCACAGACGACCCAGCCACAGACAAAGCATTGAAGATTTATGTAGATGGCTCCTCCACAGTCCTTGATGGAAAAAGAATACCAGCATGTGGTATTTATGTAGAGGACACGCAGGGACGTGCTTTAGAAGAAATTGCTTTAAAGTTGCCTGGACACTTAGGTTCGCAGGCAGCCATCGCTTACATTGTCCAGCACCCCGATTCGTTCCCGACATATATTCAGACAGTTTGTACGTCTGCAACAGCCTAACAGAATTCCTACCCCTGTGGGAATCTAGAGGATTTATTTCCGCCGACAGAAAACCTCTACCCTCAGCCCCACTGCTCCAACATATCCTTCAGACGGCGAAAGGCAGCTACGAAAAGTTTAAAAATTCCTTAACGATCCATGAGGGAATTGTTTTAAAAGACGGCATGTATGTAGTCCCCACCCAGGACAGGATTGAGTTAATTTGTAAGTTCCATGACGGACATGGACACCAAAGGATTGAATCCACCCTTGCCCACCTCAGACTCTTCTGCTGGTGGCCTGATTTGAAAACCGACGTATCTCATGACGTTGCAAACTACTTGATTTGTGCACAAAACAACCCTGATAGGTATGTGAAAAAAACCCAGCTACGCCATACCCGCCGTGTAAATGGCCATTGGACAAACCTTCAATTAGATTATATTGGTCCCCCCCCCCCTGCAGAAATGGATACAAGTATGTGTTGGTAGTAATCGACACATTTACGAAATGGGTCGAAGCTTTCCGCTCAAGGACAAATACAGCCAAGGCCACGGCAAAGATCTTAACCGAGGAAATTTTTCCGAGATAGGGACTCCCCCGTAGTATTGAGTCGGACCAAGGTTCCCACTTTACAGGCAGGGTTATGAAAAATGTTATGACAATTTTTGGTATTAAGCAAAAGTTCCACATTGCCTATCACCCGCAGTCCAGCAGCATTGTGGAACGCATGAATCGAACACTAAAGGCCACACTTAGAAAAATGGTGCAGCAGCATAATACGACATGGGACACAGTGCTCCCATTCACACTGATGTTTATTAGGAACACAGTGTCGAGTTCAACAGGACATACTCCCCATTACTTCATGACCGGACGACCCATGAAGGATACCGAATACTTATTTGGATTGATTTGGCCAGCCCCGCAGTCACCGCCCTGACCCATGAGAAAGCAGTCCAGCACATGGTAGAAAATATTAAAGCAGCACAGCTCGCTGCAGTTGTTCGACTAGGCGCTAAACAAAAGCAGAGTAAGGCCTGCTTTGATAAGACAGTACACCCGACGGAGTATACAGTCGGACAGCAAGTAATGATCACCTTGTACAACCCCAGGTCATTCCTCTCCCTTAAATTTGCAGGACCCTATTCAATCTCGGACAAAGTAAGCCCCTCACTTTATAAAATTACGTATCCGAACGGAAAATCAGATGGTTCCATGTAAACCAGCTTAAGGTTTATGGAACGCAGGGCAGCCACTCGCACCACCTCTCATTGGCGATGGCAGACAATGAGGACCCGCCCAATGACAACCCAATGACAACCTCCCCCAGCACGTCCACAGACACGACCTTGACCCTGCCCCCAAAATCAAATTTCACCCTGACGCTTGATTCGGCTGCTAGCGACAGCACAACTGAAGCCCCTGAGAACACCGAACAATGGACACACAGACCAGGCCCTAGTCACTACGGCCCCAGAGACCCCGACCAGGATATGCTCAGCCTCTTTGAGACGATTTATTTGGCCACACCGGAACCCGACCCACCACCCGACGATAGCGACAGCCCCCTTGCGACCGTCCTACGGAACATGAAACACTGGCACCGTGATAATTCCTGTCATCTGACGAGGAATGATGAAATGGACCCCACATCGGCACACGCCTCATTAGCACGCAAACTCCATGAACAAGTTTGGCATCCGGGAGATGGTGACAACTCCGAGTCTGACTCCCACCATGGTAACCCCTTTGAAACCCTTTTCGGAATGGAAGCTTGAGGTGCCCAGATGGTGAGAGTCAGGAATCGATTGAGATTTACGGTGTCTTATACTCTGATGGAACCTGCCCGCTTTTATGTTTAGTTTGTTTTTAAATGTTGTACGTTCTCTCTTGTACGATTTTGTGTGTCAGCCGCATGGACACTGTCTTGATACAGTCATAACTATTCTGACGCCACATGGCAGTTAAAGAAACAAGTTAGTTGGAGCCCATATATTTACAAATTCTTACCGCTCTTGGAAGGTCACTCAGGCAGTGGAGTAACGGCACTTATCCCCGCTCTGCCTGAGGACCCCCTATACATTTGGTCAGCCAAGCTCGGGTAGCGGAGTAATGGCACTGGTCACCGCCCTACCCGGGGATTCCACCCATTCTTGCCCTGCCGCGGATCATACGCACCACCCCATTCAGAGAATTGTTTTTGAAACTCTTTTGCTGTTCTTTTTCTTTCCTGTGGTTTAAAGAATACACTTTGCCACAACTTTTGCCCTTTCCGGCAACACTTCGGTTGCTATCCTCCACATACTATTTACATGTCAGAATCACTTGGTTGGAAAAACAAGTTCGCAGAGGATGGAGAAATTGTCCGCCCACTCAGCCCATCAAACACAGGCTGCGAGAGCGCTCACACTGATGATCTACGTCATGATCGTCGCTGGAACAGTACAGTTGCGTGCGTTACCTACCTCCACCTCCATCACCACACAAGCCCCGAACACAACTACCCAGCACAACACCCCCAGCCCGGACACTACACCACACATAGCCCCAGCCACCGATACCCCCATGTGGTGTGAGAATCTTGTTAAGTGGTATTCCCTGTCCCACATGGTGGAAGCCTTACTTGTGATAGCCATATTGTGCAGTGTCATCCAGACAATTGGATTGCGGAAATGGAGAAGGTGAGCCTCCCGCCCTCCAGTATACACCTTTAGAGCCCCTTTCCTCGGACTCCAGCAAACCCCACACTCTTTCTGAACCTTTCTCTTTAATAAATTCCGCATTTGTTTCGTTAATAAAGCTTATTTTTCTGTGTATGAATGTCAGTGATCAGAAGAAATGTGATGCTGCTATTGGATTTTTGTATTGTAAGATAAGTTCTTTGATTGTTAAATAGCAGCATGAGTGTAGTCTAGCCAGAGACCGTTAGAGGTTCCCCTTTTTTATTGAATGTTAAATGGCCCCTTAGGAATTTTTAGATATGTGTTGTGTTAGGGAAATTTGGGTAAATGTTTTGACCCATAGGACAGAGTAGGGTAGAACCTGTCCTTGGTTGAGGGTACCTGGCATTTCAGAGAACAAAGAAGACCCAGTATTGTGATCCTTCACGCTTCGTGTTGAGGATCAAGAGAACGGAGTGTAGCCATCTGGGATGGCCACTTACAACTAGGTACAGAGAAACTAGCAAAGCCTAGTGGGTAAAATTGACAAGTCAAGACTCAGGCAGGCTCAGAGCCTGAAATGCATATTTGCAAGCAAGAAGTACAGACGGTATCGAAACTCCGACCAATTAGCATTTTAATGGGGCCGATTATGCTTTGATGGCCCATCTTCACCAAAACAAGGGACTGGTACTCGAGCGACCGGTACAGTCCCAGACATTTCGGCGCCACTCCCTGTTCAAGGGAAGCGTAAACAACGGGGTCAGTGACCACTTGGGACGCGCCCAACCATCCAGATCCCTACCCACTTATTGGTTAGGAATCGAACAGAGTGATCAGGGATCACCTAATTAGTGGGGCCCAAACTGAAGGACCGCCCAAAAGTGTGCGAAAACCCCCATGTATAAGAAGAAGAGTTCGCCACATGTTCATCCTCTCTTGGACCTGGTAGCCCGGTCACGGCCATCTCCAATTGCAGTAACACCAGAAGCAAGTCCAAGTTCAACGCTCGCTACCAGACGGATGAGCCTAGCTGAGCAGCAGTTACTCCTTCGAACCCGATAGATCCAGAATCGAACAGCGGCCACTATTTCTCTGACCTAAGCCGGGTGCCCGAAGTTAAGTACAGGTTGTCTTAGCCGATAGGTGTGGTTAACTAGTAGTGTTTATGTTGCATGACTAATTGTGTGTAAGTAAAGTACCCTTGACCTTGAACTAACTAACTGGTGTTTGGCTCTTTGATCGATAGCCGGTTGAACCTTGTGGTGGTATCATTTGATACCTAGCGACTCTAAGCATTAGAATATAGATAACATAGAAAGAAGGGCAAACTCACTGATTGCCATAATTGGAACAGAGCCACAGAAAGGACAGAGTAAAAGAGTAAAAGAAGAAAATGCAACACTCCCTCTCATGAACCTCGCCTGATCTTCACCTATCACCTTCGGGAGGCACGCCTCCAGCCTACCCGCCAGTACCTTCACCAATACTTTTGCGTCCACATTCAGAAGTGATATGGGCCTATACCAATGTTCTTCAAACTTTTTTTCCGGGTACCCATTTTTACTAACCGGCCAACCTTCGTGACCCACGCCGGCCGACCTTCGTGACCCACGCCGGCCGACCTTCGTGACCCACGCCGGCCGACCTTCGTGACCCACGCCGGCCGACCTTCGCGACCCACGCCGGCCGACCTGGCGACCCACCATTTTCTCTTGCTTTGTTTGCTGCTGACAATAATGGAGGAAATGGTTTTGGGTCCCTTTGGCCCTCGTACACGCTCCTCCAATGGAACCTGTTGGATGAAGGTGAAGCCTTCTGGTGTCGGAAAGTATGGAGTCTCCATCTGTCCAAAGTTCTGAATTTTTTTCCTTCAAAATTTTATCAAATAAACCCCCCCCCCCCCGAACTTGTAAAAAATTAAATGAGTAAAATAAATGGAAAAAATGAATAAAACCCCTCCGAACTTGTAAAAAAAATAAAATGAATAGAATAAACGAAAAAAAATAAAAATTAAATGAATAAAATAAATGAATAAATGCATAAAAATCACTACAGAACTTGTAAAACAAAAAGCTGCAACCGTTAAAAAAAATAGCGGCCGCTTTGCACATGCGTGCCCGATTATCGGCGCACATGCACAATGTGGGCAAATTTTTTTTTTAACATGTTCGCTGCCGCTTGCATGCGGCGTTATGAAAAGCCGGCTGCTGTGCGGGCATTTGCGCAAACGGGAGCGCCGCGGACAACGGCTCCACGACCCCCCCGGACACCCACCCGCGGGTCGCGCCCCCGACTTTGAAGAACACTGGCCTATACGACCCACACTCTGTCGGATCCTTATCTTTTGTTAGCAACAGGGAAATCGATGCCTACCCCAAAGTTTGCAGCAACACCCCCTTCCCTCATCGCCTCTTCAAACATCCCCACCATCAGGGGTGCCAGCTTATCCTTCAATTTTTTATAATATTCCATCGGAAACCCATCCGGCCCTGCCACCTCCCCGACTGCATCCTCCCAATCGCATCCTTGATCTCCTGCTCCACTATCGCTCCTTCTAATGTAGCCCTGTTCTCCCTCCCCTAACCTTGGGTACTCCAACCCATCTAGAAATTCCTGCATCTCACGGTCTCCCCCAGGAGGCTCTGACTTGTACAACCTCTCATAAAATTCCTCAAAAATCTTGTTAATCAGATCCAGAGCCACCACCAACTTCCCTGCCCTATCCCTCACCTGAACAATTTCCCCTTACCGCTGCCTCCCTCCGGAGCTGACCTGCTAACATATCTCCATGTTTGTAAACTGCACCCCTTGCTCGTCTTAGTTGGCGCACCACCTTCCTGGTAGATAGTCGGTCAAAGCTCGCCTGTAGTTCCTTCCTCTTTTCCAGCTTCGCTGGGTCCCCATCTTCTGCATAACTTCTATCTACCTCCAACATCTTATCTATTACCCTCTGCCGCTCCAAGCTCTCCTCATTGTCCACCCTGGCTTTAAACAAAATGACCTCACCCCTCACCACCGCCTTTAGAGCCTCCCAGACAACTGCCTTCGACACCTCACCCGTGCAGTTGAAGCCTACATATTCCTTAATTACCGTTTCAATTTTGTCACCGAACCCTTGGTCCCCCAAAAGTCCCACATCTAATTTCCACCCCGGCCTCTGCGCTACCCCCTTCTCCAGTACCATATCCACCCAACGAGGAGCATGATCTGGCACTGCAATTGCAGAGTATTCCGACCCCTTAACCCCAGCCAGCAAAGCCTTCCCCACCACGAAAAAGTCAATCCGCGAGTATACCTTATGGACTGCTGAGAAAAACGAGTACTCCCGTTCCCTCGGATGCAGAAACCTCCAAGGGCCCACCTCTCCCATTTCCACCATTAGCCCAGCCAATGCCTTCGCCCCCCCCTGATGGGACCAACGAGCGTGGCCGTGACCTGCCCAACCATGGCTCCTGTGCCAAGTTACAGTCTCTCCCCCCCCACTATCAGTTCGTGTGTGTCCAAGTCGGGGATGGCCCCAAACACCTTCTTTGCGAATCCCACATCGTCCCAATTGGGACCGTAGACACTTAACAGCGCCACTAATCTCCCCTCCAGCGCCCCTGTCACAATCACATATCTACTCCCCTGACCTGCCACCACCTTCTCCACTTGGAAGCGTACTCTTTTGCTGACCATTACCGCTACCACTCGAGCACTTCCGTTAAACCCAGAGTGAAACACCTGACTAACCCAGTCCTTTTTAAGTCTCACCTGGTCCTTCACCCTCAGGTGAGTCTCCTGCAGCATTGCTACATCGACTTTCAAACTTTTAAGATGCGCAAGCACCCTTGACCTCTTGACCGGACCTCCTAACTCCCTCACGTTCCATGTGACTATCCTAACTGGGGGTCTCTTACTCCCCAACCCCCCCACCCTTCTTATCCACCATCATCATACCACTGGGCCCTGTCCCATGAGCCTGACCCGCCCCTATCCATTATTAACATCGAACCCCTTCTCCCCCCTCCCCAAACCCCCCCCCCCCCCCCACATTTCCTCTCGAAAAAACATCTCCCAGCATCAATCCCTTCCCCCCCACCTCGCTCGCCTTGTACGCCCATCGAAAGCTGCTAACCAGGCTCCAATGTCCGCATCCCTCCTCTCACCTCACCCCCGTTCACTAGCCAACTTTAGTTAGCTAGCGCTGGTGGCTCCCCCCGCCAAGGTATACCATCTCCTCCCACCCAGTCCCAGAGAAAGAAAAAACAAAAACAACAATCCAACCCATACAATTCACTAAAATAAGATATAACCGTCGCAACACAGAACGCCAATCAACCCAACCAATAACTTGAACTCTGTAACAATGTGAAGAGAAGTAAATTACAATACACGTCAGTAAAAAGAAAGTTATAGCATTTATACATTTTCCAGCTCCCCAATCACAGTCCACAGTATCTCTTCCAGCTCCGCTCCTCACATCTGTCCCAAGCCTTCTGCCCTCATGAACGCCTCAGCCGTCTCCGCTGTCTCGAAATAAAAGTCTTTGGCATCATACGTCACCCTCCGCTTCGCCGGGTTCACCATACCAAATCGTACCCCCTTTTTGTACAGTGCCACCTTCATTTGCCCGAACGCCGCTCGTCTTTTTTCCAACACCACCGTCAAGTCCTGGTAGATCCGAACTCCAGCACCATCCCCCTGCACCTCGCGCTCCTGCTTCGCCCAGCTTAACACCTTCTCCTTCATGCAGCACTTATGGAAGCAGATAATTACTGCTCTTGGCGGCTCATTCACTTTGGGCTTCGGCCTTAATGACCGAGGTGCTCGGTCCAGCTCGTACTGGGAGGGGTTCTCACCCTCCCCCATCAACTCCGCCAACTTCTTAGCGAAGTACTCTGTTGGCCTTGGGCCCTCTGTCCCTTCAGGAAAGCCCACAATTCTCAGATTGTGCTGCCTCGAGCGGTTCTCCAAGTCCTCGAGCTTTGCTTGGAGTCCTCTGTTGACCTCCACCACCCTCCGCAGCTCGTCCCCCATCGAGGTGAACTGGTCGCTGTGCTGCGACACAGCCTCCTCCACTTCCTTCATCTTCTCGCCCTGCTCTCTCACTTGGGCCGATGTCTTTGCCACAGCTACCCTCACCGGGGCGATTTCCTCCTCCACCAATTACTTCAATGCGACCGCCATCTTCCTCAAAGCCTCCATGTGTCTAGCAAACTGTTTTACCAGCTCCATCGCCATCACCTCGGTCATCTTCTCCACCTTAAGTAGTACGGCCCCACCATGCGGCCTCCGGCATGTGCCATCTTGTCAGCACTTTTGCTGGTCCCCTCATTCAACGGCGAGCCCGTGTTTCCTCCCTTCTTCGACGCTGCTTTTCGCATCCTGTAGCGACTTATTATTTTTCCTTTTTTTTCACCCTTTCCTTCTTCAATCTTTTTTTAATAGAAAAACAAAAAATTCTTCCTTCAAAAAAAGAAAAAAAACTTTCACCAAGTTTCTTTAAAACTTCTTTCTCTTCTTTGTATTCCTCCAGAATTTCCCAATGACCGGATTTCAGTCTTCTTACAGCATTCTAGGCGGGAGCCACCCAATGTGGGACACCCTGTTCACCGACATCGCGCCCTGGCTTCGGGCCTGCCGACTCGACCTCCGTTTGGCTCCGCCCCCGCTGCTCCGACCTCTGCGCGCGCTGGGCCTGACGCCTCAGCACCAGCCGCCCGACACCCGCGCGGGGTTCCTCGCCTGTTTTCAAACCGGCCTCGCTTGATGCCCGGGACGGCCCCAAAGACCGACAATAATCGGTGGCCGGGGGGGGGGGGGGGGGGGGGGGGGGGGGGGGGGGTGCGGGAGCGAAGAATCGGGGAAACCCCCGAAAGCGCTGCAAATAGTGGCCACCGGTGGGAGCTCCTCTCGATGCAGCCGACCTGCTCGCAAACGCCACCGGATGTCCGCAGCTTGCATTTAATGACACAATTTCAACTCTCCAATAGCCGGCTAACTTCACTGGGCAACCAGTGCTCCTGGATTTCACTAAGCTCCAATCTCCCCAGCTACGCCAAGCTATAGATGGATCCCAGTGCTGCCTTTGAGCCCCAACCCTTTCCAGCACACAGCCAGTGACCACTTGCCACATTCTCAGCTCCCCAGGACATCTGCTTTTTAAGTGCACAGAGCTGTCAAGTGGCTCATGGGACCTCTCCTGACCTCAGAACCAACCAAGAGCAAACACTTCAGCATCTTTTCAGTATGGTCTTTTTTCTTGCTACAGCAATTGCACTCCCCCAGCAAAGACACAAATAAATTGAAACCCGTGAACATTCTTCAGCTCCATCCAACTCATGATGACATTTCCTTCCAGGGCTCACTGAATACTTTTAAATTGATTGTAGTATTAACTCACGAAGCAAAACAACTCTCTGGGCTACATTTGTTTGCAAGCTGTGTGGAACCCCTCGTCTCCAATTATACAGTTTTATGATCTTGCCTTTCTAGCTGTTAATGCCTTGAGACGATATGGCCCCAACCTTTGAGTGTAATAGTCTTCAAACTGCTTTATTTGCATTTATCCCATTTTCCGCACTGAACCTTAATCTTCCCAGAATTAAAAATTACCATGACAATATTATGAACCATGAACTTGGTCTTTATAAAAGTGAAGTTAGGACAAAGTTGGGTGACAATTGAAACAATGGAAAAAGGCATTGTTGGTTTGAGTATGACGTGAGAAAGGTTGAGGAATCAATGAGGACATTGCTGAAATGTTACTCAATTCATTGCAATGAATCTCCTGCGACGTGACTGTTTAGACTATTGAAGTCACGGTAGCCAACAGATCCCTTCCCAGTTAGCAGATTTTGTGGAAGAGGGATAAAATAAATGCATGAACATTAAATTAACCTTTGATTAAGTTTTTTTCCATATCTTTTCCAGGATGAAGCTAATAAGAATGGTGGAAAATGGATTATCCGTTTGCGGAAAGGACTAGCATCACGTTGCTGGGAGAATCTGATTTTGGCAATGCTGGGTGAGCAGTTCATGGTTGGAGAGGAGATATGCGGAGCTGTTGTTTCCGTTCGATTTCAGGTATACCACCCACTTCAATTTTGTGGAGAAAATTATCTGCTTGTATGAACAGTAGCAGAATTTTAATCAGAGTAGAAATTGTCAGTTTTTTTAAAAATGCAGTTGTTTACACTAAAACGTGCTTGTGCTCCAAGAAAGGTTTATGAAAATTTGTAGTGAAAAATAATTGTATTTGATAAATGTTGATAAATGTAGTACTCAGTGAGGGCAGGCAGGATATTGTGACAAGGTCAAAAGCAATTTAATATTGTACCTAATCTCATTTACTGACTCATCACTAAAGTGAGTGAACATTTGTTTGGTCAATTTAATTGGTCCTTTTTTGTGTGCTAAAGTGCAAAAATGGAACTTGTTTAACCAGTTGACCCTCACTTCAAAAGCAAAGCTAATTTCATCAAAATATATTGCAAAGTTGAGTTCAGCCTGTGCTTTACTTTCCATCATGTTAATTAACCATATGATTCTAACTCCATGTTATTGCAATGAAAAACAAGTTATTTTTGGCTATCATCCTAGAAATCCTGATTTAATAAGATCCAGAAATTTTGGACACTTTAATTTGGATTTACCAGTGGGGTACTAAACAGATGAGAATCCTGTTTACTTGGAAATATGTTCCAGAAACTTTCTATGAATCTATTATTAAAGTTCATTGCAGCTTTAATGACAATTCTCTTTGTGACAAATATCTAATTATTGGTGTTGCCTTTTCTTTTCCCTTTTCCTGTGGCTCTGTCCAATTATGGCAATCAGTGCGTTTGTCCTCCTTTCTTTTAGTATCTATGTTCTAATGCACAGAGTCGCCAAGTATCAAATGATACCACCACAAGGTTCAACCGGCTATCGATCAAAGAGCCAAACACCAGTTAGTTTGTTCAAGGTCAAGGGTACTTTATTTACACACAATTAGTCATGCAACATAAACACTACTAGTTAACTACACCTATCGACTAAGACAACCTGTACTTAACTTCAGGCACCCGGCTTAGGTCAGAGGAACAGTGGCCGCTGTCCGATTCTGGATCTATCGAGTCTGGAGAAGTAACTGCTGCTCAGCTAGGCTCATCCGTCTGGTAGCGAGCGTTGAACTTGGACTTGCTTCTGGTGTTGCTGCAATTGGAAATGGTCGTGGCCGGGGTGCCAGGTCCAAGAGAGGACGAACATGTGGCGGACTCTCTTCTTATACTTGGGGGTTTTGTGCTCTTTCGGGCGGCCCTTTAGTTTGGACCCAAATAATTGGGTGATTCCTGATCACTCTGTTCGATTCCTAACCAATAAGTGGGTGGGGGTCTGGATGGCTGGGCGTGTCCCAAGTGGCCACTGACCCCGTTGTTTACGCTTCCCCTGAACAGGGAGTGGGGCCGAAATGTCTGGGACTGTACCAGTCGCTCGAGTATCAGTCCTTTGTTTTGGTGAAGATGGGCCATCAAATGCTAATCGGCCCCATTAAAATGCTAATTGGACGGAGTTTCGATAGCTTCTGGACTTGCTTGCAAATATACATTTCAGGCTCTGAGTCTTGCCTCGTCCATTTTACCCGCTAGGCTTTGCGAGTTTCTCTGTCCCTAGTTGTAAGTGGCCATCCCAGATGGCTACACTGTTTCATGTTAATATTTTAGAGGTAATGTTTTATTCTGGGAGAATTATTGTTGTGAAGGTAACTAAAACGCTGGGCTTTAGAAAATGCCAGAACACCTCAGAGAAAGAGTAGTGTAAAAGGTTACCTATTTTTGCTTAAGAGTCAGACTAGAAGAGATGGATCCATAAAACACCAGATGGGCTCACTTTGCTGGAGGGCTGGAGAAAGGGAGACTGTAATGTCTACTCTGCTTGTAAAGAATTACAGTCCAGCGAAATGTAATGTGGGAGTTAAAGCTAAATTTGTTTAAAACCATTTGGTTAACCCTGGAAAATTGCATGTCATGGAGATGGGTGGAGCTTAAGGCAGTTCTCTGGTTTCAATTTATTTGTGTATTTGTGGGGAGAGAATCATAGGAGAATCATAGAATTTACAGTGCAGAAGGAGGCCATTCAGCCCATCGAGTCTGCACCGGCTCTTGGAAAGAGCACCCTACCCAAGCCCACACCACCCTGTCCCCATAACCCAGTAACCCCACTCTTGATGAATGGCGGAGCAGGCTCGAAGGGCCAAAAGGCCTCCTCCTATCTTCTATGTATCTATGGATCTGAACAGGAAGATGGAACCTCGGCAGTACATTTCACCTTGATCATCTGCATCCTCCCTACTAGGGGAAGTGGAAGTGCAGCGCATCTCTGTAGGTCCTTTTTAACATCCTCCGCCAGACTGGTCAAATCCATTTGTGGATCTGTGTCCAGTCTTGGGCTATCTGAATCCCCAGGTAGCAGAATTTGTTTTGGGCTAGTTTGAATGGTAGACCCTCCCTTGTTGGGTTCACTGGGAACATCTCGCTCTTGCCCAAGTTGAGTTTGTAGCCCGAGAAGGCCCCAAACTCTTCCAGAAGCCTCATGATTTCCATCATGCTGTTCCGCGGGTCCGAAATGTAGAGGAGCAGGTCATCTGGGCGACATTGTGCTCTCTGCCTCCTCTTCGGATATCCTTCTAGCCTTTTGCATCTTGCAGCCCGATCGTCAGGGGTTCAAGTACCAGGGCGAGACAGCTGGCATCCCTGCCTGGTGCCTCTGTGCAGTTGTATTCACAGCTGGTGGTGTTGGTCCAAATGCTCGCCTTGGGGGCATTGTAAACTCCGTCTCTATCCCAAACCGCTCCAGTACCTCAATGAGGTACCTCCATTCGACTCTGTCGAAGGCCTTTTCAACGTCCAGGGAGACGGGGTGTTAGTTGCAGCTTGGATTTCCATAGGCTTTGAAATTCACAGGAAAGAGTTGGGAGCTGTTGGCAGGCTTCAAGCAGTTCGGGCTCAGTGACATCTTGGGGAACTGAGACAGTGTAAGAAGGTCACTGGTTCCGTGCAAGCCAGCTTGGGCTCAGAGAAGCTCTGGAAGGCATTTGTAGCTCCAGGTAGCCAGGGGACTGGAGTTTGAAGAAACCTGGGGTGATGCCAGCTTAATGAAGCTCCTGGTTTGCGAAAGAGTTAGAATTGTGCTGGTAATTAAAAACGGGGATGCAGCTTTGTGAATCCTGTGGAATACAGTCACTGGAGAATGGATTGAACCATCAAGAGGTGAGCAGTCATTGAGGCAGCCTGAGTAGGAGTGGCCTTTGAGGAAATTCAGAACCTAAATCTTCAAAAGGATTGAGTTAAAATCCCTTGTGAGGGTGACGGAGATTTAATGAGATTTTGAGACTTATCATGGCCACTGATGTTTGGGTAGGTTGCTGAGAAGTCTGTGTGATCAGTCTTGGCTGTATCTGCTGATTAATGAGCAGCAGTGTGTTCGACCATAGTTCGCCTCTTCAATATTTACCTCATGTTGGTTCTAAGGTAGATACTGTAAATGGTTTTACTTTTTTGGCTTTGTATAGTAACATTTATTTTTGTTTAAAGCTGGCTGGGATTTCAAACATTGTCTACCTTAAGCAGAAAGTTACTGGTTCTTAACTGGATTGTACAAATTTGCATAAATCTCTAAATGAAGCATTGTATTGCTCCATCTCCAAACCGTGTCCGAGTACTTAAATGCAGAGAGAAGAAGATGTATTAAGAAAACTGGCTGAACATGTCAGAAAAAACAAAAGAACAAAGAAAAGTACAGCACAGGAACAGGCCCTTCGGCCCTCCAAGCCTGTGACGACCATGCTGCCCTTCTAAACTAAAATCTTCTGCAGTTCCTGGGTCCGTATGCCTCTATTCCCATCCTATTCATGTATTTGTCAAGATGCCCCTTAAATGTCACTATCGTCCCTGCTTCAACCACCTCCTCCGGCAGCGAGTTCCAGGCACCCACTACCCTCTGTGTAAAACACTTACCTCGTACATCTCTAAACCTTGCCCCTCGCACCTTAAACCTATGCCCCCTAGTAATTGACCCCTCTACCCTGGGACGAAGTCTCTGACTATCCACTCTGTCTATGCCCCTCATAATCTTGTAGACCTCTATCAAGTCGCCCCCTCAACCTCCTTCGTTCCAGTGAGAACAAACCAGGTTTATTCAACCTCTCCTCATAGCTAATGCCCTCCATACCAGGCAACATCCTGGTAAATCTCTTCTGCACCTTCTCTAAAGCCTCCACATCCTTCTGGTAGTGTGGAGACCAGAATTGAACACTATACTCCAAGTGTGGCCTAACTAAGGTTCTATACAGCTACAACATGACTTGCCAATTCTTATACTCAATGCCCCAGCCAATGAAGGCAAGTATGCCTTCTTGACTATCTTCTTCACCTGTGTTGCCCCTTTCAGTGACCTGTGGACCTGTACACCTAGATCTCTCTGACTGTCAATACTCTTGAGGGATCTGCCATTCACTGTATATTCCCTACCTGCTTTAAACATTCCAAAATGCATTACCTCACATTTATCCAGATTAAACTCCATCTGCCATCTCTCCGCCCAAGTCTCCAAACGATCTAAATCCTGCTGTATCCTCTGACAGTCCTCATCGCTATCCGCAATTCCACCAACCTTTGTGTCGTCTGCAAACTTACTAATCAGACCAGTTACATTTTCCTCCAAATCATTTATATATACTACGAACAGCAAAGGTCCCAGCACTGATCCCTGCGGAACACCACCAGTCACAGCCCTCCAATCAGAAAAGCACCCTTCCATTGCTACTCTCTATACAAAAACACCCAGAAAAGTAGCAAAAACTGACACGGTCCCCAAAATGGTTGGTATTCAAGAGCAACTTGATTAATGATTATGCGATGTGGAAACAATGGACCAGGTTTTCTGATTGCTGTACTTGAATCTCTTGGGGAAATCAACCAGGGATGGATGTAGGGATAGGGGTGGGTTGGTAGAATCAGTGCATTGGAGTCTGCCCTAGTTTTCTTCATTAAATGGACAGAAATTGGACAGGTTTCATTCTTTTTTTAAAAAGTATTTTTATTCTCCTTTTTCACATTTTCTCCCAAATTTACACCCAACAATAAACAAAATCAGTACCGAATGTAATGTCAATCCCCATATCAATAACAACTATCCCATCCTCCCACCAAAGCCCAGACATTGGCCCGCATGATAACATAAACAAATGACAAAAAGGAATCAGGAATCACCCATAGTCACTATTAACACATACAGCCCCTCTCCCCCAAACCCTCCCAGCTCCCCCCCCCCCCCCTAATGTTCGATGTGATCCAATTCTCGAAAGTGCATAATGAATAACATCCATGAATTGTAGAACCCCTCCATCATTCCCCTCAGTTCAAATTTGAGGTAGGTTTCATTATTGACGTGTGATCTGTCTTGCCCGATATTTTGTCTCTGCACCAGTCCAAGCCTTCCAATACGCTACAGGACACTAACAGGAAAATCTGCTCCACGTAATTACACATGTTTTATCACTTACGATATTACCATATACTCTATTCCTTCTCTTTGGAAGAAAAATTGAGTTAATTGTAACCTCAAAAGGTTAATATAAATGTTTGAGAAAGAGGAAGGTTTGTCGGGGATTTCCCAGGAGTTGATGTTATTTTATAATTTAGAGTACCCAATTATTTTTTTTCCAATTAAGGGGCAATTTAGAGTGGCCAATTCACCTGCCCTGTGCATCTTTTTGGTTTGTGGGGGTGAGACCCACGCAGACACAAAGAGAATGTGCAAACTCCACACAGACAGTGACCTGGGGCAGGGTTCGGACCTGGGTCCTCGGCACTGTGGGGCAGCAGTGCTAACCACTGTGTCACCGTGCTGCACCCTGGCGTTGACGTTATGAACCGTGCTCTTCCTGTTGTACATTAATGACTTCGACCTTGATGTACAGGACACAATTTCAAAATTAGCAGATGGTGCAAAACTTCATAGAATCCCTACAGTGCAGAAAGAGGCCATTCGAGTTTGCACCGACCCTCCGAAAGAGCATTCCACCCAGCCTCACTCCATCCCCGCAATCCCACCTAACCTGCACATCTTCGGGCAGTAAGGAGCAATTTTAGCATGGTCAATCCACTTAACCTGCATATCTTTGGAATGTGTGTGTGTGTGTGTGTCTGTCTGTCTGTGCGGGGGGGTGGGGGAAAGAGACCAGAGCACCCGGGGGAAACCCACGCAGACATCGGGAGAGCATGCAAACTCCACACGGTCACCCAAGGCCAGAATCAAACCCGGGTCCCTGATGCTGTGAGGCAGCAGTGCTAACTACTGCGCCACCGTGCTGCCCTTAATTTGGAAACATTATGAACAGAGGAGGATAGTAATTAAAGCAAAATACCACAGATGCTGGAAACCTGAATTAAAAACAGAAAAGGCTGGATAAACACAGGTCTGGCAGCATATGTGGAGAGAGAAACAGTTAAAGTTTTGAGTCTATTGTACCTTGTACAATACAATGCCTTTGTACAAACTTCAAAAGGATGTACAGGTTGGTGGAATGGGCACACAAGTGGCAGATGAAATTTAATACAAACAGTGTGAATAATTTGCGTTGGTAGGAAGAACGCAAAGAAACCATATAAAGCTTGCAAGGTGGAGGAGCAGGGAGACCTGAATGTTTGTACTTAAATTATTGAAGGTGGCAGGATGGGTTCAGAGAGCGGTTAACAAAGCATTCAGCATTGTTGGCTTTATTAATGGAGAGATAGAGTACAAAAGCAAGGAGGCAGGCTATGTTAAACTTGTATAAAACACTGGTTCAGCCTCAGCTGGAGTATTGTGTCTAGTTCTGACACCACACTTTAGGAAAAATGTGAAAGCATAAGAGAGGGAGCAAAAAAGATTCAAGAGAATGGTTACAGGGACGAGGAATTTCAGCTAATTAGATAGATTGGGGAGGTTGGAGAAGAGAAGATTGAGAGCAGATTTGATAGAGGGATACAAAACTCCGAGTGGTCTGGACAAAGGAGATGGGGAGAAACTGTTCTCATTTGTGGAAGGATGAAGAACAAAAGGATACAGTTTATGGTAATTGGCAAAAGAAGCAATGGAGACATGAGAAATAGCTTTCTCATGCAGCATGTGATTGGGATTTGGAATGCATGTTTGAGGGTGTTGTGAAGGCAGGTTCAATCAAGGCATTTAAGAGGGAATTAGATAATTATCTGTCAAAGAATGTGAAGTGCCACGGGGAGAATACCAGGATGTGGCTCAAGGTAAATTGCTCCTTCAGAGAGCCAGCACCGAATAGCCTCCTCTGCTGTAAACATTCTGATTCCATAAATTTTGAGCTTACACGGAAATTATATATTTTGGTTAATTTTAAATATTTTTATACTCTACAATTTACTTATATATTTAACCCAAATCCTGATTATTTCATAGATATTTGTTCCTCCAAACTCCATATTGTGCTACTTCATACTGGCACTCTTCTCTGTTAGTTGGGCACTCTTCTCATTCAGCTAATCCTGGTATTTCTTTTATTCTCCAATCAGTTCATGCTGGTTGTCCTTCCTCCCTTGCCTAATTTTCCATTAATAATGTACCCACTTTTATCCCCCTCCAAGCTTCTCTTTCCCCTCTTCCCTTCTGTCTCACTTCTACCCAAATTCTGACCATTACATACTGGTTATACCCGGTAGTTTTCAGGAAAATTCTCATCTATGCTAAGCAGTAGCTAGACATGAGGCATATCCATTATCGGCAGGTGTAGTGTTAAAGCCAGAAGGTTATGTCTAGCCTATTGCAGTTAAATGGGTAGGAGTGGGATTGAGGACAGAGGAGTTTGATCTGTACTGATTTGTTTGCCAGAAAATAGACCCAACTATTTTTTGCTCTACTTTTTAGGTTTGGCAAGGTCATAACAGTGATGGCCTGACTTGGGTTAAGCTGTCAAGTGTATAAAATTCCAGATTCTGTGTTGCATGCAAGAGAGTGACAGTAAGGGAATCTGTTATACCACAAACACATATCCCAAAAGAGGTACAGGGCACTGGACTTGCACATGAGCAGAGCTAGGTAAATGGTGTTAATTAGGAGGGAATTGAGAATTACTATCTCAGAAACAGAGGAGACCTCAAATGCCAAGCACCAAAGAGAGAATCTGACCCATGTTGAGAAATATTGATGCAGGAAATTCTAATCTTCAGTGGATGCAATAAATGTATTGTGAATACTTGTTTTATTTTCTGGCGATTGTTGATTAGTAGCTGTTCAAAAATTTAAAATGGTGATTGTTAGATTTTTCGTAACTGAAAGAGGATTACAACAGTCAGTGTTACGCACTTTGTTTTCTTTAGATTGTTTTGCCAGATATTCAGTTGTTTATGTAAATTGGAACATGCAAGTACAATATATTGAATTTGCTATGCATGCAATGCACTCCTTGGCTGGAATTTAATGTGATGGGGTTGGAAGTGAAAACAGGTGGCGAAGACCCTCCCGCTCCAACCTCTGTGGCCTCGCCATTCCTTAACTCTGCAATCCTGCGCCGACTGGTTAATTTGTGGTTGGGAGGTGGGTTGCTGACAATTCATCTCGCTGCTAGTCTAATATCCAGTGTTGAATGAGTAACTATTTCCTCCAGCTAAGTACTGGAAATATTAAAACCATTGCCGTTGGTCCATTCCACAAATTCTACACTGTAATCGTCAACTCCATAACATCATAATCATCCAGCTAAATGGAACCGGACTGTTTTCAACTTTGCTGTTCTATTTTACCGGGAGATGAAATACCAACGCCATACCTGCTTCATCACTAAGCAAACGACCTCCACCCTGTGATATTATCCTTTCTCCACGTTCTTCAGCTCACCTGCTGCTGACTTTATGATGTTTAGATTTGGCAATTATCCATAGAAGAGTCGTAATGAACTTAGCATTAACTCTGTTTCCTTCGAGACCTCCGGTGGTGGCCATGGAGTGAGTGGTCGCTCAATTGGTGGCTCCTTCTCGAGGTGGAATTTTCTGGTCCTCCCCCACCTGATTTGAGAGGGGGTTTGCTGACAAGTAGTGCATAAGCACTGTAGAATTGCAATACTCCTCTGGTGGGGCTGGTTTATGGCTTAACAGTCGAGCAGTGTAACAAATAAGAGGCAGCAGCTTGACCGCGAGAAATGTCGAGGTGCGACACAGAAAAAGACAGTGGAAGGTGCTGGGGCATCGTTGCCCGCCCCGTGGTCTGCAGAGCAGCTCGTGAACTTTTTGAACAACCAAGTTCCAGCCGCAGAGGAAGGAGGTCTCGGAGGACCTGGCTAAATTGGGGGAGCCACTTAGGGCGGCTATCGAGAGAGTGGAGCAGAGGCTGAAGGTGCAGGGCCTGGCACTCCAGAAGATGGAGGGGTTGATGGGGGAGCATAAGGAACTGTTGGCCTCGCCAACAGATGCGGAGATGTTGCTGGTGGCGGATAGCTGTTAGAGGTTGAGGGAGAAGGTGGAGGTCCTCGAGAATCGCCTCAGGAGGCAGAATTGCCGGTTCAAAGGAGTGCAGGCCGCTAAATATGTGGCAAATATGCTGGAAAAGCTGATGGGGGAGGGGGTCTTTGACCGTCCCCTCGAGGTGGATTGGGCACTCGGAACTGAGGAGAGGCCGAAGGTGGTGGAGCCGCTGAGCACAATGGTGGTGAGGCTGCATCATTTGGAGAAAATCATGAGATGGGCGAGGCAGACGAAGAAGTGCACCTGGGAGGGGAGGGAGCTGAGAATATACCAGGACCTGGATGTGGAGTTGGCCAAGCGGCTGGCTGGCTACAACCGGATCAAGGCTGCCCTCTACAAGGAGGGGATGAGGTTTGAGGTGCTGTATCCTGCTCGTCCATGGGTCACGCATCAGATTTGGGAGTTTTATTTTGATACGTCGGAGGAGGCGAGTGAGTTTGAGAGCCATGGACTGGGAGGAGTATGAGGACATTGAACTGTGGAGATGGTAAATGTGAGGAATATGGGTTCACAGGATGGGTGGATTTGTGAATTTGATGAGAATTGGAGCGGAGAGGGGGGGGGTGTGTTTTCTTTTTTGTTTGGGGTTAAGTGTGTGAGGGGTGAAGGGCGGATTTGGAGAACGGGGGTAGACAGAGGCCCCAGGCGGGGGCCACCATTCTAGCTGATTGGCTAGTTAATGGGAGTGTAGGGGGAGATGGGTTAATTTTTTTGTTTGGTTATGGGGGGGTGCGAGAGCGGTGGGAATAGATGCTGACAGGAATGCTGGTGTGGGGCAGTTGGTTAAGGACAAATGGCAGCAGACATCTTGGGTCTGGAGGAGAGCAGGGCATGGACCTGGGGGAGCTGGGTAAAGGGATATGGCTGACTGACAAGAAATGGAGGCAGGGAGCCCCCCAGCCCGGTTGATTACGTGGTATGAGCAGGGGCTGAACGGGCTGGTTAAACGGTCGCATGTTTTTGCACATTTAGAGTTTGACGGTGGACATTGTGTTTCTTCAGGAGCCACACCTGAAGCTGGGGGATCCGATGAGGCTGAGGAAGGGGTGGGTGGGGCAGATGTTCCACTTAGGGTTGGATATGAAGACGAGGGGGGTGGCAGTGCTGATCAATAAGAGGGTGGCGTTTGAAGTCAGCAGTATCGCACCTGCCCCTCCGGACCTGAGCACTCATCGGCTGATTATGGGGGGAGTTTTTGAAATGGTTCTGAATCCTAGGTTAGACAGGTCGTGCCTTAGGCCCCTGAAGGTTTCGGCTACGGCGAAAGAGTTGATGGGGTTCATGGAATGTTATGGGAGGGGCGGACCCATTGCAGTTTGGGAGGTCAAGGGTTCAGAAGTTTTCATACTTTTGACATGTGCACCGGGCGTACTCTCGGATAGATTTCATTGTACTGGATAAGGCACTGTTGGCGGGGTTGGTTGGTCCAGATGGGCTTCCAGCCGAGGTTTAGAAGTAGTTGGATCGGAGCTGGGGTCTCTGCTTGTTGGGATGTTAAATGAGTCAATGGCAAGGGGGGGGCTCTTTCCATGCCTCCGCCTCTTTCCCCCCCCCCCTTCTCCCGCAAACGTTGTCGCAGTCGCCCATATCACTAATTTTAAAGAAGGACAAAGACCCAGAGCAGTGTGGGTCATAGCTCCGATTTCACTGTTATATGTGGATGCAAAGTTGTTGGCAAAGGTGCTGGTGTCGCAGCTGGAGGGTTATATGCCGGGTGTCAGGAGGGGTTAGTGAAGGGGCGACAGTTGTTGGTGAACGTACGCAGGTTGTTCAATGTTATCATGACGCCCTCGGAGGGGCAGGAAGTAAACGTGGTGATAGAAATGGATGCGGAGAAGGCATTTGACCGGGTTGAGTGGGCATATCTGTTGAAGGTGTTGGGTTAGTTTGGGCAAGGGTTTGTGGATTGGGTTCGGCTGTTGGCTAGTGTCCGGATGAATAGGATTAGTTCGGAGTGCTTTGCGCTTCACCGGGGGACGGGGTCAGGGTGCCCATTCTTACCGCTGCTTTTTGCTCTGGCGATAGAGCCATTGGCAATGGCGCCTAGGGCATCAATGGGGTGGAGGGGGATGAGCGGGGAGGGGGTCAAACACAGGGTCTCTTTGTATGCAGACGACCTCCTGTTGTACATTTTCGACCTGGTGGGGAGTTTTGATAGGATCATGTGATCCTGGGGGCGTTTGGTCGTTTCATCTGGATATAGATTGAATATGGGGAAAAGCGAGGTGTTTCCAGTGAATGCCAGGGGGCAGGAGAGGAGTCTGGGGGAGTTGGGGTGGGGGGGGGAGTTATGGGTGTTTTGTGTTTGGGGAGGTATGAGGGGAAGGGAGAAAAGTCGGCGGGTTTGTGGTGACGGGAGGGTGTGAGGAGATGGGGAGGGTGATTTAGTTTTGTTACCTGTTGCTGAGGTTTGGGTTTTGTATATATCAAAAATGCCTTCAATAAAAATATTTCTTTAAAAAAAATTGTCTCCCTCTCCACAGATGCTGCCTGACCTGAGTTTTTCTAGCACTGAGTTTTTAGTGGCAGTATTCTCCTGGCTGGTTTCTCGTCTTGCATCTCTGTAAACTTGAGCTCATTCAAAATTCTGCTGCTCATTACCTAATTTTCACTAAGTACCATTCGCCCATTGCTTGTTAAAAGCAAATTACTGCGGATGCTGGAATCTGAAACTGAAGAGAAAATGCTGGAAAATCTCAGCAGGTCTGGCAGCATCTGTAGGGAGAGAAAAGAGCTGACGTTTCGAGTCCATTTGACCCTTTAAACTGAGATTTTCCAGCATTTTCTTTTCGGTCACCCATTGCTTGTGTTCGTTGTCCCACATTTGTTTCCAGTCCAGCACCCCTCAATTTAAAAATGTTCATTCTTGTTTTCAAATAGCTCTGTGACCTCGCCATTCATTCTCTCTCTCTCATAATATCTCCTTTTGTGTTTTGTGACAAATAGTCCTGTGACGAGCCTTAGAATGTTTTGCTATGTTAAAATGCAAATTGCTGCTGTTTGGTGATAAGAAGTAGTGCGTGAGGCTCCAGATTTGATTACACACTTTGATTTCTCTTTATTACTAGGAAGACATTATCTCAATATGGAATAAAACAGCTAGTGACCAAGCTACTACTGCTCGCATAAGAGACACATTACGACGTGTCCTAAACTTACCACCAAATACTATCATGGAATACAAGACTCACACCGACAGTATTAAGTGAGTACAATCAGGAGCTAACAGAATTGCTTAACCTAAGTTGTTTGTATTGGGTATTGAATTAAAAATATTGAAATTGAAATCAATATTGCATAAGTCAAGTGAAATACGAGGGAAAAGTGAGTATGCTGTCAAAGTCACTGACACCAAAATGAAGATGGTGTCATGAATCAAATTGACATTGTTGTTATCATTCTTCTAACATTGACTCCATAATCTCAAAACAGTCTGAACTAATGCGTTTTCTTTCTTGTGTTATGATCCGGTTCAGGTTACTGGTCTGAAAGACGCACTGTACTTTATCTGAGGGTATAAGAATTGGTATTCATTTTAATTGCATTCATTCGCAAAGAACTTTTAAACTGACATCCGACAGGGAGACGCTATTGTGAACTAAGATTAGAAGGAAACACCTTTGTGCTAGTGATTTTATTGTTACTACATTACAAATGCAAAATATATACTTGACTTACATGGAACTTTAAATTAAACTACTACTATTTTTTGTTGTTCTTATGTTTAAGTGCCGCTAGATATATTGTCAACGACACCTTTCATAGAATCCCTACAGAAGAAGGCCATTTGGCCCATTGAGTCTGCATCGACCCTCTGAAAGAGCACCCTACCAAGGCACAATCCCGCACCTTATCCCCACTTACGGGCAATTTAGCATGAGTAATCCACCTAACCTGTACATCTTTGGACTGTGGGAGGAAACCGGAGCACTCGGAGGAAACCCACGCAGACACTGGGAAAATATGCAAACTCCACACAGTCAACCGATATCTGAATCGAACCCGGGTCTCTGGTGCTGTGAGGCAGCAGTGCTACCACTGTGCCACCATGCCGCCTTCACTTTGCTGATGATTCAGAGTGGACTGATGGGACACTAATTGCCCAGGTTGATTAGTTCTGCTTTTTGTGGACAGGAGATACTCTGGTATTTTTCTATATTGTTGAGTTGGTGCCAGTTATATTGGAACAACTTGGCTAGTGGCTCAGCTAGTTCGACTGGAGCGCATTCCAGTCCTGCAGCTGGGATCTTGTCAGGACCGTTGCTGTATCCAGTGACTTGTGCTGCTTTTTGATATCACATGGAATGAATCAAATTGGCTGGAGACTGCCATATGTGATGCTGGAGACCTCAGGAGGAGGCCAAGATGGATCATTCACTTAGCACTTGTGGCAGAAGATAGTTGCAAATGTTTCAGCCTTGCCTTTTGCTCTAATCTGCTTATTTGTGGAGCTACCTCCTCCAGTTAACTTTCTTTCCCCATTCAAGACTTGATGGAGCAGGACTGCAGAACTTTGAGCTATTCCGCTGTTTGTGGAATTGCTTTGCTCCATCGCATGCTGCTTCTGCTGTTTAGCATGTGTTGTAGTTTCACTAGGTTCACACCTCGTCTTTAAGGAATGCTGGGTGCTGCTCCTGGCATACTCTTTACTCCTGATTGAACACGGATTGATTCACTGACTTGATGATAATGGTCGGGTGAGGAATATGCCGAGCCATGTAGTTGCAGATTATGGTTAAATACAATGCTGCTGCTGATGGTCTGCAGTGTTTCATGGATGCCCAGTTTTGAACTGCTAGACCTATTCTGAATCTATCCCATTTAGCACATTGGTAGTGCCACACAACATAATGAAGGTTTTTTTCTCAGTATGAAGGTGGCACTTCCACCTCCATAGGGACTGTGTGGTGGTAACACGCAATACTATCATGGTCAGATGTATTGTTATAATGAAATTGATCAGGGCACGGTCAAATTGTTTTTTTCTTATTGGTGGTTCTCTCACCATCGACCACAGGCCCAGTCTGGCAGATGTACCCTCCGGAATCAGCCATTTCAGTTAGCAATGGTGCTACCTAGCCACACTGAAAACAATTATGTTTAGTAATGTTGTTGAATTGGTACATTGAACATGTGTTGTATCCTGCAGAGGAGTATCATGGTTTATTCTGTAAAGGTGCTGGCCACAACTTTCGTACCTTTTTGAGGGGGAATCTCCTTTACAGGCCACCTACAACCACAGCTGCAGGCCAGCAGATTGGGCTTGCCTTCAGGCTATTCTGCCACTCAATTATCTATCTGTGCCTAACATCAGTTTACCTTGCCTGGGTTAGAATAACGCTCTAGATTAATCCATCGACTGTTATCCTGAAGATTGATTTTTATTCTAGAATTTATCTCCTAGAATCTCTTTGCAGAGCCTCAAATAAGTATACTTCTATCTATGCCATGGTCCTAAAAGCCATAGCGGCTCCCTCTCTGTGCAGAACCTTTTTCACCTACTCCATGAGGTCCCAGAGGTCCCAAACCCTGACATTTGAGTAACTACATATAGTTTAGGATTCTAGATCTACAAAATAGATTATCTACAGAACATATAACCCCACAACGTTTATCTTGAGATTTTATTTTGTGTGTCAGTTTACTCTCATGCTGTGCAACATTTTGCTGGAAGAGTGCAGCCACAGTCCAAGCAATTGGCAAGATTGATACCTCTTGCAATAGTCTCAATAGCTACTCCTTCAGCTGGCATACAATGACTGCAGTGTATGCTATTTACAGGAGGCACCCCCTAAACCTATAACGGCAGTAGGCATCTCACAAAGTGGCCAGAGGCAAGCAAGTACATTGGAGCATCATTACCCTCATCGTGAATCACCACTCCTTCATTTTCAGTGGGCCAAAATAATGGACTCTTTGCGCAGGTCAAAGAGACACAGCCTGAGTGAGACACATCCAGAGTGGGAATTTGGAACTTGGTAATTTGGTGCAGTGAGGTAATCAGGAAAGGTAAGTGGTAAGTCTAATTCTGTTGTTTTTCAGTCAAAAATGCAGTGTGTAGATTAGTGTCTGATTGGCTGAAGCTGCCCCCACCCTAATTGCTGAGAGGCAGTTATCTGTCAGTCACCTGAGGCCTTTTTAGTGAGACACATCCAGAGTGGGAATTTGGAACTTGGTAATTTGGTGCTGTGAGGTAATTCAGTGCAGAGTGGGAGAAGGTGCTTTTTCCCTACTGTTTTGTTCTCTCTCTTTCTTCTGGCCTGTAACTTTTAATTTGCAGGGAGAGACCAGAGAGCATCTGAGACCCTCGGAAGGTAAGTAAGTGATTTTTACTCATTTTTACTTTTATTACCTTTTCAAATTGTGTGTGGTGGGGGTGGGGGGGGGGGGCAGAAGTGACATCACAGAAAAGCTGTGACCTGATTGGCTGGTTGGGAATCTACACTAAATTAAAAGCATTGGTAAACTAATTAAACATAATTACTTAATTATAATTTAGAGGGGTATCTAAGCCAGATATCAGAGAATACTGTATTTAGCGTTCACATTTATAGTAGAAAACTAGTGCTAGGAAACATATAGTTAACAGTAACTTTTTTTTAAAACTTTTAAATTTAATTTACTAATTAATTGACGCAATGTCAATTATAGGGGTGCAGTGCTCTGACTGTGAGATGTGGCAGGTTCGGGAGGCTTCCAGCGTCCCGGATGGCTTCATCTGCAGAAAGTGCACCCAACTGGAGCTCCTCACAGACCGCATGGTTTGGTTGGAGCAGCAGTTGGATGCACTCAGGAGCATGCAGGTGGCGGAAAGCGTCATAGATAGCAGTTATATAAATGTGGTCACACCCAAGGTGCAGGCAGAGAAATGGGTGACCACCAGAAAGGGCAGGCAGTCAGTGCAGGAATCCCCTGTGGTTGTCCCCCTCTAGAACAGGTATACCCCTTTGGATACTGTCGGGGGGATAGCCTATCAGGGGAAAACAGCAGCAGCCAGAGCAGTGGCACCACGGCTGGCTCTGATGTTCAGAAGGGAGGGTCAAAGCGCAGAAGAGCAATAGTCATAGGGGACTCTATAGTCAGGGGCACAGATTGGCGCTTCTGTGGACGTGAAAGAGACTCCAGGATGGTATGTTGCGTCCCTGGTGCCAGGGTCCAGGATGTCTCCGCACGGGTAGAGGGCATCCTGAAGGGGAGGGCAAACAGGCAGAGGTCGTTGTACATATTGGTACTAACGACATAGGCAGGAAGGGGCATGAGGTCCTGCAGCAGGAGTTCAGGGAGCTAGGCAGAAAGTTAAAAGACAGGACCTCTAGGGTTGTAATCTCGGGATTACTCCCTGTGCCACGTGCCAGTGAGGCTAGAAATAGGAAGATAGAGCAGCTAAACACGTGGCTAAACAGTTGGTGTAGGAGGGAGGGTTTCCGTTATCTGGACCACTGGGAGCTCTTCCGGGGAAGGTGTGACCTATATAAGAAGGACGGGTTGCATCTAAACTGGAGAGGCATAAATATCCTGGCCGCGAGGTTTGCTAGTGTCACACGGGAGGGTTTAAACTAGTATGGCAGGGGGGTGGGCACGGGAGCATTAGGTCAGAAGGTGAGAGCATTGAGGGAGAACTAGGGAATAGGGCCAGTATGGCTGTGAGGCAGAGCAGACTGGGAGAAGTTGCTGAACACAGCGGGTCACGTGGCCTGAAGTGCATATGTTTTAATGCAAGAAATATTACGGGTAAGGCAGATGAACTTAGAGCTTGGATTAGTACTTGGAACTATGATGTTGTTGCCATTACAGAGACCTGGTTGAGAGAAGGGCAGGATTGGCAGCTGAACGTTCCAGGATTTAGATGTTTCAGGCGGGATAGAGGGGGATGTAAAAGGGGTGGCGGAGTTGCGCAACTGGTTAGGGAGAATATCACAGCTGTACGATGGGAGGGCACCTCAGAGGGCAGTGAGGCTATATGGGTAGAGATCAGGAATAAGAAGGATGCAGTCACAATGTTGGGGGTTTACTACAGGCCTCCCAGCAGTCAGTGGGAGATAGCGGAGCAGATAGGTAGACAGATGTTGGAAAAGAGTAAAAACAACAGGGTTGTTGTGATGGGAGACTTCAACTTACCCAATATTGCCTGGGACTCACTTAGTGCCAGGGGCTTAGACGGGGCAGAGTTTGTAAGGAGCATCCAGGAGGGCTTCTTAAAACAATATGTAGACAGTCAAACTAGGGAAGGGGCAGTACTGGACCTGGTATCGGGGAATGAGCCAGGTGGTAGAGGTTTCAGTAGGGGAGCATTTCGGGAACAGTGACCACAATTCAGTAAGTTTTAAAGTGCTGGTGGACAAGGATAAGCGTGGTCCGAGGGTGAATGTGCTAAATTGGGTGAAGGCTAATTATAACAACATTAGGCGGGAACTGAAGAACTTAGATTGGGGGCGGATGTTTGAGGGTAAATCAACATCTGACATGTGGGAGGCTTTCAAGTGTCAGTTGAAAGGAATTCAGGACCGGCATGTTCCTATGAGGAAGAAGGATAAACACGGCAATTTTCAGGAACCTTGGATAACGAGTGATATTGTAGGCCTCGTCAAAAAGAAAAAGGAGGCATTTGTCAGGGCTAAAAGGCTGGGAACAGACTAAGCCTGTGTGGAATATACGGAAAGTAGGAAAGAACTTAAGCAAGGAGTCAGGAGGGCTAGAAGGGTCACAAAAAGTCATTGGCAAATAGGGTTAAGGAAAATCCCGAGGCTTTTTGCACGTACATAAAAAGCAAGAGGGTAGCCAGGGAAAGGGTTGGCCCACTGAAGGATGGGCAAGAGAATCTATGTGTGGAGCCAGAGGAAATGGGTGAGGTACTAAATGAATACTTTGCATCAGTATTCACCAAAGAGAAGGAATTGGTAGATGTTGAGTCTGGAGAAGGGTGTGTAGATAGCCTGGGTCACATTGAGATCCAAAAAGACGAGGTGTTGGGCGTCTTGAAAAATATTAAGGTAGATAAGTCCCCAGGGCCGGATGGGATCTACCCCAGAATACTGAAGGAGGCTAGAGAGGAAATTGCTGAGGGCCTTGATAGAAATCTTTGCATCCTCACTATCTTCAGATGATAGAACATAGAACATTACAGCGCAGTACAGGCCCTTCAGCCCCCGATGTTGCGCCGATCTGTGAAACCACTCTAAAGCACATCTACACTATTCCCTTATTGTCCATATTTCTATCCAATGATCATTTGAATGTCCTTAGTGTTGGCGAATCCACTACTGTTGTAGGCAGGGCATTCCACGCCCTTACTATCTCTGAGTAAAGAACCTACCTCTGACATCTGTCTTATATCTATCTCCCCTCAATTTAAAGCTATGTCCCCTTGTGCTAGACATTACCATCCGAGGAAAAAGGCTCTCACTGACCACCCTATCCAATCCTCTGATCATCTTGTATGCCTCAATTAAGTCATCTCTTAACCTTCTTAACGAAAACAGCCTAAAGTCCCTCAGCCTTTCCTCATAAGATCTTCCCTCCATACCAGGCAACATTCTGGTAAATCTCCTCTGCACCCTTTCCAATGCTTCCACATCCTTCCTACAATGCGGCGACCAGAATTGCACGCAATACTCCAAATGCGGCCGCACCAGAGTGTTGTATAGCTGCAACATGACCTCATGGCTCCTAAACTCGATCCCTCTACCAATAAAAGCTAACACAACGTACGCCTTCTTAACAACCCTCTCAACCTGGGTGGCAACTTTCAGGGATCTATGTACATGGACACCGAGATCTCTCTGCTCATCCACACTGCCAAGAATCTTACCATTAGCCCAGTACTATGTCTTCCTGTTATTCCTTCCAAAGTGAATCACCTCACACTTTTCGGCATTAAACTCCATTTGCCACCTCTCAGCCCAGTGCTGCAGCTTATCTATGTCCCTCTGTAACTTGTAACATCCTTCCACACTGTCCACAACTCCACCGACTTTAGTGTCATCTGCAAATTTACTCACCCATCCTTCTACGCCCTCCTCCAGGTCATTTATAAAAATGACAAACAGCAGTGGCCCCAAAACAGATCCTTGTGGTACACCACTAGTAACTGGACTCCAGTCTGAACATTTCCCATCAACCACCACCCTTTGTCTTCTTCCAGCTAGCCAATTTCTGATCCAAACTGCGAAATCACCCTGAATCCCATGCCTCTGTATTTTCTGCAGTAGCATACCAGGGGGAACCTTACCAAACGCTTTACTGAAATCCATATACACCACATCAACTGCTTTACCCTCATCCACCTGTTTGGTCACCTTCTCAAAGACCTGTATAAGGTTTGTGAGGCACGACCTACCCTTCACAAAACCGCGTTGACTATCTCTAATCAAATTATTCCTTTTCAGATGATTATACATCCTATCTCTTATAAACCTTTCCAAGATTTTTCCCACAACAGAAGTAAGGCTCACTGGTCTATAGTTACCGGGGATATCTCTACTCCCCTTCTTGAACAAGGGGACAGCATTTGCTATCCTCCAGTCTTCTGGCACTATTCCTGTAGACAAAGATGACTTAAAGATCAAAGCCAAAGGCTCAGCAATCTCCTCCCTAGCTTCCCAGAGAATCCTAGGATAAATCCCATCCGGCCCAGGGGACTTATCTATTTTCACACTTTCCAGAATTGCTAACACCACCTCCTTATGAACCTCAAGCTCTTCTAGTTTAGTAGCCTGAATCTCAGTATTCTCCTCGACAACATTGTCTTTTTCCTGCGTGAATACTGATGAAAAATATTCATTTAGCACCTCTCCTAAGTCCTCGGACTCCAAGCACAACTTCCCACTGCTGTCCTTGACTGGCCCTACTCTTACCCTCGTCATTCTTTTATTCCTGACATATCTATAGAAAGCTTTCGGGTTATCCTTGATCCTACCTGCCAAAGACTTCTCATGTCCCCTCCTGGCTCTTCTTAGCTCTCTCTTTAGGTCCTTCCTAGCTAACTTGTAACTATCGAGCGCCCTAACTGAACCTTCATGTCTCATCTTTACATAAGTCTCCTTCTTCCTCTTGACAAGTGTTTTGACTGCTTTAGTAAACTACGGTTCCCTCACTCAACCACTTTCTCCCTGCCTGACAGGTACATACTTATCAAGGACACGCAGTAGCGGTTCCTTGAACAAGCTCCACATTTCCATTGTGCCCATCCCCTGCAGTTTTCCTCTCCATCCGATGTATCCTAAGTCTTGCCTCATCGCATCATAGTTGCCTTTCCCCCAGATATAACTCTTGCCCTGCGGTACATACCTATCCCTTTCCATCACTAAAGTAAACGTAATCGAATTGTGGTCACTATCACCAAAGTGCTCACCTACCTCCAAATCTTAACACCTGTCCTGGTTCATTACCCAGTACCAAATCCAATATGGCCTTGCCTCTCGTTGGCCTATCTACATACTATGTCAGGAAACCCTCCTGCACACATTGGACAAAAATGGACCCATCTAATGTACTCGAACTATAGCGTTTCCAGTCAATATTTGGAAAGTTAAAGTCCCCCATAACAACTACCCTGTTGCTTTCGCTCCTATCCAGAATCATCATTGCAATCCTCTCCTCTACATCCCTGGAACTTTTCGGCGGCCTAGAGAAAACCTCTAACAGGGTGACCTCTCCTTTCCTGTTTCTAACCTCAGCCCATACTACCTCAGTAAATGAGTCCTCATCAAACGTCCTTTCTGCCACCGTAATACAGTCCTTGACTAACAATGCCACCCCTCCCCCTCTTTTACCACCTTCCCTGAGCTTACTGAAATATCTAAATCCCGGCACCTGAAACAACCATTCCTGTCCCTGCTCTATCCATGTTTCCGAAATGGCCACAACATCGAAGTCCCAGGTAGCAACCCATGCCGCAAGTTCACCCACCTTATTCCGGATGCTCCTGGCATTGAAGAAGACACACTTTAAACCACCTTCCTGCCTGCCGGTACACTCCTGCAACTTTGAAACCCTACTCATGACCTCACTACTCTCAACCTCCTGTATACTGGAGCTACAATTCAGGTTCCCAAGCCCCTGCTGAACTAGTTTAAACCCTCCCGAAGCGCATTAGCAAATTTCCCCCCCAGAATATTGGTACCCCTCTGGTCCAGGTGTAGACCATCCCGTTTGCAGAGGTCCCACCGGCCCCAGAATGAGCCCCAATTATCCAGAAATCTGAAACTCTCCCTCCTGCACCATCCCTGTAGCCACGTGTTCAACTCCTCTCTCTCCCTATTCCTCGTCTCGCTATCACGTGGCACAGGTAACAACCCAGAGATAATAACTCTGTTTGTCCTAGGTCTAAGTTTCCACCTTAGATCCCTGAAGTCCTGCCTTACAGCCCTATTCCTTTTCCTACCTATGTCGTTGATACCTATGTGGACCACGACTTGGGGCTGCTCCCCCTCCCCCTTAAGGATCCCGAAAACACGATCTGAGACATCACGCACCCTGGCACCTGGGAGGCAACACACCAACTGTGAGTCTCGTTCCCACAGAATCTCCTATCTATCCCCCTAACTATGGAGTCTCCAATGACTAATGCTCTACTCCTCTCCCCCCTTCCCTTCAGAGCAACAGGGACAGACTCTGTGTCAGAGACCTGTACCCCATGGCTTAACCCTGGTAAGTCGTCCCCCCAACAGTACCCAAAGCGGTATACTTGTTACTAAGGGGAACGGCCACAGGGGATCCCTGTACTGACTGCTTCCTCCCAGCCCCTCTGACCGCCACCCATCTATCTTTATTCTTCGGAGTAATTACATCCCTGACGCTTCTATCTATGACCACCTCTGCCTCCCGAATGATCCGAAGTTCATCCAACTCCAGCTCCAGTTCCCTAACGCGGTTTCTGAGGAGCTGGAGATGGGTGCACTTCCCACAGATGAAATCAGCAGGGACACTGACGGCATCCATCACCTCAAACATTCTGCAGGAGGAACATTGCACTACCTTCCCTGTCATCCCCTCTAGATAAAAAAAAAGAAAGAAAGAAAGAGCTTACCTGTTATTCACTCCCCTTCTCAGCAAGCACTCACTCAGCAACCTCTGCTCCCCGCATGATAACACCTAAGGGAAAATAAATAAAAACTACTTACCACGTCCCGGAGGACTGGAGAATAGCCAATGTTGTTCCTCTGTTTAAGAAGGGTAGCAAGGATAATCCAGGGAACTACAGGCCGGTGAGCCTTATGTCAGTGGTAGGGAAATTACTGGAGAGAATTCTTCGAGACAGGATCTACTCCCATTTGGGAGCAAATGGACGTATTAGTGAGAGGCAGCATGGTTTTGTGAAGGGGAGGTCGTGTCTCACTAACTTGATCGAGTTTTTCGAAGAGGGAACAAAGATGATTGATGCAGGTAGGGCAGTGGATATTGTCTATATGGACTTCAGTAAGGCCTTTGACAAGGTCCCTCATGGTAGACTAGTACTAAAGGTGAAGTCACACGGGATCAGGGGTGAGCTGACAAGGTGGATACAGAACTGGCTAGGTCATAGAAGGCAGAGAGTAGCAATGGAAGGATGCTTTTCTAATTGGAGGGTTGTGACTAGTGGTGTTCCACAGGGATCGGTGCTTGGACCTTTGCTGTTTGTAGTATATATAACTGATTTGGAGGAAAATGTAACTGGTCTGATTAGTAAGTTTGGAGACGACACAAAGGTTGGTGGAATTGCGGATAGCGATGAGGACTGTCGGAGGATACAACAGGATTTAGATTGTTTGGAGACTTGGGCGGAGAGATGGCAGATGGAGTTTAATCCGGATAAATGTGAGGTAATGCATTTTGGAACGTCTAATGCAGGTAGGGAATATCCAGTGAATGGTAGAACCCTCAAGAGTATTGAAAGTCAGAGATCTAGGTGTACAGCTCCACAGGTCACTGAAAGGGACAACACAGGTGGAGAAGGTTGCCAAGAAGGCATACGGCATGCTTGCCTTCATTGGCCGGGGCATTGAGTATAAGAATTGGCAAGTCATGTTGCAGCTGTATAGAACCTTAGTTACGCCACACTTGGAGTATAGTGTTCAATTCTGGTCGCCACACTACCAGATGTGGAGGCTTTAGAGAAGGTGCAGAAGAGATTTACCAGAATGTTGCCTGGTATGGAGGGCATTAACTATGACGAGCGGTTGAATAAACTCTGTTTGTTCTCACTGGAATGACGGAGGTTGAGGGGCGACCTGATAGAGGTCTACAAAATTATGAGGGGCATAGACAGAGTGGATAGTCAGAGGCTTTTCCCCAGGGCAGAGGGGTCAATTATTGGCGGCATAGGTTTAAGGGGCAAGGTTTAGAGTAGATGTACGGGGCAAGTTTTTTACACAGGGTAGTGGGTGCCTGGAACTCGCTGCCGGAGGAGGTGGTGGAAGCAGGGACGATAGTGACATTTAAGGAGCATCTTGACAAATACATGAATAGGATGGGAATAGAGGGATACGGACCCAGGAAGTGTGGAAGATTGTAGTTTAGTCGGGCAGCATGGTCGGCACGGGCTTGGCTTTGTTCTTTGACTCCCTATCTGACAGCATTTTGGGAGATAAAAGTGATGGAAAAGCTCAGCAAGTCTGTCAGCATCTGTGAAGAAAGAAACAGAGTTAAAAAAATTGAGTCTGTGTGACCCTCAAGTCTGAAGAAGAATCATATGGACTTGAAACATTAACTTTAAGCGGCGCATGAACAGAGAGCGACTTCATCCTGAATGAGACTATTTGGGAAGTTGATGCAGAGGGGAAAGAGGTGCTCGTTTCTGCTTTCTAACATTTTCGCCCTTCAGCAAGTAATCTTGCCCTGTTGCAGGAGAAGAGGCTCGTTGTTTGGTGAGTATTTTAGGTGCTGTGAGGCAGAAGTGGGGAAAGAAAACAACTATGATGCCACAGGAAACTGGTAAGTTGAGTGTCCGGTAAGTGCTCAGTGTAAGGGGCAGTGTGTGACAAACTAGTGTCTGGAATACGAGAAGGTTAGGGCTAATACAGTAATGTAATACAAGTAATCCAAAATAGAACCGAGTTAACACAAGAGAAATAAAGTTAAGACAATTCAGATAGCAAGGTAGCTCCGTCAAGTGAAATGTGTATCCGATAATACGTGTGAAGTTACGGATGTGAGTGGTACCCTAGACGACCGTATGTGCAGGAGGTGCTGCCAGCTGTAGAAACTGGAGCTCGGGGTTTCCGAGCACGAGCAGCAGCTGGCGTCACTATGATGCACCCACTAGGCTGAGAGCTACTTGGCTAGCCTGTTCAGAGAGGTGGTCACACTGAATCTTAAGGACCTGGACAGTGGGAATGGGTCACCACCAGGCAGTCCAAGAGAACTAGGCAGGTAGTGCAGGTGTCCCCTGGGGTCCCAGTTAGAAATCAGTTTTCCGTTTTGGTAGCTGGTTCCTCGGAAGAGTGCAGGTTTAGAACATAGAACATAGAACAATACAGCGCAGTACAGGCCCTTCGGCCCACGATGTTGCACCGAAACAAAAGCCATCTAACCTACACTATACCATTATCATCCATATGTTTATCCAATAAACTTTTAAATGCCCTCAATGTTGGCGAGTTCACTACTGTAGCAGGTAGGGCATTCCACGGCCTCACTACCCTTTGCGTAAAGAACCTACCCCTGACCTCTGTCCTATATCTATTACCCCTCAGTTTAAGGCTATGTCCCCTCGTGCTAGCCATTTCCATCCGCGGGAGAAGGCTCTCACTGTCCACCCTATCTATCCCTCTGATCATTTTGTGGCCCCACAAACACTCAGCTGTACAGAAGGGGAGAAAGAACGGAAGAACAATAGTGATAGAAAATTTGTTAATTCGGGGAACAGACAGGCATTTCTGTAGATGTGACTCCAGGATGGTATGTTGCCTCCCTGGTGCCAGGGTCAAGGATGGCACAGAACGGCTGCAGGATATTCTTCTGAGGGAGGGTGAACAACCAGAGTCATGATCTGCATTGGTACCCATGACTTGGGTAGAAAGGGGGATGGGGTCCTGTATTCAGAATTTAGGGATTGGATTGGATTGGATTTGTTTATTGTCACGTGTACCGAGGTACAGTGAAAAGTATTTTTCTGCGAGCAGCTCAACAGATCATTAAGTACATGGGAAGAAAAGGGAATAAATTGTAGGGTATACAATGTAACTACATAAGCACCGGCATCGGATGAAGCATACAGGGTGTAGTGTTAGTGAGGTCAGTCCATGAGAGGGTCATTTAGGAGTCGGGTAACAGCGGGGAAGAGTCTGTTCGTGCGTGTTCTCAGACTTCTGTATCTCCTGCCCGATGGAATAAGTTGGAAGAGTGAGTAAGCCAGGTGGGAGGGGTCTTTGATTATGCAGCCCGCTTTCCCCAGGCAGCGGGAGGTGTAAATGGAGTCAATGGATGGGAGGCAGGTTCGTGTGATGGACTGGGCGGTGTTCACGACTCTCTGAAGTTTCTTGCGGTCCTGGGCCGAGCAGTTGCCATACCAGGCTGTGATGCAGCCAGATAGGATGCTTTCTATGGTGCATCTGTAAAAGTTGGTAAGGGTTAATGTGGGCATGCCGAATTTCCTTAGTTTGCTGAGGAAGTATAGGCGCTGTTGTTCTTTCTTGGTGGTAGCATCAACTTGGGTGGACCAGGACAGATTTTTGGAGATGTGCACCCCTAGGAATTTGAAACTGCTAACCATCTCCACCTCGGCCCTGTTGATGCTGACAGGGGTGTATACAGTACTTTGCTTCCTGAAGTCAATGACCAGCTCTTTAGTTTTGCGGGCATTGAGGGAGAGATTGTTGTCGCTGCACCACTCCACTAGGATCTCTATCTCCCACTTGTATTCTGACTCGTCGCTTTTCGAGATCCGGCCCACTATGGTCGTATCGTCAGCAAACTTGTAGATGGAGTTGGAACCAAATTTTGCCCCGCAGTCGTGTGTTTACAGGGAGTAGAGTAGGGGGCTAAGTGCGCGCAGCCTTGCGGGGCCCCGATATTCAGGACTATTGTGGAGGAGATGTTGTTGTTGTTCATTCTTACTGATTGTGGTCTGTTGGTCAGAAAATCGAGGATCCAGTTGCAGAGTGGGGAGCCAAGTCCTAGGTTTAGGAGCTTTGATATGAGCTTGGTTGGCATTATGGTGTTGAAGGCGGAGCTGTAGTCAATAAATAGGAGTCTGATGTAGGAGTCCTTGTTGTTGAGATGCTCTAGGGATGAGTATAGGGCCAGGGAAATGGTGTGTGCTGTGGACCAGTTGCGACGGTATTCGAATTACAGTGGATCAAGGCATTCTGGGAGTATGGAGGTGATGCGCTTCATGATCAACCTCTCGAAGCACTTCATTACGACTGAAGTCAGGGCCACCGGACGGTAGTCATTGAGACACGTTGCTTGGTTCTTCTTTGGCCTGTTATGGTATAATAGTGGTCTTCTTGAAGCAGGAGGGGACTTCGGAGTGGAGTAGGGACAGGTTAAAGATGTCCGCGAATACCTCTGCCAGCTGGTCCACGCAGGCTCTGAGTGCACGACCAGGAATCCTGTCCGGGCCCGTCGCCTTCCGAGGGTTCACTTTCAAGAAGGCCGATCTGACCTCAGAAGCTGTGATGGTGGGTATGGGTGAGTTATGGGCTGCTGGGGCACTCGACAGTGAATTGTTGGTTACCTGCTCAATGTATAGAATGCATTGGGTTCATCGGGGAGGGGTGCGCTGCTGCCAGAGATACTGTTCGGCTTCGCTTTGTAGCCCGTTATGTTGTTTAGTCCTTGCCACAATCGCCGAGGGTCTGTCTGTGACTCTAGCTTAGTTTGATATTCTCTCTTGGCATCTCGGATGGCTTTTCGGAGGTCGTACCTGGATTTCTTGTATAGGTCAGGGTCGTCTGACTTGAACGCCTCAGATCTCCTTCAGTAGGGAGTCAATTTTGTGATTGAGTCATGGTTTCCGGTTGGGGAACGTACGTACTGCTTTCTTTGGCACGCAGTTGTCCACACATTTGCTGATGAAGTCTGTGGCGGTGGTGGCATACTCATTTAAGTTGGTCGCTGAGTTCTTAAATATGGACCTGTCTCTAAGCAGTCACGTAAGAGCTCTTCTGTTTCCTCGGACCAGCACTGCACAACCTTCTTAGCTGGATTCTCCCGCTTGAGTTTCTGCTTGTATGCCTGGAGAAGGAGCACCGTCTTATGGTCTGATTTCCCAAAGTGCGGTTGGGGGATGGAACGGTAGGCTGCCCTTGATTTTTGAGTAGCAATGGTCAAGAGTGTTGTCGCCCCTGGTGGGACAGGAGATGTGCTGGTGGAATTTTGGCAGTACACTTTTGAGGTTGGCCTTGTTGAAGTCTCCGGCCACGATGAACAAGGCCTCCGGATGTTCTGTTTCGTAGTTGTTAATAACTGTGTACAGTTCGTCCAGGGCCTTCCTCACTTCTGCCTGGGGTGGGATGTAGACCGCTGTGATAATGGCTGAAGTGAACTCACGTGGAAGATAGCATGGGCAGCACTTCACGGTAAGGTATTCCAGGTCCGGGGAGCAGTAGGTTGCCACATCCAACCACCAGGAGGAGTTGATGAGGAGGGAAACCCCTCCACTCTTCACTTTGCCCGATGACGCGGTGCGGTCTGCCCGGTGAATTGAGAAGCCTTCAGGTTGTATGGCACAGTCCGGTGAGGCCATGTCTCTGTGAAACAGAGCACATAGCAGTCTCTTACTTCCCTCTGAGAGGTAGGTCTGGCGTTAAGTTCATCCAGCTTGTTTTCGATTGCTTGGACTTTGCCGGGAGTATGCTGGGGAGAGGGGTCTTGAAACCTCATTGCTTCAGTCTAACCTGCAGACCGCTGCGTTTCCCTCGCTTCCTCAGTCGGCGGCTGCGGCTGGATGGTCCTGGGATCTGATGGGAGAGGTCGGACCTTGTGGAAGGTAGGTGGTTGCGCTTGACGGGGTCCAGGGCACAGGATGCTGGTTACGTTTCCGGGGTCGCGTCTGGCAGTACCCGGGCGCTGGTTGAGGTAGAGGGGTTGCAAGGGGGCCATGTTTACGATCGGGATGGCTCCCGGCGTTCTGCAGACATGGGAATACCTCACAGCGTGTTTGGGTCCTCGCGCGGGGTCTCCGCCATTTTGGGGGTCCTGGGTCGTGGGCAGGTGCTTCCTGAGGCAGGTTCGGCTGAGTCCCGTGGTCTGTTCCCTCCCTGGGTGCTCCTGGGGTCGGGCCTTGAAGTAGGCCCGGTCGGGCCTCAACGTGGATTTTTCTTTCTTCATCTCCAGGTAGGTCGGGCTGCTGGGCGGGCCTCTCCGGGTCGGGTCGTTGGGCGGGTCTCTCGGGGTCGCGTTGGGCCAGGTCTCGTCGTCGGGGGTTGGGTTGGGAGCTCTGGGGACTGGGCCGGGCGATCCGGGGCTGGCGTCGGTTGTTAGGCCAGGTTGGGAACTCCGAGGTACGGGGCGGCTCCAAATCGAGGTCGGGGCTTCACTTCCGGTTTGGGCCCGATCCACTTCCAGGTCGTGGAGGTCGGATCGGGTCAAAAAGTCTCCACGGGCCTCGGAGGATGTTCAAGCCTGCAAGAGAAGATAAAAGCTAAATGTAGTCACTCTGGATTACTCCGAAAGCCATATGAAAGTGAGTACACAAATAGGAGCATAAGGCAGATTAATGCATAGTTGGGAAGATGGTGTAGAAGGGAAAGCTTTAGATTCCTGGGATACTGGACTGGCTCTGGGGGAGATGGCACCTGTACAAGCTCAACGGGTTGCATCTGAACAGAGCTGGGACTGAGTTCCTTGTGAGATCTTTTGCTAGTGCTGTTGGGAGGACTTTAAACTAGCTCAGCAGGGGTGTGGGAACTAAGAGGAAATATTAGAGAGGAATACCAGGGGGCACAAAATACTGGGAGGGACGGAAAGCACTAATATAGTGAATATAAGTTAATCGGTGAAGTTAGAGTAAGGGAGAAAGAAATGTCTAAATCAGGGTTGCAGAGCATGTGTATGAATGCACAAAGTATAGTAAATGGAATTGGGGAGTTACAGGCGCAGATTGTGTCATGGAAATATGATGTTGTGACGATAACTGAGACCTGGCTCAAGGATCAGCAGGACTGGGTGTTGAATATTTCTGGGTACAAGGTTTTCAGGAAATGTAGGAAATCAGGAGTGGTGGCGATATTGATTAGGAAGAGCATTGCAGTGCTGGAGAAAGATGTCCCAAAGGGTTCCAGAGTAGAATCAATTTGGCTAGAGCTAAGGAACAGAAAGGGTGCAATTAAATTGCTCGGTGTAGTCTATTGACTGCCAACTAGTATGAAGGGTGTAGAAGAACAAATCTGCAGAGAAATTATAGAATTGCAAACATAAGAGTAGTTTTAATGGGGGACTTTAATTACCCAAATGTAGACTGGGACAGTGGTATTGTAAAGGGCAGAGTGGGGCAAAAGTTCCTAGATTGTGTTCCGAAAATTTTCTACAAGCAATATGTGTCCAGTCCACATGGAAAAATGTGTGGTCCTTAGGAAGAGCCAGCATGGATTTCTAAAGGGAAATTGCGTTTAACTTACTTGCTGGAGTTTTTTTGAGGAGGTAACAAAAACAGTTAGTGCGGGTAATGCTGTTGATATGGTGTACCTGGACTTTGAAAGGCATTCGATAGAGTGCCACACAACAGATTTGTCAGAAAAGTTATAGCTCGAGGGTTAAAAGGGGCAGTAGCAAAGTGGTTACAAAATTGGCTGAATAACAGGAAGCAGAGAGTAATGTTCAACGGATATTTGTTAGGCTGGAGGAAGGTTTGTCGTAGTGTGTTCTAGCAGTCGGTATTGGGACCCTTACCTTTCCTGATATGTATATTAATGATTTGGATCTCTATGTACAGGGGATATTTTCAAAGTTTATGGATGATGCAAAACATCGATGTATTGTAAACTGAAGAAGATAGTATAGTACTTAAGCACATAAACAAGTTTGTGGAATGTGCAGATAGGTGGCAGATGAACTTCAATGTGAAGAAGTGATGCATTATGGTAGGACGAACATCGAGCGACAATATAAAATAAGGGGTAACATTCTAAAATGGTGCAGGAGCAGAAGGACCTGGGTGTATATGTGCATAGATCATTCAAGGTGACAGGGCAGGTGGAGAGAACAGGTAATAAAACATATAGTATTCTGGGCTTTATTAATATGTGCATAGAGTACAAGAGCAAGGTGGTTATGTTGAACTCATACAAGGCACTAGTTAGACCTCAGCTGGAATATTGTGTACAGTTTGATCACCATACTACAGGAAGGATGTGAGCGCATTGGAGAGACCACAGAAGAACTTTACAAGAATGGTACCAGGGATGAAAAAAAATCAATTATGAGGTTAGATTGGAGATGATGGGACTATTCTCCTTGGAGAGAAGAAAGCTAAGAAATCATGAGGGGGCTGGACATAGCTGGGGAGAAGGTGTTGCCGCTCATGAGTGACGGCACAGATTTAAAGTAATTTGCAGAAGAAGTAAATATGATGTGATAAAATACCTTTTCTTACAATTGAGTGGTTCGGGTCCGGAGTGTGCTGCCTAGAAGTGTGGTAGAGACATTTTCAAACGTGACATTCAAGAGAGCATTAAATGAATACTTGAATAGAAACAACATGCAGAGGTACAGGGAAAAGGCAGTGGAATGGCATTAAGTCATGATGCTCATTTGGAGAGCTGGTACAGACACAATGGGCCAAATAGCCTCATGTGCCATAATGATTCTGTGATTTTCTGTTACACTCACCACAGATGCTGCCAGACCTGAGTTTTTCCAGCATTTTATGGTTTTATTTAAACTTCCCAGCATCTGCAGTATTTTGCTTTTATTTGAGCATTCTGGGTGCACCTTCAACATACAGACTGCCATGGTTCACTAAGAATGTCCAAATTGTTTGTGGCTCAGATTATTCTCTCTCCTCCTGGAATCTGATAATCTACCAACACTTGATGTCCAGTGTGGGAAGAGTGTCCTGCAGTCAGATTTGCAGTGAAGCAAACTGGGAGGAGTGCCCTGCATTGCATTCAGCATAGCAGTAATGCACGCTGAGAAGAGTGCTGCAGTCAGGATCAGAGTAGAGGGCTCTAGGAAGAGTGTCCTGCAGTCACTATTGCAGTGACGCAGTCTGGGAACCTGCTGATTGGTAAGTAGGAACTGGTGAGTATCTGTTTTATCATTTAATCGCAGAACAAGGTCCTCAGTGTTATTAATCTTCTCAAACCTGGAAGAAGCAAGGGAAGTGATCTAAGGGCAAGTCATGGCAGGACAGCTTGGCCATGTGGAATGCTCCTCCTGTGCAATTTGGAATCCAGGGACACTTCCAGTGTCCAGGATGAACAGGGGTACAGGAAGCATCGCCAGCTGCAGCTAATGGAAATCCATGCATCCGAACTGGAGCAGCTGCTAGAGCCTGGAGCATCTGTGAGGCTGCGATTTTCATGGTTAGCACATTTAGAGCGGTGGTCACAGGCAGAAAGGGAATGGGTGACTGCCACGCTGAGTAGAATTGGGCATATAGTGCAGGAGTCCCCTGGGGCCAAACCCCTCTCAAACAGATATGCTGCTTTGTATACTGTTGGGGGTAATAACTTCTCGGGGGAATGTGGTGAAAGCCAAGTCCATGACACCACAGGTGGCTCAACTGCGCTGACTGAGAGGAAAAGGAGGGGTAGGGCTATAATGATGGGAGATTTAATTGTAAAGGGAACAGATAGGTGTTTCTATGGCCACAAAACAAACCTAGAATGGGAGGATAGGTAGGATGAATGTGTGGCTAGAGAGGTGGTGTAGGAGGATGGGATCCAGATTTCTGAGGCATTGGGACAGATTCTGTACAAACTGGATGGGTTGCACCCCAACAAGAATGGGACCATATCATTGCAACAATGTTTGATAGTGCTTTTGGGGAGGATTTAAACTAGTATAGCAAGGGGAGCAGGGAATTAGAGGAGATAGAAACTGGATTAGAAACAAAAGGCAGAAAAAGTGAAAGCAAAAGAGGAAGACATGGAAATAAAAGGCAAAAAAGCACACCGTGGCTCTATTTGCCCTTTGAGATGCGCTTCGTGTGAGGAAAAGTGGTAGAATTGTGTTCTGTATCTTAATGCATGTCGCATCAAAAACAAGGTAAATTAACTGACGGCACAAATAGAGTTAAATGGATATGATCTGATAGCCAATGCTTTAATTGCAAGGAGATCAAAGTTGGGAAATCAATATTCAGGATTATTTGATGTTTAGAAAGATCAGGCGGGAACGGAAAAACGGAAAGATGGTTGGGTAGCTCTGCTAATAAGAGGAAATAAGTGCAGTTCTGAGGGACGATCTAGGCTCATGGAATCAATTTGGGTGGAAATAACAAATACCAGAGGAAGGAAGATGTTGGTAGGTGTATGGTATAGTCCCCCAAAGCATAGTGACATTATAGGAAAGAGTTTAAATCAAGAAATAACAAATGTATGTTAAAAAAAACATTGTATTAATCATGCACGACTTTAATTTTCATATAAATTGGGCTAATCAAATTGGAAATGGCAGCAAAGAGAATGAATTCATAGAGTGCATTTGGGATGGTTTCTTGGAGGATGCCACAAGCATCTCAGAAATAGTAAAAAAAATACGGGGGAGGAATTAAATACATCACCCGAGAATTTGTTTTAGGTAAATAAATTGAATTAAAGGCTGGCAAGTCCGTTGAACCTGATGGTTTACACTCCAGGATCTTAAAGGCGATAGCTACAAAGATCATGGATGCATTGGTAGCCGTTTACCAAAATTCCTTGAATTCTTGAACTGCCAAAGGATTGGAACACTTCTAATGTGGTATCTTTGTCCAAAAAGGGAAGGAGGCAAAATGTAGGAAATTATAGGCCAGTTAGTCTAACTTCAGTTATTGGAAAAATATTAGAATTTATTATTAAGAAGCAAATAGCATTTGGAAGGGGCGGCACGGTGGCGCAGTGGTTAGCACTGCTGCCTATGGCACTGAGGACCCAGGTTCGATCCCTGCCCTGGGTCGCTGTCTGAATCATAGAATCATAGAGTTTACAGTGCAGAGGGAGGCCATTCAGCCCATCGAGTCTGCACCGGCTCTTGCAAAGAGCACCCTACCCAAGCCCACACCTCCACCCAATCCCCATAACCCAGCAACCCCACCCAACACTAAGGGCAATTTTGGATACTAAGGGCAATTTAGCATGGCCAATCCACCTAACCTGCACATCTTTGGACTGTGGGAGGAAACCGGAGCACCCGGACGAAACCCACGCACACACAGGGAGAACCTAATTTCTGCCCCTCTTCAGGTCAATGTGGCTTTTCAATCCTATTACTGTAATCTTTATAAATCAGGGACCCCTGCAGATAAATAGGTCATGTCTAACTTTCTGGACAGTATACCCGTCCCAACTGTCAAGGTGGATATGTGCTATGAGTTGGACTCCCCGTTACGGCCCGATGAGATTTTAAACTGTATTGGGCTGATGCAGCCTGACAAGGCCCCTGGCTGGGATGGCTTTCCAAACAAATTTTACAAGAAGTTCTCAGAACAGCTCGCACCTTTATTATTGGACATGTTCAATGAATCCCTATCCCAGGAATCATTATCTCCGACCCTCGCGTAAGTCTCTATTCCTTTGCTCCTTAAGAGGGACAAGGACCCGAAGGAGTGCAGTTCATACCGACCCATCTCACTTTTGAATGCAGATGTCAAACTGCTTGCTAAGGTTCTGGCGCTCCAGTTGGAGCCTTGCCTCCTTCATATAATTTTGGAGGATCAAACAGGCATCATGAAGGGCTGACAGTTGTCAGCCAATATACGGCACTGTCTAAATGCCATCCTTTCCCCCTCCCCAGTTCCCGAACCTGCAGTATATCTTTTGATGGTGAAAGGCATTTGATAGTGGTTTGGGAATTTTTATTTGAGATTCTCGGGAGATTTGGATTTAACCATAAATTTGCTTCTTGGATTTGCTTTTTATATAATGCCCTTACGGCCAGTGTTAATACCAACACTCTGTACTCAAGTTACCTTTCCCTTGAATAGGGGCACTAGAGATGGGCTGCTTACTCTCTCCACTTCTGTCCGCCTTGGCTATAGAGCTGCTCTCTAATGTGGTGAGGTCCTCTAGTTAATGGAGGGGTATTACTCGAGATGGGGTGGAGCATTGGGTATCTCTCTATGCAGATGACCTACTTCTATATATTACGGACCTAATTCCCTCCATCGACGACACAATGAAGTTGCTTCACTTTCGGCTCTGGGTATCAATTGAATCTAGGCAATAATGAATGTTTCCTGCTTCACCGGCCATGGAAGGTGAGGCCATTTGGGGATGTTACCTTTCCGCCTCTCTAATACAAACCTTCATTATCTGGAGGTCCTGGTGGCCCATGGGCCTCACTTCATAAGTTCAATTACTCAAGCCAAATTAATAGTGTTAAAATAGACTTACATAGGTGGAACAACCTTCCTCTATCCTTGACGGGTAGGATTCAAACAATTAAAATGTACATACTGCCAAGGTTTTTCTTTTTCTTTCAATGTCTTCCCATTTTGTTGCCCAAATCCTTTTTTTAATCAAGGTTAACAAATTGATATCTGCTTTTATTTGGGTGGGTAAGAATCCCAGAATCTGTAGCATTCTGCTCCCAAAGGGATAGTCTGGTCCTCCCCAATTTGTTTATATAACTGGGCTGCTAACATCCAAAATATTTTGTTGTAGGACAGTGACCCTGATTCTATTTGGGGACAAATGGAGGCTCGCTCCTGCTCTACTTCTACTCTCCTTGCCATAGTCTCTGCACTATTGCCTTTTTCTCCCACTGGATTTTCATCAAACACGGTGGTGGTCTCCCCTCTTGAGATTTAGAAATCGTTTCAACAACACCTCATGCTCCTTTCCCCGTCTTCGCTAACCCCTATTTGTAACAGTTACCTTTTTCTACCTTCTGGTTTGGACCCAACATTTAAATCTTGGAAAGTGAAGCATCTGGAGCATTTTGGGGAACTTGTTCATGATGGGGAGATTTGCAGGTTTTGGGGAGTTGGCTGACAAATTTCAGCTACCCAACTCCAGCCTTTTTTATTATTTTCAAGTTTGTGACTTCTCACATATGGCTTTTCCATCCTTTCATTCGGCGCCACCTTCTTCCTTGCCGAAGAGGATTCTTTCCTTGTCTCGTCATGGCGAAGGGGCTATTTCGGTCCTACATGGTCATATTCTCTCGTTGGATCTCTCCTTGTTAAATGGGGTGAGGGCGAAATGGAAAAGTGAATTGGGCCCTACACTTACTAGTGAGGTTTGGAGGACGGCCCTTCACAGGGTCAATTCCACGTCCTCATGCGCCAGGTTGAGCCTAATTCAGTTTAAGGTGTTACACAGGGTGCATTTGACTAGGGCAAGGATAAGCGGGTTTTTCCCAAATACTGAGGATAGGTGTGATCACTGTTTTCTTGGTCCGGCTTGCCACATGCATATGTTCTGGACCTGCCCCAAACTCGTAGGCTTCTGGGCTTCCTTCTTTAGTACCATTTTGGAGATACTCCATTTGGATTTAGACCCATGTCTGCTGGTTTCCATATTTGGGGTGTCGGATTCACCGGTGATTCAGTCTGGGTTTAAGGCCAATGTTGTTGCCTTTGCCTCACTGATAGCCCGGAGATGAATATTGCTTGGTTGGCGGTCTCCCACACCGCCCAGTGTCTCTGCTTAGTTGTGTGACTTATTGTCATTCCTGCACTTGGAGAAAATCAAATTCCCTATCAGGATATCAGTGGAGAGGTTCTGTCTAAGATGGCAACCATTTATTTCCTTTTTAAGGATCTAGATGCCATCAGCTGTTAGGGGGTTTAGCTTAATTACAGTTTTAAGTTAATTTTTCTTTAACTTTCATATTTGCTTGTAATTGTTTTTGCATTCTTGTGTTCTCGTTTGTGTTAATTATTGTGTAAATATTTAGTAAACCTACTTTTAAAAAAAAGATTCTTAGGGCGGTTAGGCAGGGCAACTGTTGGGAGGATGTTTAATTTGGATAAATATAAGGTGATGCATTTTGGTAGATCAAATCAACACAGGACCTACTCAGTTAATGGTAGAGAGTTGGGGAGAGTTACAGGACAAAGCGATCTAGGGGTACAGGTTCATAGATCCTTGAAGGTGGAGTCGCAGGTGGACAGGGTGAAGAAGGCATTCAGCATGCTAGGTTTTATTGGTCACAATATTGAATACAGGAGTTGGATGTCTTGTTGAAGTTGTAGAAGGCATTGGAAAGACCACACATGGAATACTGTGTGCAGCTCTGGTCACCCTATTGTAGGGAGGATATTTTACGAGGATAATACCAGGACTTGATGGTCTGAGTTAGAAGGCGAAGCTGGATAGGCTGGGACTTTTTTTCCTGGAACTTAGAAGGCTTAGGGGTGATCTTATGAAGGTCTATAAAATAATGTGGAGCATAGATAAGTTGGATAGGCAACATCTTTTCCCAAAGGTTGACGAATGTATAGAACTAGAGGACATGGATTTAAGGTGAGAGGGGAGAGATACAAAAGAGACCAGAAGGGAATTTTTTTCACACACAGGGTGGTGAGCATCTGGAACGAGCTGGCAGAGGCAGTGGTAGAGGCGGGTACAAATATTTCCTTTAAAAATACAGTTAGACAGTTACATGGGCAGGGTGGGTATAGAGGGATATGGGCCAAACGAGGGCAAGGGGGACTAGCTTAGTGATAGAAACTGGGTGGCATGGACAAGCTGGGCCGAAGGGCCTGTTGCCTTGCTGTAAACATCTATGACTCATGGGAGAGTGTAGGACCAGAGGGCATAGTCGCAGAATGAGGGGGAGCTCATTTAAGATGGATTTGAGGAAGAATTTTTCCAAAGAGTGGTGTATCTTTAGAATTCTTTAGCCCAGGAAGCTGTGTTTAATCAGTAGGAGAATTAAGGGTACTGAGATAAAGCAGAAAAGTGGGCTTGGCGAGTGTTAGATCAGATATGATCTTATTAAATGGTGTGTGTATGTGTAGTGAGTGTGTCTCGGAATGCGCTCTATAGGACTACATTCAAGGCCCTGGTCATCTCTAAGTAATACTTAATATGGTTGAGTGTCATTTACTTTTTTTTAAAAAAATATTTATTAAAGTTTTTTAACAAAACAAACCAATTTTCCCCCCTTACAAGCAATAAACCCCCTCCCCCGTAACAAAATAGCACAAAATCGCCTTAGCAAGATATGTACATGGTAAGATGATATATTTACAGAGCTTTATACACTGGCTCTCGCCCGTTCGTGCCAGTTTCCCCCACCCTCCATGCTATCCCCCACTCGTCCGTCCCCTCAAGCAATCTCTCGTCCCGTCCCGTGTCGTCGTCCCCCCCCCCCCCCCCCCCCCCCCCCCCCGGGCCAGGGTTGCTGCTGCTGCTGACCGACCTTCCTCTAACGCTCCGCGAGGTAGTCCAGGAACGGTTGCCACCGCCTGTAGAACCCCTGCGCAGACCCCCTTAAGGCAAACTTATTCCTTTCCAACTTTATGAACCCAGCCATGTCGTTTGTCCAGGCCTCCACGCTAGGGGGCTTCGCCTCCTTCCACATTAGCAAGATCCTTCGCCGGGCTACCAGGGACGCAAAGGCCAGAATGCTGGCCTCTTTCGCCTCCTGCACTCCCGGCTCGCCCACTACTCCAAATATTGCTAGCCCCCAGCTTGGCTTGACCCGGACTTTCACCACCTGAGATATTGCTCCCGCCACTCCTCTCCAGAACCCCTCCAGTGCCGGGCATGACCAAAACATATGGACATGCTTCGCCGGACTCCCTGAACACCTTCCACATCTGTCCTCTACCCCAAAGAACCTACTCAACCTCGCCCCCGTCAAGTGCGCTCTGTGAACCACCTTAAATTATATCAGGCTGAGCCTGGCACATGAGGAGGAGGAATTGACCCTACCCAGGGCATCAACCCACAAACCTTCCTCGATCTCCTCCCCCAGCTCCTCCTCCCATTTACCCTTCAACTCTTCTGCTAGCGCTTCCCCCTCTTCTTTCATCTCTTGGTGTATTGCCGAAACCTTGCCCTCCCCGACCCATACACCCGAGATCACCCTGTCTTGAATTTCCTGTGTCAGGAGCAGCTGGAATTCCCTGACCTGTCTCCTCACAAAAGTCCTCACCTGCATATATCTGAATGCATTTCCCGGGGGTAGCTCAAACGTCTCCTCCAGTGCCCCTAGGCTCGCAAATGTCCCGTCGATGAACAGGTCCCCTGTTCTAATCCCCGCCCGGTGCCAGCCCTGTAACCCCCCGTCCATCTTCCCCGGGACAAACCGGTGGTTACCCCTGATCGGGGACCACACCGAGGCTCCCACTGCACCCCTATGCTGTCTCCACTGGCCCCAGATCCTTAACGTTGCCGCCACCACCGGGCTCGTGGTGTACTTTGATGGCGAGAGCGGCAACGGTGCCGTCACCAGCGCCCCCAAGCTCGTTCCTTTGCAGGACGCCATCTCCATCCTCTTCCATGCCGCCTCCTCGCCCTCCATAACCCACTTACGGATCATCGCCACGTTTGCTGCCCAGTAGTAGCTCCCTAGGTTTGGCAGCGCCAGCCCTCCTCGGTCCCTACTGCGCTCCAGGAACCCTCTCCTTACCCTCGGGGTCTTATTCACCCACACAAACCCCATAATACTCCTACCTACTCTCTTGAAAAAGCCTTTGGTGATCACGATGAGGAGGCACTGGAACACAAACAAAAACCTCGGAAGGACCACCATTTTTACCGACTGCACTCTACCCGCCAACGAGAGCGGCAACATGTCCCATCTTTTGAAGTCCACCTCCATTTGGTCCACCAACCGCGTCAGATTCAGTTTGTGTAGGGCCCCCCAGCTCCTGGCTATCTGGATCCCTAGATACCGAAAACTCCCCTCCGCCCTCCTCAGCGGTAGGTCCCCTATCCCTCTTTCTTGGTCCCCTGCCTGTAGTACAAAAAGCTCGCTCTTCCCTACATTGAGCTTATAGCCCGCGAACTCCCCAATCTCCCTCAAAGTCTGCATGACCTCCACCATCCCCTCCATTGGGTCCGCCACGTACAGCAGCAGGTCGTCCGCGTATAGTGACACCCGATGCTCTTCTCCCCCGCGGACCACCCCCCCTCCATTTATTAGACTCCCTCAGTGATATGGCCAAGGGTTTGATCGCCAATGCAAACAACAGGGGGGACAGAGGGCACCCCTGCCTCGTTCCTCGGTACAGCCGAAAGTACTCCGACCTCCGCCGGTTCGTCACCACACTTGCCACCGGGGCGCTGTAAAGGAGCTTAACCCAGCTAATAAACCCTCCCCCGAACCCAAACCTACGCAACACCTCCCAGAGGTACTCCCACTCAACTCGGTCAAAGGCCTTTTCCGCGTCCATGGCTGCCACTATCTCCGCCTCTCCCTCCTCCGATGGCATCATTATCACGTTTAAGAGCCGCCGCACATTCGTATTTAATTGCCTGCCCTTTACAAATCCCGTCTGGTCCTCATGTATCACCCCCGAGACACAGTCCTCAATCCTCGTGGCCAGCACTTTTGCCAATAGCTTAGCTATTAGACAAACATTAAGGAGCGAAATCGGCCTGTACGATCCACATTGCTGTGGGTCCTTGTCTCGCTTCAGAATCAACGAAATTGTCGCCTCCGACATTGTCGGGGGCAGAGTCCCCTCCTCTCTTGCCTCGTTAAAGGTCCTCACTAGTAGCGGGGCCAACAGGTCCGCATACCTTCTATAGAACTCCACCGGGAACCCGTCCGGCCCCGGGGCCTTCCCCGCCTGCATGCTCCCCAAATCCTTACTCAGCTCCTCCAACCCGATTGGTGCCCCAAAACCAGCCACCTCTTGCTCCTCCACCCTCGGGAACCGCAGTTGGTCCAGGAATCTTCCCATCCCCTCTTCCCCCCCCCCCTGGGGGCTGGGATCTGTACAGCTCTTCATAGAAGGTCTTGAATACCTTGTTTATTTCCGTTGCACTCTGGGCCATGGCTCCCCCACCATCTTTGACTCCCCCTATTTCCCTCGCTGCCGCCCTCTTATGGAGCTGGTGTGCCAGCATCCGACTGGCCTTTTCCCCGTACTCATAGGTCGCCCCCTGCGCCTTCCTCCACTGTGCCTCCGCCTTCCCCGTGGTCAACAGGTCAAACTCCGTCTGGAGCCGTCGCCTTTCCCCAAGTAATCTTTCCTCCGGGGCCTCTGCGTATCTCCTGTCCACTCGCAAAATCTCCCTCACTAACTTCTCCCTTTCCCTGCCCTCTGTCTTCTCCCTATGAGCCCTGATGGAGATTAGCTCGCCCCTGATCACCGCCCTCAACGCCTCCCGTACCCCCCCCCCCCCCCCCCCCCCCCCCCCCCCCCCCCCCCGGTCTCCGGGGAGAACACCTCGGAGGAGAGCTCCGAGGGTGCAATTGTTATAGTTGCGGCACAGCTATCATCCCCACCCTCCACCAGCGCAGATAGACTCATTTCGGGGGGGAAATGTTCGTGGTCAGGCTTCAGGGGCACAATCTGGTGAGCACCACACAGATGCTGATGTACATTACCAGGGGCTGGTTTAGCACACCAGGGGCTGGTTTAGCACAGGGCTAAAGAGCTAGCCTTTAAAGCAGACCAAGGCAGGCCAGCAGCATGGTTCAATTCCCGTACCAGCCTCCCTGGACAGGCGCCGGAATGTGGCGACTAGGGGCTTTTCACAGTAACTTCATTTGAAGCCTACTTGTGACAATAAGCGATTTTCATTTCATTTCGTTTTTTTCATTTCATCAAGTGGAGGCAGGAAATCCCAGGCAAGACAGCAGTTGGAGGTCTGCTGGATCCCTGGATCCAGCTGGGTCCCAGCCTGATGCTGAGCCTCTGGAACAGAGTTACCCGGGGCTGATGGGGACGATTGGGACCAATCTAACCGTTCAGAGGGAGATGTCAGCATATAGCAGATCCATAGCCGATTGGAGGAATCCTAGAGGCTACAGGCGCAGGAGATGGCGCCGGTAATGAGTGGCACGGAGGCCAACACTGCTAGGGTGGCGACTGCAGTGGAGAGCCTGGTCCATGACGTCCATGAGCGAATATGTTCAAGGCGTTGCGCAGTCGGTGACAGCCATGGCTTAGGGTCTCAGCAGTATGTCTGCCGCATTGGGGGATGTCACCCAGTACTAGGCCAACCTTGATGGGGTTCTGCGGGACATGTACCGCTCTCAGATGGGAATGGCCGAGGTGCTGTGGAGCTTGTCCCAGTCGCAGGTGGGCATAATTGAGGTACTGCAGAGCATGGCCCGGTCACTGGGGGATGTATCCCAGTCACTGAGGGGCATCGCCGAGGGAGTTCACACGATGATGCAGACTATGGGGAATCACCAGGGCTGGCAGAGCCAGATGATGCAGGGGCAGCCGGGGCCCAGACCAGCTGCCCCTCCGTCCAAAGGTGAACCCCAGGGCCCTATGGGCACCAACCAGGAGGAGGGGGCCAACCCGGACCCTTCCCATGGACCGGCGACGGTGGACACTAGCACTCCCGGGTTCGACCGCTCTGATGAGGCCGTGTCGCAGGGTCAGCACACGGGACAGGGCGGCACCCAGAGTCTCAAGAGGATGCCCGCCAGAGGCATCAAAGGCACTGGATGAGGTAAGCAGCTGGCAGCCTCCACCTCAAATGTGCATCCTGGGGAAACACCAAGGCGTAGTGGTAGAGCTAGGAGGCCCAGGCACGTTGAGCATCACTGAGGGCACAAGGTAGAGGGAAAGGTTTAGGGAGAGGGTGAGGTGGGTGGGGCTATTGTAAATGGGGTATTGTACAGCACATTAAACAATTCTTTGCACCAACATTATGATGCCTCTGTCACTTTCTTCCACGCTGCGGACTGACCCCCCCCGGACCCTTTGCTTGTCTCTTCAGACAACCCTCCTCCCCGTGGCATCCACCCTCCAGCCGTGGTCGTGTCCTGAGCACAGTGTCCCATCCCCTGGGTGTTCGGATCCTGCTGCTGCGTGTGTGGTGTTGACTCCCACACAGTGTCCAAGCATCAATGTGCGATCGGAATGCTAGGCAATGACTCCCACATGCTACATGGCCAGCCTACCCACTGGAACCCACTTGGCACGTGTCAAGTGCTCACTTAACCACGATTGCCAATTCCCAATAGTGATTGCCTTCAACCATGCAGCCAGAGGCCTCAGCAGTCGGTGGGGTTTGTGGGTGATCGGTTGGGCAACCGAGCAGGGACAGGGTTGCCCCCGGAATGGGGTTGGGATCCAAGGGTTGGCATGGTGGTGCCGCAAGCGATTGCCCCTCCTTCCCCATGGTGGCCGCCCCTGCGGAGGGTCCCCCACCACCGCCAAGCACTGAGGTGGAAAGCCCAGCGCCACTGTTCTCTTTACCTGTGAGCAAAGATTGTTACTCACCTCGGCTCCACACAGAAGCCCTTCCGTCAGGTTCACGTTTTTAAAAAGGAGTACTAATCGGCGCCAGCGTGAGCACTTGTTGGGAAGGCTGGTGAATGATGGTAGGCCGTTGGATGATGGGTGGCTCTCGTTAATTGTATGGAAATGGGGCTTAAGTGGTGATAATTGGTTTCTCGGCACGCTACAGCCAAATTCCGAATTTGCCTACGGGAGCTGGCTGGTTACATCGCAAATTGTTTGCCACCTGGCGCGGTTCCCGTTTTTGGTGTCTCCCGCTATTCACCGGCCTCGTTATGCTTGAGCGTGAGTGTAACGAGGCTGGAAGATCGCACCCTTGTTCTAGCTGTATTTTTCTTGCAGAGAGCCACACTGGATTAATGGCGGCATTCTGTGTTGTAACCATCCTGTCATGATATTCAGGTAAACATCATGGTGCAAACATGCATACATACTGATGGACAGATCAACGGACCAATCAGTGTACACACAACACCACAGTCAATCACAGGCAAGAGCATACACACTATAAAACGGGGAACACGACACTTCCCACTCATTCCAGCAGGAGACAGCTCAGGGCACAGAGCTCACAGCAAGCCACTCAGACATCCACCATGTGCTGAGTGCCACTCCAAGATAGTGTTAGGGATAGGTCCACAGATTCAAGGGTAATGAACGAACCACAGTAACCAGTTTACCATTGTAAATATTGTTAGTAATAAAACTGAGTTGTACCATCCACAACCTTGTTGGTTCGTCTATGTAGCAGAGCACCCAACACGACATAGTACCAGGATTGGAACCCGGTAACTGTGAGACCTACCTACGAATCCTCAGGAATCCGCCATCCTGCGCCATGGACACCGCCAGCACGCCGCAGACATTACAAATCGCTGGAAACCTCAATTCTTCCTGGAAGCCACCGAAAGGGAGAGCGCTTCGGACACCAGAAAAATCGCTCTCCTCCTCTCCATGGCAGGGCAACACGCCATCCATGTCTACAACTCCCTGGTGTTCGCGGAAGGTGAGGACAAGACCAAGTACAAGACGGTCCTTCTCAAACTCGAGCAACACTTCAGCGTCGAGGTAAATGAGAGTTTTGAGAGTATCTCTTCCAGCAGCGCCTGCAAGGTAAGGATGAGCCCTTTCAATCTTTCCTTACGCACCTCCGTATCCTCGCGCAGTCCTGCGGTTACAACACCGCCTCCGATTCAATGATTTGGGACCAGATTGTTTTTTGGGGTCACCTCGGGCACCCTACGCCAGCAGCTCCTCAAAATTAAAGGCCTCACCCTAGCCTCCGCAATCGAAGCCTGTGTCCTTCATGAAAACACGACCAGCTGCTACTCCCAATTTCAAGCGGCCAAATCGGTGTGGCAGGGGTCCTACGCGGCCGGATCGGCAAGGCAGGCGTCCTACAAGGCCGAAGGGGTCCAGGCGATTGAGTCCCTCACGGCCCGGACGAGGGCAGCCATTTCACGCGCTTTTCGCGGCCTCCCGTGTTTGTGCGCGCCAAAAAAGACGTTGACGCAGAGGGACGTGATGCGCAGGCGCGCTCGACGCAAGACCGAACTGCGCATGCGCGGTGGCACAACGAGCGCCACGACGTGCGGCAACTGCGGACCCACACATTTAAAGTGGCAATGTGCGGCAAAAAAACGACAATGCCTCCGCTGTGGCAAGATGGGCCACTACGCTGCCTGCTGTCGAGCAGCTCAACCTGCCAATGCTCCCCAATTCCGACAACCTCGCAGGGACGTGCGGACCATTCAGCCTCCGTACTACGAGTCGTGCCCAGACGACATCCAAACCAGTGACACAGACAACCGGGACGCCTTCCGTGTTGCAGTCATTGATAGGAACCGGATGTCTCCAGGCAGGACCCACCAGTCGATGCCAGTGAACAGCGTCAATCCGGGGGATGAATGGTGTGCCACCCTAACGGTCAACCGATCACCGATAACATTCTGTCTGAACACTGGTGCCTCCGCCAACTTAATAGCATGGTCAGCCTTTTAGGCCTTGAAGGTCAGACCACCAATTCGGCCATCCCGTTGCAAGATGGTCGTCTACAATGGAAACGTTATCCCAGCCATGGGATCTTGCCAGCTCCAGGTGACACACAACACATACACGGCCACACTGTCCTTCGAAATAGTCGGATCATCAAAGGACTCCCTGCTAGGCGCACAGGCATGCAAGGTTCTCCACCTCGTGCAGCGGGTCCACGCTCTGTCTCCAGAAGGCACATCAGACTTCCCGGATGCAGAATTTAGGGCACAGCTTCAATCGCTCCTCGCCCACAACCAGGAGGCATTCGAGGGCATGGGCAAACTGCCCTATACCTACAGAATACGGCTCAAACCGGACGCCACCCCGGTCATTCACGCATCTCGCAGGGTCCCAGCGCCAGTCAAAGGCCGCCTCAAGCAGCAGCTGCAGGATCTCCAGGGCCAAGGGGTGCTATCCCGGGTCACAGAGCCCACGCCATGGGTCAGCTCCATGGTGTGTGTTAAGCCCTCTGGGGAACTCCGGATCTGCATTGACCCGAAAGACCTGAACAACAACATAATGAGGGAACACTACCCCATACCCAAATGGGAAGAGATCACGAGCGAAATGGCCCGGGCTAAAATCTTTACAAAGCTGGATGCCTCAAAGGGTTTTTGGCAGATCCAACTGGACCAGTCCAGCAGGAAGCTGTGCACCTTCAACACTCCTTTCGGCAGGTTCTGCTATAACAGAATGCCGTTTGGCATCATCTCGGCATCCAAGGTCTTTCACAGGATCATGGAGCAGATGATGGAGAGCATCGAAGGGGTGCGCGTCTACGTTGACGACGTCATCATCTGGTCCACCACACCACAGGAGCACATCAATAGTCTCCAGCGCGTCTTTGCGTGGATACGGGAAAATGGCCTGCACCTCAACTGAGCCAAGTGTTCTTTCGGCCAAACTGAGCTGAAGTTTCTGGGGGACCACATATCCCGGTCAGGGGTCCGTCCGGATGCAGACAAGGTGAGCGCCATTACAGCCATGCCGCAGCCGGCAGACAAGAAAGCAGTGCTACGCTTCCTAGGCATGGTCAACTTCCTGGGGAAGTTCATTCCCAACCTTGCCTCCCACACGACGGCTCTTCGCCACCTAGTCAAGAAGTCCACAGAGTTCCAGTGGCTGCCCGCACACCAGAAGGAATGGGAGGAGCTCAAAATTAAGCTCACTACAGCCCGGTTGTCTTTCGACACATCTCGTGACACTAAAATTTCGACTGATGCCAGACAGTCCGGCATTGGGGCGGTACTCCTACAGCGGGATGACACTGCGTCATGGGCCCCGGTCGCCTATGCCTCGCGGCCATGACCCCCACAGAACAGCGCTACGCGCAGATCGAAAAGGAGTGCCTGGGTTTGGTAACCGGAATAGACAAGTTCCATGACTACGTGTATGGTCTCCCCCAGTTTACCGTTGAGACTGACCATCGTCCCCTGGTCAGCATCATACACAAGGACCTGAACGAGATGACCTCTCGCCTCCAGCGCATCCTACTCAAACTCAGGAGGTATGACTTCCAACTGGTCTACACCCCGGGAAAGGACCTTATCATTGCGGATGCCTTATCTCGAGCAGTGAGCACACCGCCCGACTCGGAGGGGTTCGTCTGTCAGTTCGAAGCGCAGGTGGCCTTCACATCGGCAATTCTGCCAGCCGATGACTCCAGTCTGGCCAGTATTTGCCGGGAGACTGCGGTTGACCCTCTTCTACAACGTGTGATGCGCCACATGACGGGAGGGTGGCTCAAAGGACAGTGCCCGCAGTTCTACAATGTCCGGGACGACTTGGCCGTCATTGATGGTGTACTCCTAAAGCTGGACCGGATTGTGATTCCACACAGCATGCACAAGCTGGTACTCGACCAACTACACGAAGGCCATCTGGGGGTCGAGAAGTGCAGACGGAGGGCCCGAGAGGCGGTATACTGGCCGGGCATCAGTGATGACATTGCCAATATGGTGCTCAACTGCCCCACCTGCCAAAAGCTTTAGCCGGCGCAACCTCCTGAGACGCTTCAGCCCCATGAGCTGGTGACGTCCCCCTGGGTGAAGGTGGGTATGGACCTTTTTCACGCGCTTGGCAGGGACTATGTAATCGTCATAGATTACTTTTCAAACTATCCAGAGGTCATACGCATGCACGATTTGACATCGTCCACTGTCATAAGGGCCTGCAAAGACACCTTCGCTCGCCACGGCATTCCGATTCCTGTCATGCCGGACAATGGGCCCTGTTTTGTCAGCCACGAATGGTCTTCCTTTGCTGCTTCGTATGGCTTCACACACGTGACTTCCAGCCCTCTGCATCCCCAGTCCAATGGAAAGGCGGAGAAGGGCGTTCACATCGTCAAGCGGCTCCTCTGCAAGGCTGCTGCTGCCGGATCAGATTTCTGCTTAGCCCTGCTAGCCTATCGCTCGGCCCCACTAGCCACTGGCCTCTCACCAGCCCAGCTGTTGATGGGCCGCGCCCTCAGGACCACTGTGCCATCCATTCTGGTCCCCACAACCAACCATGCTCCAGTACTGCACAGAATGCAACAGCGCGTTCGCCAGAAGGTGGCACATGACACACGGGCAACTGATCTTCCCGCCCTGGCGCCTGGTGACGATGTCTGCATCCACCTACCAGAAGGTGGCTGGTCAGCACCTGCCGAAGTTCTCCGACGCGTGGCTCCCCACTCGTTCCTGGTTCGCATGCCTGATGGCTCCATTCGCAGGCACAATCACCGGGCTCTTCGCCTGCTTCCACGCTCGCTACGGAAACTTACACCGGTGCCACGCCCTTCTGTTGTTCCTGATGTCGACTTCATGGAGCTTCCTGCCACCATGCCCATTCCATCGTCGCCCGTGGCCAGGCCCATTCCTCAGCCGGTGAATCCTGGCCTACCCTTGAAGCGGTCAACCCAAATTCGTCGCCCACCTACTAGGCTGGACTTATGAGCCTGTTTGAACATTGAGCTCACTGATGTATCATACCACTGTGTTAATATGTTTCTCTTTTTCCTTGTCATTACAGGAGTTCGTTTTGACGTTTAACATTTCCACGTGTTTTGTTTATGGTACAACCTCGTTGCTCTGTTGCACCTGACATCGCCCCATGTATATAGTTTAGCCTCATGTACATGCTGTAGGATATTGCACACACACACATTCAGCTGCACTCAGTACACATATCTATTTATAACCACATAGGCACATGTTCTTGTAAAAAAAGGGATGTCATGATATTCAGGTAAACATCATGGTGCAAACATGCATACATACTGATGGTCAGATCAACGGACCAATCAATACACACACAACACCACAGGCAAGAGCATACACACTATAAAACGGGGAACACGACACTTCCCGCTCATTCCAGCAGGAGACAGCTCAGGGCACAGAGCTCACAGCAAGCCACTCAGACATCCACCATGTGCTGAGTGCCACTCCAAGATAGTGTTAGGGATAGGTCCACAGATTCAAGGGTAATGAACGAACCACAGTAACCAGTTTACCATTGTAAATATTGTTAGTAATAAAATTGAGTTGTACCATCCACAATCGTGTTGGTTCGTCTGTGTAGCAGAGCACCCAACATGACACATCCCATGATTTGTTTGTGATTCTACCTGGAATTCATATGGTAGAGTTGGATCAGTGGGATTGTGTTTGATCATAAATATTTAACTACCTTTCTATTTGAGAAACATAAAACATTTCCATTTCATTCTATTTTGGAATTGCAGGTTTTATTATGGTATTTTTAAAAAATCATTTAAATGTTGCAAATTTTATTTTATAAGAACACCGAAAACAGGCCCTGCAATGAACCATCTGTTCTTTATCAAGTTAGGCAGTTGTGCAGAAAAATGAAACTGTTTATCCTGACACTTTACATGTGTTACTTGTGTTAGGATTCTCAGCAGAGCAAAAGCAATGGGACTGATGCCAATAGCGAGAGGATAGTTTCCTGGGTCTGCAGTTTAGCGCATCGTGAATAGTTGTCCCCATTATATTTTCCAGTTGGATAATCTACTGCAGAGCACAATGAAAGAATTTGCAAAGTTCTAATGCCTCGAAATTTAATGACATACCTATCTTCAGCTCTTATTTTAAAATATTGCAATTATTTTAGTTATTCACAAAGAAAACAATGTTTATTCTGTGCATTTATTTAGTGCTCCTTTATTTTCTAAAAGTCATCTCATACTGTGTGGTATTATGTAGTTTTGCGTGACTGCCCAGCATAAATATCTGGAGTTGTGTGTGTCTTAGAATCATTTAAATACTGGTAAATGATCACCAAAACCAGTAATTTGTTTCAGCTATTCTACATGAAAATACAACAATATCCTTGCTATATAATTCAGTCGAGGTTAGAATTGAGGATAGGATTTATTTAAATTCAATTAATTTACTTGACTGCTCAACTACAGTCCTTTATCTATTACCCTAGCCCCCTTTGAGATTGCATTAAGTCATTCGATCTGATAAATGCCTTACATTTGTTGGAATAACCAAACAAACCAATGTATATTTTTTAACTGCTGCCCTTTGATTAGAGGGTCACAGTGTAAACTCCAGCTTGACCCTCATCAGTTCATATCCAATTTTTGAACAGTCTTAAATTTATCAGAATGCATTCCCACCTTTGACCAATGGAAGTCAGAGAACCAAATTGCTATATTTTACAGTTCCGGCTTTCCTAAAGCCACAGCAGAGTAATATGTTCAGGTGGTTTCACCTTGCAATCAATCAGCCCATCAAAGCTATCCGTAATAACTTGAGAGAGAAAAAAAATCTGCTTTTACTCGCATTGAGCTTTCCAGAATTGAATATATCATGTGCTATCAATTATTAACAACATATCCTAATTCTTTTATCTTCCACATATCATTGCATCAAGTCTGTCACCCAACAGGAATAAATTGTCAGATTGATTATCCATTTTGAGATTTGGATAAACCATGCAATGTCTCAGTGTAAAATGCTGAGGTATGATCTTCACCTGCATTCTTTTTCTCTTGTTTTCGGCAACAGCGTCTCGCTGTTCAACCAGAAAAAGGTGATAGTGCTTTAGAATTATGAATTGCTTTATGATTTGATTTCTAACTAACTTGTTTGCAGTTTTTTTTGTTCAAGTTATTTTGACCAGGTTGAAATTTATTTTGGGAACCGTCCCTTGAGTTTAAAGACTGCACGTCTTTTGCTTCTAGTAATAAATTATTCTTATGTCCCCAAAGAACAACACTTTGTTTGCTCAAAAAGGCTCGTGCTTGTAAAATACCAGGGCTCATTCTCTGTTTTACTTTCATCCTTGTTGAATGAGATATTATAAGTTCATAAGATAAAGGAGCAGAATTAGGCCATTCGGTCTATTGAGTCTGCTTCGCCATTCTATCATGGCTGATATGTTCCTCATCTGTTACCGACAAACCAAGTGCTGGATTTCAAAATCTACCAGAGCACCTCCTTCCCAGGAGCAGGAGTAAGCAATTTAGCTTCCCAAGCCTAAACACCTTCAATGTGATCATGGCTGATACCATCATGGTCTCAATTCCACTGTCCTGCCCGTTCTCCATAACCCTTCAACCCATTACAAATTAAAAATCTGTCTTAACTCCTCAAATTTACTCACTCCTGCATCCACCACACTCTGGGGTAGCGAATTCCACAGATTCACAACCTTTGGGAGATGTAGTTTTTCCTCAACTCTGTTTTAAATTTGCTACCTCTTATTCTAAGATTATGACCTCGTTTTACAATGCCCTCCAAGAGGAAGCATCTGCTCGACGTCTACTTTATCCATACCTTTTATCATCCTGTTGACCTCAATTAGGTCTCCCCTCATTCTTCTAAACTCCAGAGAATATAGGCCTAAACTGTTCAATCTCTCCTCATTCGAGAAACCCCTCATCTCTGGAATCAATGTAGTGAACCTCCTCCAATGTCACTACATCTTTCCTTCAATGAGGGGACACAAACCATGCACAATACTCCAGGTGCGGTCTTACCAATGCCTTGTATCAATAACACTTCCTTACCATTATTCTCAATTCCTTTTGCTCTAAATGACAACGTTCCATTTGCTTTCCTTATCTGCTGCACCTGCATGCTCGTTTTCTGTGACTCAGGCACGAGGACACCCAGATCCCTCTGCACCAGAGCACCCCAAAGTCTCTCCCCATTTCGATAATAAGTTGCCTTTCCATTTGTTTCGTCCAAAATGCATGACCTCACACTTATCCACGTTAAACTCCATCTGCCACATTTTGGCCCACTCTCCTAACCTATCTATATCCATTTGTAAGATCCTTATTTCCTCATTGCAACTTACTGTCCCACCTATTTTTGTGTCATCTGCGAATTTGGCTACAGAACCTTCGACCCCTGTATCCAAGTCGTTAATATAGATTGTAAATAGCTGGGGCCCAAGGACTGAACCTTGTGGAACCCCACTAGTTACATTTTGCCATCCAGACAAAGACCCATTTATTCCAACTCTCTGTCTCCTGTCTGTCAGCCAGTCTTCTATCCAAGCTAATAAATTACGTCTAATCCCTTGTGAATTAATCTTCTGTGCGGCACCTTAGGAAATGCCTTCCGGAAGTCCAGATATACTACATCTACAGGATCCCCATTATCCACTTTGCTTGTTATATCTTCAAAGAACTCTAGAAAATTAGTCAAACATGATTTGCCCGTCATAAAACAATGCTGACTCTGATGGATAGTGTTTTGGCTTTCCAAATGTCATGATATTACATCCTTGATAATTGATTCTAACGTGAGGGATTTATAGCTGGAGTACATAAGAACATAAAAACTAGAAGCAGGAGTAGGCCATCTGGCCCCTCGAGCCTACTCCACCATTCAATGAGATCATGGCTGATCTTTTGTGAACTCAGCTCCACTTTCCGGCCCGAACACCATAACCCTTAATCCCTTTATTCTTCAAAAGACTATCTATCTTTATCTTAAAAACATTTAATGAAGGAGCCTCTACTGCTTCACTGGGCAAGGAATTCCATAGATTCACAACCCTTTGGGTGAAGAAGTTCCTCCTGAACTCAGTCCTAAATCTACTTCCCCTTATTTTGAGGCTATGCCCCCTAGTTCTGCTTTCACCCGCCAGTGGAAACAACCTGCCCGCATCAATCCTATCTATTCGCTTCATAATTTTATATGTTTCTATAAGATCCCCCCACATCCTTCTAAATTCCAACGAGTGCAGTCCCAGTCTACTCAACCTCTCCTCGTAATCCAACCCCTTCAGCTCTGGGATTAACTTAGTGAATCTCCTCTGCACACCCTCCAGTGCCAGTACGTCCTTTCTCAAGTAAGGAGACCAAAACACGCAAAGGGACTTGGGAGTCCTAGTCCAGGATTCTCTAAAGGTAAACTTGCAGGTTGAGTCCGTAATTAAGAAAGCAAATGCAATGTTGTCATTCATCTCAAGAGGCTTGGAATATAAAAGCAGGGATGTACTTCTGAAGCTTTATAAAGCATTAGTTAGGCCCCATTTAGAATACTGTGAGCAATTTTGGGCCCCACACCTCAGGAAGGACATACTGGCACTGGAGCGGGTCCAGCGGAGATTCACACGGATGATCCCAGGAATGGTAGGCCTAACATACGATGAACGTCTGAGGATCCTGGGATTATATTCATTGGAGTTTAGGAGGTTGAGGGGAGTTCTAATAGAAACTTACAAGATAATGAATGGCTTAGATAGGGTGGATGTAGGGAAGTTGTTTCCATTAGCAGGGGAGACTAGGACCCGGGGGCACAGCCTTAGAATAAAAGGGAGTCACTTTAGAACAGAGATGTGGAGAAATTTCTTCAGCCAGAGAGTGGTGGGTCTGTGGAATTCATTGCCACAGAGGGCGGTGGAGGCCGGGACGTTGAGTGTCTTTAAGACAGAAGTTGATAAATTCTTGATTTCTCGAGGAATTAAGGGCTATGGAGAGAGAGCGGGTAAATGGAGTTGAAATCAGCCATGATTGAATGGCGGAGTGGACTCGATGGGCCAAATGGCCTTACTTCCACTCCTATGTCTTATGGTCTTAAAACTGAACACAATACTCCAGGTGTGGCCTCACTAACACCTTATACAATTGCAGCATAACCTCCCTAGTCTTAAACTCCATCCCTCTAGCAATGAAGGACAAAATTCCATTTGTCTTCTTAATCACCTGTTGCACCTGTAAACCAACGTTTTGTGACTCATGCACTAGCACACCCAGGTCTCTCTGCACAGCAGCATGTTTTAATATTTTATCATTTAAATAATAATCCCTTTTGCTGTTATTCCTACCAAAATGGATAACCTCACATTTGTCAACATTGTATTCCATCTGCCAGACCCTAGCCCATTCACTTAGCCTATCCAAATCCCTCTGAAGACTTCCAGTATCCTCTGCACTTTTTGCTTTACCACTTATCTTAGTGTCGTCTGCAAACTTGGACACATTGCCCTTGGTCCCCAACTCCAAATCATCTATGTAAATTGTGAACAGTTGTGGGCCCAACACTGATCCCTGAGGGACACCACTAGCTACTGATTGCCAACCAGAGAAACACCCATTAATCCCCACTCTTTTCTTTCTATTAATTAACCAATCCTCTATCCATGCTACTACTTTACCCTTAATGCCATGCATCTTTATCTTATGCAGCAACCTTTTGTGTGGCACCTTGTCAAAGGCTTTCTGGAAATCCAGATATACCACATCCATTGGCTCCCCGCACTGGTAATGTCCTCAAAAAATTCCACTAAATTAGTTAGGCACGACCTGCCCTTTATGAACCCATGCTGCGTTTGCCCAATGGGACAATTTCCATCCAGAGTACCAGCACATCTTTGGGTTACCCCCGCTATGATATCCCAGAACTTGGAAGTTATGGGCCAAGACAATTTACTGCAGCTCTTTTGCACTGTAGCCATCTGGGATGGCCACTTCCAGAATACAAAATGGATGCTCGCAATGAATGTAATGGACAATGTTAGGAAAGCAAGCAGGCACATAGCCTGTATGCGTATTGGGAAGGCAGCTCCCAGACGGGACTGAAACTGTAGGTCAATTAACATATTGATGGCCCATCTCTGGGAACAAAGGAAAGATACTCAAGCAACCGATACAGCTCCAGACATCCCGGCGCCAGTACCCCAAACCGAAAGCGCAAACAAAGCAAGGCCAACGGCCTAAGACACGCCCAGCCATCAGGGCATCCACCCCTTTATTGGTCAAGATCAATACCAGTGATCGAGAAGCGGCCCAATTAATTGGGGCCAAGTTTAAGGCCCGCCCAAAAGCGCGCGAAGCCCCTCCGGGCATAAGAAAAAAACCCCGAGAGAGAATCGCTCTCTTGGACTCGGCTCTCAAAGCGGAGAGACCCGCCCACCAGCTGCACCAGAAGCAAGTAAGTCCAAGGTCAACGCTCACTACCTGACGGACGACCTTAGCTGTTCTCTTGTATACCTTCGAACCCAACAGCCTCAGATCCGAACAACGGCCATTGTTCCTCTGACTGAGTGGGCACCCGAAGCTAAGTATAGGCATTAGCGTTAGAAATAGTTTAGTTTGTAGTACTTTGTGCATGTGTAGATCTTACTGTGTGTGTAAATAAATAGTATTGACTTTGAACTAACTAACTGGTGTATTGGCTCTTTGATCAGTATTCGGGTTTGAACCTTGTGGCGGTATCGCGAGATACCTGGCGACTCTAAAGCAAACATAATTAGGATTAAGGAAGGAGACCACATTGACCGCCTTATTTAGAAACAGAGAAACAGAGCAGCAGCACCCTGTATGTTCTCCTTGGACCTCAAATTTATTTTCTATTATCTCCTGTCCCTTCTTTTGCATGGTAAGTAAATGAACTTTCTACCTGTGTTCATTGTCAATTTATGGCATTGAGTTTAATTTGTCCTTGCAAATATTTCTGTTTAATTATTTCAAGAGTTTAATTTATTCCACGAATACATTTCTCTGATGGCTTGATGTGAATTTTATTGCGTTTTTTTTAATCGTCATGTACACTACAGACATACAAGTGACATTTTTTGAAATAATTGCTTTGTTATTATTGGCTGAAACTGTTACTGATGGCCAAAAAAATATTGTGATGAGGGTAGTGGAACATATTTCTTATATCATGTCAGTAATCCAAGTAAAATAAAAACTTATTGTACTTGGGACCTACGTTTTAAAATCATGCTTCATTGACTTATATTCATAACTACTTGGAGCAACTTCTGTATCCTCTCTCAAATTACTACTTAAATCAGTGTTCTGAAGAGGGTACGTTCGAAGAATGGTTCCAGTACAGAAGGAAGTCAATCGAGTCAGTACTGGCCATCTGACGGAGCAACTTGGTTCATGCCAGTACCACCCCCCTTTTTTTTTCAGATAATGATTCAATTCCCTTTGGAAAGCTTTAATTGGCCCTGCTTCTACCAGTCTCATGCAGAACATTGCAGGTTTGCATGAAAATGTTTATCCTTATCGCCATTGCTTTTGCCAATTATCATCTGTGCCTTTTGGTTCTCGATCCATCAACCAATAAGAACAGTTTCTCCCTATCTCTACTGTCCGTACCCCTCATGATTTTGAATACCTCTATCAAATCTCCTCCAAGGATAGCATTTCCAATCTTTCTACATAACTGCAGTTCCTCATCCCAGGAACCATTGTGAATCCTTTGTGCACCCTCTCCAGTAGCTTCACATCCCTTCTAAAAACTGGTGCCCAAAGCTGGACGCTATACTTCAATTGAGTTCGAACCATGTCCTATACAGATTTAACATAATGTCCTTGGCTTTTGTACTCTATGGCTATGTTGATGAAGCCCAGGGTGATTTGTGTTATTAACCACCCCCTCAACCTGCCCTACCAACAATGGATCAAAGGTGATTTCAATAAACAAATGATTCATGCAGTTTGTGGAGTGTAAGTGAATTAGAAAGTAGGAAAGATTACTTCCCTTTTTAGGATATGGTCTTCCGCTTTCTTTCCATGCAATTTATCCTGCACGTACATTGTCCTTCCTTTCATGCTGTTTGGGGCAATTTGGACTTTTTATCTTGAGATAAAATTTTGTTCGCACTGACTCCACTATTTCTGTTAAAATAGAACTGGGTTGCCATACAGTGGGGCAGATTATATTGCTCTGGCTCGGTTCAGTAGTATGTGAAGGATAGATTATATGGAAATCGTAAGGAAGATAATTCTAAAGGGGGTTACTTTATATTCCTTAAGTATTGCTGAAACACTTGGCTAATTGGAACTCACTTTATATTGGACTTAATTCTATCTGATTCTTCCAGTCTTAACGTAGAAAACACATGATTGTAATTTGTTGCGAACAGTACCCGTCAAGTGTAAAGCTGATTGATGGATATAAGTTTTTCTTACAAAAACTATAGTACAATTGTATAATGTCCATAATAATGAAGTTCACTCAATTTGCAATGCAGAGTATAAAATGGTGAATAAAATTCAACACAGTACTGTGCATTTCTTAGTTCACAACATCTTTGAAATAAAGTAATTATAATGTTCATTTCATGGAATAAAGTTAGTTGCATAGTGTTCTGGAAACTATTAACAATACATTTAGCAGAGATTGAATTGGTTTACTTTTTTACATGGGGTATAATAAATGCCGTAATATTTGTAACTTATTTCCACCAACTGAAATTATGTGCAGAGATATGGCGCGAGATTCTCTGGCCTCCCCACGGTGTGTTTCTTGGCGGTGGGAGGTGGCCAGCCATTGGCCAGCAGCGGGTTCTTCTGATCCCGCTGCTATCAGTGTGATTTCCCATTGAATCCACCCCAGGCAGCCGGGAAACCCGCAGTGGAGGCACACCGTCGGCAGGACTGGAAGGCCGGAAGATCCCGCCAGTAGTTTCAACCTAATGTTATTAAATGCACACCATAATATATTCTCTAATCTTCTTTCACAGAGACAATTCAAGCTTTCGAAATACGAAAATCACGTTATGAGATCTTCATTACACTCCATTTGTTTAGTTAAAAGGTATGCTCTGCTTCATTTTAGAGGAACACCCTCATTGAAAAAGAATTTTTGGAAAGGGATCATGTTCATTGTCAATCCCAATTGGGACATTATTATTTCAGGGAAGAATTATTCTGCCATTGGTCAATTATTGTTATGATCGAATCAAACTTTCTTTTTTATTTTTTTTAAGTCAAGTTGAGTCTCTGATGCTCATATCTCCTATTTCTAAACAATTGTTACGTTTGTTTTGAAATTTGTGAATATTGTAAATGTTTGTATTTCATGGGTACATAAGTATCATAGAGTGGATAAAAGTCATAGGTGGAATTTAATACCTTTGGTGGTGGGAGGCATTTAATGAGGCGGGATGGTGGGTGGCTCACCAAAGGAGACCACGACAAGCAAACGTGTCTGCAATCGCTTGCAGGCTCGGGTACGCAGGGAGGCAGGTAGGTCAATCCCTTGTTCAGATACATTTGGAGTCTCATCGAGGGACCCAGGATCAGGAAGGGTTGGGTCTGCTGAGAACCATTGCCCAGCCCTTGCTGCTGACTCTCCTCATCCACGACCTCACACCCCCATCCTGCCATCACTCACCTATGACCTGGGATCCAGTGACAATCCTAGGCCTCAGGTGGATGTTGTACCCGCAGCAGCCACCACCTCCCCAGTTGCACTTCTATTCAATATTGGCCAGCAGCTTCGGCCAGCTGGATTCCTGTCCCAGGGTCCATGATTCTGGGAAAGGCCCATCACTCTCCAGTTAACTTCGTGAGTGGCACTTAATTTGGTGGACCTCTTTAAGAGAGGTGACGAAGGTCTCTTTCCAGCTCTTAAGCTAGTGGGTGAGATCCCAATTGTCTCCATTAAATATTACCCAATGAGTCATCTTGCTGTGTATATAAATTATTGGTTTCTACTTGACTCATGGCATTTTCATATTTTCTCATCTTCCTAATTTATTTTCACTACTTCCTTTTACCTTTTTGTTCAGCCTGTTTGATCTTTTGCTTTTATAAATAAATGCTACATTTGGGAAAACAATTTTATTTGAAGATGTAAAGGTTTGAATCAGAAGCAAAACTTCACATGATTTGTCCGTTTGGTGCTATTTTCAAATAAAGAGCACTTTATGACTGAAAGCATTTAATGTGTTGTGTATTTAATCTGGCTGTCTCCCTTGTGTTTGCCATAGCCCATTGCTTATTGGAGATGATAATCAGGGTATAGTGTGTTTTAAAATCTTGGTAAGGATGATATCCAAAGATGTACAATGTCGCAAAGATTAGTGGTAGGCCTGAGGTTGGGAATATTTAGGAACCAGTTAAGGATGACTTAACCTAAAAGGGAGAAATTGAAGTATGAGTGAAAGCTAGCAAGGAATATTAAAAACAGATAATAAACGCTTCTGCAAGTGTACAAAATGAACATTGGTCCCTTGGAGAGTTAGGCTGGGGAATTAATAATGGGAAACAAGGAAATGGTAGACTTTGAACAAGTATTTTGTACCTGGCTTCACGTTAAAAAAAATCATGATCCCAAGAATAGTAGAGAAGTGGAGGCAAAAGCAAGGGAATAACAAACTTTTAAAAAATCATGATCACTAGAAGAAAAAGTGTTAGGAAAACTAGTCGGACGAAATCCCCATGACTGGGTGGCCTGCATCCTCGGGTCTTGAAGGAATTCATTGCAGAGATGGTGGATGCATTGGTTGTAATCTTCCAAAATTCCCTAGATTCTAGAAATGTCGCAGGAGGTTAGAAAACTGCAACTGTAACACCACTATTCAAGTAACGAGGGAGACAAAGGAAACTATAGGCCAGTTAGTCTAACATTTGTCATTGGGAAAATGCTAGAATCCATTATTAAGGAAGTAGCAACAAGACATTTAGAAAATCATAGTACAATCAAGGAGAGTCATTATGGTTTTGTGAAAGGTAAATTGTGTTTGACAAATTTATTGGAGTTCTTTAAGGATGTAACAAGCAGGGTGGATAAAGGGGAATCAGTAGATGTGTATTTGGATTTCCAAAAGGCATTTAATAAGGTGCCACATGAAAAGATTACGACACAAAATAAGAGCTTCTGGTGTTGGGGATACGGGTAGAGGATTGGTTCATTTAGGAAACGAGTTGGGATAAATGGATCATGTTTAGGTTGGCAAATTGTAACTGGAGGAGTGCCACAGGGACCAATTAGTACTCTGGCCTCGACTATTTACAGTTATTAATTGCTTGGATGAAGTGACTGACTATTGTAACCAAATTTGCTGCTAATACAAAGATAGATAGGAAAGCAAGTTGTGAAGAGGATACCAAGAGTCTGCAAGCTGATGGGTTAATGAGTGAGCATTGTAATGTGGGAAAATAAAAGGTTGGCGGGAAGAATAAAATGTGGTGGAGAGGACGGAATGGTATAGTGCAGAGGATTCCGGGTGCCCTTGTACATGAATCACAAAAGGTTAGTATGCAGGTACAGCAAGTGATTAGGAAGGCATGTGAAATGTTTGCCGTTATTGCAAAGGGAATGGAGTAAAACAGTATTGCCCATCCCTAATTACCCTTGAGGGGTCAGTTAAGAGTCGACCACATTGCTGTGGGTCTGGAGCTACGTATAGACCAGACTAGGTAAGGGTGACAGATTTCCTTCCCTGAAGGACATTAGTGAACCAGATGGGTTTTAAGACAATTGACAATGGTTTCATGGTCATCATTAGACTTTTAGTTCCACATATATTATTGAATTCAAATTCCACCATCTGCTGTGGCGGGATTTGAACCTGGGTCCCCAGAGCACTACTCTGGATTGCATCAAATTATGATGTCTATTGCAGCACAAAACGCTTTATCGCTAATAGTCATTTTTTAAAGCAACAAAAGACATCCCTCAAAAGCTCAATTATAGTTTGGCCCAAAACTTCTGATCAGAGTGTGAACCCTATGTCTGGCATTGATCGGACAGAAAACCATTGGTGGCAGGGGGGAATTGTATTGCTGTGGATACTAGCTGAAGGCATTATTACCCAGGAGTTAAGAGTAGGATTTTTCTTTTTAATGTTACGATACTAGCTCGGTAGATTATAACTTTTATTTTTTTATTTAGAGACCTGAATGAAGTCACAGGAATGCCGATAAACTTTTAACAAAAGAATAAAACATTTATTGAACAAGGAAAGATTAACTATAATGTACTACTTCTTCATCCTGGTTATACCTTTATAGATATAAACATATTTATAATGATGGCACAAGTTACAAAATATATTTTGTACTCCATATTCTCAGTACGTATACAGTGCATATAAACCAATAGGCGAAATGTAGTCAGGCACTGAAACCAAGTGGCAGATGCCACCCAAAACAACTTTAGTGGATTTCTCAGATGCCTGTCACACTGAGCCAACTGGTCTCATTGGAACTCTTGACTTTCCAAACTCCACGCTCTAAGGACAGACTTTGGAATCGTCTCTCACAACGCTTCATCTCTGATGCCTTTACCAAGATTTTATCCAGATTTCAACCTCTTTTCAGTATTCCTCTGCCCTGGACTATCATGTGCATTCAAGCTTCCACACAATCTCTCAGATACCCATCCAAGCCAACAGAAGACTACTGCCTCACAGGCTGTGTAAAGGCATCACAAACCTTAGGATTACATCAGATATCTGGCTTCTCACTAGCTGATGTTTCCAGGTCTGCACCTTGCAGAGCTCTGTCTTTAACTGGGAACCCCTTTCTGCTCTTCTAACTTCAGTGCACTGTACCTTTGTTGCTCTGTTTCGGTCCCAACAGTGTCACCAATACTGTGGTTATTTCTATTTATCTTAGTGAACCACAAGCCTTCCCTTATATCGATCAATTGACCACACAACCAGTTAGTTAGTTCAAAAGATGGTTTATTTACATACACAAAAGTTATCTCAACATGCAAACACAATATCTACTACGAGTTAAACTACACCTATCAGCTACAATAACCTATACTTAACTCCAGGGCAACTGGCACTGTGCAAATGGATAAGGCCTTTATCTGGATTTCACTTGGCTGGTTTGAAAAAAGTGACTCTGTCTCTGCTGGGCTCATCCGTCAGGTAGCGATCGTTGGTCTTGAACTTAGCTGCTGTTCCTGCTGCAATTGGGTTGGCACAGGCCGGATCCAAACGAGCCAGAACACATGGCTGTGTCCTCTTTTATCCCTCTGGGATTTTGCGCTCTTTGGGGCGGTCCTTAACCTTGGACCCAATAGTTCGACAGGGCTTTGATCCCTCTCTTCAATTTCGGCCAATAAAGGGGCGGGTGCCTTGGTAGCTGGGCGGGTCCTTAGCGGTTATTGACCTTGGCAGTTGTGCTTTCTGAGTAAAGGGAGTGGTGCCGATCAGTCTGTGGCTGAACTGGTTGCTTGATTGGAGTTCTATTGTCCTGGGAAAATGGGCCGTTAAAATGCAAACGAGCGGGGGTTTCGATCAGGCCTGGTTACCTGTGTTTTAGATACACATAGGCTCCGAATCTGTCTGAGTCCTGGGTTGGCCATAATTCCCAATGGTCCTTTGCAGGTGGCTATCTTAGATGGCTACATTCCGTCCTTTTGACCCTGAACGCGAAGCGTGGTGGATCACACTATTGATCTCTGTTCTTCCTCGGTGGACCGGTCACCCTTGGTCAAGGCAAGGTTCTACTCTACTCTATCTTATGGACGTTTACCTAATATTTCATTAATACATTCATAAATTAAATCATCTCTAACGGTTACGATAATTTAGGTCACTCTAAAACATTTAATTTATCCGCACAGTTGATCTCTAGCTAACGCTATCTAAGCTACTCTCACGCTGCTGGTGAATATGAAAGAACTTATATTGAGTACAAAATTTAAAACAGCAGCATCACATTTCTACTTAATCCTAATAAAGTTAAAGAGGTACATGGTTTATATTTTAGCAGCGATTGTTACATGAGTTCGTTTTGTTGAATACCAAAGAAGGGGGCTCGGACTGTATATACCGGGGAGCAGGAGGCTTTTGCTCGCCATTTACGGAGTCGGAGTGTCTGAATGACACTGGATTATTGCAATTACTAGAAGGGCCTCTACTATGTATGAAAGGAGGTTCCATTTGGCAATGTTTTCGCACCAGGTGGGGGTTTCGATCTCTGCCTTTATTTGTGGTGTAGTGTCTGGGCTGGTGGCGGCCTGTTGTGTGGTAGTGTTCGGGGCAGGTGTAGGGTTTGTTACAAAGGTTCGTTGCGCGCGCAGTTGCAAAAGTCCAGCGATGATCCAAATGCATGTCAGCAGTCCTTGCTTCATCCTGTGTTTTCTGTTTTCCATGTAATCCTGGGGGTGCAAGCATAGTATCTGTTATTATCTTTGGTTAATATCTCGTTTTATTAGTCTTTCTCTCCTTACTCCAATTATCCATTTTGATTGTCACCATGTGTGACTCCCTCATTTTTTTTTTCTTTGAAATACCATTTTGGAGAGACAAGAAATGCAAATTTTTAAAGTACAGAGACTCTCGCAGCTTGTGGTCGATGCGGGGAGTGGTCGGACAATTTCTTCGACCAGTCTTTTCTTTACTTGCAACCAGTGGTGGTTGAGGCTTATCTTAACCAGCCGAATTTCAGGGTGGCCACTTTTATAGATTTTCGTCCCAGGACTCGGAGGCAGTTCGCGTGTAGCAGCGTGTATAGCAGCAGTGATCAGCAACCAATTGTGTCATATGTGTAAATAGCATGTGGGGAACAACTAGGGGGTCGTGGGAGGTGAAGGAAAGAAGGGGTGAGCGTATGGAATGTTGCAAAATACATTTGTTATACCACAACCAAAGAGAGAGTAGAGAAGGTGAAACTAAGGCCTGCCAAAGGCAATGCAGAGTGTAGAGAACCATTCCAGACCGTATGAAGTGAAGGGAACATGAGGTGTGTGTGGGCCGCTGCGGGAGAAGAATGGGTGGAATCCCCGGGTAGGGCGATGATTAGTGCCGTTATTCCCTACCTGGGTGGACGGAAAGAGCTTGTAGTTGTGTGGAAACTTGTCATAAAGACTGGGAGAACAGTGATCTGTTTCTCAACAAATGTGTGCCTTTAACTGACATTGGGTTTCATACCCTCGAATCAGAAGAGTAATTTTGTGTCGGGCGACATGAATTAAAACCATGTGGTGGTAGAAGAAGGAGGAAAAAGGCGGGCAGGCTCCATCAGAACTTTGGACACCTTCATACTTAGGCAGTGTCTCTTTCTGATCATCTGGACACCTCAGGGTTCTGTGCCAAACAGTGTTGTAAAAGCATTACCGAAACGAGAGTCAGTATCTGAATCATCACCATTTCCCGGTTGCCAGACTCGTGTTTGCCGTTTCTGTGCCTTGGCCGCGTGGGCCGTCGGATGGTCCGAATCGTCATGCCTTACTAGTCTGCAAGAGTTGTCGCGGTGCCGAAGAGGAGCTTGTTTGTTGCGAGGGGTAGGGGTGGTGGGAGTGGAGGGCAAGTTACTGTGGTCGGGCGGTGGATGTGGCGGTGGCTGGGGGAGGACATATATGGGATCAAAGATGGCTAAGTCGTGGTTCCGGGGGCTGGGGTGACTGGGGGCAGCGAGATCGCAGTGCGATCGCGCCAGTGTTCAGGGATAGTAATCAAATCCGGGAGGCTCTCGCTGTCATCAGAGTCAAGTTCAAGGTGAAAGTCCGTACCTGTGGGCATGGACAAGGGATAAATGCCGGCATGGCTGGGGGAGGGTTGGCGTAGCGGTTGGACTAGGTTGCCAATGGGCGGGGCGTAATCGCCTCCTATTGCCAGAGAGATGTGGTGGGAGTGGCTACATTGTGATCCGTAGACTGAGTTGGTTGATGTGGAACCAACCAGTTTTACCGTTGGGGTACGTTATCTTGTACACGGAGGGGCTCACTTTGCCCGAAATGGAGTAGGGTCCTGCACATTTGGGGGAGAGGAAAGAACTGGGGTTGTAAAGTGAAACCATTACTTGCTGACCGACTACTCTACAGGGTGGACAGTTTTGTCAAAGCAGTCTTTATTCTGCTTCCTTCTAGCACCTAATTGGACAGCTGCAGCGAGTTGTGCCGCTTTAATGGTATCTGTAACCTGTTGGCTGCTTTCGCGTGAGTGAAGGCGGTTACTGTAGGGCTTGCCAGATCGAGACCTAATAAATGTTCAATATCCTTCATGGGCCGTCCGGTCATGAGAGTGTGGGGGGTGAAACCTGTGGAACTGGAAACAGTGTTCCGAATAAACATGAGAGTAAATGGGAGGACTGTGTCTCACGTGGTATTGTTCTGTTGCACCATCTTCCTAATGGTCGCCTTTAAAGTCCGATTCAATCTCTCGACAATGCCACTGGATTTGGGGTGATATGCTATATGGAATTTCTGCCTGATCCCAAAAATTGTTAAAACATTTTGCATGACTCTGCCGGTGAAGTGGGAACCTTGGTCTAACTCAATACTGCGGGGGAGACCCCAGCGTGTGAATATCTGTTGGGTCAAAATCTTAGCGGTGGCCTTTGCTGTGTTTGTCTGTGAGAGAAATGCTTCAACCCTTTAGTAAAGGTGTCAATTGCAACCAGCACGCACTTGAAACCGTTTCTGCAAGGGGGAAGGGGGCCAATGTAATTGATTTGCAAATTTGTCCAAGGACCATTCACAGGTTGGGCACGATGTAATTGTCCTTTCTTTGAGTAACGTTCAGGATTGTTCTGAGCACAGATAAGGCAATTCTCGACATAATGGGTTACATCGCTTTTTAACTCGGGCCACCAACTCAAAGGCCTTAAATGGGCAATGGTATTGTCTATCCCCTGATGTCCGTGTCCGTCATGAAATTGGTAAATGAGCTGGTTTGTGTCCTGGGTGGGGACACATAAATTCTGTTTTAAAAAATTATACCGTCCTGTACAGTCAGTGCGTCCTTCCATTTATGATAGGGGGCTGGGAAGATGCCGTCTAAAACCTGTTTGAGGGTGTCTGCTTTTTGGGCTTGAGATAGATCCTCAATATTGGTCTGGGAAACCTGGACTGAGTGTATCGGTTCACTTTCGGGTGCCTGCCAGAAGTGACCATGGTGTGATCCTGCTTTAGCTAAGGCGTCTGCCTTTACATTCCCAGGTGGGGAGGAGCGATGATGGATTCTTACTTTAATGATACCTTACGTGCGATCTGAGGCTGTCTGGAGAATGTGCTTTAACAACGGGGCAGAGGGTAGGGGTTTTCCATCAGCTGAAACAAAACCTCGAGATTCCCACAGGGGCAGTAATTCTGTTAAACTGTTGCACACATACAGGCTGTCAGAGTGTATGTCTGCGGGAGTTGGAAAAGAGTTGGGGTGCTGAATTACATAGGCTATGGCTGCGAGTTCTGCTGCTTGTGAACCTAGATGGCCGGTCAATTTTAAAGAGATATCTTCTAGTGGGCGTCCCTGCGCGTCTTCCATGTAAATTCCACAACCAGTAATTCTAACTCCATTTTCGATTGTGGAAGAACCGTCTACATAAATTTTAAAGTATCCCCTGTGATTTGGGAATCCTGTGCCTTACTCCTGCTTGTGGGTGTAATGACTTTGGGATAAAGGGTCCTGTGTGGAGTTGGGCTGCTATGATCTGGCACTTGTGGGGTCCCTGCATATTGGAGATTATCAGCCAGAAATGTGTGGGTTTTGGTGCGTTTTACCGTAATGTCCCTGCCTTGTAATAGTAGTGTCCAGCGAGCTGCTCTGATTTGGCTGACTGAACCGTCCTTTAATCTACAGTCTAGTAATAGTTGCGTGGGGGTGTGCTCAGTCAAAATCGTGACTGGGTTGAGGCCTGTGATGTACGCAAAGTACTGTACTGCCCAAAAGACTACAAGCAAGTGCCGTTCGCAGGCTGAGAATCCTTGCTCTACGGGGTCTAATACACTTGAAGCATAGGCTACGGGTCCTAAGTGATAGTGTCATTCTTGCAGGAGTACTGCTGATAGGGTTTGGTCGTTGGTTGCTACTTCTATGGCATAGGGCAAGTCTGGGCCTGGAACGTGTAAAGCGGGGGCTGTGCCTAGGGTGCGTTTTAAATCGTCAATGGCGTCTGTGTGCTGCGGAAGCCATTCCCATGGGGCGTTCGTTTTAAGGAGTTCTGAGAGTGCGGCTGCTTTGGTGGCAAAACCATCTATATAATTTCTGTAATATCCTACCAAACCTAGGAATGACCGGAGTGCAGTGACATTTTGGGGCAGGGGCAATTTAACGAAGGATGCGATCCCTTTTTGCTCAATTTCTCTCTTTCCGTGGGTGATGATGGTGTCTAAATAAAGAACCTTTTCCTTTAAAATCTGGGCCTTTTTGGGGTTTACCTTACATCCGATTGATTGCAGGAGGCCTAGTAATTCAGATAAGACTCTACGTATTCCTCTTTTGTGTCCGTTTGCAAGAGCAGATCATCTACATATTGTATTAGGCATTCAGGTCCGGAAAATTTAGAAAGTCCGTTGGCCAATTGTCGGTGGAAAATGGGGGAGTTATAGAATCCTTGTGGGAGGCATGTCCACATGTACTGCTGTCCTTGAAATGCGAATTTATACTGGCAGGTCCTGTCTTAATGGGATGGACCAGAAGCCATTGCTGATGTCCAGCACTGTGAAATACTTTGCCTGTACTCCCTGTTTGAGCATGGTCGCAGGACTCGTGGCAACAGTGGGGGCTGGTAAAGGGGTTACCTTATTACGTTCTCGGTAGTCGATCGTTAGTCGCCATGAACCATTGGGCTTTTTTACGGGCCAAATTGGGGCATTATTTGTGGAAGCTACGGGTCTAACAAACTGTTAATAACCTTCAAAACCACAGCCTCGGCTTGCTGTGGGAAACCGTATTGCTTTTGTGGCTTTGGATTGGGAACTGAAATCTTCACTGTACCTGGGATCTTCCCACAATCTGGTTTGTGTTGGGCGAACGAAGCTTTGTGATTTATGAAGACCTCTCTAATCGTCTGGTCTGCACTAATTGCGGATTAAACCAATAGTCCCCTACTGAGCAAATCCTGTTTTCATAATCCCTTACTGTGAGCATAGCGGGAGCCCTAGCTGTTTTAGCCATTCGCCAGACACATTTGTTTACTGGGTCAAACAAAAGGTTATGGGAGCTTATAAAATCAATGCCTAAAATGTGCTCTGCGATTTGGGGTAAGTCATCTAAAACAACGTGGTGTTTGGTGCTAATGTTCCCTATCTGGATGGGTACGGGAGCTGTGATATATCCTTGTTGTATGTGGCCTGTGAATCCACTCGGTGATGGTGTCTGTGGTGGGCCATTTGTCCTGTTGAAACATGGTGGAGGAGTTCAAAGTGGTGCGGAATCCTTCTGTTTCCAAAGAAAATCGACTGTATGTCCCCGGACTGTGCCTGTAACTACTGGTCTGCCTGATTTGTCCTAGCGAGTGTCACAGACCCAAGTTGGGGAGTCCGAACACCGTCAATCTATGGAGTTAAACGTTAAGTCGTCTGAACGGGTGCTAACATTATGCATGGGCCTAACATTGTTCCTAGGTGAGGGGTTTGGTTGTTAGTATCGTTGATGGTTCAGGGGGTTTTGTCGGCAATCGCGGGCGTAATGTCCTACAAGGCCACAATTGTAACAGCCTTGTGATGCCTGTGCTCTGGGGTGCTGTCCCTCGTGTCTACCCTCGGTTATCCATGCTGCGTCCTGGCTAGTCCTAACTGGGTTCATGTTTGCTTCTATATCGTCATGATCTGTCCGTCGGTGTAGGGTTTGTTCCCATGCTCTAGAAAGTCGTTTAAGTACCCAAACTTCATTGTGTGTGTGGTCTGCGGGGTCGTAGTTTACACAAGCCTTTTGACCTTCATCTGTGACATGCGAGACTAAGGTGCGGGACCATCTAGTGGTATCCTCCTCATTTAGGTGTGCGCGGTTCAATTGTTCGTAGACTGCCATGAAATGAATCCATAGACGACCAGCAAACGTGGTCAGGTGTTCTCCCTTCTTTTGCCTGCAGTGATTTAAACCCTCAACTGGATCTCCTTTGTTATACCCGATGGCATCTAATATGGCTGTTTTCATTTCCTGTAGGGTTCCTCCTGCTACATTCTGGGGTTCTGGCAAAGCTGACCTTACGGACTGGCTAAGGCTCATAAGTATTAGCTTTACTTCCTCACTCAATTACAATGCAAACAAAATTTAAAGTGAAACTAAACTACAGACATGCAGGCACCTTCGTCTAACATGAAGCTAAACTTAACCCCTCCTTAGCACACAAACACCGAAGTCTGAATTAAGCTTAAACCTATTCCTTGTATCTAACATACAAAAACAGATACAAATTACTTAAATTATTTCTATTTCCGAACATTAATATTTCCTGGGTCAACTACCCAGGTAAGTAAGTTGGAACTGTCCAAAGTCTCCCACTCTAACTCAGAGTTGGAGGCTTTTTCGAAAACTCAAGAAGAACAAAGGAATTGCCCATATGAAGTTCAAACTTCCGAGGCAATTTCCATGGAGTTGGTGTGTCAGAACTTCCATAGGGTCCTGAAGCGCATCTTGGAGGGTATATAATTTCTGACGATCTGGACCATTGTTGTGAACCTCAACACACTATTCTTGTGTCTTTGATTTAGAATTTGGAAATCTGCAGAAATAAAATCAATATTACATAAACAGTCAAAAGCTAGCTAAAGAGGCTGGTTTAGCTCACTGGGCTAAATCGCTGGCTTTTAAAGCAAGGCAGGCCAGCAGCACGGTTCAGTTCCCGTACCAGCCTCCCCGAACAGGCGCCGGAATGTGGCGACTAGGGGCTTTTCACAGTAACTTCATTTGAAGCCTACTTGTGACAATAAGCGATTTTCATTTTTTTAATTTCATTTTTCAAAGTGCACAAATAAATAATTCCGCTATATACATTGGGTGGAACCTTTCAACCTTGGTGTTTCCCCGAAACAGATATAGTCTTGGACTGGTTGCCCCTTATACATCCATTAGATTATCCTTCAGTGGAACAAAAATCAGGCAGGGTGTGTTATAAAATAGTTGATCTGGCACCATCTAATGCAGCCCCCAAATCAAGATTGGTATGGACCAGTGAGTAGCACTTGCTATTCTTGGGTCAGCCTGGCCTGAGGATGCTGAAAAACAATTTACCAACTGAGAAAACCACAATACAGTATCACATTGAGATTTTATGTAGCTGAGGTCCTAGCAAAGATCCTTGCAGTACACTACTAGTAACAGCCTGCCTACTCAAAATGACCTGTTTAATCCTGCTGTCTGTTTTCTGTCAGTTTATTGATTCACTATCCATATTACCTCCAACCCCATGAACCCTCCTTACCATTTGTGTGGCACCTTACCAAATGCCTTTTGAAAGTCCAACAGCACTACATCCACTGGTTTCCTGGTGCGATCCAGTGGCCGCGTTGCCCTCGAGCAAGAGCATAACGCGATCTGTGAATCCCAGGAGAGGCCTCCCGACAGTCTTTGCGCCTCATGGGATACACCCAAGTTCCAAAAGGCATCGGAATCGGAACTGAGCAGAACCAAATGGCGCTCGCTAAAGTAGGTCACAAACCTATTTGAGGCCTACCTACCCGGGATCTACTGGCCTCCCTCGATCCACCGGCCTCCTTGGAGGCTGCAGCTGGTCGCCAAACATTACTGGTCCACAAGAACATGGACCAGGTGGAACAGCAGCCGGGGGGGTCTCCAGGCCATTGGATGCCCCTGGGTGGTAAGGGATAGTGCTGGATAGTTCCCTGGCTCTTCCCTCTGGAACATGGTCATCATGGCACTGCCACCCAGGCACTGCCAAGCTGGCAGGAGCACTGCCTTGGTGCCAGGATGGCAGTGCCAGGGTGGCACTGTGTAGGTTCAGGGCCCTGGGGATAGTGAAGGGGAAGTTGAAGGGTAGAGGGGGGCAGGGAAGTAGTGTCCTCTGGGAATTTGGGGGTATGAAGGTGGGTCCTGTAGTGGAGTGGGTGCTCTAAGGGGGCTTGAGCGGGGGATTGAAGAGGGGGGTCTCACTTGCGGGGAGTGTGAGGTAGTGCCCATGTGTGTGGGGGTGACATTTACCATGGGTAGAGGATGTGGGGGACTCACAAGCTCACTTAGAGATTGGGGCACCCTTTCAAAATGGCGGTCCGATCGGAGTCCAGCTCCCCAGTGCGGAAGAAAATTCTAAGTGTGGGTTAAATCGATGAGAAACTCTCCAGGACCCAAAAAAGTGTGAACCGGCGGGAAACTCCCTGAAAGACAAATGAACTTAGAAATTTTTTTATTGAATTCCGCCCATTATCTATGCTGTGGGCTGCATCCTTTGGGCAGCACAGTGGTTAGCATTGTTACTTTACAGCACCAGGGTCCCAGGTTCGATTCCCAGCTTGGGTCACTGTCTATGCGGAGTCTGCACGGTCTCCCTGTGTCTGCGTGGGTTTCCTCCAGGTGCTCCGGTTTCCTCCCACAAGTCCTGAAAGACATGCTTGTTAGGTGAATTGGACATTCTGAATTCTCCCTCTGTGTACCCGAACAGGCGACAGAGTATGGCGACTTAGGCGATTTTCACAGTAACTTCATTGCAGTGTTAATGTAAGCCTCCTTGTAACAATAATAAAGATTATTAATCAAGATTATTATTATTGGGTCGGGTTCCCGCAATCCGGGGTTCCCCTTTGCCCAGGGAGTACCCAACATGGCTGCCAACTGTGTGTACGCCATGTGGGTGAGTCCCTGCACTCCGGGGTGACAAAGATTATTATTATTATAAAAAAGCTGTTACTAGATTTATCAAACATAATTTCCCTAGCATAAAACCATGGTGGCTCTGCCTAATTATATAATTTTTTAAGTGTCCTGTTAGCACTTCTTTAATAATGGATTTATGTATTCTGCCGACAACTGATGGCAGGTTAACTGGCCTGTAGTTTCCTGTTTTCTTTCTGCCTCATTTATTCAGTGTTCCATTTGCTACCTTCCAATAGAACATAGTGCTGAAGGAGGCCATTCGCCCATCGAGTCTGCACCGACCCACTTAAGCCCTCACTTCCACCCTATGCCCGTAACCCAATAATCCCTCCTAACCTTTTTGGTCACTAAGGGCAATTTATCATGGTCAATCCACCTAACCTGCACGTCTTTGGACTGTGGAAGGAAACCGGAGCACACGGAGGAAACCCACCCAGATACTTTTCCATTTCTGCTGTACCACACCTGTAGAGTGGGCCGTGTGTTCCCCATACCACAATCTAGTAAAGGTTGTGGGTCAGGTGAACTCCATGATACACTTTGGGGTTCTCTAAACCCTGGCCCATAACAAATTGGGGGCTCGTGGGGGTTAAAGGTCTAACTATTGGATTGGCTTAGTTAACTTAAAGACAGTGAGGGGTGAGCATATTGTGGGTGCTTTTCAGGTGTGGTATTTTAGTTTTAAGTAGGGAGTGTGTTGTGGAAAATGGCTCTTTCAGAGGCTCTGAGGTTTTTGGGGGTGGAGACGGTCACACGCAGTACCTTACGGACAGAGACTAAAAGCAGACTTAGATTTGGCAAAAACATTGCAGTTAACATTACCTGACAAAATGTGAAAAGATAAGGTAATTATGGTGGTGGCTAAGCATTTAAAGTTGCCTGAGATACAGTTTGACTCATTGGAAATGGCAAAAATTGAGTTGCAAATTAAACAAATGGGACATGAGAAAGAATTAAAGCAGCTTAAATAAGAGAGAGAGAGGGAAAAGAAAGAGAGAGGGGAAAAAGAAAGAGAGAGAGAGGAAAGAGAAAGAGGATGAGAGAGAAGAAAAGAAAACAGAAAGAATAGCCTTTGCAGAACAAAAAGAAAGAGAAAGGGAGATACAGATCAGGGAAAAAGATAAAGAGGGAAAGTTTGAACTTCAGAAAATGGCCATGAAACATGACAGTCCGTTAAAATTGGCAGACGTAAAGGGAAACGTACAGTTGGAGGATAGTGATGAGGATAGTGAGAAAGAGCGTCAAAATCAAAGTCTTGGTGGGAATCTATTTAAATATGTCCAAGCATTGCCAAGGTTTGACGAGAAGGAGGTAGAAGCCTTTTTCATTTCATTTGAGAAGGTAGCTCAGCAATTGAAATGGCCACAGGACATGTGGATATTACTGATTCAAACAAAGCTGGTGGTAGGGTATCTGGCACGTATGAGGAGGTGAAAAAATCCATCTTAGGTGCATATGAATTAGTGCCTGAAGCTTACAGACAAAGGTTTAGAAATTTAAGGAAAGAATTTGGTCAAACATACATGGAGTTTGAAAGGCTCAAACAGAGTAATTTTGGTAGGTGGTTAAGGGCTTTGAAAATAGACCAAACGTATGAAGCTCTCAGAGAAATTATACTTTTGGAGGAGTTTAAAAATTCAATTCCTGATGTAGTGAGAACTCGTGTGGAAGAGCAGAGGGTTAAAACTGCGAGAATAGCAGCAGGAATGGCAGATGATTATGAATTAGTTCATAAATCAAAGCTTGGTTTCCGACATCAATTTCGGCCTGTGAGGGATAGAAACTGGGGACATGAGAAATACTCAAGTGGTAACGGTAAAGGTGATCTGATGGGAGATAATAAGGAGAGTGTACCTCAGATTTAAAAAAATAAATCCAGGAGGGTGGAAAAGAAATGAAAAGCTTCAAATGTATTCACTGTAATAAACTAGGCCATGTAAAGTCACAGTGTTGGTGGTTGAAGAAAAGCACTGGAAAGGCTGATGTAGTAAAACAAGATAAGACAGTAGGGTTTGTTGAAGTGCTAAAGGAAAGCCCAAGTGAAGCGAAGGAGGTGCAAAAGATTGTACAGCCTGATCAAGAGGTGATTGATAAGAAGGTGCCAGATCTCTTTAAAGAATTTCTTTGTGTGGGTAAGTTTACTCATGTGTATCAGGAGGGGCAGGTAAAGAAGTCACAATTTTAAGAGATACGGGAGCTAGTCAATCTTTAATGGTAAGAGATGAGGAGTTATGTAGTTTGGGAAGAATGTTGCCAGAAAAGGTGGTAATATGTGGAATTCAGGTGAGAGGAGTAGTGTTCCATTATATAAGGTGAGGTTGGAAAGTCCAGTAAAGAGTGGTGAAGTGGTAGTAGGAGTAATAGAGAAACCATCTTGTCCAGGAATACAGTTTATCTTGGGTAATGATATAGCTGGATCGCAGTTGGGAGTGATGCTTACTGTGGTGGAAAATCAGACAACTGAAATTCGGAAGGACGAATATCCTGGGAGTTTTCCGGATTGTGTAGTAACAAGGTCGCAAAGTCACAAGTTAAGATGAGGAGAAATCAAAGAGTGAAGATGAAGTTGAAGTGCAATTATCAGAAACAATTTTTGATCAGATGGTTGAAAAAGAACAAGAACAGGTGGAGGATGAGGCGGATATTTTTAGTTCAGGAAAATTGGTGGAGTTACAACAAAAAGATGTAGAAATAAAACGGATGTATCAGAAAGCATACACGTAAGAGGAATCTGAGAGTATACCAGAGTATTATTACCGTAAAAGTGATGTCTTGATGAGAAAATGGAGACCTTTACATATGCAGGCTTATGAAAAGTGGGCAGTGGTTCATCAAGTAGTATTGCCGGTAGGGTATAGAAAGGAGGGGTTGCGAGTTGCACATGAGGTACCAGTGGGAGGTCATTTGGGAATAAGGAAAACTCAAACTAAAATACAAAAAATTTTTTATTGGCATGGACTACATAAAGATGTAGTTAAATTTTGTCAATCATGTCACACATGTCAAGTGATAGGGAAACCTCAAGCATTGATCAAACCAGCGCCATTAATGCCCATTCCAGCATTTGAGGAACCTTTTACAAGGGTCCTAATTGATTGCGTAGCACCGCTTCCTAAAACAAAAAGTGGGAATCAATATCTTTTGACGATATTGGATGTGTCTACTAGGTTTCCAGAGACCATTCCAGTACGTAATATTACAGCTAAAAAGATTGTGGAGGAATTACTTAAATTCTTTACTAGATATGGACTACCCACAGAAATACAATCGGATCAAGGATCAAATTTTACCTCCAGGTTATTCAAAGAAGTTATGGATAGCTTAGGAATAAAACAATTTAAATGAACTACATACCATCCAGAATCGCAGGGAGCGTTGGAAAGGTGGCATCAGACATTAAAGACAATGTTGAGGGCTTATTGTCAAGATTATCCAGAGGATTGGGATAAAGGAATTCCATTCGTACTGTTTGCAATTAGGGATGCACCTAATGAGTCAACCAAATTTAGTCCTTTTGAACTAATTTTTGGTCATGAGATAAGAGGACCACTTAAATTGATTAAGGAAAAATTGGTGAGTGAGAAATCAGAACTTACATTATTGGATTACGCGTCAAATTTTAGGGAACGATTAAATAGAGCAGGTGAATTGGCTAGACAACATTTAATAGTTGCACAAAATGTGATGAAACGGGTAGCAGACAAGAAATCCAAAGTTTGTAGTTTTGCCAGTGGAGATAAAGTTTTACTATTGTTACCAATGGTAGGTGAACCTTTAAAAGCAAGGTTTTGTGGACCTTATCAGATTGAAAGGAAATTAAGTGAGGTGAATTATGTGGTAAAAACACCAGATAGAAGGAAAACTCATCGACTGTGTCATGTTAATATGCTTAAAAGGTACTTTGAAAGGGAAGGAGAGAAAAAGGAGGAGGTTTTAATGATTCTAACTCCAAGTGACGGAACCAAATCCAGATGACTGTGAATTTGACATACCTCAAGTTAAATTGGAAAACGAGGATGTTCTTAAAAATTGGGACAAATTGTTGAGTTACGTTCCAGAGGAAAAACAAACTGACTTGAAAGAGTTATTGATACCACATGGGCAAGTTTGTGGAGATAAATTTGGAAGTAATAAAATGGCTATACATGATGTAGATGTGGGAAATGCTGTTCCAATCAAACAATATCCATAAAGACTTAACCCTTTAAAATTGGCACAGGTTAACAAAGAGATTGAGAGAATGCTTAAAAATGGCATAATTGAAGTGGGTTGCAGCCAATGGAGCTCACCCATAGTGATGGTACCAAAACCAGACGGTACCCAATGGCTGTGTGTGGACTATAGAAAGGTTAATGCAGTTACAAGAACGGACTCTTATCCTATCCCGCGTTTGGAGGAGTGCATTGAGAAAGTGGGACAATCAGCTTTTGTTTCCAAACTGTATGTACTTAAAGGTTACTGGCAGGTACCGTTATCCTAAAGGGCGACGGAGATTTCAGCTTTTGTGACTCTAGATGTTATATGCCAATTCAAAGTTATGCCAGTTGGCATGTAAAACGCCCCAGCCACCTTTCAGCGGTTGACTAACAAAGCCGTTTCAGGATTACCCAATTGTGCGGTATACATCGACAATCTAGTAATTTTCAGCCAGACATGGAAAGAACATTTAAAACATCTGATGAAGTTATTCGATCGACTTCAGGAGGCGGGTTTGGTGATAAACCTAGCCAAAAGTGAATTTGGAAAAGCCCAAGTTACTTTCCTTGGGGAGTTTCCGATAACCTCAAGACAAAGGGAAATAATGCGATTTCTTGGCATGAGTGGAGTTGATCGAAAATTTGTGCACAAGTTTTGTAGTGTGATTGCTCCACTGATGGACTTGCTGAAGAAACGTCAAAAATTTCAATGGACAGTGGACTTTCAACAGGCATTTGACTGCCTGAAAACTGTGATAACCAATGCACCTGTGTTGGAGAATTACAAGGGACTCTGTGATCAGATTGAACTAAAGTATCTGACTTTAAAGAGAAATGCCGAGGCGTAGAGAAATGGACGGATCGTACAGAGACCTTCCTGTTCAAAGAGACTGTCAATTGAGAAGGATTTCAGTTGGAGGAAGAAAAACGGGGAAAAAATGGACTATATTATTCTACCTGTTTGCGTGTTTTTTGATACGAAAAAGTATATTTGCTGTGTGCATTTCTTAAAGGATAGTGAAATGGTGAAAAATGAAACCATCTGGTAGTTGATGGTTTATTTTCTTTTTCTTGGGGGGATGTGTCATGTGAGAGTACCTTTAAGAAATGGGTGTGTATATAAATATCTGTCGCGAGAGTACCTTTAAGAAATGGGTGTTTACTACTGCAGTGATGTCAGAGAGTGGGTGGAGCTGTCAGCTTTTTACTTTCATTTTTGAGCAGGCTGCAGGGTGTGTTTTAGTTTTGTTTTCAGTGTTGGAGCTGAAGTCAGACCAAGCAGGTGTACTGCTGTTCTCTCTGCCATCAAAAGACTATCTCTTGATCATTTGGTGAATTCAGAACTATAAATGATTACAAAGAACAAAGATGTGTACAGCACAGGAACAGGCCCTTCGGCCCTCCAAGCCCGTGCCGACCATGCTGCCCGACTAAACTACAATCTCCTACACTTCCTGGGTCCATATCCCTCTATTCCCATCCTATTCATGTATTTGTCAAGATGCCCCTTAAATGTCACTATCGTCCCTGCTTCCACCACCTCCTCCGGTAGCGAGTTCAGGCACCCACTACCCTCTGCGTAAAAAACTTGCCTCGTACATCTACTCTAAACCTTGCCCCACTCACCTTAAACCTATGCCCCCTAGTAATTGACACCTCTACCACGGGGAAAAGCCTCTGACTATCCACTCTGTCTATGCCCCTCATAATTTTGTAGACCTCTATCAGGTCGCCCCTCAACCTCCTTCGTTCCAGTGAGAACAAACCGAGTTTATTCAACCGCTCCTCATAGCTAATGCCCTCCATACCAGGCAACATTCTGGTAAATCTCTTCTGCACCCTCTCTAAAGCCTCCACATCCTTCTGGTAGTGTGGCGACCAGAATTGAACACTACTCCAAGTGTGGCCTAACTAAGGTTCTATACAGCTGCAACATGACTTGCCAATTCTTATACTCAATGCCCCGGCCAATGAAGGCAAGCATGCCGTATACCTTCTTGACTACCTTCTCCACCTGTGTTGCCTCTTTCAGTGACCTGTGGACCTGTACTCCTAGATCTCTTTGACTTTCAATACTCTTGAGGGTTCTACAATTCACTGTATATTCCCTACCTGCATTAGACCTTCCAAAATGCATTACCTCACATTTGTCCGGATTAAACTCCATCTGCCATCTCTCCGCCCAAGTCTCCAAACAATCTAAATCCTGCTGTATCCTCTGACGGTCCTCATCGCTATCCGCAATTCCACCAACCTTTGTGTCGTCTGCAAACTTACTAATCAGACCAGTTACATTTTCTTCCAAATCATTTATATATACTACAAACAGCAAAGGTCCCAGCACTGATCCCTGTGGAACACCACTGGTCACAGCCCTCCAATTAGAAAAGCATCCTTCCATTGCTACTCTCTGCCTTCTATGACCTAGCCAGTTCTGTATCCACCTTGCCAGCTCACCCCTGATCCCGTGTGACTTCACCTTTTGTACTAGTCTACCATGAGGGACCTTGTCAAAGGCCTTACTGAAGTTCATATAGACAACATCCACTGCCCTACCTGCATCAATTATCTTAGTGACCTCCTCGAAAAACTCTTATCAAGTTAGTGAGACACGACCTCCCCTTCACAAAACCATGCTGCCTCCCACTAATACGTCCATTTGCTTCCAAATGGGAGTAGATCCTGTCTCGAAGAATTCTCTCCAGTAATTTCCCTACCACTGAAGTAAGGCTCACCGGCCTGTAATTCCCTGGATTATCCTTGCTACCCTTCTTAAACAGAGGAACAACATTGGCTATTCTCCAGTCCTCCGGGACATCACCTGAAGACAGTGAGGATCCAAAGATTTCTGTCAAGGCCTCAGCAATTTCCTCTCCAGCCTCCTTCAGTATTCTGGGGTAGACCCCATCAGGCCCTGGGGACTTATCGACCTTAATATTTTTTAAGACACCCAACACCTCGTCTTTTTGGATCTCAATGTGACCCAGGCTATCTACACATCCTTCTCCAGACTCAACATCTACCAATTCCTTCTCTTTGGTGAATACTGATGTAAAGTATTCATTTAGTACCTCGCCCATTTCCTCTGGCTCCACACACAGGTTCCTTTGCCTATCCTTCAGTGGGCCAACCCTTTCCCTGGCTACCCTCTTGCTTTTTATGTATGTGTAAAAAGCCTTGGGATTTTCCTTAACCCTATTTGCCAATGACTTTTCGTGACCCCTTCTAGTCCTCCTGACTGCTTGCTTAAGTTCCTTCCTACTTTCCTTATATTCCACACAGGCTTCGTCTGTTCCCAGCCTTTTAGCCCTGACAAATGCCTCCTTTTTCTTTTTGACGAGGCCTACAATATCTCTCATTATCCAATGTTCCCGAAAATTGCCGTATTTATCCTTCTTCCTCACAGGAACATGCCGGTCCTGAATTCCTTTCAACTGACACTTGAAAGCCACCCACATGTCAGATGTTGATTTGCCCTCAAACATCCGCCCCCAATCTACGTTCTTCAGTTCCTGCCTAATATTGTTATAATTAGCCTTCCCCCAATTTAGCACATTCATCCTAGGACCACTCTTATCCTTGTCCACCAGCACTTTAAAATTTACTGAATTGTGGTCACTGTTCCCGAAATGCTCCCCTACTGAAACATCTACCACCTGGCCGGGCTCATTCCCCAATACCAGGTCCAGTACCGCCCCTTCCCTAGTTGGACTGTCTACATATTGTTTTAAGAAGCCCTCCTGGATGCTCCTTACAAACTCCGCCCCGTCTAAGCCCCTGGCACTAAGTGAGTCCCAGTCAATATTGGGGAAGTTGAAGTCTCCCATCACCACAACCCTGTTGCTTTTACTCTTTTCCAAAATCTGTCTACCTATCTGCTCCTCTATCTCCCGCTGGCTGTTGGGAGGCCTGTAGTAAACCCCCAACATTGTGACTGCACCCTTCTTATTCCTGATCTCTACCCATATAGCCTCACTGCCCTCTGAGGTGTCCTCCCGCAGTACAGCTGTGATATTCTCCCTAACCAGTAGCGCAACTCCGCCACCCCTTTTACATCCCCCTCTATCCCGCCTGAAACATCTAAATCCTGGAACGTTTAGCTGCCAATCCTGCCCTTCCCCCAACCAGGTCTCTGTAATGGCAACAACACCATAGTTCCAAGTACTAATCCAAGCTCTAAGTTCATCTGCCTTACCCGTAATACTTCTTGCATTCAATAGTGACTTTAACCTGATGTGCTTCTGATAAAGGTTTTGTTTTTATGTCGTATGGATGTTAAAAAGGAAAGCTTAAAGGATTACTTAGTGTTGTTGTCTTTGTGGGATGTATTTGAATTAATGGTTGCTAAGATGTTCACTGTTTTAAAAAGGTTAACTTGAGTTCATAGAATGAACATTGTTTTGCTTTACAAAATACTTTTCCATTTCTGCTGTACCACACCTGTAGAGTGGTCCGTGTGTTCCCCGTACCACAATCTATTAAAAGTTGTGGGTCAGGTGAACTCCATGATACACTTTGGGGTTCTCTAAACCCTGGCCCATAACACAATCTAAAGTAAATCTGTGTTCGATAGGTTGTTGGTGGTAAGGAAATCAAGAAGATAGGGAGGAAAAATGGAGTTGATGTAGAAGATCTACCATAGTAATCTTGAATGGCAGACCTGCCATATGGCTACACTTTCTGTTTCTTCCATTCTTCTGTATTTCCGATTAATTCAATAATGTTTAGGATATTTTAATTTATCCCAGAATAATACCCTATACAATTGATGTTGTACATAATGTTGAAGCTTCGCTTGTATTTTCATTGAAAAAAAAAGTATTCTCATCAAAGTAATATAAAATCTTTTCAGATAAATAATTTGCTCCAAGCCAATTGTTTCAAGCCACACAGGTACATTTACATTAACTGAAGCATAATTTATTTTCATTATTTTACACTTCCGCAGCATTTCAACTATTTTGTCGAGCAACCTTGATGGTGGAAATGGAAGGAATCTTGGAGTTCAGCTCATTTCAAAGAACATGTAATTCTGTAAAACAAAACAATGATTATTTGTATGGGGAGGATAAACTAACTTTAACACTGAAGTAAATTTTGATCAGATTTACAACTTACAAGTAAGAAGGCAGCAGCCAGCAAAAGCACCTTTTCATTTGGATCCATGTTGTTTGGAACTGCATTTAAAAATAAAGCAAGTAAATACACAAGGATCAGTTTTCAGTCAAATATCACAAGGCAATGTCTCAATATATCTCATACAATATACAGCACAAATAAAAGCAGCCTATTTGTGCTCTACGTGAACCACTTTCCACCCTTTAGTCTTCTATTCCCTTTGTCATATGCACATGTAGCTTCCGCTTAAATATATCTACTATCTGCCTCAACTATTCCTTATGGAAATAAGATCCACATTCTTACCAATCAACCTATGCTCACAGTGACTATCTTATATATTGATGGTCTCTTAAAACACTTTTCAGAATGGTAAAGATCTCTGAGGTTACCTCTCAGCCTTCTGTTTTCAAGAAGATAACCTAGTCTATTCATCAATTCCTGAAAGATAAGCTCGCAGCTCTGCTCTCATTCTTGGCGATATATTTTACACCTTTTCCAATGCCGCTATGATATATTTATAATATGATCACAACTGTACACAGCACTCACAGCATAATCTAACTTAAGATTTGACACCCATTTAGCATAACTTCACTATTTTTTCCATTCTGTGCCTACGGAAATAAACTCTGGAGTTTAATTTGCTTTTTTAAAATCTGCCTTATTAATCTGCATCGCTACTTATAGGTTTTTATATTTGTGCTCCCAGATATATCCCCTATCTGAGTTAGTTCCCTATTTTCAAAGTAATATATGACCACCTTCTTTTTCTTATCAAAATGTAATACCTCACACTAATGCTGAAATGACTTTGCCAATTATGTCCATTCTGAAAATTTCTCAATATCAATATGTATTTGTTAATCACTTTGTGAAGATTCCACAATGAAAAATGATTGAAAATTGTTGTGATATACGAGATGGAAGTGCTTCTAAATCATAATAAGACCATTAGACTGGTTGTCCTTGTGTCAACTCTTTGAAGGAGCTATCCAAATACAGTAAAGTTTGTTATTATCCAGCTTGCTCTCACCCCGTAGTCTGCAAGTTTTTCCTTTTCAAGTATTTACCCAATTTTCATTTGAATATTGCTGTCACATCTACCTTCACTGCCCCTTCAGGTAGTGCATTCCAGATAATTCTGAATGGTTGTGCATTAAAATAATAAAAGGTTTCCTCACCCCTCTTACTTATTCACAATATTCTTAAATCTGTGTCTTCTCTGACTGCCAGCCCATTATTTAATCCAAACCTTTCCAAAATTTCAAACACTTCTATCAAATCTCCCCTAAACCGTCACTGCTTGGTAGTAGAACATCCTAGCTTCTTTAATCTCTTCACAGAATTGAAGTCCTTTATCCCTAGTACAATTCTTGTAAATATCCTAGTCCATAAGAACTGTGTTCGGTTCTGTGTGGCAAAATAAGAGTATTTAATTTGCACTGACATTCTACATAAAACAGTTGGTCATATACATTTACAGTAAATATTCATTCTATTTGGTATTGCAACTTTTTGAATTGTAAATTATAGGTTTGTAAATATTATTTCAGTATGCATATCAGTGTTGTGGAATAATAAAGGTCCTTCACATCAGGACATTAAAATATACTTTTGCTATACTTGCATCTTTTGTCTTTAACACATGACTTACCAAAGGCGAAAGGTTTCTTGTGCATCTAACCTTTCTAACCGTAAAGGATAACATGAATGATGCATATTATACCCTTCCAAAGCTCTTACCTGAACCAAACCTGACTGCGTTTTGGCTTCAGCATTCCTGGCAGAGAGCCCTGCATGCCAGAAAGATAAACCTGCAAATTACACACGCACTATCCACTATTGTCTACCCAATAGAACAGGTAGATGGGAAATTGTAGGTAGTGTGTGCCTGCTTTTACAATATATTCTTGCAGACAAAGTTCTGCCCTAGAAATGCTAGAGCGAAATAGACTCGTGAAAAATGACACTAACAAGATTTGAATAAAAATAGAAAATGAAGGATCATCAGCTTGAAACATTAATGCAGTTTCTCTCTCCACAGATGCTGTTGGACCTGCTGAGTTTTTCCAGCATTTTTAGTTTTTATTTCAGATTTCCAGCATCTGCAGTATTTCGCTATTGTATTAAGGTTTATATTGGCTTATATATGGTAAAAGCACTCACAAAAAGGCACAATATTAATTGTCCAAAATAGGAATACTGGCACTTCTTAATAATTGCATTATTAAGGCCAATGTTACCACATCCAGTGTTCAACCAGGTATGGAAATAGCATGCTGGTTGTAAAGGAATATTTCTGCTGTATGTTATGCAACATTGCCATGAGTTTTTGCAAGTGTTTATATTCCATTTTTATTGAGTATTACTGTGTGAAACACAAGGTGAAGCATCAGACCACATGTTGTTCCGTGAGTTTGATCGATAAATATTTCAACTTTCGTTAACTGCTCTTTATTAAATGTTCTTACAGTCCACACCAAAGTATTCATGATCCATGTTGTGTTCTGAATTGTAGCCTTGCCACCGCTTCCAGATCAATCCTAAATGATTCCCAATCTTGGATGTAATCTGTAATGTTATAGACATGTATTGTTTATGAATGGAAGCAGTATTATCAACACCACAGAGGCTGTCTAACAGACATAAAATTGCAACACATTGCTTCACAAGATTTTGGTAAACTGTGTAAAACCTGTGACCATTTTTAAATTTTATAGTATCTAGTGATGGGCCGAATGGCCCCCTTCTGCACTGCATGTTTTATGTTCTATGTTATCTCTGATTTTAGCTGCTAACAAGCTGGCAAGTCTGTTGCAAATGTAAAATTGTTACGTGCCAAAATTCCCCCCAAAATTAACGCAAAGAACAGAAGCTCTGCTTTTAATTCAAATGTCTCGAGCTCCAACAATCTTCATGCTCCTTTTGGATTGATTACCGAAGGTGAGTTAATTACATTCCTATTTTCCCTCACATATGAAAAAAAATCTTCATGAGCGAGTTCACCAAAAGCAATCTTTGAAAAATGTGTAGATAATGAGTGATTGGTATATTGCTTCATTAGATAATCACCAGCTTTTCACTGCTTCTCGACATCTTTTAAAGTTACCTCACTTTATTTGGAAATTGCCATCATCATTACCTGATTATTCAAAACATTAAAAGATTGTGTTGTTGTATTCGCGGGCTTTGAGTCAGTCCACAGGCTCACCGGAATCCATGGAAAGTATTGAAAATAGTTAGGATGAACGCAATCCAGATGTTCACACCATCAAGAGGGAAGCAAGGTAAACATGTATTGCATATTTTGTCCCATCAACTCTTCCCAGTCATAGAATCATAGAATCTGCAGTGCAGAAGGAGGCCATTCGGCCCATCAAGTCTGCACCGGCCCTGGTAAAGAGCACCCTACTTAAACCCACACCTCCCACCCTGACTCAGTAACCCTATCTCACCATTTTGGAAACTTAAGGGCAATTTATCATGGCCAATCCACCTAACCTGCACATCTTTGGGCTGTGGGAGGAAACCGGAGCACCCGGAGGAAACCCACGCAGACACGGGGAGAACGTGCAGACTCCGCACAGACAGTGACCCAAGCCGGGAATCGAACCTGGGACCCTGGAGCTGTGAAGCAACAGTGCTAACCACTGTGCTACCGTGCACCCATCATCTATTAAAGCATTCAATTTCTTTAACAATAGTGACATACGTTAGATCTTACTTATTGAAGTGGAGGAACTTTGTGTGGCCCGAGAGAAGGATAATTTATTCTGGTTGGAATTATGATTTCTGACTAGGATCAGAGCCAGTCTAGAGCAGCCTGACTATGGACAATAGTTGCTTGGAGGGTACACTGACTAACTGAAATTAGTTGGCTATTTGTTGGTCAGCACTAAATCAAAGTCAACCAGAGCACAAACCAGAATGTTTTTCCTTTTTTGTTTGTTCATAGGATTGGAGCATTGCAAGCCAGGCCTGAATTTATTGCCTTTGCGAAGGTGATGTTAATTACATTCCTATTTTCCCTCACATTTGAAAAAAAATCTTCATGGCCTTCAGTTACTGCAGTCCGTGTGATGAGGGTACACACACAGTGCTTAGGTTGGGAGCTCCGGGATTTAGATCCAGCACCCATGAAGGAATGGCGATATAGTTCCAAGTCAGGATGCTGTGCGACTTGGAGGGGAACTTGCAACAAGTTCCCATGCACCTGCTACCCTTGTCCCTCGAGCCAGCAGAGGTTGTGGTTTTGGGAAGTGCTTCAAAGAATCCGTGGCAAATTGCTGCAGTGCATTTTGTGGATGGTACATGTGGCAGCCATAATGCACTCGTGGGGTTGAGGATGTGATTGTTAAGGTGGTGGCCGAGGTGCGAATCAAGTGTGATGCTTTGTCTTGATTGTTGTTGGAGCTACACTCATCCAGACATGCCGATGGTATTCCATCACACATCTGTATTATGACTTGTAGATGGTGGGAAGGCTTTTGGGGAATCAGGAAGTGGGTCACTCACAGAATACCTGTTTATGACCCATTTTAGTATCCATAGTGTTTATATGCTGATCTATTTTAGATACTGGTTGATCCTTTTGATCCCCAGGATGTTGATGTTGCCATGATGATGGAGTAAAAAAACATGGAATTATACACAGAAATATTGGAGTTTAAAAGATCTGAGTTTTATATTTTAAAATAGACACAACCCATTGGGTGCTCGAGAATGTGCAATTAGCTACTGACAGGATTGGCTGCAGGGTGTTTCTCTAATGGTGTGGAGATGCCGGCGTTGGACTGGAGTGAGCACAGTAAGAAGTCTTACAATATCAGGTTAAAGTCCAACAGGTTTGTTTCAAACACTAGCTTTCGGAGCACTGCTCCTTCCTCAGGTGAATGAAGAGGTATGGCTATAAGTGGTCGCTGCCTTCAGAACAGCGACCACACAACCCTGCCATGGCAATCTCTGCAAGACGTGTTAGATCATTGACATGGATACCACCATTACACGTGAGAACACCACCCACCAGGTACGCGGTACATACTCATGCGACTCGGCCAACATTGTCTACCTCATACGCTGCAGGAAAGGATGTCCCGAAGCCTGGTACATTGGCGAGACCATGCAAACGCTGCGACAACGAATGAACGGACATCGCGTGACAATCACCAAGCAGGAATGTTCCCTTCCAGTCAGGGAACACTTCAGCAGTCAAGGGCATTCAGCCTCTGATCTCCGGGTAAGCGTTCTCCAAGGCGGCCTTCAGGACGCGCGACAACGCAGAATCGCCGAGCAGAAACTTATAGCCAAGTTCCGCACACATGAGTGCGGCCTCAACCGGGACCTGGGATTCATGTCGCATTACATTCACCCCCCCCACCATCTGGCCTGGGCTTGCGAAATCCTACCAACTGTCCTGGCTTGAGACAATTCTCACCTCTTTAACCTGGGGTTACCCCTATCTCTGGATATGTAAACACTTAATTAACTACAAATGCTCGTATTCTAAGCATTGTCTTGCATCTTTGAATTTGTCTATATATATGTTTCTGGAACATACCTCTTCATTCACCTGAGGAAGGAGCAGTGCTCCGAAAACTAGTGTTTGAAACAAACCTGTTGGACTTTAACCTGGTGTTGTAAGACTACTTTCTCTAATGGGATCTCTTCCTGTGTTTCCAGACAAGGTACTTCTAAGGCATTCAAAGACTGATCACCCTCTCTGGTGAAGACAAAGGAACATGAGTACCATCCCATCTCGATGGTATAATTGCCTAGACAAGACAAGTGTATTCCGGCCCTCTTGATATATACATATAAAAGCCTGTTTGCTACCAGCCTGATGCGTTTGCTCTGTCAGTCTGTATGTGTGCGCTGTGAGGAAATGCAGCTGGAGGTTTTCCACACTGAAGGTGTGTGATATAGTACCTGAAGCAGGATCACTGCAAAAATAGCCACCTTTTTACAGGTCCATCATAAAAACGCTCTCTGACTGTGGGAGTCAACCAGCCAGCAAAAAGGGTTCGCAGCTGGGAAAAACAACTGAAATATCTCCACCAAACCACAGACATTTGAACTGAAGAAAATCAACTATTCGCCTGCAGAATTCAACTCTGGAATTAAACGGCCACAGCGTTCATCATCTACTCTCAACTCCAGGACTGTTCCGTATAACATTTCATTTATAGTTGGATTACTATTGGACTCGATTCTTCTAATCTGTATGAATGTAGCTGCATGTGTTTTACCATTTTGCTGTACCTTTTCGGAGGAGACACAGACCGAGGAGCTGAAGCAAAAATGGGGGGAGAAATAGAGGAGGGCCTCTGGGCGGACGCGTTGGGGACGCGAAGCTCAGCCTGATCCAATTTAAGGTCGTTCACCGGGCCCGGATGAGCAGATTCTTCGGGGTGGAGGATAGGTGTGCGGAGGGGCCAGCAAACCATGTCCATATGTTCTGGGCATGTCCAAAACAAGGGATTTTGGCAGGGGTTTGCTGACGCCATGTCCACGGTATTAAATACGAGCGTGGCAATGAGTCCAGAGGTGGCGATTTTTGGGGTGTCGCAGGTCCGGGAATCCAGGAGGAGAAAGAGGCAGATGTTCTGGCCTTCGCTTCTCTGGTAGCCCGGAGGCGCATACTACTAGCATGGAGGGACTCAAAGCCCCTGAAATCAGAGACCTGGCTTTCGGACATGGCTGGCTTCCTCTGCCTGGAGAAAATTAAGTTTGCCATGAGAGGGTCTCTGTTAGGGTTCGCCCGGAGCTAGCAACCATTCGTCGACTTCCCCGCAGAGAACTAATCGTCAGCATAAGGGGGGAGGGGGGTAAACAATGGTAGGACCTGTGGGAGTGGGAGGCGGTATTTGCACTATGTTAATATTTTCCTTGTTATATACATTGTTGATTTTGTTGCTGTTACAATGCCAAAGAAATACCTCTAAAATGTTTATTTAAAAAAAAATGTTGCTGTACCTTTTTAGTAGTTAATAAATGGTACACAAGCAAGCCTGGTTAAATTGGCTCCTTTTAAAATCTAGCTATATTGGGTCTGGAAAAGGTACTCCAGGGAAATGGAACCAGCAAAGGGTGAGTTGAATGAAGACGTGGAGCCAGTCATCCCTCCTAACCCGGGTTTGTAACAATTGTGGGTGTATCCCAGCCAGACGATGACAAATTGAGGTGTCTCACCCAGATCAACAACATTTGGGGAAGCTCAGTTGGGGCTGGTCATAACAATGGTGGGGGAATTGGCAATGTTAACGCTGATGAAAATAGAGGTAAAGTGGCTTTTGTTGGAAACGGTCATTTAATTGCAATTAAGTGCCAAATACAATTTCTGCCACATCAGATCAAGCCTGAATGTTGTCCGGGCCTTGCTGTATGCAGGCACAAACTGCTTCATTGTCTGAGAAGCTGAGTAGAACTGAACACTGCAATCAACAGCCTATTTCTGACCTTATAAGGCTTAGGATGGAGGGATGGTCATTGAATTCATTAATGTAATAAAAATTCCCCCAACCTGAGTGACTTTTTATTTAATTTAATTTTGAATGATGCAACAACGAGCATCAGCTAAATTATATTGAATATTTTATACCTTAAGTTCCTGATCCGAATAACAGCGGCAAGGACAACAAGAGCCGTGAATTTTCATAATGCCATGCCCATTCATGTCACAGATTTCCAGCAATGGGGTGAACATACTCCATCTGCAGCCAGAGACACAAAGGGACACAGTCACTTTAATTGCTTGGTTGCCTGGTTCAGCATTCTCGATGTGTATTGATGGACACCAAAGTAAAGCTGTTTCAATACTAGTTTATCTCCACTCCTTCCTTTGAACCACTATCAATTAATAAACATTCTTGCATAATAGCTTTACAGCCACTCATGACTGGTTGAGTCAGTCCAAATGCATCTCACATCAATCCCTTACTGTTGGAGATGCTCAAAAGACCAGATTTGGGAGAACATAGATATCTTGGAGGATTGTAGAGTTGGAGGAGACTACAAAGATGGGGGGGGGGGCAAGGCCATGGAGGGAAAAAAGGGAGCCAAAGTAGGTCAGCAAGCACAGGAGTGATGGGTGATCAAGACTTGGTGTGTTAGGACATAGACAATCGAGCTTTGGATGACCTCGGGCTTACAGAGGGTAGCACATGGGTGCAGTGGAATACTCAATTCTAATAAAGGTATGGATGAAGGTTTCAGCGGCATCTGAGCTAAGACGGGCAGGGTCTAGCATTGTTATGGAGCTGGAAACTGGCTGACTTGGAATGGATATATATGTGGTTGGAAGCTCATCCTGGGGTCAGATATGATCAGGTAAAACGTGGGGTGGTATGGTAGCACAGTGGTTAGCACTGTTGCTTCACAGCGCCAGGGGCCTGGGTTCGATTCCCACTTGGGTCACTGTCTGTGTGAAGTCTGCATGTTCTCCCTGTGTCTGCATGGGTTTCCTCCGGGCACTCTGGTTTCCTCCCACAAAAAAAATCCCGAAAGACGTGCTTGTTAAGTGAATTGGACATTCTGAATTCTCTGAACGGGCGCTGGAGTGTGGTGACTTGAGGATTTTCACAGTAACTTCATTGCAGTGTTAATGTAAGCCTACTTGTGACAATAAAGATTATTAAGATTATTATTTTAAGACATATTGCTGCAAACAATTTCCCCTATACTGGTCTAAATAAATGGGAACAAAACATAATTGGATTTACCTCTGCCTAATTGTGCCAATTTGTTCCTTCTGGGCATTGAACACATATATCTCCATTAGGCAGCATCCAAAACAACAGGCATCTATCCTGAAGGGTCTGGCAAAGTGCAGTACCTCTTCTGATTGCAAGTTGTAGATCTTTATACAACAGGACCGGGCTGCACCACACAAGTTCAAACACAGGCAGGAAGTATCTGAAGAAGAAATAAAACAGACGCAAATTCATAAAGGGGTGAAATGTTCTTTTAAAATATTCTATTAATATTTTCTCGAGGTTTCAAATGAAAAGTCTCTTGCGACTTTGCTTTCTTTTTCCCAGAGTTCACTGTTAACTAAAGCATTCCCAGAATTCTACAATACGGTTCAGAAAGCACACACTGCTTCAGCTTCTCATTGTGGTTTGGAGTATGCTACAAGAAGTAAGGCTCACTTACAAGAGCAGACCGATGCATGGGAGACAAACATCCCCCCCCCCCACCATTCCCAAAATGGCAAGCAAGAGAAGCAGTTTTGTGTCCTGTAAATGAAAGGTTGCAAATGTTGTTGTCATTCTAGAATCATAGAATCTGGGGCTGGTTTAGCACAGTGCGCTAAATAGCTGGCTTGAAATGCAGAACAATGCCCGCAGCGCGGGTTCGATTCCCGTACCGGCCTCCCCGAACAGGCGCCGGAATGTGGCGACTAGGGGCTTTTCACAGTAACTTCATTGAAGCCTACTTGTGACAATAAGCGATTATTATTAATTTACAGTGCAGAAGGAGGCCATTCGGCCCATCGAGTCTGCACTGGTCTTGGAAAGAGAACCCCACCTCCCCTTTTTGGACACTCAGTGCAATTTAGCATGGCTAATTCACCTAACCTGCACATCTTTGGACTGTGGGAGGAAACCCACACAGACACGGGGAGAATGTACAGACTCCGAAGTGACGCAAGCCGGGAATTGAACCTGGGACCCTGGAGCTGTGAAGCAACTGTGCTAACCACCGTGTTGCTCTACTGTGCAACCGTGCTGCCCAACCTCCCAAAATTGTTTTTTTTTCCATTTAGGGTATGGAATGTACCTCATCATACATCTGCACCTTTTTCTGAATAACTTCTGTTGATTGATTTCAATTTCTTCATTCATACAGTTCCTTTTCAACTGTAATACTTTGTCTTTTTCATTGTTCTGTCACCCAAAATATTACCTTCTATTGCCGTGTACAGTTGTTCACCTTTTTGAGAGGTGATAATGTACGTTCTGCCAGGATCACAGGTAAGCCCTAAAATAGAAACAAAACAACGATAGCCTATCAGCAAATGCCTTTGAGACTAAATATTCTCTGAAATTATACATTATAATGACATTTGTTGTGAAAAAATTATCAAACGCTGTAATGAAAGGGCAGCATGGTAGCACAGTGGTTAGCACAGTTGCTTCACAGCTCCAGGATCCCTGGTTCGATTCCCGGCTTGGTCACTGTCTGCGGCGTCTGCACGTTCTCCCCGTGACTGCGTGGGTTTCCTCCGGGTGCTCCGGTTTCCTCCCACAGTCCAAAGATGTGTAGGTTAGGTCGATTGACAATGATAAATTTTCCTTAATGTCCAAAAAAAGGTTAGGTGGGGTTACTGGGTTATGGGAATGGGGTGGGCTTAAGTGGGGTGCTCTTTCCAAGGGCCGCTGCCGACTCGATGGGCCTAATGGCCTCCTTCTGCACTGCAAATTCTTTAAGTTTGTCATCTTGTTCTACTCATTCACAACTTGCACAATGCTGACCTTTATTGTCTTCCCTTTGTTGACATAATAGTGGTGATGGTCCTTTTTCTTGAACCTTCTAGTTTAAAGCAACAGAAGTAACTTGTCAGGCTATTTCAAGAGGGAAGAATCGGCCACAGTGGTGCAGCACTGGAGTTACATAAGGGGCAGATTTGGTAAGGAGATTAGTAGATTTCCTTCCCCCAAAGAGCATTGGTGAACAAATTGGGGTTTTACAGCAATCAGGCAATATCAATTGATATGAACTTTTAATTTCCAGTTTATTTAAATGGAATTCAAATTTTTTCATTGTCATTCATGATAGGAATTCAAATTGAGTTATTTGGATTATTGGCTCATGACTCTATTACTAGCCCAGTAACATAATAACATTTCATAATGGTGTTATTACAAACATATAAAATGGGAGCAGAAGTAGGCCATTTGGCCTCGAGCCTGCTCCCCCATTCAATAAGATCATGGCTGCTCTATTTGTATTTCAAGTTCCACATTCCCATCTACCTCCGATAACCTTTAATTCCCTTGTCCAACAAGAATCTATCCACCTCTGCCTTAAAAATATTCAGTAATCCCACTTCACTGCCTTCTGAGGCAAAGAGTTCCAAATTGGCATAACCCTCTGAGAGAGAAAAAAATTGTCTTAATCTCTGACCCATAATTTAAAAAAAAAATTTAGATTACCCAATTATTTTTTCCAATTAAGGGCCAATTTAGTGTGGCCAATCCACCGACTCTGCACATTTTTGGGTTGTGGGGGCGAAATCCACGCAGTCACGGGGAGAATGTGCAAACTCCACACGGACAGTGACCCAGAGCCGGGATTGAACCTGGGACCTCAGCGCCGTGAGGCGGCTGTGCTAACCACTAGGCCACCGTGCTGCCCTCCATAATTTTAAAACAGTGCTCGCTAGATCTGGACTCGCACACAAGAGGAAATATCCTTTCCATGTTCACATTGTCAAGACCACTCAGGACCTTATATATTTCAATTAAGTCACTCCACAGTCTTCTAAACTCCAGCAGAAACAAGCCCAGCCTGTCCAACCCATCCCTGTAGCACAACCCACTCATTCCAGGTATCAATTTCATAAAGCTCCGAACTGCCTCCGGTGCATTTACATTCTTTTTAAATAAGAAAATCAAAACTGCATAAAATGTTCGAAATGTGGTCTCACCAATGCCCTGTATAATTGAAGCATAACATCCTTTCTTTTATGTTCAATTCCTCTCATAATAAAAGATAGCACTGCAGCAGTGTCACTGTGGTTAGCACTACTACTACAGCACCAGGGGCCCGGGTACAATTTCAGCCTTGGGTGACTGGATTTTGCATGTTTTCCCTGTGCCTGTGTGGGTTTCCTCCAGTTGTTCAGGTTTCCTCCCATGTCCAAAGATGTTCAGGTTAGCTGGATTGGACACGCTAAATTGCACCTTCATGTCCAAAGATGTGCAGGTTAAGTGGATTGGCCATACTCAATGCATGGGATTACGGGGATAGGACGAGGAAGAGGGCCTATAGGGTTCTGTTTTAGAGTGACGGTGCAGACTCGATGTACCAAATAACCTCCTTCTGCACTGTTGGGATTCTATGGATTCCATTGGCCTTCTTGATTACATGCTGTACCTGTATGCTAACTTTTTGTGGCTCATGCACATGAACATCTAGATCTCCCTGCACTTCCTTCTGTCTTCTTCACAATATACATTCCTGCCTACCTTTGTGTCGCCTGCAAATTTAGCTATTATGCCTTTGCTCCCCTCATCTAAGACACTGATGTAAATTGTCAAAAGTTGAGGCCCCAGCACAGCCCCTGAGGACTCCATGTCACATTTGCCAATCAGACAAAGACCAATTTGTGCATGCTCTCTTTTCTGCCATCCAACCAATCTTCTCTCGAGGCTAATATATTACTCCCTACACCATGAACATGTATCTTCTGCAATAACCTTTAACATGACATCAAATGCCTTTTGGAAATCCAAGTACAGTACATCTATCGAATTACTGTGAAAAATGACTCTAATAAGTGTGATATAAAACAATCACCCAAAAATAAACTTTATATAATCTGCTTCAAATATATATTGTGACCTCTTAAGCTATCCATCGCAAGCAAAAGCCCATACTTTTTTATAATTTTCTAACTATTTTCTGTTTTACACCAATGCTCCAAGTGTTCACTTCCCCAAAACATTTTGCATTTCCAATTGCTCAGTGTCACCCATTGCCCTTTCACTATGCATTTTTCTACTCATGGAATATGCTCAGTCACATCTTAAAACTATTTATTATCCCCACATAATAGTATAGAGTGGGGCATGAGGGCAAGGGAGGTTTGGCTTGGTAGGAAGAGAGGGAAACAGCAAAAGAAGCTGAACAGATGTCCATCTTGATGGCAAATAAGTCTATGCGCTACTTGCAGTTATTAGAGGTTAGGGATGAGATCAGGGAAGAGCCTTGTAATGACACGTAGAATATAGTTTGTGTATAATTTAATAACCAAACTGTAAGTAAAGATAGACTGAGATTCTAGCATCCGACTACTAGGTGGTGCGACAACAGGAGAACGTTCCTGGAACACAGACAGGTTCTAGCATCTGACCACAAGGTAGTGTGACGACAGGAGAACGTTACTGCAACACACGAGGTGTGCAGCAGAACGTGGATAGCAGGCGTAACGTCCAGTCGCATATCGGGTAGCTGCTTAGACCATAAGACATAGGAGCACAATTAGGCCACTCGGCCCATCAAGTCTGCTCTGCCATTCAAACATGGCTGATATTTTCTCATCCCCATTCTCCTGCCTTCTCCCCATAATCCCTGATCCACTTATTAATCAAGAACTATCTCTGTCTTAAAGACACTCAGTGAATTGGCCTCCACAGCCTTCAAAGAGTTCCACAGATTCACCACCCTCTGGCTGAAGAAAGTTCTCCTTATCTATGTTTTAAAGGATCGTCCCTTTAGTCTGAGATGGCGTCCTCTGGTTCTAGTTTTTCCTACAAGTGGAAACATCCTCTCCACGTCTACTCTATCAAGGCCTCGCAGTATCTTGGAAGTTTCAATAAGATCCCCCCTCATCCTTCTAAACTCCAACGAGTACAGACCCAGAGATCTCAAACTTTCCTCATACGACAAGTTCTTCATTCCAGGGATCATTCTTGTGAACCTCCTCTGGACCCTTTCCAAGGCCAGCACTTTCTTCCTTAGATACGGGGCCCAAAACTCTCACAATACTCCAAATGGTGTCTGACCAGAGCCCTATACAGCCTCAGAAGTACATCCCTGGTCTTGTATTCTAGCCCTCTGGATATGAATGCTAACATTGCATTTGCCTTCTTAACTGCCAACTGAACCTGCACATTAACCTTAAAAGAATCATGAACAAGGACTCCCAAGTCCCTTTGTGCTTCTGCTTTCCGAAACAATAGTCAATAGTTTGCTTAGTCAATAGTTATTAATAATAGTTAATCATAATTATCTGTATTTAGCCATAGCATCCAACTGTACTTATCATTCACATTATAGAAACCTTTATAGTGTTTAGTTAGTTAATAACTAATTTTGTTCTTTAACAAAGCTGTATGTTCTCTAATTGATTCAACCACAAAGACGTCACCATCCATGAACGTAGAGAACATTACGATCCTTCCATTCATTTGCTCTACTCTTATTTTTCAAATCCCTCTCTCTTGTTATCTCAACCCATGTTCAAGAGCTGCCTTTCTTTGAACACTACTAAATAAAGCATTGCACTATTTTTGCTTCTTCATCTATGCTTACTGCAATCTTTCCTAACTCTGCTACTACAGCTTGGCATGTGTTTTTCTTTTGTACACAAGGTGCAATATAAATATAAATCATTAATAAGTATATGCTTAATTTGAGTATACTACATTTTATAAAACCTGATATGATTTCTGAAACTAAAATACAATTTGTAATTCAGTTTTCCATTTCCCTGTGGTTTACAACTATCTGAACACTGTACATTCTTTATATATGCATGCTGCACAAATCAGCTGATATAAGAAAATTACTTACACACCTTGTTGCCCAGCCTTTGCAGTGATACATAGCTGATTGAGCTTGTGGAGTGGTTGCAATCCAGGGAGTTCCTGCATTGTCCCTTGTCCTCTTGCGTCCATATGGAGGGAAGGGGTGTGAAAACCAGTCTCTATCCATTCTTCTTTCTGGGAATTGTTAGATGGAATCCCGAAAGAACTGTCTTCTTTTACTTTCTCAAAATCTCCATCAGCTGCTTTCTCCTCCAGGTCTTTCAATTTTTTTGAATTGATCCTAATAGAGTCTAAGTGCGACCATGTAGCACCTGAAAGTACCGTATTATCCACTGGTTCTTCAGTTCCTTTATTCTTCTTTTCTTTCAAACTACCTAACACATTTTCAATGTGTTTTTCCCTTTCTAAAAGTCCAAAAGGGATAGGTTGTGTGGTTACTGCAGACATTTCTGTCTGTTCCTTCACACTTGTTTAAAGAATGCTCTCTAACTCACTATCAGATTACCAGAGTTACCATCACAACACACCGGATTTTCATTGTTTTTTTTAATAAAAGATTCACTCAGGCAAAAAGTAGAATCCTTTCTCGGGAGGGCAACAGCATCGCTCACAAAGCCTCTAAGAAAAGCAGGAGAACACTGAATACATTAGAATAAATTTCGGACAGAGAAAACATTCCCATGAAATCCAGTTCAATCTCACAAGACTGGGAGGTAAAATAAGTTTACACACTTAATTGTTGAACAATTGAGAGTCAAATACTGAGAGCAACATTTTTTGAAAACTTGGCTGATGGAACATATCTATTTTGTGTTTCCTTTTATATTCATACAGTTCGTCACACAAACCAGTAACACAACCAATGCACTTGCAACTGACTTCTGGGATTCCCAACCAATTGGAGCACTTGGACATGATAGCAATCCATATTTGTCTATTTCAACTGGACATGATAGCAATCCACATTTGTCTATTTCAACTCCACTGTTTATATGGACTCTGTGAGGATCAGAATTGAGGTATGGTTGAGGTTTTCATCCAGAAACAGAAGCTGTTGAACTGAAGCCACAATGCAACAAGGCTTATTTCAGTGATGAGTTTCTGATGTACAGCTGCTGGCTATAGGGCCTGGAGACAGACTGTGTTCCCTGTGGATGGGAGGACAAAGTGTGAAAGATGCAGAGGGGGTGGGGCCAGCAAATCATGTCCACATCTTTTGGTAATGTCTGAGATTGATGGGGTTCTGGGGCCAGATATTTGAAGCATTATCGAAAATTGTGGATGTGGAGATGTTGCCGGGACCTTTACCTCTGAAAAGGACCCACTTACCTGTGCCCAGGTCATATGAGCCCTCTGCACCACTTTGAACTGTGGTGATATGCATCACTGTAAATACACAAGGGGTTAATGTAAATACACTACGACTAAGTAAACACTAGAGGGAGCACCAGAGACACCATGACATGCAGACATACAGCTAATGAACACATAGAATAGGACACGACCAATGGGCAGTCAAGACACCCAGAGGTGACATTACCACAAGGGGACATTACACAACCCATATACAAGGACAGGGTGCACATGCTCTGTCTCTTTCCACAGGCGACACTTAGAGAGTAGGACAGGGGCAGATCAGAAGCATCACACCCACCACGTGGCTTAGGGCAGACTGGTTAGTTAGACTGAGTTACTATCGCAAAATTAGCAGGAGAGTCGAACTCATAGAGAACTGTGCTAATGGTTCAATAAATCACATTGAACTTACTTCAAAGTCTGGAGTATCTTTTGGTCAAAGCTGCATCGAGTTGCAGCCTGTGTTATCCCAGAGTACCTAACACAACATGGTACCAGGAGTGCCTGTTGAATCTATATAGTTCAACTCAGCAAGATCCGTGACTACCAGTAACAGCACCCAGGCAAGATGATCAAGATTCCGGTTCCTCAGCAGCTCAGGTACCACGGCAATCTCAGTGCCAACTGGCATGCATTCAAGCAGAGATTTGAAATTTACATGGTAGCATCCGACCTAGATGGCGTGGCCGATGCTGAGAAGATAGATTTTCTACTCACCATTGCGGGTGAAAGTGCAACAGAAATCTTCAACTCCTTCAAGCACTCCAAAGAGCAGGAGAAGAGAGACTTCCAGACAGTCCTGGACAAGTTTGAAAACTACTGAGAGGTGAACACAACAGAAATCGATAAAACTGGCACCTATACTCACCAAGAGGCAATGGTAGGCTTGCAACCGAAGCAAACGGCAATTTTGATTGGCAGCCATCTTGTGCAAGGAGCCGCACATGCGCTGTTGCGGAAAAAGCGCACAGTGAAGGAAAAGCGATCTGCGCATGCGCAATCCATTCCTATGCTCTACATCACAAGCGTCATGATGTCAGAGGCCCCAGAACACGCCCACTTAAAGGGGAAATGTCCGAAAATAGTTGGGGGGGAAATTTAAAGCCAGAAAACACAATTCTTTCACCTGGAATGACAGCACAATGCCTGAACTTCAACCAGTAGCTGAAAGTAACCTCCGTAGAACCCTGCAACAAGCAGTTAGCACCGCCCTAAGAGATGATTTAGTCCTTGAAGACTACGACTCAGACGATGATTTCATCATTGGACGTGACGACCTCAGTACCAAATCCGAACCGCAACGAGATGTGTTGTACATTGAAGCATCCGACACAGTCATGGATGAGTTCTTCGGATTTGAGGATCCTCGGCCCAGCACAGACGACATCCCGACCCATGAGTACAGGATTCTGCTGCGGCTTGACGCCAAGAGACAGAGAGCGGTACAAGCCCACAGAGAGCGGCCTGACGCCAAGAGAGTGGTCCACGCACAACGAAGAGTCCCCGACTCCACACAGGGAGTGGTCCACGCACCACGAAGAGTCCCCGACTCCGCACAGAAAGTGATGACAGACTCCACAGCGAGACCACTGCACGTCTCTACACAGAGAACACAGAAAGACTCCACAGTGAGACCACTGCACAACTCCGTTGAGAGCGCACAGATCGACACCACAGCGAGACCACTGCATGACTCCACGCAGAGAACAATGCCAGACTCCACAGAAAGAGCAATACAAGCCTTCACAGCGAGCTCATTGACAGACTCCACGATGGAAGCAACGCAAGACTCCAGAGCGCAGTCCTTGCATGAACAAGATTATGAAGGTCTAGCAACCTTATCTGAGCAACCAGCAGCAGACGATGCAAGTCTGCCACGCTCAAGTGCACAGCAAGCCGACTATGACAGTCTACCACGCTCACGTGAACAACAAAAAGACTATGACAGTCTACCGAGATTATTTGAGCCACCAGAAGAAGACTATGACAGTCTACCCAGCTCATCAAACCGACAAGAAGACACTGAAGGTCTACCCACTGTATGTGCGACAAGTGACAAAGTCTTCACAATTCCCATACAAGATGTGTGACATCTCAGCGAGACTGACAGATCTCAGCTAGTATGCACTCGACAATCAAAGTGAGGTTACTAGTGACTCCAGTGACACCACGTTAATTCAAACCTCATCTACTCGAGCCTCTCCACAAGGACCTGAAATGACTCCAGACGGGGAGCATCAAGAAACCAAAGGTGATTCAGGCGAACCAGCATGGGCTCCAGACGGGGAGCATTGACAAGCCAAAGATGATTCAAGTGAACCGGACATGACTCCAGACGGGGAGCGCCGAGGAATCAGAGACGGCACGCTCAATGAAACAGCAGATGCCACAAAGGACACTGATACAAGTAACTTCGTGAAGGACTCGAATTCTCCACTCGGTGTGGTCATTGAGCGCAACAAACACAACTAAACATACAAAAACAGCATAAAAAGACAACAACATGAAGCATACCAGAGGCAACAAACACAACAGCAAGCACGTCAATAACAACAATGACAACAACAATAGAACAACAACTGGTATGACATGGTACAGCTCTGCCCATGAAGGACAATGTTACAGCTCAGAACAATGGAGAGAGTGCAAACATACCATGGCATGGCAACGCATCTTACCAATTCACATTTTCTACACTTCGGACAAGCAAACCAGCATTCAGGAAAGATGTCATCAAGAATTGCTACCACAAGCATTAAAAAAAAGAGTCCACCTCAGACAATGAATGATTTGACCATTTGAGCACCTCGTGATGACTTCTTGGTTGCGAAAACACCAGGACACCGACGGCGTTCATAAGGGAATGACAACATCAACATCGACACTTCCATAACAGCACAAGAAAGCCACTCGAACGTGCAAATTCATGAACTTTGGACTCATAACTATTATTTGGTATTGTATAATCCTCAATGTCATCATAACTATTCTTTGATCTTGTATCGTCATCACAGTCATCATAACTTGTACATGTCATCACTTATTTACCTGTTTTAGTTCAATTTTTCATTAACACTGTACAAAAAATATGTAACACGAGAAAAGGGGGGATGTGGTGATATGCATCACTGTAAATACACAAGGGTTAATGTAAATAAACTACGACTAAGTAAACACTAGAGGGAGTACCAGAGACATCATGACATGCAGACAAACAGCTAATGAACACATAGAATAGGACACGACCAATGGGCAGTCAAGACACCCAGAGGTGACACTACCACAAGGGGGCATTACACAACCCATATATAAGGACAGGGCACACATGCTCTGTCTCTTTCCACAGGCGACACTTAGAGAGTAGGACAGGGGCAGATCAGAAGCATCACACCCACCACGTGGCTTAGGGCAGACTGGTAAGTTAGACTAAGTTACTATAGCAAGATTAGCAGGAGAGTCGAACTCATAGAGAACTGTGCTAATGGTTCAATAAATCACATTGAACTTACTTCAAAGTCTGGAGTATCTTTTGGTCAAAGCTGCATCGAGTTGCAGCCTGTGTTATCCCAGAGTACATAACACAACATGAACTGTACCAAGTTCACCCTAGTACAGGACGTCGTTTCATTTACCCGATGCATAATCTCACTCCACACCTCCATCCCAACTCCATTCCCAGCTCCTCCTCCCACTTCTGCTTCACCTCCTCAATTGGTGCTTTCCATGTGACCACGAGCCATTCGTAAATATCTACGATCATCCCATCCCCAACTCATCTGGCGACAACAACCTATCCAACAAAGTTCGCTCTGGCAACTGAGGGAATGAAGGCACAAAGCCTCGTTATTTTATATACCTATACCCCCCCCCCCCCCCCCTGCCCCCCCCACCCCCCACACCTGGCCTGGCAACTCCCATTTCTTTTTTAAAAATATAAATTTAAAGTACCCAATTCACTTTTCCAATGAAGGGGCAATTTTGCGTGGCCAATCCACCTACCCTGCACATCTATGGGTTGTGGGGGTGAGACCCACGCAGACACGGGGAGAATATGCAAACTCCACACAGTGACATGGGGCCGGGATCAAACCCGGGGCCTCAGTGCCGTGAGGCAGCAGTGCTAACCACTGCACCACCGTGCCGCAACTCATATTTCTCTGACTCACCCGCACTTGCAAATATTCCTTCCATGAACAAGTCCCTCACACATTCCAATCTTCCCTATGCCACTGTCTATATGTCACACCAGTGATTCCCACAAATAGGAGCCAACACCAACACAACCCCCCCAAAATGCCACCATAGCTGGTTCCAAGCCACCGGACTTACCATATATTTCCTTGGGGCAAACGGAAGAGGGACGCTTAGAGACGCTTAGACAAAGGGTCTAGACAAAGGGTCATCTGGACTCAAAACGTTAGCTCTTTTCTCTCCCTACAGATACTGCCAGACCTGCTGAGATTTTCCAGCATTTTCTCTTTAGAAATATAAAGCAACAAGTCATCTGCATGCAGCGAGACTCTACGCTCCCTGCCTCCCCTTACAATACCCGACCACTCCCATGATGTTTCCAGCGCAATAGCCAAGGGTTGGCTAACCATTGCATCGTGAACAGAAGTGGGGATAATGAGCACTCCTACCTCGTACCCTTGTAAACCGAGAAGTCTCACAAACTAATCGGATTTGTCCTAACACTAGCCATAGGGGTCTCATATAACAACTACACCCATGGGATAAACATGGGCCTAAACCTGAACCTCTCCAGAACCTTGAACAAATAATAGCTCCACTCTACCCTATCAAACGGCTTATCCGCATCCATAGCCACAATAACCCTCAGCACCCTGCCCTAGACAATGTCGTAATCACGTTCAACAAAGGTTTAATATTACTTGACAGCTACCTTCCCTTCACAAAACCCATCTGGTCCCCTGACACCACCTCTGGCACATACCCCCTCCAATGCACCGCCAATACCTTAGTCAGCGCCTTCACATCTGTGTTTAGTAGGGAGATAGGCCTATATAACCCATATTCCACCGGGTCCTTATCCTTTTGGGGATTAACAAAATCGACGCCTCTGCCAACGTGGCTGGCAGCTCCCCTTGCGCCAAAGATTCGCAAAACATTTCCAGGAAATGTGGGGCCAATTCCACCACAAACCATTTACGAAAGTCATACGGAAAACCATCAAGTCCCAGCGCCTTCCCCGACTGCATCGACCCAATTGCCTCTGTAACCTCATGTTACATCTGCGGAACTGCCAATCCCTGTCCCTTTTCCCTTGCAACCTCCAGAAATACCAGCCCGTCCAAAAACTGTCTCATCTCCCCCCCTCCCCCCCCAAGGCTCAGACCTATACAGCTCCCTATAAAATGTCTCAAATGCCTTATTTATTCTCTCTGGCGTCTCACCAACTCACCCCCATTATCTCTCACTTGTACCACCTCTCGCCTCAGTTGGTTCGCTAACAGGTGGCTGGCCTTCTCCCCATACTCATACAGAGCCCCCTCGCTATCCAAAGCTGTCCCATCGGCTTCCCTCTTGTCAACACATCAAATTCCCCTTGCCGCTTCTTCCACTCTGCCAGGAGTTCCCTGGTCAGGGTCATGGAGTACCGTTGGTCCACCTCCAAAATATCACCCACGCAGGAGGGTGGGGACAGCGGATCACGGGCGTCCATGAGGCATGTGATGCTAACAGTCATGGCCCCAGCTTGGAGCTCCGCTCTGGTGCTAGTGTTCTACGTGCTGCTTGGTTGTCCCTATCACCAATCGGCAGTATGCGACATGCGGCTCCATGGTCAAGTGGTTCAAGGCCGGCACAATGCTCGCTTGCACTCCCACGACATGAAATATTGGTTGTGAAGTGGTCTATGACTGGGGTGGATGCAGCTAATGGACAGTGAGAGGGAAGCCAGGCCAGGTTTGTCGGCGAGGAATACTAATCAAATGAGGTCAGTCAATACAGCTGACTCATGTCAATACTGGAAGAAACCGACACAGTCATCACTTTGTGTCACCACTCTCTGGAAACCAGGATGTAAGTGCTTTTGGTGAGAATGGAGAAGGAGATTACTTGGATGTTTGGGTAATAATAATAACCTTTTATTGTCACAAGTATGAAGCTACTGTGAAAAGCCCCTAGTCGCCACATTCCGGGGCCTGTTTGGGTAAGCTGGTACGGGAATTGACCCCGTGCTGCTGGCCTTGTTCTGTATCACAAACCAGCTGTCTAGCCCAGTGGGATAGTGGAATGCAGTGGAACCATTCAGAAATATTGTGACATTGTATGTGGTTGACAAGTTACTTCATCTCGTCTAAAGCCATAGTTTGTAAAGTAAAATCAAAATTGTCCTTTTTTCTATACTTTTTTAAATTTCTAAAGAAATGGGAATATATTTAAAACAAAGTCTGCTTGTAAATGTAAGGATGCGCATGTTCAACTGAAATTGTTTTAATTTTCAGTAGTGAAAAGTCATAAACTTGGAAAAATCAGGTATTGGAAATAAAGTTTCAAAGTAAAAACAAGCGGGCCTGCCTTTAAATATGTATGATGGAGTCTTTCCGCAGCAACAGAGAGAAGGTCACACGCCCAGTACATACACTGACGCCACGCTCCCTGTACATCTGTGCTTTGGGCGCGAAATCATGGAGGGGAGATTCCTCCATTTTGTAGCTGCCAGCAAGCAAGCAACAGGATTGTGTGAAGACCTGAAGATGGATTGTTTTGTAATAAGGAAGAGAGGGCCAGAGACACAAACTGGCCAGGATCTCACAATTGAATCTTCTGGAGAGAGCTTCTCAGCAGAGTCCTGCAGTGCTGGTGTGAGCTGTATCCAGAGCTCCAGGGCCTCTGATGAACAAAGGATTAAGAAGAAACTGAAATCGGGAACAAAACAAGAAAAATGATTTCTTGATGTATGTGTTTAATTGTGCAATGCAAATTAGGATGCAAAGCCCATGTGTGTTATATGCAGGGAAGTACAGGCAAATGAAATTTTAAAACACTCAAATCTTCAAAGGCATTTGAAGACTAAGCACGGCAAGTTCGAGGACATATCTCTTGATATGTTTCAAAGGATACAGCAAGAACTTAAATCGTCAGCTGAAGACATAATTAGGAATGTAACATTGAATTAAGAAGCAAGTGAGATGGTGAGGAAAAGGAGGCTCACCTGCTACATTAAAGGTGAGCAATAATGGTGTGTCGCGAAGGTCGCCAGCGTGGGTCGCTAAAGTCGGCCTGCGTGGGTCCCGAAGATCCGCCAGTTGGTAAAAGTGCGTCCCGGGAAAGAAAGTTTGTAAAACAATGCCCTAGATCACTTCACTGGTCCATCCAACCCCTGCACATTTCAAGTTACTCTCCACTAGGGGGTTCTGACCCCCCCCCCCCGCTCCCGCAATTTAAATCTGCCATCCTAATGCATCACAAAACAATCTCTGCTCCCATTTTTCTTTCTCATCCAAATCCACCCAAACTGGCCCCCCGCTCCCCTCTGCCTTGCCAACGCCCAATAAACCATCTGCCACAACCACGTCACCAGTGCTCTTCCCCCCCCCCTCCGATCAATCTTATCATCCCCCCCGTCCCTGGCTCACCATCGCAGCCCCCACCCCGACATTGCTTCCGTTCACCAGCATACTTGCTAGTGTGGTAACTCCTGCTTGAAGACCGAAACAGAAGCTCCTGCCCATAATGCCTAAACTGCCCATCTCCCCCCACCTCCAACCTTTGGAGGAGTCAGCATTTGTTGCCCATCCCTAATTGCCCTTGAGAAGGTGGTGGTGAACCGCCTTCTTAAACTGCTGCAGTTACATGATGTAGGGAGGGAGTTCCAGGTTTTTGACCAAGAGACTGACGGAACGGCGATATATTTCCAAGGCAGGATGGTGAGTGACTTGGAGGGGAACCTCCAGGCAATGATGTTCCCGTGCGGGTGCTGCCCTTGTCTTTCTAGATGGTAGTGGTCATCAGTTTGAACGGTGCTGCCCAAGGAACATTGGCAGTTCCTGCAGTCCTTTGTGTAGTCGGTTCACATGGCTGCCACTGTTTGTTGGTGGTGGAGTGTGTGAATGTTTATGGAAGGGGTGCCAATCAAGCAGGCTGCCTTGTCCTGGATGGTGTTGAGCTTCTTGAATGTTGCTGGAGCTGCACTCATCCAGGCAAGTGGGGAGTATTCCGTTACACTCCTGAATTGTACCTTGTAGACGGTGGACAGGCTTTGGGGAGTCAGGAGGTGAGTTAACTATAGGATTCCTATAGTTTAATCGAATCATAGAATCCCAACAGTGCAGAAGGAGGTCATTTGGCCCATCAAGTCTGCATCAACCCTCTGAAAGAGCACCCTACCTAGGTCCACTCCCTTGGCCTATCGCCATAACCTCACCTAATCTGCACAACTTTTGGACACTAAGAGGAAGTTTTAGCATAGCCAATATACCTAACCTGCACATCTGTGGACTGTGGGACAAAACCGGAGCACCCGGAAGAAACCCATGTAGACATGGGAGAACGTCCAAACTCCACACAGTTACCCAAGGTCAGAATGGAACCTGGGCCCCTGGCGCTGTGAAATGAAATGAAAATTGCTTGTCACAAGAAGGCTTCAAATTAAGTTACTGTGAAAAGCCCCTAGTCGCCACATTCCGGCGCCTGTTCAGGGAGGCTGGTACGGGAATTGAACCTGCGCTGTTGACCTGCCTTGGTCTGCTTTAAAAGCCAGCTATTTAGCCCTGTGCTAAACCAGCCCTTAGGCAGCATTGTTAACCACTGTGCCTGTATGTAAGTTCATTTGCCCTCTTCTGGTAGCCAAAGTATTTATATGGTTAGTCCAGTTCCGTTTCTAGTCAATGGTTAATGGGGGATTCAGCGATGGTAATTTTAAAAAAATTGGTTCATGGGTGTCACTAGCTGGGCCAGCATTTGTTGCCCATCCCTGAGGGCAATTAAGAGTCAACCACATTGCTGTGGATCTGGAGTCACATATCGCAAGGCCAGGGAAGGACGACAGATTTTGTTCCCTAAAGTGAACCAGATGGGGTTTTTCCTGACAATTGTTCATGGTAAAATAATGATCAAGCAGATTTTCATTGAATTCAGATTTTACCATCTGCCATTGTGGAATTCGAACCCGAGTCCCCCAGATCATTATGCTGGGCTTCTGGATTACTAGTCCAGCGACAATACCACTACCCCACTGCCTACTCACAATAATGCCATTTAATGTCAAGAGGTGATGGTTAGATCCTCACTTGTTGGAGATAGTCATTACCTGGCACTTGTGTCGCGTGAATATCACTTGCCACTTGGTCATCCCAAGCCTGGATATTGTCCAGCTCTTGCTGCATTTGGACATGAACTGCTTCAGTATCTGAGGAGTCGTGAATGGTACTAAACATTATGCAGTTATCAGCGAACATCTCCACTTCTGACCTTATGATGGAAGGAAGGTCATTGATGAATCAGCTGAAGATGGTTGGATCTCAGACACAACCCTATGGAACTCCTACAGCGATTGTCCTGGAGTTGAGATGATTCATCTCCAACCTACAGGTTGCTGGTTATTGCTGAGCAACTGCCGCTTGATAGCACTGTTGATGATCCCTTCCATCACTTCACTGATGATTAAGAGTAGACAGATAGGGCAGTAATTAGCCGGGTTGGATTTTCTTTGCTTCCATTTATTTTATTTTATTTTATTATTTTTGGTCTATGGACCCATAATGAGGATGTGCCTTTAAGCAGAAGACCCAAGGTTGAAACAGCCTGCTTGCCAGGAAACTGTGTTCCCAGGTTTCGAATTTTGGAGAGAAGAAGCCAGACACCTTGGCACCAAGTGGATCTTAGGAACCAGCTTTGGAGGGAGCCGGTTCGATTGGTTAACTGAGAACCGATGGGTTGACCAGGGATAATGTTTTGCCTGACATCCTCAGTGATTGGTTCCTGCGGGATGCTTTCTGAGAGAACTGAACAGATGTGCTTAGACCTTGGAAGTGAAAAGAACGCACTATCTCTCCCTCTCTCTCTCTCTCTCTCTCTCCTGCTTTCTGAAGTGAAAGAACTGCTCTATTATTCTGGATGTGCCCAGCACATCCTTTGCTGTGAACCTGAAATGATGCTGAGTCTGAAGAGAAGGTAGACAACCTTGTCAGAGAAAACCACCTCAAACCCAGAAGGAAGAAGCACCAAAATGAAAGCCTGAACTTCAGAAAGATATTGACTGGAAGTCATCCCATTGCATCAAAGATTCTTTTATTTTTATTAATATTTTCTTTCCCTTTCCACCATCCTTTCCCCTCTGTGTTGTTTTTCTGTGTGTGTATGTGTGTAGAGAGTGGGGTGAGTTAGGAAGGGGAGTTTGGGAAAGGGGTAGTAGATAGTCAGGTACATTTTCTGTCTATTTAATTATAATACAGGATGTAATAAAAGGTTACATGTGTTTTAAAGTTACAAACCTGGTGACTGTAGTTATTTGGCCTCAAATAAGGACCTCAAGAACCTCGGGTATTTTAAATACAATCTAATTTCACCCGTGTTGTGACTCCGGGGCTGGAATTGACCTCACATTAGCCCAGGGTGTCGTGATAATACCTCGGCAATTTTCCACATTGCTGGGTAGATGCCAGTGTTGTAGCTGTACTGGAACAGCTTGGCTAGTGGCGTGGCACGTACTGGAGCACAAGTCTTCAGGATTTTTGCTGGAATGTTGTCAGGTCCTTTGCAGTATCCAGTTCCTTCAGCTGTTTCTTGATATCATGTGGAGTGAATCGAATTGGTTGAAGACCACATCTGTGCTGCTGGAGACCTCTGGAGGAGTCCAAGGTGGATCATCCACTCAGCACTTCTGGCTGAGGATTGTTGCAAATGCTTTAGCTTTATCTTATGCACTGATGTGCTGGGTTCCTCCATCATCGAGATTGGTGATATTTATGGATCCTCCTCCTTCATTGAGTAGTTTAATTGTCCATCCTCATTCATGGCTGGATGTGGCAGGACTGCAGAGCTTAGATTTGATCCATTGGTTGTGGAATCGTTTAGCTCTGTCTGTTACTTGCAGCTTATGTTGTTCGATACACAAGTAACCCTGTGTTCTAACTTCACCAGATCAACAGTTAATTTTTCACTATGCTTGGCGTTGCTCCTGGCATACTCTCCTGCACTCTTCATTGAACCAGGGGTGATCCCCTGGCTTGGTTGTAATGGCAGAGTGGGGAGTATGCCAGGCCATGATGTTACAGATTGTGGTTGAGTACAATTCTGCTGTTGCTGGTGGCCCACAGCACAGAAGACTTGAGTTGTGACATGTCTACTGTTGATGATTTCCTGGAGACGTGGGAAGCCAGTCAGAGTGTCAATGTCTGAGCAGCCAGTTATTCCAAGTTGCTGCACCAGTTGAGAATTGCACTAAATAACAGGGTATTCATCACCTGTGAAATTCACTTGTGAGCAGTAGTTAGCGAAATTCTACAAATTTCTGTAAATGCCTGGAGGGAGCCAGAGGTCAAGAAATTAAAATCTGTGGTGAGTTTGACTGATCTGCCTGCTTCATGAGGGTTTCCAGCCTGCTACAGACTACACTTAGGTTAAAGGCGGAAGTCAGCGAGTTCCTGCCAGATTCCCAACACACCAACAGTTTCAACTGTTTTGATCTGCTGTCCAGTCTCAAAGCCACCCACCTTGTCAGGTTAAAATTCTCCCATCATGACCATGAGCTTACAAAGCATCGAATAATAACAATATTAACTTGGAAAAGAGACAAATTCTGGCCTGCAGAAATGAAAAGTCAAGAAGGTACAGAAAAAGGAGCACCCCAGTAAATTAACTGAACTAAGATCTATATGGCTGGACCAAAATTAAAAACCTAATAATTCAGGCCCTCTAACATAGAACATAGAACATTACAGCGCAGTACAGGCCCTTCAGCCCTCGATGTTGCGCCGACCTGTGAAACCACTCTAAAGCCCATCTACACTATTCCCTTATCGTCCATATGTCTATCAAATGACCATTTGAATACCCTTAGTGTTGGCGAGTCCACTACTGTTGCAGGCAGGGCATTCCACACCCTTACTACTCTCTGAGTAAAGAACCTACCTCTGACATCTGTCCTATATCTATCTCCCCTTAATTTAAAGCTACGTTCCCTCGTGCTAGACATCACCATCCGAGGAAAAAGGCTCTCACTGTCCACCCTATCCAATCCTCTGATCATCTTGTATGCCTCAATTAAGTCACCTCTTAACCTTCTTCTCTCTAACGAAAACAGTCTCAAGGCCCTCAGCCTTTCCTCATAAGATCTTCCCTCCATACCAGGCAACATTCTGGTAAATCTCCTCTGCACCCTTTCCAATGCTTCCACATCCTTCCTATAATAAGGCGACCAGAATTGCACGCAATACTCAAAATGCGGCCGCACCAGAGTTTTGTACAGCTGCAACATGACCTCATGGCTCCGAAACTCAATCCCTCTACCAATAAAAGCTAACACACCGTACGCCTTCTTAACAACCCTCTCAACTTGAGTGACAACTTTCAGGGATCTATGTACATGGACACCGAGATCTCTCTGCTCATCCACACTGCCAAGAATCTTACCATTAGCCCAGTACTCTGTCTTCCTGTTATTCCTTCCAAAATGAATCACCTCACACTTTTCTGCATTAAACTCCATTTGCCACCTCTCAGCCTAGCGCTGCAGCTTATCTATGTCCCTCTGTAACTTGTAACATCCTTCCGTACTGTCCACAACTCCACTGACTTTATGTCATCTGCAAATTTACTCACCCATCCTTCTACGCCGTCCTCCAGGTCATTTATAAAAATGACAAACAGCAGTGGCCCCAAAACAAGTCAATCAGCACAGATCACATTTTATGTTAAACAACAAAGCAGGAAACAATTAATTTATTTAACTGACTCTAAAATGGGCCAAACTGAACCTTCAGCCAGTGACCCAGAACTGCCCTCCCTTGAATCACAAAAGTAAAATAATTAAATATTGTGGCATTGCCGGAATATCAGGTCGCATTATTTTATGCCACGCTGACATTGGAGAAGATGAACTGAGGTGAATGTTGATCACTTGAAATGAAAATGAAATGAAAATCGCTTATTGTCACAAGTAGGCTTCAAATGAAGTTACTGTGAACAGCCTCCAGTCACCACATTCCGGCGCCTGTTCGGGGAGGCTGTTACGGGAATCGAACCGTGCTGCTGGCCTGCCTTGGTCTGCTTTCAAAGCCAACGAATATAGGTATATTTGGGCACTTTGTCTTCAAAAGGACACCTGGGCAGGCCCCCTGCACCCCAGTGTAAATATTGGGAGCAAGCCCACCTCTGCATGGCTGATACGCCCCATTTTAATTTTTCAGGCAACAGCACTTTAATTAGTATGAGGCAAAATTTCCACCGATTGCCAGGAGGCTGTGCTTCTTCATTGTTCTCCTGGCCGGACCGAGGCCAACACCACACCAGGATCGGTGACTCGGTGACTACCACCGTACTACAGGAGACCCAGGAGAAGGAGGAACCATGGATACACTCAAAACCAGATAAGCCTGGAATTTGACCAGGGTCGGGTTAACAGGCCCTTGCAGAGTGGTGGGAGGGTATACTGGACAAGGCATTGGGAGTCGGGGGGGGGGGGGGGGGGGGGGGGGGCAGGGGTGCGGTATGGGGCTGAGTGATAGAAGGTGGACATGAGGAAGCAAAATTTGGAGGGCAGGCCTCCGATGGGCACAAGGTATCCAGGAAGGAGTCATCCCTCTTTCACTGACCAGTCCACACGGTTAAACCTACGCGTTTGGCACAAGCCTTTTTCATCACCTGTCAAATAAGCACATAAACGGGCTGGTTTAGCACACTGGGCTAAATCGCTGGCTTTTAAAGCAGGCCAGCAGCACGGTTCAATTCCCGTACCAGCCTCCCCGAACAGGCGCCGGAATGTGGTGACTAGGGGCTTTTCACAGTAACTTCATTGAAGCCGACTTGTGACAATAAGCGATTTTCATTTCATTTTCATATTAGTATCCACTTAAGGACTTCAACTGGGCCATGGGCAGGCAGCTTCGCTGCCACCTTTGAAATTGTGGTCCAGGTGACCAGGCAGCGGTAATGCAGCACTTTCATTTACAGGTCTGCCTGCCTGTTAATAGTAATAATAATCTTTATTAATGTCACAAGTAGGCTTACATTAACACTGCAATGAAGTTACTGTGAAAATCCCCTAGTCGCCACATTCCGGCGCCTGTTTGGGTACACTGAGGGGGAATTCTGAATGTCCAAATTACCTAACAGCACGTCTTTCGGGACTTGTGGGAGGAAACCGGAGCAACCGGAGGAAACCCACGCAGATATAGGGAGAACGTGCAGACTCTGCACAGACAGTGACCCAAGCAGGAATTGAACCCTGAACCCTGGTGCTGTGAAGCAACAGTACTAACCACTGTGCTACTGTGCCACCCACAGACAGGTCTGCCTGCCTGTTTTCCCATCTACAAGTGGCCTGTAAGATTGAGCCCATTGAATTGAGGAAAATAATTCATAGAGGAAAAAACACGGTTGATGGGGGTTTAACCGTGTGGACTGGTCAGTGAAAGAGGGATGACTCCTTCCTGGATCTCTTGTGCCCATCGGAGGCCTGCCCTCCAAGTTTTGCTTCCTCTGTCCACCTTCCATCACCCAGCCCCATACCCCTCCCCCCCATAACTCCCAATACCTTGTCCAGTATACCTTCCCACCACTCTGCAGGGGCCTATTAACTCGACCCTAGTCAAATTCCACTCTTACCTATTTTTGAGTGAATACATGGTTCCTCCGTCTCCCGGGTCTGCTGCAGTACCGATGGTAGTCACATGGTGTCTTAGGGCTTTAAACTATGAGGAGAACAAAATTTGTTTTCAATGGGAAAAATAAATTGTGAGAACATTGCTGATGTACTGTAGGATCCATGGAACTATGTGTGCAATAAAGAATACAAGTGATAGATCATGAATATCATGATGACTCTTTACATTTTTTCAATGATTAATCCACGATTTTTCCCCAAATCTGCCACTACGAATTCACATCTATAACCACAATAATGGGAATATTTCAAATCTTTAGCTGAACCTTAAAAACTGAGTAATGGAATTACAAAGTTGACTTCCAATTAAATGTGCCAGTATATCTTGCAAGAGCTACGACTGGACGCAGCTGTAGAATTCCAAACTGAGCAGTTCCAAATAATTATGTGTACCCCTGACAACAGAATCTGAATGCACCATTCTCTATATTCTGAAAAGTACCAGTTCATTATGATGAGGTGAGCAAGTGCAGATCTTGCTGAGTGCTGGGCAGGCGGAAGAAAATGGAACAAACAAATTTAACTCATAACAATAGTTTTTAATTCCCGCCATGCAAATAATTAAACTGAAAGAACAGAATAGCAAAGAACAAGTACCAAGAACTTTAATATCTCAAAGCCGTGCTTTTTTTTGAAGCAGAAATTCTGAGTTTACTGAGAAAAAAACGTACATTTTTGAAAGCACTAGGTTTCTCAAATTAACCAAACATTTTTCTTCCACTTTAAAACTGGTTGGTCATCCATTTTCTGCATCCAGTAAATTTATCAAGTCACCTGGTTTCATTGTCCGCATTAACCAACTGCTAAGAGGTGCATGGATGAATTACCCTGATGTATGTTTTCTCTTTAGGGAAGTGCTTATTTTTCCTCCAACAGGATATTTAAGATTGGGATCTACATCGTATATTGCAATGCACATTGTGCCACTCCTTGACACAGTGCAATGGAACAGCATCACAGTCCATTGTATACTTCAGAGAAATGGATGATGATGTTTACATTTAATTAGAAAGGTCTCACATCAGTAACTTTTCAGTAAATTCATTTGTGGTTTAATAACCTTTCCTTCCAAATTCAATTAAGGTAACTTTGATACAAGGCAAAATAGAAATTATTTGTTGAATAATTATACAAATAGTTCTCAGAATGAATGCTAATATATGGAGTTTTGAAACACAGCATGGTTATTTTTTGGCAGCATCAGTTATTTGATTGTCTTTCAGGAATTGCAGATTCTGGAATTCAGTGTATCCTCTTTTATCTGCAGTGGATATAGTTTTTAAAAATTATATCTTGGACATGTGAGAATTTGCTCGTGTTCATAAATGTAAATGAGTGCTATACACATGTTCATATATACAGTTCAGTGTTGCTGTTTATGCACTTATGGTTATGTATATATCCAATTGCCAACGTGTGGAGATTATTCTGTAGGTGTGTGTACATCAAAGATAATTTTGCCTATACCCTGTAATTTGAAAAAAAAGTCATCCACACTTTGCTGGATTATTTTGCAGGAATGTGGTAAAGGTTTAACGGTGTTCATTTGCTCATTTGTTAAGTGTTTTTGCATTTTAGCAGACCAGCTGCATAATTCCAGAGTCAGCCCCTAATCTGACTCCAGAATCCTGCATAGTCAATCACATGTTTGTTTAACATCGTGTGGATTATAATTGCAGAATAGTGTCACATCAGGTTTCCAAAACTGCTGTGAACTCCAGAATATTTAATAAACAAGCAGAAATTCTTGTTTTAAATGTCCTATGAAAGCAATGGAGGACTATGTACTTATTAACTGGAGCATTAAGTTTTGTACATGCAAAGCTCATCTTCTTTCTAATATTTTTCCAACTAAGGGGTAATTTAGCGTGGCAATCCACCTATCCTACACATCTTTGGGTTGTGGGGGTGAGACCCACGCAGACACGGGGAGAATGTGCAAACTCCACACGGACAGTGACCCGGGCCAGGATCGAACCTTGGTCCTCGCCGCCGTGAGACAGCGGTGCTAACCACTGCGCCACCGTGCTGCTCCGCAAAGCTCATTTCCTGCCTGTTGGAAGGGCTGTAACACTGGAGCTGATAGCAGTACGTCACAATATACACTATAATGACAGCATAAGGTTCAGCAACATCAATATTACATGCTGTTCTGAAAAGAAACAGCCGATTTCAAGCTATTCTTTCATTCATTACAATGTATGTTCGTCTGCATATGTGCATGGATGCATGCATAATTGTATTTTTTAAAATTTCTTTCAATATTTATAACTATATTTATAACTATGCATATATCTCTAGTGAAGCATGTGTATCCTTTCTAGATTTCCAGAGATAGTGGGCGGGATTCTCCACTCCCACGCCGAAGTGCCCACGCCGTCGTGAACGCTGTCGAGGTTCACGACGGCGTGGAACAGCCCCGGTCCCGACTGATTCAGGCCCCGACAATGGGCTAGGATCGGGGCCGCGTCATCCACACGCGCCAGGCCTTGTCGCCGCGTAAAGGCGGCGCCGCATAGATGATGCGGCTGGCGCCGCATAACTGACGTCACCCGCGCATGCGTGGTTGCCGTCCTCTCTGAGTCCGCCCCGCAAGAAGATGGCGGACGGATCTTGTGGGGCCGCGGAAGGAAGGAGATCCTCCTTCAGAGAGGACGGTCCGACAATCGGTGGGCACCGATCGCCCAACTAAGGGGTAATTTAGCGTGGCAATCCGCCTATCCTACACATCTTTGGGTTGTGGGGGTGAGACCCACGCAGACACGGGGAGAATGTGCAAACTCACACATTTGAGGTACCCCCCGGTGCAGGATCCCTCCTCCCCCCCCCACCGCAGGCTGCCCCCCCAGCGTTCCCGCGCTGTTCCCGACGGCAGTGACCAGGCGTGGACGGCGCCGGGGGGAACTCGCCGTTTTGGCCTGACCGCTCGGCCCATCCGGGCCTGAGAATAGCGGGGGTGCCGGAGAATCGCCATTTTGGGTGTCTCCAGCGATTCTCCGGCCTGCGGCCCGCGGAACTCGACGGGGCCGTTCCCGCCACTTGGGAGAATCGCGGGAGGGCGTCGGACCGGCGTCCCGGGAAATGTTGGCGGCCCAGGCGATTCTCCCAACCGGCGCAAGAGTGGAGAATCTCGCCCTATGTTTGTGTGTGTATAGTGGGAATGGGCGGATGGGGGTCACGTGCAGCACTCTCTACTGTGATGTCCTGTATTTTTCAGTTTCCTCAAATCTACCTACACCGTGGACGAGCTGCTGAATATTCAAAGGGGTCGCCTTCAAATGGTAGTGGTGGAGGGTGATTGAGGCTCCCCATCATGAATATGATGAATGTTGCGCAGATCATTATTGGCGTTATGATGAACATGCACAACCTGTCCAGTGTGTGGGCCACTCGGTTCCAGCTGTCAACTTCCTGAAACGAAAGGAAAAGAAGTGTAAACCAGATTTATTTTTTGTGAAATTTTAAGCAAAAATTCTCTTTGTGCTGACTGTGCCACTCTTTGCTGGTGAGTCAAGTGGTTAGGTTGCTCTTAAAGTATACTTTAGGCAAAAGCTAAAATAAACAAGCAAAGAATAACATTGGGTGGCATTTTCCCAAAGAATGGCAAAGCTCAGGTTCAGTCAGAAATAGGCAGGTTTCCCGATGAGATCTTTACACACTTTTGTCATTTTTGTGAAGTGGGGGTGGGGGGGTGGGCGGGGGGGGGGGGGGGGGGGGGGGGGTGGACATGTTTTGCGCTGTCATTATGATGAGGGGTGGGGCCTAAACAAGCCAGCAAGCCCAGCTTCACAGAGATCAGGTTCAGAGTAAAATTAAAGCCACCCCCCCCCCCGCCCCCTGAGCATAGATCGCCAGCGTGAACCCCCACAAAAAATAGATCACTGGCACTGGGGCCACCCAATGGGTCGCCCTATAGGTGCCACCCCTTCAGACCCCATCCCTTCAGGGCCTGTCCCTTCACGCTGTGTCTCCTGGCACTGCCAGGTTATCACTGCCAGGGTGCCAGGGGGAAGTGCCAGGGCACTGCCCTGCCATGTCCCCAACCACCCATGGACAACAATGGCCTCTGAGGCCCCTGGCATGGTCATCACATTTGGTCTCAGTTTGTGGGCATCAGTACTGATTCCCACTCGCGCACCGCTATGCCAGTGGTCAAGAACTCAGCACATTCCCGGAAGATTCGTGTTAAGCCGATTTTAAATATTAAGATATATTTAAATGAATGGAAATCAGGTTCACGCCCCCGCTGGTCACGAACCTGTCTGCTGGGAGGGCCCGAAACATTGCAAACTGTTTTGTGGCCAGTGGAAATCTCATTTCAGGCCTCTCCCAGAATTTTCCTGACATAGCAGGATTTGCACTTGGCGCGATGCAGCCGGAAAAAATTGCCGACCACTTTATCTGATGAGTTACTGTCAATGCAGAGAGCGGGATTTTACCCCCATGGCATACTTTGCGGTGGCGGAGGCGGATCGTAATTGGTCGTCAGTGAGATCGGAAGATCCCGAAGGTTTGCTGTTAATTGCACCCTCTGCCACCACCGGGGAACTTGTGGCGGTGCCTCGCCGTTGGTGGGAATGGACGATCCCGCCAATTGGCCTAGCTGAAAATCCCGACCAAAGCATTCTGTGAATCATAATAGCCGGGATTCTCTAAAAACGCGGCTCAGTGTTGATGGCGCCGTAAACACCGGAATGTTTCACGCCGGCGTCAACGGGCTTCTTGGCCCAACAATTCTGTAGCTCACAGGGGGCCAACATGGCACCAGAGTGCTCCGTGCTGCTCCAGCTGCCGTATGCGGTCCTGCACTGCTCGCCGCGGGTCTGCACATTCGCATGCCGGCCGCTTCCGCGTCGGCGCTGCGCAACATGGCGGAGCCACACAGTGGGCCAGCGCGGAAGAAGGTAGGTGTCATGATATTCAGATAAACATCATGGTGCAAACACACATACACACTGATGGACAGATCAACGGACCAATCAACACACACGCAACATCACAGCCAATCACAAGCAAGAGCACACGCACTATAAAACAGGGAACACCACAGTTCCCGCTCATTCCAGCAGGAGACAGCTCAGGGCACAGAGCTCACAGCAAGCCACTCAGACATACACCATGTGCTGAGTGCCTCTCTAAGATAGTGTTAGGGCTGGGTCCACAGGGTAAAGGGTAAAGAATGAACCACAGTCATAAGTTTACTGATGTTGTTATTGATAGTAATAAAACAGAGTTGTACCATCTGCAACCGTGTTGGTTCGTCTGTATAGCGGAGCACCCAACACGACAGTAGGTCCCCACCAGATCACCTGCGCCCACCGATCGGTGGCCCCCGACCGTGGGCCTGGCCATCGTGCAGGCACCCACTCGGAGACTGATCGTCCCGCCCCCCCACCAGGATGGCTACCACAGCTGCGACGCCGAGCTTCCGCCGGGCGGAACCATACGTGAACCACGTCGGTGGGAACTCGGCCAGTCGACCACGGACAATTGCCGCTGGTGCATCTTTCAACGGCCCCCGACTGGCGCTGCGTCGACCGCGCGCGACTCTAGTCACCGGAGAATCACGTCCCGACATTGGACCCGATCGCAGGTCTGAGGCCCCATTCTTCGCCCCCACGCCGAGAGCCATTTCGGCTCGGAGAATCCAGGCCAATGAATGGGATGTTCCGCCCCCACCCTGCCATGGCGCATTTTGCGATGACAGAGGCGACCCACCAGTGGCTGGTGGCGAAATCATCCAGTTCCGCCGCTGTCGACGGGTTTTCCCATTATTTATGAGGGGGGAGGTTGAGTTCCCGCTGGTGGGGATGGACGGAAACATCAACAGAGAGATCATTTTATTTAAAATTGTGAATAATAGTGTCAATGATTTTCAAATGTAAAATTTGATTCACTATTTGCAAATAATGTCCATTATGTATGAATTTTGAACTGATCGAATTTCCTGAATTTCCTAAAAATCTACTTGGTCATTCAAAATTAAGGTGGATTGTTTTTAACATGGAAAATATTCCAAGGGCCTCACAAAACAAAAATTGACACATCCAAAAAATGAAAAACTTGCATTTATAAAGCACCTTTCATGACCACCATACGTCTCAAAGCCTGTGACAGTCAATGAAGTACTTTAGAAATGTTATCACTGTTGTAATATGAAGTAAAGTGTAGTAATTATGGCAATATAGAAAGTGACAGCCAAATCTTGCACAGTAATGTCCCAGAACCAGCTATGTGTTAATAACCAGATATTGATTGAGGAAAGAATATTGCCGAGGATACTGGGGATATTCTACTCTTCTCAAAATAATACCATGGGATATTCTATGCCACCCTGAGAAAGCAGACAATGCCTCCATTCAACATCTCATCTAAAAGACAGCACCTCAAGCAGAACAGCACTCCCTCAGTATTGCATTGGAGAATCAGCTTTTATTTTTGAACTCAAGTGTAGAGTAGGAATTGAATCTAAAACCTGATGATTCAGAGGCAAAAGTGCTACCAGCCAAACCAAGGCTGTCCCAGAAACAGGGGCTGGATTCTGCATCCCGCCCCGCCACATTTCTGTTTCAGCACGCCGTCGGGATGCTCCGTTACGCCAGCTGGTCAATGGGTTTTCCCATTGTGGGGCAGCCCAACGCCGTCAGGAAACCCCGGGGCTGCTGGCAAAATGGAGCAAGCCGCCGGCGGAGAATCCAGCCCCAGATGTTGGGATGGATGACTATAAACGTTTTAAAAATGTTTTAATTAATTTACGGAATATGGGCATCGCTGGTTAGGCCAGCATCTATTGCCCATCCCTAGTTGCCAGAAGGTGGTGGTGAGTTGCCTTCTTGAACTGCTGCAATCCTTGAGGTGTTAACCACTGTGCTGTTAGGTAGGGAGTTCCAGGCTGTTTCCCCAGCGACAGTGAAGAAACGGTGATATATTTCCAAGTCAGGGTGGTGAGTGACTTAGAGGGCAACCTGCAGGTGGTGCGGTTCACAGGTATCTGCTGCTCTTGTCCTTCTGGATGGTAGTGGTCGTGGGTTTGGAAGGTGCTGCCTAAGGAACCTTGGTGAGTTACTGCAGTGCATCTTGTAGATGGTACACACGGCTGCCACTGTTCGTCGGTGGTGGATAGTTTGAATGTGGAAGGAGGAGCAATCAAGAGGACAGCTTTGTCCTGGATGGTGTCGAGCCTCTTTAGTGCTGTTGGAGCTGCACTCACCCAGGTAAGTGGAGAGTATTCCATTATACTCCTGACTTGTGTCTTGTAGATGGTGGACAGGCTTTGGGGAATCAGGAGGGGAGTTACTTGCAGTAGGATTCCTTGCCTTTGACCTGCCTCGATAGCCTCAGTATTAATATGGCTAGTCCAGTTCAGTTTCTGATTAATGGTAACCCCCAGGATGCTGATTGTGGGTGGGTTCACTATCTGTGGCTAGGGGGTATGGAAATGTCAAATGTTCAGTATTAAAACATATAACACCTGATAAATGAGAAGCCTCTGTCACATTTATCTTCACACCGGGCCTGCCTACACCTCCACCCCCTGTTGCCCTCCGCTCCCCCCACCCCCTGGGCACAGTGATCCAAGATCAAAAGCCCCTGATGCAGACCCCGTCAAGCGGATGGATGTGAGAGCGCTGTCAGTAGAAAGACAGGAGTCAGATGTTTGCAGAAACTGAGAAGCACCGGAGCTTACCTTACAGTGAGTTATCATCACGCTCCTGCCTTGTATATTGACCCACTGACAGTGGCGACACAGGCCCATCACCCTGGAGTGATGTTACACAGACCCTTGAAGGTGGAATAGAGTGGTCAGGAGGGGTGGGGTGATGTGGGATGGGGGAGGCATGGGGGTGGGGGGGGGGGGGGGGGGGAGGAAAATGGGTGGGATTGGAGGAATTGGAAGTTGGGAGGAAATGGGGACGGTGGATGGGGGAGAAGGGAAATTGGGGGAAGAAGGTGTTGCCAATCGCCACCAGAGTCACCAATAATGTTGCCAATTAACAATGATGCTCTTTAGAGTCACCAGGTATCAAATGATACCACCGCAAGGCTTTACCGGATATCGATCAAAGGACCACACAACCAGTTAGTCAGTTCAAGTTCAAAGGTGGTTTATTTACACACAAGGATTACTTCGACAAGCAACACAAAATACTCCAAGTTAAACTACATCTAACAACTACAATAACCTATACTTAACTTCAGGGCAACTGGCTCTATGCAGATGGACAAAACCTTTGTCCGGATCTTGCGTGGCTGGTGGAAGAAGTGGCTCTGTTTCTGCTGGGCTCATCCGTCTGGTAGCGATCGTTGGTTTTGAACTTGTCTGGTCGTTATGCTGCACTTGGGTTGGCATAGGCCAGATTCAAGAGAGACCGAGCACATGGCTGTGTCTCTTATCCCGCTGGGATTTCGCGTTCTTTGGGGCGGTCCTTAATTTGGACCCAATAATTCGACAGGCTTCGATTACTGCCTTCAATTTTGGCCAATAAAGGGGCAGGTGCCTTGATGGCTGGGCGTGTCCTTAGCGGTCATTGACCTTGGCTGTTTGGGCTTTCTTAGCAAAGGGAGTGGCGCCGGTTAGACTGCATCTGTATCGGTTACCTGAGTACAGTTCGTTTGTTCTGGGGAAATGGGCCATTAGAATGGAAACAAGTGGGGGTTTCGATCGCATCTAACTATCTGGGTTGCAAATACATACACAAGCTCTGAGTCTGACTGAGTCCTGGATTGGCCATAATTCCCATGGTCCTTTGTAAGTGGCCATCTGAGATGGCTACATCCCGTCCTCTTGATCCTGAATGCGAAGCGTGGTGGATCACACTGTTGATCCCTGATCCATCCTTGGTGTGCCGGTCACCCCTGGTCAAGGCCAGGTTCTACACTACTCTAGCCTATGTTGTGGGACATTTACCTAATTTTATTAACACATCACAAATTACTAATTTCTAACGGATCACTATAAAACATTTAACTTATCCGTACAGTTGATCACTAACTAACACTATCTAAACTACTCTTATGCTGCTGGTAAATATCAAAAGAACTTATGTACAGGACAAAAATTTAAAAACAGCAGCATCACATTTCTAATTAATCTAGCAAAGTTTACAGAGGTACATGATTATAATTCTTACAGCAGGTAATTCAGTTTTGTTGAATGCCGAAAAAGGGGGCTCGAACTGTATATATCGGGGACCGGGAGGCTTTTGCTCACCATGTACGGAGTCGAAGTATCTGAATGACACTGCAGATTATTGCAGTTACCAGAAGGGCCTCTACTGTGAATGCAAGGGGGCACCATTTGGCAATGTTTTCGCACCAAGTGGGGTTTTCAGTGTCTATCTCTATGTGTGGTGTGGTGTCCAGACTAGGGGTGTCATGTTGTGTGGTGGTGTTCGGGGCTGGTGTGGTGTGTGGTACAGAGGCTTGTAATGTGCGCAGTTGTAGGAGTCCATCGATGATCACAATGTAGGTCATCAGTCCTTGCTTCATCTTGTCTTCTTCCGTGTTCCGTGTGATGCTGGGGGTGCAAGCATAATATCTGTTATTATCTTCGGTTAATATCTCGTTTTACTTGCCTTTCTCTCCTTAATCCAATTTCCCATTATGATCATCACCATGTGTGACTCCCTCATTTTCTTTTTTGAAATAACGTTTTGAGAGACAAGAAATACCAATTTTTAAAGTACAGAGATTCTCGCAGCTTGTGGTCGATGCAGGGACTGGGCAGACAATTTCTCCAACCAGTCTTTTCTTTACCTGCAACCAGTGGTGGTTGAAGCTCACCTTACTAGCCGAATTTTAGGGTGGCCAGTTTTTTAGAGTTTTGTCATCCAGAGGTTGTTCGCGTGTAGCAGCATATGTGGCAACCAAGTATGTCAAACATGTAAATAGCAGGTGGGGAACAACCAGAGGGTCGCGGAAGGTAAAGGGATAAGTATACAGACTGTGGCAAAGGGCATTCTTTAAACCACAATAAAAGAACAGAGAAGGGAAAACTAAGACCTGCCAAAAGTGTAAAGAACCATTCCAGAGTACTCAAAGTGACGGGAACATGATTGGGTGTCAGGCCGACATTAATTAAAACCATGTAACAAGAAGAAAGAAAGAAGGAAAATAAAAAGGCGGGCATGCTCCATCAGAAAGTAGGACACCATAATTCTTATGTGGCGTCTTTTTCTCATCATCTAGGCACCTCCGGGTTCTGTATCAAAAAGCGTTGTAAAAGGATTACCATAACCAGAGTCAGAATCTGAATCATCACCATCTCCCAGTTGCCAGACTTGTGTCTGCCGTTTTAGTGCCGTGGCCGCGTGGGCCGTCGTGGAATCCGAATCGTCATATCTAACCACTCTACAAGAGTTGTCGCGGTGCCAAAAAGGGGTTAGTTTGTCATGAGGTGTAGGGGCGGTGGCAGTGAAGGGCAAGTTACTGTTGTCGGGCGGTGGCTGTGGCTGTGGCTGTAGAACAGGGTATAGGGGGCCAAACATGTCTTGGTCGTGGTACCGGGGGCTGGGGTGACTGGGGCCTGGTAGGTTGTACCGGTGGTCAGTGATCGTGGTCAATTCGGGAGGCTGGTGCTGTTGTCGGAGTCAAGCTCAAGGTGGAAGGTCGTACCTGTGGGCGAAGACAACGTCGGGTCTGTGGACGTGCTGTCAGGGCTGGAGGAGGGTTGGATTAGGTTGTCGATGGGCGGGGCAGAATCATCTGCTATTGCTAGGGAGATGCGGTGGGAGTGGCTACATTGGGTTCCATAGACTTTGAGCTGGTTGATGTGGAACCAACCAGTTTTACCATTGGGGTACTTTATCTTGTACACAGAGGGGCTTACTTTGTCCGAAATGGAGTGGGGTCCTGCAAATTTGGGGGAGAGGAAAGAACTGGGGTTGTAAAGTGAAACCATTACTTGCTGACCGACTGTGTACTCTACGGGGTGGACGGTTTTGTCAAAGCAGGCTTTACTCTGCTTCCTTCTAGCGCCTAGTCGGATAGCTGCAGCGAGCTGTGCTGCTTTACTATTGTCTGTGACCGCTTTTTCATGGGTGAAGGCGGTGACTGTGGGGCTTGCCAAATCGAGACCTAATAAATATTCAATTCCTTTCATGGGCCGTCCGGTCATGAAAGTGTGGGGGGTGAAACCTGTGGAACTGGAAATGGTGTTCCGAATAAACATAAGGGCAAATGGGAGAACTGTGTCCCATGTGGTATTATTCTGTTGCACCATCTTTCTAATGGTCGCTTTTAAAGTGCGATTCATTCTCTCAACAATGCCGCTGGATTGGGGGTGATACATGATGTGAAATTTTTGTTTGATTCCGAAAACGTTCGGGCATTTTTCATGACTCTGCCGGTGAAGTGGGAACCTTGGTCTGCCTCAATGCTGCGGGGGAGTCCCCAGCGTGTAAATATCTGTTGGTTCAAAATCTTAGCTGTGGCCTTTGCAGTGTTTGTCCGTGAGGGAAATGCTTCTACCCGTTTTGTAAAGTTGTTGATTACCACTAATACGTATTTGAAACCATTTCTGCAAGGGGGGGAGGGAGCCAATGTAGTCGAGTTGCAAATTTGTCCAAGGGCCATTAACAGATATGGTATGTCTCAATTGTCCCTTCTTGGAGTATCTTTCAGGATTGTTCTGTGCACAGATTAAACAATTCTCAACACAATGTGTTACATCGGATTTTAAATCGGGCCACCAGCACAAAGGTCTTAAATGGGCAATGATATTGTCTATCCCCTGATGTCCATGTCCGTCATGAAACTGGTAAATTATCTGGTTTCTGTCCTGAGTGGGGACCACATAAATTCCATTTTTCAAAACTGTACCGTCAATGAGTCCTTGCATTTGTCGTAGGGGGCTGGGAAGTTACCGTCTAAAACCTGTTTGAGAGTGTCGTCTGCCTTTTGGGCCTGGGATAGATCCTCGATATTGGTCTGAGAAACCTGGACTGCGTGTATCGGTTCACTTTCGGGGGATTGCCAAAAGTGACCGTGGCGCGATCCTGACTTAGCTAAGGCGTCTGCCTTTACATTACCGGGTGGGGAGGAACGATGATGGCATCTCATTTTAATAATACCGTACGGGCGGTCTTTAGCTGTCCTAATAATGTGTTTCAACAATGGGGCTGAGGGTAGGGGTTTACCATCAGCGGATACGAATCCTCAAGATTCCCACAGGGGCAGGAATTTTGTCAAGCTATTGCACACATATAAACTGTCCGAATGTATGTCTGCGGGGGTTGGAAAGGAATCGGGGTGCTGCATTACATATGCTATGGCTGCTAGTTCTGCTGCTTGTGATCCTAGGTGGCCGGGCAATTTTAAAGATATTTCTTCTAATGCGCGTCCCTGTGCTTCTTCTACATAAATTCCACAAGCAGTTATTCTCTTTCCATTTTCTATCGTGGAGGACCGTCTACATAAATCTTTATGGTGTGTGGATTCTGCGTTTTACTGCCTTCTCATGTGTGCAGTGACTTCGGAATAAAGGGTCCTGTGTGGTGCTGAGCTGCTATGATCTGGCACTCATGGGGTCCCTGCATGCTGAACGTTATCTGCTCGAAATGTGTGGGTCTTTGTATGTTTGACTGTAATGTCCTCCTTGTAACAACAGTGTCCAGTGAGCTGCTCTGACCTGGCTGACTGAACCGTCCTTCAACCTACCATCTAACAATAGCTGCGTTGGGGTGTGCTCGGTTAAAATCGTTACTTGGTTAAGGCCTGTGATGTATGCAAAATACTGTACTGCCCAAAAGACTGCGAGCAAGTGCCATTCGCAGGCCGTAAATCCTTGCTCCACGGGATCCAAAACTCGTGAGGCATAGGCTACGGGTCCTAAGCGGTCATGCCTTTCCTTTAGGAGTACTGCTGATAGGGTTCGGTCGATGGTTGCTACTTCTGTGGTTGCTACTTCTATGGCATAGGGAGAGTGTGGGTCTGGAACTTGCAAAGCGGGAGCTGTGCCGAGGGCGCATTTTTTTATTTTAAAATAATTTTTATTAAAGTTTTCATAAAATCTCAATAACAAAATGAAAAAGGAACCCAACAGCGTTAAGTGCAAAACACAGTCCAAAAAAAGCAACCCCCCAAAAAGCAACCCCCGAGGGCGCATTTTAATTCATCGATGGCGCCTGTGTGCTGAGGAAGCCATTCCCAGAGAACCTAGTGGAGTGGTGTAGCGACAACAATCTCTCCCTCAATGCCAGCAAAACTAAAGAGCTGGTCATTGACTTCAGGAAGCAAAGTACTGTACACACCCCTGTCAGCATCAACGGGGCCGAGGTGGAGATGGTTAGCAGTTTCAAATTCCTAGGGGTGCACATCTCCAAAAATCTGTCCTGGTCCACCCACGTCGACGCTACCACCAAGAAAGCACAACAGCGCCTATACTTCCTCAGGAAACTAAGGAAATTTGGCATGTCCACATTGACTCTTACCAACTTTTACAGATGCACCATAGAAAGCATCCTATCAGGCTGCATCACAGCCTGGTATGGCAACTGCTCGACCCAGGACCGCAAGAAACTTCAGAGTCGTGAACACCGCCCAATCCATCACACGAACCTGCCTCCCATCCATTGACTCCATCTACACCTCCCGCTGCCTGGGGAAAGCGGGCAGTATAACCAAAGATCCCTCCCACCCGGCTTACTAACTCTTCCAACTTCTTCCATCGGGCAGGAGATACAGAAGTCTGAGAACACGCACGAACAGACTCAAAAACAGCTTCTTCCCCACTGTCACCAGACTCCTAAATGACCCTCTTATGGACTGATTTCATTAACACTACACCCTGTATGCTTCATCCGATGCCAGTGCTTTTGTCCTTGTTAAGTTCTCGGAGTCGATTGTCAGTCGCCAAGAACCATCAGGTTTTTTCACGGGCGAAATCAGGGCATTATTTGTTGAGGCTACCGGCCGAATTACTCCTTGATCTAATAAGCTATTGATGACTTTTGAAATCTCACCCTCAGCTTGCTGTGGGAAACCGTATTGCTTCTGCGGCTTAGGGTCAGGACCTGAAATTGTGACCATTCCTGGGGTCTTCCCACAATCATGTTTGTGTTGGGTGAAGGAAGCTTTATGTTTTCTGAGGTCCTCTCTAATTGTCTGGTCTGAGCTAATTGTTTGCGGATCAAACCAATAGTCTCCTACTGAGCAAATCCTATGTTCATAGTCCCCTACTGTGAGCGTAGCGGGGGCTCTCGCTGTTTTGGCCATTTTCCATACACATCTATTCACGGGATCAAAGGAAAGGTTGTGGGAGCTCAAAAAATCTATTACTAGAATCTGCTTGGCTGTTTGGGGCAAGTCGACTAAAACAACGTGGTGTCTGGTGCTTACGGTTCCTATCTGAATATCTACAGGGCTGTGATATATCCCTGCTGTACATGTCCGGTAAATCCACTAAGGGTGATGGTGTCTGTGGTGGGCCATTTGTCACGCTGGAACATTGTGGAGGAGTTTAAAGTGGTGCGGGACCCTCCTGTGTCCCAAAGAATTTCTACTGGATGTCCCCGGACTGTGCCTGTGACTACTGGTCTGCCTGACTTGTCCCAGATTGTGTCGCAGACCCAAGTTGGGGAGTCCGATCACCGTCAATCTGTGGTGTTGATTGCTGAATTATCTGAATGGGCGCTAACACTATGTATGGGCCTAACACTGTTCCTAGGTAGGGGCCTGGTTGTTGGTAGCGTTGCTGGTTCGGGGGATTTTGTCGGTTTCGCGGGCGTAATGTCCCATGTGTCCACAATTATAGCAACCTTGTGGTGCCTGTGCTCTGGGATGCTGTCCTTCATGTCTGCCCTCATTTATCCATGCTGGGTCCTGGTTAGTCCTGACTGGGTGCATATTTGCTTCTATCTGTTCCTGATCTGCCTTCCTATATAGGGATTGTTCCCAAGCTCTGGAGAGTCTCTTTAACACCCATTGTGTGTGTGGTCTGCGGGGCCGTAATTCACACAAGCCCTTTGACCTGCTTCTGTGGCGTGGGAGACTAAAGTGCAGGACCATTTAGTGGTGTCGTCCTCATTTAAGTGTGCGCGGTTAAAATCCCCAAATACTGCCTTAAAATGGATCCAAAGGCGACCTGCAAATGCAGTCGGATGCTCTCCCTTCTCTTGCCTACAGCGGTTTAAACCTTCTACTGGGTCTCCCTTGTTGTACCCGATTGCATCTAAAATGGCCGTTTTCATCTCCTGTAGGGTTCTTCCTCCTACATTCTGGGATTCTGGCAAAGCTGAGCTGACGGACTGGTCAAGGCTCATTACTATAAGTTTAACTTCCTCCCTTTCGTCTAGACCGTACATAACCTTTTGTTGTACTCTCTCAAAGAAATTATGCGGGTCTGCGGTGGGTTCGAATGGATCACTTTTAGCGCAGGCATCTCTCAGTAGGGTGATGGATAATGGGGTGGTGTAAACGCAATCGGGCTCCTCCCGATCCGGTGACTTGCGCAGTGTGGTGACCGGATTCATGGGGATGTGTGCTGCCTGTGCAGTCGGTGGTGCGGGTGATTTCCTTTTCAGGGCATGGGGGGCTCTATTGTGATTTTCTGTGTCCTCTACATATCTCTGGGCGGTTTCATTTAGTTCTTGCCAATTGGGGGCACCTTCCTCATCTATATTTTGTCCAAAAGTATCCCTAAATCCGTTTTGCACTGAAAGCAGTGACTGAACTGCAACTTCTCTATTTGTTGTCTACATTTCGCGTGGTCTACTGTGCCCTGCTTTTGTTCTGTAGTGGAGCTATGGGTAAAGCTGCCTTTAAAACCACGCATTGACTCGTAAACTGTGCTATCTGCTGTTCTGTCTCTTCTCGTACCAAGACTGCGCGCTGTGTATCTTGGTAGGCTTTATCGTACTGGGTCTGAAAGCTGCTAAGGTGAACTAAACAAGATTGGTGTGCCCGTTTGACATCAGCCATCTCTTTATCTTTAGCTGCCAACTGATCCAGGAGTTGTTAAATAATCTTTTCGCTTTCGCTATTGTTTCCCTCATTCTTCTCTTCTTTCTCAACTAGCTGCCTGCGGAGCGTCCTCACAACCTCCTCTGTGCCTCGCAACTGTGCCAAGCAGGACACTATTGCCATCGGCTTTCGCACTTTCGCTGCATTTTTCTTATGCACCTCGGTTAGGTTGTCCCACCAAGTTTGTCCTATGCTTCCTGGACCTGACTCTTCATTTGAACAAAAAGCGGACCAAAGGCCATCCTTTCCCCTTTAAATACTTCCTCAACTCTTCTTCCCATATGGAGCACTGCTCTGCTCTGTTGGTCGCTGCGACCTCAGGTTCCTGTGGGTTCATTAAACGTTCCATCGCTTTTATGTCCGTTGCTTCTTTTCCTACCGTTAATCTCTGTTTCCTATCGTTAATTTGGGATGGGGGAAAAGGTGGCGATTTGAACTGCGAGTATGGCCTAAGCTATTTATCGGTTCACAATTCCCTCGATAGTTTTGACACAATCTAACGAGTTTACCTTAAATCCCTGTTAGTACGCATGCCGGTTAGTGCACACTTCCGAAATTCGGTGATTTGGTCGATATGGGCTTGCACTTGTGGTTCTTTCTCTTTCACGCAATTGGATTTCAAAGTTTGTGGGTTCTCTCGGAGTGACAAAATCACTTCTATTTCGAGTCTCGGAGGAGTTGCCAATAATGTTGCCAATCACCACCAAAGTCACCAATAATGTTGCCAATTAATAATGATGCTCTTTAGAGTCACCAGGTATCAAATGATACCACCACAAGGCTTTACCGGATATCGATCAAAGGACCACACAACCAGTTAGTCAGTTCAAGTTCAAAGGTGGTTTATTTACACACAAGGATTACTTTGACATGCAACACAAAGCACTACAAGTTAAACTACACCTAACAACTACAATAACCTATACTTAACTTCAGGGCAACCGGCTCTATGCAGACGGACAAGGCCTTTATTCGGATCTTGCGTGGCTGGGTGGAAGAAGTGGCTCCGTTTCTGCTGGGCTCATCCGTCTGGTAGCGATCGTTGGTTTTGAACTTGTCTGTCTGGTCGTTATGCTGCACTTGGGTTGGCATAGGCCGGATCCAAGAGAGACCGAGCACATGGCTGTGTCTCTTCTTATCCAGCTGGGATTTTGCGCTCTTTGGGGCGGTCCTTAACTTGGACCCAATAATCCGACAGGCTTCGATCACTGCCTTCGATTTTGGCCAATAAAGGGACAGGTGCCTTGATGGCTTGGCGTGTCCTTAGCGGTCATTGACCTTGGCTGTTTGGGCTCCCTGAGTAAAGGGAGTGGCGCCGATAAGTCTGTATCTGTATCGGTTACCTGCGGACAGTTCTTTTGTTCTGGGGAAATGGGCCATTAGAATGCCAACGAGCGGGGTTTCGATCACGTCTAGCTATCTGGATTGCAAATACACTCACAAGCTCTGGGTCTGTCTCAGTCCTGGATTGGCCATAATTCCCATGATCCTTTTCAGGTGGCCATCTGAGATGGCTACAAAGGGGAAGAAGGAAAATAGGGGAGGGGGATTGGGGAACAGAGGGAAATGGTGGAGGAGGATTGGGGGAAGAAGGGAAATAGGGGAGGGGGATTGAGGTGACAGAGGGAAATGGGGGAGGAGGATTGGGGGAAGAAGGGAAATAGGAGAGGGGGATTGAGAGGACAGAGGGAAATGGGGGAGGAGGTTTGGGGGAAGAAGGGAAATAGGGGAGGGGGATTGAGGGGACAGAGGAAAATGGGGAGGGGCATTGGGGAGATGGAGGTAAATGCATGGGTAGGGAGGGAAATGCGGGGAGTTGAGCTGATGGACACAGCCTCGTCCTATGAGAATCTGGAGATGATGGGGGCCTCCCTGGTCCTCCAGGCATGTCAGACCCTTGCCGCCGCCGCTTGTCCTCCAGCTTCTCCTCGGGCTCATCCTCCAGCCCCTCCTAGTCTATTGCCTCCTACGTGAGGCTGCATGTCCCTCCTCCTCCTCTAGCATGTCGGAACATTGCTGCCAGGTTGTGGAGGGCACAGCACCAAAAGGTGGAGATCCTCTGGGGGTGTACTGCAGGGCACCACCAGAGGGGTCGAATCTCTGGAACCGCATTTTCAGCAGCCCGATGCATCGCTCAATGATACCATGGGTGGCAGTGTGGGCCTCATTTTAACGGGTCTCCGCCTCGGTTCCCACACTGGCGTCATCAGCCATGACCTCAACGGGTGTCCTTGGTCTCCCACAAGCTAACCTCTCATCCTTGGGTGGTCCTCGAAGATACGGGGAACCTCCAAATTCCCAGGGTGTAGCTGTCTGTGTAGTGGGCACTGAGGCGTGATATTGAGGCAGTGGGCGCACACGATCCGAACATTCAGGCAGTGGAACCCCTTTCTGTTAATAAATGATGCACAGGGCGACATGCGTGCCATCGATTGCCCTCTGGACCTAGGGCATCCCAGTGATGGTGGCAAATCCTGGCACCTTGGTGAGCCTGACCCCGTTCAAAGGTGATGAAGTTTGATGCAGACAGAGCATCCCGCACCTGCCGGATGCACCTGTGAGCTGTCGATTGTGAAATTCCGCACAGGACCCGCTCAAGTCCTGGAATGAACCAGTAGCAAAAAGGTTGAGGGTCGCGGTGACCTTCACAGCAAATCTTTTTATGTTTCCCTTTTTTCCCTTAATTTTTGTCCATTGTTTTCCACCACGTGTGTGGTCTTTGAACTCTCCTCCCTTCTTTGAGACAACTAATAAAATCTCAGTTGTTCAAAGTGTCAGAGAGAACAATTAGAGAAAAACTTGATTAACACCTGATATTCCTGTTCATCAGACCTACCTCATCATAGTCGTTCTTTTCTTTTATGTGCTTTACAATGAAGTTTGCCCCATCGATGCCTGATTTAACCTCTGCGTACAGCTGGTCTGGAATGTTCAGATTATCATTGCCACTGCTTCCAAGACCTTGGTTTTAAAAGAAATGCATTTATTATTTTACTGCTGGACAGGATTTCTAAATGAAATGCTTATCTCTTAATGAGGCTAATTCACATAAAAATAACACATAAGAAAATTGCATTCAACCTCTCCAGCTAATCCTGATATTTCCAGTTTCTCCGTCTGGACCTGTAAAGACTTAATTACCTGCAAAGACTCGCATTCAAAGTATCATCTTGCATCATTGGCTTTGTCTACATATATGTTTCTGGAACCCACCTCTTCATTCACCTGAGGAAGGAGCTGTGCTCCGAAAGCTAGTGATTCGAAACAAACCTGTTGGACTTTAACCTGGTGTTGTAAGACTTCTGACTGATATTTCCATTCAAGAAAGGCTCATTCAGATTTCCGTGAACTCAGATGTTGCCACCAGTAAAGTTCTTAATCTTTTTCATATAAATTACTACTTCACATTTTAATTTGAAAAACGGGGCCACAGGATTAGCAATTCTGGCCCCTACAGGGGGCCAGCACGGCACTGGAGCCACCCACGCCGCTCCAGCTGCCGATCCCGGCGCCAACTGGGCACCGCGGGGTCCGCACATTTGCAGTGGCACCGGCGCCAACGCGCGCATGCGCAGTGGCTCCCTTCCCTGCTCCAGCCCTGACACGACATGGCTACAGGGGCCGGCGCGGAACAAAGGGGGCCCCCAGCCCGAGAGGCCGGCCTGCCGATTGGTGGGCCCCGATCGCGGGCCAGGCTACAGTGGAGGCCCCCCCCCCCAGGGTCAGACCCCCCCCTCCCACCCCACAGGCAGCCCCCGGACCCTTCCATGCCGAAGTCCCACCGGGTAAGACCAGGTTAGAACGGCGCCGGTGGGACTCGGGTTTTTTGGTACGGCCGCCCGGCCCATCCCGGGCAGAGAATTGCCGGGATGGGCCCCGTTGAGCGTTCCCCGGCCAGCGCCATGTCGACCGTGCTGGTGCCACGTCGACCACGCCTGCGCAATGGCGCCAATTCTCCGCTCTGCGGAGAATCGCATCCCAGCGTCGGGGCGGCGTGGCACGGTTTGCGCCGGTTGCACCGATTCTCCGGCCCGGCGTTCAGCTGAGATAATCCCGTCCGGAATCTTAAAATGCATAAAGTTATGCATCATTGTCATCAGCATAACCTCTTCTATAATTTGGAACTATGACATGCAAAATAACTGGCAATTTATTTATCAAAGATCATAAATCATTTAATTCAGCGTAAAGAACCATCTTTTGAATTTGAACTTCAAAAGACTTGCAAATGACTTGTTATTGCACATAATTAGTTCCAGGCAAATGTTGGTCTCCTCACTTTAAAACAGGAATTCAACAAGGAACTTCTTTTTTAAAATTTAAAGTGCCCAATTCTTTTTTTTCCAATGAAGAGGCAATTTTGTGTGGCCTATCCGCCTACCCTGCATATCTTTTTGGGTTGTGGGGGTGAGGCCCACGCAGATAGGTAGAGAATGTGCAAACTGCACACGGACAGTGGCTGCTGGTCCTCAGTGCCATGAGGCAGCAGTACCAACCACTGCGCCACCATGCCCCCCCAATCAAGGAACGTCATTGGTCTCTAAAGCTTAGCTGTTCAGCAGCTTGGGCGTTAAGCTATTAAGGAAACCAGGAAAGTTTCTTCACTAATTAAAACAGTCTGGAATCTGTCTGATTAATCTATTAATGCTGGGGGTGCTCACTGATAGCTGGAGTGGCCCGTGTCCTCAATCCATGGCGTTCAGACTGTTTCTCAAACATAAGTTCACTCCTGGATTTGATGGTGAAATATTCCTGTGCTTTGACAATGTATCCAATGGAACTGCTACGTCTTTGCAATGCACCGTTCTCCCATGGTGATGAGTCACTGTCTTCAGGTCGGGACATGTGCAGGATCCGTGGGAGTTTTTCCAAAAACAGCTAGAAATTCACATAAGATTGTACAGATTTAAGTAAAATCACTTTCATTTAAATTGTCCAGCTCCATGAAATGATAAACATGTCGTCACTTTCAAGTTAAAATGCAAATGTTTTTATCCTGAATATTACATTTATTAAATTCTGACTGATATGAATTCTGCCTTAATGTTCATTTGGTCGTGACTGACACAGCACACTGACCCTTTCATGTACTGCTCTTTGCTTTGCAGTCGAAATGTGCAGGTGTTGCACCACAATTGTGCATCCTGCAAGCTCCACAGGCTGCATTGCCACAGAGCAAAAGGAAGTGGCGGTTATAGGCACTCTCACATGGAAATGTTAGGAGAGATTGGGCACCACCCTCTTCTCAATCTAGCACACCTTCTAGTGACTGGTCCAAGAGAAATACTAACCGGAAGCCTGGGGCGAAGCAGACTGGCAATCCCCTTGTTGGGAAATGAAGCAAAAAAATTCAAAAACAATCTGACGAGCAAAATAATTCCAGGTTGAAATTGTAAACCCCAACTTTCCCTGATGGGCCATTGAACATAAGAATACGAGAAACAGGAGCAGGAGTAGTCCAGTCAACCCTTCGAGCCAGTTCCACCATTCACTGAGATCATGGCTGGTCTGCTACTTCAAAACCATTTTCCTGCACTCTCCCTTTATCCCTTTTTGATTTAATATGTAGAAATCTATCGATCTCAGTCTTGAACATACTCAGCTGAGCCTGCATAGTCCTGTATAGCAGAGAAATCCCGAGATTCACCAGTGAAGAAATTCCACCTAATTTCAGACCCTTTATTCTGAGACTGTGCCCACTGGTTCTAGACACTGCTCCCCCCCCCCCCCCCCACCCCCCACCCCCCCCCGCACTCCCCTTTCCCCACCAACCAAGGGAAAGATTCTTCCTTCATCTACCCTGTCGCAACTTGTGAGACTTTTGTATGTTTGAATGAGATCGCCTCTCATTCTTCGGAACTCCAGGGAATTGAGTCTATGCAGGGAATAAGTAACTCGTATGGACCAAGAGAGTCCAAGTTTGATTCCCAATTTAGGTTGAGCTAATCGATCTGAGCTGGTAAAGATCAGTTGGTCTCAGTCCCATTGGGTTAGAAATGGGAAGGTTTGACCCTCATAGCCCCACCCTAACTGTTAGGCAGAAACTCCATTGGAAAGCGTGCACATGTAGTTGATGGGAGATAATGGGACTGGATGCCTCCTGGGGTTAGTTGGCTCCCTCTCACTGCTAAAGCTGAAAAATTACCACTTGGGTCGGTGTAACAAAGGCCAACCCATGGAAAAACTGCTGCAAAACGATCACCGATTCCCTGCTCTGGGGAAGGAGGGGTGGGGGGCCAGCAGGGAGGCAACTTAGAGCTCCCAGCTCTCGCTGCCGATATGGCCTGGAGAATTGGCGGGTCCGTGGCGGCGCATGCGCATGGCGGCGGCCTGCAGCGGTCACGCCGTGCTTCACGGTCAGCCCGTGGACTCCGACCGCACAAACAGTACCCCCTTCGGCCACTTGCACACCCCGGATCGCCCATCCCCACAGTGTCCCCATCCCCGAATGAAGCCCCCCCCCCCCCCCGTCCTGCGGATCGGTCCTCCCCCGAGGTGGCGGCAGCCACCACGCTGAGTTCACGAATGGTGAGACTATGAGAGTCCCACGCCGTAGAGAACTTGGCTGGTCTGGGATGGAACATCATCTTTGCTGTCATCGGGGATTCTCCGCCCCCCTCGCCGAACGCGATCGGAGAATCCAGCCCTTTGTTTTTTCTGGTATATGACTCAAAAGATTCAAAACACCTTTCCCTGAAATCACCCATCTGCTAAAGTGGCCAACTCGATGGCAGTTGGCACTGCCAATTTTGAAGTTAACGTGGATCCTCAGCACTGTATTTTCTGCCTCTTTCCCTCTAGCAGGTGATCAAGATATTCCCATTCTGTGCCCATCAGAATTATTTAAATTACTTGGGCCCATCTAACCCTGAATAAATTGGAAGGCTTAAGAGCATAGGTCTTGATTTCTGCTCCACCAATAATATGTGATCAAGGAATTCTGATCTACTTTATAATAATCTTTATTGTCACAAGTAGGCTTACATTAACACTGCAATGACGTTAGTGTGAAAAGCCCCGAGTCGCCACATTCTGGCGCCTGTTCGGGTACACAGAGGGCGAATTCAGAATGTCCAATTCACCTAACAGCACTTCTTTCGGGACTTGTGGGAGGAAACCGGAGCACCCGGAGGAAACCCACGCAGACACAGGGAGAATGTGCAGATTCCGCACAGACAATGACCCAAGCCGGGAATCGAGCCTGGGACCCTGGCGCTATGAAGTATCAGTGCTAACCACTGTGCTACCGTGCTGCTCTTGTTTCTACTGTACAAAGTAGTTTTGTTTGGACATCATTTTAATAGTCTTTTCATGTCAGTGTTTTTAAATGTATCATTTTACTCACTTTTCCAAACTGATGGGGTAAATAGGTAAGGGGTAGAAGAATATTAATCATTCCAGGGAATGTGTTAATTCACTCAGCCTTTTCCTTCTAAGGCATAATCATATACTGTTTTGTTATTTAAATGGAGAAATTGAACACCACACAAAGGCTTTACTGTTGTTACTGTACCCATTTAATCCAGGATGAGAGAACATGCGTGCTGGGAGATCGGAAATGGAAGTTTAACACAATGACACAGTTCACTATCACAATGGTGACCAGAATCATTGTGAACATCAAGTATCTGGAAAACAAAACAAGAGAGGTTAGTTAATGTTCTACTTTCAAAATCAAATCTGCATCTTTGTCGGTATCCAAACTGTGAAAATGGTGATGGAAACAGTAGATTATTTTCTTGACAGGAATGTGCTATATTGAAGTCACAAAGATGCCTGCTACTCTTTAAGTATTTTGTGCATTGTCCTTTCATCTCTACCATGATGCGAAGGTCTGACACCGATGTTTTAGTGCCGTTTGTGTGGCATTATCATTCTTTCACCTTCAGACCCCCAATGAGAACTATTCAGACAGATGAGTAAGGTTGCAGGTGCTCAGGCAATAGGTGACAGAGCTGCCCTGTTGGATTTACGGCAAAAGTGTACTGTTCTGATACACAGGGTGCATTGTCTATAGAAGTCATTTGACATCCAGTTTGACTGCATCCTCATTAAGTGCTGCAAGTCTCCTTTGCTCTATCTGGAAATGTTTCTGCATTTCCTCTATGAGAATGGCAGATAGAGATTTTCTCATGGGATGCTGTACATCGGGCAGCACAGTGGTAGCACTGCTGCCTCATAGCACTGAGGACCCGGGTTCGATCCCAGCCTAGAGTCACTGTCTGTGTGGAGTTTGCACATTTTCCCTGTGTTTGCGTGGGTTACACCCCCACAACCCAAAGTTGCGCCGGCTAGGTGGACTGGCCATGCTAAATTGCCCCTTAATTGGAAAAAAATAATTGGGTACTCTAAATTTATTTTAAAAAGGGCTGCTGTACCTTTTCTTGAGAATTGCCTTCTGTGGGTACCCAATGGAGAGGGAAGGGTCAAAACGATTCTCGGTGATCTGATCCTATCCGAAGTATGTTCAGATTATCATAGATTATCATAGAATTTACACTGCAGAAGGAGGCCATTCGGTCCATCGAGTTTGCACCGGCTCTTGGAAAGAGCACCCTACCCAAGGTCAACACCTACACCCTATCCCCATAATCCAGTAACCCCACCCAACACTAAGGGCAATTTTGGGCACTAAGGGCAATTTATCATGGCCAATCCACCTAACCTGCACATCTTTGGACTGTGGGAGGAAACCGGAGCACCCGGAGGAAACCCACGCACACACGGGGAGGATGTGCAGACTCCGCACAGACAGTGACCCAAGCCGGAATCGAACCTGGGACCCTGGAGCTGTGAAGCAATTGTGCTATTCACAATGCTACCGTGCTGCCCTTTACCCAAAGTAAGAATGTGAAAAAATGTTTTAAAATGTTTCTCAGCTGCAGAAATTGCAATTCGAACTGTCCAGACTCATTAAGCTTAGAAACTCGTCATTTCAGTCTGTTAACCATGGTAAACATTAGTTAGGATGCCAAACACCCGATTGCCAAAACATATCTTCTTCGCCCAGCTCATGTAAAGCACCTGAACAAGAGGAGGACAAAGGACGTGCTTCAAAGACACCCTGAAGGCTGACCTCAAGAAATGCAACATAGAAGTGCAAACGCCTGGAAGACCCCTGCTCAGAAGAAATCTATCTGGCGCAACCTCCTGATTTAAGGGACACAATTGTTCGAGAACATCCGATGGCAAGAGGAGGTCTGGAAAGGAAGCCTGAGAAAGAAATGCCTGCAGTCTCGAGCACACGAGACTCGAGCACACGAGACCAATCCTACCTCCCGGGAACATCTATCAAATGTGTGGTCCAAGATGTGACTAGATTTGGGCTCATCAGCCACGCAAGGACCCACAGAGCCCATGACAAGTGACACAAAGGATCTTAGGTGGTCAATCATACTCATTAGCGAGTGACCGCCAAAGAAGAAGAGAGGAAACCTGAAGCTGCAGGAACACTGGCTCTTATTTTACCGATTGGGACTCGGAGGCCTTGAAAAATGAGAGGGAACCCACTGAAGCTTGGCTAAGATGGTAATGTCTTATGCCTAATTTTGCTCTATGAAAATAATTTCCTGCACTATTTCCCCCATGCTATCTAAATAATATATATATATATAAAATCAGGATCATGTAAAAAGTTGCCCTTTATATGCTGGGTAAGTGTAAGTATTTCAGAAAGGGTTGTTTCTCTGTCTTAACATAAATAAACTGCTTTTATTAGGGTTAACTTTTACTGCATGTATTTAGACAGATAATTGGCTCTATTTAACCACCGTGTTATACCTGGCACAGATCTGGGCGTGCCGGTTAAATAGCAAGAAATACCAAAATCAAGATTTGCGAATCAGTTTGCTATCTAACAGGGCCACTCCTGAAGCTGAGTTCTGGATCATGCCAAAATATAGCGAGCGTATCGTGAACCCTCATTTGTTGATGCCGTTTGTTGTTCTTCATGTGTGGTGATGTCTTTATTTTGTTGGATTGGATTTGTTTATTGTCACGTGTACCGAGGTACAGTGAAAAGTATTTTTCTGCGAGCAGCTCAACAGATCATTAAGTACATGAGAAGAAAAGGGAATAAAAGAAAATACATAATAGGGCAACACAACATATACAATGTAACTACAAAAGCACTGGCATCGGATGAAGCATACAGGGTGTAGTGTTAATGAAATCAGTCCATAAGAGGGTCATTTAGGAGTCTGGTGACAGTGGGGAAGAAGCTGTTTTTGAGTCTGTTCGTGCGTGTTCTCAGACTTCTGTATCTCCTGCCCGATGGAAGAAGTTGGAAGAGTGAGTAAGCCGGGTGGGAGGGATCTTTGATTATACTGCCCGCTTTCCCCAGGCAATGGGAGGTGTAGATGGAGTCAATGGATGGGAGGCAGGTTCATGTGATGGACTGGGCGGCGTTCACGACTCTCTGAAGTTTCTTGCGGTCCTGGGCCGAGCAGTTGCCATACCAGGCTGTGATGCAGCCTGATAGGATGCTTTCTATGGTGCATCTGTAAAAGTTGGTAAGAGTCAATGTGGACATGCCAAATTTCCTTAGTTTCCTGAGTAAGTATAGGCGCAGTTGTGCTTTCTTGGTGGTAGCGTCGACGTGGGTGGACCAGGACAGATTTTTGGAGATGTGCACCCCTAGGAATTTGAAACTGCTAACCATGTTAGTCTTCATGGGAAATCCATGTCTACAAAACATGTGTCCTTGAGGTACACTTCATCAACTGTGTTGATACTTTTTGTTTGTTCAGGCCTTCTCCTGGAAAAACATTGCGTCGCATGGACATTAATGCTGGACATTATCGTGGCAAATGCCGGCATAAAATGGAGGATCGGGTCAGCTGCTCAAAATAGCCGCTCGCACTGGGAGCATGTTTTTTACCACACGAATGGCGTTAGCCACCTCCACTACCTTTGCGTCAAAATGCCGGAGATTCATTGTGCTGATCTGTTTTGCTGCAAGCTCGCTGGTGTGACATATTTGGGTAGCGTGTTTAATTTGAAGCTCTGTTTCCCTCAGAAACCTCTCGCGTAACATATTGTTGGAGATCCCGAAAATGATATGATATGATTGCGGATCATTAATGACTGGAGGGTACTAAAATTGCACGACTGCGCCTTCAACCGCACGTCGGTGAGGAAGCTATCAAATGCTTCACCTGCGTCCTGAGTGCACGTACAAAATCATCGAGGGACCTGCTACAATGAGCAGCAATGCAATACGCCTCTCGTCGGGCTGTGCCTGCAGACCAAAGGCTGCAACATAAAGTTTGAACTGCTGCTTCAACACCCGCCAATTCTCATCTATGTTCTATCTACCGGCATCCAGAGCTGTTGAGGTGCCTTGATGCCTTCCATCCCAAGCTTTGAAGTTTAACTGTGTGTTGAGCACCAGTTGCCAGTAGCTTGCAAGGTTGGTAGAAAAAAACGGCATTTCTTTCTCCTTCTTCAAAGTTATCTTTTGTGGTTCGGATGTTTTGCAGAATCTTCTTGTTCTTAGTCAGTCATCAATCTTGGTACCATGTCATGTTCCGTAGACTGGCCAATATGAATGATGGATTACAGAACATCTAGTTTAAATAAGTTATTATGAAACACCTGGGTCCTGGACTATCAGGCTCAGGAGGGAAGGTAAAGTTCCAGTAGGCAACCCGGTTAGAAGCAAGAAGGTGCTGCTGGACCTGGTGTGTAACATTGATCCAAATGGGCCACCTGATGATGACGTTGAAGAAATGCTTTCGCAGATTGCTGCTGCTTTTGTTGCTGATGTGGTGAATGCTGCAGTAACTGGCACGTCAGCGTGGGTTAAACACGCTGGCAGTCAAGGATGTTCAACTGCACCTTGAGAGCTAGTGGACTATGTAGATGTCAGAATTTCCGGTGAGATGGCACCATGTGGGAGGGCCTGCACAGCTGCGGCACCTGGACGGAGAATGGCACTGATATGTGGAACAAGTGACAGGTCATTTCTACAACAAAGCTCTGGACATGATAACAATTCTCTGTTTTATCCTCTGTTTCTGTTGAGGAAACTGCGATGATCCCGTGTACTTGTTTTCTTCTGCGAAAATGAGCTGATATAACTTTGTATTGGTACCAATATGGAACTGTGACGTTTCCTTGTTGTTTAATGGTTAGTATTATGTGGAATGTTACGTAGCTGATTTTCAAATCGTTTTTACTGTTGACCGTTTAACAAACAAAATATTCTTAAGTGGATTATCGTGGGGACACATGCCGTGTCTCAGATAATGATTATTGCATCGCATTTCAAACAAACTTTGAAGCCTGAACAGTTTGCCTGAACTCTAAAAGTGTCAGCACCATCAAGGCAGCAGCCAACAATCAAACACTCAAGAGTTGGGCTTCAGCACTGGGAATATCGTCGCGACCTAGGCGGCCAGACAACGGAGGTTGGAGGTGGCACCCCATGTGCAGGGGGCCACCGCACACCCTGAAGACCCAGCCGCTCATCAGACCGAGGAAGAACCCAGAGGGGGTCAAGGAAGAACCCAGAGGGGGCCGATGAAGAATCCACAGGGGGACTCCAGCGATGGCCCAAGGCTTTGATGGTCTTTCAAGGAGATGATGGACAAAGAGACAGTGCGGCACCTGTACCATGTCCTTGTGGACCTGGCACCTCGTGCAGGAGGATATCTGCTCCTGGTGACCGTGAAGTTCACCGCAGCCCTGAACTCTATGCAACTGGTTTCCCAAGCTACAGCCCACAAGTGCATCCATGAGGTCGTGGATGCCCTGTATGCAAGAGCAGCAGACTATATCAACTTTGAGCTGGACCAGGCCCACCAAGATGCTCGGGCTACAGGATTCACCGGCATTGCAGGGATGCCCCCGGTCCAGGGGGTAATAGATGACACTCATATCGTCTTGCACGCACCAGGGCATCAGTGGGTGCCCTTCATTAATAGGAAGTGATTTCACTCCCTGAATGTCCAACCCGTGTGCGACCAATGCCTCCAGATCAGGCACGTGTGTGTGCATGCTTCCCAGGGAGCGTGCATGATAGCTACATCCTGCGACACTCGAAGATCTCCAGCATCTTCGAGAACCCCAGTATGACGATTTAGCTCTTGGGTGATAAGGGGTACCCCTCTGAGGTCCTGGCTGAAGATGCCAGTGTGGAGGCCGTAGACCGAGGCGGAGACCCAATAAATTGAGGCCCTTGTTACCACTGATGCTATCACTGAGCGGTGCATCGGACTGCTAAAACTGCGATTCCGTTGCTTGGACTGCTCTGGTAGTGCCCTGCAGTACACCTCCCAGAAGGTCTCCAGTTTTGTGGTAGTCTGATGTGCCTTCCACAACCTCGCACAGCAGCTGGGGAAACATGCTGGAGGAGGAGGGATATGCGGCCTCATCCGAGGAGTAGGATGAGCCAGACAATGAAGGGCTGAAGGACGGCCCGCAGGAGCTGCCGAAGAATTGAGGATAGGCGGCGAAAAGGGTCCGACATGCCCGGACCAGGGAGGCCCTCGTCCTCACCTGGTTCTCATAGGACGAGGCTTTGTCGTTCAGCTCACCTCCCAAACCTTTCTTCCCCTCAATCCCCCCAATCCCTCCTTCCCCCCTCAGCCCATCCAGTCTACCCCAATCCCTCCTTTCCCTAATTCCCCCCCAATACCCCGCCCATTCATCTCCTTGCCACCCATTCCCCTCTGCCCCACCACCCCTGACTACCCTGTTCCACCCTCCCAGGGTCTATGTAACATCACTCCAGGGTGATGGGCCTGTATTGGCACTGTCAGCGGGTCAGAATATAAAGCAGGAGAGTGATGATCACTCGCTGTGAGGAAAGCTCTGGTGCGCCTTATGCAAAAGTCTGACTCCTGTCCTTCTACTCACACCCAACCTCTGATCGGTGTCTGCATCAGAACCACTGTGTCTGGGGGATGGAGGGCAATGGGGGTGAGGGTGCAGGTCGGCTTGCTGTGAAGATTAACTTGACAGAGGCTTTCCATGTATCAGGTATAACATGTTTTAATTGTGAACATTTGACATTACCATTCCCCCTAGCTCCAGATAGTGCTCCCCCACTCCCTATCCTCAGTGCTCCTCACTCTTCTTGACCTTTTGTGTCTAGGTGGATCTCCAGGATGCACATCAGAAATGGAGGCAGCCTGCTGCTTTCCGTGCCCTTTGGCCTTTGATGCCCTTGGCGGGTGTTCTCTGGAGGGCCTGGAGCCAAAAGTCCCCAGCTGACATACTGGTGTCGCCATGCCACCCTGTTGTGCCCGCTGTCCTTGAGATGTGCCAGTGTCAGAAGGGTGGGGGGGGGTTCAGAGGAGCTGGAGACCGCTGCCATCTCCTTGGTGGCAGGCCCCAGGGTGGCCTCCAGCACGTCCTCCTACCTGATGGTGCTGTAACGACCCGGGGATCTCCAGGGCAGCTGGAGTGAACTCCAGGGGGCTCTGAGTCACCTGGCTCTGCCAGTCTTGGCGGCTTCCCATTGTCTGCATCATGGTGTCGACACTGTCAGTGATGGTCCCCATTGACTGTGCCATGCTCTGCAGTGCCTCAGCAATGTTCACCTGTGGCTGGGACATGTCCCTCATTGACAGTAACATGATGTTGAGGCCCTTAGCCATGGTCCTCACAGACGTAACCATGTCTTGGGTACCAGTACTCAAGACATTGACGTCATGCTCCAGGTTTTCCACTGCCATAGCCGTGTTGGCCTCAGTGCCACACATTGTTGGCATCATCTCCAGTGCCCATCGTCTTTAGGACTCCTTCAATCGGGTATGCAGTCACTTGAATGTCGCTGACTTCCCCTCCTGAATCTCACGGCCGTGTCCTAGCATCTGCATCAGCTCTGGGATAACCGCATCCAGAGTCTCGGCATCTGACTGGGACTCAGCTGAGTCCTGGCATCCAGCAGAGCTCCGACTGTTGATCCCCTTGGATGTTCCTGCCGCCACCTGATGTGCATCAGCAGATGTGTGGTGCTCACTGTGTTACACCCCAGAAGCCTGCCCACTAATGTCGCCCACTGAGGTGTGTGTCTCTGCGCTGGTGGAAGATGGGGATGAAAGCTGTGATGTGTCGATGATAGTCTCCTCGGAGCTCTCCTCCGTGGTGTTCTTTTCGATGGCCAGGGGGAGGGGGGGCATTCTGAATGTCCCAGTTCCATCAGATGGCGATCACTTGGGATGGGTCATCTGGGTGAAGGGGCAGTAGATCCTCACCTCTGCAGCGCAGATCAATCTTGTTGTCGGTCACTGTTCCATCCACGGAACACCATGCGACTCCAGGACCTGTTCCTCATAGGGGTGAGGACTCAAATCTCTTGTACTCCATCCCCCGTCTTGGCCCTTCCCACTTATTATGGGCTATCTTCTCTTGTGGGAACTAAGAGGGCAGTGTGAGCCACATGCTTGATGGGTCGGATGAGTCTATAGCAGGTGGCATGTGTGGGCATAGCGCAACTGGACATGAAGGGGTTATGCCAGTGTTTTTCAAACTTTTTTTCCGGGGACCCATTTTTACCATCCGGCCAGCCTTCGCGACCCACGCCGGCCGACATTCGCGACCCACCATTTTCTCTTACCTTAATGCGAGAGGTGAGCGTGCTTGGTCCTCACGATCTCATTCTAATCAGGTTCACAGGACGAGAGGGCTACGCACATATCAGGTGCAGGATTCAACCGGTTCCTTTGTGCCATCTGCATCTTTGTGAGGACGGAAAATCCAACCTCGCACATGTAGGTCATTGTGAAGGACAAAAGCACAAAAATGCTTGTTTTACTCAGCTCCGGATACTCCTCGGAGATGCTATTCCAGAATGCTGACAGTGTCACTGACTTGGGCCGTGTTTTTAATGTGCTGTCAAAGCTGAGGCGCAGAAGTTCAGTCAGCTTCATTTGGAGTCAGGCTTGCCAGTCCATTTACAGTTTCCTTATTATGCTGTTTTCTTTGATGTGTCGTAGCAGTGTGGGGAACATGTCGTAATTTTGGCTTTGCACTCACAATTGCCAAACCTTCAATGAGTTTTGGAAAGCTGCAATTTCTTCACAGTGCCGAAAGCAATCATCATTCTTTCCTTGCAATTTGAGGTTCAGTTCATTTAGAATTGAAAAGGTGTCTGCAAGATAATACACAGTTAGCATCTGTTTTCATCAGGAAACGAATCGGCCAGAGAGAACAATTTCTCGAGGAGGAAAGCGTGGATTTCGCACCTCAGTTCGTAAACTCTGAGTGGCTCTCCTGTTGACTGATCATTACAGTAACTCTTCAAGCGGATGAAGTCCACCATCATTGGGATTGACTGGTCATTGTTTGATTCAATGCTTTAATGTAGTCTAAAAGGTCAGCAAAAACTTATAGCCACCCTTCAGTACACAGAGGCCGACGATGGGATGATTTCCCATGGCTTTCTTATATCCGTTGCCAAACATTCAGTTCTGTCCATGATTAAACCACGAGGAATATACACTCTCTCCAGATCATTTGAGTAATGTTTAGGGATGCAAAACAGATCAAGGTCATAGCCTTGTTCATCATTAGTGATCACCATGCAGTCAGCCGCCACCATGCCGGTATCACACTTTGACCCCGGGTTCAGGTCCCAACACTCCTGCCATTTGTAAAGCCGCTCGCAGCCGGCATTGTTAGAAGCTGCTGCGGCTGTTGTGCGTGAATTCCCGCGATAGGGAACGCCGCGATGGACGGTTCCGCGACCCTCCTGAGACCCGCCTGTGACCCACCCGTGGGTTATGCTGATGGGTGGCAGTTGTTTCTGAGGAGCAAACAAGAAGATAGGATGTGGGGAGGTGTGTGAGGTGGCAGTCAGTGATTTGGGGTGGGCAGGGGTGGAATTTGAAGGGTAGCAGGTGGAACTGATGCCAGGAGAGGGCTGGTGATTTACCCTTGCAGCTTGGTGAAGGTCGTTGGTCTTCTTCCTATATTGGACGGCGGTCCTCCTTGTCATTCTGCCCGAACTGACAACTGCTGCCACTGCCTCCCAGCCAGTATTGGGACCTCCGGCTGGTCCTCCGAACAGGGTGTCCCACCTCGCATCCACAGTGTCGAGAAGCCTAGCCAGGTCAGTATCCCCAAAGTGAGGAGCAGGTCTGTCTGCTGCCATGCTTGTGGTGTGATGACTGGGAGTGAATAGTGAGGGAGCATTTAAAAGCAGCTCACCTGTTTTAGCAATGAATCAGACAGTAAGGCAGCCAGTTGTGGGGGGGAGGGGGGGGGGGGGTAATTTCCGGTACTAAGTGCCATTAAATACGGGCCGCGATCTTGCCAATGCGGTCGTCGACAAACACCCTGCCAATCGCGCCCAAAATGACGCTTAGAAATCTTTCTCCTAAATCGCGCCGACTGACTTGAAATTCTTCACCATCTCTGAGCATAGTCATTCTACAATGTAGAGCCTCTGCAAATTGTTTTGGACAAGGAACTGATTTGGAATTTTTCAAGGTCTGTTGCAACAGTTTACAATCACTCACTTGCCAATTAGCGGAACAGCTAGAGCTGTCTCTGGTAACCTCTGTGAAATCAGCAGCAGGAAGACAGACTGAGCAAGTAAGACAGAAATAGACAAGGTCATCTTCTCACCACCTGGGAAACAAATAAGAAAAGAACAACAATGGATTCATAAACTGGAAGATTTGTTTTTTGTTAAATGTTTGTCACCCCCCAGATAATCGGCAGATTTTGATGTCATGTTGAAAGCTGTTGTTTTTTGTTGTTACTCAAGCATGCTGGGCATGGAAGCTAAGGTCATGGCTTTGATCATGACCACCTTCCTGCTCCCCTCATTCCCCATGAAAACGTCCACACTAGGCATATTTAAGCGTCGGAAGCTAAAGCAATGGAGCATGAATGCTCCCACAGGTGTTGTTTTTGCTAATTTGTTAGCACTCACATTTTAGTCAGAAGATTGTAGATTTAAGCTCCACTTCAAGAGTTTTGTACATATCGTACACTGACATTTTGTTGCATTTCTGTATTGTCACAAGGACCGAGTATTAAAGATCCCAAATGAATAAAATGAAAACAAATAAGGATCTTAGTCAATATTAATACTTCATCCAAAACCACCAAAAAGAGATTAACTGGCCATTTATCTTATTTGTTGCTTGGGATTTCATTGTGCACAGATTGACACCTAACAGTGACGCCAATTCAAAAGTACTTCATTCGCAGCAATGGACTTTGGAGATGTTCTGAGGACGTGGATGAGGATAATATATTAACCTGGAATAAGAATTGAATAACAGGCAGAAAAATGAATAGGAATAAGCGGGTCATTTTCAGGTTGACAAGTTGTAGCAACAAGAGCAAGAGCTACTAGGACAAGCGACAGTACTAATGGACCTCGCCTTTTGCAATCTACATCAGTGACTTAGATGAGGGGACTGAGTGCAATGTATCAATGCTCATCTCAATAGAAAGATAGATGGGAATCTAGGATATGAAGAGCTGAAAGAAAGCAGAGTAAAATTGCCTGGAGGATGTAATTGGATTCTGCTTCACTTCAGAGTCAATTGAGTCCTTGGTCATTAAGTTATCTTCCAGCTCCTATTGTCAGTGCAGTATCACTGCTTCACACTGACACTAAAGTTGCGGGACTGAATTTAATGGCCCCGGTGTAAAGGTCAGCGGTCAGGTTGCCTACACTTCACCAGCTCGCCTGGCAACAATGTAACAGTTGTAACAGGCCAGTAATTGGTTTAAAGCAGGACTTATACACTCTTCCAAGGGAAGTCACACCTCAGAGACTCAGAGAGCTGCTGGCCAGTCAAATGGCCAGCAAATCCCTCGTCTCATCAGACCTACTGCGAGCAGTAGTCAGTGCTGGGATTGCAACAGCCCCGGAGGTAGGTGTTCACCAATGGAGCTCAAACTGTGAGGTGACTTAGTGGTCGGCGGGCCAAGGCAAAAGGTGAAAGAGGTAAGTGGTGACAGGTCAAATGGGGAAAATATTGAGTGGATTCACACATCGGGAGGGTTCTCCGATGACGATAGTGACATTTAAGGGGCATCGTAACAAATACATGAATCGGATGGGAATAGAGGGATACGGACCCAGGAAGTGTAGAAGATTGTAGTTTAGTCGGGCAGTATGGTCGGCACAGGCTTGGAGGGCCGAAGGGCCTGTTCCTGTGCTGTACATTTCTTTGTTCTTTGTTCTTTGAGCATGGATGCCTGACCAGAAGGCAACTCTCCTCCCAGAGTCTGTCCACCAGTTTTCCTCGACTGCCTGTAGAGTTGGCATGGAGCTCTCTCTCCACAGGAAGAATTCCATTGGTGGCAAGAGACCATTAAGTGGCCATTAATTGTCCATTTATGGGCCTCAATTGGCTCATGGGCGAGCAGCCAGGTGACTGACACAGTGCCATTCCCATGACTCCCAGTTTTATGCACTCCCCTGCCGGCCAACCCTGCTGCAGGGGGGAATATAAAATTCAGCCCATGAAGTGTGGATGCACCCACTAACTTGTTCTGGCCAAATCACATCAGTGGATATGAAAGTGAAGCCAAAGGACATGATGGGCAATCTGTAATGTGAAAAGAAAAAGCCTTTTTGTAATTTTGATGCAGAATTAAACAGGTCATTACATACCTCCACCACCACCTGCACAAAAATACGAGGAGACAAACACAAAGAGTCATAGATAAAAGAAACAATAATAAGAGAGACTTATAAACAAATGCAAACATACAGACGTAACAGAAGATTAGAAAACAAAAAGGCAAAGATTGGGGAGACAGAAAGAATTGGGGAGTCAGAAGAAAACAGAGACTGTTGTAGAATGAATGAGGAATGTTCCTTTCTCTGTGTACAAAAACACAAAGAAAAATTATACTGAATTATAAATTCTGTGTTATATAGGATCATATTCCTGTGTTTATAAAAATCAATGTAAGGAACACCGCAAAAGATAAACTAATATCAGATAAAATTAATTCTGTCCATCTTCTGGAATAACCAGGATACAAAATGCAGATGTTCATTGTCAAAGTGGATTATATACTCCAGTATTGATTTTTTCTGCATGCCAAGTAAGTTGGAACAATTATTCTAAAGGTGACAGAAACACCCTTGTATCTAAACAGCAGATCACTGCACTATATCTTTTTGATACCTCGAAGCAAGATGATAGGTGAAGTTGACATTTCAGTGAAGGATTTGGATTGCCCCCTTGCCAATCAGATTCATAATACTGAGAATTTCGAACAATTCACCAAGAAAACTAAATGCGGCTGTGCCAAATGAATGCATACAGGAGCTTTTTTTAGTTTGTTTCCATGGCAGTGCTGTTTTCCCTCTGACTTCCTGAGTCACTACACTGAGTACACAGTAGATGCATAAGAACATCATTGTTCACTTGCAAAAAGTTCCAGTATACAGTTCCAAGAAAAGAATGCTCCAAAAGCAAATACTGTGGATACTGGAAATCTGAAATAAAAAACAGTGCCTGATGGAAATATTTAGTTGGCCTGGCAACAGACCTGTTTCCCTCCACAGCTGCTGCCAGACCTGCTGAATATTTTCAGCACTTTCTCTTTTTATTTCCTAAGGAGCAGTGATTCAATGCTTCTTTTCTCTAAACCATACAAAAATGACTAACAACTTATCATAGTTTAAAATCAATTCGAGAAACACCACTAAAAGTATCAGATAATACTGATTTTGTCCCACTTCTGGAATCACCATGACCGGGAATTTAAATTTCAACAAAGATCTTCTTGTGTTACATTCCCTACACAATACCAGTGAGAGTCCTTCAAAAATAATTTGCTGGCTGTGAAGTGGACTGGAATACCCTGAGGACCTGAACGATGATATCTAAATGCAAATTCTTTGCTTCTTACAATGTTTGAGAAATTCACTCTGGGATTAACCAAATTCCAAATCTCTACAAATAAAAGCAAATTATTGCGGAAACAGAAAAAACTGGACAATCACAGCAGGTTTGACAGCATCTATGGAGAGACAAGGGAGCTAACGCCTCGAGTTGTTAGCTCCCAAATCTCTACATCTGATCAGCCCTCCGAATAGTCGTTTAATCTACCCTACAACACATCTTCTTCCTTTTGCCTATCTATTTTCCTTAATACTGTTATATTTAGTGCTGCTTTGAACTTTGGTCTCTTGTATCTTCAAGGTTAAATACAATCTCCTGTACCTTTCTTTCCTCTCCCTGCTCACTATGTCTAAGTCAATGCATGTGGAATGCCTATTGGAGGACACATCAATTTTTGTACAGTCAGATCAATGGAACAAAAGGTCAGGCAGATTATACAAAAGATTGACAATCTACTCTGCCTAGTTACCACCCATGTGGTGAGATTGAAAATTACTCCATCAACGGACTATGGCATGGGCAGACTAAGCAGCTGGGAATTTAAGTGTGTGAGGGAGCCTTAAGGGCTGATCCCTTTCTAAAAATATCTATTTTTGTTTGCAATTAGCATTTAACTTAAAATTGCCGTTTATTTCAAGTTTTAATTTCTAAATCCAGTCTTGAGCGGGGATAAACAAGCTTATCTACACATAGTTAATTAGGCTGAATCTGGTTTCTGTATCTTTAGTAGAATTGACTCATCTGAGTCTCAGCTAGTATAAATATAGGGGTCTCAGTATAGCTTGTAAATGGAATGTGGCTTGGACAAAGTGAGCAGCTGGGAGTTTGGTGAGGGAGGGAGTTTGGTGAAGGGTGTAAGGAGATGTTCCTTCCTTCCTTCTACCATTTGCAGGCTCCAGTATTTGGCTCTTACTTCGGTACAAGGGAAGAAGCTATTTGTTGAGTAGCTGGTAAGTTATTCTGTTTATTCTACTTATTATAAATAGTTTTCAAGGTTAAGGTATGGCAGGGCAGCTTGTCTAAGTGGCATATGCATCCTGTGGGATTTGGGAAGTCATGAAGGCATCATGTGTCCTAGTCCAGCACATCTGCAGGAAGTGTCACCGGCTGCAGAAGCTTGAGCTCTGGGTTTCGGAACTCAAGCAATGGATGGAGTCACTGAGATGTACCCAAGAGACTGAGCGCTATGTTGGATAGCACATTTAGAGAGGTGGTCACACCACACGTTAGAAGCATGCAGGCAGAGAGGTAATGGGTGACTACCAGGCAGCCTAAGAGAACAAGGCAGGTGGCGCAGGAGTCCCCTGTGTCCATCTCACTTGCTAACTGATTTTCCATTTTGGATGCTGGTGAGGGTGATCGTTCCTCAAAGAAGTGCAGCAAGAGCCATAAGACTATAAGACATAGGAGCAGAATTAGGCCAAGTCTATGGCAACATGGGCGGCTTAGCAGCACAGTAGTGGGAAAGAAAAGTGGAAGCGCAATAATTGTAGGGGATCCGTTAATTCGGGAAACAGGCAGGGCTTTACAAGGCCTTAGATGTGACTCCAGCATAGTATGTTGCCTTCCTGGTGCCAGGGTCAAGATGTCACAGAGCATCTGCAGGACATTCTTCTGCGGAAGGGTGAACAGCCAGAGGTTGTGGTCCACATAGGAACCAACAATATAGACAGGAAGAGGGCTGAGGTCTTGAAAGCAGATTTAGGAAATAAATTAAAAAGCAAGACCTCAAAAGCAGTAATCTCAGGATTGCTCCCAGTGTCATGTGCCAGTGAGGATAAGAATAGAAGGATTGAGTGATTGAACATATGGCTGGAGAATTGGTGTAGAAGGGAGGGCATCAAATTTCTGATGCATTGGATCTGGTACTGTGGCAGGTGGGACCTGTACAAGATGGATAGTTTGCACCCCCACAGGACCAGGACTAACATCACGCAGGGAGATTTTGCTACTGCTATTGGGGAGGGGGATGGGAACCTGAGAGAGAGTTCAATTGGAGAGAAACAAAGCTGGTAACAGGAAGTAAAAAAGTGGTAAGCAAAATTACAATACAGGTGAAGCAAAGGCAAGCATCAAATAGGATCAGAAAGCAGAATATTGTTAAAAAAGATGCACTCTATCTGAACATACAGAGCATTCGCAACAAGATAGATGATTTGAATGCATTAAGAGAGGTTAATGGGTATGATTTAATAATAATAATCTTTTTGATTGCCATTATGGAGATGTGGTTAGAAGGTGACCAAGACTGGAAACTGAATATTCAAGAATATTCGTAATTTTGGAAGGATACACATAAAGGAAAAGATTTTTTTTAAAATAATCTTTATTGTCACAAGTAGGCGTACATTAACACTGTAATGAAGTTACTGTGAAAAGCCCCTAGTCGCCACATTCCAGCACCTGTCCGGATACACTGAGGGAGAATTCAGAATGTCCAATTCACCTAACAGCACGTCTTTCAGGACTTGTGGGAGGAAACCGGAGTGCCCGGAGGAAACCCGCGCAGACACTGGGAGAACGTGCAGACTCCACACAGAGAGTGACTCAAGCCGGGAATCGAACCTGGGACCATGCCGCTGTGAAGCAACAGTGTTAACCACTGTGCTACCATGCCGCCTGTGCTACTGTGTAGCACTGGTAATAAAGGGCAGGATTAATACATTCATGAGAAAGGATCTTAGGTTGAAGGATCAAGATGTAGAATCAGATTGAGTGGAGCTAAGAAGCAGCAAGGGCCAGCAAACATTGGTGGGAGTTGTTTATAGGCCACCAAACTGTAGTTAACTTTGGGAACAGCTGCCGTCTCTGTCAGTGGAGAGCAGCCATTTGATCATCTCCAAACTGGTATCCAACCCTGGAGTTTGGAAGTTACTAGAGCCAGAGTAGCCACATACACGGGGGAACCTTTGCGGATTAAGGACACTACAATGGCCCCAGTGACCTACAGGTAATAATCAGCCTGGATTCCACTCATCATTGTGCAGGGACAAGGGTCAGGTCTTATGGGGAGAGATTGGCTCCATCAGATCAGGCTGAACAGGCTGGGCGTGGGAGAATTTCATGAAGTCACCAGCAAATACCCTGAAATCTTTCAGGAGGGCCTTGGGAAAATCAAAGGAGTTAGAACCAAAATTTATGTTGACCCCGATAGTACACCTAAATATTTCTCCTTTGGAGAAGGTAGATACTGAGCTTGGCTGCCTGGAAAATCTAGGGATAATAAAACCTGTGCAATTTACAGGTCCCCGTCCTTAAACCGGACAAACCAATTTGCCTCAATGAGGATTATACGTTTATGGTCAATCGCGTTTCCAAACTGGATAGGTACCCCATGCCAGCCATTCACTAAATTAGATATGAGCCATGACTATCTTCACTCAAACTAGAAAAGCTTTCCCACAGATACGTTATGATCAATTTATTGCCCACTTCGACCCCAAGAAGGAACTCAGCCTGACAGTGATGCTTGTCCTTTTGGGGTTGGGGCGGTATTCCCACACCACTGGAAAAACGGGAAGAAAGGCCCATCGCCTATGAATTCAGGACTCTCTCACATGCCGAGCGGACGTACTCTAAAATCAAGAGGGAGGTCTTGGCGGTCGTGTTGATGTAAAGAGATTTCATCAATACGCCTATGGCAGGCGTTTCATAATCATAACCGACTACAAGCCCTTATTGGGGCATTTTAGGGAGGATAAAGCAATCCCCACTATTGCTTCCACCTAGATACAATATTGGGCCTAGTTACTTGCAGCTTTGGTGGCTCTGAGTTTTTTGCTTTCATTTTAGGGGGAAATTTGCTTAACGGTTATACATAAAGTACTGTAGCTGTGTGAGATATGTATGTTGGTAGTTGAGAAAAGTGCTTACTGTGTGTGTTTATAAAAATGTTAACTAAACTCGTAGAATAAACTTTGTTTTTGATTAGAAGTGCTTAAGGCCTCTGTTGAATAACACCTGAAAGATAGGCCCTTGTGCTCCTCGTAACCAAAATCTATAAACAGTTGTAGGTCAGGTGAACTCCATGATATACTTTGGAGTTTTATAAACCCTGGCCCATAACACGGTAGCATCAGGGCAGCACGGTAGCATTGTGGATAGCACAATTGCTTCACAGCTCCAGGGTCCCAGGTTCGATTCCGGCTTGGGTCACTGTCTGTGCGGAGTCTGCACATCCTCCCTGTGTGTGCGTGGGTTTCCTCCGGGTGCTCCGGTTTCCTCCCACAGTCCAAAGATGTGCGGGTTAGGTGGATTGGTCATGATAAATTGCTCTTAGTGTCCAAAATTGCCTTTAGTGTTGGGTGGGGTTACTGGGTTATGGGGATAGGGTGGAGGTGCTGAACTTGGGTAGGGTGCTGTTTCCAAGAGCCGGTGCAGACTCGATGGGCCAAATGGCCTCCTTCTGCACTGTAAATTCTATGATATGATGATATGAAACACTCTTCACCATTCTCTCTTCCAAGACATTCCATAAAATCTAGCTCTTTAATCAAGCTTTTAGTCACCCATCCTAAGGTATATATTTCTGGATCAGCCGTGGTTCAGTTGACAGCACTCTTGCTCCTGTGTCACAAGGTTCTGGGTTTGATTCCCACTCCAGGATTTGAGCACAAAAATCAAAGCTGTCACTCTGAGGTAATGCAGCTGGAGGTGTCATCTATCAGATGAGTACTTGGACCATGGCCATGTCTGCTCTATCAGTTATATGTTAAATATAACTTGTACTCTTTCAAAGAGCAGGGGAGTTACCCATTGCATCTTGACCAACATTTCTCCCCTCCATCATCAACAATTGATCATTATCACATTGCTGTCTGTGGAAATTACAGCAAGTGCAAATTAGCTGCTCCATTTTCTACATTTTAACAGTGACTACACTTCAAAAGTAATTAATTGGTTTAAAGTGCTTTGGTATGTACTGTGGTTTTCAAAGGCACTATATAAATGCAAGTCATTTTTCTTAACTCAGTTGGCAGCATCACTTGATAGGTAGCAGGTTAAGGGCAACTTTTCTGTATGGCCTTTTAATCTCTATCAATTAGTCTACAGGCGGCCCAGACAGGAGGCGAGGAAACCGTTCAGGACGCTTAGCTCTGTGAAACATGGGTCCGGAGTAATTGAGCGTCCTATAATCCACATATAACTTTACTCTTTACCATATGCAGCTCCATCAAATATTCTAAATATTTCAGTTTTTATTCATCTAAAGTTCTATTGTCCCAAATTCATTGCTGTGGTAATATGTTTTAAAAAAGCTACTGAGGAATAATTATATGGCCGTGCAGAAGAATACTTACTGTCTGCAGGAAGATAAAAAGCTAATGACGCCAGAAAAGAAATGAGGACACAGGGAGTGATGATGTTGATGATATAAAACAGTGGCTTGCGTCTGATAATGAGGTAGAACGTTACATCCTGGTATCTGCTGCTATTACGAGGAATATGTGTATGGGTATTCTTTTTTGCAGGCATGTGAATGATTTCCCATTCACCATTCTCTGTAAAATTAAAAAATAAAGATATTAGCAATAATTAAGAAATTGTATGTTTAATTTTCCTTAAATATACCCAAATATATTATATACAAATCTACACAGCGGTTATGCTCCAGTTTTGTTTTCTTTCCCTTTCCCCATCTGATCTTGTGTGAAGAATCCACTCAGACTGGAGTGTTTTCAGATTAATAATTGCTTACCATTCCAATGTGATAATGCTGTTTTCTCCTGGTCTTTTTAAAATTGAAATTTCAATAACATTTGTCAGTATGTTGGAGATAGCAATGAGAGTTATACAAATAACAAAAGCTCTTCAACTCAAATAATCTTGTGCTGCACCTTTCTTTTATATATTGTAATTGTAGTTAGTCACATTCCTACAGGTCCTTATGAACAAGAGAAACCAGAGCAAGGTTTCTTGTCAGCACCTTCCAAACCTCCAATCTCTAGCACCGAAAAGAACAAGGGCATCAAGTGCATGAGAACATTGACACTTGTAAATACCCCTCCACTCTACATCATCCTGACTTGGAAATATATTGCTGTTCCTTCACTATCACTGGGTCAAAATCCTGGAGCTCCCTGCCTAACGATTTAAGGAGGTCTTGTGGAGCACTGGGTATTGTCCCTGCCTCTGAGCCAGAAGCTCTGGTTTGAGTCCCATGCCAGGACTTGATGGCCAAGGAAGATGCGTTCATAACGTGGTCAAACAGGTTGAGTATCAGCCTGCAAATAGTTCCAAACATGCCAATGGCTGGCGGTAAGAGTGGGAGAGACTCCTGGTCAGCCACACTGGATGTAGAGTGGTGCCCCTCAAGCTATAAGCCCCTGGTGACAGACTAGCGACCTGTTCCAGGAATTACTAGCTATGGAAATAGATGAAAGCCTGCCTCAGCGCATCACTAGGTGCAGGAAGAGAATTGGAATGGAATGAAACAACACTTTTGCTTTATCTAAACCACACAGAATCCAGTAGTTCAAAAAGGGGGCACACCACCATCTTCTCAAGGACAATTATGGAATGCCAATAAATGCTGGCTTTGCCAGTGATGCCCACATCCCATAAACAAATAAAAATACGGAGATTAAAATTGTGTCATTATAGTTTTATTCACTCATTCAACCTTGTGGTGTTCTGTTTAAAAAATGGGGCAAAGTTATTTGCAGCAATATCACGATTATATTGTTAAGGAAGTTCTATCTTTATCAGTTATTTGAAAACACATGACATCATGGTGTAAATCAAATAAAAATATGTCACTTGCATCGTACTGTGACAAAAATAGCATGTCTTCATGAAATGTCTGATATTACTCCTCACACACCCAGCTTAGAGAAGGATGGAAGTCCAGCGTGATAACAGAATATGAAGATATGACGAAGTATTACAGCAAAATGACAGCTTACCATCAAAAAAGCATCTGCAGACATTTGCAGATGATTCTGCAGGTAAAAGGAATGTGTCCAGACATTGCATCATTTTGGAATAAAGAAAAGTGGTTGGGGGATAATAGCTCCTTGGTGCATTCACCAGGGCAATGTCTCAACCAATCAGAGCTGACCTACCAACCAATCAGTAGTGTGATTGAAAGATGAAAACCTTCACCAGCATATTCTTGTCTTTTTTATTTTTTTTACTTTTGTTTTATGACATGCCTTGTTTAGTAAATATAAAAGGTATCCATAAGATTTTACCAGTGAAAGCTTCGGGGTCAATGATAATCCATTCAATAGGAAACGACTTGTCATCTATAATTTCTGTTTGTAGCTCCAAATTTATCTCCTCTGCATTGTAATTGAAAGACCTATAAAAGATAAAGAACAAAACGTTAAAGTCAAAAAGCTGAATTTCTGTCAGTGCTTGGGACTAGTAATCAAAGTATGAGTAACACGACAGGGTGAATTGTCCCACCCCTGCTGGGGCAGGCGTAGAGGCAGAGAGGCAGGGAAAGTGAGATGAGCCATTTGGGAATGGATCTTCAATGCATTCCAGCTGCTGGGGAACCTTTCCAGGTGAAGGCTTTGATTAGGATCAGCTGCCTACTCCATGGAGGTTGGCAGCAATTAACATGGTTAAGACTCCAATTAGGGATGATTTTTGTGGCTTCCCTGCCATTTTGCTGCCAGCAGGGTGGCCTCCTGTCATGCTCAGAGGCTGCCAGCTCAATAGAGGTGACATCCCTGCTGCCATCACGAGGCTATCGGACCTGGAGCCTCCAATGATGGGGCTGTGGGCAGAACAGTCTGTATCCCATGCCCAAATGATTCTTCCAGAGTGGTTTCCCCTCCACTCTGAGAGGATTGACAGCTTTGGCTCATGATTTCTGAATTGGATCCATGTCTCCGAGAGTACCTCCACACTGTGGAATCTGGGGGTCTCTGACCTTCCTCGGCAGCATCCACCTCTCTCAGTGTTACTGCCGAGACTCCAGGGCTGCTGGCCCTCTGACTGAGCCTGCAGCATTTGGAGCCCACCGTGGAGATGGCCAAGTAGGAGCCTGCCTGTTAGAAGATTGCTGATGGTAAGTGCAGGCTCAGGATTCCCATTTGGGTCCAACCTGAAGCCAGCGGGGAAATCCAGTTCAACAAGTCACTCAAAACGTATATGTAAATAATGATATGAAGAGCAGTGGGTTGGATTCTCCGATTTTGCGGCTATGTCCAGTGAAAGTGTCTGGTCTTATGACCAAAACATTGCCGCTACCCCGGCACCGACACTCCGCCCGGTGGGGGGGGCGGGGGGGGGGGGGGGGGGGGGTGGCTAGCAGCCGCGCCAAGTAAAGCCCCTGGCTTTAACTGCAGATACGGATGCAGAATGGCTGGTCCATGGCCGGGCATGCACTCTGCGACGGCAGCGCCATACAACATGGTGCCGGCCTGCAACCCCCTACGCCACCCCGGACCGTCCCCCACCAGTACTCCAGCCCCCACCGAAGCCCCTACTGCCAGCCGAATGTCTCCTCCCCCGACTGTGGCGGCGCTGGACAGAATCCGCCTCCACCATGCCAGCTTCACGAAAGTTGAGAGGCCACATGCCCCTTGCTGTCAGGAAGTCGGCCCATCGGAGGCGGAGCATTGGAGGAGGGCCTCAGGTGACATCCTGAGGCCGTCCCAATGGCGTGCGACATACTCGAGTATGCCGCTTTTGAGGGGGTGGAGCATCTGAAAAATGGAGCCGCCCCCGATTTCAGCGTAAAAACGGATTCTCCGGCCGATCGGCAAACGCAATTTGGGCGTCGGCAGCCGGAGAATCCCGCCCAGTATATTTGTTCCATCAGTACCAACGGGTCAGTCAGTTGTAGGCCTACTTTGATGCAAATAACAAGAACTCTAATGTCAGGGAAGATTTTAATTGTGTGGTACATCAAGCTTCTATGGAAGGCCTGTTCAACTTCAGCAGGGGCTGGTTTAGCACACTGGGCTAAATAGCTGGCTTTTAAAGCAGACCAAGGAGGCTAGCAGCACGGTTCAATTCCCATAACAGCCTCCCCAAACAGGCGCCGGAATGTGGCGACTAGGGGCTTTTCACAGTAACTTCATTTGAAGCCTACTTGTGACAATAAGCGATTTTCATTTTCATTTCATTTTCAGCGTTTGGAATTTACAGCCACCATAATATACTCATGAGAAATACACCTAATTTCTGGAAGAGGATACAGACTAGGTGTTGGTATTTATCTCCATGTTAGCCACTTTGAAAAATATCTTCACTTTCTCTGCCAACATGCATAGGTTGTTCTTGAAGATACATCCTCCTTGTTAGATTTGTTTTCTTGTGATAGATCTAAGCTTGACTGCAAATATAGGGATGGATTGTTCCAGCATTTACTATTCTCTTTTAGAAGTTAAACACATTTAACATGAAATATACTGTAACATTAATAATACCTTAGCCTAGAGTTTAAAAAAAGCTGGGATGGGTCATCACAGGTAAGGGTGATGATTTTCTCGTTATCGTCAGATAAAGTTTTGTGCACAATGCAAAGGGGGGAAAAATGGGGATAAAAATTACAACAGAACAAAAGCCACATACTTAGCACTGAGAGTCTGTCTCTAGTCTCTGTTGGACAGACCTTCCTTTAGGTTCCCACAGAAACAAATAAGAGCCTCATTAACATGTTCAAAAAGCGGTCAAGTGATGGCAGGATCCCTAAACGTAACTTTCATGTCAGTCAGTTCTGCCGCCACTACCTTTTCAACCTATCCACAAACCAAAGGCAGTACTGGTTAGGAAGAAAACTACAGCTTCACTGAAAGAGATCATTAGCTGCAGTAAGAGAAATTTGATATCACATTTGGCATACATTGTTTGTTCATTTCTTTGGGAGTTTTGAGCCTCAAAAACTTTCTTGACTTCCCCACTTTACTTCTGATTTTTAATTTCCTTGATACTGAAAAAAGCTGCTCTATTAGATTCCTATCTTTGCATTTTTCCCTCTAATGATGTTCTTGCAAGCCCATGGTCAGTGTCTGCTCGATTAGATTTGTTTCCTCTCCCAAATGGTAAGCTTTCGGTAAACTGTGATTAGCACTGGCAGCTCACCTCCTCCGCAAATGAAACATGACTGCCAAAATCGATTGGGTCTCCCGTCAATGTTATAAGGTAGACGATGTAGGTTTCATGCAGAAATTTCAGCCTCTCCTCCTCACTATTTGCCTTTTGATTTGTTTAGCAGTTACAAACAGTATTTTTAAAGATACAATAATGCAATTTGCACTTACATGAACTTTAGAGAGCAGTTCTGCCAGTCAAATGGAAAATAAAGGGTGTTGATGGGACAGGAACTCCTGAATATTGCAGGGGGCAGCCACGTAATGTATCCATTCGCTCGGAGCAGCACATTGCAAAAATAGGCCACATTGTATTGTCCATCATTGCTGGTGAATAAGGCACAGGATAGGAGAGATTTGGTGTAAAATAATGCTAATACTTTCTATTGATTTAGCCGATGTAAAAATTTGGTTAATCACTCACCTCATATCTTTGTGCCTTCTCATTCCATTTCTTTATTTGCTTTTGCTCACCAATGTGGGGGATGTTACTGCTGAAGAATTGAACACTTACCATTTCAGGCATCAAGGCTAAGGTTAGCCTCAAGTCCCCTGTCTGATCAGGTGTAACAAGATGCAGAGTAAGACTCATTTTACTTTGCCCCCAAAATGTTCTTTGGCTCCAGTCACAGAAATACATCTCCTGATGCACAGTGAGAGGCTATTTCCAGTTCATTGGTTTATGGGTTAAAGGTGACATTAAGGCTGTATTAAGAAATGATATTGGCACTAAGGGCCAATGTTGAATCGATATGGGTAGAAATAAGAAACAAGGGAAGAAATCCTTGCTAGGATTAATTTACAGGCCCCCGAGCAATACTTCTAAAGTGGGGCATAGTATAAACCAAAAAATAATGAGGGATTGTGAGAAGGGCCCAAGGTAACCTTGGGTGATTTAAACATGCGTATTGACTGGATTAATCAAATTGGCAAGGGTAGCCTCGAGGGAGATTTCATAGAGTGCATGAGGGATTGTTTCTTAGAGCAATATGGTATGGAGCCAACCAGGGAGCAGGTTATTTTACATTTAGTATTATGCAATGAAGAAGGGTTGATAAATTGTCTTGTAGTTAAGGATCCTCTTGGAAAGAGTGATCACAGCATGCTAGAATTTCAAATTCAGATTAAGTGAGAGAGGATAGAGTGCCGTACTAGAGTTTTAGCGTTGGGCAGAGGTGATTATACATGCCTGAGGCAAGGGTTGGCCCAAGTAGACTATGCACAAATTATTGAGGGTAGGATGGTTGAGGAACAATGGTGGATGTTCAGGGAGAGAGTAAACACCTCTCAATTAAAGTATATTCCTGTGAGGATGAGGAATTGAAAGAGGGAGAAAAACATTCCATGGCTAAATAAAGAAGTCAAGGAGGACATAAAGGCAAAAACTAGAACATGCCATACTGCAAAAGCTAGTGGTAAGCTGGAGGATTGGGAGAACTTTAGGGGTTAGCAAAAAGGTACTAAAAAGAAAATGGACGACGAAAGGAAACTAGCAGAAAACATAAACATTGATACCATAACTTCTATAAGTATCTCAAGAAGAAGAGAATAGCTAAAGTAATGGCCCTTAAGAGGATGATACTGGTGAGGTAATAATGGGGAACACAGAGATGGCGGAGGCACTAAGCCAATATTTTGCCTCTGTCTTCACAGTAAAGGATAAGAAAAAATTTCCAAGTACCGCAGTTAATGAAATGAAATGAAAATGAAAATCGCTTATTGTCACAAGTAGGCTTCAAATGAAGTTACTGTGAAAAGCCCCTAGTCGCCACATTCCGGCGCCTGTTCGGGGAGGCTGGTACAGGAATCGAACCGTGCTGCTGGCCTGCCTTGGTCTGCTTTAAAAGCCAGCGATTTAGCCCAGTGTGCTAAACCCCTAATGCAGAGGAACTTAGTGCCATAACTATCACTAGGTTGAAGGTACTGAATAAACTAATGGGACTAATGGCAGATAAGTCTCCCGGACCTGATGGCCTGCACCCTAGGATATGAAAGGAGGGGGCAGCAAAAACAGTAGATGCATTCGTTATGATATTTCAAAATTTCCTGGATCCTGAAAAGGCCCTGGTGGATTGGAAACATGCTAATGTAACTCCCCTATTCAAAAAGGGAAAGAGGCAAAAAGTAGCAAACTATAGACCAGTTAGCTTGATCTCTGTGGTCGGGAGGTTTCTGGAATCAATCATTAAGGAGGAGATGACTGAACATTTGGAAAGACAAAGCTCAATCCACTATTGTCAACATGGCTTTTTGAAGGGTAAGTCATACTTGACAAACTGGCTTGAGTTCTTTGAGGATGTAACCAGCAAGGTGGATAATGGGGAATCTGTAGATGTGGTATATGTAGACTTCTAGAAGGCATTTGACAAAGTGCCACATGAAAGATTGATCCAGAAGGTGAGATTTAAGGGGATTGGGGGTAGAATACTAGATTGGATTTAGGATTGGTTTACTGACAGAAAGCAGAGGGTCCTTTCTGGCTGGCAAACTATAACCAGTGGGGTGCTGCAGTGTTCAGACCTCAACTGTTTAGAATCTATATAAATTATCTGCAAGCAGGGACAGAGTGTAACATAGCAAAATTTGTGGATGATACTAAAATACGTGGGAAAGCAGGCACGGTTGAGGAGATGCAGATTTTACAGATGGATATTGATAGGCTAGGAGATTGGGTGAAACTTTAGCAGATGAAGTTCATTGTGGATAAGTGTGAGGTTATCCATTTTGGCTGAAAAAATAGTCAGGCAAATTATTATCTAAATGGAAAGCAGATTCAAAATGTGTCTGGGCAGAGGGATCTGGGTGTCTTTGTTCATGAATCGCAGAAAGTCTGTATGCAGGTACAAAATGTAATAAGAAAGGTGAATGGAATGTTAGCATTTATTGCAAAAGGACTGGAGTATAAAAGTAGAGAAGTATTGTTGCAATTGTACAGGGTATTGGTGAGACCACATCTGGAGTATTGTGTCCAATTTTGGTCTTATTTGAGGAAGAATGTGGTGGCATTGGAAGCAGTTCAGAAACGGTACACCAGATTGATTCCGGGGACGAAGAGATTGAAGTATGAGGAGAGATTAAACAGTTTGGGCTTATACCCGCTGGAGTTCAATAATAATCTTTATTAGTGTCACAAGTAGGCTTACATTAACACTGCAATGAAGTTACTGTGAAAATCCCCTGGTCGCCACACTCTGCTGTTCGGGTACACTGAGGGAGAACTCAGAATGTTCAATTCACCTAACAAGCACATCTTTTGGGACTTGTGGGAGGAAACCAGTGCACCCAGAGGAAACCCACGCAGATACTGGGAGAATGTGCAGACTCCGCACAAACAGTGATCCAAGCCGAGAATCGAACCCGGGTCCCTGGCGTTGTGAAGCAACATTGCTAACTACTGTGCCGCCCAGATGGATGAGAGGGGATCTGATCGAGGTATAAACAATGCTAAAAGGGATTGATAAAATAAATTTAGACCAAATGTTTCCCCTTGTGGGGCAATCTAGAACAAGAGGTCACTGATGTAGGTTGAGAGGCGATAGATTTTAAACTGAGATGAGGAGGCACTACTTCTCACAGAGGGGGGTGTATTTGTGGAACTCGCCCCATAGTGCGGTGGAGACTGAATCATTAAATGGTTTCAAGAGGGAGATAGATATATTTCTGATAAAAAATGGGTGAAAGGGATATGGGGAAAAGGTAGGGAGATGGATTTGAGACTAGGAAGAGATCAGCCATGATCTGATTGAATGGTGGAGCAGGCTCGAAGGGCCGAATTGCCTACTTCAGCTCCTAATTCCTATGTTCCTATGTTCATATGGCAGTTATCCTGTGGCTTTCGAGTGAAAAAGCTTAATAGCATCAAATCAGGATGGCAGTTTCAAGCTATGGGCATATTCTCTTGGAGCTGAATTTAGACTGTTCAAACACATACGTAGGTCGCATAGGCCAGCCAAAAGATATTTTTCATCTCATCAATCCAGACTCAGTTCCAGAAATAAAAAAAAGTACCTAATCTACCTAATCAAACCTTCAAATTTAAATTGTATACAATTCAACTTGCACATCTGGGATTTTAATTATTTTTGTCCCTTCCTCATGAAGGTGATCAGTAATCTGATGGGGCTAATATGATACAATCTGTTTTACAGTAGCGCTCTTTCATTTTGTAAACTTGTACTCCAAAGCAGGCTGGGCAGACAAGATTTGATCTCAAAACTCAGTTAGACTACAGTCATTTCACCGGTTAGCAATCAGTCAAGACATAGGCCAGAAAATCTGTCCCCTGTTCTTCCGAATAGGTTCCAGGTGCTATACTATATGAGAAAATGTCTTTCATTTGCAAACGTGGTTTGAATCTAGCTCCCAAAAAGATTAAGTATGTCTTCTCTTTTTCACTGCAAAATCATTGATCTTTGTTAGTTTCAATCTATTAGGCCTGTCATATTTATTTTAACTGCTGCAATGTTTGATGGCTTTCGCCTATTTGGCCTGGAAGGGTTTAATTTATATTACGTTATTGATATAATTTACGAAGCGTTAATTCCCAGAGTGTTAGATGTTAATTCGGATGTTCAATTGAAAGGACATGCAACAGTCATCAATTATTCAATTTCAAGGGCGGCACGGTGGCTCAGTGGTTAGCACTCCTGCCTCACGGCGCCACAGACCCAGGTTCGATCCCGGCCCCGGGTCACTGTCCATGTGGAGTTTGCTCATTCTCCCCGTGTCTGCATGGCTCTCGCCCCCACAACCCAAAGATGTGCAGGGTAGATGGATTGGCCACACTAAAATTGTCCCTTAATGGGAAACATTTAAAAAAAAAAGAAATTTCACATCAAATCCATGCTGAGACAATGAGAGATCTTTCTATATATCCCAGAACAGTTACTCCGATACTCCGACAAATTTAATTTTCTTTTGGATGTAACTCAGCAGGTAGATAAAGGGAAATCAGTAGATGCTGTATATTTGGAGTTTCAAAAGACATTCAATATCATGGCACACAGAAGGTTATTACACTAGATAAGGGCTCATGGGCTTGGGGTAATGTATTAGCATGGTTAATGGACAGAAAGCAGAGAGTAGGGATAAGTGGGGCATTTTCAAGATGTTAGGCTGTAACCACTGGTGTGCCATAAAGATCAATGCTAAGGCCTCTGCCACTCACAATCTATATTTGAGTTAGATGAAGAGACCAAGAGTGATGTATCCAAGTTTGCAGATGATACAAAGCTGGGTCGGAATGTTAAGGGAGTGCCCAATAAAGTAGCAGTTGGGAGTATAATGTGGAGAAAAAACAAATAAACTTTGGTCGGAGGAATAGAATATCAGAATACTTTGTAAATGTTGAGAAACTTTGCTACAAAGCGAAGTCGAACAGTATCTCTGGCAGCAGCGTACCCCTCCCCGATGAACTCAATGCATTCTATGCTCGGTTCGAGCTGGTAACCAACAATCCGCTGTCGAGTGCCCCAGCAGCCCATAATTCACCCATACCCACCATCACAGCTTCCGAAGTCAGATTGACTTTCCTGAAAGTGAACCCTCGGAAGGTGACGGGCCCAGGTGGGATCCCTGGTCGTGCACTCAGAGCCTGCACGGACCAGCTGGCAGAGGTATTCACAGACATCTTTAACCTGTCCCTACTCCACTCCGAGGTCCCCACCTGCTTCAAGAAGACCACCATCATACCGGTACCAAAGAAGAACCAGGCAACATGCCTCAATGACTACCGTCCAGTGGCCCTGACTTCAGTCGTAATGAAGTGCTTCGAGAGGTTGATCATGAAGCGCATCACCTCCATACTCCCAGAACGCCTTGATCCACTGCAATTCGCATACCGTTGCAACCGGTCAACATCAGACGCCATTTCCCTGGCCCTACACTCATCCCTACAGCATCTCGAAAACAAGGACTCCTACATCAGACTCCTATTTATTGACTACAGCTCCGCCTTCAACACCATAATCCCAGCCAAGCTCATATCAAAGCTGGGACTTGGCTCCCCACTCTGCAACTGGATCCTCGATTTTCTGACCAACAGACCACAATCAGTAAGAATGAACAACAGCACCTCCTCCACAATAGTCCTCAACACCGGGACCCCGCAAGGCTGCGTACTTAGCCCCCTACTCTACTCCCTGTACACACACGACTGCATGGCAAAACTTGGTTCCAACTCCACCTACACGTCTGCTGACGATACGACCATAGTGGGCCGGATCTCGAATAACGATGAGTCAGAATACAGGCGGGAGATAGGGAACCTAGTGGAGTGGTGTAGCGACAATAATCTCTCCGTCAATGCCAGCAAAACTAAAGAGCTGGTCATTGACCTCAGGAAGCAAAGTACTGTACACACCCCTGTCAGCATCAACGGGGCCGAGGTGGAGATGGTTAGCAGTTTCAAATTCCTAGGCGTGCACATCTCCAAAAATCTGTCCTGGTCCACCCACGTCGACGCTACCACCAAGAAAGCACAACAGCGTCTATACTTCCTCAGGAAACTAAGGAAATTCGGCATGTCCACATTAACCCTTACCAACTTTTATGGATGCACCATAGAAAGCATCCTATCGGGCTGCATCACAGCCTGGTATGGCAATTGCTCGGCCCAGAACCGCAAGAAACTTCAGAGAGTCGTGAACACCGCCCAGTCAATCACACAAACCTGTCTCCCATCCATTGACTCCATCTACACCTCCCGCTGCCTGGGAAAGCGGGCAGCATAATCAAAGATCCCTCCCACACGGCTTACTCACTCTTCCAACTTCTTCCATCGGGCAGGAGATAGAGAAGTCTGAGAACACGCACGAACAGACTCAAAAACAGTTTCTTCCCCACTGTTACCAGACTCCTAAATGACCCTCTCATGGACTGACCTCATTAACACGACACCCTGTATGCTTCATCCGATGCCAGTGCTTATGTAGTTACATTGTATATGTTGTGTTGCCCTATCATGTATTTTCTTTTATTCGCTTTTCTTCCCATGTATTTAATGATCTGTTGAGCTGCTCGCAGAAACATACTTTTCACTGTACCTCGGTACACGTGACAATAAACAAATCCAATCCAATCCAATCCAATCCAAATTTTGCTGTTCAGTGAGATTGGGGTGTCCACGTACAAGGAACACAAAGTTAACACATGGGGAGAGCAAGAAAGGCAAATGGTTTATTGGACCTTATTGCAAGGGGGGCTGGAGTATGAGAATAGTCTTGCTACAATTGTACAGATCTTGGTGAGACCAAACCTGAAATACTGTCCACAAGTCCTTATCTAAGGAAGGAAATATTTCCCCTGTAGGCTTTACATCAAAGGCTCATTCGAATAATATCTGGAGTGAAAGGATTATCCTGTGATGAGAGGCTGAGTAAAATGGGCCTGTACTCTCTGAACTTTAGAAGAATGAAAGGTGATCTCATTGAAACATTTAAAATTCTGAGGAGGCTTGACAAGGGTAGATGATGAAAGGCAGTTTGCCCTAGTTGGAGAATCTCCAACTGGAAGGCATTATCTCAGAATAAGGGGCCATCAATTTCTTTTTTTAGAAGCCATTTTCACATATACACACAAAAAAATCTGAAGAACAAAACAACTCAAGAAACAACCACACCCCACCAGCCCCTCTGACGCCAACCCCATCTCAACCCCATCTGCCTTCCCCATTTTACCCCTTTGGCCCCTCAAACATACCCCCAATCCTCAATCCTCCTTAAAGAAATGAGGCTTTCACCTCCGGGATTCCCCGCTGACCCTCTCCGAGTGAACTTAATCTTTTCCAGCCTCAGGAATTCTGCCAGGGTGCTCACCCACACTCCTGCTTTTGGTGGCTCCGAGTCCCGCCACCCTAGCAAAGTCCATCTCCGGTCTATCAGGGAAGCAAAGGCTAAAACATTAGCCTCTCGCCCCTACAAATAGGTTTAATGACCCATTTGCATCCTTCCACTTGCGCGAGGCATAAACCTCAATCCTGATACCAGCGGGAGCCCAGAGCACGGAATGGGAACGGCGCAGGATGCCAATCCTGCGTTCTGCCCAATGCTGGATTATCTGTCGCACTGGGAACTCCGTTACTGGTGGTGGGTGGCGGGGAATCAACCCAATGTCCCAGGAATCCAGGAGCTGGTAAGCTTTGGGGGTCTCAGGGTAGGAAGGGGAGGTCAGGCCTGGCTGGAGGAGGGCGGGTGGGCTGAAAGGGGTAAAGGTTTTGGAGAGGCTAGGGTGGGGTGCGTGGAGGAGAGGAAGCACTGTAGGGGCCACAACTTTTCAGAAGGGGGGGTACCTATCTTAAAAGGAGGCTGTTGATGGAGGCGCTGTGCCCCCACTTCCGCTCATGGCATGAGTAGGGTTACTGTTTGGCTTGCCCTCTGTGCTGAACTTCTCCTGCCAGCCTGGAAAATGGAGACTGGGAAATGGCCCTTAAATGGTCATGGTTGGCCACTTATGGGTCTCGATTGGGCAAGGGTGTGGTGAGGGGAGTGGGGGGTGGTGGTCTAGGCCTCACCCATGCACCATAAAATTCCGCCGATCTTGATGACGGAGGAGTCCCGAACCAGGGGACATAGTCTGAGGATACGGGGTAGACGATTTAGGACTGAGATGAGGAGAAATTTCTTCACCCAGAGAGTCGTGAGTCTGTGGAATTCGCTACCACAGATAGAAATTGAGGCCAAAACATTGTATGTTTTCAAGAACGAGTTAGATATAGCTCTTGGGGTTACAGGGATCAGAGGATATGGGGGAAAGTGGGAACATGTTACTGAGTTGGATTATCTGCCATGATCATAATGAATGGCAGAGCAGGCTCGAAGTGCCAAATGGTCTTCTCCTGCTCCTATTTTCTATGTTTTATGTTATATCATGGTGAATGCGAGCCCAGTGGGAAAGCCATCCGAAAGACTTTACAGCCATCGCACCCTCTCCGCCTCAGCACAATTCTGCTGGGGGTGGGGGGTGGGGCCTAAAATTCTGCTCTATATCCTTTGAACAAAAACTATCCCCTTCCCCCAATAATGTATAATTTGATGTAATAAATGTTCATACTTGTTTTCTAGAACAAAGTCCGGTATCCACACTAAGTCGGGAGGAAGTCGAAGGATTTCAATTCCACTGTACTCTGATGTATTCCAGGTGAGTCGTTTGTCATACCATGCCTACAATAAAAAATAAAAAAATTAAACTTACCACCAATTGAATTGGGAATTAAAGTGAAAACCGCAGATCATTGTGTGAAATTCTACGGTCCCTTGCTGGTGGGTTTGGAGGCAGAGGGACTTGTAAAGTGGAATACATGGAATACATGGCCTGTTCACTGTCTACCCACCCATCCCCAACCTGGCTCTCATTTTGCAAAGCTGCTGAGGGCGCTGGGCCTCCCATTGAGCCTATTGAGTGCCAATTAACCTTCAGCAGGGGTTGGCCCACACCAGCTTTAGTTGCATGGGTTGATGTTGGGCAAGGGGGTATATCTTCTCAGGGGGGGGTTCCTTTAGCTATAATCCCCCAAAGGTCATGTCCCTTTAACCTGCCGTCCTCAGCTTCTCAAACCAGAACCCTCAACTCCATCACTCTCCCCTTTCTGGGCTTGCAAGCCAGGCCTTGCCGATACCCTGGACTAGCTTTCAGTCATGCCTCCATTAGGGACTGACTGGTTGTAGTCCGAGAATTGTTGCACTTGAACCCTCTGCTGGGCCTACAGAACGGCCGGCCGTCTGCAGCTCTAAGTTGAGGTTCCTTCCCCAGATGAGGGAAGAAGTCTTGCCATTAGCCAATTAATGTCCTGCTGAATATTAAATGGCTGTGGGATGGCTGGTATCCCCTGCTGACTCTTCAGGTGGCAGTCAGGAAACCACACTATTGGAAAAATGCAGGCAGCACGGTAGCATAGTGTTTAGCACAGTTGCTTCACAGCTCCAGGGTCCCAGGTTCGATTCCGGCTTGGGTCACTATCTGTGCAGAGTCCTCCCTGTGTGTGCGTGGGTTTCCTCCGGGTGCTCCGGTTTCCTCCCACAGTCCAAAGATGTGCAGGTTAGGTGGATTGGCCATGATAAATTGCCCTTAATGTCCAAAAAGGTTAGGTGGGGATAGGGTGGAGGCGTGGGCTTAGGTAGGGTGCTCTTTCCAAGGGCCGAATGGCCTCCTTCTGCACTATAAATTCTATGTCTGCATATCTTTTTTTTCCCTTTTTTGTAATTAGCTTAATTGAATTTGGTTTCTCAACTTCACTGAAAGTCTCTTTAGCAATGCTGATTCGCTCGATTTCACTAATAGTTTACACTTTATATCTACATTCAGCTACTAATCTGCTTGTAAAATCCACATTGTGAGATTCTGTTGCATTTTAATATTTGATCCTGATATTGCCAAGTGCAGTAACTCTGGGGGTGACATTGCCATAGTGGTATTGTCACTGGACTAGTAATCCAGAGACCCAGGGTAACGCTCTGGGGACATGGGTTTGAATCCCACCATGACATCTCATTCAAGAAAGAAAACAACTGGATTTAAAAGTCAAATGATGACCATGAAACCATTGTCATCATAATCCATCTGGTTCACTTAGGGCAGGAAACCACCTGGAGGAAGCACTGAGGGTGGCAAAGGTGCAGAATGTACTCTAGGTGGGGACTTCAATATCCTTCAACAAGAGTGGCTTGTATGCACCACTACAAACTGAGCCCGATGAATCCTAAAGGACATAGCTGCTAGACTGGGTCTGTGGCAGGTGGTAAGGGAACCAACAAGAAGTACATCCTCACCAACCTGCCTGCCACTGATGCATCTGTCCATAACAGTAAGGGTAGGTGTGACCAACGCACAGTCCTGTGAAGATGAACTTCCATTTTTACATTGAGGATACCCTCCGTGTTGTGTGGCACTATTGCTGTGCTAAATGGGATAGACTTCAAACAGATCTAGCAACTCAAAACTGGACATCCGTGAGGCACTGTGGGCCATCAGCAACACCAGAATTCTACTCAACCACAATTTGTAACCTCATCCTGCCATTACCACTAAGCCAGGGGGTGAACCCTGGTTCAATGTAGAGTGCAGGAAGACATGCAGGAGCAACACCAGGCATATCTAAATATGAGGCGACAACCTGATGAAGCTACAACAAATGATTACTTGCTTGCCAAACAGCAGGTGATAGACAGAGCTAAGCGATTCCACAATCAGAAGATCAGATCTAAGCTCTGCAGTCCTGCCACATCCAGTCGTGAATGGTGATGGACAATTAAACGCACTAGAGAAGGAGGCCCCACAAATATCCCCATCCTCAGCACATCAGTTTGCAACAATCTGAGTGGATGACCCATCTTGGCCTCTTCCGGAGGTCCCCAGCATCACAGATGCTATCTTAAGCCAGTTGATTCACTCCACATGATATAAAAAAACGGCTGAAGGCACTGGGTACTGCAAAGGCTGTAGGCTCTGACAATATTCCAGCAACATCACTGAAGACATGCTCTCCAGAACCTGTTGCGCCCCTAGCCAAGCTGTTCCAGTACAGCTACAACACTGACATCTACTCAGCAATGTGGATAATTGCCCAAGTGTGTCCAGCACACAAAAAGAAGGGCAAATCCAACCCGACCAAATCTGCCTACTCTCCATCATCAGTAAAGTGATGAAAGGGATCAGCAACAGTGCTATCAAGCGGCACTTACTCAGCAAAACTGCTCACGGACGCTCAGTTTGGGTTCCACCTGGGTCACTCAGCTCCTGACATCATTCCCACCTTGGTTCAAACATGGACAAAAGAGATGAACGCCAGAGGTGAGGTGAGAGTGACCATTAAGGCAGTATTTGACCGAGTATGGCATCAAGGGGCTGTAGCAAAACTGGAGTCAATGGGAATCAGGAGGAAAACTTTCTGTTGCTTGGAGTCATAACCAAGATAAAGGAAGATAATTGTGGCTATTGGAGGTCAATCATCTCAGCTCCAGTACATCACTGCAGGAACACCACAGGTAGTGTCCTAGAACCAATAATCTTTAGCTACTTCATCAATGACCGACCTTAGGTTAAAAGTGAGTCAAAGTCAACATTTTGTGTGTGGGGTCAAAGGAGCATACTGAGGGGGTGGGGATGAGCATTATTTCTTACCAAATTCCACTGTAACAACCACTTTTCACTGAGTGAAGGAAAACTAGAAGGCGTAGTGAACAAAACATATTGTCTGATCTTTATCTGGAGTAGGACATTGTTGAGTAAAGACTGTTACTGTCTTGGTGCTAAAGAGGGACAATTAAACTGGAGAAGCTTCTAATACCTCCTAGCCATTGGTGACTGGGACCTCAGACAAATAATGTTCTTTTGCCATAAAACAGATCAAAATCATTTTAAAAAGGGATAAATAATTCAGAAAGATACTGCTGCGACTATAGAGCAATCAGATAGGAATTTGCCATGAAATATGAGTATTAGATCAGATGAATAGGAGTAGACCCTCAAGTTCCTTCAGCCTATTCTGCCATTCAATGAGATCATGGCTGATCTGTGACTTAACTACATATACCTGCCTTTGCTCCATAGTCCTTATTGCCTTTGATTAACACATGTCTATCAATCTTAGTTTTAAATTTAGCAATTGATCTAGCTTCAATTGCCATATGTGGAAGAGAGTTCCAAACTTCTGTGACCCTTAAGACTAGAAGTAATTAAGGATGGGCAATAAATGTAGCATAGCCAGTGATGCCCAAATCATATAAAAGAACAAAAAAGAGAAGCATTGAAGTCAGGAAAGAGTCCCATAACACCTACCAAGCCATCCTTTCTAGACTTTGGCAACTTGATACAACAATGGAAAGCACCAAACGCTTGGAGAACCATTGCAACAGCCAAAAGAAATCAACTAGCAATTAAGCTGTAAGTAGACGTTAATTGCTAAATATAGTTCTTGTAGGATTGATGGTTCCTTCTTGCAGCTTAATACACGTTCATTACATCATGAACTGACTGCTCAGTATACTTCTGACAGATGTTAACTGCACATGCGCTGAGCCTTCACCAGTTCGGTTTCTGGCATGATTTGTTGCAAAAGTGTGCACAAGTGCACATCGGGGACCACATTCCTCCCCAAATGGCACCTGTCGCATCCTAACAGGGGGCCACCAAGCCCAATTCTGTGCCAAAGCTATTTTTACAATGTTGCAAGAGGAATAAATATTTCCCATGATGCCTAAAATCTGTAAAGCTAGAAAAATTAACTGACTGGGGAAATGATGCGGTTATACGTTAATTAAGAAGTAATCGCTTATGTTGCAATTAAGGATCAGTGACTATTGATCATGTTGCCCAGAAGTAGTCTATCGACACATTTTTATGAAATTTCTCTTTCTAGTATTTTAATAAACACATTAACTAGCTTACTATGTATGTATTAGAAATAGTTGTTTGGAAGTACAGACTTTGATTTTGCTGAAAAAAGAGACATGCTGTCGAAGCTTTTCATCTTGCCTTCATCAGGACAAATATGCAAATATGTAAAGGGAACAACAATTTCTCATACATGACAAGAAAGCGCTGATTGGTTGACAAGTAAACTCTGATTGGTAGAGGCATTTCCATGGAGAATGCATCAGGGAGCAGTTAACTGCCAAACTTTTGTATAAATTCAAACCGGTGACAGGTCAACTCTGATTGGCCAAAGCATCGCCACTGGTTAACTCTCACTGGTCAAGGCATTACATGGGGAATGAACCAGAGAATGGCTGACTTTTGTATAGTTTAAAAAGGTGCAATGCGTAAATATGCTCCTTCTGTCTGCAAAGAATAGGGCTCTGTGTGAATTTATCTAGTTTCTAGCACACGTAAATTGTGAACCCGACTGATAATCCTAAATTGGTTGTCAGTGTAATGCTTAGCACAATCATGATTGTTTAGCAAGTGCTGTTTAATTGTGGAATCACATCCAATATTCGACACTATGTTTTGGGTTTTGCAAGCCATTGCTTCACTGTTGCTGGGTCAAAATCCTGGAACTCCCTCTTTAACAGCACTGTGGGTGTACGATTCACCAGTCATTGGGACATACTGCCTACATATGCTTCACACTTGAGGGGTGGGATGGTGGTGGCAGTGGTGGATGCCTCCATGTACAATCTCCTTTTAACATCGGGTATCCCCTCAAAATGTCTTTTTAAAAATTAATTTTACAGGATGTGGGCGTCACTGGCCAGCATTTATTACCCATTTTTAATTGCTATTGAACTGAATGGCTTGCTAGGCCTATTCCAGAGGATATTTAAGAGTCAACCTGTGGATCTGGAGTCGCATGTAGGCCAGACAAGGTAAGGACGACAGATTTCCTTCCCTACAGGACATTCGTGAACCAGATGAGTTTTTACCACAATCGACAATGGTTTCATGGTTATCACTAGACTGCTAATTCCAGATTTTTCTTGAACTCAAATGGCTGTGGTGGGATTCAAACTCGGGCCTCCAGAGCATTACCATGGGTTCTGGATTACTAGTCCAGTGAAAATACCACCACGCCACCTACTCCCCTGATAGCAGTATTCCAACCACCTTTCCTTTCGGTCTTGTCCCTACATGTGTTCCCTCCACCCCCGGCTGCTCCACCAAACTACTGCCCCTTTTTGCCAACCCGCTGGTCCTCACCTCCCTCTTTGCCCTCAGATCCCCCCCATACCTACCTGATCCTGGACTCGTGGGACTGAGATTCTGGGAATTGCTTGCAGTCCCAGCCTTGTCCACTGCAGCTTTTGGCATTGCTGTGTTTAGGCACCTGCCAGCCAGTCAGATTGGCTGGCAGCTCTCTGAGGCGGGGCTTCTTCTCGAATGAGGGCAGAAACCCATCCCCAGTCAATTAACCCTCATTGAAGGGAAACCCTGCCATCTGAAACATCCTGGCCACGATGTAAAAATAATTCAGAAATATGCGATGTGGTTCCTTTACTCACATGATCAATCCATACATTTGTAGTCAGAGTCTCATCAACTTCTTTCTGTGAGGAATTAAGAACACAGAAACGGAAATTGAGAACACAGAAACACATTAGAGCTGATATATTTAATAACATTTTATTTAGGCAGGTATGAAATCTTTCACATAAGTTTCATATGCTAGGAGCTTCACACCTTCCAGTAAACTTTGGATGTTCACATTGCCATCCCACGATGCTGCCCTAAAACTTGTTTTGTTTGATGAAGACCCTTCTAGTGCAGAAGACATCTTTTTTTTTTGTCAGTTTTCACCAACAGTTTGTGTGCATTCAATGGTTATATTTGCTTTGAACCTTCCATCCAAATAAACTACCATCTCATCTTCAACCTTCCTTCCTTTGCCAAAGTTTGTTACCTCCCAAACGGGCAGCGCGGTACCATAGTGGTTAGCACAGTTGCTTCACAGCTCTAGGGTCCCAGGTTCGATTCCTGGCCTGGGCCACTGTCTGTGTGGAGTCTGCACGTTCTCCCCGTGTGCGTGGGTTTCCTCCGGGAGCTCCGGTTTCCTCCCACAGTCCAAAGATGTGTGGGTTAGGTGGTTTGGCAATGCTAAATTGCCCTTAGTGTCCAAAAAGGTTAATTGGGGCTAAGGGGATGGGGTGGAGGAGGCATGGGCTTGAGTGGGGTGCTCTTTCCAAGGGACGGTGCAGACACGATGGGCTGAATGGCCTCCTTCTGCACTGTAATTTCTATGATTCTTTGATTCTATGAAATCAATGGCCATCATTCCTAGAACTCCATGTTTAAATCCCACCAATCAGTTTTCTGCTGAAATGTACCGAAATGGCTCTTATTGAAGCTGCAAATGATGTCCTACATTACTGTGATAATGCAAAACTAATCCTTGTCCTTGTCAAACTTACTGCGGTTTTTGACCAGACCATTCTCTTCCAATGCCTCTCCATTGTCATCCAATTTAGATGGGACTGCACCTGTCTGGTACCATTCTTATCAACCAAGTCATAGCGTGTGAATCACCTGCTTCCTCTTGTGTGGCATTCTAGGTCATAGTTTCAGGATAAGGGGTAGCAAATTTCAAACAGAGGTGAGGAGCAACTACTTCTCCGAAAGAGTCATGAATCTGTGGAATTCACTACTCCTGAGTGCGGTGGATGCTGGGTCAGTGAGGAAATTTAAGGAGGAGTTAGACAGATTTTTAATTAGTAATGGTCTGAAGGGTTATGGAGTAAGGGCAGGACGGTAGTTTTGAGGCCATGATGAGATCTGCCATGATCGCATTGAACCGTGGAGAAGGCCCGAGAGGCTAAATTGCCTACTCCTGCTCTTAGTTCTTATATTCTAAGAAAGAACCACTCTGTCTAATTTCACCTTTCAGCTCTTGGGCTGTAGCCCTCTAGGTAACAGCACCTCAAGCACAAATAGAACATAGAACAGAAGAGCACAGAACAGGCCCTTCGGCCCTCGATGTTGTGCTGAGCATTGTCCGAAACCAAGATCAAGCTATCCCACTCCCTGTCATTCTGGTGTGCTCCATGTGCCTACCCAATAACCACTTGAAAGTTCCTAACGTGTCTGACTCCACAATCACAGCAGGCAGTCCATTCCACACCCTAACCACTCTCTGAGTAAAGAACCTACCTCGGACATCCCTCCTATATCTCCCACCCTGAATCTTATAGTTGTGTCCCCTTGTAACAGCTACATCCACCCGAGGAAATAGTCTCTGAACGTCCACTCCATCTATCCCCCTCATTATCTTATAAACCTCTATTAAGTCGCCTCTCATCCTCCTCCGCTCCAAAGAGAAAAGCCCTAGCTCCCTCAACCTTTCCTCATAAGACCTATCCTGCAAATCAGGCAGCATCCTGGTAAATCTCCGTTGCACCCTTTCCAATGCTTCACATCCTTCCTATAATGAGGTGACCAGAACTGCACACAATACTCCAAATGTGATCTCACCAGGGTCATGTATAGTTGCAGCATAACCCCGAGGCTCTTAAACTCAAGCCCCCTGTTAATAAACGCTAACACACTACAAGCCTTCTTCATGGTTCTATCCACTTGAGTGGCAACCTTCAGATTTCTGTGGACATGAACCCCAAGATCTCTCTGTTCCTCCACATTCCTCAGAACCCTGCCATTGACCATGTAATCCGCATTCAAATTTTTTCTACCAAAATGAATCACCTCGCACTTATCAGGGTTAAACTCCATCTGCCATTTTTTGGCCCAGCTCTGCATCCTATCAATGTATCTTTGCAGCCTACAACAGCCCTCCACCTCATCCACTACTCCACCAATCTTGGTGTCATCAGCAAATTTACTGACCCACCCTTCAGCCCCCTCCTCCAAGTCATTGATAAAAATCACAAATAGCAGAGGACCCAGCACTGATCCCTGTGGTACACTGCTGGTAACTGGTCTCCAGTCTTAAAATTGTCCATCCACCACCACCCTCTGTCTTCTATGTGAAAGCCAGTTACTTATCCAATTGGCCAACCAAATTTCCCTCTATCACACACCTCCTTACTTTCTTCATGAGCCGACCATGGGGAACCTTATCAAACGCCTTACTAAAATCCATGTATACGACATCAACTGCTCTACATTCATCTACACACTTAGTTACCTCCTCAAAAAATTCAATCAAATTTGTGAGGCAAGACCTAACCTTCACGAATCCGTGTTGACTATCCCGGATTAAGCTGCATCTTTCCAAATGGTCATAAATCCTATCCTTCAGGACCTTTTCCATTATCTTCCCGACCACTGAAGTAAGACTAACTGGCCTATAATTACCAGGGTCATTCCTATTCCCTTTCTTGAACAGAGGAACAACATTCGCCACTCTCCAGTCCTCTGGCACTATCCCCGTGGACAGCGAGGACCCAAAGATCAAAGCCAAAGGCTCTGCAATCTCTTCCCTTGCTGCCCAAAGAATCCTTGGGTAGATCCCATCTGGCCCAGGGGACTTGTCGACCCTCAGGTTTTTCAAAATTGCTAATGCATCCTTCCTCAGAACATCTACTTCCTCCAGCCTACCCACCTGAATCACACATTCATCCTCAAAAACATGGCCCCTCTCCTTTGTGAACACTGAAGAAAAGTATTCATTCAACGTCTCTCCTATTTCTTCTGACTCCATGCACAGGTTCCCACTACTATCCTTGACCAGCCCTACCCTCACCCTGGTCATTCTTTTATTTCTCACATAAGAGTAAAAAGCCTTGGGGTTTTCCTTGATCCGACCCGCCAAGGACTTCTCATGCCCCCTCTTAGCTCTCCTAAGCCCTTTTTTCAGCTCATTCCTTGCTACCTTGTAACCCTCAAGCGACCCTACTGAACCTTGTTTTCTCATCCTTACATACTCTTCCTTTTTCCTCTTGACAAGACATTCAACCTCTTTTGTGATGGTTCCCTCACACGGCCATTTCCTCCTTGCCTGACAGGGACATGCCTATCAAGGACACGCAGTATTTGTTTCTTGAACAAGCTCCACTTTTCATTTGTGCCTTTCCCTGACAGTTTCTGTTCCCATCTTAAGCTCCCTAATTCTTGCCTAATCGCATCATAATTACCCCTCCCCCAATTATAAACATTGCCCTGCCGTATGGCCCTATCCCTCTCCATTGCAATAGTGAAAGTTACCGAATTGTGGTCACTATCTCCAAAGTGCTCTGCCACAAACAAATCTAACACTTGGCCCAGTTCATTACCCAGTACCAAATCCAATGTGGCCCCCCCTCTTGTCGGCCTATCCACATATTGTGTCAGGAAACCCTCCTGCACACACTGTACAAAAACTGCCCCATCCGAACTGTTCGACCTATAGAGGTTCCAATCAATATTTGGAAAGTTAAAGTCACCCATGACAACTACCCTGAGACCTCCACACCTATCCATAATCTGTTTTGCAATTTCTTCCTCCACATCTCTATTACTATTTGGGCGCCTATGGAAAACTCCTAACAATGTGACCGCTCCTTTCCTATTTCTAACTTTGGCCCATATTACCTCAGTAGGCAGATTTTCTATGTTCCTGTTCTATCCCCTTCAAACTGCCTTTCTGCAGCCGTTAAACTATCCTTGATTAACAATGCTACTCCTCCACCTCTTTTACCACCTTCCCTACTCTTACTGAAACATCTATACCCCGGAACTTCCAACAACTATTCCTGTCCCTGTTCTAACCATGTCTCCGTAATGGCCACAACATCGTAGTCCCAAGTACCAATCCACGCTCCAAGTTCACCCACCTTAATCCGGATGCTCCTTGCATTGAAGTAGACACACTTCAACCCACCTTTCTGTCTGCTGGTACACTCCTGCAACCTTGATACCCTCCTCAGTACCTCACTACTCTCAACACTGGCTTCTGGACTACAGCTCGTTTTCCCAGCCCCCTGACAAATTAGTTTAAACCCCCCTGAAGAGCCGTAGCAAATTTCCCTCCCAGGATATTGGTGCCCCTCTGGTTCAGGTGCAAACCGTCCTGTCTGTACAGGTCCCACCTTCCCCAGAATGTGCTCCAATTATCCAAGTACCTGAAACCCTCCGTCCTACACCATCCCTGCAGCCACGTGTTTATCTGCACTCTCCCCCTGTTCCTCACCTCACTAGCACGTGGCACCGGCAACAAACCAGAGATGACAACATGGTATGTCCTGGCTCTCAGCTTCCACCCTAGCTCCCTAAATTCCTGTTTTAAATCACCGTCCCTTCTCTTACCTATGTCGTTGGTACCGATGTGTACCACGACTTGTGACTGCTCCCCCTCCCCTTTAAGGATTTTGAAAACACGGTCCGAGACGTTACGGACCCTGGCACCCGGGAGGCAACATACCACCCGCGAGTCTCTTTCGCTGCCACAGAACCGTCTATCTGTCCCACTAACTATCGAGTCCCCAATAACTATTGATCTCCTGCTCTCCCTCCTTCCCTTCTGAGCCACAGGGACGGAGATCCGTTCACTGTGGCTTACCCCTGGTAGGTCGTCCCCCTCAACAGTATCCAAAACGGTATACATGTTACTGAGGGGAACAACCACAGAGGATCCCTGCACTGACTGCTTCCTCCCAGACCCTCTCACTGTCACCCATCTACCTTGATTCTTCGGAGTAACTACATCCCTGAAGCTACTATCTATGACCACCTCTGCCTCCCGAATGATCCGAAGTTCATCCAGCTCCAGTTCCCGAACGTGGTTTCTGAGGAGCTGGAGATGGGTGCACTTCCCACAGGTGAAATCAGCAGGGACACTGACGGCATCCCTCACCTCAAACATTCTGCAGGAGGAACATTGCACTGCCTTCCCTGCCATCCCCTCTAGATAAAAAAGAAAGAAAGAGCTTAGCTGTTATTCACTCTACCCCTTAGGTTAAAGGAGGTGGAAGGGTGGGGGACACTACAGGTGTAGTGTCTAGGGTTTAGAAACTGCCCAACTTAAATACAGGTAAAAATAAAACACTTAACCAGCAACCACTGCGCCCCACACGAGAACAGCAATCAGCTGTTATGGGCCTGCGCAAACAATTTAAATCTTTACTACTTACCCAGCAGTCACTCTGTCCTCAATCCGACCGGATTCAGCTGGAAACTCCCAACAATAAGTTTTTAAAAAAATTTACTCGCCTTCTCAGCAAGCACTCGCTCAGCAACCAATGCGCCCCGCACGATAACACCTTGGGGAAAAGAAAAACTACATACCAGTCACCAGCCAATCACTTATCTGCAGGCTGTGACGTCACGGTTCAACTTCTTTCTACTTCTACCTGCCCTCGAGTCTCCCTCTTGATCTTTACTCGGCTGGGATCCTTACAGTGATTGTCTTTTTTTTTTGGTTAGAGGAGGAGGGAGGGAGGGGAACACTGAAGAAGTGTTTCGGGTTTAACAAATGGTGTACTTGATTAATAAGGGGATTTCTTGACTAATAAAGGGATCACGGCTTATGGGGAGAAGGCAGGAAAATGGGGATGAGGAACATATCAGCCATGATCAAATGGCGGAGCAGACCCGATGGGCCGAATGGCCTAATTTTGCTCCTATATCTTATTGTCTTATGGTCACTGGGTGACCAGCAGCCTACACCACCCCCATCACAGGTAAAATTCTGTTGGGATCAGGAGTAGGTATGTAAGCAGCAGGATGGATGCCTGTTGGATTTAATATGCCCCTCTCCTTCAAAACCGCAGACTGGAGAGTGTTAAATTCAGCCCATTGTCTCTGTCCCCAGCATAAACTCTGTTTTCCAACCACCAATTCCATTCCTCTGCCTGACAACTGCTGGAGGCTGAATCATTGTTTGCAATATTTGTGTTGTATTACCCAGGGATGAACCTCTGACCATATATCCATGCCATCATGAAGACTTCCTATTTCCTCATCCATACACCAACCATCTTTGTCCCTGTCTCAGCTCATCTGTCTCTGAAACCCTCATCCTTTGCTATTCTGGACTTGAAAATCCCAATGATCTCCAGAACTTTCTGACCATCCTGAATCTGTCTCATCACTTGCACATGGACATGGGTTTTTCTTGTTAGATTTCTGCAAATGTTTCCCCCATTAACAATATTGAGAAATACTATGGTGGTATTAGCAGCCTCACATGATCTTGCATGCCACTTTAGTGATCATTTAGGACTGAGGTGAGGAGAAATTTCTTTACACAAAGGATTGTGAGCCTTTGGAATTCTATGCCCAGATTGAATGTGCCATCGTTGAATATATTTAAGGCTGAGCTAGACAGATATTTGGTCTTCCAGCGAATCAAGGGATATGGGGAGAGGACAGGCTGTTTATTAACTATATGGTGGAACAGTCTCAATGTGCGATATGAACTACTCCTGCTCCTATTCCTTATGTTCTCAGCGCTGTGCAAATTTTGCAGACTATCAGGACTCCTTGAAGCAAATGACAAACTTACATCAAAATAGCACCGTGCTGTAAGGACAGCAAATATTTGAAAAAATATAGTGTGTTCTCCTTTGAGAGCTCCTGTGCAAATACAAGGTCCTTTGTACCCAGTCTTTATGCTACCCTGGTACAAAATCTGGTGAATTGTGCCAGATATTCATTTAAATACTTTTTTGTGTATTGTGTATCTATGAGGGAAATAAAGAACAATACAGCATAGGAACAGGCCCTTCGGCCCTCCAAGCCTGTCCCAGTCATGATATCAACTTTGGCCAAAACCCTCAGCACTTCCTTGTGCCGTATCCCTCTGTACCCATCCTATCCATGTATTTGTCAAGATGTCTTTTGAACGCCGTTAATGAATCTGCTTCCACAACATCCCCTGGCAACGCTTTCTAGGCACACTACCCTCTGCTTTAAAAAAATTGCCTCGCACGTCTCCTCTAAACTATACCCCATGGACCTTAAACCTATGACCCCTGGTGATTGACCCCTCCACCCTGGTAAAGTGTGCCTGCCCATCCACTCTATCCATGCCCTGCATAATCTTGTAGACCTCTATCAGTTCACCCCTCAACCTCCCTTGTTCTAATGAAAACATTCCGAGTCTATTCAGCTTCTCCACATAGCTAACACCCTCCAGACCAGGCAACAACCTGGTAAACCTCCTCTGCACCCTCTCCAAAGCCTCCATATCTTTCTGGGAATGTGGCGACCAGAATTGTGCACAATATTCCAAGTGCAGCCTTACCAAGGTTCTATACAACTGTAGTATAACTTGCCAGTTTTTATACTCAATGCCCCATCCAATGAAGGCAAGCATTCCGTATGCTTTCTTGACGACCTTGTCCGCTTGTGTTGCCACTTTCAAAGATCTGTGGACCTGTACGTCCAGATTTCTCTGACTTTCTATATTCCTAAGAGTTTTGCCATTTCCGGTATGTTTCCCCTCTACTTTAGACCTACCAAAATGCATTACCTCACATTTGTCTGGATTAAACTCCATTTGCCATTTCTCAGCCCAAGTCTCCAACCTATCTATGATCTGCTGTATCCTCTGACTATGGGAAATGGATAGAAGAGTACTAGCTAACTGTATAATGAGTGCTAACTACTTCCTTTTTTAAAGTAAGCACTTTTAATGTGCAGAAATGCAATGGAATGTAAAATTGTAATTGATTTTGCTCAATTGGCAATTTGTACATGTTCTGTCAGAGGATTTAGGGGTCAATGCCCCTCAATAAGTGAACTTACTAATGAAATGAGATTGGAAAGGGTTAAACTCAATGCAATGTTCACCACTTCATCCTTCTGCTGGACTGGCCGTATGTCTTTATTATACTTTCTAACTACCAAGAGATCGTTAATCAGTCTCTCCTCGTCATTCTTACCGGAACATCCTATTGATAAAAAGAGAAAGAATACATGTCATTTAGAGTGTATGGAGAAATCTCCCCACGAGCTGAATACCTATTATATTATCAACACAATAATCAGAATGTATGTAGCTTCTTTCTAAAAAAAATAACCTTAATAATCACACCACAAGACATTTCACATTGGGTTCCAATTTCCAGGCTGAACAGCAATTAAACTGCAATTAACTTTACCCTGAACAGTCCCTTCACCAGGCAATTAACTGTTGATTGACCTGAGAAATGTTTACTTAACAACAATTAGAACATTTTGACTGAAAGGAACTCAGTTCTAACATAACAACAGGATAAGAGATGAGGTATTACATGGAATAACATTCTTATCCTGATAAAATGACATCTCATCTGTTTTACCATGAGTAGCATATTGGAAGATCTACTGTTATTTAACTCATCAGTTTTAACACTTTTTCTGGATATTTAATTAATTTTAACATGGATTGTGCGTTGTAGTTTATTATGAATTTATATAAATTTCTGGCTATCCTTTATTCTGGTTTGAGAGGTGAAACAAGGGAGATTCTAAACATGCGCATTAGCCATTCTATTTAGTGTCCAGAACAGAGCCATCTTTCTCCTGTAAGGTCTACTGTTGGGTAACTTTGAAGCTGTTTTAAATCTCCAATGGTAGCTATAGACATACAGCTCTGTCATTTTGTCTCATCAATCCTCAACTCCAACAACAAATGAATGGAAATTATGGATCCCTTTGTCGCTAAGATTGCGATCAGCCTGTCAGCTGCCTCTGCTGCTTCCCCTACCTCTCCTAACCCATCAAGCCAAATGTCCCCTCAGGTATCCCCGAACCCTGTGCCATCCCTAGCCTGAACTTGCATCTTTGTCCAGTTTCTCTCCTATCTCCTGTAGCCGTGGGACCCACCTTCTGCTCCCTTGACCCCATTATCATCAAACTGCTGAATACCCAACTTCCAGTCCTGGCCCATGTCAACTGATGTCCTTAACCATTACTTCTCCTTAGGAACTGTACCCCCCAGTTAGAAATCTGCTTTCTTAACCTTGCTCCCCAATAAAACCCATCCTGTACCTCTTAATGGAGAGACCATGGGGGAGGGACCACCTGTGGGAGCCTATGATAAGTAAACGGGACCCTTGGGAGAGAGACCCCCTTCTCTCCACCCCCAATCCAAGGCTGTTTGACAGGCTTCTTCCCAGCCCCTGAACTCATCCTGCTAGTCTCAAAGTTGAGGTCTTGCAGGAAGCAACCCTAAAGTGGCCAATAATTACCCACGCAAGGGCCTTAATTGGGGCTGCCCTAGGCTTTGCCCACCCCCTCTGTGTATTGCAGACAGGTCGGGGGTGGGCTGGAGGGCAGCGGGAAGACCATTTGGGTAATTTTACAAAGCCCCTGCCTGCAAATCCGCTAGTGGGGAAACAAATGTCTGCCCCAAGGTCTGTCCACCCACATTGTTCACTGGCCCAAATTGGTGCCTTCACAGCAGCTGCTGGGGTGAAAATCTCAAATGGGGACCAGCAGCCATCTGCAATCTGAGCACTTTCTTTGAGAGCAGTCCTCAGAAACTACACTTCCAATGGCAATTCTCTGCCAGAGGTTGCCCTCAAGCTGACTGTGTGCATCATTAAACGGTCAGATTGCAGCTTATTTTCAGGCCGCTTGGCCTTCCGCTGTGCAAACGCTTCCTGTAAGTAGCCAAATTTCTGATACTCCCCGTGTGAAACTATCAAAATTGCACTGCCCTTGGAAATTCTCTGCTGAATGGGAGCCTCGGCAGTACTGTTCCCAGCATCTCAGAATAGGATGTTTATATTGTTCATCATTTTCATATTTGATAAAGTTTCTATAATCACCTGCATTTTTAAAAAATATTTTTATTCAAAGCTTTTTACAGATGTACACAAAAATATCAGCAGACCAAAACATCAACCTCAACTAATAATCACAAATCCCCAACCTCCCACCAACACCCCACCACATCCTGCCTTCCCAATTTTTACCCCCTCATCTCTCCCAGCAGCCCCTCAACTGTCCCTCCCCTCATCCCCGCTGACCCCTCAATTCCCCCTAAAGAAATTAATGAACGGTTCCATCTCTGGGTGAGCACCTCTGCCGACCCCCTCAAAGCGAGCTTGAGCTTCTCCAACCGCAGGAATTCTGCCAGGTTGCTCACCCACACCCCGCCTACGGCTGATCAGAGTCCCGCCAACAGAACAAAATCCGTCTCCGGACTATCATGGAGCTAAATTCCAGCACATCGGCCTCTCTCTCCACCCGGACTCCCGGATCTTCTGACGCACTGAATATCGCCACCTCCGGACTCGGGGCCACCCCCACACCCAGAACATTGGACATAACATCCGAGAACCCCTCAGTTCTGGACACGCCGAAATCATGTGGATGTGATTTGCGGCTCCCCCCCACTCTCCCCGCACACCGCCCACACCTATCCTTCGCCCCCACAAAGAACTGTCTCAATCTCGCCACCGTCATGTGAGCCATATGCTCCATCTTAAATTGGACGATACTCAACCTCACACATGATGAGGACGACTTCACCCTCCGCAAGGCCTCTACCCACCTCCCGGCCCGCAACTCCCTTCCCAGCTTCTTCTCCCATTTACACTTAATCTCCTCCACTGGAGCACCCTCCCTCTCCTTTTAGATATTCAATACCCTCCCCTCCCCTATATCGTCCTCCAACAACAACTTGTCCTGAAACACCAGAGACGGCAGCTCTGGGAAGGACAGCACCTCTCTCCTCACAAAACCGCTCACCTGCAGGTACCTATAGCTATTCCACTTGGCAACTCATACAATTCCTCCAGTCCCGCAAACCTTTCCCCAATGAACAAGTCCCTAAAGTACTCTATCCCCACCTGCCGCCATCCACGGAAAATCACGTCCAGCCTCGCTGGCACAAACCTATGGTTGTCATATTTTGGCGCCCACAATGTCATACCCTCTGGCCCGAAATGTTGCCGGCACTGGCTTCATACCCGCAATGCCGAAACCATCACCGGGCTCATGGAGTACCCGACCGGCAAGAACGGAAGAGGTGCCAATAACAGTGCCCTCAATGTGGCAGGGGGATGGGAACCAGATTAGGAAGTTAGAGGTCAGTAAAGAGGCAGCAACTAAAGCCAGTAAGGTACTAGATAATAAACTCAATGTGACAAAGGGGAAGAGTAGACAGGGAAAAGACGATGAATGCAAAGGGACAGGTGAGGTGGTCTGAGGTGCATTTGTTTCAATGCGAGAAGTATAGCAGGTAAGGCAGATGAATTTAGGGCTTGGATTAGTACCTGGGAATATGATGTTATTGGTATTACTGAGACTTGGTTGAGGGAAGGGCAAGACTGGCAACTAAATATCCCAGGGTATAGATGCTTCAGGAGGGATAGAGAGGGAGGTAAAAGGGGTGGAGGAGTTACATTACTGGTCAGAGATCATATCACAGCTGTGATTAAGGATGGCACAATGGAGGATTCGAGCACTGAGACAATATGGGTAGAGCTAAGAAATAGGAAGGGTGCAGTAACATTGTTGGGACTTTACTACAGGCCTCGCAAAAGCGAGCGTGAAGTAGAGGTCCAAATATGTAGACAGATTATAGAAAAATGTAGGAACAATAGGGTGGTCATGATGGGAGATTTTAACTTCCCCAACATTGAATGGGACTCATGTAGTGTTGGAAGTATAGATGGAACAGAATTTGTAAGGAGCATCCAGGAGGGTTTTTTAGAGCAGTATGTAAATAGTTCAACTCGGGAAGGGGCCATACTGGACCTGGTATTGGGGAATGATCCCGGCCAGGTGGTTGAAGTTCAGTCGGTGATTAGTTTGGGAATAGCGATCACAATTCCGTAAGTTTTAGAATACTCATGGACAAAGACGAGAGTGGTCCTAAAGGCAGAGTGCTAAATTGGGGAAAGGCCAAGTATAACAAAATTCGGCAGGAGCTAGGGAATGTGGATTTAGAGCAGCTGTTTAAGGGTAAATCCACATTTGAAATGTGGGAGTCTTTCAAGGAAAGGTTGATTAGAGTGCAGGACAGACATGTCCCTGTGAAAATGAGGGATAGATATGGCAAGATTAGGGAACCATGGATGACGGATGGAATTGTGAGACTAGCTAAGATGAAAAAGGAAGCATACATAAGATCTAGGCGACTTAAAACTGATGAAGCTTTGGAGGGATATCAGGAAAGTAGGACAAATCTCAAACGCGCAATAAAGAGGGCTAAAAGGGGTCATGAAATATCTTTGGCTAACAGGGTTAAGGAAAATCCCAAAGCCTTTTATTTGTATATAAGGAGTAAGAGGGTAACTAGGGAAAGGATTGGCCCACTCAAAGACAAAAGAGGGAATTTATGCGTGGAGTCAGAGGAGATGGGTGAGATTCTTAATGAGTACTTTGCATCGGTATTCACCAAGGAGAGGGACGTGACAGATGTTGAGGCTAGGGATGTATGTTTAAATACTATAGGTCAAGTCGGCATAAGGAAGTGGGAAGTTTTGGATATTCTAAAAGGCATTAAGGTGGACAAGTCCCCAGGTCCGGATGGGATCTATCCCAGGTTACTGAGGGAAGCGAGGGACGAAATAGCTGGGGCCTTAACAGATATCTTTGCAGCATCCATGAGCACGGGTGAGGTCCCGGAGGACTGAGAATTGCTAATGTTGTCCCTTTGTTTAAAAAGGGTAGCAGGGATAATCCAGGGAATTATAGACCTGTGAACTTGACGTCAGTGGTAGGCAAACTGTTGGAGAAGATACTGAGGGATAGGATCTATTCACATTTAGAAAATAGACTTATCAGTGATAGGCAGCATGGTTTTGTGCAGGGAAGGTCATGTCTTACAAACCTAATAGAATTCTTTGAGGAAGTGACAAAGTTAATTGATGGTGGAAGGGCTGTAGATGTCATATACATGGACTTCTGTAAGGCGTTTGATAAAGTTTCCTATGGCAGGTTGATGGAAAAAGTGAAGTCGTATGGGGTTCAGGGTGTACTAGCTAGATGGATAATGAACTGGCTGGGCAACAGAAGACAGAGAGTAGTGGTGGAAGGGAGTGTCTCAAAATGGAGAAAGGTGACTAGTGGTTTTCCACAGGGATCCGTGCTCGGACCACTGTTGTTTGTGATATACATAAATGATCTGGACAAAGGTATAGGTGGTCTGATTAGCAAGTTTGAAGATGATACTAAGATTGGTGGAGTTGCAGATAGTGAGGAGGACTGTCAGAGAATACAGCAAAATCTAGATAGATTGGAGAGTTGGGCAGAGAAATGGCAGATGGAGTTCAATCCAGGCAAATGCACGGTGATGCATTTTGGAAGATCTAATTCAAGAGCGCACTATACGGTCAATGGAAGAGTCCTGGGGAAAATTGATGTACAGAGAAATCTGGGAGTTCAGGTCCATTGTACCCTGAAGGTGGCAACGCAGGTCGATAGAGTGGTCAAGAAGGCATACAGCATGCTTGCCTTCATCGGACGGGGTATTGAGTACAAGAGTCGGCAGGTCATGTTACAGTTGTATAGGACTTTGGTTAGGCCACATTTGGAATACTGCGTGCAGTTCTGATCGCCACATTACCAGAAGGATGTGGATGCTTTAGAGAGGGTGCAGAGGAGGTTCACCAGGATGTTGCCTGTTATGGAGGGTGCTAGCTATGAAGAAAGGTTGAGTAGATTAGGATTGTTTTCGTTGGAAAGATGGAGGTTGAGGGGGGACCTGATTGAGGTCTACAAAATGGACAGGGTGGATAGCAACAAGCTTATTCCACGAGTGGGGGTGTCAATTACAAGGAGTCACGATTTCAAGGTGAGAGGGGGAAAGTTTAAGGGAGATGTGCGTGGAAAGTTTTTTACGGAGAGGGTGGTGGGTGCCTGGAACGCTTTGCCAGCGGAGGTGGTAGAGGCGGGCACGATAGCATCATTTAAGATGCATCTAGACAGATATATGAACGGGCGGGGAACAGAGGGAAGTAGATCCTTGGAAAATAGAAGACAGGTTTAGGTAAAGGATCTGGATCGGCGCAGGATGGGAGGGCCAAAGGGCCTGTTCCTGTGCTGTAATTTTCTTCTTTTGTTCTCAAACTCACCCTCCTAAAACAACACCGCTCCATCCACCCCAAACCCATCTCTCCTCCACTGCCCATTTCCTCACCATTGCAATGTTCGCCGCCCAATAATAATTTATAAAATTTGGCAATGCTACCCCCCGTCCCCTCTCCACGAACACCCTCCTCACCCAAGGGGTCTTCCCCACCCACACAAACCCCCAAATTATCCTGTTAACCTTTCTGAGACAGGACTTGGGAACAAAGCCAGGTAGGTTCTGGAACACGAACATGAACCTGGGCAACATCGCCATTTTTGCCGTCTGCACATGCCCAGCCAGTGACAGCGGCAACATATCTCACCTCTTTAAATCCGACTTCATTCCGCCTACCAGTTGTGCCAACTTCAATTTGTGTAGCCGGGCCCAGCTCTGCGCCACCTGGATTCTTAGATACCAAAAACTCCTCCCACCACCCGGAACGGCAACACCCTAACCTCCTCTCTTGCCCTCCAGCATTGATCGGGAACATCTCGCTCTTCCCCATGTTTAATTTGTACCCTGAAAACTTGCTGAATTCCCTCAAATTCTGCACAATCTCTCCAATGCCGCCTATCGGGTCCGAGATATATAAAAGCAAATCATCCGCATATAGCGAGACTCTGTGCTCAGTAATCCCCGCTCAAACCTTTCCAATCCCTCACGCCCGAAGCGCCACTGCCAACGGTTCTATTGGCAAGTCAAAAATGAATGGGGCGAGCGGGCAAAAGAACAAATAACAATACAGCACAGGAACAGGTCCTTCGGCCCTCAAAGCCTGCGCCGATCACGTGTCCTATCTAGACCAACCGCCTGTATCCTTCTATAGCCCGTCTGTTCATGTGCCTATTCAGATAAGCCTTCAAGTTCGCTAACGTATCTGCCTCAACCACCCCACTCCATTCCAGGCCACCACCACCCTGTGCAAAAATCTGCCCCGCACATCTGCACTGAACCTTTCCCCCCTCACCTTGAACTTGTGCCCCCTTGTAATTGTCATTTCCGCCCTGGGGAAAAGCCTCCAACTGTTCACGCTATCTATACCCCTAATAAGTTTATAAACTTCTATCAGGTCGCACCTCAGCCTCTCCCTCTCTAGGGAGAACAATCCCAGTTTATTCAATCTCACCTCATAGCTAATACCCTCCATACCAGGCAACATCCTGGTAAACCTTTTCTGCACTCTCTCCAAAGCCTCCACATCCTTCTGGTAGTGCCTTGACTAGAATTGGACACAGTATTCCAAATGTGGCCTAACCAATGTTCTATATAACTGTAACATAATTTTTGAGCTTTTATACTCAATACCCTGTCCTGTGAAGGCAAGCATACGACATGCTTTTTTTTTACCACCATTTCCACCTGTGCTGCCACTTTTAAGGATCTGTGGACCTGCATGCCCAGATCTCTCTGAATCTCTATGCTCCTGATGGTTCTGCCATTTATTTTATAGTTCCTACCTGAATTGGATCTACCAAAATGCATCACCTCGCATTTGTCATCTGCCATTTCTCTGCCCAATTTTGCAGCCTATCTATATCCAGTTGTATTCTCTGACAATCTTCATCACTATCCGCAATTCCTGCAATCTTGTATCATCCGCAAACTTGCTAATCAGACCCGCTACGTTTTCTTCCAAGTCACTCATATATATTACAAAGAGGTCCCAGTATTGATCCCTGCGGAACACCACTATTTACAGACCTCCATTCAGAAAAACGTCCTTCCAATGTACCCTCTGTCTTCTATGGCCAAGCCAGTTCTGGATCCATCCAGATAGTTTACCCCTGACTTCACATGATCTAATCTTTTGCACCAGCCTGCCATGAGGGACCTTAACAAATGCTTTACTAAAGTCCATGTAGATAACATTCACAGCCCTTCCCTCATCAATCATTTTTGTCACCTCCTCAAAAAATTCAATTAAATTAGTGAGGGCACCCGTCTTGTCCCATGATGTAACCCAACGTATCCCAAACTCATCCAGTTTGTCCGAACACTCACCACGAAGTCCTGTACAACAGCCGAACCCACTCCACAAACCTTGCCCAAACCTGAACTGAACTAGCACCTCCACAACCCCTCCTCCGGCGCCACCGAGTACCTCCGTTCCGCTCTTAGAATCATCTCTATCAGCCTTGCCCTCTCGTTCCACCTCTCTCTATGCGTCCGGATCAAAATAAATTCCCCCCTTAAATGCCTCCCTCAGCGTGGCAGCTGTGACCTCACCATAACACCGAATGGCAGGTCTCACCTGCTCACACCCCCTCATCCCCACATCCAGCCTCCATCGCGGCCATTAGGCCTCCCGCTGCACCACTCACAAATCCAGCCAATTTGCACGTGGTTGGAAACCACAATCACTGAGTACTCCGAGTCGGCCTCCCCCGCCAACAGCACCTTGTCCATAACAAAAATGTTGATCCGGGAGTAAGCCTGGTGCACATGGAAGAAGTACGGAAACTTCTTTGCCTTCGGTATCCAAAACTCCATGGATCCGCCCCCTCCCCGCCCATCTGCTCCATGAACCCCGTCAACTTTCTAGCCACCGCCAACACCCTCGGTAACTTAGGACTCGACCGGCCCAAACTCAGATCTAGGACCGTATTTAAATCACCACCATAAGCAGCCAATGCGTGTCCAGGCCCGGGGTCCTCCCTAACACTAACCGCATCAAGTCCACGTCATCCCAATTGGGGGCATAAACATTCACCAGGACCACAGGCATCCTCTCCAGCTTCCCACTGACCATCACATATATACTCCCTGGATCGGTGACAATTCTCCTCACCTCAAAAGCCACTCTCTTATTAACCAACACCACCACTCTCCTCGTCTTCTAACCCTGAGTAGAACACCTGCACCACCCATCCCTTCCTCAGCCTCATCTGACCCCCCAGCTTCAGATGCATCTCCTGCAAGAACACAACTTCCGCCTTCCAGCTACTCAAAAGCGCGAAAACAAGCGAACATTTAACTGGCCCATTCCACCCTCGCATGTTCCATGTGACCAGCCTGGCCCCGAGGGGGGGGGGGGGGGGGGGGGCAGCCATATCCCTTTTTCAGCCAACTCCTGGCCCACGTCACGCACACCTCCAGGCCCGCCCTCAGATGTCTGCTGCCATCTCTCCCTTCCCAACTGCGCCACACCAACCACGCATCCTGTCAGCAACCCTTCCCCCACACAACCAAACAAAGAGCCAACCCAATTCCCCCCACCTCCAAGCCTTCCTCCTGACAACCCCCCCTTCACTCCCATTAACTAGCCCACCCAGCATGGTGGCCTCCGCCCAGGGCCTCTGCCTTTCCCCCACCCTCCAGTCCACCCCTCCCAATCACCAACAAACAAAGAGAGACAAAAGGCACACTCACCATCATAGCTCCCTCATCAGAACCTACCCCAATTCACCCATCTGACGTGCCCCACAATTTAAATAGAATTCCTTTCCAAAGTTCAATGACCTCACACTCCTCCCAGTCCATGGTCCCACATAAAGTAAATCGCCTTCTCCAGCGAATCAAAATAAAATTCTTGGTTTTGATGCGTCACCCACAAGCGGGCAGGGTACAAAGCCCTGAACTTCACCCCCTTCTTGTAGAGGGCGGCCTTTATCTGATTGTACCCAGCCCTCCACTTAGCCAGCTCTGCACCCAGGTCCTGGTAAATCTGCAGCTCACTCCGGTCCCAGGTGTATTTCTTGGTCTGACTCACCCACCTCAGGATCTTTTCTTTGTCCAGGAACCGATGCAGCCTCACCACCATTGCCCTCGATGGTTCCCCCACCTGCAGCCTCCTGCTCAGCGCCCTCTGCACCCGATCCACCTCGAGGGGCTGGCCTCCACAACTTTGATGTCTCCAGGCATCCCAACAATCCTCAAATTCTACCTCCTGGAGCAATTCTCGAGATCCTCCAATTTCTCTCAGCCTTTTCTGGCTGCTCATCACCATCCCCATCTCAACCTCCAGTGAGGTCACTGGATCCTCATGCTCCCCCACCGACTCCTCCACATTCTGGATTGCCAAACCCTAAGCCTCCTGCCTCTGCTCCACTCGCTCAATCCAGCAGAGGGCAGTAGAGTGGAGCTGCTGATTGGCTGTTGCGGGGGAAATTTGCATACGTCCGCGTGCTCACCCTAACTTTAAGGTGGACCTGAGCAAGAGACCCTAGCTGTTCAAGTGAAGACAAGCATCCAGCAGAGCGGAGCAGCTAATTGGCTGTTGCGGTGGGGAATTTGCATAGATCTGTGTGTTCACCCTAACTTGAAGGTGCACCTGAGCAAGAGACCCTAGCTGTTCAAGTGAAGGCAAGCAACCAACAGAGGGCAGTAGAGCGGAGATGCTGGTCGGCTGTTGAGTGGGAAATTTGCATACGTCCGTGTGCTCACCCTAACTTTAAGGTGGACCTGAGCAAGAGACCCTAGCAGTTCAAGTGAAGACAAGCATCCAGCAGAGGGCAGTAGAGCAGAGCTGCTGATTGGCTGTTGCGGGGGAAATATGCATACGTCCGTGTGCTCACCCTAACCTGAAGGTGTACCTGAGCAAGAGACCCTAGCTGTTCAAGTGAAGACAACCATCCAGCAGAGGGCAGTAGAGCGGAGCTGCTGATTGGCTGTTACGGGGGAAATTTGCATATGTCCATGTGCTCACCCTAACTTGAAGGTGGCTTGTGGAGGAGCTGTTGTCAAGTGACACTTAAAGCCGAAACACTTTTTCAGTGTTTCCCTCCCTACCCCCTCCTCTAACCAAAAAAAAACAACCACTGTAAAGATCAAGAGGAAGGCTCGAGGGCAGGTAGAAATAGAAAGAAGTTGAACCATGACATCACAGCCTGCAGGTAAGGGATTGACTGGTGACTGGTAAATAGTTTTTCTTTTATTTTCCCTCCGGTGTTATCGTGCGGGGCGCGGAGGTTGCTGAGTGATAGCTTGCTGAGAAGGGGAGTGAATAACAGGTAAGCTCTTTCTTTTTCTTTTTTTATCTAGAGGGGATGGCAGGGAAGGTAGTGCAATGTTCCTCCTGCAGAATGTTTGAGGTGAGGGACGCCGTCAGTGTCCCTGCTGATTTCATCTGTGGGAAGTGCACCCATCTCCAGCTCCTCAGAAACCGCGTTAGGGAACTGGAGCTGGAGCTGGATGAACTTCGGATCATTCGGGAGGCAGTGGTGGTCATCGATGGAAGTTTCAGGGATGTAGTTACTCCGAAGAATAAAGATAGATGGGTGACGGTGAGAGGGGCTGTGAGGAAGCAGTCGGTACAGGGATCCCCTGTGGTCGTTCCCCTTAGTAACAAGTATACCGCTTTGGATACTGTTTGCGGGGGGGGCTTACCAGGCGTAAGCCATGGGGTACAGGTCTCTGGCACAGAGTCTGTCCCTGTTGCTCAGAAGGGAAGGGGGGAGAGGAGTAGAGAATTAGTCATTGGAGACTCCATAGTTAGGGGGATAGACAGGAGATTATGTGGGAAAGAGAGAGACACGCGGTTGGTGTGTTGCCTCCCAGGTGCCAGGGTGCATGAAGTCTCGGATCGTGTTTTCGGGATCCTTATGGGGAGGGGGAGCAGCCCCAAGTCGTGGTCCACATAGGTACCAACGACATAGGTAGGAAAAGGGTTGGGGATGTAAGGCAGGAATTCAGGGAGCTAGGGTGGAAACTTAGATCTAGGACAAACAGAGTTATTATCTCTGGGTTGTTACCTGTGTCACGTGATAGCGAGACGAGGAATAGGGAGAGAGAGGAGTTGAACACGTGGCTACAGGGATGGTGCAGGAGGGAGGGTTTCAGATTTCTGGATAATTGGGGCTCATTCTGGGGTCAGTGGGACCTCTACAAACAGGATGGTCTACACCTGGACCAGAGGGGTACCAATATCCTGGGGGGGGGGGGGGGGGGGGAATTTGCTAATGCTCTTCATGGATAGAGCAGGGACAGGAATGGTTGTTGCAGGTGCCGGGGTTTAGATATTTCAGTAAGCTCAAGGAAGGTGGTAAAAGAGGAGGAGGGGTGGCATTGTTAGTGAAGGACAGTATTACGGTGGCAGAAAGGACGTTTGATGAGGATTCGTCTACTGAGGTAGTATGGGCTGAGGTCAGAAACAGGAAAGGAGAGGTCACCCTGTTAGGGGTTTTCTATAGGCCTCTGAAAAGTTCCAGAGATGTAGAGGAAAGGATTGCAAAGATGATTCTGGATAGGAGCGAAAGCAACAGGGTAGTTGTTATGGGGGACTTTAACTTTCCAAATATTGACTGGAAACGCTATAGTTCGAGTACTTTAGATGGGTCCGTTTTTGTCCAATGTGTGCAGGAGTGTTTCCTGACACAGTATGTAGATAGACCAACAAGAGGCGAGGCAATATTGGATTTGGTACTGTGTAATGAACCAGGACAGGTGTTAGATTTGGAGATAGGTGAGCACTTTGGTGATAGTGACGACAATTCGATCACGTTTACTTTAGTGATGGAAAGGGATAGGTATATACCGTAGGGCAAGAGTTATATCTGGGGGAAAGGCAATTATGATGCGATGAGGCATGACTTAGGATGCATTGGATGGAGAGGAAAATTGCAGGGGATGGGCACAATGGAAATGTGGAGCTTGTTCAAGGAACAGCTACTGCGTGTCCTTGATAAGTATGTACCTGTCAGGCAGGGAGGAAGTGGTCGAGCAAGGGAACCATGCTTTACTAAAGCAGTCAAAACACTTGTCAAGAGGAAGAAGGAGGCTTATGTAAAGATGAGATATGAAGGTTCAGTTAGGGCGCTCAAGAGTTACAAGTTAACTAAGAAGGACCTAAAGAGAGAGCTAAGAAGAGCCAGGAGGGGACATGAGAAGTCTTTGGCAGGTAGGATCAAGGATAACCCTAAAGCTTTCTATAGATATGTCAGGAATAAACGAATGACTAGGGTAAGAGTAGGGCCAGTCAAGGACAGTAGTTGGAGGTTGTGCTTGGAGTCCGAGGAGATAGGAGAGGTGCTAAATGAATATTTTTCATCAGTATTCACACAGGAAAAAGACAGTGTTGTCGAGGAGAATGCTGAGATTCAGGCTACTAGACTAGAAGGGCTTTGGGGCAGCACGGTAGCATTATGGATATTACAATTGCTTCACAGCTCCAGGGTCCCAGGTTCGATTCTGGCTTGGGTCACTGTCTGTGCGGAGTCTGCATAACCTCCCCGTGTGTGCGTGGGTTTCCTCCGGGTGCTCCGGTTTCCTCCCACAGTCCAAAGATGTGCAGTTTAGGTGGATTGGCCATGATAAATTGCCCTTAGTGTCCAAAATTGCCCTTAGTGTTGGGTGGGGTTACTGGGTTATGGGGATAGGGTGGAGGTGTTGACCTTGGGTAGGGTGCTCTTTCCAAGAGCCGGTGCAGACCCGATGGGCCGAATGGCCTCCTTCTGCACTGTAAATTCTATGATATGATAATCTATGATAAGGAGGTGTTAGCAATTCTGGAAAGTGTGAAAATAGATAAGTCCCCTGGGCCGGATGGGATTTATCCTAGGATTCTCTGGGAAGCTAGGGAGGAGATTGCTGAGCCTTTGGCTTTGATCTTTAAGTCATCTTTGTCTACAGGAATAGTGCCAGATGACTGGAGGATAGCAAATGTTGTCCCCTTGTTCAAGAAGGGGAGTAGAGACAAGCCCGGTAACTATAGACCAGTGAGCCTTACTTCTGTTGTGGGCAAAATCTTGGAAAGGTTTATAAGAGATAGGATGTATAATCATCTGGAAAGGAATAATTTGATTAGAGATAGTCAACACGGTTTTGTGAAGGGTAGGTCATGCCTCACAAACCTTATTGAGTTCTTTGAGAAGGTGACCAAACAGGTGGATGAGGTTAAAGCAGTTGATGTGGTGTGTATGGATTTCAGTAAAGCGTTTGATAAGGTTCCATGGTAGGCTACTGCAGAAAATACGGAGGCATGGGATTCAGGGTGATTTAGCAGTTTGGATCAGAAATTGGCTAGCTGGAAGAAGACAAAGGGTGGTGGTTGATGGGAAATGTTCAGACTGGAGTCCAGTTACTAGTGGTGTACCACAAGGATCTGTTTTGGGGCCACTGCTGTTTGTCATTTTTATAAATGACCTGGAGGAGGGCGTAGAAGGATGGGTGAGTAAATTTGCAGATGACACTAAAGTGGGTGGAGTTGTGGACAGTGCGGAAGGATGTTACAAGTTACAGAGGGACATAGATAAGCTGCAGCGCTGGGCTGAGATGTGGCAAATTGAGTTTAATGCAGAAAAGTGTGAGGTGATTCATTTTGGAAGGAATAACAGGAAGACAGAGTACTGGGCTAATGGTAAGATCCTTGGAGTGTGGATGAGCAGAGAGATCTCGGTGTCCATGTACATAGATCCCTGAAAGTTGCCTCCCAGGTTGAGAGGGTTGTTAAGAAGGCATACGGTGTGTTAGCTTTTATTGGTAGAGGGATTGAGTTTGAGAGCCACGAGGTCACGTTGCACCTGTACAAAACTCTGGTGCGGCCGAATTTGGAGTATTGCGTGCAATTCTGGTCACCGCATTATCGGAAGGATGTGGAAGCATTGGAAAGGGTGCAGAGGAGATTTACCAGAATGTTGCCTGGTATGGAGGGAAGATCTTATGAGGAAAGGCTGAGGGACTTGAGGCTGTTTTCGTTAGAGAGAAGAAGGTTCAGAGGTGACTTAATTGAGGCATACAAGATGATCAGAGGATTGGATAGGGTCGACAGTGAGAGCCTTTTTCCTTGGATGATGATGTCTAGCACGAGGGGACATAGCTTTAAATTGAGGGGAGATAGATATAAGACAGATGTCAGAGGTAGGTTCTTTACTCAGAGAGTAGTAAGGGCGTGGAATGCCCTGCCTGCAACAGTAGTGGACTCGCCAACACTAAAGGCATTCAAATGGTCATTGGATAGACATATGGACGATAAGGGAATAGTGTAGATGGGCTTTAGAGTGGTTTCACAGGTCGGCGCAACATCGAGGGCTGAAGGGCCTGTACTGCGCTGTAATGTTCTATGTTCTAAGCGGATCCACCACCACGGCCAAATCCTCTAATGCCTATTTACTCTGCTGCTGGAATGTGCCATTTAAAAAGTCCACCAGCTGCTCCATTGATCACTGGGTGGGCAGCGCTGCCCCCTTTCCCTCCGCCATCTTCACCTGTGTCGCACCATGCAAACTTTCCTGCTCCAAATGCTCTCTCTTTCCCGTGGCACGTCTCGTCCCCTGATTCATACACTGACCTCACCAGAGGAGTATTACCCTCCCTGGGCACTCGCACACCTTTTACCCTCAAACACCACAACATTCAGGTGGGGAAGGACCAAAAAGTCCACCTTGAGTGGGAGCCACCCAATGTGCGACCACTCACTCCATGGCCGCCGCCGGAAGCCAATCTCGTGCTTCACTGTTAATGTAAGCCTACTTGTGACAATAAAAATCATTATTATTATTGTTAATGCCCAACCGTCAGCTGTGCATTAATGCTGGGCCCCTGCCTGCTGGGATCTTGTCATGCCAGGGCCTTTTGCTGCGCTTCCGCCTGTTGTCACCACAGTCTGTGGTCAGTTCTTGCCTGTTGATGAGACTGATCTATTGCCAGGCAGCCTGTTGCTGGTCCCACACTGTTGCCAGGCTCCTGCCTTTTATTAGCTGTAGCATGTTGTCAGCCCTGGCCTGTTGCTCGGCTCCTGTCTGTGGTTGGCTCTGGAATGTTGCATTGCAGCCGTGATCTGTTGTCAGCCATTGTCTGTTGTTAGATCCAGCATGACACTTTTTATACAGTAGCGGGTTCTGGATCTTTTAATATTCCTGCCGCATTTGCTAAATGCGGCTGTTATACTTTATCATTCTACTCAGGACAATGATTTCTGGATATACCCTTTAATATATCCAACCTCCAGACTACACAGATTTTTTTCATGGATTGGCTTCAAAAATTGTTGGCCTTATATTTACTTGATTGTCCTAGAGTGATTGTATTTTGAGTTTTCCTGATTCAATATTCCTGTTGCTTTAATCCTAGTTTTAGGTTCAATTATTATTTAAAGTATTAAAGCATTTGTCCTTAATATATTAATTTGTCTTGTGATCACGATTGAAAAATCAAACTAATTATCTAATAAGTGAACACAGTTTAATGCAAAGCTGATTCTTGCCACCCTGAATTAACAAGTAAAATATGCTCAGAAAAGCAGCTGCTACACAGTTTCCTTCATGATTTCTCCTCAGCTCTGTTTGCTGCAGAACATTGGGGAGTACACTGAGGGAAGCTAAGTGAATGCTAGACTGGGCTTCTGATGTTGGTTAACGGTATCTGATGAATAGTGATGATTAAACATAGATGTTATTTTTTAAAAAAATTTAAATAAATAAATTTAGTGTACCCAATTCATTTTTTTCCAATTAAGAGGCAATTTAGCGTGTTCAATCCACCTATCCTGCACATCTTTGGGTTGTGGGGGTGAAACCCACGCAAACACGGAGAGAATGTGCAAACTCCACACGAACAGTGACCCCGAGCCAGGATCGAACCTGGGACCTCGGCGCCGTGAGGCAGCAGGGCTAACCCACTGCGCCACCGTGCTGCCCTAAACATAGATGTTATTAATGTATAACAGTTAGCTGTCAGGGGATTGTACAAAGAATCGTCAGAGAACAACTGAACTCAGGTTTGGTGTATTGTGTGATTCGGCAAAACAAATGTAGTCAAAGTTACTTTACCTGACTAAGTTTATGTGCATGTCATTAAAGAAAACCTTCTAGCTTTGAACACAACACGAACAGATTCAAAAACAGCTTCTTCCCCGCTGTTACCAGACTCCTAAACGACCCGCTTATGGACTGACCTGATTAATACTACACTCCTGTATGCTTCACCTGATGCCGGTGTCTATGTATTTACATTGTGGCGCCCTTTTATGTATTTTCTGTTTATTTTATTTTATTTTCATGTACTTAATGATCTGTTTGAGCTGCTCGCAGAAAAATACTTTCACTGTACCTCGGTACACGCGACAATAAACAAATCTGATCCGAAATTCAGTTCCCTTGAGGTCAAGAGAACATTTCAGTTTAAACAGATTTAAAACAACACTCCTGTTTGAGGCTAGATCAGACAATGCTTCTAATTCCAAACATGAGATCACTGAAAAACGGAACAGAAACTTTCATCGGTAATAAGACTTCACTTACCTGTATAAAACAGGCAGACAATGAGAAGATAAACAGCATGAAAGTTCCACTTTTGGATAAGCATGATTCTGAACTTAATAGCTACTTGGTGTGTTTGGCAATTCGGAGCAGCTTTTGTTTGAAGGGCATAGCGAATCTGAAATCTAATCCAGGGTTGAAACTGACAGAAACAGCTGCTGGCACGGATACATATAGAATAAGCACACTTCCATGCGGAAGCTCTGGAATCCACCTGGTAGCCATCAGCCACAGAGTGTATAAATCAATGCTCGCATTCACTTTGTGGTTTATGGAACAGATCTACCAATAAATTGTTTTACTGCTTAGTACTGCTTACTGGCATCGGTGAAGCACACTGGAAAACTCAACTGGCAATTTCATAAACTTTGTGATTTTCAGTTAGTTGTAAAAATGATAAAGAAATGCAAAATTCCACACAAAATGTGAAATGTAACAGATCCTGTGGCTAGCCGTAAAACAAAACATGGATTGTTTTATTTCAACAACAGCAACTTCTACTTATGTGGTTTAGAACCATAGAATCCCCACAGTGCAGAAGAAGGCCATTTGTTAGATCCACGCCGTCGGGACTTCAGCTGGTCGGGGGCGGAGAATAGCGGGGCGGGCCTCTGGCAATGGCCTCAGGTCGGGGATACGCAGCACGGGGGCCGGAGAATCAAGGAACCGGCGACGGTCCCGATTCCATGCACGGAAATGGATTCTCCGCCCCAGCGACGGACACAATTCCGGTGTCGGGGAGCGTAGAATCCAGCCAATGATATTCTACATATCATTACACTTCATATGTTCATATATATTTAAAATTTAAATTGAAAAGCTTGGATAGAAAAGAGGAAAAACTAAAAAAAAGTAGCATTAGATGCTGTGTCATTTCTTGCCGCACTGGAATTGGCTTCACGGAGATAAGGAGAGTGGCTGCAGAGAGTCCCTGCTACCCCCGTACCCCTCACAACAGGTCTTCCTCTGCTTTAATAGCAGATTAGTCTAGTTGGAAGCTATCAAGGGCGGTGGTGGGGGAGGGGGAGTGTGGAGATATTTCCTTTGCATGCTTGAACGTCAGACCGACCAGTTGTTGGCAGTAATGCAACTCCAGGGATCCAGGCATAGCCATTTGTGTTTGAGTATCAGGCAAAGTATTAAGCACGTTGAGATAACACGGGCTGCAACTGGATGCAGCTATAACTCAAGTAGACGCCAGACTTTGAGTTTAGTTCAACTTGATTTATTGAACCTGTCAAACAGTTAGCACAGTTCTATGTGAGTTCGACACTCTGCTAACCTAGCTGTGATTTCTCGATCTGGACTGAACCAGACTAGCTCTTCCCCACGTGTTGTATGCGCTACGTGATATGTACACTGGACTCACTCGGTAGATGTCCCGAGTGGAAAGAGGCGGAGTGTGAGTGCCTCGTGTCTTTTATAGTGGGAAACCACCTCCCAAGTGTTCTGCCTGCTGATTGGTTATGTCCTGTTCCCTGTGCCCATTAGCTGCCTGTCTGTATCTCACTAAGTGCCTGTCAGCATATCATGACAAAGTAGAAAACAGCCCCATGTCAAATTCTGAATATAATGTGCACTCAATTTAAATATCCAGACAGTAATTAATTGATTGAGGAATATTCCTGCTTGCGACTTGCTGTAACTTTTAGGTTGGATAAAAATTTCATGATGGGAATAACCTAAATTGCATTTTCACATATTCCAGTTAATCTGTAATTGGAGAAAGTCAGCCACAGTCAGAAACTGCAAAAGTCTATTTGTCAGTTCTAAGGTACAATTTTGATGAAAGTCTGGGCTGTGTTAACTGCTTTAAAGTTGAGCAAACTGTTGTTGGATGTATTTTGCCATATTTAATGGGGCACCAATCCCCTCCTAGTAAAGAAAACCTTTCCTGTTAATCTTTTTTTTTAACAAACAATTTTATTGAGGTATTTTTTTTGGCATTGTAAACAGTTACAGCTAACAGAAATGTGCAAACATCAATATAAAACCACTACTTCAATCAAACCATACTGCACATGCCCGCTCCTCTCCCCTAGACACTACCCGCCTATTTATCCCTCCTACTCTACCCTATGTCGATGAATGGTTGCCACCTTCGGGCGAACCCCAGTACAGATCCCCTCAAGGCAAACTTAATTTTTTCCATACCCAGAAAACTTGACATGTCCGAAAACCATAGTTCGGTCTTCGGGGGTTTTGAGTCCCTCCATGTCAGCAGTATTCGCCGCCGGGCTATTAGGGAAGCAAAGGCCAGAACATCTGCCTCTTTCTCCCCCTGGACTCCCGGGTCTTCTGAAACCCCGAAAATTGCCACCTCTGGACTCATCACCACCCTTGTTTTCAGCACCCGGGACATGACCACCGCAAATCCCTCCCAGTACCCTCTAAGCTTAGGACATGCCCAAAACATGTGAACATGGTTCGCTGGTCCTCCCGCGCATCTAGCACACTTGTCCTCTACCCCAAAGAATTTGCTCATTTGAGCTATCGTCATGTGGGCCTGGTGAACGACCTTAAATTGAATCAGGCCGAGCCTGGCACATGTTGCGTTTGAATTTACCCTACTCAGAGCTTCCGCCCACAGCAGGTCCTCCATCTCCCCGTCGAGCTCCTCCTCCCATTTGAGTTTCATTCCTCCGTCTGGGACTCTTCCCCCTTCATGAGCACCTTGTAGATATCCGAGACGCTACCCTCCTCCTTCTCCTCGAGAGACTATTCTGTCCTGGATCCCTATTGGCGGGAGGCGTGGGAAGGATGGGACCTGTCTGCGTACAAAGTCCCGCATCTGTAAGTACCTAAAGTCATTTCCCCTTACCAGACCAAATTTCTCCTCCAAGCCCCTCAAACTCGCAATGCTCCCCTCCAGGAACATATCGCCCACCCTCCCCACCCCCGCCCGCCGCCATGTTCGAAACCCTCCATCCATGTTCCCGGGGGCGAATCGATGGTTATCACATATTGGAGCCCAAACAGACGCACCCACCCCCCTCACATGCCTCCTCCACTGACCCCATATCTGCACTGACCCACTACCGGGCTGGGGGAGTAACTGGCTGGCGACAGCGGTAGGGGAGCCGTGACCAGGGCTGCCAAACTGGTGCCCCTGCACGAAGCCGCCTCCACTCGCTTTCCTGTTAATCTAATGACCTTATTAATAGACAGCCTTCTCAGAGAAATCACTACTTGCCTCTCAGTCAACACAATGGAGCTAACCTCCATATAGACACAGGGAGCACAATTTGCTTTGACAAATCATCGTTAAATTAGGAAATCACCCCATGGTGCTTTGCAGATCAGAAATATTTAAAAGAAATGAAATGGACATTGAGCTACTGTGGCAGAATTAGCAAGTGTCCGAAGGTCCAGTTGATATAAGGGTTTTAAAGGAGAGGTGCGATATAGAGAGGAACCATGGAGTCTCCACTCCATGATTTGTTAAATGGCTTGTCCAGCATTCATTGTTGAATAAGCAGAAATTTCCTCCAATGAAATATTTGGAAGACCAAGGCCATTGTTTTTGGTCCCTGCCACAAACATAGTTGCAAACTCCTTCCTCTGCCTGGTCACTGCCTGAGGCTGAACCACGAACTTCACAACTTTGGCATTGTATTTGACCCTCAACTGAGATTTTCACTCCATATCCTTTCCATCACCAAGATAGCCAATATCTATCTCAGTAACATTACCCATCTCCACCCCTGCCTCAGTTCATCTGTTGCTGAAACCCTCATCCTTGATCCTCTAAATATGATTATTCCAATGTGCTCCAGGCTGATGTCCACCTTGCACCCCGTACAAACTTAAGCCCATCCAAAGCTCTGCTGCCAGTATCATAACTGGCACCAGTCCTGTTGACCTATTGTCACCATCCTATATTGGCTCCTGGAATGGCAATGTCTCGATTTTAATATTGTTTTTAAATCCCTCACTAGTCTCATCACTCCAAATCTGTGTAATCTCCTTCAGTCCGACAACCTTTCCATTATATTCTCTCCTCTAATTCTGGCTTTTAGAGCATCTCTGATTTTCATTGTTCCACCAATGGTGGCTTGTGTAACCACCAGAGTTAATAACTCACTCTTCTTTGTCATCTTACACTCTCTATTTACTTCAGCTCATCCAAAATTCTGCTGCTTGTGTCCTATCCTGCAGTGTCCCATTCACCATGTTCACATTTTCTTTTTGATCTCGATTGACTTCCACTCTTCCATAATCTCAAATTTACCATGTTCAGCCTCTGGCTTTGATCCCTTCACAGTTTTACTAGACTTGTAACCTCGTACAGTCCCACTGTTCCCAAACTATTTCTTTGACCTTGGCCTCTTGTCCCATCCCTTTGCCCCACGTTTTCAATGACATTGGCCCCAAAATCTGGAAATCCATAACAAAGGTCCTTCAATTGCCATTAATGTCCCCAACTCTTTTGAGGCCCTCCTTTTAATGCCCATCTCGCTCTCTTCCCTAATATGTTATGGGGAAAGAACAGGGAAATGGGAATGACTGGATAGCTCTTTCAAAAAAACAGTACAGGCATGATGGAATGAATGGCCCCTTTCTGGGCTGTATTATTCCATGCTAAAAATAAATACGCCATGAAAACAAAAACTTGAACATCCACAATTTAAGGAACTATTTGATTGGAGAACTGAAGGTTTTAGATAAGTGAATTAAGATGGGCTGAACAACCCCTTTGTGAATTTTTATCCTGTTATCTTGCAATGCGTTTAACATGTACATGTTTACATTCACACTATGACTGGAAGAGATTCTATTTATTGTACTGAATATGGAACAGCCTGTCACTGGGGCACTAGTGCTGTATCACTTTACCTCAATCGGAAGTGAAATTATACAAGGAAGCTATGTCCAGATATCAGTACTTCATTTGAAAGTGAGATGCCTGCACAAGTTCAACATTGCAATTAAAGTGATTTATTTATATACAAGTGGATCTGCTGTGCCTGTCAATCTAGATTCCCATACCAATTTACTCCAACCACTTCTGTCTTATGTGATTAGCAATCCTCATGCCCACATGGTCATATTTCATATTGGTGAAAATCAAAATTTAACGTAATTTTCTACTTGCAAGAAATAATTCTGATCTGCCTGCTGTGGTGACCTATGGCAGTGAGAGGCTTTATAAAATATTGTATCAACATTCATTTATAGCGTTAAATGGTTTCTAACCATTGCTGTGGTTTATTAACCCAGTTTTTATTTTTCAGGTGGGAGGATGTAAGATGTCCGGACACAAAATAAATCCAACATCATACCTAAAACCTTTGACCAGCATCAAAGTGAATTCCAATGCATTTTTGACTCCAGTGGTTGTGATACATTGTTATGCATTCCATCTAATTGCCTCTATTTATATAATTGAGTCTTAAAATTTGGAATGTCCAATAATTTTTAAAAAAAATTTCTAAGGGGCAATTTAGCGTGGCCAAGCCACCTACCCTGCACACCTTTGGGTTGTGGAAGGTGAGACCCACGCAGACATGGGGAGAATGTGAAAACTCCACACGGATATTGACCCGGGGCCAGGATTGAACCCGGGTCCTCAGCGCCGTGCTAACCACTGCGCCACGGTGCCTCCCAGGAATGTCCAATCATGAGGCTTAATCTGAGATGCACAATAATTCCGATGCAACAAGAGTTCATTTAACCAGCCTGGAGCATTATTTAGAAGCACAAAGGTTGTGAGCAGCTAAAGACATCTATCTTTTCATTCTAGATTACAATGAGTTCTTATAAACAAACCATTAGGGCAGCACGGTAGCACACTAGGTAGCACTGTTGCTTCACAGCTTCAGGGTCCCAGGTTTGATTCCCAGCTTGGGTCATTGTCTGTGTGGAGTCTGCACATTCTCCCTGTGTCTGCGTGGGTTTCCGCCGGGTGCTCCGGTTTCCTCCCACAAGTCCCGAAAGAAGTGCTGTTAGGTGAATTAGACATTCTGAATTCTCCCTCTGTGTACCCGAACAGATGCCAGAATGTGGCGACTAGGGGCTTTTCACAGTAACGTCATTGCAGTGTTAATGTAAGCTTACTTGTGACAATAAAGATTATTATTATTAAAATTAGAACAATACATAGTTAAGAAAAGCATTTACGATGTTAGGGTTCTTCATCCAGAAAGTGATAAACTCATGTTGGAGCTAGTTTTTTTGGTAACTCTTACTCACACTGTGTAATTTGATTCAGGATTTAAGTGGGAACAGTTGTACAGATGGCAGATTAAAGCACAGGGTGAATTGATGGAAGTAATAGTAGCACAATTCCTAATTCAGAGAGTTCAGGTTTAAAATCCAGCCTAATTTAGCTCTTATTGTATTGAGGTTTATTAAGTTCTATTTCAGAAATACATCAAGAATCAATGAAAGAAAACTAAAATATTATGTAACTTATTAGTGTATTAGACAGCACTCTTGTGAGATTTGTGTGTACTTTATTCAGCTGAGACAAACAGATTGAGTTCTGTCAATGTGATTGAAGTGACTGTGAATGACAGGTACAGATAGACAAGTCCTGCTTGATTAAAATGAGGATCTTTTCCAGCAACAGCATTTTGCCCCGCCTCCATCACTTGGATGTTATATAGAGTGATTAAGACGGAGAACGCAGAGTGAATTAACTATGGCTTTAATTGACTTACAACAGAGCTGGCAGCATGCCCCAGAATGAGGCAGTGTGAGAGGTCGCAGCTTATATACCGAGGCCCTAGGGGGAGGAGCCACGGGCAGAGCCAAAACCGTACAACATGTAATATAGTGGCAATACTGTGGCAGCACAATACAGCGAAGAAAGAACACTCGGTACTTAAAATGACACTCTGGAATACTTCTCCTCCCCACCCCCCCCTTAAATTTCAATACCCCACATGATAGAAATACAATAATGTAATGTCTTAACTATACGCAAGTCTGTCAGGAGTTTTGCGGTTGTGTTGTGACCTATGCAATAACATTGGTAAATCTTGTAATGATTGATCTGGAATTGTAGGTGAAGAGGTAGATTGAAAATCTGAACATGAATGTTCCCCTTCCACTCCCCCAGCAGAGTCAACCAGCAAACCTGGAAACACAGGAATTACGTTGTGGTGAACGCCCACAGCAGCATTACCTTCTGTTATGTTATCTGAAAAGATTGCTGAATCTGAAACTTTACCTGACTCTGAGTCACAACGTAAATTAATGTGGTCTTGGTGTCTGCGAACAACTCTTCCGTGTTGCAGTCTCATGGCCCAAGATACCGACCACTTTGGTTTAAAATGGTTCCCGATAACCACCTGTTTACTACCAAAGTTCCTAATATAAACCTGATCATCTGGTTTGAATTGCTTCTCTTTGGCGTGAAAGTTGTGTCCTTCATGAGGATCTGCATACAACTTCACAGTAGTACCACGTAACGTACCCAGTTTATTCTTGAACATGTCTCGATACTTCTTAACAACATTCTTGGTCATTCTCATGTGCCGGATCCTGCCACACTTCAATGGAATTTTGCTGAGCCAGTCATGCCTTAGCAAACTTGGTCCTTTTCCTTTGACCACAAGGAGGCAAGCCCTTGCTTCTTGACTGTTGTACGCAAGAGAACTTCCAATTTCCCAAGTAATGGAATGAATTTGCCAGTCCTAAGTTTGATTTCTGCCGGAGTAAGGGCTGATTCTCAGTTAGAGTTCCATGTTGACCTGTAGGTCTCTTCACTAATTACGAATGCAGAGGTTCCTGTGTCCACCTCCATCTTGATATGCTTCCATCCACCACTACTGTAGTATAAATAGACTCTGCTCGCGCCTCATTAACATTAAGCATGTTGTAAGCATGCTCCTCTGCGTACTCTGAGCTTTTCATGTGGTGTGTAGTTGCTTGAGGCCTTTGCCTTTTGTACCATTGCATTTCTTCGCTAAATGCCTCTATTTGTTGCATCAGCGAGAAACAGCATCCAGAAATTTGGACTGATTTGCATAGTGTGGCCCTCCACACCTAAAACACTCCACAGCGTTAACTTTTTTTCTGGAAGCTGCTTTATGTATTTGGTGCAGCACCCCTGCCTGGGAACTACTATTAGTTTGCTGAATAGCTCTGGCATTGCTGGCAGCCAATTCCAAACCCTGAGAAATTCTAGAGCCTGCTTAAAGGTCAGCGTGGCTTCACCCAACAACCGAAGCTGAATGTTGTCCTCATTAATGCCGCAGACCAGCATATCTCGAAGCATATCTTCTAGTACTTCACCAAAATCATATTGTCCTGAAAGCTGGCGTAGTTCTGCCACAAAGTCAACAACTGATTGACCTGCTTTTCGAATATGGCTATGAAATTTGAATCTTTGAACAATCATTGAGGCATTCAGATTATGGTAATTTTGGACCAGAGTGACTAAGCCTTCAAATGAAATCTCCCCTGGCTTCCGGTGCACGGCCAGATTCCTCATCAACTTATAGGTATTCGCCCCACTCAGGAGAATTGCATGCTGTTTTGCCGGATCTTCTATTTCATTTGCGAAAAGGAAATGCTGCAGCCTCTCCACATATTCTGCCCAGTCCTCACATCGCTCATTAAACTCTCTGGGCATGATTCAGTGGCCTCTTTGCACCCAAGTTGGTGTCGGGACGAGGCCATTGAATCTTGCGAGAGGCCTCTTGTGAGACTCGCGATTCTCTTTGGGTGGAATTTTCCATTTCTTGACGCTGAGGCAAGAAATCTGACACGCAGCTCGCTGACTGCACAGCCGGCATTTCACCCTTAGGGGGCTGTGCTAGGGAACACTTCCAGGTTGTCAGGCTGCAGTGCCAGAGGGCTGTGCCATGGTGCCTGGGGCAGTGCCAGGTGGCAGTGCCAAGGTGCCGGAGCAGTGCCAGGATCCTACCCAGGTATGTTCCTCTCCCTCCAGGGGCTATGCGCCCCCGACAGTGAATGTATCATACAAAGTTTGTCATTTTTATGTTAACAACTTAATAGCAACAACCTTAAATCTCTTATACCCCCTCAACCCCACCATCCTCCCTCACTTATCCTCTCCCCTCCTAACCCTCCCACCCCATCCCCCTAATTGCTGGCCAAGAACAGGTCCTTAAAGAAAGCGATGAATGGCATTAACCTGGAACAGAGCCTTTCTTCGAACCCACTCAGGGTATATTTAATCTTTACCAATTGCAGAAATTCTGCCGGTCACTCAACCATGCCAATTGTTCATTATTCTCTCCCATCCGGGGCATGACTTATTGTGGAGTCAATGTACAAGGTGCTTTAAGTGGAGGTAAGTCAGCAAAGACTGGCTGATGGGAATTGTGATAGCAGAGGAGCTTATGAGAATCTATTTTGCCCAATGACCAGTCTGGTGATGGTCCCATCCTGCATAGAGTTAGCCCTGGCTTCATGGTCATGGCTCCCAGCTGCACTGTCATTGGCAACCTTTTTTTATCTTTATCCATTTTGCAATCTTCCGGATGTTCAGCAACTTCGTCCTCTTCAGAGGTTGGAGCTCTGGTTATGGTGTCCTCTTCATCAATTTGCACAATGTTTTGCAGCATGCAGGACAGCACTATTATTCTTGATCCCTTTGCTGGGGCATATTGTGGAGCTCCATCTGATTAATCAAGGCACCTGAGGCACATCTCTAAAATACCAATTGTCTGCTTGATGACACTCTTGGTGATGACATGACGGTTGTTGTAGTTGCACTCGACCTCCATCTGTGATCTCCTAAAGGGGGCCGTTATCCAAATTCGTCCCCTCGAAGCCAACCATGGATCAGCGTTGGTCTGAGGTAGTCAGGAACTCCTCAGTATGAAGGAGTCATAGCAGCTCTCAGGGAACCTTGCATGCAAATAAGGGAAGACCTTGTGGTTGTCACAAAACACCTGCACATTGAATGAATGGAAGTACTTCCAGTTACAAAAGGTTTCCGCATGTTGAGTTGGGCTTTTATGGGAACATGGGTGCAATCAATAACACCATGCACCTGAGGAAAACCTGCTAATTGGGCAGAGGCCAAATCTACAGGGAAATGAATGCGATCCTCCACACGGAGGCAGTACGGTGCACAGAAGCAAGCAGGGCAGTAGTTACAGCCTTAATGTAGCTGCAGGTTGCTGACTGGGATGTACCAAACAGGTTGGCTGATGATCCTGGAACGATCCTGAGGCATAGAAGTCGAGAGCAACCTTCACAGCCACTGGCAGGGCAAAGGGCTTGAGTTACTGCTGGACCACGTGACCTATGTCTGTCATCACTTCACAGCTTTACCTCAGTCATCTTTGGCACTGTTTACCCGTCATATTGAAGTAGGATGTTCGAGGTCTGTATTCTCTTCCCACAGGGTAGTACCTGGTTGTTCTGCCTCTCCTCTCCACATCCCCTCCCCCATCCCCCACACTCCAGATACTAGTCAGCCAACACAGTCATCCTTGTGATGTACTGCTTTCCTTTGCTAATTGGAAAACAGAAAGACTCGTTATCCAATCGAATAATATTTGACTGTCAGCGTTCCCCTCCACCACATGTTCAACATTTTAATATCTTATAAAGAGAAATGCCCAAAGAAAAGAACAAAAAACAATCTTTTTTAATGTCCTGATGATTTTTCTCTCGGGTTGCTCACAGCAGTGTCCTGGAGATTGATCTTCAATGCTTGGAGTCGACAGGCCAATCCTGGGTGGTTGGCAACCCTTCTTCCTCCTGACTCTCTGTCCTCCTTTTGCTCAGGGTGACTAGCTTCTATCATCTCGATATGCAATGGAGGGTGCCATGCCCATCTGCTCCTTCACACGAAGTGCGATGCACCCTTCTCCAGCATAAAGTTATTCCTGGAATTGGGTGCATGAGTCAGTAGGGGCAGAAATAATTGCCCTGTGACAAGAGGAGCCCACCCTCCTACTTCCTGGGGTCATAGTAAAACTGTTTGAATTGTTTTGTGCTACTTCTGGGGCTGTGAATTTTAAAGCAAATTCAACAAGGGTGCACTATCTCTCCCAAGTTTTCAAAGAATGACACCAAATTCAGACCTGCTCTCACCAGGTCCACTTTGGACACTCCAGTTCCATACTCCTAGCATACCAAAGCCCAACTAGAATGGAGGCAGCTGATGATATAAATGGCCAGCTACCTCTGTAAAATGTACATGCACAAAATGCAGCCCACCATCATGCCTGCCCACACGGGAATGGGAAGAGCTGCGTTCAGGGGCCGAACCCAGGATTTTCAGTTTCCTATTTTTGTCGCAACAGAGAGAGAGGTTGTCCTTCATGGAAAAAATCTGGGCCGGGAGTAATGAGAACCTACAGATCCTGTTCTCAATGATAACCTCTCTACCTTGCTTTGCAGTTTTAGAAATCATGTCAAATTCCAACTCTTGGGCCAAGCTTTCAGTAATCCTTCCTACTCTGCCACCAAGTTATTTGTCTGCTTATTGTTTCCTCTGTCAAGCACCTTGAAATGTGTTCCTATGGCATCGCTGCCATTATAAATGCAAGTCCGTGTCATTATCAGTTAAAGCACTAATTCAAGGAACAATAATAATTGATCTGGGTGAAAGATAAGGGCCGTAATTTTCCAGCCATTCCCACCAGTGGGAGCCTCCCCCCCCCCCATCGGTTTCCCCGGCGACTGAGGGTGCTTACAAACAGGAAAATCCATTGGCAGTGGTGGGGCTGGACGATCCCGCTGCCGGCTAACAGTGGCCCACTCCGCTGCCACAAAGCATGTCATAGGAGGGGCGGGAAGGCCAATAAAATTATCAAATCTAAAGAAATATGTTTTACTAACAGCTTTGTTTTATTAGTATTTATGGCTTTTCAGCAAAAAGATAAAGAAATTACATCAAAAAACATTGAACAAATAATAAATAAAAAGGTATTGCTGTGAAAACAATCATAGCAGCAGTGCATTCTCTCATCTCACACTTCAATCTATCAACCATGAGGTGATAAAATACCACATATACATATATATATATGTACATACATATACACACTTTCTTTTTACAAAAGACAGAAATGCCTTTAGAAACTCTGCAACTCTTTTTCAGCTGACTCATTTATAAATTTAAAACTTCTCAAAGTAGCAGCTGAATAAGAGAATAAAAAGAAAACAAACTATGATGTGTGATGCTAAATTGCTGGTTAAAATGTGCCTGGGTAAAACCAATCTATAATGTAGAATTTTCTTGGGGCTTGAATTTGACATTGTGGATAGCTGGTTTACGCACGGTGAGTGGGATTCCCCCCACTTCCACGGCATGGATTTTGGCGGTAGAGGCGCCTCACCATGGGCTGCTGTCAGGATCTTCCGGTCCCACCTATGTCTCCACGTTTTCCTTGGCTCGCTTGTCCAATCGCCGGGGAACCCACCGTGGAGGGTCGCCTTTGGCAGGACCAGAAGTTTCCACTGGTAGGAAAGGTCCAAAAATCCGGGCCATGAAGCTCAAAGACACTGACTGAGAAGTGACTGTCTGTGTGGAGTTTGCATGTTCTCCCCGTGTCTGCCTGGGTTTCCTCCGGGTGCTCTGGTTTCCTCCCACAGCCCAAAAATGAAAAGGTTAGGTGAATTGGCCATGCTAAATTGCCACATAGTGTCCAAAGATTACTTGGGGTTATGGGGGTAGGGCAGGGGAGTGGGCCTGGGGAGGGTGCTCTTTCAGAGGGCCGGTGTAGATGTGATGGGCTGAATGGCCTACTTCTGTACTGTAGGGATTCTATGACTTGCTATCTTACTGCCTGATTGTAAAAGGATCAACAGCGCAGGAAACTAACTTTCAATTGCCACTCCATGTGGGCTGATTTTGTTTATAACTCCACCTACATTAACTTATTATTTATTCTCCCTTAATTGTGCCTGTAAGAAAAACAAGTGAATTATTTATCCCAGCACTAATGTTACTACGTTGTGCTTAAATACATTTTAGGTTATTAATGATTAACCTCATCAATCCAACAACATGAAATGTTTTGAGAAAGGTTACAAAAAAATCACATTTATACAGCATTGTACACAATATTTACAAACTATTTGGGAGGTTATCAATAATATCAGAACTTGTATGGATACTAATATTACAACTTAAAAGTAGCGTTTAGATTTTCCCACCATTTATCATTGATAGCTTGACATTATGGTTGAAAATCATAGTTCTTCAATGTGAAAGTGAGTCACTATCTTGGAAACGTACTACAAAAGACCACCTTTTCCTGAGATAACTCATTTTAGTGAAGTATTCCCTCTGCCCCAAGTATCTCTTACATTCAGGTACAGATGCTGGAAGATCGACCAACACAAAATTACTTTGCACAATGAAGTTGAGTTTCTCTCCTCCTGAAGACATGGCTTTTAACACCGCTTGTTTTAATGCAACTAACAACTCTAAAGACATTAGTTCTGGCAAAGAAATAAAATGCAAATGGTGACGCATGCCATGTTGTTTGCGCCCTTTCCATTAATTCTCTCCTCGAGATGTCTCCAGTGACAAATAATCTTGTGATTGTAGAGTTGTGCAGAATCAAAGCCTCCTCAAAATACGTTCAATAGCTATCTGATGGCTTTTTGTTAAGCATGTGACACTTCTGATGACTTAATACGAACAAAATATGAGGGCAGCACGCTAGCACATTGGTTAGCACAGTTGCTTCACAGCTCTAGGTTCGCTAGTTCGATTTCCGGCTTGGGTCACTGTCTGTGCGGAGTCTGCATGTTCTCCCCGTGTCTGCGTGGGTTTCCTCCGGGTGCTCCGGTTTCCTCCCACAGTCCAAAGATGTGCAGGTTAGGCGGATTGGCCATGTAAAATTGCCCTCAGTGCCCATAAAAGATTAGCTGGGGTTACTCGATTACCGGGATAGGGTGGAGGTGTGGGCTTAAGTAGGGTGCTCTTTCCAAGAGCCGGTGCAGACTCGATGGGCCGAATGGCCTCCTTCTGCACTGTAAATTCTATATCCGAGATCATCCAATCTTCAAATTTTAGTCAAAACATAAGTAATTTTTCTTCTTCGGTGAGGTTCCAAATCTGCATTTATATCATCCAGGATCTCTAACAGCCTCTTAGAGGATAACCCAAATATTTCATAAATTTGACATGAAACCAACTGACCACATAACAGTCACTCCATTTGAAAGGTTATGTGAAAAGCTTTGAAATGTTTCAACGTATTATAAGGTGCAATGAAAATATTAATTCCTTCCTCCCTTCCCAACTGTTAAGAGTTGTGGAGATGCTCCAACCCAAACATTATAATAAATTCTCCCTAAACTATTGAACTCTTCTTATCACTGGAAACACGGGTGACTATGTTAACACTGGCATCCCAGCAAGAAGAACAGAGTTGCAAATACCCCAATCGTAATGCTACACTATGTTTTTAAAGCATCCAAGGCCAGGGCAATAACTCGTGCCATGCTCCTGTAAAAGGAATCATTCTCCAATCCAACCAGACTTTGAAAGGTTGCGGGCCGACCTCCAACCATAGCTTTCACACGTGCTTTAAACAGCCCTTTCTCGTTCTTGGAAGCCATGTCTACCAGAACCTGGGCAAGAACATAAACACATCAAATAAAGAGCCATTGAAGAGAAAATTCCTTTCAGAAACTGATGGCTAATTAATGTAAAATAAACTGCGATGTACCATAACTATTGCCTTCTAGAATTGATGCCAAATAATTAATTTCTAATCCAGCCTGGAATTGTGGAAACATCAGACAATTTACTAGAAAATTGAAACGATAACACAAGAGCATACAAAAAAACATAATTGCCCCTCTGTAAGAAAGCTATAATTGCATGGGAAGGTATCAGAAGAAGCGCAAGTGGACATGATGATAGAAGAATGACCAAGTGTATCTGGGAGGGGAGGTATCTTCGGAAAAGCAGAGAGCAGAAGGGAAGATATATTTGGTTGTTCAATCTTGTTGTACGTAATGAAAATGACCAAAGGTGATCTGGGGAATTCACAAACTGAAAGAATGGATGGTGAGGGCACACACTACTCACTCTCACCATGATTCACAATATATTGCATGTAGCACTATTTCAATGCATGTTTTGGACACAACAGATAGCATTCTAATATTATGTTTTGTTTTTGTTTGCACATGGGACGTTAGTGTCGCTGGCTGGGTCAGCATTTATTGCCCATCCCTAATTGTTCTCTAGAAGGCGGTAGTATGCTGCCTTTCTTGACTGCTGAAGTCCATGTTAAATAGGTACACCCATGGTGCTATTAAGGAGTGACACCACCTCTAACAGTGCAGAGTCCCTCAGTACTGCACTGGAGTGCTCAAGTCGCTGGAGTCATAATTGAGCCCAGAGCCTCTTGGCTCAGAGGCAAGACTGTTACCACTGACCAACAGTATGTCCTAGAATGGCAGTTGAGGGCCTATATGTTTTGTAGGACTCCAATTTGCACATTAAAAAACTTTACACCTGACTTAGATGGGTGTTCTGGCCACCTGATAGGCTGCACTGGAAAGACAGGGAGAGCCACAGCTTTGGGAGAAATGGGGCAGTCATTCATTTCCCTACATGTTCAGGGTGCTATTGCCCATTTCCCCTGGACAGAAGGCTTGAACATCTCTCTCAAATTCTGTTTTAAATTTTTATTTATATTTGTAAACTCTGTCAATGAAGATATTTCTGTATTAAAATATATACCTCTTGGAATTGCATTGACAGTTTCTCTGTTGGTATAGCCAGAATCCATCTATATTCATCCATCAAGGAACTGACATTCAGCAGTGATTCGTTGACACTCTGACAACCTAAACAGAGAAAAGAATAAAACTAATATGCTCTGAAGAAGAGTGGAATTGGACTTGAAACATTAACACTGTTGCCTTCGCCACAGATGCTGCCAGACCATTGAGTTTTTCCAGCATTTCTGTTTGTATTATAAAACATTTCTCCTTGTGAAGGACTCAAATGGCAGAGTTATACATATAGCTGAACAATTGACACATTTAACAGGATGGACATGTAATACTAGTCACAGAAAAGATTTTAAAATTAAGCTTTTCATGGTTACAAATTACAGGGAATTACACAGAATCTACAGCACTGAAATACTCTATTGCCCCAACCAATCTGAGCCTGTGTTTGTGCTTCATATGTATCCCCTCCCACCCCTTTTCATAATCACAGAAAATACAGTGCAGAAGAGGCCCTTCAGCCCATCAATTCTGCACTGAAACATGAAAAGCCCCTGACCTGCCCACCCAATCCCATTTGCCAGCACATGGCCCATAGTCTTGAGTGTTATGATGTGCTAAGTGCTCATCCAGGAACTTTTTAAAGGATGTGAGGTAACCACCTGTACCATCCTCCCAAGCAGTGCATTCCAAACCTTCACCACCCTCTGGCTTTTCCTCACATTCCCCCTAAACCTCCAGCCCCTCACCTTGAACTTGTATCCCCTCGTAACTGACCCTTCAATTAAGGGGAACAACTGGTCCCTATCCACCCTGTCCATGTCCCTCATAATCTTGTACACCTCGATCAGGTCGCCCCTCAGTCATCCCTGCTCTAATGAAAACAATCCAAGCCTATCCAACCTCGCTTTATAACTTAAATGTTCCATCCTAGACAACATGCTGGTGAAACACCTCTGCACCCGCTCCAGTATAATCATATCCTTCTTATAATGTGGTGACCAGAATTGTAAACAGTCCTCCGGCTGTGGCCTCACCAAATATTTATATTACTCCAACATGACCTCCCTGCTTTTGTAATCTATGCCTCCATTGATAAAGGCAAGTGTCACATATGTCTTTTTCACCACCCTATTAACCTGCCCTCCTGCTTTCAGAGATCTATGGATAAACTTCCCAGTGTCATGCCGTTCATTTTTCCTTTAACCCAAGACTCTCAACCTCACTGTTAACCACCCGGCCAATCTTTCTGTCACCCACAAACTAACTGATCCTACTCCCCAAATGGTCATCTATGTCATTTATATAAATGGCAAATAATAGGCCACCCACCACAGATCCCTGTGGTACGGCACTGGACACTGCCTTCCAGTCACTAAAGCAGCCGTCTGTCATCATCTTCTGTCTCCTACAACTAAGCCAATTTTGAATCCATCTTATCAAATCACCCTGTATCCCATGTGCATTTGCCTTCCTAATGAGTCCCCCATGTGAGTCCATGTCAAAGGCTTTGCTGAATCCATATAAACTACATCAACTGCACTACCCTCATCTACACACCTGATCACCTCCTCAAGAAATTCAATCAAATTTGACAAAGCCATGCTGACTATCCAGATTGCACCTAGCCTATCCAAGTGGAGATAGAGGTGATTCTCCCAAAAGGCAACAAAGTCCCATACCCAGCGCATTTAGCCGTGTGTTTCTCAGCGCTCACAACACCGATCCCCTTGGAGGCCCCCATGAGTGTTGTTCCGTCTGGTCCCCATTTGTAGAGACTAGTTCTGAATCGCCCAAGGTGTCTGAGGCAAAGGGCATGAATCCCAAAGCGTCAGGTACCTCAGGAATCTGCACATTAGAGTCAGACTAGCTGTCTCGCTCTAATATGCAAATTTGTCAAAAAGTGATCCCGCCCATCATGGGTGGGATTTACATCGCAACATCTCGCGAGGTCGTGTTGGATCTGGCGAGGCATTGCGAGCCGGGTGGAGTGGTGTCTCCTGGATTTATCGGCCATGCTGTACCGTGGTGAGCTGCTTTTCCGGCACAGCCTGACCATTGGATCGTGCCCAGATTCTCTCTTTCAGAATTTTCCCCAATAGTTTACTGGCTTATCTCTACAATCGTTCTTTAAAAAATATATATTTTTATTCTCCTTTTTCACATTTTCTCCCAAATTTACACCCACCAACAATAAACAATAATCAGCAACAAATATGTCAATCCCCATATCAATAACAACGATCCCATCCTCCCACCAACCCCCAAACATTAGCCCGCATGTTTACATAATCAAATGACAAAAAGGAATCAGGGATTACCCATAGTCACCATCAACACCCCCCCCCCCCCCCCCCCCCCCCCGGCAACGCTCACACACATCTTCTACTCCTTCAAAGAATCAGCTCATCCTTGCCCTTGTGAGGTGTGCTTTGTATACCACCTTCAGCTGTATCAGCCCCAACTTCGCACATGAGGTGGAGGCATTTACTCTCCGGAGCACCTCACGCCAGACCCCCTCCTCTATAACCTCTACAAACTCTTCCTCCCACTTTGCTTTGACCCCTTCCAGTGGTGCCTTCTCATCTTCCAAAATAGCTCCGTAAACCGCTGACACTAACCCCTTCTCCAGTCCCCCTGTCGTCAGCACCTCCTCCAGCAATGTGAAGGCCAGCTCCCCCGGGAAGCTCTGTATCTCCTTTCTGGCAAAATCTCGAACCTGCATGTATCTAAACATTTCTCCCTGCTCCAGCCCATACTTCGCTTCCAGCTCCTTTAATCCTGCAAACCGACCCCTAAGAAACAAATCTTTTAGCCTCTTAAACCCCTTCTCTTCCCATTTCCAAAAATTTCCATCTCATCTCCCTGGCTCAAATCCGTGGTTCCCCCAAATCGGCATTTCCCTTGACCCTGCCCCCAACCCGAAGAGTTGGTGAAACTGCGTCCAAATTCTCAATGAAGCCATTATTACCGGACTCCCTGAGTACTTCCCCGGGGCTATCGGGAGCGGCGCTGTTGCTAGTGCTATCAATCCCGACCCCCTGCACAAACTCTCCTCCATTCTGACCCACTGAGAATCAACCCCTCTGACCCAGCTCTGCACCTTCTCCACATTCGCTGCCCAGTAGTAGTACATCAGGTTCGGAAGACCCAAACCCCCTGCTTGCCTTGCCCTCTGTTCCCATTTTGGCCACCTTCCCTCCCCATATGAACGAGGTAATCCTTCCCTCAATCTCCCTGAACAAAGTCTTTGGCAGGAAAATTGGTAGGCATTGAAAAATAAACAGAAATCGCAGCAACACATTAATTTAACCGCCTGTACCCGACCCGCCAGTGACAGAGGGAGACCATCCCACCTTGCCAGATCAGCTTTCACTCTTCCCACCAAACTAGAAATGTTGTACCTACGGAGCCCCCCCCACCCCCGGGCAACCTGCACCCCCAAGTACCTAAAGTGAGTCCCTGCCCTATGGAATGGCAGCCCCCCGACCCCTGCCCCCACCCCCGGCCGAGACACCACAAAATACTCACTCTTGTCTAGGTTCAACTTGTACCCCGAGAAAGACCCAAATACTCCAATATTCCCCTTATCGACACACTCAGGTTCCGATACAGCAAGTCATCGGCATAAAAGGACACCCTATGCTCTATCCCTCCCCGCACTATTCCTTTCCATGCTCCCGAACTTCTTAATGCGATGGCCAACGGCTCAATCGCAAGTGCAAACAGCAGGGGGGACATAGGACATCCCTGCCTCGTCCCCCGGTGGAGACAAAAGTATCTCAAGCTGATGTTATTTGTGCGAACACTCGCCCTCGGCTCCTTATATAGTAGCTTTACCCAGTTCACAAATCTTGGTCCAATCCCAAACCGCTCCAGAACTGCCATAAAGTACCCCCATTCTACCCGGTCAAATGCCTTCTCAGCGTCCAATGCCACAACCACATCTGTTTCCTTCCCCTCTGCTGGTGCCATAACGACATTCAAAACCCTCCTAATGTTTGAAAAAAACTGCCTCCCTCTCACGAACCCCGTCTGATCCTCACCTATCACCTTCGGGAGGCACTCCTCCAGCTTACCCGCCAGTACCTTCGCCAATACTTTTGCGTCCACATTCAGAAGTGATATGGGCCTATATGACCCACACTCCGTCAGATCCTTATCTTTTTTTTAGCAACAGTGAAATTGATGCCTGCCCCAAGGTTTGTGGCAACACCCCCTTCACTATCGCCTCTACAAACATCCCCACCATTAGGGATGGTGCCATAAGGTGCCAGCTTATCCTTGAATTTTTTTATAATATTCCGCCGGAAACCCATCCGGCCCTGCCACCTCCCCGACTGCATCTTCCCAATCGCATCCTTTATCTCCTGCTCCACTATTGCTCCTTCTAATGTAGCCCTATCCCCCTCCCCTAACTTCGGGTACTCCAACCCATCGAGAAATTCCTGCATCTCACGGTCTCCCCCAGGTGGCTCTGACCTGTACAACCTCTCATAAAACTCCTCAAAAACCTTGTTAATCAGCTCCGGAGCCACCACCAACTTTCCTGCCCTATCCCTCACCTGAAGAATTTCCCTTGCCGCTGCTTCCCTCCAAAGCTGACCAGCTAACATATTCATGTTCATAAACTGCACCCCTTGCTCGTCTCAGTTCGCACACCGCCTTCCTGGTAGACAGTCGGTCGAAGCTCGCCTGTAGTTCCTCTTTTCCAGCTTCGCTGGGTCCCCATCTTCTGCATAACTCCTATCTACCTCCAACATCTCATCTATTACCCTCTGCATCTCCAACCTCTCCTCTTTGTCCACCCTGGCCTTAAACAAAATGACCTCACCCTGCACCACTGCCTTCAGAGCCTCCCAGACAACTGCCTTCGACACCTCACCTGTGCAGTTGAAACCTACATATTCCTTAATTACCTTTTCAATTTTCTCACAGATCACTTGGTTCCCCAAAAGCCCCACATCCAGTTTCCACCCCGGCCTCTGCGCTACACCCTTCTTCAGTACCATATCCACCCAATGTGGAGCGTGATCTGACACTGCAATTGCCGAGTATTCCGACCCCTTAACCCCAGCCAGCAAAGCCTTCCCCACTACAAAGAAGTTGATCCACGAGTATATCTTATGGACTGCTGAGAAAATGAGTACACCCCTTCCCTTGGGTGCAGGAACCTCCAAGGGTCCACCCCTCCCATTTCCACCATTAGCCCAGCCAGCGCCTTCGCTGATGGGACCAGCGAGCGTGGCCGTGACCTGTCCCACCTTGGCTCCTGCACCAAGTTCCAGCCCCCCTCCACAATCAGTTTGTGTGTGTCCAAGCCGGGGATGGCCCCAAACACCTTCTTCGCGAATCCCACATCGTCCCAATTGGGACCATATACACTTAACAGCGCCATTAATCTCCCCTCCAGCGCCCCTGTCACAATCACATATCTACCCCCCTGATCTGCCACCACCTTCTCCATCTGGAAGCGTACCTTTTTGCTGACCAGCACCTCTACTGCTCGAGCCCTTCCGTCAAATCCAGAGTGAAACACTTGACTAACCCAGCCCTTTTTAAGTCTCACCTGGTCCTTCACCCTCAAGTGAGTCTCTTGCAGCATTGCCACATCGGCTTTCAAACTTTAAAGATGTGCAAGAACCCTTGACCTCTGGACCGGACCTCCTAACTCCCTCACGTTCCATGTGACTATCCTAACTGGGTGTCTCTCACCCCCCCCCCCCCCCCACCCTTCTTATCCACCATCATCATACCACCGGGCCCTGCCCCATAAGCCAGACCCGCCCCTGTCCATTGTTAACATCAAACCCCTTCCCCTCCTCCCAAGAATCTCCCCTACATTTCCCCTTGAAAAAACATCTCCCAGCATCAATCCCTTCCCCCCCACTCTTGCTCGCCTCGTAGGGCCATTGAAGCCTGCTATCCAGGCTCCAACGTCCGCAGCCCTCCTCTCACCTCACCTCCGTTCACTAGCTGACTTTAGTTAGCTAGCGCGGGTGGTTCCCCCCGCCAAGTTATATCGTCCCCTTCCACCCAGTCCCAGAGAAAGAAAAAAACAGAACCAACAATCCAACCCATACAATTCACTAACATAAGATTTAACCGTCGCAACACAGAACGCCAATCAACCCAACCATTAACTTGAACTCTGTAACAATGCAAAGAGAAGTAAATTACAATACACATCAGTAAAGAGAAAGTTATAGCATTTATACATTTTCCAGCTCCCCTATCACAGTCCACAGTCTCTCTTCCAGTTCCGCTCCTCACGTCTGTCCCAAGCCTTCTGCCCTCACGAACGCCTCAGCCGCCTCCGCTGTCTCAAAATAAAAGTCTTTGGCGTTATATGTTACTCTCAGCTTCGCTGGGTACACCGTACCAAATTGCACCCCCCCTTTTGTACAATGCTGCCTTCACTCGCCCGAACGCCGCTCGTCTTTTTGCCAACTCCAGCGTCAAGTCCTGGTAGATCCGAACTCCAGCACCATCCCACTGCACCTCGCGCTTCTGCTTCACCCAGCTTAACACCTTCTCCTTCATGCAGCACTTATGGAAGCAGATAATTACTGCCCTTGGTGGCTTGTTCACTTTGGGCTTCGGCCTTAATGACCGATGAGCTCGATGTAAGGGATTCTCACCCTCCCCCATCAGCTCTGCCAACTTCTTAGCGAAGTATTGTGTTGGCCTTGGGCCCGCTGTCCCTTCGGGCAAGCCCACAATTTTCAAATTGCGCTGCCTTGACCGTTTCTCCAAGTCCTCGAGCTTAGCTCGGAGTCCTCTGTTGACCTCCACCACCCTCCGCAGCTCGTCCCCCATCGAGGTGAACTGGTCGCTGTGCTGCGACACAGCCTCCTCCACTTCCTTCATCTTCTCGCCCTGCTCTCTCACTTGGGCCGATGTCTTTGCCACAGCTACCCTCACCGGGGCGATTGCCTCCTCCACCCATGACTTCAATGCGACCGTCTCCTTCCTCAAGGCCTCCATGTGCCTCGCAAACTGTTTTTCCAGCTCCACCGCCATCACCTCGGTCATCTTCTCCACCGTAAGTAGCCCCACCATGCGGTTCGGCTTCCGCCAGCTTCATTCAGTCCTCTCATTCAGCGGCGAACCCGCGTTTCCTCCTTTCTTCGACGCAGCTCTTCGCATCCTTTAGCGGCTTATTGTTTTTCCTTTCTTTTCTTCCCCCTTTCACCCTCCTGTCCTTCATCAACCTGATTTTTTTTGAAAAAAAGCAATTTTTCTTCCTTCACACAAAAAAAAGGGAAAAAGGGGAGAGAAAAAAACAACTTTCACCAAACTTCTTTAAAACTTCTTTCTCTTCTCCTTTACATTCCCCCAGAGTTCCCCTGGGACCGGACTTCAGCCTTCTTCATCCTAGGTGGGAGCCATCAGATGTGGGACATCCCACCTACATTGCGCCCTGGCCTTGGGCCTGCCGCCTCGGCCTCCTTTTGGCTCCACCGCCGCTGCTCTGACCTCCGCGCCTCGCGGGGTTCTTCGCCAGTTTTTAAACCGGCCCCGCCAGCTGCCCGTGACGGCCCCAAAGGCCGACGATAGTCGGGGTGTGATCGATGAATCGGGGAAATCCCCAAAAGTGTCGCAAATCGTGGCCACCGGCGGGAGCTCTTGTTGCAGCCGCCCTGCTCGCATACGCCACTGGAACGTCCCTCAACAATCGTTCTTAAATAGTGGAACCGCATTAGCTGTTCTCCAGTCCTCTGGCACCTCCCCCGTGGCCAGGGAGGAATTAAAAATTTGGGTCAGAGCTCCTGCAATCTCCTTCCTCACCTCCCACAACAGCCTGGGACACAATTCATCCGTTCCTGGAGATTTGTCCACTTTTAAGCCTGCTAACACCTCCAATACCGTCTGCAGGATTTTCCGTGGGCGAGATCTTCTGCTTTGCCGGCAGCCCACCCATGTCCGCGGGTTTCCCAATGGCGTGAGGTGGCCACGATGGGAAACTCCATCGGCCAGCTGCAGGAACGGAGAATCCCTCTGCTGGTGGGTGCGCCGTGCTGGATTACGGGGCTGGCAGGATGGAGAATTCCATCCCTTGACACTCTGTGTGCCAATTTGCTCAAGAACCTCACAGTCTCTCTGCAAGAATTCCGTACCTACATCCTCATTCTCTTGGGTGAAGACAGATATGAAGTATTCATTCAATACCCTACCAATGTCCTCTGGCTCCACCCACAGATTTCCCCCTTTTGTGTCCAATGGGCCCTACTCTTTCCCTAGTTATCCTCCTCCCGTTGATATACTGTCATGTGAGAGTACCTTTAAGAAATGGGTGTTTAAGAAATGTACCTTTAAGAAATGGGTGTTTATCAGTGATGTCAGAGTGTGGGTGGAGCTGGGCTGTCTGTCAGCTTTTTACTTTCATTTTAGGCTGTTTGCTGCAGGGTGTGTTTTAGTTTTGTTTTCAGTGTTGGAGCTGAAGCCAGACAGAGCAGGTGTACTGTTGAGCTCTCTGCCATGAAAAGACTATCTCTTGATCATTTGGTGAGTTCAGAATTATAAATGTTTTCAGCAGTAAATGTAAGCCTGATGTGCTTCTGTTAAAAGGTGTTTCTTATGTCTTCTGGATGTTGTTTGGGAAGTTATTAAGGATTACTTAGTGTTGTATTCTTTGGGGGTTGTCTTTGAATTAATGGTTGCTAAGATGTTCACTGTATGTTTCAAAAAGGTTAACTTGAGTTCATAGAATAAACATTGTTTTGCTTTAAAAATTACATTTCAATTTCTGCTGTACCACACCTGTAGAGTGGGCCGTGTGCTCCCCATACCACAATCTATTAAAAGTTGTGAGCCAGATGAACTCCATGATACACTTTGGGGTTCTCTAAACCCTGGCCCATAACAATACTTATAGAATATCTTGGGATTTTCCCTATTTTTACCAGACAGAGTTTTTTCCTATCCTCTCTTTGCTCTCCTAATTGCTTTTTTACTCTCCATCTTGCACTTTCTGTACTCCACTACTATTTCCGTTGATTTTCTCTCCTTGTAGTTTCTAAAAGCCTCTCTTTTCCTTCTCATTGAATCCTGAATATCTCTGGTCATCCATGGTTCTCTGGGCTTGTTATTCCTTCCTATCACCCTAGAGGGAACATGTTGAGCCTGTATCTCCCCCATTTCCTTTTTGAATGCCCTCCATTGCTCTTCTGTAGACTTCCACACAAGTGACACTTCTCTGTCTACCTTGACCAGAACCCTGCCTTATTTTACTAAAATCCACTCTCCCTCATCTAACATTAGAATAACCTGCCATTCTTTTTCACCTCATTTGTTCAGCTAGCTTCCCCTGAAACATATCAATCCTATTCCACTAAATTAACACTGGAGAATAGAAGACTTTGTTCATTTTAGCTGGTGTCTTCTTACCCATCAAAAGATGTAGTCTGAGTAAGATACAAAACAACATTCTCTCTGATCCACCCCAAAGACATAGAGGTAGACATAGGCTTGGAGGAGAACTTCCATGTGGTGGTGTTCCAAGTATCTTCTGCCCTTGTCCTTGTAGGTGGTAGTAGTCATGGGTTTGGAAGGTGCTGTCTAAGGAGGCTTGGGTACTTCCTGCAATGCATCTCGTAGATAGTACACACTGTTGCCACTGTGTGTCAGTGTTGGAGGGAGTGAATATTTGTGGATGGGATGCCAATCAAGTGGCCTGCATTGTCCTGAATGTTGTCACTCTTGAGAGTTTTTGGAGCTGTACTCATCGAAGCAAGCGGAGAGTTTAGTTTCTGATCAATGGTAACCCCCCAGGATGTTGAGATGGGTGATCCAGTGAGGTAATGCCATTGAATGTCAAGTTAGATACTCTTTTGTTGGAGATTGCTCAGGACAATGCCCTGAGTAATTCCTGCAATGACGTTCTGGAACGGCGATGATTGTGGTTTCAAGAACATAAAAGAAATTCAAAAAGAATTTTAAATATTTTTACATTTTAGAAGATGATTAGTTAGCTGTGCATTATCTTTTGAAGATTCACTGTTAGACAAAATAGCTGGACCCTGGTAATATTTTATTTCTTTATTTGATGTGCCATCCTCCAATTTGTTTCCATTTTGGATGTCTGCCCCATCTCACAGATCCAAAACAAAAACAATGTTCAGTTTGGAGGATTTGACTGTCATTGAAAGTACTTGCCTCTCTAAGTGACCATCCCTTTCAAACTTTGCTGAAGTTTTTGATTGCATACAAAGTGACAACTCACCGTTGGTTTTCACAAAGGTTCCAGAATCTGGCAGAACGTTTGAAATATCACGTTTTTTCACCTTCAAATCATTTTGTGATGTGTTCAGTCCTATTAAAAATAGTTGGTTTACATTAGGTTTCTTTTGTATTTCCAAAGCATGCTAGGGAATAGCTTTCATTTCAAAACAGAAAATTAGTTCAGTTTAACTTAATTAAACCCTCTACGTTCTTTGCTTTCATCACCATCTCACCTCTTGCAGTTTGAAGGCCAGAGAGGTGATCATGGCTCTTCTTTATACATTCTTCCCTGGCTGGGAGGATGAATGGACAGAGGCTCCCCTGCTTAGGAGGCAGGTGGCCCAATTTAACCACACTGTCCCCCAGCTGGAGGAGAGAGAAGACCAACTTGATCAAATCTTCTCCAAACTGAGAAAACAGGTGAGGCAACCTTCACTTTTCTCAACTGGAAATAGCAGACACTTGGATTGTTTTTATTCATTGGCAAAAATGTACCAGTCTTCAACTAGGATAGAGTGATGTATAAAAGCAAGGAATTTCATCTAGATGGACATGTCCTGAAATCACTTATGAAGAAAAGTCATAATCGACTCGAAATAGGTAAACTCTTAACAGATCCTGCCAAACCTGCTGATTTCCAGAACTTCCTGCTAAATTTCTGATACCTCTCTTGCTGTATTTAACCTCTGCTTCCTTCAGCCTAATCCTAAAACAGATGGATAAATCTCCAATCGGCCTAATTTTCATGGAGACGAGGTAATGCTGCAGAAGGGAAGAAAGGAAAAGGAAAATTGAATAATTATCTAATTCTCCGTTCCCCCAGCCGCGTGTTTCTCAGCTGCGGGAGGTGGCGTGCTGTTTGCAATGGGAATTCCCACTGAAGCCACCCGGCAATACCGGGAAACCTGCGGGTGGGAGTGCGCTGCCAGCGGGACCAGAGAATCGCGCTGTCAGTGAACAGCCAGAGAATTCCGGCCAGTGGGCGGGATTCTCCGACCCTCTGCAACGAAATCGCACTTGGCTCGGGTGCGGAGAATTACCCAAAATAGGCTCCCATGATGACACGCGATTGGGTGTTATGGTGGGAGGCGTGGATATCAGACACCGGGGGGGAGCCTCGACGACTGGCAGGCCTGCGACCGGGGGGGGCCACAGATCTGCTGGCCATCGTGATCTGGGAACGACCTATCTTCCTCCGCGCGGGCCCGATGTGTAACTTTGCCATGTCGGCGGCGTCCGCGCCAAGGTGGATCCGCTTGCGGCTGCCGTGCGTATGCGCGGCTGCACAGTCTGTACAGCAGGGCCCCGCCAGCAGCCAGAGCTGCGGGACACATGCCGGGGTCCTGCTAGCTCCCTGGAAAACAATGAATCACCCCGGACTTTCGAGGAAAAAATCCGGAGTGATTCTCGCCCGTTTTCTGGCGGGCGTTGGGACATAGTCCCCCAAAGGGAGAATCCCGCCCAGTGTGCCTGAAAGATTTTAAAACGTACCATTGTGCTTCAGAGATGTCAGAGACAATCTCCCTGCATCATGTGGAATCTTCTGCATGTGGGCAAGTAGCTCATCCATCTCACGCTTGGATTTCAAGCTTCCTATCAGAATTTGAAACTGTTCCTTTAATGATTCCATCTCCTTTTTGGAATTCTAAAAATAAAATATTTGCACACATCCTTTACAGACAGTTTGTGACTAAGAAGAATAACCATTTCTCTAATGAACACACTGACAGGTGTTATGCCTGGAATGGAAAGACAGATGAATATGATGGGTTGTGTATGAAATGAATGAAAATCGCTTATTGTCACAAGTAGGCTTCAAATGAAGTTACTGTGAAAAGCCCCTAGTCGCCACATTCCGGCGCCTGTTACGGGAATTGAACCGTGCTGCTGGCCTGCCTTGGTCTGCTTTCAAAGCCAGCAATTTAGCCCTGTGCTAAAACCAGATTTCCTTCTGCAAAATAACATAGCAAGATTATTCCAAGTATATTATTCTAGCATTAGCCATACCGTTCACTATGGAAAGAAACTACAGGGCATTAAACTATACACGTTTATACCATAATTAAAAAGAAGTATTAGATTATTATGTAATGTAATGGCAGAATTCGATTGGATTTGATTGGATCGTATTTCATAAAACAGATAAGCTTGTTAGTGATAACACTCTTTCCTCAGCTATTTATAAAGCATTCACTCAGTAAATACAATAATTCTGTCCCAGTTGTGAACCTTGCTCAGAGATTGTACATAGAATTATAACATAGAATAATTCCATGAACTGCACGCTTTTCAGGATGGATGCAGCATTTAGAGTGCTCGAGAGATGAATTTACCACCCAGGATCTAGAACACAAAGTAAAATTAGTGTAAGTTAGTGTCACAGGCGGTGGTGACTCGGGCATTTTCACTGTAACTACATTGCAGTGTTAATGTAAGCCTACTTGTGACACTAATAAAGATTATTATAATCAGGCAGTGTTGGCATTAATTTGTGAAGAGTTGATTGTACTTGACTAATTTAATTAAATTTAGATTAATGTAAATTTTTGAGGAAATCAAATTTTAGCATTGGTAGTGTAAAACAGCAGGTAACAATTCAGCTGTCATTATAAATCTCTCTTCATTTTCATCTCCACTGATTTTGCTCTTAAGCTATAAGAATCACTGACAGGACTTCAATTTATAGTTCACCCCTAATTATCCTGAAAAGGCCCTTCCTCGGGAACCACATTAGTCTTTACGAGTAGTTTGATCCAATTTAGTGACTTGTTAGGCCACTTCAGTCATTGGTCAATCACATTATTGTGGTACTGGAGTCACGTACAAAACAGACTGGGTGGATCGCAGATTTCCCTCCCTAAAGCATGGGCGGGAGTTTACTAAATGGGAACAAAGTCCCATAACGAGCGTGTTTAGCCACGTGTTCCCGGGGGCTCGCAGTGCTGAGAAACATAACGCTATAAAACGGCACTTGTGTTAGATAGGGGGCCACAGCGGGAACACAGCCCCATTTTGTGCACTTTTAAAAAATGGTCCCGATACTGGAGCCCCCGAAGTGAGACCAGCTGTCTCGCTTTAATGTGCAGATTTGCTAAAAAGTGAGCCCGCCCACAATGGGTGGGATTTACATTGCAATGTCTCGCGAGATCACGTTAGATCTCGCGAGCTGGGTAGATCCCCTACATTTAATATGTTGTCAGTGGCCTATACCTACAATCAGTTTTCTGCTAGTACTCAACATTTGCACTATTATTCATGTGTTTAATATAACTGGAGAGCTAGGATTGTGAAATTCCTGTATGCCATACCTGGAAAAAGAAATGCCTTTCTTTACTGGCTGTACTTTCCTGTTCCTTGTCTTCATCAGTGAAATCCACAGGCTGAAAGCTTTCCGTGATCCTAGTAAAGTGATTGATCCAGTTGTCCAAATCTGGTCCGATATCTTTGAACAAGGCTTGAACGTCTGTTGTTCCCATTTCTACAGTTCTTGAAAAGAGAGGAATTCAAGTAAATGAAGAACATGTGTTTTTGTTAAGCACACCGTTACTTACCAAATAAAAACAGTGAGCTATTTTATGTTATACCTAGGGACACAAAATAAATAATTTATGTACAACGATCGTTAAATTTGCACAAATTATTGTTCAGGAAAGTAACATTTTCGGTGTAAGTTAATGTCAAGCAGACAGCTAGTGTGTTGGGAGAACAACCTTTGTTTGTTCCTATTGACCTATAAATAAGTTAAAGCATTTCATAGAATCAAAAAACTATGGTTTAAAATAATGGCAGTCCTCCCAAATTCGATTAAAATCCTACTCTAAGAAGTGAGATAACCTGGGCAGGATTCTCTCACCCTGTGGCAGAGTGTTGACGCCGTCATAAACGGCGTCGCATTTCACGACGGCGTGAACGGGCCGCTCTGAGGAGCGATTCAGGCCCGCAAATGGGGCCAGCACGGGGGCTTCAGGAAGTACGAGGGGAAGTGGTGCCAGACCGGCGTCGGATACGCAGGACGTGCCAATGACGGGCGCCGCGGCGCCTAAAGGTGCGCAAGCGGCGCATAGTCCCGGGACCCGCAAGATGGCCCACCGTGCCGCCCCAAGATTCAGGGACCATGACCTCGATACGCTGCTGGACGCGGTCGAGGAGAGGAGGGGAAACCGGTGTATCCAGACGGGGACACCGCCACCCGAGCAGCACAGTCCGGCGTAATTGGAGGGCGGTGGGCAACGCCGTCAGCGCCGTGGGGCACACCCCACGGACCGGCGAACAGTGCCGCAAGAAGATGCACGAACTGACGAGGGCAGCCAGGTTGAGGACACAGAGATGTGTCCCGGGCACCACTCCACCCCTACCACCCACACATGTGAAAGTAGCGCCACCCCCCTCACTCCCCAGGAGGAAGCAAAACCCCCAACCTGACCCACATGGGCTGCACACACCCATGTGAGCCGCTTTGGCCGGGTGCCCCCTGTTCCCATGCCATCATCTAGCCAACAGCTGCATGGCATGCGGCGGACAGCCTAACTCTGATGCCGCCCATAACCACAGTGAGCGTGAAAGAACCGGAGGGGGTCCACCCATACAGCACCCCCTCACAGTCCACGAGCAGAGGGCACTGGACCTCGTTGGCGGAGCCGAGGACCAGGTGTTTGCCCCTTGCCAGATCGAAAGCGCACCAGCAAGTAAGACTCCACCTCCTCACCCAATTCCCCCCCACTCCACACCCTCACCCCATTCCCCCCCCACTCCACCCCCTCACCCCATTCCCCCCCACTCCACCCCTCACCCCATTCCCCACCACTCCACCCCCTCACCCCATTCCCCCCACTCCATCCCCTCACCCAATTCCCCCCCCACTCCACCCTCTCACCCCATTCCCCCCCCACTCCACCCCCTCACCCCATTCCCCCCCACTCCACCGCTCACCCCATTCCCCACCACCTCACCCCATTCCCCCCACTCCACCCCCTCACCCCATTCCCCCCAACTCCACCCCCTCACCCCATTCCCCCCCAACTACACCCCCTCACCCCATTCCCCCCCACTCCACCCCCTCACACCATTCCCCCCCACTCCACCCTCTCACTCCATTCCCCCCACTCGATCGCCTCACCCCATTCCCCCCCACTCCACCCACTCACCCCATTCCCCCCCATGCACCCTCTCACCACATTCCCACCACTCCATCCCCTCACCCCATTCCGCCCCCACTCCACCCCCTCACCCCATTCCCCCCCACTCCACCCCCTCACCCCATTCCCCCCCACTCCATCCCCTCACTCCACCCCCTCACCCTATTCCCCCCCACTCCATCCCCTCACCACATTCTCCCCCACCCCACCCTCTCACCCCATTCCCCCCCACTCCACCCCACCACCCCATCCCCACCACTCCACCCATTCACACCGTTCCCCCCACTCCACCCCCTCACCCGATTCCCCCCCACTCCACCCCTCACCCCATTCCCCCCCACTCTACCCCCTCACCCCAATATCCCCACTCCACCCCCTCACCCCATTCCCCCCACTCCACCCCCTCACCCCATTCCCGCCCTCTCCACCCCCTCACCCTATTCTCCCTACTCAAACCCCTCACCCCATTCCCCCCACTTCACCCCCTCACCCATTCCCCCCACTCCACCCCCTCGCCCCATTCCCCCCACTCCACCCTCTCACCCCATTCTGCCCTCTCACCCCATTCCCCCCACTCCACCCTCTCACCCCATTCCCCCACTCCACCCCCTCACCCCATTCCCCCCCAGTCCACCCCCTCACCCCATTCCCCCCACTCCAACCCCTCACCCCATTCCCCCCACTCCACCCACTCACCCCATTCCCCCCACTCCACCCCCTCAATCCATTCCCCCCCACTTCACCCCCTCACCCCATTCCCCCCCACTCCACCCAATCACCCCATTCTCCCCACTCCACCCTCTCACCCCATTCCCCCCACTCCACCCACTCACCCCATTCCCCCCACTCCACCCCCTCACCACATTCCCCCCACTCCACCCCCTCACCCCATTCCCCCCCACTCCACCCCTCACCTCATTCCCCCCCACTCCGCCCAATCACCCCATTCCACCCCAATCCACCCCCTCACCCCATTCCCCCACACCAACCCCTCACACACACCCCCACTCCACCCCTCACCCCATTCCCCCCCACTCCACCCCTCACCCCATTCCCCACCACTCCACCACCTCACCCCATTCCCCCCCACTCCACCCCCTCACCCCATTACCCCCAAACTCCACCCCCTCACCCCATTCCCCCCCAACTCCACCCCCTCACCACATTCCCCCCAACTCCACCCCCTCACCCCATTCCCCCCCACTCCACCCCCTCACCCCATTCCCCCCCACTCCACTCCCTCACCCCAGTCCCCTCCATTCCACCCCCTCACCCCATTCCCCCCATTCCACACCCTCACACCATTCCCCCCCACACCACCCTCTCACTCCATTCCCCCCACTCGATCCCCTCATCCCATTCCCCCCCACTCCACCCACTCACCCCATTCCCCCCCATGCACCCTCTCACCACATTCCCGCCACTCCATCCCCTTACCCCATTCCCCCCCCACTCCAACCCCTCACCCCATTCCCCCCACTCCACCCCCTCACCCCATTACCCCCACTCCATCCCCTCACCACATTCCCCCCACTCCACCCCCTCACCCCATTCCCCCCCCACTCCATCCCCTCACCACATTCTCCCCCACCCCACCCTCTCAACCCATTCCCCCCCACTCCACCCCCTCAACCCATCCCTACCACTCCACCCCCTCACCCCATTCCCCCCCACTCCACTCCCTCACCCCATTCTCCTCCATTCCACCCCCTCACCCCATTCCCCCCACTCCACCCCCTCAACCCATCCCTACCACTCCACCCCTCACCCCATTCCCCCTCACTCCACCCCCTCACCCCATTCCCCCTCACTCCACCCCCTCACCCCAATACCCCCACTCCACCCCCTCACCCCATTCCCCCCACTCCACCCCCTCGCCCCATTCCCCCCTCTCCACCCCCTCACCCCATTCTCCCCACTCAAACCCCTCACCCCATTCCCCCCACTCCACCCCCTCACCCCATTCCCCCCCACTCCACCCCCTCACCCCATTCCCCCCCACTCCACTCCCTCACCCCATTCCCCTCCATTCCACCCCCTCACCCCATTCCACCCATTCCACCCCCTCACACCATTCCCCCCCACACCACCCTCTCGCTCCATTCCCCCCACTCGATCCCCTCACCCCATTCCCCCCCACTCCACCCACTCACCCCATTCCCCCCCATGCACCCTCTCACCACATTCCCGCCACTCCATCCCCTTACCCCATTCCCCCCCACTCCAACCCCTCACCCCATTCCCCCCCACACCACCCCCTCACCCCATTGCCCCCCACTCCATCCCCTCACCACATTCCCCCCACTCCACCCCCTCACCCCATTCCCCCCACTCCATCCCCTCACCACATTCTCCCCCACCCCACCCTCTCAACCCATTCCCCCCCACTCCACCCCCTCAACCCATCCCTACCACTCCACCCCCTCACCCCATTCCCCCCCACTCCACTCCCTCACCCCATTCCCCTCCATTCCACCCCCTCACCCCATTCCCCCCACTCCACCCCCTCAACCCATCCCTACCACTCCACCCCCTCACCCCATTCCCCCCCACTCCACTCCCTCACCCCATTCCCCACCACTCCACCCATTCACACCGTTCCCCCCACTCCACCCCCTCACCCGATTCCCCCCACTCCACCCCTCACCCCATTCCCCCTCACTCCACCCCCTCACCCCAATACCCCCACTCCACCCCCTCACCCCATTCCCCCCACTCCACCCCCTCGCCCCATTCCCCCCGCTCCACCCCCACACCCCATTCTCCCCACTCAAACCCCTCACCCCATTCCCCCCACTCCAACCCCTCACCCCATTCCCCCCACTCCACCCCCTCACCCCATTCCCCCCCAGTCCACCACCTCACCCCATTCCCCCCCACTCCACCCCCTCACCCCATTCCCCCCACTCCACCCAATCACCCCATTCTCCCCCACTCCACCCTCTCACCCCATTCCCCCCCACTCCACCCCATCACCCCATTCCCCCAACTCCACCCCCTCACCACATTCCCCCCACTCCACCCCCTCACCTCATTCCCCCCCACTCCACCCCCTCACCCCATTCCCCCCCACTCCACCCCCTCACCCCTTTCCCCCCACTCCAACCCTTCACCCCATTCCCCCGCTCCACCCCCTCACCCCATTCCCCCCACTCCAACCCTTCACCCCATTCACCCACTCCACCCCTCACCCCATTCCCCGCTCCACCCCCTCACCCCATTCCCCCCCACTCCAACCCTTCACCTCATTCCCCCACTCCACCCCTCACCCCATTCCCCACTCCACCCCTCACCCCATTTCCCCCCCACTCCAAACCTTCACCCCATCCCCCCCAACTCCATCCTCTCTCCCCATTCCCCCCCAGTCCACCCTCTGACCCCATTCCCCCCCCCCCCCACTCCACCCCCACACCCCTGTCTAGGTGTCTAACGATACATGCTGTCTTGTGTCATCCAGGACCTGCCGCCGGTCGTCACAGCCCGTCTGGCGTCCCTCGCCCATGACCAGTGCCAGGTCCAGGGGCCCCCAGGGACGCATGCCACGGCGGGGAGGGCAGACGGCAAGGAAGCCCTTCCAGCGACACTGAGACCCAGGACACTGACACACAGAGAACGGACACCCAGGACACTGACACAGAGAGGAGGGCGACCCAGGACACTGACACACAGAGGACGGTGACCCAGGACACTGACGCCCTGAGGACGGTGACCCAGGACACTGACACAGAGAGGAGGGCGACCCAGGACACTGACACACAGACGAGGGCGACCCAGGACACTGACACACAGAGGACGGTGACCCAGGACACTGACACACAGAGGTCGGCGACCCAGGACACTGACACAGAGAGGAGGGCGACCCAGGACACTGACACACAGAGGACGGTGACCCAGGACACTGACACACAGAGGACGACGACCCAGGACACTGACACACAGACGAGGGCGACCCAGGACACTGACACACAGAGGACGGTGACCCAGGACACTGACACACAGAGGACGGCGATCCAGGACACTGACACACAGAGGACGGTGACCCAGGACAGTGACACACAGAGGACGGTGACCCAGGACACTGACACACAGAGGACGACGACCCAGGACACTGACACACAGAGGACGGCGACCCAGGACACTGACACACAGAGGACGGTGACCCAGGACACTGACACACAGAGGACGGTGACCCAGGACACTGACACACAGAGGACGGCGACCCAGGACACTGACACACAGAGGACGGTGACCCAGGACACTGACACACAGAGGACGACGACCCAGGACAGTGACACACAGAGGACGGCAACCCAGGACACTGACACACAGAGGACGGTGACCCAGGACAGTGACACACAGAGGACGGCGACCCAGGACACTGACACACAGAGGACGACGACCCAGGACAGTGACACACAGAGGAGGGCGACACAGGACACTGACACACAGAGGAGGGCGACCCAGGACAGTGACACAGAGGACGGCGACCCAGGACACTGACACACAGAGGACGATGACCCAGGACACTGATACACAGAGGACGGCGACCCAGGACACTGACACACAGTGGACGGCGACCCAGGACAGTGACACAGAGGACGGCGACCCAGGACACTGACACACAGAGGACGATGACCCAGGACACTGATACACAGAGGACGGCGACCCAGGACACTGACACACAGAGGACGGCGACCCAGGACACTGACACACAGAGGACGGCGACCCAGGACAGTGACACACAGAGGACGGCGACCCAGGACACTGACACACAGAGGACGGCGACCCAGGACACTGACACACAGAGGACGGTTACCCAGGGCACTGACACACAGAGGACGACGACCCAGGACAGTGACACACAGAGGACGGCGACCCAGGACACTGACACACAGAGGACGACGACCCAGGACAGTGACACACAGAGGAGGGCGACACAGGACACTGACACACAGAGGAGGGCGACCCAGGACAGTGACACAGAGGACGGCGACCCAGGACACTGACACACAGAGGACGATGACCCAGGACACTGATACACAGAGGACGGCGACCCAGGACACTGACACACAGTGGACGGCGACCCAGGACAGTGACACAGAGGACGGCGACCCAGGACACTGACACACAGAGGACGATGACCCAGGACACTGATACACAGAGGACGGCGACCCAGGACACTGACACACAGAGGACGGCGACCCAGGACACTGACACACAGAGGACGGCGACCCAGGACAGTGACACACAGAGGACGGCGACCCAGGACACTGACACACAGAGGACGGCGACCCAGGACACTGACACACAGAGGACGGTTACCCAGGGCACTGACACACAGAGGACGACGACCCAGGACACTGATACACAGAGGACGGCGACCCAGGACACTGACACACAGAGGAGGGCGACCCAGGATACTGACACACAGAGGACGGTGATCCAGGACGCTGCCACACAGAGGATGGCGACCCAGGACACTGACACACAGAGGTCGGCGACCCAGGACAGTGACACACAGAGACGGCGACCCAGGACACTGACACACAGAGGACGACGACCCAGGACACTGACACACAGAGGACGACGACCCAGGACACTGACACACAGAGGACGGCGACCCAGGACACTGACACACAGAGACGGCAACCCAGGACACTGACACACAGAGACGGCAACCCAGGACACTGACACACAGAGGACGGCGACCCAGGACACTGACACACAGAGACGGCGACCCAGGACACTGACATACAGAGACGGCAACCCAGGACACTGACACACAGAGGACGGCGACCCAGGACACTGACACACAGAGGACGACGACCCAGGACGCTGCCACACAGAGGACGGCGACCCAGGACACTGACACACAGAGGACGGTGACCCAGGACACTGACACACAGAGGTCGGCGACCCAGGACACTGACACACAGAGGACGGCGACCCAGGACAGTGACACACAGAGGATGGTGACCCAGGACACTGACACACAGAGGATGGTGACCCAGGACACTGACACACAGAGGACGGTGACCCAGGACACTGATACACAGAGGACGGCGACCCAGGACACTGACACACAGAGGACGGCGACCCAGGACACTGACACACAGAGGACGGTGACCCAGGACACTGACACACAGAGGACGGCGACCCAGGACACTGACACACAGAGGACGGCAACCCAGGACACTGACACACAGAGGACGGTGACCCAAGACACTGACACACAGAGGACGGTGACCCAGGACACTAACGCAAAGAGGACGGCGACCCAGGACACTGACACACAGAGGACGATGACCCAGGACACTGACACACAGAGGACGGCGACCCAGGACACTGACACACAGACGACGGTGACCCAAGACACTGACACACAGAGGACGGTGACCCAGGACACTGACACACAGACGACGGTGACCCAGGACACTGACACACAGAGGACGGCGACCCAGGACACTGACACACAGAGGACGGTGACCCAGGACACTGACACACAGAGGACGGCGACCCAGGACAGTGACACACAGAGGACGGTGACCCAGGACAGTGATACACAGAGGACGGCGACCCAGGACACTGACACACAGAGGACGGTGACCCAAGACACTGACACACAGAGGACGGCGACCCAGGACACTGACACACAGACGACGGTGACCCAGGACACTGACACACAGAGGACGGCGACCCAGGACACTGACACACAGAGGACGGTGACCCAGGACACTGACACACAGAGGACGGCGACCCAGGACAGTGACACACAGAGGACGGTGACCCAGGACAGTGACACACAGAGGACGGCAACCCAGGACACTGACACACAGAGGATGGTGACCCAGGACACTGACACACAGAGGACGACGACCCAGGACACTGACACACAGAGGACGGTGACCCAGGACACTGACACACAGAGGACGGCGACCCAGGACAGTGACACACAGAGGACGGCGACCCAGGACACTGGCACACAGAGGACGGCGACCCAGGACACTGACACACAGAGGACGGCGACCCAAGACACTGACACACAGAGGACGGCGACCCAGGACACTGACACACAGAGGACGGCGACCCAAGACACTGACACACAGAGGATGGCGACCCAGGACACTGACACACAGAGGACGGTGACCCAGGACACTGATACACAGAGGACGGCGACCCAGGACACTGACACACAGAGGAAGGGGACCCAATACAGTGACACACAGAGGACGACAACCCAGGACACTGGCACACAGAGGACGGCGACCCAGGACACTGACACACAGAGGATGGCGACCCAGGACAGTGACACACAGAGGGCGGCGACCCAGGACAGTGAAACACAGAGGACGACGACCCAGGACACTGATACACAGAGGACGGCGACCCAGGACACTGACACACAGAGGATGGCGACCCAGGACACTGACACACAGAGGATGGCGACCCAGGACACTGACACACAGAGGACGGTGACCCAGGACACTGACACACAGAGGACGGTGACCCAGGACACTGATACACAGAGGACGGCGACCCAGGACACTGACACACAGAGGACGGCGACCCAGGACAGTGACACACAGAGGACAGCGACCCAGGACACTGACACACAGAGGATGATGACCCAGGACACTGACACACAGAGGACGGTGACCCAGGACACTGACACACAGAGGACGGCGACCCAGGACACTGACACACAGAGGATGATGACCCAGGACACTGACACACAGAGGACGACGAGCCAGGACACTGACACACAGAGGACGGCGACCCAGGACACTGACACACAGAGGTCGGCGACCCAGGACACTGACATACAGAGGTCGGCGACCCATGACAGTGACACAGAGAGGTGACGACCCAGGACACTGACACACAGAGGATGGCGACCCAGGACACTGACACAGAGAGGTCGGCGACCCAGGACACTGACACACAGAGGACTGCGACCCAGGACACTGACACACAGAGGACGGTGACCCAGGACACTGACACACAGAGGACGGCGACCCAGGACACTGACACACAGAGGACGGTGACCCAGGACACTGACACACAGAGGTCGACGACCCAGGACACTGACACACAGAGGACGGCGACCCAGGACACTGACACACAGAGAACGGCAACCCAGGACACTGACACACTGAGGACGGCGACCCAGGATACTGACGCACAGAGGACGGTGAGCCAGGACACTGACACACAGAGGACGGTGACCCAGGACACTGACACACAGAGGTCGGCGACCCAGGACACTGACACACAGAGGACGGTGACCCAGGACACTGACACACAGAGGACGGCGACCCAGGACACTGACACACAGAGGTCGGCGACCCAGGACACTGACACACTGAGGACGGCGACCCAGGACACTGACACACAGAGGACGGTGACCCAGGACACTGACACACAGAGGACGGCGACCCAGGACACTGACACACTGAGGACGGCGACCCAGGACACTGACACACTGAGGACGGCGACCCAGGACACTGACACACAGAGGACGGTGACCCAGGACACTGACACACAGAGGACGGCGACCCAGGACACTGACACACTGAGGACGGCGACCCAGGACACTGACACACAGAGGAGGGCGACCCAGGATACTGACACACAGAGGACGGTGATCCAGGACGCTGCCACACAGAGGATGGCGACCCAGGACACTGACACACAGAGGTCGGCGACCCAGGACAGTGACACACAGAGACGGCGACCCAGGACACTGAAACACAGAGGACGGCGACCCAGGACACTGACACACAGAGACGGCAACCCAGGACACTGACACACAGAGACGGCAACCCAGGACACTGACACACAGAGGACGGCGACCCAGGACACTGACACACAGAGACGGCGACCCAGGACACTGACATACAGACACGGCAACCCAGGACACTGACACACAGAGGACGGCGACCCAGGACACTGACACACAGAGGACGACGACCCAGGACACTGACACACAGAGGACGGTGACCCAGGACACTGACACAGAGAGGTCGGCGACCCAGGACGCTGCCACACAGAGGACGGCGACCCAGGACACTGACACACAGAGGACGGTGACCCAGGACACTGACACACAGAGGTCGGCGACCCAGGACACTGACACACAGAGGACGGCGACCCAGGACAGTGACACACAGAGGATGGTGACCCAGGACACTGACACACAGAGGATGGTGACCCAGGACACTGACACACAGAGGACGGTGACCCAGGACACTGATACACAGAGGACGGCGACCCAGGTCACTGACACACAGAGGACGGCGACCCAGGACACTGACACACAGAGGACGGTGACCCAGGACACTGACACACAGAGGACGGCAACCCAGGACACTAACGCAAAGAGGACGGCGACCCAGGACAATGACGCACAGAGGACGGTGACCCAGGACACTGACACACAGAGGACGGCAACCCAGGACACTGACACACAGAGGACGGTGACCCAAGACACTGACACACAGAGGACGGTGACCCAGGACACTAACGCAAAGAGGACGGCGACCCAGCACACTGACACACAGAGGACGATGACCCAGGACACTGACACACAGAGGACGGCGACCCAGGACACTGACACACAGAGGACGGTGACCCAAGACACTGACACACAGAGGACGGTGACCCAGGACACTGACACACAGAGGACGGTGACCCAGGACACTGACACACAGAGGTCGGCGACCCAGGACACTGACACACAGAGGACGGCGACCCAGGACAGTGACACACAGAGGATGGTGACCCAGGACACTGACACACAGAGGATGGTGACCCAGGACACTGACACACAGAGGACGGTGACCCAGGACACTGATACACAGAGGACGGCGACCCAGGACACTGACACACAGAGGACGGCGACCCAGGACACTGACACACAGAGGACGGTGACCCAGGACACTGACACACAGAGGACGGCAACCCAGGACACTAACGCAAAGAGGACGGCGACCCAGGACACTGACGCACAGAGGACGGTGACCCAGGACACTGACACACAGAGGACGGCAACCCAGGACACTGACACACAGAGGACGGTGACCCAAGACACTGACACACAGAGGACGGTGACCCAGGACACTAACGCAAAGAGGACGGCGACCCAGGACACTGACACACAGAGGACGATGACCCAGGACACTGACACACAGAGGACGGCGACCCAGGACACTGACACACAGAGGACGGTGACCCAAGACACTGACACACAGAGGACGGTGACCCAGGACACTGACACACAGACGACGGTGACCCAGGACACTGACACACAGAGGACGGCGACCCAGGACACTGACACACAGAGGACGGTGACCCAGGACACTGACACACAGAGGACGGTGACCCAGGACACTGACACACAGAGGACGGCGACCCAGGACACTGACATACAGAGACGGCAACCCAGGACACTGACACACAGAGGACGGCGACCCAGGACACTGACACACAGAGGACGACGACCCAGGACACTGACACACAGAGGACGGTGACCCAGGACACTGACACAGAGAGGTCGGCGACCCAGGACGCTGCCACACAGAGGACGGCGACCCAGGACACTGACACACAGAGGACGGTGACCCAGGACACTGACACACAGAGGTCGGCGACCCAGGACACTGACACACAGAGGACGGCGACCCAGGACAGTGACACACAGAGGATGGTGACCCAGGACACTGACACACAGAGGATGGTGACCCAGGACACTGACACACAGAGGACGGTGACCCAGGACACTGATACACAGAGGACGGCGACCCAGGACACTGACACACAGAGGACGGCGACCCAGGACACTGACACACAGAGGACGGTGACCCAGGACACTGACACACAGAGGACGGCAACCCAGGACACTAACGCAAAGAGGACGGCGACCCAGGACACTGACGCACAGAGGACGGTGACCCAGGACACTGACACACAGAGGACGGCAACCCAGGACACTGACACACAGAGGACGGTGACCCAAGACACTGACACACAGAGGACGGTGACCCAGGACACTAACGCAAAGAGGACGGCGACCCAGGACACTGACACACAGAGGACGGTGACCCAAGACACTGACACACAGAGGACGGTGACCCAGGACACTGACACACAGAGGACGGTGACCCAGGACACTGACACACAGAGGTCGGCGACCCAGGACACTGACACACAGAGGACGGCGACCCAGGACAGTGACACACAGAGGATGGTGACCCAGGACACTGACACACAGAGGATGGTGACCCAGGACACTGACACACAGAGGACGGTGACCCAGGACACTGATACACAGAGGACGGTGACCCAGGACACTGACACACAGAGGACGGCAACCCAGGACACTAACGCAAAGAGGACGGCGACCCAGGACACTGACGCACAGAGGACGGTGACCCAGGACACTGACACACAGAGGACGGCAACCCAGGACACTGACACACAGAGGACGGTGACCCAAGACACTGACACACAGAGGACGGTGACCCAGGACACTAACGCAAAGAGGACGGCGACCCAGGACACTGACACACAGAGGACGATGACCCAGGACACTGACACACAGAGGACGGCGACCCAGGACACTGACACACAGAGGACGGTGACCCAAGACACTGACACACAGAGGACGGTGACCCAGGACACTGACACACAGACGACGGTGACCCAGGACACTGACACACAGAGGACGGCGACCCAGGACACTGACACACAGAGGACGGTGACCCAGGACACTGACACACAGAGGACGGCAACCCAGGACAGTGACACACAGAGGACGGTGACCCAGGACAGTGATACACAGAGGACGGCGACCCAGGACACTGACACACAGAGGACGGTGACCCAAGACGCTGACACACAGAGGACGGCGACCCAGGACACTGACACACAGACGACGGTGACCCAGGACACTGACACACAGAGGACGGCTACCCAGGACACTGACACACAGAGGACGGTGACCCAGGACACTGACACACAGAGGACGGCGACCCAGGACAGTGACACACAGAGGACGGTGACCCAGGACAGTGACACACAGAGGACGGCAACCCAGGACACTGACACACAGAGGACGACGACCCAGGACACTGACACACAGAGGATGGCGACCCAGGACACTGACACACAGAGCACGGCGACCCAGGACAGTGACACACAGAGGACGGCGACCCAGGACACTGACACACAGAGGACGGCGACCCAGGACAGTGACACACAGAGGACGGCGGCCCAGGACACTGACACACAGAGGATGGTGACCCAGGACACGGACACACAGAGGACGACGACCCAGGACAGTGACACACAGAGGACGGCGACCCAGGACACTGACACACAGAGGACGGCAACCCAGGACAGTGACACACAGAGGACGGTGACCCAGGACAGTGATACACAGAGGACGGCGACCCAGGACACTGACACACAGAGGACGGTGACCCAAGACACTGACACACAGAGGACGGCGACCCAGGACACTGACACACAGACGACGGTGACCCAGGACACTGACACACAGAGGACGGCGACCCAGGACACTGACACACAGAGGACGGTGACCCAGGACACTGACACACAGAGGACGGCGACCCAGGACACTGACACACAGAGGACGGCGACCCAGGACAGTGACACACAGAGGACGGCGGCCCAGGACACTGACACACAGAGGATGGTGACCCAGGACACTGACACACAGAGGACGACGACCCAGGACACTGACACACAGAGGATGGTGACCCAGGACACTGACACACAGAGGACGGCGACCCAGGACACTGACACACAGAGGACGGCGACCCAGGACAGTGACACACAGAGGACGGCGGCCCAGGACACTAACACACAGAGGACGGTGACCCAGGACACTGACACACAGAGGACGGCGACCCAGGACAGTGACACACAGAGGACGGCGACCCAGGACACTGACACACAGAGGACGGCGACCCAGGACAGTGACACACAGAGGACGGCGACCCAGGACACTGACACACAGAGGACGGCGACCCAAGACACTGACACACAGAGGACGGCGACCCAGGACACTGACACACAGAGGACGGCGACCCAAGACACTGACACACAGAGGATGGCGACCCAGGACACTGACACACAGAGGACGGTGACCCAGGACACTGATACACAGAGGACGGCGACCCAGGACACTGACACACAGAGGAAGGGGACCCAATACAGTGACACACAGAGGACGACAACCCAGGACACTGGCACACAGAGGACGGCGACCCAGGACACTGACACACAGAGGATGGCAACCCAGGACAGTGACACACAGAGGACAGCAACCCAGGACACTGACACACAGAGGGCGGCGACCCAGGACAGTGAAACACAGAGGACGACGACCCAGGACACTGATACACAGAGGACGGCGACCCAGGACACTGACACACAGAGGATGGCGACCCAGGACACTGACACACAGAGGATGGCGACCCAGGACACTGACACACAGAGGACGGTGACCCAGGACACTGACACACAGAGGACGGTGACCCAGGACACTGATACACAGAGGACGGCGACCCAGGACACTGACACACAGAGGACGGCGACCCAGGACAGTGACACACAGTGGACAGCGACCCAGGACACTGACACACAGAGGATGATGACCCAGGACACTGACACACAGAGGACGGTGACCCAGGACACTGACACACAGAGGACGGCGACCCAGGACACTGACACACAGAGGATGATGACCCAGGACACTGACACACAGAGGACGGCGAGCCAGGACACTGACACACAGAGGACGGCGACCCAGGACACTGACACACAGAGGTCGGCGACCCATGACAGTGACACAGAGAGGTGACGACCCAGGACACTGACACACAGAGGATGGCGACCCAGGACACTGACACAGAGAGGTCGGCGACCCAGGACACTGACACACAGAGGACTGCGACCCAGGACACTGACACACAGAGGACGGTGACCCAGGACACTGACACACAGAGGACGGCGACCCAGGACACTGACACACAGAGGACGGTGACCCAGGACACTGACACACAGAGGTCGACGACCCAGGACACTGACACACAGAGGACGGCGACCCAGGACACTGACACACAGAGAACGGCAACCCAGGACACTGACACACTGAGGACGGCGACCCAGGACACTGACGCACAGAGGACGGTGACCCAGGACACTGACACACAGAGGACGGTGACCCAGGACACTGACACACAGAGGTCGGCGACCCAGGACACTGACACACAGAGGACGGTGACCCAGGACACTGACACACAGAGGACGGCGACCCAGGACACTGACACACAGAGGTCGGCGACCCAGGACACTGACACACTGAGGACGGCGACCCAGGACACTGACACACAGAGGACGGTGACCCAGGACACTGACACACAGAGGACGGCGACCCAGGACACTGACACACTGAGGACGGCGACCCAGGACACTGACACACTGAGGACGGTGACCCAGGACACTGACACACAGAGGACGGCGACCCAGGACACTGACACACAGAGACGGCGACCCAGGACACTGACATACAGAGACGGCAACCCAGGACACTGACACACAGAGGACGGCGACCCAGGACACTGACACACAGAGGACGACGACCCAGGACACTGACACACAGAGGACGGTGACCCAGGACACTGACACAGAGAGGTCGGCGACCCAGGACGCTGCCACAAAGAGGACGGCGACCCAGGACACTGACACACAGAGGACGGTGACCCAGGACACTGACACACAGAGGTCGGCGACCCAGGACACTGACACACAGAGGACGGCGACCCAGGACACTGACACACAGAGGACGGCAACCCAGGACACTAACGCAAAGAGGACGGCGACCCAGGACACTGACGCACAGAGGACGGTGACCCAGGACACTGACACACAGAGGACGGCAACCCAGGCCACTGACACACAGAGGACGATGACCCAGGACACTGACACACAGAGGACGGCGACCCAGGACACTGACACACAGAGGACGGCGACCCAGGACACTGACACACAGAGGACGGCGACCCAGGACAGTGACACACAGAGGACGGTGACCCAGGACAGTGATACACAGAGGACGGCGACCCAGGACACTGACACACAGAGGACGGTGACCCAAGACACTGACACACAGAGGACGGCGACCCAGGACACTGACACACAGAGGACGGCGACCCAGGACACTGACACACAGACGACGGTGACCCAGGACACTGACACACAGAGGACGGTGACCCAGGACACTGACACACAGAGGACGGTGACCCAGGACACTGACACACAGAGGACGGTGACCCAGGACAGTGACACACAGAGGACGGTGACCCAGGACAGTGACACACAGAGGACGGCAACCCAGGACACTGACACACAGAGGACGACGACCCAGGACACTGACACACAGAGGATGGCGACCCAGGACACTGACACACAGAGCACGGCGACCCAGGACAGTGACACACAGAGGACGGCGACCCAGGACACTGACACACAGAGGACGGCGACCCAGGACAGTGACACACAGAGGACGGTGACCCAGGACACTGACACACAGAGGACGGCGACCCAGGACACTGACACACAGAGGACGGCGACCCAGGACACTGACACACAGAGGTCGGCGACCCAGGACACTGACACACAGAGGACGGCGACCCAGGACAGTGACACACAGAGGACGGCGGCCCAGGACACTGACACACAGAGGACGGTGACCCAGGACACTGACACACAGAGGACGGCGACCCAGGACAGTGACACACAGAGGACGGCGACCCAGGACACTGGCACACAGAGGACGGCGACCCAGGACACTGACACACAGAGGACGGCGACCCAAGACACTGACACACAGAGGACGGCGACCCAGGACACTGACACACAGAGGACGGCGACCCAAGACACTGACACACAGAGGATGGCGACCCAGGACACTGACACACAGAGGACGGTGACCCAGGACACTGATACACAGAGGACGGCGACCCAGGACACTGACACACAGAGGAAGGGGACCCAATACAGTGACACACAGAGGACGACAACCCAGGACACTGGCACACAGAGGACGGCGACCCAGGACACTGACACACAGAGGATGGCGACCCAGGACAGTGACACACAGAGGACAGCAACCCAGGACACTGACACACAGAGGGCGGCGACCCAGGACAGTGAAACACAGAGGACGACGACCCAGGACACTGATACACAGAGGACGGCGACCCAGGACACTGACACACAGAGGATGGCGACCCAGGACACTGACACACAGAGGATGGCGACCCAGGACACTGACACACAGAGGACGGTGACCCAGGACACTGACACACAGAGGACGGTGACCCAGGACACTGATACACAGAGGACGGCGACCCAGGACACTGACACACAGAGGACGGCGACCCAGGACAGTGACACACAGAGGACAGCGACCCAGGACACTGACACACAGAGGATGATGACCCAGGACACTGACACACAGAGGACGGTGACCCAGGACACTGACACACAGAGGACGGCGACCCAGGACACTGACACACAGAGGATGATGACCCAGGACACTGACACACAGAGGACGGCGAGCCAGGACACTGACACACAGAGGACGGCGACCCAGGACACTGACACACAGAGGTCGGCGACCCATGACAGTGACACAGAGAGGTGGCGACCCAGGACACTGACACACAGAGGATGGCGACCCAGGACACTGACACACAGAGGACGGCGACCCAGGACACTGACACACTGAGGACGGTGACCCAGGACACTGACACACAGAGGACGGCGACCCAGGACACTGACACACAGAGGACGACGACCCAGGACACTGACACACAGAGGACGGTGACCCAGGACACTGACACACAGAGGACGGCGACCCAGGACACTGACACACTGAGGACGGCGACCCAGGACACTGACACACTGAGGACGGTGACCCAGGACACTGACACACAGAGGACGGCGACCCAGGACACTGACACACAGAGGACGGCGACCCAGGACACTGACACACAGAGGACGGCGACCCAGGACACTGACACACAGAGGACGGCGACCCAGGACACTGACACACAGAGGACGGCGACCCAGTGTCATATTGACGGTGCTACACCCAGCAACCAGCTGCCGCCAGACGGTTCCCGGGTTCCTGGAGTTTCCAGACCTACCCACAGATCCGATGCAGTCAGACACCCAGGGACTAGACAACGGGATGACGGCCGGCTTCCAGCAGCTGCAGACGCAGGTGGAGGAGTCCATCTGTGTCCAGGAGCAGGGAGTGGTGCCGGTCAAGGCTGCCTCCCAGGCCGACACTATACGGGTGGCGGCCATGGGTCAGGTTATGCAAGGCGTGGTGCTTCATGTGCAGGGTTGCTCCACGCCATCCAGCACGCCTGCGGAGCAGCCTGGCCATCAAAGCTGGGCTGCCCCAGGAAACGAGCACCAACGGGAAGCCAAGTCGCAGGGCAGGAGTCTCAGCAGTCTGCCTCCACTCCTGCTGTACCGTCTGGGAAGGCACAGAAACATAGTGGTAGGGCCCATAAGGCCAGGAAGTTAGACAGCTAGTAAGTTGGCACGGGTGCAGGGCACAGTTTAGTTATAGGGGCTAGGGCACATGTATGTAACTGTGGTAGTCTGTATTAAGGGTATTACGGTACCTATGTTGGAGGTACCTCGTATTAGAGGTTCCTTAGTAGAGCTCTGCCTGCTGGTCCCGCCCAGCAGGCCGGAGTATAAAGGTCTGTGCTTCCCCTGGCTGCAGCCATTCTGATACTGTGCTGCTGGGGAAGCATCTGGTGTAATTAAGCCTTCAATTGCTCTACAATCTCGCTTCTGCGGTAATTGATCGTGCATCAATTTATTACACCAGATTTTAAAGAATGGAGCTCCACATCAAGCCGGAGTGTCTACAACTCAGCCCCACGCGGCAAACTCAGCGGCTACTTTTAAACACTGGCAGGCGTGTTTCAACAGCTACATCAGGACGGCCACGACTCCACCCTCGGAGGACCAGAAACTGCAGATTCGCTACTCGAGGGTGAGCCCAGAAACCTTTACGCTCATCGAGGACGCGGCTGACTTCAAGGACGCTATGACTCTGTTGAAAGGACACTATATTCGCCCAGTGAATCAGGTATACGCCCGACATCTTCTGGCCACCAGACAACAAATTCCGGGGGAATCGCTGGATGACTTCTACCGCGCATTATTAGTCCTTGGTAGGAACTGTAACTGCCAGCAGGTTTCGGCTAGCGACCACACCAAACTTTTAATCCGGGACGTTTTGTTACTGGCATGCTGTCCACGCAGATCCGGCAATGGCTGCGAGAAGGGGATACGCTGGGTCTCGGGGATGCACGGAAACTCACGAGCTCTTTAGAAGTTGCTGCCCGTAATGCCCAGGCGTTTGCCCCCCACCGCGCGTGGACAGCGTGCACCCCATCTGCGGCCAACTCTAACGCATCCCCCAATTCGCCACAAGCTTGTGCCGCGCGGCAGCCAGTCAACCCGGGGGGCCCAGATGCTACTTTTGCGGGCAAGCCAAACACCCCCGGCAACACTGCATGGCCCGATCCGCAACGTGCAAGGGCTGCAGTAAAAAGGGGCACTTCATGGTGGTATGCCAGGCCCGGTCGGTCGCCGCTGTCTCCGCAGGCGACCCGGGCCCGTCGCCATCCCCCTACCCGCAAGCCACGTGTGGTTCGCCATCTTGCCCACCGCTGGCCATGTGCGATTCATGGGCGCCGCCATCTTGGATGACGTCTCAGGACCCTGACTCGGATGGCCGTGTATCGCCTGATGAGACCTCCCAGCATCTGCCGCAACTCGCCTCGTTTACATTGGACCAGTCAGGGCCCCGAAATCTCGCGGCCGCAACGGCGATGGTACACATCAATGGGCACAAGACGTCCTGCCTGTTCGACTCTGGGAGCACGGAGAGCTTTATTCACCCCACTACGGTAAGGCGCTGCTCCCTCGCGATACACCCTGTTAAACAAAAAATCTCCCTGGCCTCCGGGTCCCACTCTGTGGAAATTCGAGGGTACTGTATAGCAAATCTCACCGTCCATGGCTTAGAGTTTAGCAACTTCCGGCTCTACTTCCTCCCTCACCTCTGCGCTGCCGCACTCCTGGGCTTGGACTTCCAATGCAACCTCCAGAGTTTAACCTTTAAATTTGGCGGCCCTATACCCCCCCTCACTGTCTGCAGCCTCACGACACTCAAGGTCGACCCACCTTCCCTGTTTGCGAACTTTCCCCGGATTGCAAATCCGTCGCCACCAGGAGCAGATGGTACAGTGCGCAGGACCGGATCTTTATCAGGTCGGAAGTCCAAAGGTTACTGAAGGAAGGCATTATCGAGGCTAGCAACAGCCCCTGGAGAGGTCAAGTGGTGGTTGGAAAGATCGGGGAGAAGCACAGGATGGTCATTGATTATAGTCAGACCATTAACGTATACGCAGCTCGACGCGTACCCTCTCCCCCGCATATCTGATTTGGTCAATCAGATTGCACAATACAAGCTCTTTTCCGCTGTGGACCTCAAATCCGCCTACCACCAGTTCCCCATTCGCCCGGACGACCGCAAGTACACTGCATTCGAAGCAGATGGGCGGCTCTAGCATTTCCTTAGGGTTCCCTTCGGTGTCACTAATGGGGTCTCGGTCTTCCAACGGGAGATGGACCAAATGGTCGACTGGTACGGTTTGCAGGCCACGTTTCCGTACCTAGACAACGTCACCATCTGCGGCCACGATCAGCAGGACCACGACACCAACCTCTGCAAATTCCTCCATTCCGCCAAACTCCTTAACCTGACTTATAACAAGAAGAAATGCGTATTTAGCACCGATCGCCTAGCCATCCTTGGCTACCTGGTGCACAATGGAGTAATAGGCCCCGACCCCGAATGCATGCGCCCCCTCATGGAATTTCCCCTCCCCCACTGCCCCAAGGCCCTGAAACGATGACTGGGTTTTTTTTCATATTACGCTCAGTGGGTCCCCAACTATGCGGACAAGGTCCGCCCACTAATTCAATCCACGGCCTTCCCCCTGTCGGCAGAGGCCCGCCAGGCCTTCAGTCGCATAAAGGCAGACATCGCAAAGGCCACGATGCATGCTGTCAATGAGCCCCTCCCCTTTTAGGTCGAGAGCGACGCATCAGACGTAGCTCTGGCTGCCACCCTCAACCAGGCGGGCAGGCCCGTAGCTTTCTTTACCCGCACCCTCCATGCCTCCGAAATCCGTCATTCCTCCGTCGAAAAGGAGGCCCAGGCCATCGTAGAAACTATGCGGCATTGGAGGCACTACCTGGCCGGCAGGAGATTCACGCTCCTCACTGACCAATGGTCGGTAGCTTTCATGTTCAATAATACACAGCGGGGCAAGCTCAAAAACGATAAGATCTTACCGTGGAGGATCGAACTCACCACCAACAACTATGAGATCTTGTATCGTCCCGGGAAGCTCAACGAGCCTCCTGATGCCCTATCCCGCGGCACATGTGCCAGCGCACAAGTGGACCGACTCAGGACCCTACACGATGACTTCTGTCACCCGGGGGTCATACGTTTCTTTCACTTCATCAAAATCCGCAACCTGCCCTATTCCATCCTGTTCGGTTTCCCCACCTACATCCACAGCGATAGGGGGTCCCCCGTCATGAGCGACAAGCTGCGTCAATTCCTGCTCAGCAAGGGCATTGCCTCAAGCAGGACGACCAGTTACAACCCCCAGGGAAACGGGCAGGTGGAGATGGAGAACGGGACAGTCTGGAAGGCCGTCCTACTGGCCCTACGGGTTAGAAATCTCCCGGTCTCCCGCTGGCAGGAGGTCCTCCCCGATGCACTCCACTCCATACGATCACTCCTGTGTACCATGACCAACAAAACACCTCATGAATGTCTCCTTGTCTTCCCTAGGAAGTCCTCCTCCGGGACCTCGCTCCCAACCTGGCTGGCAGCTCCCGGACCCGTCCTGCTCCTCAAACACGCGCAGACTCACAAATCGGACCCATTGGTCGAGAGGGTCCACCTTCTCCATACTAGCCTGCAGTACGCCTACGTGGCGTACCCCGACGGCCGACAAGACACGGTCTCCCTCTGGGATCTGACACCCGCTGGATCCCCACGCACGGCCCCCTCACCAACCCCACCCACCCTCCCACCAGCGCACATCACCGCAGTCCCCTTCCCAGGAGGATCTGTCCTCCCACTGGTCCCACCCGGGGGTGATGAAGCTGAGGACGACACGGATGCCCGAGCCGGCACCTGCATCACTGCCGAGACTGCGACGATCACAGAGGACAAGGCCCCCGATCGACTGATAGCTTCAGTATAATCGTTAAATGTAACTGTAAATAACTGAAACTTGTGTAACTGTAAATACTGTACCACCAACTGGTACCGTCATGATAACTACCACTGTACAATGCCTTGCCACCACCCCCGGCGGACCCTTTTTTTAACAGGGGGTGAATGTGGTAGTCTGTATTAAGGGTATTACGGTACCTATGTTGGAGGTACCTCGTATTAGGGGTTCCTTAGTAGAGCTCTGCCTGCTGGTCCTGCCCAGCAGGCCGGAGTATAAAGGTCTGTGCTTCCCCTGGCTGCAGCCATTCTGATACTGCGCTGCTGGGGAAGCATCTGGTGTAATTAAGCCTTCAATTGCTCTACAATCTCGCTTCTGCGGAAATTGATCGTGCATCAGTAATCTTTCTAATTGAACTCACTGTTACACCAATGCAAGCTTCTATGCTATACCTGATGTCTGTGGGGTCGGTTGGGGGACTGAGTGCCACTGTGGTCGAGGGGCGATGGAACATTAAGCCCAGGTGGGTGGGTGTAATCCCACTCCCCCCCCCCCCCCCACCCCCCCAGACGTCCACGCCACCCCGTCGCCACCGATTCAACATGGCCATGTGGTGGAGTGTCCGGCACACATATAGGGACCACCTATATAGGTGGGTGCAAATGTGGCCATGAGTCAGACAGTGTCTAACGATTTGGAGCTGACAGCTCATCGCAGAGCTGATGACATCGATCACACCCGCTTCCAAAAGCAATCGTGTGAACCCAGCCCGTTGTGCTGCAGGTGGATGTGTAGTGGAGGGGTGTTGTGCATGTGGTCGTGTGGGAGCTAAGTGTGGTGGGTGGTGTGGGAGGTGGCGGAGCGGGGTGGTGAGGTGGTGCGGTACAGTGGTGCCAGTGCCCCTGCTCAGCGAGCCCCTACCCCCCTAACTGGTGAAACGTGCTCGCTGGCCAAGCCGGAGATGACGTGCAGCCTCGCGTCCATATCCAGCCCCCATGTTGCATCAATTGCCCATATCGCGTTGATTGCCCCCCTCCTCCCCATCTGGAGAGGCAGCCCCTTCCTCGGGCTTGCCCTCTGCCTCCTCCTCCTCCTCCGGCACATCGCCCCCCTGCTGCGCTATATTGTGGAGGACGCAGCAGACCACAACGATGCGGCCGACCCTCTCCGACTGGTACTGGAGTGCACCTCCTGAAATGCATCTTCAGCAGCCCAAAGCACCTCTCGATCACGCCCCTGGTTGCTGCATGGGCCTCATTGTAGCGGTTCTCCGCGTCCGTCTGTAGCCTCCGTATAGGCGTCAAGATCCACGACCGCAACAGGTAACCCTTGTCACCCAGCAACCAGCCCCTCAGCCGGGGCGGGGGGGGGGGCGGCGTCCCTCGAACATGGCGGGGATGAATGATTGTGCCAGGATAAATGCGTCCCGTACACTGCCCTGTTACCGGGCACAGACGTGCAGGATCTTCATTTGCTGGTCACAGACCACCTGAATGTTCATGGAGTGGGTCCCCTTCCTGTTCTCCGCTGGTGGCAGCATGGTGACGTGCACCCCATCGATCGCCCCCTGTAACATGGGTATCCTGGCTTTAGCAGCGAATCCCGCTGCCCGGGCATCCTGGTGGGCGCGGTCCACAGGGAACTGGATGTAGCGGTCCGCGATGTCATACAGGGCGTCAGTCACTGCGCGGATGCACCGGTGCGCCGATGGCTGGGAGATGCCGGACAGGTCCCCACTCGGCGACTGGAACGATCCCGTGGCATAGAAGTTCATTGCAACCGTCACCTTGACGGCCACTGGGAGAGCATGTCCTCCCCCTGTGCCACATGGTGCCATGTGTGCCATCAGGTGGCAGATGTGGGTGACGGTTTCCCGGCTCATCCGGAGTCTCCTCCTGTATGCCCTGTCCGGCAGGTCCTCGAAGGACATGCGGCGCCGGTAGACACGTAGCCTCATCGGGCGCCTCCGCTACCTTGGCACCACCACTTCCTCCTCCTCCTCCTTTTGCTCCTCATCCACATTGGTATCCTCATCCTGTGCCTTGCCCTCGTTGTTGTCGTCCTCCTGCGCCTGTCTGGCGGGCGACCCTGCAGCCTGAGTGGGTGCCACCTGGCCTGCCGCAGCCTGTCCCTGTGCTGCAGCCCGTCCCTCTGCTGCAGCCCGTCCCTCTGCTGCAGCCCGTCCCTCTGCTGCAGCCCGTCCCTCTGCTGCAGCCCGACCCTCTGCTGCAGCCCGTCCCTCTGCTGCAGCCCGTCCCTCTGCTGCAGCCCGTCCCTCTGCTGCAGCCCGTCCCTCTGCTGCAGCCCGTCCCTCTGCTGCAGCCCGTCCCTCTGCTGCAACCCGTCCCTCTGCTGCAGCCCGTCCCTCTGCTGCAGCCCGTCCTCTGCTGCAGCCCGTCCCTGTGCTGCAGCCCGTCCCTCTGCTGCAGCCCGTCCCTCTGCTGCAGCCCGTCCCTCTGCTGCAACCCGTCCCTCTGCTGCAGCCCGTCCCTCTGCTGCGGTTGCCGCTGCCGCAGCCCGTCCCTCTGCTGCGGTTGCCGCTGCCGCAGCCCGTCCCTTTGCTGCAGCCCGTCCCTCTGCTGCAGCCCGTCCTTCTGCTGCGGTCACCACTGCCGCAGCCTCTCTGAGCCGCCTGCGCTGACACTGCCACAGGGCTGCATGCAGGGCAGCCGATCCCGCCACGGCGGCCAACATAGCTGGCTGGTACCCAAACATTATGATCTGCAGGGGGTAGTGGGATACAACATGTTTAACGATGGCGCATGGCCCCCTCTACAGCAGGTGCCATGGGCTACTTGTCTGCCCCGGTTGGCTGATTGCACCACAGCCACACATGCACCCAGACCCCTGCCCACACCCTCTGTGCTCCGCCCACTATTGCCCGTCCCTCCTGCTAGCGCCACAATTGGATGGAACTGCCCATCCGGGCCGCAGAATCCCCGTGAGCCCGGAGGATCGATGAACGGACTCCCTCGGGCGATTCTCTGAGCAGCACGGCGGCGATCACGATCAAGCCGTTTTCGCTGGTTGTGAGAATCGCGAAACGGTGTCGGACCGGCGTCGCGCGAAAATCCATCGCGATTTCTGATTCTCCGAACTGGCTCGGCCTGAGAGAATCCGCCCCCTGTTCTCAGAGGTAGAATTTAGCAGAGTTGACAAACCACAGAAATGAACAGGATAGTAGTACTGTCACCACATTCCATTATTGTCACCATGATAACAAGTGGTTACCATGTGGGCATTTTACAGAAGTGTTAGCTTTGCCATTGAACCTAACTGTGATTTGTGACTATATAAGGCTCTGGTCAGACTCCATTTGGAGTATTGTGAGCAGTTTTAGGCTCCATACCTATGGAAGGATGTGCTGGCCTTGGAAAGGGTCCAGATGAGGTTCACAGGAATGATCCCTGGAGTGAAGAACTTGTCGTATGAGGAACGGTTGAGGACTCTGCGTCTGTACTCGTTGGTTTAGAAGGATGAGGGGGGATATTAGTGAAACTTACAGGATACTGTGTGGCCTGGATAGAGTGAACGTGGAGAGGATGTTTCCACTTGTAGGAAAAACTAGAAGCAGAGGGCACAATCTCAGACTATAGGGACGATCCTTTAAAACAGAGATGGGGAGGAATTTCTTCAGCCAGAGGGTGGTGAATCTGTGGAACTCTTTGTCACGAAGGCTATGGAGGCCAAATCACTGAGTGATTTAAAGACAGAGATAAATAGGTTCTTGATTAATAAGGGGATCAGGGGTTATGGGGAGAAGGCAGGAGAATGGGGATGAGAAAAATATCAGCCATGATTGAATGGCAGAGCAGACTCGATGGGCCGAGTGGCCTAATTCTGCTCCTATGTCTTATCCTCTTATGGTGACAAGCCAAACAAGTGATTTTGTTCCTTGCTAGCATGAAAGAACTTTCCCCATCCACAGAGATCGCATTATGACCAGCTAAACAATTGAGATACATGACAGATGCATAATAAAAAATAGCATCATTGCTACAGAATCTGGGGCACAGTAAATTTTGCAGAAGATTATCATTAGCAGTTCAGCAATAAAAATATTCTAACAAAGACTGTCAGGAAAACTGTTGGAAATAAAATAATCGTGATTAATTGGAGAGGGAACGCATAGAGTTAACAGGCTGAATTGTGCCGGGTGGGTTGCGATTTGATGTTGGCCTAAATTCTGGGTCAGGAACGTGTCATGACGCTGGTCACGAACTTCCCGGAGGTGGCAATTAAGATGCTATCTTCTCGAGCCTCGTTCAATTCAGGAAGGTAAGTGGGCCAAGGAAATTGAGGACCATTTGGGCGGCCTGTGGTGATGTCTGGCCAACAGCCCACTAAGGGAGGTGAACACTGCTGGAGAAGAGAGAGACCTAGAGTTACCTCAAAATGGAGGCACTCACAAAGGCCTTCCTTTTTAAAATAAATTTAGGGTACCCAATTCATTTTTTCTAATTAAGGGCAATTTAGCGTGGCCAGTCCACCTACCCAGCACATCTTTGGGTTGTGGGGGCGAAACCCACGCAGACATGGGGAGAATGTGCAAACTCCACACGGGCAGTGACCCAGAACCGGGATCGAACCTGGGACCTCGGTGCCGTGAGGCAGCAATGCTAACCACTGCGCCAACCTGCTGCCCATCATGGCCTTCCTTTTAAAATGTAAGAAGGCTCTGTACCATGAGGGACCCCAGGATGGAGAGATAACTCTTCGGAAGAATACCACTTTTATTATGTAGCTGTCATGTATTTCAGCCCCTGAGAGCCTTTTGCCCCTCTGATGCAGCCACATAATCAGCCCACATTGGCTCACTGACCACATGGTGGCCGGCTACCTCCCAGGAGCTGGCGGGTTCTGTATTTGAAAGGGAGGACCAGAGGACTGCCATCTTTGGAAAATTGCCACTCAACAGGACCTCAATTGTCCTAATTGACTGCCCGCTACCCTGGAGGGGGCTGCTGACATTGTCCCCAGCCCATCCCTGGAAAATACCCCGGAGGTGGGAAGGGATCTGTCTTAACGGGGGCTTCCCACAATTTGTTTTGGCCACTCTACCTTCTAACCCATTCCCACAGGGTCTGATGAAAAGGACAAAGATTTAAAGTGTTAATTCTGTTTCTCTCTCCACAGATACTACCAGACCTACCGACTATTTCCAGCATTCTTCATTTTTATTTCAGATTTCTAACAGACACAGTATTTTGTTTTTGAACTATTATTCATACCATGCTTGGAAAGGGTGGAGGTGCTTGGTTTGTCAGAGTGACTGGCTTTCTTGATGATTTTATAGTGAGGTTTCTTGCACTAAGCTGTGTCCTCATTGTGACTTAATGTTGCTGGAGTATGATTCACTGATGTTTACTGTTCAACTACTTCCAGTTGAATGTTGTCATCCAATATAGACGTGTTATTGGTTCACCTGATTGCTCGGTTGCTTCAAAGTATCATATAACTGGGCAAGCCAGACCACAAAGTCCCAGAATCAATTATCAGTCTGTTGAATTCGCTGGGATAACAATCAGTCTGTGTAACAATTATCAGTCAATGTTGAATTCGCTGGGGTAACAATTATCAGTCTGTGTAACAATTATCAGTCTGTGTTGAATTTGCTGGGGTAACAATTATCAGTCTGTGTAACAATTATCAGTCTGTGTTGAATTTGCTGGGGTAACAATTATCAGTCTGTGTAACAATTGGATTGGATTGGATTGGATTTGTTTATTGTCACTTTTACTGAGGTACAGTGAAAAGTATTTTTCTGTGAGCAGCTCAACAGATCATTAAGTACATGGGAAGAAAAGGGAAGAAAAGAAAATACATAATAGGGCAACACAAGGTATACAATGTAACTACATAAGCATCGGCATCGGATGAAGTATACAGGGTGTAGTGTTAATGAGGTCAGTCCATAAGAGGGTCGTTTAGGAGTCTGGTAATAGCGGGGAAGAAGCTGTTTTTGTGTCTGTTCGTGCGTGTTCTCAGACTTTTGTATCTCCTGCCCGATGGAAGAAGTTATCAGTCTGTGTTAAATTATCAATTATCAGTCTGTGTTGAATTAGCTGGAGTAACAATTATCGGTCTGTGTAACAATTATCAGTCTGTGTTGAATTCGCTGGGGTAACAATTGTCAGTCTGTGTTGAATTTGCTGGGGTAGCAATTATCAGCCTGTGTTGAATTTGCCTGGGTAATAATTATCAGTCTGTGTAACAATTATCAGTCTGTGTTGAATTTCCTGGGGTAACAATTATCAGCTAGTGTTGATTTAGCTGGGGTAACAATTATCAGTCTGTAACAATTATCAGTCTGTGTTGATTTAGCTGGGGTAACAATTATCAGTCTGTGCAACAATTATCAGTCTGTGTTGATTTAGCTAGGGTAATAATTATCAGTCTGTGTTGATTTAGCTAGGGTAATAATTATCAGTCTGTGTTGAATTCGCTGGGGTAACAATTATCAGTCTATGTAACAATTATCAGTCTGTATTGATTTAGCTGGGGTAACATTTATCTGTCCGTGTAACAATTATCAGTCTGTGTTGAATTAGCTGGGGTAGCAATTATCAGTCTATGTAACAATTATCAGTCTGTGTTGAATTTAGGGTAACAATTATCAGTCTGTGTTGAATTTGCTGGGGTAACAATTATCAGTCTGTGTAACAATTATCAGTCTGTGTAACATTATCAGTCTGTGTTGAATTAGCTGGGGTAACAATTATCAGTCTGTGTAACAATTATCAGTCTGTGTTGACTTAGCTAGGGTAATAATTATCAGTCTGTGTAACATTATCAGTCTGTGTTGAATTAGCTGGGGTAATAATTATCAGTCTGTGTAACAATTATCAGTCTGTGTAACATTATCAGTCTGTGTTGAATTAGCTAGGGTAATAATTATCAGTCTGTGTAACAATTATCAGTCTGTGTTGATTTAGCTGGGGTAACAATTATCTGTCTGAGGAACAATTATCAGTCTGTGTTGATTTAGCTGGGGTAACAATTCTCAGTCTGTGTAACAATTCTCAGTCTGTGTTTATTTAGTTGAGGTAACAATATGAGTCTCCGGTGCACCAGAGAAGGAAGGGGAAAATCCACCTGAGATTTATCTCCTATCGCTATCCAATGACCTCAGATGGAAAGTAAGTCTGTGTGAACATCATAGAAGGATATAGGAACATAACAAACAGGAGCTGGGGAAGGCTACATGACCCTTAGAACCTGCTCCTCCACCCAATGAGATCATGGCTGACTCAGCTCCTTTCTCACCCTATTCCCCATGAACCACTTTAGAATCCAACAAGATCAGGCTCTGCCCTGATGTCCCACATGATTAAATAACCTACTGACATCCACCATGTAGGTGAACACATGAAGAAATCCCTTTGGGATATGTAGAGAAAAGCAGGGCGGCGTGGCGGCGCAGTGGTTAGCACTGCTGCCTACTGAGCTGAGAACCCGGGTTTGATCCTGGCCCAGGTCACTATCTGTGTGGAGTTTGCACATTCTCCCCGTGTCTGCATGGATTTCACCCCCACAACCCGAAGATGTGCAGGTTAGGTAGATTGGTGACACTAAATTCCCCTTCATTGAAAAAGAAAAGAATAATTGGGTACTCTAACTTTATTTTTTAGAAATAGGTTGAGGAATGCACCCAACAACCACACAGCCCTACATACCCCAGCATAGGTCAGCACCTTCAGGAGAAGAGAAACATTAAATTAGAGGTGTTCGGGAAGAAAAAGAAGTGCGATTAGTTGAAAATTGTGCTCACCTGTTGCTGATATTGTGTTGACCATCATACGCTAAATGAGTCTCTGGGGACCGCCCATGTCTTTCTTCTTTCAGTCCAGTTGTTTGTATCTGTTCTTTTAATTGTTAAAATGTATACATTAATTAATCAATCAAACTATTATTTCTCTTAATAAACTGCACAGCAATAACTGGGAGTTGAAAATAGATTTGATTTTGAATGGTGACCTAGTAAGAAACACTATTATTATAAATAAGAACCCACTTCTTCTGCTCAGCACAAATGCCAATGAAATTGCTGCTGGATCTAACTTCCATCTAGCAGATAGTGGCTCCTGACCAGTTTCTGGGTCACAGTCATTTATTTAATAGCTACCCGCCTCTGGGCAGCGGGAAGGTAGAATTTGATTTTCAAATTGCTCCAAATGGCAAGGCAGGGGCGATAAAATGATCTGTCCATGATCGATTCAATTGTTTGGGGGGAATTGAAGAATGAGGGGCGAGATTCTCAGAGAATCGCCGGGGCCTGGCGTGAATCCCGCCCCCGCCGGTTGCCGAATTCTCCGGCACCGGTTATTCGGCGGGGGCGGGAATCGGGGCGCGCCGGTTGGGCCGAAGTCCCGCTGCTGGAATGCCTGTCCCGCCAGCGTGGATTAAACCACCTCTCTAACCGGCGGGACAAGGCGGCGCGGGCGGGCTCTGGGGTCCTGGGGGGGGCGCGGGGCGATCTGGCCCCGGGGGGGTGCCCCCACGGTGGCCTGGCCCACGATCGGGGCCCACCGATCCGCGGGCGGGCCTGTGCCGTGGGGGCACTCTTTTCCTTCCGCCTTCGCCACGGTCTCCACCATGGCGGAGGCGGAAGAGACCCCCTCCACTGCGCATGCGCGTGGATACCGTGAGCGGCCGCTGACGCTCCCGCGCATGCGCCGCCCGGCAATGTCAGTTTCACGCCAGCTGGCGGGGCACCAAAGGCCTTTCCCGCCAGCTGGCGGGGCGGAAATCAGTCCGGCGCGGGCCTAGCCCCTCAAGGTTAGGGCTCGGCCGCTCAAGGGGCGGAGGATTCCGCACCTTTGGGGCGGCGCGATGCCCGACTGATTTGCACCGTTTTGGGCGCCTGTCGGCGGACATCGCGCCGTTTACGGAGAATTTCGCCCTAGATCCTTCTCTCCATTATCCATAGCAACATCAGCCCCCAGAAATCCTTGCCCCCAGCATTGTGAAGGCACAAATGATGGGACTTGCATCTTATGGTGTGTTGCCATTATTTCCTCTGGTCAAAATGGCCTTCACATTAACTGACAGGTGGGAGAGGGCCGTGAAATCCGTGCACTATTATCCTCACCTGCTGAGGGGGAGGGAGGATGCTTCATGAACATATTTAAATTAATCCCACACAATGCATTTGGGGGTATGACATGCATTTACTGCTAGTGCACACAGTCCCAGCCATCAGGAAACTCAACTGCTTAAGGGAGCTGACAGCTGCTGCTCCGCAAGGTAAGTGCGTCTTTCAGTACTCTTTGTGCTCCAGCATTGGAGCAACATTGCTTTCCCCAGCCCCTCAGAAAGCTTTTCGGCCTCCTCTAGCCCTGATCACCAATAAGATTGTAAAAGATAATAAATTACGAGCAGGAGTAGGTCATTTGGCCCCTTGAGCCTGATCCACTATTCAATAAGATAATGGCTGATTGGATTGTGGCTTTTCTCCACATTCCTGCCTGTCCCCCATAAACCTCAACTTCCTTGTTGATCAACCATGGGGGTCACTTGATGGGAGCATGGGAGTGGCTGCATTTTCAGGGGCTCCGGCTCTTACCACCTTTTCTTGGGATGCATGGTGTGGGCTATATCCCGATAAATGTTTGGTCGATATCCTGACAAGAAAGAGCCAAGACAGAATACTAAAATCCTTGTTTGTCTGTGGCGGCTGGAGTAGGCTGGGTTGGGGCCCTGCTTGTAGTTGGTACAGATGCTGCTGAGTGGGCTTTTGGCTTGGCTGTGCTGTGTGCATCGAATCATGCCAACAAAGATGTCATCCTGGCTGAAAGACTTGGCTGAGGTGCAGGTTGTAAGAACTCACGTCCATGAATTGCAGGGTATGGAGGTGTTGGAGGCGCACAAGGAAGTTCTTGTACTTGAGAGAGCACTGTCCCTCCTGGAGGCCCATGTCCGTACATTTGAGTTCCTGTGGCATGGCTTGTGTCCATCCTGATGGGTTCGGGAGATGGAGAGAGGAGGACTGAAAGGGGTATACCACTGAGCCTGGTCCTCAGTAACAGGTGGTTGAAGAGTTCCTGAGTGAGTTTTAAGATTGGTTATAGCAAGGCTATAAAATGCGACTCGCATTTCTTATGGAGACTGAAGGGAAAAAAACACGGCGCAGGCTGCACATAGTCCCGTTTTTTACACTGAGGAGCTCTGCTCGCCAAAACTCCTTAGTGTAGCGAGAGATCTCTGAGGCCCCGAAGCGATCCCCCAAGCGCTAACGCACTATGGGAGGGTACCCGGAACTAGCTACTCAGTCTAATATGCAGATTTGCCAAATACTGATCTCGCCCACAATGGGCATTCGATCTTGCGAGGTGTGGCGAGCCAGGTAAATCCCGGAAAATGCCTCACCTGACATCTATCGGCCATGTTGCAGCCCCGTTTGGGCGGGATGCTGGTAGGTCTCGCCCTTGGGCTTCTTGCTGCCGGTCCTCCCTGCATTATATTTTGACTCTATTGATGTTGATTTTGTCCCGGGTCTGCATGGGGGTTAGACTGCAATGTGGATGTGCTTGTATATCCCCCTTAGTGCTTGCGTTTTCATAGACTTTCTTTGGGTGGGTATGATATATCCGTTCTTGGCTTTTGCATGTGTGCAGTTGGGTCTGATATCCGACACAGATACCTGGGTTGGGTCGCTGATGCCTGCGGTGCTGCAGGAGTCCTGGGGATTGTGTGTTGCTGTGCGCCAGATCTGGCTGCAAGTGGTGCAGCATGGGAGCTGCGCACCGTCCTGCCATGTCATGTTTTATGACTTCATCACGTTCTTCCTTTGGTTTCTGGTGGAGTCGCAAGATTATTTGGTTTTGCCCAGTGAGCCAGCTGTGATGCCGTTCTCCTGTTCCATTTTGCGCCCATGTTGAGGCTTTTTTCCCTGCTATCCTTATATATAGTATTATTCAGTAACATTGTGGGTCTATTTCTAAAGTGTAAAATTCCAAAATATCTACATAAATAAAAAGTGTGTTCATCACAGCCTTGAATATATTCAATAACCCAACCTCCCCTGCTCTCTGGGACTGAGAACTCCACAGACTAACTACCCTCTGAGAGAAGACACTCCTGTTATTCTCACTCTTACATGGGAGACACCAAACTGCACTCCCGAGTTCTAGATTCCCTCACAAGAGGGAAATCCTTTACCCTGTCAAGCCCCCTCAGAATCTTATATTTTTCAATAAGATCATCTCTTATTCTCCTAAACACCAATGATTAGAAGCCCAGCCTGCTCAACTGTCATCCCAGGAAGCAGCCTAGTGAATCTTATCTGAACTGTTCCTGAGGCAAGTATATCCCTTCTTCAATAAGGAGACCAAAACTGTACACAACACTCTAGGTGCGGAATTCTCCAGCACCCCACCCCACCCCCACAGCGGGTTTTCTCACGGCGGCCGCCTGCGGAATCTTCCGGTCCCACCAAAGTCAGTCGCGATTTCCATTCCTTGCCCTAGCAGGAGATTAACTTTGGTAGCACTGGAAGATCCTGCTAGTGGGAAGGGCTGGGGAATTCTATCCTAGATGTGGTCTCGCTGCCCTGTCCAGTTGTAGCAAGACATCTGTACTTTTTTACTCCCATCTCCCTTGCAATAAAGGCCAACTTTCCATTTGCTTTCCCAATTGCTTGCTGTGTCTGCAAGCTGACTTTTTATGATTCATGTATCAGGTCAGCCATTTAGTTCTTTAGGACTTCCCATTTTTGACCTCACCCACATCATCCCTGTAAATATCAGGGCCAGACGTACTATTGGCTGGGCATCAGTCTCCAAAAAGTCTTAAATAATGGAGTGGGATTTGCAATTTTCTAATCTAAAAGCACAATTCCTGGATCCAGGAAATGCTGGACAATAATAATCACATCTGTAATTTTCTGACCTGTTACCTTTAATATCCACAACAAAAGAGGGACGCATTTATATCATACCTTTCATGACCCCAAGGCATTCCAAAGTGTTTTCCATCCAATTCAATCCTTTTGAGGTGTAGCTGGAGTGCAGGAAACCTGGCAGCCAATTCATACATCACTGCCGAGCAAAATTACGGAACTCTTCCCCCTAATAGCACTGGGGGGTGTACCTACACCACACACACTGCTGCAGTTCAAGTAAGCAGCTCACAATGGCAATTGGGGATGAACGTTGGCCTAGCCTACAACCCCTAAGTGAATGGGGAAAACTGTCTTCAAGTAATTTTTTGGTTGTGCTCAAAAATAAGGTGCAAAATGGGACTAAAAACTAAGATGAACTTTGATAACCCCTGTAGTGATCTCTGTATATGTAAATACATGATTAGTTAATGTGCAGTCAGTACAGTCAGATGATCACTAGATGGCAACACTAACAGGGACTATATAAGCAAGCTCAAGCAGTTTTCCCGCCCTTCTTCCTCTTCTTCTCTTCGTGTGTGTTGTAGCTGGAGGATAGAAGTATGACCAGCTCAGAGTGTAGTGTATTATATTCATTATCAATTTAAATCAATCTTAGTTAATTCTACTACTAGTGAAAGTATTAAAGTAAAGAACTCACAATTATATTATTTTGTTACTCAATAAATAACTTATCATCAACTGTAAGACTTTGACTGTTTATCATCAAGTTAAGTATAACTCGGCTAGACAAATGAGTAGCATATATATTACACCCCTGTAATATAACAACCCTCATGCCTCATGGTGTACCTTTGTCATGCTGTGAGAGATGCTGTTCTTGGGATGGGAAAATGTTTGTGTAAATTTCCTCCATGAATTTAGGGATTGTCTCGGTGAAGAAGGAGAAACTAGCTTGACTGCGGATAAATTCTTCCACCGGGTGAAGCAGGTCCAGCAGATTCTGTAGGAATGTCCTGAGCTCTGTAAAGTACACAGAAGTCGAGTGACCAGAACATCACAAGAATACTACTGTTAACAATGATTTCAAATATTTACCTGGGTTTTCTCACTATTTTCTTTTGCAAAAATATACTTTTATCATAGCATATCTAAAAGAACATTATAAACTATTTCCAAATGGTCATTACAGAAAATACGATGATATTCACATTTTCTACATAGATCATATTGCACTCTATGGGCTGTTATATATGTTATATTTACTGTGTACATTCAATATGAGTCATACAGCCAGACAGGTTCTATACAATTTCCAGCCCCTTCGTGCTGAAAGGCCTTAGACAGCAACCTAACCCCATTGCACCACTGAGGCAGTTGTCCCAAGCTTTATTGGATCCCTCAGCACATTGTCCTGGACCTTGGAATGTGCCAGCCTGCAACACCCAACTGTGGACAACTCTGAACGGAAAGACCAACATGTTTCAGGCAGACCGAAAAGTTTCACTGAGTTAATGATCTCCAGATGAGGTTGATGTTTGTCTTGGTGTGCATCCCTGGGAACAGCCCATAGAGCACAGAGTCCTGTGTCAAGGAGCTGCTTGGGACGAACCTCGACAAAAATCACTGCATCTCTCTGCAGACCTTCTTTACAAAGGTGCATTCCAGAAAGAGGTGGACAACAGTCTCCACCCTGCAGCAGGCGGTGGCATCGTCCATATATAGGGAGGCTTCACACTTCGAGGGCAGTGTGCGGAGGGGTGAAACTCTGGGCATGTAGGAAGGCTCTGATGGGGAGGGTCTTTCTCATCACCAGCCAAGCTATGTATTGGAGCTTGTTTGAAAGTTCTGGCGATGCGGCATTCTGCCAAATGAATTTGACAGTCTGCTCAGGAAACCATCCAACAGGATTCACCATCTCCTTGTCCCACAGGGCCTCTAGGATATTACATGCAGGCCATTGACTGATGGAATTGTGGTCAAAGGTGTTTCACTGCATAAAGCTTTCCATGAGGGATAAATGCTACAACATGGTGGAACTACTTGGGGCATCCACGGCAACATGGCCAGACTCATCCTTCGCAACACCAGGGACAGGTGGATCCTCAGCTCCCAGTGTCAATTGGTGTTTACATAGCGAGGGTTTACGGCGAACTTGATACAACTGCACACTTAGGTGGCCAACAAGATGAGAGTGATGTTGGGTATGTTTTCTCCCCCTGCATCAAGAGACTTTTACATTGTGTCTCTGCAAACGATGACCATTTCCGGCCTCCAGATAAAGCGGAAGATGGTTCGGGTGATCACCATGGCACAGCGGTGAGGAATGGGTCAGGCCTGCGCCACCAGAGTGCTTCAAACCCTAACAGCATGCTTTTACCCATAATGGAGAGGGAGTGTTCCCCACCCCCCTCTCCCCAAGCCCAGTTTTTGTCTGATCATTGCTATTCACTTCTCTCAGTTTCTGGGATAGGCCCTGGTTCCTCTGAACTATATCCCCAACAACATCAGGCAGTCTGACTTCACGGCGAAGGGGGCAAAGTTCCCAAAGAGCATGGTGTTGCTTTTGTCGTGATTCACCTTGCCCCCACCCCCGAGGCCAGTTCAAACTGGTCACTGCTGCTCATTAGTCTGTGCACCAACAGTGGATCGGAGCAGAAGACGGTGACATTGTCCATGCACTAGGGGGCTTTGACCTGAGTGCTCCACTGCCTAGGATCGCCATTCCTCTTATGTTCAAATCCTGACTGATGGACTCAGTCTATGCTGTCATAATATATACATCAGTATATGATGGTGCAGAGTCACACCCTGACTGACACACTGCAAGACCAATCAACACACACAACACAGCAGCCAATCACCAGTTAGGGCACGGTCACTATAAAGACAGAGGGCTCTAGTTTTCCCGCTCATTCGGGATGCAGCCTCTGAGACCGACAGAGCCCGCAGTCAGTAGCACAAACATCCACCATGTGCTAGCAGTATAGGCTGGTCAGGTTAGGCATAGGTCTTCAGTCAATCTAACATAGTGTCGACCCACAGTGCAAGTATGTTTAACAGCTCTTAGTTAAATAAAATAGAGTTGTATTATTGCAAGTGTTGGTAGCCTGTCTATGTTACTGCTAAGGTAAATGCAGTCTCCACAGATCCAGAGTACCCAACACATCATATGCAATTTAATTGGAAAGCTTTCTGATTCTGATTGATATTATCATTTAAAATACACAGAGGTTGCTATTCAAATTCCGGTGTTACAACCCACGGTATGTTACCATGTTTCAATTATGTTTGCTGACAATGATGACAATTGATGAAAGCCTTCTCATAACCTTATGCCCTAGTACCAAAACTACAAGGGAATGTAATCCTGGCTATAAGCAAGAATACATTGTACCACTGACCGCACCATAATATGGGAGATCAGTGGGAGGCCACCCAATTTGCATAGGGTCAGCAGGCACATGTTGAACCAAGTGGCTCCAGGGTGTGGTCTGGCCCATCCAGAAATTGGGCAGCACGGTAGCATAGTGGTTAGCACAATTGCTTCACAGCTCCAGGGTCCCAGGTTCAATTCCGGCTTGGGTCACTGTCTGTGCGGAGTCTGCACATCCTCCCTGTGTGTGCGTGGGTTTCCTCCGGGTGCTCCGGTTTCCTCCCACAGTCCAAAGATGTGCAGGTTAGGTGGATTGGCCACGCTAAAATTGCCCTTAGTGTCCAAAATTGCCCATAGTGTTGGGTGGGGTTACTGGGTTATGGGGATAGGGTGGAGGTGTTGACCTTGGGTGGGGTGCTCTTTCCAAGAGCTGGTGCAGACTCGATGGGCCGAATGGCCTCCTTCTGCACTGTAAATTCTATGATAATCTATGATAAATGTCAGTTTGTGTTCCCAGTTACCCTCAGAGCAAGAGGCCATGTCATAATATTCAGGTCTGGTCACACGTAATGTGGTCCTGTTCACCTCCATCGGCGCGCTGAATATTAGCTATCTAATTGCACAAGAGCACAATCTAGGGGCGTAACAATTGGATCCCACTTGTGATCTGAACTGGCTACTCCATCCTGTATATGTTACCAAATACGGTCTCCTCCATTCTGTTCAGAGGTGGACTGAAATATGTGCTGAGACAAGGCCAGCCACAAAACGTTGAGCTCATTTATTTCACAGAAAATTAACCTCCAGACTAAGACACAGAAAATTCCATTACATTGCTCAATTTCACCACTATGCTTGAAAAATTAGGGGGAAAAAATAATAAACTGTATCACTTTCATGGGATGACTTTCTTGTTTATTTTCATCATTTTTCTTTCTTGGCAACTTTAAACTCGATCCTTCATATTCTTGGCCGACCTGGGTGTACAATACACATTCTCTTATTTGAAGACTGACTTTCCGTGGGACCCTTCATCCGTTTTTATTGTGTTCAAATCATTAGTTTCGATGTGTTGCTCACTTTCTCTCCATTAATGGTTTACTAACCCTGGGCGAAATTCTCCTGAAACGGCGCGATGTCCGCCGACTGGCGCCCAAAACGGCGCCAATCAGACGGGCATCGCGCCGCCCCAAAGGTCCGGAATGCTCCGCATCTTTGGGGGCCGAGCCCCAACATTGAGGGGCTAGGTCGGCGCCGGAGGAATTTCCACTCCGCCAGCTGGCGGAAACGGCCTTTGTTGCCCCGCCAGCTGGCGCGGAAATGACATCTTGGGGCGGCGCATGCGCGGGAGCGTCAGCGGCCGCTGACAGTTTCCCACGCATGCGCAGTGGAGGGAGTCCCTTCCGCCTCCGCCATGGTGGAGACCGTGGTGGAGGCGGAAGGGAAAGAGTGCCCCCACGGCACAGGCCCGCTCGCGGATCGGAGGGCCCCGATCGCGGGCCAGGCCACCGTGGGGGCACCCCCCGAGGCCAGATCGCCCCGCGCCCCCCCCCCCCCAGGACCCCGGAGCCCGCCCACTCCGCCTTGTCCCGCCATTCAAAAGGTGGTTTAATCCACGCCGACGGGACAGGCAATTTATCGGCGGGACTTCGGCCCGTCTGGGCCGGAGAATCGAGCGGGGGGGCCCGCCAACCGGCGCGATTCCCGCCCCCGCCGAATCTCCGGTGCCGGAGACTTCGGCAACCGGCGGGGGTGGGATTCACACCAGCCCCCGGCGATTCTCCGACCCGGCGGGGGATCGGAGAATGTATCTGTAAAACTCTGCTACCCCCCTGCACTTGGGGTGTAGATTGAATGCTACACAGATACCTGCTTAATTTCATTTCCAAGAACTGTCACCTGTGAACCAATTCTCCACATTTACTCTGCTAACTCTACTTCTGTTCTCCTGGCACCCGGATCGCAGGCTTTGATATTAACTGGGGGTGGGTCACAGAGGAGGCAGCGGTACGGGGGGCGAGGGGGCGTAGAGGTGGAAATTCAGAAGGGAAATGTCCTGAACCCCTATCTTTCTCCTTGACAGCTTTCCCGCCCACTCTGCCGGTCAACTCAATTGACAAGCTTTGCTTCCAGTCGAGTGAAGGAGAGGAGCAGCAAGTAGGCTCGATCCCCAAATCCAGGGATGGAGTAGACCAATCTTGGGGCAAGTGTATCGGGGGGTGGGGGGGTGGGGGGGGGGGGGGGGGCGTTCAACCCTTGACTCTCAGGTGTTTGTATGAGGGGTCTGATGGGGTGGGGGGGTGCTTGGTGAGATGGGGCAGTGGGAAGTACTCTTGCTTTTTTCTGGTCAAGAAGCAGCGCAGTAAAGACACCAATCATCTCTCTGAAACTGTCTGTGCTTCCCTTCAGCTGTCTGCCTGCCTGTAGGTCAGTTAGCTCATTTGGCTGGATGACTGGTTCATAATGCGGACTGACGCCAACAGCGTCGGTTCAATTCCCGTTCCGGCTTCGGCTATTCATGAAGGCCCCACCTTCCCAACCTTGCCACTCGCCTGATGTGTGGTAATCCTCAGGTTAAATCACTACCAGTCAGCTCTCTCTCGAAGTGCGAGAGCAACCTATGGTCCTCTGGGAATAAGTTAAGAGCCCATGGTGTTAAGGGTAAGATACTGGTATGGTTAGAGGATTGGCTGAATGGCAGAAGGCAGAGAGTGGGGATCAAGGGGTCTTTTTCAGGATGGCTGCCGGTGACTAGTGGTGCCCCTCAGGGCTCAGTGTTGGACCACAACTTTTCACAATATACATTAATGATCTGGAAGAAGAAACTGAGGGCACTGTTTCATAGATTATCATAGAATTTACAGTGCAGAAGGAGGCCATTCGGCCCATCGAGTCTGCACCGGCTCTTGGAAAGAGCACCCTACCCAAGGTCAACACTTCCACCCTATCCCCATAACCCAGTAACCCCACCCAACACTAAGGGCAATTTTGGACACTAAGGGCAATTTATCATGGCCAATCCACCTAACCTGCACATCTTTGGACTGTGGGAGGAAACCGGAGCACCCGGAGGAAACCCACGCACACATGGGGAGGATGTGCAGACTCCGCACAGACAGTGACCCAAGCCGGTATCGAACCTGGGACCCTGGAGCTATGAAGCAATTGTGCTATCCACAATGCTACCGTGCTGCCCTGTTGCTAAGTTTGCAGATGATACAAAGATATGCAGAGGGACAGGTAGTATTGAAGAAGCAAAGGGGCTGCAGAAGGACTTGGACAGGTTAGGAGAGTGGGCAAAGAAGTGGCAGGAATACAATGTGGAAAAGTGTGAGTTATGCACTTTGATAGGAAGAATGGAGGCATAGACTATTTTCTAAACTGGAAAAGGCTTAGGAATCAGAAGCACAAAGGGACTTAGAAATCCTAGTTCAAAATTATCTTAAGGTTAACGTGCAGGTTCAGTCAGCCGTTAGGACGGCAAGTGCAATGTTAGCATTCATGTCTACAGGGCTAGAATACAAGACCAGGGATGTACTTCTGAGGCTGTGTAAGGCTTTGGTCAGACCCCATTTGGAGTATTATGAGCAGTTTTGAGCCCCATATCTAAGGAAGGATGTGCTGGCCTTTGAAAGGATCCTGAGGAGGATCACAAAAATGATCCCTGGAATGAACAGCTTGTCATATGAAGAGCAGTTGAGGACTCTGGGTCTGTACTTGTTGGAGTTTAGAAGGATGAGGAAAAATCTTATTGAAACTTAGGATACTGAGAGGCCTGGAGAGAGTGGACGTGGAGAGAATGTTTCTACTAGTATGAAAAACTAGAACCAGAGGACACCAACTCAGGCTAAAGGGACGATCCTTTAAGACAGAGATGAGGAGGAATTTCTTCAGCCAGAGGGTGATGAATCTGTGGAACTCATTGCTGCTGTGGAGGCCAAGCCATTGAGTGTATTTAAGACAGAGATAGGTAGGTTCTTGATTAATAGGGGGATCAGGGGTTATGGGGGGAAGGTAGGAGAATGGGAATAAGAAACATATCAGCCATGATTGACTGGCAGAGCAGACTCGGTGGGCCAAATGACCTAATTCTGCTCCTATGTCTTATGATCTTATGGCGACATTTTAATTCCAGCTGACAAGTTTCCAAAGCTTGGAAAACCCAATTGGCCACTGTTCAACCAGCAAAGTAGCTGGTTGCTACCAGAAGCTACCAGCTTCATTCAAATATTTACACTGCCAGCATGCCTCCTGAGAGACAGGTTGGTTGTCTGCCCCCTCACGTGCCTCTGATCAACCCAAAAGTGTATGAGTAGGAGGCAGGTTGGTTTTGAGATTTCTGACCTGGCCCCAACACACCTAGTTATGAGGGTTACAATTACCCCCATACAGTCAGCTAGGATGAGGAAGCTAGATTATCACGGTATAAATCAGTGATGGGCAACCTAGGTTAGTGAGTGGGCCACATGACAGGCCCCCCTTTATCTCAGTTGGCCACAATATTGAAATCAGGTTAGTTCGCTAATCATGACCCCATTAATAAGATTAAATACATTTAAAATGCACCAAATATTTCAGAACGAGTTATAGAAAATGCTTAATATACATATATTAATAGAACTCTCATCAAACTCAAATGGTAAAAACAAATGAAATATTTACACTATGGATGCAGAGGGAGCGCAGGACTCTCACAGTCAATGTTATGAGCCATCAGCACGCACCTCACTTCACTTTCCCTTGCTTTACGTGTGTATCTCTTCAGTCATATTGGAAAGAAAAAAACTATGTGGACAGAAATCAGCGGAATGTGGCAACCCTGCGTGTGGGCAACAATTAACTAAAAGTCCTGTGGGGCGCACTCAGAACCCAGATGGGCCACAGGTGACCCCTGGGTTGGGTGGCCCACCACTGGTCTAAATGTCGTTTCCTGAATACTGGTTTGGCAGAATTCAAGCTGAACATGTTTTAATTGAACTGGGTTAAAAGAAAGCACATAAATTCCCGATAGGGTGCATTGTATAAAAAGTTATGTAAAGGTGCAAACTAGAGGAGCTGTATCTGCTTTTAATGTCCTGTCCTTTGTTGACCCCTTTATCAAATTTGATCAACTCCCGTGGATTGTTTGGTGGTTATATTAAGTTGTAGATTATTAATAGCGGATATTAAGGAGTTTCATCCTCACTGGGCAGTAATCTGGTGGAATATAATAGATATTCCGATGTCCGTTCATTGATGCGCGTTCATCCGCGCAACAATCACCAGGCAGGAATGTTCCCTTCCAGTCGGGGAACACTTCAGCAGTCAAGGGCATTCAGCCTCTGATCTCCGGGTAAGCGTTCTCCAAGGCGGCCTTCAGGACCCGCGACAACGCAGAATCGCCGAGCAGAAACTTTAGCCAAGTTCCGCACACATGAGTGCGGCCTCAACCGGGACCTGGGATTCATGTCGCATTACATTCATCCCCCACCATCTGGCCTGCAAAATCCTACCAACTGTCCTGGCTTGGTACAATTCACACCTCTTTAACCTGGGTTTACCCCATCTCTGGATCTGTAAAGATTTAATCACCTGCTAATGCTCGCATTCCAAGCATTGTTTGGCATCTTTGAATTTGTCTATATATGTGTTTCTGGAACAGACCTCTTCATTCACCTGAGGAAGGAGCAGCGCTCCGAAAGCTAGTGACATCGAAACAAACCTGTTGGACTTTAACCTGGTGTTGTAAGACTTCGTACTGTGCTCACCCCAGTCCAACGCCGGCATCTCCACATCATGCTAGAAAGAGATCTAGCGGGGAGGGAGGGAGGTTGGGGGGGGGGGGGGGGGGGGGGGGGGGGACAACTGGATTGCTGCTGCGGAAATCCAAAAGGAAATGGCTAAAGAGTGGGTGGGCGGGGATGGTGTGCGACGCTGGGGGTGCGAGCGGGAGCGCGGAGGCGGGATATGGGACTGGCCTAGAGAAGGTAATGGCTAGTCGACACGGGAGGGGGGCAGGTAGCCCCCTAGTGAGGCTGATCATGTGGAATGTGAGAGGCCTGAACGGACCGATAAAAAGGGCCCGAGTGCTCGCGCATTTGAAAGGACTAAGGGCAGACGTGGTTATGCTCCAAGAGACGTACCTAAAGGTGGCGGACCAAGTTAGGCGAAGGAAAGGATGGGTGGGACAGGTGTTCCACTCAGGACTAGACGCAAAGAATAGAGGGGTGGCCATTTTGGTGGGGAAACGGGTAGCATTTAAAGCAAAGAACATCGTAGCAGATAGCGGAGGTAGATATGTAATGGTGAGTGGCAGGCTGGAGGGAATGGAGGTCGTGTTGGTTAACGTGTATGCCCCAAACTGGGACGATGCGGGATTTATGAGACGGATGCCGGGGCGTATACCGGACCTGGAGGTAGGAAACTTGATTTTAGGAGGGGACTTTAATACGGTGCTGGACCCGGGGCTAGATAGATCCAGCTCAAGGACCGGAAGAAGGCCGGCAGCGGCCAAGGTACTTAAGGGGTTTATGGACCAAATGGGGGGAGTGGATCCATGGCGATTTCTTAGACCTAGGGCTAGGGAGTTTTCCCTCTTCTCCCATGTCCATAAAGTGTACTCCCGGATAGATTTTTTTGTTTTGGGAAGGTCGTTGATCTCTAGGGTGGAAGAAGCTGAGTACTCAGCCATAGCGGTTTCGGATCATGGCCCACATTGGGTGGACCTGGAATTAGGAGAGGAAAGGGAGCAGAGAACACTCTGGCGATTAGATGTGGGACTGATGGCGGATAAGGGAGTGTGTGCAAGAGTGCGGGGGTGTATTGAGAGATACCTGGAGGTCAATGACGACGGCGAGGTCCCTGTGGGAGTGGTATGGGAAGCACTAAAAGCGGTGGTCAGAGGAGAGCTGATCTCCATTGGGGCCCACAAAAGGAAAACAGAGGCCAAGGAAAGGGAAAGATTACTGGGGGAGATTTTAAGGGTGGATAGGGAATTTGCAGAGACCCCGGAGGAGGAATTGTACAGGGAGAGGAGACGACTCCAGACGGAATTTGACCTTCTGACCACCAGAAAGGCGGAGGTACTGTGGAGGAAGGCACAGGGGAGGAGGTATGAATATGGGGAAAAGGCTAGTCGCCTGTTGGCTCATCAATTGCGAAAGAGGGCAGCAGCGAGGGAGATAGGAGGAATTAGAGACGAAAGGGGAGACACGGTGCGAAGGGCAGGAAAGATAAATGAGGTGTTCAAGACCTTCTATGAGGAACTGTATAGGTCTCAGCCCCCAGAGAGAGAGGAGGGGATGCGGCAGTTCCTGGACCAATTGAGGTTCCCGAAAGTGGAGGAGCGGGGGGTGGTAGGCCTGGGGGCACCGATTGGGGTGGACGAGGTTATTAAGGGACTGGGAAGCATGCAAGCAGGGAAGGCCCCAGGACCAGACGGGTTCCCGGTGGAGTATTACAGAAAATATGTGGACTTGTTGGCCCCGTTGATGGTGAGGACGTTCAATGAGGCCAGGAAAGGGGGGACTCTACCCCCGACGATGTCGGAGGCGACGATATCGTTAATTTTGAAGAGGGATAAAGATCCGTTGCAGTGTGGGTCCTATAGACCCATTTCATTATTGAAAGTGGACGACAAATTGTTGGCAAAGGTACTGGCATCGAGGATAGAGGACTGTGTCCCGGGGGTGGTGCACGAAGACCAGACAGGGTTCGTAAAAGGGAGACAACTGAATGTTAACGTGCAACGACTATTAGGGGTGATAATGATGCCCCCAGTGGAGGGGGAGGCAGAGATAGTGGCGGCAATGGATGCTGAGAAGGCATTTGATAGGGTGGAGTGGGAGTATTTATGGGAAGTGTTAAGGAGGTTTGGGTTTGGGAACGGGTTTATTAGCTGGGTTAGACTTCTTTATGGGGCTCCAACGGCAAGCGTAGTTACAGGTCGACATAGATTGGAGTATTTCCGACTATATAGGGGAACAAGACAGGGATGCCCGCTGTCTCCATTGTTGTTCGCGTTGGCAATTGAACCTCTGGCCATGGCGTTGAGAGACTCCAGGAAATGGAGAGGGGTGATTAGAGGGGGAGAAGAACACCGAGTCTCGTTATACGCGGATGACCTATTGTTATACGTGTCGGACCCAGCGGGGGGGATGATAGAGGTTATGCGAATTTTGAGGGGGTTCGGGGATTTCTCAGGGTATAGGCTAAACATGGGGAAGAGTGAATTATTTGTGATACATCCAGGGGACCAGAGTAGAGAGATAGAAGGCTTGCCTCTAAGGAAAGTGGAAAGAAACTTCCGATACCTGGGGATTCAGATCGCTAGGAGCTGGGGAACCTTGCACAGACTTAATCTGACACGGTTAGTAGAACAAATGGAGGAGGACTTCAAGAGGTGGGACATGCAGCCTCTATCGCTGGCGGGCAGGGTGCAAGCAATTAAGATGATGGTCCTCCCGAGGTTCTTATTTGTATTTCAATGTCTCCCTATACTAATCACCAAGACCATTTTTAATAAAATAGACAGGAGCATCACGAGCTTCGTGTGGGCAGGGAAAGTTCCGAGAGTAAGGAGGGGGTTCCTTCAGCGTAGTAGGGACAGAGGAGGATTGGCACTACCGAACTTGGGCGATTACTATTGGGCCGCCAATGTGGCAATGATACGTAAATGGATGATGGAAGGCGAGGGAGCGGCGTGGAAAAGACTGGAGAGAAAGTCCTGTAAAGGGACGAGTTTAGAGGCGCTGGTGACGGCGCCGCTACCGATCTCACCTAAAAAGTTTACCACGAACCCGGTGGTGGCGGCAACATTGAATATCTGGGGACAGTGGAGGCGACAGAGAGGAGTCCGGGGAGCCCTGGTGGGGTCCCCAATCAGGAACAACCATAGGTTCGCCCCAGGAAGAATGGATGGAGGATTTCAGAGCTGGTACCAGTTGGGAATTAGGAGGGTGGGAGATTTATTTATAGATGGGACATTTGCGAGCTTGGGAGCATTGGAGGAAAAGTATAAGTTGCCCCGGGGAAATTTCTTGAGATATATGCAGGTGAGGGCGTTTACTAGACAACAGGTGAGGGAATTTCCGTTGCTCCCGACACAGGGGATACAGGACAGGGTGCTTTCAGGGGTGTGGGTCGGAGAGGGCAAGGTGTCAGAGATTTACCGAGAGATGGGGGAAGAGGGGGAGGAGTCGGTGGGCGAACTAAAAGGAAAGTGGGAAGAAGAACTAGGGGAGGAGATAGAGGAGGGTATGTGGGCTGATGCCCTAAGCAGGGTAAATTCCTCTTCCTCATGCGCCAGGCTTAGCCTGATTCAATTTAAGGTGCTACATAGAGCGCACACAACGGGAGCAAGATTGAGCAGGTTCTTTGGAGTGGAGGACAAATGTGGGAGGTGTGGCGGGAGCCCGGCAAACCACGCACATATGTTTTGGGCGTGCCCGGCACTGGAAGGGTATTGGAAGGGAGTGACGGGAGTGATTTCGCGGGTGGTGAAGGCCCGGGTCAAACCAGGCTGGGGGTTAGCTTTATTTGGAGTTGCGGAAGAGCCGGGAGTGCAGGAGGCGAAAGAGGCCGACGTGGTGGCCTTTGCGTCCCCAGTAGCCCGGCGCAGGATCCTACTCATGTGGAAGGAGGCGAAGCCCCCCGGACTGGAGGCCTGGGTAAATGATATGGCGGGGTTCATTAAACTGGAGCAGATAAAGTTTGCCCTGAGAGGATCGGCTCAAGGGTTCACCAGGCGGTGGCAGCCATTTCTCGACTACCTAGGGGAACGTTAGAGGGAAGACAGATGACCAGCAGCAGCAACCCAGGGGGAAGGGGGGGGGGGGGGCCGGGGGGGGGGGGGTTTAGTTTAGTTTAGGTCAAAGATAAAGGGGTTTTGTTACTTGTGTATTGTTAAAAATTTCTGTATTGTTATTGTTGCGTTTGCTTTGTAAGAGGGAAAAATTGTTGTTTGGGAAAAAAATTTCAATAAAACATATTTTTAAAAAAAGAAATGTTTGCTCTCAAGTCACCTCTCTTGTTCTTTTGCCAATCACCTTAAATCTGTGTCCGCTGGTTACTGTCATTCGAAAGAGTTTCCCTTTATTTATTCTCTCAAAACCATTCATGATTTTGAGTGCATCTATCAACCATCTCTGCTGTGAGGCGAACGTCTCAGCCTCTCCAGTCTCTCCGCATATCTGAAAATGTTCCGAGTGCCACCTGTCCTCTCCCCAACCATGAAACCACCCTTCCCACTTAATGACAAATGTCCACGTTTACCTTTCCCAGTTTTCCTTTCTTATAAATTAAAATATAGAAACTTAAGCTTACCACATTTTTTCATTTTCATTTTGCATCGCTCCTCAATGCATCGACTGCACGCTGTTGTTTCCAGAAATGGCGGGCAGAGGCTGCGATAGAATGCACAGAGTGTGGTCACCTCAGACCTTCGCTGTGCATCCGGCATCTCTGAGAGTTTATCAAAGTCAAAGCAGGTTGGTTCTCGACTTCCAGGCGATTCTGGAGAGACACCATAAAGGATGTTGATTACTGAAATAGTCCCCATAAAGGCTGCTGAGTGTAATACACTGATATAAACAGAGCCATCTACAACCATAAAATATCAACGCTTAATTCCTCACAATTATTTATTAACTATCAAACTGGAATCTTGAAGTCATTTTTAGTCATAGTTGCTTCTTTAAAAAAATTTAAGACTCAATGAACTTGATGAAATTGATCAGTGAGTTTACGGTTTTTATAGTGAAACCATCTCTACAACTAAGTTCATTTCATGTTATTCGTGCAGTTTAAAAATAAATCTATACAGTGATGCCCAGTAATTCCAAACTGCTCTGAAATGTGGCAGTTTTGAGAATTAGCTACGGAGACGGAACTCCGAAAGTGATATATGCTGCAGTGTGTCCTGTATGAAATTAAACAAAGGTTATTGACTGCTCCAGATAAGAATATAAAAGTGGATAGTTCAGTTAGCTCTGGGTCTGAAACTGTAGTCACACTTTCGTGTTTCACAGAAAAAAAGTCTGAACAGTTTGTTTCAGCAGCACAAGCGGCCTCAGTTGTGTCGAATTTGTCACTAGTGGAATTACCACACAGGGCTTGGGAGAATAACAGGTTCTGCTGCCAGGGTGGTGCTTCAGATAAATGATTCAAGGCTACCAGAATACTGTACTACAAAAGGTGGCAATGTTCCTGCCTGGAGATTGCCAAACATATTCTCTCTCTCTCTTGATGAGCATAAACACATTAAATGTCCTCACTGTGATAAAAAATAAATTTCTATTGTACTGTTTAGCTTTGTACACTTTAATGTTCAGAATGTCATGATCAGTTTTTGGGTGCCTGGTCGGTATATCAATGTTTTCTGTCAAGACAAAGCAGGCAGCTCTCCCATCAGTGCAATGTCCCTGTCCGCCTCCTTTCCAATCTCATTACACCTCTACTGAATCTGGGTGTTAATGGACCAGGTCAGAGTCTTTCTGCCATCAGGATTAATAGAAGGAATTCAATTCTATGTAGGTGTGAATTATCCTAAGGAATATCCACATTATATAGTGGCTGGAATCACAGCCATTAGCAACAGAAGCAGCATTGGACCAATCCAAGTAATTAGCAGCCAGATTCAGGGAGGAACGGCATGGGGAGTAAATGAAAGGGGAAATGGATGATGGAGAAGAAAGGAATGAGTGGTAGTGAAGGGAGTGGCATAGAAATAATGGAAATATATAAAACTGAAGGAGATGGCGGACACCAAGGAAGGAAAGGGGTTCAAAGGGTAGGACAATGGGTGTAATGAAGGTGAATACATGGAAATGAAAGAGAAATAGATGGCAATCAAGAGGCAATTAAGCAAAGGAGAATGGAACAAAGGGACAGTGCATAATGCAAAGATTAATGGGTATCAGTGAAGGGGAAAAGATGGCAATGAAGAAGTGAGGAGAGCATAGAGGAAAGAGAAACATTTGCAAATGAAGGGGAGATTGATGGAAGAAAATAGGTGCTGTTAAAAATTAAAAGGATCACTGAATTGTTACGGTGCAGAAGGAGGACATTTGGCCCATTGTGTCTGCACCAGCTCTTCAACTGAGCATCATGACTCCGTGCTATTCTCGTGCTTTTTCCCCGATGAAGGAAATAAAAGTAAAAAGGAAGAGCACAGAATGAAGGTTGGGGAGGAATGAGAACGTTAGGATTACTGGGAGAGGGGGAAGAATGCCAGCTTGAACTGGGGAAAAAGAATGCCATCTTTAGGGGCAGCACGGTGGCACGGTGGTTAGCACTGCTGCCTCACAGCACCAGGGACCTGGGTTCAATTCCAGCCTTGGGTGAGTGTGTGGAGTTTGTATGTTCTCCCCTTGTCTGCGTGGGTTTTCTCCGGGTGCTCCGGTTTCGTCCCACAGTCCAAAGATGTGCACCTAGGTCAATTTGCCAAGCTAAATTGCCCCTTAATATCCAAGGTGTGCCGGTTAGGTGGAGTTATGGGGATGATGTTGGGGAGTGGGAGTAGTTAGGGTGATCGTTCAGAGTGTTGGTGCATTTTCAATAGGCCGAATGGCCTCGTTCTGCTCTGTAGAGATTCTATGCTTCACTGGACTATGGGGTAGAAATGTGCCATTGGAGAGAGTGAAGAAGCAGATCCAGGTTGAAGAGAATGTGGAACAAAATGTCGTTTGGAAAGGAGTGCGAGGAAAACATGTTGACGAGAATAAGGAAGAAGACTGCCAGCTTGAACAGAATATGGGAAGTAAGAGTATTATTATGAAGATAGTGAGAAAAAAGAGTGACATTTTGAAGAAAGTATGGGGAAATGATTGCCATCTTACGTGGGAATGGAAGATGGGCACCAGCTTAAACTGGGTTGGAGAAAGAAGTGTGAATTAGGTGGAAGGAGGCAGGAAGAAAATTGTCAGTATGAATTGGAAGGGTTTTGAGGAGAAAAGTCTGTGAAATGGAAAGGTGTTGGTTGGGTGCAGTGCTCAGGGACAGCAAAAGGAGGGTGGCTTGGATGTGGGAGAGTAACTGCTGTGATAACCTCTGGGAACTGATGGTTGGTTTGTTGAAGTTCCAAATATTAATTATTTTGGATTAATTATTTATTAATTGTTAAATATTAGAGTACCTAAAATTAATCAGAATGCATCAATTTAATGCATGCATCATTTCGTCGTCCTATGAATGTCTTGCTTGTTTGTGCCATCAACATTTGGTTTTCACCTTTCAGGCTTTCATGTACTTTGTCTATTGCTCAACTTAAAGTACAACTTTCAGACTATTTGGTATGACTATATTCAACTACTTATTTTCACAGTTGAAACCAGTTTGTATTCAGGGCCGTTCTTGAGGTGTCAGTTTTCTGGGAATTGTGTCAACAATTGCGGTGACTTTTGTTACTTCTCTTGGTTGGAAGGGCAGCACGGTGGCGCAGTGGTTAGCACTGCTGTCTCACGGCAGTGAGGAGCCGGGTTCGATCCCGCTCTGGGTCACTGTCCGTGTGGAGTTTACACATTCTCCCCGTGTCTGCGTGGGTCTCACCCCCACAACCCAAAGATGTGCAGCATAGGTGGATTGGCCACGATAATTTTTTATTTTTAAAAAATGTTTTAAATTTAGTGTACTCAATTCATTTTTTCCAATTAAGGGGCAATTTAGCGTGTTCAATCCACCTAGCCTGCACATCTTTGGGTTGTGGGGGGGAAACCCACGCAAACACGGGGAGAATGTGCAAACTCCACACGGACAGTGACCCAGAGCCGGGATCGAACCTGGGATCTCAGCGCCATGAGGCAACAGGGCTAACCCACTGCGCCACCGTGCTGCCCTAAACGTAGATGTTATTAATGTATAACAGTTAGCTGTCAGGGGATTGTACAAAGAATCGTCAGAGAACAACTGAACTCAGGTTTGGTGTATTGTGTGATTCGACAAAACAAATGTAGTCAAAGTTACTTTACCTGACTAAGTTTATGTGCATGTCATTAAAGAAAACCTTCTAGCTTTGAACACAACACAAACAGATTCAAAAACAGCTTCTTCCCCGCTGTTACCAGACTCCTAAACGACCCTCTTATGGACTGACCTGATTAATACTACAGTCCTGTATGCTTCACCTGATGCCGGTGTCTATGTATTTACATTGTGGCGCCCTTTTATGTATTTTCTGGATTGGCCACGCTAAATTGCCCCTCAATTGGAAAAAAGAAGTGGGTACCTTAAATTTATTTTAAAACCTTTTCTAGGTTGGCATAGTATTGTCAAATTTTACCGCATAGAAGGAATTCAGGTGGCCAAGTATGTTTGTGTTGAATCTTCGAACAAGCTATCCAATTAGCCACACTCCCTGTTCTTTCACTTAGCCTTGCAAAAATGTTCCTTTTGTATCACGTCGCCTTTTTGGACAAGTCATTGAATCTGAAGGTTCACCAGAGACAATGGGCTGGATTCTCCATTTTAGCGGCAGTGTTTACGCCGTCGTAAACAGCGGAGCGTTTTACGACGGCGTCATCTGGCCGCTACGAGCAGCGATCCCCCAACCCACAGGGGCCAGCACGGCGCTGGAGCGCTTCAGGCAGCTCCAGCTGCCGATACGGGCCCCAGCACGGCTGCTGCGGGTCCGCGCATGCGCGCCATGGCCGGCGCAGCTCCGCGCATGTGCGTGGGGTGCTGTCTCTGCGCCGGCCCCCACGCAACATGGCGGAGACTTACAGGGGCCCGCGTGGAGGAACAAAGATCCCCCCCCCCGGAATTAGCCCGCCCGCCGATTGGTAGCCCCCAATTGTGGGCCTGGCCACCGTGGAAGCCCCCCCCCCGGAGTCAGATCCCTCCTCCCCCCCACCAGGATGGCCCCCGCTGCCAGAACACTGAGGTCCCACCTTTTAGGACGACATGCGAACGACACCGGCGGGACTCGGCCGAACCTGGCGGGCACTCGGCCCGTCGAGCGTGGAGAATCGCCGGGGGGGGGGGGGGGGCACGTTCAGTCGCCGGAGAATCGGCGGCCCGGCATCGGAGCGGTGTGGTGGGATTCGCGCGCCCCCCGCGATTCTCCAACCCGGCGCGGGATTGGAGAATCCCGCCCACTATTTTTACAGTTTAAACACAGTTTAGAATCTCAATACATCATGGAATGAAGTTTGTGATATAATATAAAAATATTTACTTTTTATTTCATTGTTAATCCAGTTTATAAAACTTGATACCCTGGAGTAAACCCCTGGTTTGCCACGCTGGCCACAGCCATCCCCCCAGGATGTAATTCCATACAGGTAATACCGTTTAGATACAGGATCTAAGCAGGTCAATGGTCCTCCAGAATCTCCCTACAACAGGATAAGACAACATATATACATTATTCAAGCTCCAGTACTTCTTTACAATGTAGATGCATTTGTTTTTTTGCCATTTTTCACCTTCCTTTTCTCTTTTGAAGGTGTGGCCAAGATATTATTCTCCAAGCTCCATTCACTTTCTGATATCTTGGCTAGCTTATCATTATTTGAATTGGAGCCCAGACAGTGATTAAGCAATTAATCACTGCTTAAGCAATGATTCAACAATGCATTCACCTGTTAGACGTATCACAGCTAAAAGAAAGATCCTACTTTAAGCAACCTTTACATGTATGCACACTTCCAGTAGGAGCTGCAGTGGAGTAATCAGGAGCCCTGTTTGTTTTAGTTTCTGTCATATACATATGCTGAGATCAATTTTGGTGGTGATTTTGTCAATTGGTGGGGAATAGCTAAAACAGAAATCCAACCTGGATCTTTCTGGTCTCTATGACTCAGCTGGTCGTCAAACCCTTGGGACACCTAGGAAAATCTCAGTCTTCTCAATTACTCACTATAATAAACAGTCAATGTAAAATAAATACTATTTTGACAATATTATTTACATCATGACAGTTCATTGACATAATCCGGCATAACATTGTTCTACTCAATTTATTTTTCAGTAGGAAAAGTTAGTCTGCTGCCACAATTTGAAATCAAGGACAGATTTTGCATTTTTGTGCTTTTAGCACCAAGTTTCATTCAATGGGAGTCTGTTGTGAGAGTTTGGATGTGGATGCCACTGAACCCTATTTGTGTCCATCATGAATTTCCATCTATATGTGACCTCTAACATCAAGATGGCCAACAGCAGCAATCCCATGGGTGCACCATCACCTCTGTGTTTTTCTCCAAGCCACACACCATCCTTACCTGAACATACACCACTATTTTCCATCAAAGATCAGTCAAAAGTATGGAGCTCACCTCTCCCTGTAACATGATTGTGAAAAGGGCTGTAATGGTTCCAGAAGAAGGTCCATTTACAACTTTTCAGACGTACTGGCAATGGGCAATAAAAATGCAACATTGCGAACAACACCCATATCCTGAGAACAAATGTTCAAAATGACCTCAAGAGCCTAATTTTCGTATATCTGCTTTCACAGCATGAAACACAAACACTAAACTGTAAAATTTGGCCTCAAACATGTTACACTTTTGGGTTATTGCTCTCAATATTTTTTTCAGATCCAGCATCTCAGGTCATTTCCATAAGCGAACCTTTGTCCATTAATGACCTGAAATAAAACCTTTACCTGCCCAATATCTGTTGATAATTGAGGACCTTTCAACACAGGGCGGCACAGTGGCATAGTGCTGCCTCACAGCTCCAGGGACCCAGGTTCAATTCCTGCCTTGGGTGACTGTCTGTGTGGAGTTTGCACTTTTTCCCCTTGTCTGCGTGGGTTTCCTCCGGGTATTCCGGTTTCCTCCCACAGTCCAAAGATGTGCAGGTTAGGTGGATTGGCCATGCTAAATTGCCCCTTAGTATCCAAAAAGGTTGGGGTTACAGGCATAGAGTGGGGGTGTGGGCCTCGGTGGGGTGATCTTTCCAACGGCCGGTGCAAACTCAATGGGCCTAATGGGCTCCTTCTCCACTGTAGGGATTCTACGATTCTATTCTATTCCAACATTAACTCTGTTTCTCTCTCCACAGATGCTGCCTGACCTGCTGAAAATTTTCAGTTATTATTATATCAGATTTCCAGTATCCGTAGTTTGCTGCTTTTTGATTGTTACCTGGCAGGAGTCAACGTTGCCAGATAGATACCCAGCACAGAACATTTGATTGGTGACCAGTTCCTTCCCAAGTGCAGCTTTACATGTACTCTGACCCAACAATGGCACTTTTGCTTCTATTAATACGTCTGCAGATGGGCCATCTGTTTGTATGAATAAAAGAGAACCATATGTCAATGGGCAAGATAACGTTTACATTCAAATGGAGTATTGACTGTCCCAGTTAAAACAAACACTGCAGCATTCTCCGCGTATTCTCACATGCATCCATTCTCAATGAAACCTTGAATTATAACTGTATTGCTATTTACGACAGAATTCAAGTGTCAATCGTTCATTTTGTTAATTAACCATCAAAAAATAGTGCCCCAGACAGTTGTGAAAAACATGATCGTTTTCCTCCCGCTTTTCATATTCTTGGGCTTGCATGTCTGTCTGATTTCTTTTGTTTCCTTTTTATTGCTTGTTAAATTAAATTTTTCTCACCTTTATACCTAATTTGGTATGAGTAAGTATTGAGTGACTATTTTCCAAGTTTTGTTGCAGTACTTGTTTTGACCATTTAATGGTGCTGCCCAGAACTTTTATTTAATTATGAGCTCAGCACTCAAATTTACTTTGGAACTACCGCCAACCCCCCTGTATAAACTATTTTCTTAGAGTATTCTCCTGTGAATCACCTGATGGCTTTCCTCTGTAACTTCAACTGAATACCTTTTATTAAATAAATTTAGAGTACCCCATTATTTTTTTTCCAATTAAGGGGCAATTTAGCATGGCCAATTTACCTAACCTGCACATCTTTGGGTTGTGGGGGCGAGACCCACGCAGACACGGGGAGAATATGCGAACTCCACACGGACAGTGAGCCGAGGCTGGGATCAAATTCGGATCCTCAGCGCCGTAGGCAGCAGTGCTAACCGCTGCGTCACCGTGCCACCCCCTCAATAGAATACCTGAAGCCGTCTGCAATCCATATTATCTATGCTCTAATTCTAATTACCATTAGCGTTCTACCAAAATGCTGCAATAAATGAAAAAAACCTTCCATTTATTTTGCACCTTCCGTGAGCTCAGGACAACCCAAAACACTTTATAGTCAGTGATGCACTTTTGAAGTCTAGCCACTGCTATAATGTAGCCAGGAAGTTCTCACAAACAGAAATGTGATCATGGCCTGATAATCTGATGCTTTAAGTGATGGTGATTGAGGGATAAATATTGGCTGGGCCAGGGCACCAGGGATAATCCCCTGCTCTTCTTAAAGGTAGTACCATGGGATCTTTTACATCCATTTGGAAGACCGGACAAGACCTGGGTTTAATGCTTCATCCATAAGATGGTACCGCCAACAAGTCAACAATGGAATGTCAGCCCAGATCTTTATGCTCAAGCTCCTGGAGTGAGACCTGATGTTACACCTTCTGATTCAGAGACAAGAGTGCTAGCAACTGATCCAAAGTTGATTCTACACACTACAAGACATGATTTCAATTTTGGGGCAATGACAAACTACAATCCCACATGGTACAGGGTGCATTTACCAATCTGATACAGGCAGAACTGTGATTTCATTGTCAGTTCTGCCTCGCTTGAACTGTACCAGTGCTACCCAAGAGACACCACTTTGTGGGTAAAGATGATGCTCTGGAGTTGGAAATGCATGTTAATTATACAAAAACTATTTGATATTTTCTGTAAACTGCAAGGAATGATGTTTTATAATATGCCACATTAGATGGTATCAAAAGACAACCCTGGTGCGCAGTTCAATTTTGTTAGATATAGACGAGGGGTATTTCCTAAATATGATATTGACTAGCCTTCCTTGGAAAAAATTCTGACTACTTTCATTCCCATTACATCATGTAATACTTGCAGTGAATACCATGAGAATTAAACCAAAAGCAACAGGCCAGTCATGTCATCTTGCTTGTCCACCTTACCTTCATAGCGTGAACCCCAACCAGCAATGTAACACATGGTTTCAGGAGGAAGCTCTCCAATGCTCTCCGGCAAACACACAAAGTTCACATGTTCTGATATGGCTATAGGCACCGTCAACTCCAGGAGGGCAATGTCATTGTTGAATGTTCTTTGATTAAACTAGAATAAACAGACATATAACTGTTAGAGTCTGAATATATTTGTGGTGAATTTTGCTCTGAAATCAACATTTTCTGACCAAGAGGGAATATGATCTGCTTCCTTATGTTCCGAATTAGGTTTAGTGCTGTTAACTTTATTCAGACATAATGACGGAGATTGTCAATGGCCTGGGAGCAGTCACACTCTGAAAACTGAGCTTCCTGATGTTTTATCTGTATCTCAATATTTCTGGGATGTGCTAGAACTTTCAAAGCAAGGGAAGCTGGGGGAGTCAGGACCCCACTTACCTCCAATTAACAGTTCATTAAACTCCACCTGGAATTTCTTAACGTGCCAGGGAGAGCCGGAAGGTGATTTTCAGTGCGCACATTGCAAACTTGAGCAGTCTGGTACACATTAGTGCACAACTGGCGGCTTCAATGCAGAGAACAACTAGGTATTCTTTTAATGGTGAACATTTTAAATTACTAAATTGTGCACAATGAGCTGGATTCTCCATTTCAGAGACTAAGTGCTGACGCCAGGACTGAATCGCGTGAGTTCTATGGCCCCAAAAGTGGCCCTGGCTCCGGAGCGACTCAGGACATCCAAATAGGTGAGGTAAAGTCACTGTAGTCCCTGATAACCATAGGCTGCTTTCCCCTTTGAGAGGGTGTGAAAGTCACCACTAGTAGTATATTATATGTATTACGGCACTGCCCGTATACTAGAGGTACAAGGGTAAATCCCTGCCTGCTGGCTCCGCCCAGTAGGCGGCGTATACATGTGTGCGCTCTTCTGTGCTGCAGCCATTCTGGTTCCAGCTACAGGAGGCACAACATCTTGCTCAATAAAGCCTTGATTATTCCACTATTTTCGTCTTTGTGGTAATTGATAGTGCATCAGAGGGAGCGCTGACTGGTGGTAATTTAACCTGAGGATCACCACACCTCAGGCAAGGGGCAAGGTTGAGAAGACGGGGCTTTCATGAATAACCTCAGCCGGTACGGGAATTGACCTTGCGCTGCTGGCCTTGCTCTGCATCACAAACCAGCTGTGCAGCCAAGTGAACTAAACCCCCGCGCCCCCCCCCTGCCCCCCGAATATCTTAATGGGCTAGCACAGGTGCCATGTGGAATTAGTGCAATTCCAACGAACGTTGACATGTGATTTGCTGGGGTTGGGATTGGCACTGGAGAGCCTGACAATCAGGGGCTGCATGTTGGGACTCCACTCCCCACACACCTTCATCCCAGCCAGGAAGATGGCACTGGCTGCCCTGGAGCAAACCCATCCCATTGATGGGTCGGCTGGAGCCAGAGGGTACCTAGGGGGGGGGGGGGGGGGGGGGTCGCCTGGGGAGGCACCAATATGACCCATGGCACTAAGTTCATAGTGGGCAGTCAGCGGCATGTGCAGCCACATGGCTGCCTTGCAGGCTGCGGAAATGGTGATCCATGCCCTTCCACCTGACCCCACTGCCCACCTCCTGGCCACCCCCGCTACTCCCCCTGGCCCTGACAGAAGACCCCCCACCCCAACCCCCCGGCCAGTGGCACAACTGTCAGCACACTATAGCGATGTTGGACACTTGTCGTATCCTCTCTCTCTCTCTTTCATTCAGTCGCCACGGCGCCTGTTTCCTTCCCAATTTTAAATACCACAAGTGAACATCACCATTGGTAATTCCTCCTGGTGGAGGTGGAGCATTGCCCGGGGGCCCGGAAATTGCCGGGTTGGGCCTGTTAATGATATGCCAACGGCATTTACTGTACAATTTGCATGCCCATGCCGGCACCGGAGCATGGCATTCTGTTGGGCGCTGGCCTCGCTTTTTGGCTGACGCACAATTCTCCACCCGGTCGCGTTTCCCGATTCTGGCGACGCTGGACGGAGAATCCAGCCCAATATACCTTTTAAACATAGACATAGTCAGAGAATTTACAATGCAGAAGGAGGCCATTCAGCCCATCGAGTCTGCACCAGCCCTTGGAAAGAGCACTCCACTTACGCCCACATCTTCGCCCCATACCCGTAACCCAGCAACTGCACCCAACCCCTTTGGACACTAAGGGCAATTTAGCATGGCCAATCCACCTAACCTGCACCTCTTTAGTCGGCAATTTGGCCACTTTATTGTGCAGTGAGGTTGCTGTTCTGTCTCTTCTCTTCAGACAGCAACTGTCCCCATCATGGCAGCTCATATCTCCTGGCAGAGCTTGGCAACACTAATTATGCGAAAAACTCGCCGTAGGTCCAATTACACATCTACATTTGTAGAATAGAATAAAATCACTACAGTGCAGAAAAAGGCCATTCAGCCCATCGAGTCTGCACCAACCCTTTAAAAGGGTACCCTACCTAGGGTCAGGGCATCACCCTTTTCCCTTAACCCAGTAACCCCACCTAGCCCAACCGTTTGGATATTAATGGGCAATAGGTCATGGCCAATCCACCCAACTTGCACATCTTTGGACTGTGGGACCCGGAGGAAACCCACGCAAACATGGGGAGAAAGTGCAAACTCCACACAGACAATCACCCGAGGCCGGAATTGAACCCAGGTCCCTGGAGCTGTGAGGCAACAGTGCTAACCACTGTGCCACCATGTCCTTAGAAGAGCAGCGTGGAGCTGGGGCCCAGAAATTATCCAGGATTCCCGACCCTGGATTGAAAATCAACCAATTATTGTGAAGCAATAACATTGTCCTGAATTCTGAGTTCAATGACACTATATAATGGTTGATGGACAATATGCAATGGATAGTACATGACTAATCACGTAGGAACGATTGTGAAGAATATTGTATGATGTCTTGTGAAGAATATAATGGATACCAGAAATTACGATGTGATTATATCAGCAAATGCTGTGTGATGGTTGAATGAATATTCAGAGATGCAGGCGATAATCAACATGGGCGAAATTCTCCGGAAACGGCGCGATGTCCGCCGACTGGTGCCCAAAATGGCACAAATCAGACAGGCATCGCACCGCCCCAAAGGTGCGGAATGCTCCGCATCTTTGGGGGCCGAGCCCCAACATTGAGGGGCTAGGTCGGCGCCGGGCAAATTTCCGCCCCGCCAGCTGGCGGAAAAGGCCTTTGGTGCCCTGCCAGCTGGCGTGGAAATGACATCTCCGGGCGGCGCATGCGCGGGAGCGTTAGCGGCTGCTGACGGCATTCCCACGCATGCGCAGTGGAGGGAGTCTCTTCTGCCTCCGCCATGGTGGAGACCGTGGCGGAGGCGGAAGGGAAAGAGTGCCCCCACGGCACAGGCTCGCCCGCGGATCGGTGGGCCCCGATCGCGGGCCAGGCCACCGTGGGGCCACCCCACCGGGGCCAGATCGCCCCGCGCCCCCCCAGGACACCGGAGCCCGCCCGCGCCGCCTTGTCCCGCCGGTAAGGTAGGTGGTTTAATTTACGCCGGCGGGACAGGCATTTTAGCGGCGGGACTTTGGCCCATCCGGGCCGGAGAATCGCGCGGGGGGGGGCCGCCAACTGGCATGATTCCCGCCCCCGCCGAATCTCCGGTGCCGGAGACTTCGGCAACCGGAGGGGGCGGGATTCACGCCAGCCCCCCGGCGATTCTCCTACCCGGCGGGGGGTCGGAGAATCTCGCCCCATGACTTTAAAAAAAAACAATTTAGAGTACCCAATTTTTTTTCCAATTAAGAGGCAATTTAGCATGGCCAATCCACCTAACCTGTACATCTTTGGGTTGTGGGGGTGAAACCCACGCAGACACAGGGAGAATGTGCAAACCCCACACGGGCAGTGTCCCAGGGCCGGGATTCAAACCCGGGTCCTCAGCACCGTAGGCCGCAATGCTAACCATTGTGCCACGTGCATTGTGGCATAGTGTAGGTTAGATGGCTTTTGTTTCGGTGCAACATCGTGGGCCGAAGGGCCTGTACTGCGCTGTATTGTTCTATGTTCTATGTGCCGCCCAAACATGACTTTTTAAAAGCAGATTTCCCTGTGTCTCTACTGTGCTCACATAAATTGAACCAACTCAACTAAATCAGGTTGAATGATCATGGAAAGCTTTTATTTATTTTAGTTGGTGAAACACCTACTCAGACATCCTGAATGAACCCTCATAGAAGAATCTAAGAACATACTCTGCACTGTAAATTCTATGATAATCTACAATACAAGGAATAGCAGCAGGACATATAACCCGGCGAATATACTCCATCATTCAGTACAATCATGGCTGACCTTTCCCACCCATTACTCACGTCCGTTGATACCCTCAGAGATAAAAAATCTGTCTCTCTCAACCTTAAATATATTCAACTCTCTGGGATAGAGAATTCCAAAGATTCACAACTCTTTGAGTGAAGAAACTTCTCCTCATTTCAGTCCTGAGACTGTGCCCCCCTTGTTTTAGATTCCCCAGCCAAGGAAACACATTTCAGTACCTACCCTGCCAAAACCCTTCATAATCTTCAATGTTTCAATGAGATAAACTCTCCTTCTTCTCAACTGCAGAGGGGATCCAGTAATTGGAACAATACTTTATATAAACTTTATCCCATCATTCAGCCTCTCATCATAGGACAACCCTCTCATCTGGGGACCAATCTAGTGAACCTTTGCTGTACTGCCTCCAATGCAAATATATCCTTCTTTAAATATGGAGACCCAAATTGCATACAGTATTCCAGGTGTGGTCACACCAAAATCACTTACAATTGTAACAATTCTCTTTTCTTTTACTGTAATTCCCTTGCAGTAAAGGCCAACAAGCCATTTGCATTCGCAATTGCTTGCTGTACTCGCATGCTTAGTTTTTGTGTTCCTTGTATAAGCACAACCAAATCTCTGTGAACAATAATATTTACAAGTTACAGGCTTTTAAAAAAAATCCAGGTTTTGAATTATTAGGACCAAGTGAATAACCTCACACTTCCCCACATTATACTCCATCTGCCACCTTGTTGTCCATTCATTTCATCTGTCTACACATCTTCAAAGTCTCTTTATGTCCTCCTTGCAGCTTGTATTCCCATCTAGCTGTGTATTGTCAGCAAATTTAGATACATTGCTCTCTGTCTCTTCATCTAAGTCGTTATCATAGATTATAAATAGCCAAGACCCCAGTACTGATTCATGCAGCACTCCACTAGACACGTCTGCCAAGTTGAAAATCCCCATTTATCTCGATGTTCTGCTTCCTGTCTGTTTGCCAATCCTCTATTAATGCTAATATATCCTCCCAACTCCATGAACCCTTGGACGGAATCTTATCATATTTTTTGGATGTGGTGGCACGGTGGCACAATGGTTAGCACTGCTGTCTCACGGCACTGAGGACCCGGGTTCGATGCCAGCCCTGGGTCACTCTCTGTGTGGAGTTTGCACATTCTTCCCGTGTCTGCATGGGTCTCGCCCCCACAACCCAACGATGTGCAGGGTAGGGAATTGGCCACGCTAAATTGCCCCTTCATTGGATAAAAAAAGAATTGGGCACTTCAAATTTATTTTTAAAAAATGATTAAAAATATTTTTTCTAAGTGTCAGTTCCAGCGGGAAACCTCACTGAATATTCAGCGTGCTTCACAATTTTTGACAAGTCGAGGAGTCACGCTCGGATCAACAACCTTTGGGGAACCTCAGCTGGGGATGGTCATAACAATATAGTACCTTTACTGTGCTAAAACTTCCCAAGACGCTTCACAGAAATGTTATCGGTCAGAATTGGGGAGCTGCTCTCATTAATTACCACCTTCTGACTGCCAGAATGCAACCAATTCCCTATCCGGCAGAAACTCTGCCTACTTAATTCCTCAAAATGAAAATACCTTGATTTAATAACCTTCCAAGGGTGTCTTTACGAAATGCTTTTTGGAAGTTGAGGTGCACATTGGGCTACCATCTCCATTAACTTTGTCATATCTTCAAAAAAATCTAATCAGGTAAGTGAGACAGGACCTCCATTTCAAAATCCACAATAACTATAGCTCTCCCCAGGTTGTGTCCAATTAGCTATTTCCTAATAGCTACTGGGTATACTTTCCTACAACTGAAGTTGAATTAACTGTTCTGGCACTGCCCCCCCCCCCCCCCCCCTCCACTTTCTTACATATAAGTACCACATAGGAGCAATCTCAGATCTTAACCACTTGCATAATACCCCCATTTCTTTTGGCATTGCATAGTGAATGGTATTAGGTTGAGCAGCTTGACCTGCCTGAAAAAGCAGCACTATTTCTGTATTAACTGAAAGGATTCAATTTTGGCAGCATCTTTGTTTTCATTACCAATACCAAAGATTATGGAAAGTTTCCAGTGGCCAAACAGAGTCGCATTCACAAAACTGAAGAGATGCGGAATATCCATTCCACACCTTCACCGCGGTCTGTCTTAGGGAATCTCTCAATAAGACTTGGGACATCTTGGGATCACTGATGGGACATCATTATGGGAACATCGGAACAGGAGTAGGCCATTCAGCCCCTCGAACCTAACCCGCCATTCAATGAAATCATGGCTGATCTGTGACCTAACTCCACATACCTGCCTTTGACCCAAATCCCTTAATATCTTTGCTTAATAGAAATACAACTAAAACTCTGCTTGGTTACATGCTGAGAATTAACTGGCCACTTCTTGAGAGTCTCCTTTTTAAACCTGGCTGCTAAAGGGAGAAAGCTTTTGTTCATTTCCATCTTGCCCATCTCCTATCCTGAACCAAGTCCACTGACCTAATGTGGCTCCTGATCCCCCCATTTGCTCAAGTTTAAAATTATCATCCTCTTGTTTAAATCCTCCAAGGCCTTGTCCTTCCCCATTTCTGCAACCTCCACTAAGTGTGTACAACCCTCTGAAATCTCCGAGTTCCTCTAACCTTGGTCTCCTGTACATCTCCCATTCCCTTCTCCCCACCATTGATAGTCATACTTTGGCTGTCTAGATGCCAAACTCTGAAATTCCCTGTCCTCATTTAAACCATCTGTAAGAACCACCAGTTCAATTATCTCTCTTAATATTCCTTTTGTGGCATAACACCAACTTTTGTCTGATTGGGTCATTTTCCACATTATTCTGGAAATGACAGAGCAGGACAAGTGTATTTTTGACTGATGCACACAGAAAACCATAGTATCATATTTTATGATCAGATACTTGTTGTTTTTAATGCCTGTGGAGAAAAAAGTAATGGACATGCCAATAAAACTCTGAGCACCCATCACATTACCTTGGGGTGTGTGATGATCCGGTTGACTTGCAAAATTCTTTCCTCAGTATCTTGCGTTTTCAAGTCATATTCACCAATGACCACACGCCAATAATTCTCATTTCTGTTCCTGAAGGTAAAAGGAACGAAAGACTTACATTTATATAGCCCCTTTCACAATCTCAGGATTCACAAAGTGCTCTATAATCAATGCAGTTTGGCAATATCACATAGCAATTTGATGTTGTCGTTATTGAGTTCAATAGGGCTCCATTATCTGGAATTTAGGCTTTGGAAATGGAAACATTTTTAAAGGGTTTGACAGTAGAGATATTAAGAGGCTCCTCCTCCTGGCTGGAATAGTCTAGAACTAGGGGCATTCTCAGGATAAGGAGTTGGCCGTTTAGAACTGAGATGAGGAGAAAAATCTTCAGTTGGAGATTTGTGGATCTTTGACATTCTCTACTCCAGAGAGATGTAGATGCTCAGTCATTGAGTATTTTTAGCTACCAGGCCTTTTTAAATGCCATGTGAAGTCAGCAAGAAGCAGCTGAAGCCCTGCAGAGACCATCCCCAAGACAAAGTATCAACCAAACCAACCCTACGATTAGGAAGGGAACGCCTCATATTGTCTTTTTGCCACAATCCAGTTCTTTCCTGGGTGGTTTGGTGAGAAATTCACTGTCACTTCCCGAGCATACCTCAGAGTAAAATAGCAGTAAGGCCACATTTAAATAACTGGGACTTGACATGCATACATTAAAAAGGACCCTGCTGGCTTTGTGCGGGTGTCCTTGCTGCCTGCTCAGTACAGCAGGTTAAACAACGTTGTTAGATGATGGTACACCAATGACATCCAAAAAGCATTTGATAAAGTGGCCCATTGAAGGCTATTAAATTAAGGTTTCATTCTGAGGAATTTGTGGACAGAATTTGTGCTGAATTTGGTTGCAGTCTGGTATCCAGGATTAATGAAAGCAGCTCTGCAATTCTGGCCTCTTTAACGTCCCAATTTCAATCACTACACTATTAGTGGCTATGCCTTCAACTGCCTGATCCCGAAGCACTGGAATTCCCTTCCTCGGCGCAATTTTCCCACCACATTACGCCCGGCGCTGATCCCATTACTCGGGTGGATAGCAGGAGAGGTCAAAAACGGGTTTCGCATCAGATGTCGAGCTGTGCGCGATGCACCCGACCCGTTACACTTGACACGATTTCGATTGCATCCTCACTGAGCATGGTTCAGATAAGCCTATTTAAATTAGTAATTCGGCTTATTTAAATATGCAGCGCCTGCTTGAAGCCACAGTCTCCCGGCTACTGGTATTCACCGGTCACATCAGCGAGGCCTCACACTGGCACAAATTAGTATTGGCCACCAGAAACGGAGACCAGACATAATGGCCACTCCGGGTGGCTCAGTGGCCATTTGAGCTCCCAGATGGTTGGGAATAGGCATGGGGACAGTGCCTATCTGACACCCTGGCAATGCCAATCTGGAACTCTGGCAGTACCAAATTGGCACCCTGGCAGTGCTAACCAGGCACTGCAGGGCTGCAGGATTGCACTTCCAAGTGCTTGGGGCAGTGCCCAGGTGTGTCAGAGGCAGTGACCCAGGGGCCAAGTTGAACTGCCATGGTGCCAAGGGGCCTTGCAAAGGCATGGGGCCTGAGGGGGGGGGCCATGTCCATGAAAGGGTCGGTGAAGGAAGAGAGGTGAAGGGGGTTCTGAGGGTGCGGGGATGAGGGGGGGGTCCTTAAAGGTGGGGGAGGGCCTTCGCAACCCCATAGCTGAGTATCCTCACTTTTGGGGCAGGTGGTGGTTGATGCCCGATGTCTACGAGGCTGGATAGGTATGATACCGGGTCGCCCTCATGTCTGGGTGGTGTGGGATGGGTCATGCGGACTTTTAGTGATGGGGAGGAGGTTGTCCTTTCGGGGATGATGGTTGGGGATGTGGCCCATGTCTGCGGGGCTCGCGATTACCATGGGTGGGGTGTACGGGACCCTCAACCTCACTTTGAGATCTGGGCACCGTTTAAAAATGGTGCCCCGATCTCATAAGAGCCAGCCTTGCCGACCACTTTTGTTCCACAATGCAGAAAAAATTCCAAGCATGGGACTTTTCAGCGAGAAACTCCACATGTTCCTGAAAATCACTAAATGTAGGTGAATATAGATCGGGATCACGCCTTAATACCCAATGGGAATCACTCCCAAAATCTGTCTAAAATGACACTAAAGGCGCGAGTCAGCGACAAGACTTAAAGTCTGGGCGGGATTCTCTGGCCATGCCCATCCGCCGACCGGAAATTCACGCCCGATGTCAATGGACCTTTACATGGTCCGCGTCCCGCCCACGGTGATCTTGCGGCCAGGGGGCGGAAGAATCCAGTCCTCTGCTTTTGGGCGGGTTTGGAGGAGTGTTTTGTATCGGCCGCATTGGCGAGATCGCGGCCTGTATTCAATGGCACTTAGTGCCAAAAATGAGCCCTCACCTGAAGCTCGCCATTCCTGACTGCCTCACTGATTCGCCTGACTCACGCCTCAGCTTCTTGCCGCTAACAAGGGGGAGCTGCTTTTAACGCTCCCTCACCACTCACTCCCAGTCAACACAAAATCATAGCAGCGTGCAGACCTGCTCCTCGCTTTGGCGAAGCCGACCTGGCCAGGCTTCTCGACACTGTGGATGAGAGACAGGTCATCCCCCAAGGGAGTTGGAGATCGAGGAGCAGGGCCAGCAAAGCCACCTGGGAGGCAGTGGCTGCGGTTTTAATGTGGGTAGCATGGCCAGGAGAACTGCTGTACAATGTAGGAAGAAAATTGACGACTTCCAAAGAGCTGCAAGGATAAGTTACCCCCTCTCCTGGCATCAGTTACGTCTGCCACCCCTCAAATTTCCAACCCCTCCTCCCCTCCAATCCACTGGTTGATGCCTCGCACCCTCCCCACATCCGATGCTCAAGCTTGTTCCTCAGAACCCCCTGGCACCCAACAGTACAACCTTTTCATGTCCAGGAGTGGTGCCCACACATGCCACCTTCTATAGACCCCCCCTGATCCATCAAGCGTGACGCTCACAATGGCCTCTTTTGTCCACGCAGGAGAAGGTAGCCAATAATAAGTGAGAAATGCGGAAGGCGGGGGAAGGAATCCCAGAGATTCGAGTCCTCACCCACGATGAGGAACTGACCCTGGAGATCACAGGCTTGCTTGAGGAGAGAGCGGTGACAAAATTGGCCTGTGCAGAGGGGTGATGATCCACAGTTCCTTCACCCAGATGACCTGTCTCACATGAGATGTTGATGTTCCAGAAAATGGTCCTTCTTTCTCACTGACCGCATGTCCATTGTCTCGCAGGATCACCATTTGATGAGGCCGGACCATCTGGAGTTCACTCCCCCCCATCCAGGTGAGCCCTGAATCTCACGGCTCTGTCCTATCATTGCATCAGCTCAGTGAGAGCCTTGTCCTGGGGCTTGGCATCTGGCTGAGATCCAGCTGAGTCCTGGGAACCATCTGCCCTCTGACTGCTGTCTTGCTTGGATGTTCCTGCCTCCACCTGATGTGCAACAGCAGATGTGTGGTGCTCACTGTGTTACACCCCAGAAGCCTGCCCACTAATGTCGCCCGCCGAGGTGTGTACCTCTTCGCTGGTGGAAGTTGCGGGTGATAGCTGTGACGCATCATCGGTGTTATCCTCGGAACTCCTCCAGCTCATGGAATGACCAATGACATCTGTGGGCCGTTGCTGGCCTCCCCTTAGCCTGATGGGCAGCTGGGTCTTCAAAGTGTGCTGCAGCCCCCTGCACATGTGGTGACAGGGAGTTGGGGTCAGCAACATTCCAGTGACTGTGAGGTTGATTGGAGGGAATCTAAAGCCTTCATGTGCAGGAGATGATGCCGGCATTGCTTGGCATCAGGCCAACACAATGGCGACCACAGTGAAAAACCTGGAACAGGATATCCAAGCCTTGAGTAGTGTTATCCAAGGCATGGCTCAGTCTGTGATGACCATGGCTGAGGGCCTTGAGATCATGTCCCGGTCGATGATTGACGCATCCCAGATGCAGGTGGACATTGCTGAGGGACTCCAGAGAGTCACTGAAGACCATTGCTGTGGGCGTCAACACTATGGTGCAGACAATGGAGAGTAACCAGGACTGACGGAGCCAGATGACTCAGAGACCTCTGGAGCTCACTCCAGTTGCCGTCCATCCCATAGAATCCTACTGGCACCCTTAGGGAGGAGGAAGCGCTGGAGGCCAACTCGGGGCCTGCCATCAAGGAGACTATGGCTGTCTCCAGTTCTCTGACACTGGCGTATGTCAAGGGCAGTGGGCAGAACAGGGAGGTACAGTAAGTCTGTGTCACCAGTAAGTCGGCCTGGGCCCTCCGGCTCCAGGCCCTCCAGAGGATGTCTGCCAAGGGCATCAAAGGCCACAGGGCACAGAAAGCATCAAGCTGCCTCCACCTCTGATGTGAACCCCGGGGACACACCTAGACGTAGCAGTAGACCATGTATGATCAAGAAGGGTGAGGAACACTGAGTGGGCACTGGTGAGGTCACTATCTGTAGCCTTGGATAATGGAAATCTGTCACATTAAAATATTTGGCGGTAAAACATGTCACACCTGATACATGCAAAGACTCTAACATGTTCATTTTCACAGTGGGCCTGCGCCCTCCGCCCCCCACCCCCACCCCGTGCGCAGTAGGCCAAGATCAAACGCCCCCGATGCAGACTCCGATCAGAGACTGGGTGTGAGCGCGCTGTCAGCAGAAAGACAGGAGTCAGACATTTTCAGATCCTGAGGAACACCTGAGCTTTCCTCACAGCCCTGTATAGTGACCGGGCGGTGTGTGTGGGGGGAGGGGCTCCGTGTTAAGGGGGAGGAAATGGGGGAGTGGGGGGCAAAATGCAGGAGGAAATTAGGGGGGAGAAATGGGGTGGGGTGGCGGGGGTTGGCTGGTGGGGGTGGGTGTTGAGCTGACGGACACAGCCTTGATCTTGGAGAATATGGTGACGATGAGGGCCTCCCTAGTCCTCCTCATATGTCGGATCCTCGCCACAGCCTGTCCTCCAACTCTGTCTCCTTGTCGGGCTGGTCATCCACCTCCTCCTCAGACGAGGCCACATAACCCTCTGCCTCCTCCCTCCTCCAACATGTCACCCTGCCAATGTGCCAGATTGTGGAGGGCACAGTAAACCACCGCAAAGCTGGAGTCCCTCTGGCAGTGTACTGCAAGGCACCATGCTCACAGGGCAATATGTGTGCCATCGATCGCCCCCTGGACATGGGGCATCCCGGCGATGGCAAATCCTGCAGCCCGGACACCTGGCTCCAGGTCGAGAGTGATATAGTCGGATGCCTGGGCATACAGAGCATCCGTCACTTCCTGTGGGCTGATGGCTGTGATATGCCACGCAGGTCCCTGCCCGGACCCTGGACTGACCCAGGGGCACAGAAGCTTAGGTTTGCGGTGACCTACATGGCCACCGGGAGCGGGTGTCTTCCTTTTCCATGGGGTGCCACATCCTCGTGGATAGGGCTGCACTGTCTCCCCGTTGAGACGTAGTCTTCTGCAGCATATGGTGTCCATCAGCTTATGGAATGACCAATGACATCTGTGGGCCGTTGCTGGCCTCCCCTTAGCCTGATGGGCAGCTGGGTCTTCAAAGTGTGCTGCAGCCCCCTGCACATGTGGTGCTGCCACCAGCCTGTGTTGGCACAGCTGCCTTCTCCGGCGTCTGCCTGCCTCATCTGCCACAAGCACAGCGACAGCAGCCTCTGCGGGATCCACACAAGCAAACATTGTTTTATCTGGAAGGAATTGGAGGAAGAGAGAGACCGACAGTCAGTTAGAGCTTCCATCCCAGGACCATCAAATTCCCAATCCTCCCCATGACTGCCCTGCCTCCTTTCAAAGTGCCATCCAGTGAGCCAGTTGTGCTGGGAAACCTTGCTCTGCACACTCACCCCCTTGTCACATCTGTAGACCCTAGACCCCAGGCCTCTACCAGGAACATTAAGGAGACCATGCTCAGCTGCTCTCTGCTCATCCACATACTTACCCTTTGGCCGCAAGAGGGTCCTCAGTGCTGAAGCCCGGCTCTTTAGTGTTTGATTCTTGGCAGCTGCCTCTATGATGCTGACACTCCCAGAGTTCAGGCAGTGTTCAGGCATCAAAGGTTGCTGGACATGAAAATACACTAACCATCCTCTAAAACATGGCACTTGTGCTTTCAAGGTGGAACTTGAAATGTTTTCACTAACAAGGCCAATTCCTCATTTGAAATAGCCTTCAGCTGTGAAGCTAGAGGCTGCTCACAGTCAAAGGGGGTGAAATTGACTTTGAGGAGAGAAGCTGCAGCAGGGCTCTGTCCTGGGAGATGTTGGGAGGACAGGCAGGCAGCAGCTGTGGGCCGGAATTCCCCCGGAATCGGCGGAGCGGCCCGTACCGTCGCCAAAGAGCGGCGTGAACCACTCCGGCATTGGGCCCCCCGGAGGTTGCGGAATCCTCCATACTTCCGGGGGCTAGGCCGGCGCTGGAGGGGTTGGCGCTGGAGGGGTTGGCGCTGGAGGGGTTGGCGCCGCACCAACCAGCGCCGAAGGGCCGCCGCGAGTTGGCGTATGCGCAGGACTGCCAGCGTGTTCTGGCGTGTGCAGGGGGTTTCTTCTCCGCGCCGGCCATGGCGGAGCCTTACAAAGGCCGGCGGGGAGGGAAAGAGTGCCCCCACGGCACAGGCCCGCCCGTAGATCGGTGGGCCCCGATCGCAGGCCAGGCCACCGTGGGGGGCCGCCCGCAGGGCCGGATCCCTCCATGTCCCCCCCGAGGGCTTCGCTTGCCGCCCTCAGAGCCAGGTCCCGCCGGTATGGACCATGTCCAATCCATGCCGGCCGGACGGGTCGAAAACGGGCGGCCCCTCGAATTGCCGGAGGGGGGGGGGGGGGGTGCTGCCAACGGCCCCCGACTCGCACGGCGTGATTCTCGCTCCCGCCCGGAAACCGGCGCCGGAGAATTCGGCAGCCAGCGTTGGAGCGGCGGGGCGGTATTCACGCCGCCGCCCCCCCGATGATATCCGACCCAGCGGGGGGTCGGAGAATCCCGGCCGTGGTTGCTCCTGCTATAGGTGCCCACAATGTTTAAAATGTCTTGAAGACTTCACAGATGCAAAATCTACCCCCCGCCGCCCCCCTCCCCCTGCCCCACCCTAATCCGTCCCAGGGGCGACCCCAAACTGGAATGTTCCAGTCCCCCCCGACCAATTCCAATCCCTGGAAGGGCCCCATCCGCTCCCTCGAGCCCTGGGGTAGCAGCTCCGGTGTCCTTGAGCTGCATGTTGCAAAATGGAAGGGGCGATTCACTGCCTCACTCCCCTTCAGTAGCCATCGCGCCAGCTTCACGTTTTTGAAAAGTACTGAACGACTCCCGTGTGACTTCCCGCTGGGCAGTGGGATAATTCCCGGGACGCCGCTGCGTTTGACTTCAAATCTTGCTAATGAGATTGAAATTAATGCAAATTAGGGTTAATGACATTCTCGCCATTTTTTGGCGATATCCAGAAATTGCCATTGGGAAAGGGGGGGGGGGGGGTGAATCGCAAAATTGTTTGCTCCGAGCGCGAATCTCGATTGCGCTATTCATCTGATGTGTCAGGCGCATCGCAGTCGCTGTATCACACCCTAAATAATTTTTGGGGGAAACTGCACCATATGTCTCTCCACCTCTTCTCTCATTATGGCCCTTGCTGCCTGTTGAGTGCAGCAGGTGTAAGAAGTGCCAGATCAGTCCTTGGGGGCCCCAGGATGAGTAAGTTAGCTGTGCAAGTTCTATTGGGTGGGTAGGGTTAAAAGAGCCTCCACTGCAACTGGGCACCATCTTCTGGCCCCGTTACGCTCTCGCTCAAGCATATACCCCCATCGACTGCCGATGCCTCTGGCAGTGCGGCTGAAGGCTATTGCTGATAGGGAACTGGCAATCATGGTTAAGTGAGCACTTGACACATCCCAAGTGGATTCCCGTGGATGGGCAGACCATATAGTATGTTGGGTATCATTGCCCAGCATCCCAATCACACCTTGATGCATAGACATTGTGCCTGAACATTGCGGGAGGCAACACCACACCTTAAGACCATAAGACATAGGAGCAGAATTAGGCCACTCGGCCCATCGAGTCTGCTCCGCCATTCAATCATGGCTGGTATTTTTCTCATCCCCGTTCTCCTGCCTTCTCCCCATAACCCCTGATCCCCTTATTAATCAAGATTAATCAGCAACCAACATCTGAACACCCAGGGGATGGGACACAGCTCTGGGGACATGTCCACAGCCGCAGGGTGGGTGGGGGGCCAAGCGGAGGGGGGATGCCTGGAGAGATGGGCCAAGGGTTTAGAGGTCAGCCCGCAATGCGTAAGGAAGTGACAGAGGCAGCATAATAGTTGTGCACAAAGGTGTTTAGTGTGTTTTATAATCTCCCACTCTTCCGATGGTGCCGACCCCCACCCCCCTACATCCAACACCCCCTCCCTCCTCCCCTGGTGCCCAGCTGGTTAGAGCTCCGGCTGCCCCCGCACCATCTGGCTGTGCCAGCCCTGGCGGCTCCCCGATGTCTGAATCATGGTGTTGACGCCCTTAGCGATGCTCCTCATTGACTGGGACAAGCTTTGCAGTGCTGAGAGCGGGGTATGTCCCGCAGAACCTCACCAAGGTCAGCCAGGTACTGGGTGACATCCCCCAGAAAGTCGGACATTCTGCCGAGACCCTCAGCAATGGCCGTCACCGACAGCACCTTGGACACCTTCACTCATGCTGCCGACGCCGTGCACCAGGCTCACCACTGCGGTGGCCAGTGTTGGCCATCAGTGCCATGCATTGCCGGCACCATCTCGTGGGCCCGTAGCTTCTCGGACTCCTCCTTGTCCCATGGATCTGCTGGAGTGACACTGACATTTCCCTCTGAATGTCCCGACTGCACCCTATCCTCCCAATCAGGTGCGAGTACCTCTGTTCCAGAGGCTCAGCATCAGGCTGGAACCAAGCTGGGTTCTGAGATCCAGCAGACCTACGACTGCTGTCTTGCCTGGGGGTTCCTGCCTCCACCTGATATACATCAGCAGCTGTGTGGTGCTCAGCAGATTGTGCACCAGAAGCCTGTCCACTAACATTTCCCACCGAGGGGTGTGTCTCTGCGCTGATGGAGGGTGGGGATGACAGCTGTGACACATCCATTATGTCTTCCCCGGAGTTCTCCGCCGAGGTGTTCTCCTCGGAATCAGGAGAGGGTGTCTCCCGGGATGGGTCGGCGCTGTCGGCTGGAGGACCTGCAGGAGAATGGTCATGTGGTCAGTGGGAGGGATGGGTCAGTCAGTAAGGCAACGACAACTCACATTTGACAGGTCCACTGGGTGGGGCCTGGTGGGTCCTCACCTCTGTCCGCCAGCCTCCACCAGGGTGACCGCTCTGTCCGCAGCCACCTCTGTCACCTCCAGGGCATACTCCTCGAAGAAGGTGAGGGTTCTTAAGGGCGGCACCCCTCCGCCAGTCTGGGCCCTCTCCCGACGATTATGGGAGAGCTTTTTCTGAGGAGGCAAGAGGGGGCACCATTAGCCACACGCGTGGCTCACAGTGGTGGGGGAGGATTGGGGGGGGCTGAAGGGGGAGGGGGTGGAGGGATGGTTTGGGGTCGCTTGGGGAGTTGGGGGGTGGATGCTCCCTTGGGAGGGTGGGGGCATGTTGTTGTCTACTCACTCGTGCTGCCCGGTGTCGGTCATTGACCTTCTTCCGACACTGGAGGCCAGTCTTCCTGGTCACACTCCCCGAGCTCACAGCTGCCGCCACCTCATCCCAGGCAACACTGGCCTGCCCTGTGGCTGACTCTCCTGGACCCTTGAGGGAACAGGACATCCCTCCTGGCATCCACAGCATCTAGCAGCCTCCTCAGATCTGCGTCCCCGCATCTTGGGGCCGGTCTCTTTGGCGCCATTGTTGCGAGCTGGCTGGGGTTAGCTGAGCAGGTGCAGCTTGCGTGCTGCTTGATTTTGCTAGCAGGGGGTTGGCAAGCGGGGTCCCGGCAAATCAGCTGGCGAGCCTTCATTTGCGGTGTGAAGCCCGTGAGGCCTTACTTTTTTGAAAAATATTTTTATTCTCCATTTTCACATTTTCATTATAATTTGCCCCCCACCAACAAACAGTGAACGGTAACGAATACAATGTCAATCCCCTTATTAATAACAACGATCCCATCCTCCCACCACCCCCCAAACAACGACCCACCTGACAACATAAGCATCCAATAAAACAAACCCTCCCAAGGTGGAAAAAAGAAAAAGGAATCAGGAATCGCCCCTGGTCATCGTTGACACATATAGTCCACCCCCCCCCCCCTCATATTCAATGCCATCCAATCCCCGGAAGAGTACCGTGAATGGCACCCATAAATTGTAGACACCCCGCCCCCCCAACCCCCTCCCAAACTCCTCCCCTCCACTTCCTCTTGTAAACTCCTCCCCCCAACCTCGGTTCCTTCCCCCAATTTTTCACCCCGGCTAGACTCACCGAAACCTGTTCTGCCAGGCTCCGATGCCCGCAGCCCCTTCCCCCACCTCACTCCCATTCACTGGCCGGCTTAAACCGGCCAACGTGGAGGCCCCCACCTGGGTCTCCTTCCCCCTTGCCCGGTCCCAGGAAAACCAAAAAATCCCCTTTAGCACACAACCCCCACAGAACCATCATTGCAAATGAAAGTCCCATCTCTTCCCTTGTCCAAATATATACAGCGTCGACTCATTTAGTACATACACCAACACGCAGTGAAAAAATAAAGTTACATGAGGCTACATCGGTACACAACCATTTCTCAATTCTGCCACAGTCCTTCTGCCTTCGCAAACTCCTTCGCCGCTTCCGCCGTCCCAAAATAAAAGTCCTTGGATTTGTCGGTCACCCTCAATATACTATATACTATGCCGCACTGCACCTTGCAGATGTACAATGCCTTCTTCACCCGGCTGAAGGCAGCCCGCCTCCTCGCCAGCTCCACCGTAAATTCCTGGTATATGCGTATACCAGCTCCAGCCCACTGCACCACCCGCTTCTGCTTTGCCCAGCACAAGACCTTCTCCTTCACGCTCTACCTACGGAAACACACAGTTATTGCTCTTGGCGGCTCACTCGCCTTTGGTATAGGCCTCCATGACCGATGAGCCCGATCCAGTTCGTATCGAGAGGGATCGTCCCCCTCCCCCAACATCGTGGCAAGATATTCCGTCGGCCTCGGGTCTTCCACCCTTTCGGGCAGACCCACGATCCTCAGATTCTGTCGCCTGGATCTGTTTTCCAGGTCTTCCATTTTGGCTCGCAGACCCTTGGTGGTCTCTGTCACCTTCCGCAACTCCTTCCCCATCGAGGTGAGTTGATCACTGTGCTGCGATAATGCCTCTTCCACTTCCTTCTGTGTCTCACCTTGCTCCTGCACCTCCGCTGCTGCGCTTGATACCGCCGCCCTCACCGGGGCAATCGCCTCCCCCACCAGCACTTTCAATACCGCCCCCATCTCCTTCTTCATCGTTTCCATGTGTTTGTGAACTGTTTTTCAAGTTCCACAGCCATCACCTTCTTCTGCTGTGAGCGATGCGACCTCCCCTGGTGCTCCAGCCTCCGCTTTCCTCACAGTTCCTGCGCTGACTTTTCCACTCACCGGCGGACTTTCATTAACCCCCTTTTTCACGGCCATTTTTTTTCTCAAGCTTGGACATTTCTCCTCCCTGGGCCTTCTTACAGCTTTTTCAGCCTCCGTTGCCCTTGGGACTGGGCGTTAAAACTCCAAACTTTCTATTCCCGAGCGGAGCCCTCCAGTGTATGACTGTCTCCCGCCCGCCGTCACCGGAAATCCGCCTGTGAGGCCTTATTAAGTGAACCAATTAACGTTGAATAGCGTTGCTGGCCTCACTGGGAGCATCGGGAAGCTCATGGCAATTACCGCTCGCAACTACACTTGGAAATCTTTCCAGACAATCGCACCTACCATGTCAGCCAGATTATCCTCCCAATTAAACTTGTTAACGTCAACAGGCACAAGCATTTACAAGGACGTCAAGAAATATTTTTCTTGGCTTACGATTGGCTTCAGGAAGCAAAGTACTGTACACACCCCTGTCAGCATCAACGGGGCCGAGGTGGAGATGGTTAGCAGTTTCAAATTCCTAGGGGTATACATCTCCAAAAATCTATCCTGGTCTGCCCACATCGACGCTACCACTAAGAAAGTACAACAGCGCCTACACTTCCTCAGGAAACTAGGAAATTCGGCATGTCGACATTAACTCTTACCAACTTTTACAGATGCACCATAGAAAGCATCCTATCTGGCTGCATCACAGCCTGGTATGGCAACTGCTCGGCCCAAGACTGCAAGAAATTTGCAGAGTCGTGAAGACAGCCCAGTCCATCACATAAACCTACCTCCCATCCATTGACTCCATCTACACCTCCCGCTGCCTGGGGAAAGCAGATAGCATAATCAAAGACCCCTCCCACCCGGCTTACTCACTCTTCCAACTTCTTCCATCAGGAGGGAGATACAAAAGTCTGAGAACACGCACGAAGGAGACTCAAAAACAGCTTCTTCCCCACTGTCACCAGACTCCAAATGACCCTCATATGGACTGACCTCATTAACACTACACCCCTGTATGCTTCACCTGATGCCAGTGTTATCTAGTTACATTGTGTACCCTGTGTTGCCCTATTATGTATTTTCTTTTATTTCCTTTTCTTTTCATGTACTTAATGATCCGTTGAGCTGCTCGCAGAAAAATATTTTTCACTGTACCTCAGTACACGTGACAATAAACAAATCCAAAATCCAAATCCGAATAATGGTGATCAATAGCATTCTCACCCTGTAAAGCAATGTGCTGCTGTCACAACCCATGAATGTTGTACCAGCACTCCTCCACACATCACATTCCCATTCAGCGTCAACAACACCAGCCACGGCCAGCTCCCTCGCGCTGCTATGTTACCGCCAACAATCCTCCCCATGGCAACCGTGTCATTGGATGCCGCTGCTTTCTGACCACAAGTGGCTGAAAGAAAGAGAATACTTTGAAATACTGTTCAAACACTGCTACAACCTGAAAAATAAAATCAGCCTGAAAATACACAACAGCATCCTGGAAATGTCGCCCTCCATCCTGGCGTGGAAAATATTGATTTTTTTTTTACATGCTAGTTTGATGCAACATTAATAACCAACTTGCACATTGTAACTTACCTCAGAAGACAGGCGGGAAGAGAGAGAGAGAGAGGGGCAGTGGGCAGATACTTAAAAAAATAAATTTTAATGCAGTTATTTAAAGCTCCTGGTAGGGGAGTCTAGAACCGGGGGGGGAAATTTCAAAACATGGAGGACGCCACATGGGACCGGGATGAGAAGTTTTTTTTATTCAGAGGCTTGTGAATCTTAGCAATTCTCTGCACCAGAGGACTGTGGAAGCTCCGTCATTGAGCTTGTTAAAAGCAGAGATTGTCAGATTTCTAAATACCAATGGCAGGAAGGGATTTGGGGGTAGTGTGGGAAAAAGGCATTGAAGAGGATGATCAGCCATAGAATCATAGAATTTACAGTGCAGAAGGAGGCCATTCGGCCCATCGAGTCTGCACCGGCTCTTGGAAAGAGCACCCCACCCAAGGTCAACACCTCCACCCTATCCCCGTAACCCAGTAACCCCACCCAACACTAAGGGCAATTTTGGACACTAAGGGCAATTTATCATGGCCAATCCACCTAACCTGCACATCTTTGGGCTATAGGAGGAAACCGGAGCACCCGGAGGAAACCCACGCACACACGGGGAGAACGTGCAGACTGCGCACAGACAGTGACCCAAGCCGGGAATCGAACCTGGGACCCTGGAGCTGCGAAGCAATTGTGCTAACCACAATGCTACCGTGCTGCCCACTATGATAATATGATCATATTGAATGGCGGAATAGGCCCAACAGGCTGAATGGCCTCCCCCTGCTACTATGTTCCAGTTGGACTCTATATAAAGTATTGTTTTCAGTTCTGTAAATGGTACCTCAGAAGGGATATTGGCGGTGCGATTCTCTGTTCCTGAGACTAAGGCCGGGATTCTCCGCTATCCAGCGGGGCGGGCCGTACCGGCGCCGAGGAGTGGCGTGAATCACTCCGGCGTCGGGCCGCCCGGAAGGAGCGGAATCCTCCGCACCTTCAGGGGCTAGGCGGGCGCTGGCAGGCTTGGCGCCGTGCCAGCCGGCTCCTGCGGGGTTGGCGCTGCGCCAACCGGCACAGAAGGGCCTCAGCCGGCGGGCACGAGTTGGCGCATGCGCGGGAGTGCCAGCGTGTTCTGGCGTTATCCCAGCGCATGCGCAGGGGGGTTCTTCTCCACGCCGGCCATGGCAGAACGTTACAGCGGCCGGCGCAGAGGGAAAGTGTGCCCCCACAGCACAGGCCCGCCCGCAGATCGGCGGGCCCCGATCACGGGCCAGGCCACCGTGGCAGCCCCCCTGGGGCCAGATCCCCCCACGCCCCCCTGAGGACTCCGCAGGCCGCCCGCAGAGCCAGGTCCCGCTGGTAAGGACCTTGTTTGATTTACGCCGGCGGGACTGGCCGAAAACAGGTGGCCACTCGGCCACGCGGAGCGGAGAATCGCCAGGGGGGTCACAGCTGGCCACCTCCAATCCTGCTGTATCGTCTGGGGATCAACCTGATGTTAGGGCCCGTGAGGCCAGAAAGTTAGACACCAGTTAGGTTGGCACGGGTGCAGGGCACAGTTTAGTTACAGGGGCTCGGGCACAAAGCTGTATATACATTGTCACATTAAACACCTGTTCACACTGTTGCAACCTGACTCAGTGCTCTGTCAGATGAGTGTGTGGGGTGGGCTGGCCTGGACTGGTGAGAGAAGGTGTGGGGGAAATGGGCGAACATTGTGGGTGGCCTGGGCTCTCACCCCCCCCTCCACCCGGACCGTCCCCACCACCGTCACCCCAGGGATCCGATGGGACCCTGTGATGGAATGGTCAGCTCGCATGCAGGGATCACCCAGGTGCACGTTGTAAGTGCTACCGTGGGCAGGAGTCAGACATCAGCGAACGATGTGGAGCACCAGAGCTCATCGCAGAACGGGTTGTCATCATCCTGCATCCCATGGACCAGACCTGGTGTTACTGCCAACCCAGGGCCTGTACCCTGTAGTGCGGCAGGTATGTATCACGGAAAGGGTTGCAGGCGAGGGGGTGGCCCAGGGGGGATTGCAGTGTCTGCGCCTCTGGCCAGTGCCCTCCACCCAATTTGGTGAACCTGGAGGTAATCAGAGCGTCCCATACACATTGGTCCTGGTGCACACATCGTGCGGCCTCCTGTGCCAGCCTGGGCTCCATGTCCTGCCTATTCTCCCCTCCCCACATCCTCCTCATCGGACCAAGACTGGTGTTCCTCCTCCTCATCCAGCACATCGTCCCTCTGCTGTGCAATATTGTGGGGGACGCAGCAGGCCGCCAAGGTGCGGGCGACCCTCTCAGTATCATACTGGAGAGACCCATATCGTCAGGAGACCCAAGCACCGCTCATTCATGCTTCACGTTCCTGGTGGTTGTATGGATGTCATTGTAGAGGGTCTCCGCGTCGGTCTGTGGCCTCCCAATAGGCGCCTTCAGCCACGACCGCAATGGATAATCCCTGTCACCCAGGAGCCAACTCCGCAGTTAGGGGGGCATCTCGAACATGTCATAAATCGTCATGTGTGCCAGGATGAAGGCGTTTTGCACACTGCCTGGATATCAGGCGCAGACATGCATGATGTACAGCTGGTAGGGGTTATGGCGGAGGGTGAGGTGCACGGGTGGAGGCACCCATACAGCTGGTGTCACTCTGCAGAAGTAGGGCCCAAGGTGGGTAGTCAATGGGGTGCACAGCAAGATGGCAGTCTTGCAGGCTGCGGCAATGGCGGTCCATGCCTGGACCGCCATTGCCCCAGTCCCATGGGGGGGCTACCCCAGTCACATGGCCCATTCCCCCATCACCCCCCCCCCTTCCTCCGGCACTGGCAGGGCTGCCCCCCCCCCCCCCCCCACCCCAGTCAGCCCGACCAGTGTCCGGCCCAGCAGCTCACGGGTACACCTCTCCGTGTCCTACCTCCTCTCTCTCCCTCATCAGCCATGACGCGGTTTCATGATTTTTAAAAGCATCGAAGGCGGATAATCATGGAGGTCCCGGAGATTACCGGGTCAGGCCCACTAATGATATGCAAATGGCGTTTACTGTGCGTGCATTCCGGACCCCATTGACGCCACTGTTGAGGTGATGGAGAATTGCGATTTGGCGTCAAATCGGCGCCCGCCGCAATTTTGGCGTCAGAACCTATTTCCCACCCTGTCGCATTTCACGATTTCGGCATCAGCCAACGGAGAATCCCGTCCATTGTTTTTGTTGTCTTTTATTCTCTATCTGTACCAAATTGTTGGAATCTATCTAATTGACTCCCATTTGAAATGTTTGTCATTTGCGAATTCGCCATTTGCGATAATTTCCAAGAATGTTACTCCTATGAATGGAAGGACTTTACTGTAGATCGATTTCTAAAGTAGATATACCAGGTAATAAAAGTTCCATATTACCAGTACATCCCATACAAAGTGGCCTTCATTTCCATTAGCTAGATCACTATTGCTGCCACTTCCCTACATTGTTGCATTGTTATTTCAGATGTGTGGAATTTAATGCTTACCTTTCCTTTCAGAGTTTAGTACAGAATTCAGGCTCTTCGTGCTGCCTGTCTGACCTGTAAATGGCAATAGAAGCACTATTACAATCCTTATAGTGAGTGAATTCAACAGTACTCCACTGACCATTCCGTATTGTTTAGTTAAACTAGTTTCACACCATTGCCTTTGTAGGAATGGTCCCAAAATGCAACTAAGAGTTAATTAATTCACTACTGTGAGGAGGAGGATACGCAGTAGAAGTGGTGTTAAGATGTCTTGTATATAAACAGGTCCAAACCACCAATCCAAGTGCCTAGAATGGTGCTGCTTGGTGCAAACTGCATTTGTTGGTTAATACATACTGCACTGAAGGATCCTGGCATGACAGTGCTCTTCCATCTGTTTCAGACAGCCCATAATACGATGCCCTCCTTCTGGACAATACGTCTGATAATACCAACATGCCTTACTCAGCTCCCATTGACGCTCAGCCTCAGCTTCCAGCAACTGTGCTCTCGAAATGATGTCACAGCTGGGCTCGGAGGTAGGCGGCACCCCCGAAACTAAAAACAAGGCAAATAAAAAGCAATAACCAATGATGGCACAGGACACCATCTAATTAACAATGTTTGAAATGCAGATTTTACCTGACCTGCCCACCATATGACAAAAATCTTCCCTTTAGGCAAAATGAAAGAGGTAGTGTTGAAGAATATTGACAACGGTGTTCTTTGTTCCATTAATTGGGACATTATGATGAAAATAAAGCTTTATGCTGATATCCATAGATGTCTTATATTTATCTATTTTAAACATGGTGCTAATCCACTTCCAAATGCTGCACAGAAATGAGCTATCTCAGAAAGTTGTCCGGATCACAAAAAGCCTTGGTTACGAATTAAGACCATGAGACATAGGAGCAGAATTAGGCCATTCGGCCCATCGAATCTGCTCCGTCATTCAATCATTGCTGATATTTTCTCATCCCCATTCTCCTGCCTTCTCCCCATAACCCCTGATCCCCTTAGTGAATTAGTGAAGTTAAAGGTGACTTTTGAAGAGGAGCGTGTATTTTTTAATTTATTTTTCCAATTAAGGGGTAATTTAGCGTGGCCAATCCACATACCTGCCACATCTTGGGGTTGTGGGAGTGAGACCCGCACAGACATGGGGAGAATGTGTAAAGTCCACACGGACAGTGACCCGGAGCCGGGATCGAACCCGGGTCTTCGGCGCCATAAGGCAGCAGCGCTAACCACCATGATGCCTCAAGAAACAAGTATTTTAAATGCCAATTTCATATTCAACATTCCTGACGACAACATCATTTGCAACCGATGTGCCAGTCATGCTAATAGAGGTGGGTGTTTCAGCAGCTTGAAAATTTTCCAAAACAATTTTTGTGCAAGAGCCTCACATATCCCCAGGTGGTTCTCAATCCTATCTGTCCTACTGGGTATAGGAGAATGTCCAAGGCATGGAAACCCAACTGTTTGAAGTTCTGTCAGGAGCCAACTGGAACTGCTGCAGAATGTATGCGTTCTTTAATTGGACCTCATCAGACACAAACATTGTGCACCTTTCTGGAATACGATAGCAACCTCTCACTCCCCATTAAGAAAATCTCTGCAATAATGCTCAGGGCTCAATGGAGTAATTTAATGATTACTGGACTAACAGTTTGTGTCCTGCAGATTTACCTCACGGTAACCAGATGGAGGACAATGGTGAAGTATTAGCAGTCAAAGCAGTGCACTCTAGGTGCCAGTGTTGAACATTGCAGGGCACTGAGACCTAATCCTCCTCCATAATGCATGTCAACTGTGTAGACAGAGCAGTAACTCTTCAGTAGTGAAATGTGCTCAAGGCCTATTGAAACCATGGGGAATTTTTCCCATGCTCACGGAGGCGGGTTTGAAGGTGGAGGTGGCTGGGAAAATATGAAATAATGCTGTTGGACAGGTATGCCGATGAGTACCCATTTCCCAGAGGTTGTGTGCGCTGCCAGAAACCCACCCGGCAGTGGTGGAAAGCCAATTGAGCTTGTTAATTCGATTGAAATCAGCAAATCTGTGGACACCTGCAGGCAGAGGCTGACCGTGGCATGAAAAGCTCTGACAGGCTGTTGTCATGGCTATTGCTGGGAGTGACAAAATGGATGACAGTTCCTTCATCCTTAACCCTTTTTGTGCCATTCACCTTCACAGCACTCTCAATGCAGCCACAGTGAAGGCTGCCAGCAACCTTCTCAATAACACCTACTGAATGGTCCTCTGGCCTCCTCAACCCACCCCCTTTTCCTAATCGATGGCCTTTCCAAATTGGGTACCTTCAGGAAGATCGAACCAGAGGGCTCGCCACTCTCGCCCCCACATTTGGAACAGGAAATTAAGCGCCCTGCATTTAAAAACAATGGTTTCAATTCAACCCCCATTTTGTTCAACTCCCATTTCCTATTTAATGAGACTTGCTTCCCACACTGTCACTGAAGTGCCTGAGAAGCATGAGCAGGCTGATTGAAAAGTTGCTCTCCTGTTCGCCATTACCTTCCTAGACTGTCACCAGGCTAACCAGCAGCTTGCAATCTGGGCTCAAGAGGGCAATATTGCTCCGGCATTGTGCTCCTCCTCCCACTGGTCAGTTTATTACACACTAATGATGCTGGGAAACTGGCTCAGCTTTGCGCAGGGACTTGCCACGCCCATTGAATCAGCCACTGTGGCACTTGACAGGCTGTTTTATCTGTGGGAGGGAGCAAATTCACCAAGTCTGATCATGTCCTTTCCCAGTATCTGCATACACACGCTTTCAACACATTTCGTTGGTTAAAGACTTCTGGCCAATCTCTCTTGCTGTAAACTGGGCGCTGATATGAATCAGAGCAGGGCCCCTATTGGAGCCAAAGCTGAGATCAGCCAGCGGGGGGAATAGCACTCAATTACCTTATGAGCGCAAATACCTATTGGCTTTCAGTTGACTTATACGTGATTTAATCCTTTATTAATTTTGTTTATCTTTCATACTCTTTTAGGTTGTCTCATACTTTTATTGGTGTCGCCCGGCAGTTACATGTCTCACCTACCGCACTGAGTTGTTCTGTTGCTGCAGTGCTTAAACAAACATACTGCGCAGTAGTTGCATTCTTTCAGGTGGAGATTTCTCTTCTTGAGCACTTCATCCAGCACTAATAATGCATTCTTCAACGCTGCTTCCAGAATGATTGTGCCCTTGCTCGACAACTCTACAAATGCACAGGGAAAAGAATACATTTATGTTATCGAAGATAATCTCAGTTTCAACCCACTTTTTAAAAGATATTGTGGCAGGCTGTGTGAAATACTCAAATTCACCATTAAAACTATTATTCCTACACTGCCACGCTGACACTTCGACAGGACCTCATTGACTGGAGAGAGTTCTGATCACCCTGAGGTCATGGAAAGTGCTATATAATATCAAATTCTTCGTCCTGTTATTCTAGTGTTGTCTCACAATGTTTATCATTTAAGACTGGATATGACAAGATAACCAAAACTAAATGGGTAAGGAATTGTTTTTACACTTGTCATTGGCACTCTGTGGATCTATGAAATCCACCTGGTATCTATCCCTTTCCATAGACTCATCTCAGTTTTGCTTATGGTCATTCATGCAATAATTCCATTAAGAATGAAGATATTGAAGATAAATCCTGAAGTTATGACATTTTTTCATGAAATAAGTTTAAAATTATGATTTGAACATTCAATTAAGGTTTTCAAAAGTAAACTTGTCATTTGGGACATCATCAGTAGTCACAAAAAATGTTTTTATGTGCTGTTCCAAAACTTTAATCAGCTTGAAGGTTAAATTGGTGTCACACAACCGATTCCATTACTCACTAAACTATTGTCTTAAAAAGCTTTGTCCCCCAAACTATACTAAACATGAGGGACATTAAATTGATCAATGTCAGCTGCATGGAGCGTGGAACATGCTTATTACAAATTGCTAGCTGACTTTTCACCCCACCCAATCTCTTCCACACAACGATAGTTCTAATGCTTTTTGGGAACTCTTTTCCCAGCATCACTGTCACTTTTACTTTGTTTGAAATTAAATATCTCGGTAATATTTTCTATGTCAATGGAAACTAAAAACTGGCATGGCAACAATTCGGCTGACGATTTGTTACAAGCCCGTTTCGTGCTCCTGGCATCGATCAATTCCACCGTCAAGATATTTTTGGATGCACAAACCCCACTACTCCAGAATAAATATAGCCCACATCTTCTCTGCAAACCCAGCTGGTCCCAAACAATGTACAAATAGTCTGGTACAACACAGCGTAACCAGAATTATTCCATATACTTAACAAGGAGGAAACATTAGTCAGGGACTAAATATGTGAAGTACTTTTGGCTACACTGATGCCTAATAAAAAATTGGCGCTTAATTATCTCTGCAATAATCTTACCAATTGCCGATATCAAGTGTGGCCCTGTGTCTCACTGTCAGTAGGAACGATTGATATTGTTTATACTGCCTAAGAATTGAACAACCCCCTTTCTGTATTCACAAATCTCTCAGCTATTTCAGGGCTTGTGCAGCTGTGCAACAGCTCACGATTCCTCATATTTTAGATATTAATTATTCCTCTCCAGTTCCAAGATGTTAGCTACTCAACCCATCAGTAACCTTTCTTTTCCCCGCCCACTTTCTACCTTTCCACCTCTAAATATCAGGCTGAAACGTGACTCCTTGCAAATATTCAGAGCAAACAGGTGCATTTCTGATTGATTAACATTGTGAGAGTAAACAAGTGCTTCCAAATACTGCAGGTACTCTCTGGGTGTTCCCGTATTTATGTGTGATGCTTATATCCCTGGTAGGCACATTTGGAGACAATCATGTGTAAGTGTCTTGAAATGTTAGCTGATTTTTCACATTTGCAATTACAGCTAGTAAATCCAATACAGCTTGCATAATCAGTGTAGTGCAATGGCAGCTGTCAATAATATACATGCTCACAAATATTTCCTGCATGTTGAAAGCTTGGTTTTTAGTCCTGACAGAATGCTGAAATGAGCGTGCATGCGTGTGCAAGTGCAAGGGGTCCATATGCCTTCTTGTGCTTAACAGTTATAAATAAAGCTTTTTAAAAATAAATGCACAGTGTAATTAATGTCAGCGTGTATGTGCAGCATTACAGAATGAAGGATAAGCTCACCTTCCAAGGCGCTGGGTGGCAGTTTGTATACATCTTTGTTCAGTGGAGCAGCCAAGCTCATCTTTACGGTCAGTAAGAAATACAGCAACATCCTCCTCATAAAGCCCTGTGAAGGATTTGATTCCAAACTTCCTTCAGATTTTTGAACAAACTCTTGAGACTCTGTTCTGCTGGGAAGTAAATCTTATTGTTTTGTTGCTGAAGTTTGCTTTGCACCGGTTTAGATGACAGTGGGGAGTGCAGAGTTTTGTATATATAGGCTGAGGGGGGAAGCAGGAGTTTCCCATGAATTACAGACAAACAGTTGAATTCATTACTACAGAGAGTGGAGTTTGTAGGGCTGGCTGATTGTGGGGTGTCTGTCCTCCTCTGAATAGCTGCATTGTGCTCCAAACACGACCCAAACGGCAGCATCAAAGCTAAACTAATGATCAAGAGCCTGGGCGCTGGCATTGATCATTTTCATTCCTTTGTCTTCCAGAATAAAATATTGTCAGTTTGGATCACTTTTGTCCAAGGGAATATTCTGCCAGAAAAAAGAAGGCGAACAAATCATTAAGCATGCTAGCCTGATCTGAAACACACATATATAATTAATTACTAGGGGTCAACTGTTTTAAAGAAGCACTTCAAATGAACACTAGAAACGTTTCATATTCCAAACTTTACGTAATCACCAAAACATAATAGAACAACCAATTGGTCATTGTAATGATTTACGTGGCAATCACGCTCAGAAGGCTTTGAAGCAGAAATGCTGTCCTTAAATCACACTACTGCTTCAACTTTATAGTAGGCAGACTCAACAGAACCATTGAGCAATATTGAATGAGAAATATTTTTATTTTATACACGTTTAGAATGTAAGGCAATGATTATCAAGAAACTGAATGTTGAACAAAATGATTTGCAGCTTTGGAACATCTTGGCTTTCCAGAAGACCATAAGATATAGGAACATAGTTAGGCCATTCGGCCCATCGAGTCTGCTTCACCATTCGATCATAGATGATATGTTCCTCATCCCCATCCTTCTGCCTTCTCCCCATTACCCCTGATCCGCTTATTAATCAAGAAATCCCCTTACTAATTAAGAACACCAGATTTGTGCTTGAGGTGCTGTTACCTACAGGGGTACAGACCAAGAGCTGGAAGGTGCAATTAGACAAAGTAGTTCTTTCTTAGAACATAAGAACCATAAGAACTAGGAGCAGGGGTCGGCAATTTAGCCTCTCGAGCCTGTTCCACCGTTCAATACGATCATGGCTGATCTCATCATGGCATCAACTCCACCGTCCTGACCGTTCTCCATAACCCTTCAACCCATTACTAATTAACTCCTCCTTAAATTTACTCACTGTCCCAGAATCCACCACACTCTGGGGAAGTGAATTCCACACATTCGCAACCCTTTGTGAGAAGTAGTTTCTCCTCATCTTTGTTTTAAATTTTCTACCTCTTATCCCTTTCATTTGATTTTGTCATGTACAAAAAGTAAATATACCTCAACTTGTTGGTAGTGTTCTTCATAACAACTTACCATTTCCAAAAGTTCTTTAATAAAACTGAAATGTTTTCAAAATATGTAGTTCAGGTTTTTGTCATAATCTGCCTACAAGACCAGGGGCGTCATTCTCCGACCCCCCCGCCGGGTTGGAGAATGGCCGTTGGCCGCCGTGAGTCCCACCCCCACCGGTTGCCGAAGTCTCCGGTACCGGATATTCGGCGGGGGCGGGAATCGGGCCGCGCCGATTGGCGGGCCCCCCCGCTCGATTCTCCGGCCCGGATGGGCCGAAATCCTGCCGATAAATTGCCTGTCCCGCCGGCGTAAATTAGAGTACCTATTTACCGGCGGGACAAGGCGGCGTGGGCGGGCTCCGGGGTCCTGGGGGGGGGGTGGCGCGGGGCGATCTGACCCCGGGGGGTGCCCCCACGGTGGCCTGGCCCGCGATCGGGGCCCACCGATCCGCGGGCGGGCCTGTGCCGTGGGGGAACTCTTTCCCTTCCGCCTTCGCCACGGTCTCCACCATGGCGGAGGTGGAAGAGACTCTCCCCACTGCGCATGCGCGGGAAACTGTCAGCAGCCGCTGACGCTCCCGCGCATGGGCCGCCCCGACATGTCATTTCCGCGCCAGCTGGCGGGGCAACAAAGGCCGTTTCCGCCAGCTGGCGGGGAGGAAATTCCTCTGGCATCAGCCTAGCCCCTCAATGTTGGGGCTCGGCCCCCAAAGATGCGGAGCATTCCGCACCTTTGGGGAGTGTGATGCCCGTCTGATTGGCGCATTTTTGGCCGCCAGTCGGCGGACATCGCGCCGTTTGGGGAGAATTTTGCCCCAGTGATGCGACCTTATAGGTGCACAGCCAAACAACAAAACATTGAACTATATACAACATTTGTCCTAAATCTGCTACAGAAGCTATAGAAATTTAGCATGTCTGCATCGACTCTCACAAACTTCTACAGATGTGCGATAGAGAGCATCCTGTCCTGCTGCATCACAGCTTGGTATGGCAACTGCTCGGTCCAAGATCGCAAGAAACTGCAGAGTGTGGCGACCTCAGCCCAATGCATCACACAAGCTTGTCACCCTCACATTGATTCTGTGTACACCTCCCGCTGCCTCAGGAAGGCAGACAGCATTGTCCGAGTCCCCTCCCACCCAGGCTTTGCCCACTCCCAGACCCTCCCATCAGGCAGAAGGTACAGAAGTCTGAAGACTCGCACATCCACACATAGGAACAGCTTCTTCCCCACAACTACAAGACTCCTCAACGACTCCCCCTCAGATTGATCTGCTCCCTGTAAGAACACTATTCCCTGTAAGAACACTATGAACTCTTGCTCATGTATTTGCTTTGTTTGGCCCTTTGTTCTGCACTGTAGCCAATCACTGTTTGTCGATGTACCATTTGTCAATGTTCTCTGTTGATTATTCTCTTTGTCGACTAGTACGTACTGTGTACATTCCCTCGGCTGCAGAAAAATACTTTTCACTGTACTTTGGTACATGTGACAGTAAATCAAATCAAATCAAATCAAAAATATGTAGAATTATTTCTGTATTGACTTGTCGTACTATTTCTCTGGTGGTACATTATGCAGCATTCATTGAAGTTCGTCCATAAATCTCAATTGCACTCCCACCACTGAGTTAAAGAATTTGCTGACATTTGAGTTCTGAATTTCTATGTGATGAATTGCACCTTTTTTGCACCATTAACAGAGGAGTTGCACCTGCAACAGTCTTCAAGGGTAGTTAGCATTAGAATTTCATAGATCAGCTCTTTGCATTTGCTCTTATTTTCATTTTATTCTATCACAGAACATGGCATCACTGGTTAGGTCAGCATTATTATTGCCCATCCCTAATTGCCCTCGAGAAGATGGTGGTGAGCTGCCTTCTTGGACTCCGACAAGTCCATGTGGTGTAGGTACACTGTGCTGTTAGGGAGGGAGTTCCTGGATTTGACCCAGCGACAATGAAGGATCGATGATATAGTTCAAGTCAGGATGGAGAGTGACTTAGAGGGGAACATCTAGGTTGTGGCGTTCCCATGTAACTGCTGCCCTTGTCCTTGTAGAGGGGAAAGATCATGGTTTGGATGAACTCCTGCGCTGAAGAAGAGTGTATTAGATTCAAAACGTTAACTCTGTTCTGTCTCCACAGATGCAGCCGGGCCTATTGAGTTTTCCTCGCACTTTCTGTTGTTATTTAAACAATCTAACTGGCTGCAGGTTGCAGCACAGGTTGCGGGGCAGCAAGTTCAATGAGTGTCAGGTAGATTGACGAGAAGATTAGGAGACACCTTTTCGAGCAAACATGCGAGAGAGAAAAATTAGATTATTATGTTATGTTTACATGATCTTTCTGTTAAATTGTGCATTCTTCATTATTGCGTTTAAATACTCTTTGCTCTGCTCTGCACAAAGTGCAAATTTACCACAATCACAATCTTTACCTCAACCAGACACCCTGAAAATTAGTTCTAGATTTACATCATTTTCTGTGAAAGCGAAATCTCTTGATATTTTGTCCGAAAATGGTCCTTCACTATTTTGATTGGTGTTGTCTTTCACTGCTCTGTTGTATCTATAATTCCTCCATTCTTCAGTTTCTCTTCCACACTGCAATGTGTATGTTTTATTCAATAGTCGAGCAGTATAGATTTGGAACGTTGGAATTGGGAAATCACGTCCGGGATTTTCCGACCCCCCACCGGGTCGGACAATCCCCGGCGGGAGGCGCATATCCCTCCCCGTCGACCTGACGGCGGCTGTCCTATTCTCCGGTCCCGCAACTCTGGTTGGGGGCCATTGACAGCGGCCCCCCCCGGCGATTCTCCGGGCCCTGGTGGGTCGAGTGGCCGTCCAGTTTTGACCAGTCCCGCCGGCATGAATTACTCACCACACGCACGGCGGGACCTGGCAGGTGAGAATGCGGGGGAAGTCCTGGGGGGGGGGGGGGGGGGGGGGTCCGACCCGGGGGGGGGCCCCCACGGTGGTCTGGCCCATGATTGGGGCCTACCTAGCTTGTACCCTTTACTGTATATTTGAAAATAGTCACCCTAGTTAATAAAGGCTTACAGTTTAGCCTTTTATTATTCGGGCGGGCTGTTTCCGTGTGGGCCTTCTTTCCTCCGCGCTGAGCCCCTGTAGCAGTCCGCCATATTGCTCGGGTGCCGCCGTGGAAAAGAGAACCCCCGCGCATGCACGAAAATACACCGGCCACTCCGCGCATGCGTGAACTCGCGCCGGCCATTTGGCGCCGGCTGGAGCAGCGGGGACAACTCCGGCGGCAACCTAGCCCCCTAGAAAGATGAGAATTCCTCACCTTGGGGGGCTGTTGATGCAGGAGTCGTTAGCGCCGGTTTTCCCGCTGGCGTGTGGACATAGCCCCATTTTTATAAAATACCGCCCCACATTGCTGCCCCATGTTTTACTTTCCTCAAATGAATGGATGGAACATTGTGTGCAGTAGGCCTGTGATTTGCTGATCTGCTTCGGCAGTAAATGAGGTAGCCCACTGGAGGCACACACTCCAAACATTACACCTCAGATTCTACCTGACCAGGATGCACAGCTACAGCATGACATCAGGCAGTACAACAGTATCGAGTTGCTTTGGCTATTGCTGTGTCACACTACTTGGAATCTTTATGAGTTATGTGTCAATCAACACCATGGGTGGGATTCTCCATCGGCCGACACCAAAATCGGGAAAAGGACGGAGAATCGGTCTTGACGCTGAAATCAGGCTGGATTCTCTGATTTTGAGACTAAGTGCTGACGCTGTCGTGAAAACGGTGGTCTTTTATGCCAGGAAAACTGGCGTCAAAAGGCCACCGAATCCCAGTTTTGCTGGGGGCTAGCAGGGAGGCAGCGTAGAGCTCGCAGCTCTAGCTGCCGATACGACCTCCATCATGTCCGGTTCAGAGGGATCTCTGAGGGTATCAGTTAGGGGCCTAGGGGACTCTCTTTATTTAGGGGTCTCTGGGGGGGGTCTCCGAGGGTCTCATTTAGGCATCTAGGGTCTCTCTTTACTTAGGGGTCCCTGGGGATGTCTCTGAGGGGGTCTCTTTTTCGGGGTATCTCTTTATTTAGGGGATCGTTGGGGCTCCTCTTTCTAGGGATCTCTGTGGGTGTTCTCGTTATTTAGGAGATCTCTGGTGGGGGTGTGGTGGCGGGTACTCTGGTGGGGGAGGGGTGGGCAGGTCTTGCATTATTGGGGGGGGGAAAGTATCCCTCAGATGGACTTTGGGAGCCACGCCCTCAAAGAGTTAGTCCTTTCGCCCACCGCAAGGTCCACCACATCAGGGCCACGTTTGTCGGAGCCTGTAGAAATTCTCGCCCACGGGACTCCAGGCCCAGAGGTCCGGAGAATCAAGCGGGCCGGAGAATGTGATGACTCATTTGCTGGTGCGGAGTACGAACCTTGATCCGAACGCCAGCGGGGGGCCGGAGCATCAGAAATGGATCGACACCCGGTACTAATTCCGGTTTCTTCGCAACCGCTAGATTCTCCGCTTCATCAGTAATTCCGCTATTGGCGGAACAAGGTGGAGAATTTCACCCAGTGTCTCCTGGTCAGCTCTAATTTTAAAGCTCTGTACTCACAACATTCTGCTAATCTGTACAGATCATTGATAATAGAGCTAACAGGTTCCCCTAGCTGTAGGATTCTCTTATTAGATTTAGCTCATTCAAAATATTTTATATCTTCTTAGATTAAAATAAATGTTGAATGATTTTCGTATCTCTTCAAATTTTATGGATGATTCCTTAATTTCCTGTCTTGCAATAATGTCATCGGCAATTGACCTACCATGTAAAACACCTGCAATGTTTTGACTTTTTATTTAAAATTGAACTGATGCTGCATTTTAATAATTTCCTCCAAAGACCCCAATTTGATGGATCTGGGCCTTGGATTAGTCCGAATTGAATTGGATGTGTGGAACTTGGATCGATATTCAATATTTTAGAAGTGCAGTTTCTGCTTCAAGGTGGCATCGCAGTTTACTTGGAGGCAAAGGGACACAGTGGCTAGCACTGCTGCCTCACAGTACCATGGACCAGGTTCAGGCCCAGCCCCGGGTCACTGTCCATGTGGAGTTTGCACATCCCCCCCCGTGTCTGCATGGGTCTCATCCCCACAACCCAAAGATGTGCAGGGAAGGTGGATTGGCAACACTAAATTGCTCCTTATTTGGAAAAAAAATTTAATTGGGTACTTAAAATTTTTTTTTCAACATGCTACTTTTTGCGAGATCCATAACAATAATGATGGCAGTCAGCTTACAAAAGATTTCTCTGAATTATGGCTGCCTGGAATGGGTTTTTTTGAATTGCTCTTGACAGAATAATGTAAAGATTTCTCAGGACTAGCTGCAACCTGGAATTTTAATAGATTTAGTTCACCCTTCTGACTCTGCACTCTGGGATTTGAATCTGGACTTCCAAAGGAGCCACAATGGAGTCTTCTGCTGCAGTAAGGAATGTTACATTTATGCCTTTCTTTCGAGCCTTTCCTTGGTGAATTGTCCTCTGCACCCCTGATTTTAGGGTTTCTTTTCAGGTGGGAATGCTTTGTTGAATTATTTTTCTCATCCTTCTAGCATTTTGTCTCTGAATTTCAGGAAAATTCTCGTTTTTTATCCCTCTGCTGCCACCATGCTATGAGATGTTGGCTATATCTCGATAGGTTTGATGAAGCTTCATCGCCTTTAGCGGCTAAACTGTAAGCCTTTATTAACTAGGGTAACTATTTTCAAATATACAGTAAAGGGTACAAGCTAGGAACTGTCTCCATGTTTAGGTCAGCACACAGCTCTGCCCAGCACCGCATAGCCCCTAGATGCTTGTCATGTGCTCTCCCTCACCTTCTCTCCTTAGCCCTGCACATTTTTCCACTTCAGATAATAATCCAATTCCCTCTTGAAGGCCTTGATTGAACCTGCCTCTTCACACGCTCAGGCAGTGCATTCCAGATCCTAACCATTCACTGTACGAAAAAGATTTCCTTTTGGCATCATTGCTTTCTTTGCCAATTACATTAAATTGTGCCCTCTTATTCTTCATTCTTCCATCAATGGGAACAGTTTATTCGTATCTACTCCATTACTGTTAAGCAGTTGCTTTATGGAAAATATGATTACACTGGTAACTGAAATGTGTTACAGCTTTTGTTGTAGGAGACAGATATACCTTAATGCCACTGTAGAATGTTTTGATTAATGTTCTGCCTAATTAGGATACGGGGATACATATAACGAGTGGAACAGTCAGCGTACCAGTGTGAAATTCAACAATGGCAGGTTACAAAATGTGTGTGGTGGATTAGACACCCACTATACACCCTGCCTTTTCTTTGAATATCTTTAAAATGTCAATACTCTTCAAATTTGTGTCACTAATACTTTGAGAACAATAAAGTTATTGCTTGTTCAGTCAGTAAGTCCAGTTGGTTACTGTAACAACATAGTAGCGATTCCGGGCGCACTGGGTGAACCGCGCAGGAGCCCCAAATTGGGTTCTCCAAAATGGCTCATTTAAATACCAGGACTCCAGATTCATCCACCGTCCGGGACTCAACGGTCGCTCCTGGGCTATCTCGCCTGGGTCCACACAAACACTTAACAGCACCTGGGGGGTGCCTCCAAGATCATTGGAGATCCCCAGGTGATTGGGGACAGGGCAGGGTGGCACCCTGGCACTCCCCCTAGCACCTGGGAACTTTGGTACTGCCAGGTGGGCACCCTGGCAGTGCTACCATAGTATTTGGTACTGCCAGGTTTCCAGGGACATTGCCAGGGTGCCAGGCTGGCAGTGCTACAATGCCTCAGTGCCAGATTGAACTGCCAGGGGTCAGGCCCATAGGGGGCCTTGCCATTGGAGGGGGGAAAGGGGAGGTTCCCGGGGATCTCCCCAAAGTTGAGGAGAGGGGGGTGAGGAGAGTTAATGAAGGGGGGGTGCTGAAAGTGTCGGTTGGAGATCACGCTGCGAACAGCCTTTCCATCTGGCTGAAGCTCGCCAGCAGAATCAGTCTGACTGTGGCCTCGGCGGAGAGAAACTCCCCAAGGCCAAAGAAACTCTAAAGTGCCGTTGAATAGCGGGGTACTTCTTGGCCTGCAACCGCTGAGAAACACCCGCTAAACACTCCTGACAGCGGACTTAGTTTTACGTCTGCTGAATCGCGCCCATTCCAATCATGCTTTTATTCCAAACTTTAATTTGAAGCATTGCTGGTGAGCAGAGTGATGCTGGACACTTGCTGACTGTACGGCCCGCTGACACAAGTATTATCCTCCTTCACTTGTAATTGGACTGAAAGAAACAAAGCACCAGCATGTGCTCAAAATGAAAGTACCACTGAAGGAAAATATTGTAAAGAGCAAGTTGTGCTGTCAGGAAAAGATTTGTAGGATTTGTCACAGGCTGCTGCTGTACGACAAATCACTTAGTCTAATTATGATATAATTATAAACATCAATAGTATATTATAATGCTGAAGGCAGGCTCTGATTGTTTAGGTTTAGTTAATGGAATAACGTTCCAGGTGCAGTGGGTTGAGTGACAGGAACACATACTGGGAATTCAGTGCACTGAATAGATTGCAAATAGTGTTCCCCATGCCCAGATTCCCAATAAGCACCTCCACTGGGAAATATTCTGTGTGTGGGTATTCATTTTAAACTGCAAAGATTTATCTTAGGCAAGGGTTTCCTAATATCTGGAATATTCATTGTTAGAAGTGGATCTGGAATTTATATGGTTGCTCAGCCACACCAGGTTATATAATTAAAACCCTATTGGGGTACTTTGCCACTTTTGTCCAATGAATGTTTACTGGTATTTGACAATTCATCATTAGCACTAGACGTGGCCAAGGAATCTTCTTTTTCTCATATTACCCCAGTCAGCAGGATTCTGAAGTATTCTGTTCTGTAAAATTTTTATGATGATTTTACTAAGAAATGTTCGACAGCTGGAACTCATTTTCCATTCAGAGAAAATACAGAATTTTTCCTAAACTAAACATTTTTTATCGGTATTTCCCTTTAATTTAATAGAGCTTTCTTTCCAGTTGTGGGCGGGAGATTCATAGTTTATACATCTCAAAATGCATTGTTCAGTCCTAATATATATGTGGGAAAATGACTTAAAGTTGGAATTTAATTTTCACTGGTTTGGCAGTAATCACCATTTCTACAGCCCGACTATTTCCCGTTTTATTCCAGGCTCTATAATGGGTGGGTGATCTATTTTCCTAGAATACTGTTCAGGCAGTGAAGACAAGGGGCTGAATTCCCCGTTTGGGAGACAAAGTCCCCACGCTGGCATGAAAATGGTGGTATTTTATGGCAGGACAACTGGCGCAAAATGGCCACTGATTCCCTGCTCCGGAGGGGGCTGGCATCCAGGCAGCGTAGAGCTGCCGATACAGTCTGAATTATTGCCAGGTCCGTGGCCGAGCATGCCGCTCCATGGCAGACACAGTCCGCGTACCCGGACTGCAAAAATAGCCCCGCCCCCACCTTCGGCCGCCCGCGCATCCCGGAGTGCCGCCCCCCCCTCCCCCACAGTGTCCCCAGCCCCAAATAAAGACCCCCCCGCCCACGGATCGGTGGTGCTGGACTGAGTCCACAGGCGCCACGCTGAGTTCCTGACGGGTGAGACCACATGTGTGCCATGCCATTGGGAACTCTGCTGGTCGGGGACGTAGCAGTATGGGGTGGACCTCAGGCAATGGCCTGAAGCTGTGAATACAGCGTGCGGCATACTCCTAGAGTACCCTGCTTTTCAGGGGGCGGAGCATCACGGTGCGGGCCTCAGGTAATGGCCTGAGGCTGTGAATACAGCGTGCGGCATACTCCTAGAGTACGCTGCTTTTCAGGGGGCGGAGCATCACAAAAGCAACGCCGCCCCCGAACTTGACGTCATTGGGGATTCTCCGCCCTGTTGCCGAACACGATTTTGGCGTCGGGGATTGGAGAATCCAGTCCAAGTATCTGAGTCTTATTCATTGCAGTTCTACAAAGAAAAATTAATTAATTAATTTTTCATAGCCGAAATGTTCAGGAGAAGGGGTCCAACCCGAAGCTAAAACTCCTGGTAACTGGGAGTGATGAGGAGATGTGTCCATGCACATAAATCACAAAATGCTGATGCCCAGGTACAAAAAAGCAATCAAAATAATTATTGGGAAATGGAGATAAGGCAGGAAAATGGATTTGAGATACAGATCAGCCATCCAATAGAATGATGAAATAGGTTCAAGATGCGCTATTCCTGTGCTCCCACAAAGGGAATTATTTTGTTTGTCTTATGCCTCAAAAAGCAGTGGTTAGCCACTAGTGGGCCATATTGTGCTACGGCCCACTTAACAAACACCTTAATATGTAACAGACTTAGAATCATAGAATCTACAGCATGGAAATGGCCCTTTGGCTCAAACTGATCCATGCCAATCAAAAAGCCCATCTATGACTGGACCCTGGGCCAGAGTGGAACCTTTGCTCAGAAATACCAGATGCCAGGGGATGGATTTTGCTGCCACACCAAATCAGCAACAGGAACCAGAACATGAAAATTAAGTATCTGGTCTCGGGGTTGAGGGAAAGGGGGCCAAGAGACTCAGGGCTCAGGAACGAACAAAGTAGGCTGACTGAAGGGGCAGAGTCAGCTGGGTCCAATACAAGTAGGAGTTAAGTGGCCAGGTTATGGGCCTGTGCAGTTAATTTCTCTCTGGTTTCTCCCAGTGTTGGTGGTGGACATTACTTTCAGACTTGGGCACTGAGGGGTGATGAGAAACTGATGTCCACAATGCTTGAAGCAGCTCCCCAAACCCATCTGTTGCAGACAGTGGCACTCATTTGGAATATGCATGACCCAAAGCCTGGGTGGCCCTCTCAGTCATCAACTGGTCATCATTTTTGGGGGACCTTTCCATTCCTAGCTACGTTATTACTGTAAAGATTTAATCTGATCATAACTTTATTTGGAGACTAAAGTTAATACGAATAACATTTATTCTATTAATGGTTTCAATCTTTTTCAAATAATGTAGATATTTTAAAAACAACCCCAGATTATCATTATATCCAGGAGAATAATAAAACAAGCATAAATCCGTATTGCTCTAAATCAATCATTTCTAGCACACAATTTTCTATGGTGCTATTTTTATTGTATTTAGAATTTTCCCACTTCTATGCATGTAACACGTGTCGGGTGGAACTTAGAAGGAACATTAGGAAATCTTATGGGACGCAGACCATAATAATATCAGATAAAATAGAGAAAGACAAGAAGGAAAGAAAGATTTTTTTTAAAAATGTTTTTATTTGTTCATGCAGGCTATGCCATTCCTAATTGCTCTTGAGGGGCAGTTACGAGTCAACCACATTGCTCTAAGTCTGGAGTCACATATAGGCCAGACCAGATAAGGACGGCAGATTTCCTTCCCTAAAGGGCATTAGTGAAACAGATGTTTTTTTACAACCATCGACAATGGTTCCATGGTCATCATTAGACTTTTAATTCCAGATTTTTATTGAATTCAAATTTCACCATCTGTAGTGGTGGATTTGAACGTAGGACCCCAGAACAGTACTCTGGATCTCTGGATTACTAATCCAGTGACAATACCACTACACCACTGCCTCCCTTGAGGACTGGCATTTATTGAGGATCATCAATTTGATGACAAACTTTAGACTGAATCTAGCCCTGGGAAGAGAGCAGGTTATGGGAACAGCATTTAAATTTTAAATCAAAGCTGCACTTGAACATTATAGAATATTAGGAAACAATGTGGGACAACCATTCTTCTATTGGGCAGGCTCCCCCATGATGTTTTAGCGAGGATGGGAGGGCTGTGGACCATTGGAGCCCCATAAAATCCAGCCCTCTATATGCTGAAGAGTTTCAGATGGAATCAAGATTTGGCCTTGAGGTGCAATACTTGGTTAACCTGCTTGTTGTGCTAGAGGCCATCTTGGTAAAGGAGTTGAAGTGCATGGTGGGATGGTCGGCCCAAGACTCTGATAGCCAATTAATGTGGCAGCTAATGTTCATTAAAGACATTGCGTATGTTTTTTGCTGCAATTAACGATCCCGCATTAGGTTTTGATACACATTGGGACTTTTTCTGGGACATCTTTATCAAGACTTCACCAACACTCTACTCTTCAGAAAACTTCTGCAATCAATATTGATAAAGAGTGAGTGCCGTGTTATTGTATGCGGTTGGAGGCTTTAACCAAATAAAGCGAGTGTTTGCGCATGGAGATCTTGCTGGGGTCTCTTGGACCTGGAGGAGGAATAAGGGAATAAGATGAAGCCAGTTAAAACAGCACCAGGTGCCGATGGAGAGAGGGAGAGAAGAGATAAGAGGACAGGGAGGGCTCCAGATTCACATTAACTTGCTGCATGCTCCATAATCTGGTGAACATGAGAGATATGCATCTACTCTCGAGTCCTTCCTGTTTTTCCTTTGTTGCCATTTCTTGTATTTTTTTGTTTTGGGTCTGTGGATCTATAATAGGAATGTGCCTTTAAGTTACATTTTTGTCAGTTTTTGCCAAAGGACTCAAGCTGAAGCAGCCTGCTAGTCAGGACGATGTGTTCCAGTTTTTGTATTTGGGGAGGAGAAAACAAACTTGTCGACGCTGAGTGAATCTTAAGTATCAGCTTTGGAGGAAGTTGGTTTGATTGGTTGGCTGGCAATACATGGTAGCTGGTTGCTGAGGTTCTGGAGAAGCAGCTCAGATGTCCCGTGGGAAGCCATCGAGAGGCTGTGAGCTATGATGGCTCCGTCTTAGACTGCACCATCTCAGTAGGGGGCTTGAGCAGTCTGCCTGAGAGGTAACTGCAAGGACACTGACGGAGATCCGGGGGGAGAGTGAGCAGGAATACTGCCATTCAGAGAAAGGTCAATAGATTCCTGCTTCATGATTCCCAACGTCACCATCTCAGGGCCTCCGTTCAGCCAGTCCCCTGATCTGTTGAGGACAGGTCTAAGGAATTGGAGATATTCTGCAAGCCCCTTTCAACTCTGGCACCACGGCAGCTGCTTGGGCTCCTATTGCATCAGCCTGTCATTCCATGAAAGCTGCAGACTCATTTAGTCGCTGCCTGATGGCCCCTGCAGGTTCCTGGCTGGAACTGGTCATAGGTTACAGGCCTGCGGAAAGCCCCAGGCCAAGCTGGAGGAGACTGCTCCATCCCCTTGGCCATAACCCTTAATCTTTCAGGCTGGTTGCCCACTTCATCAAGCATTTGCTTTGTTAAACCCATTGAACCTTATTTTGAACCTTGGTCTTACAGGTCCCTCACCCAGCTCCACAACAGAACTAGTTTGCAACCCTGCCTCTGGCATAATGGCTGTGGTGAGTGCTTTGGCAGGCGTTTTTTATGCCTCACATCGTTCTAGAGCAGTGAGATGTATCTGAGGTGTGATGGCACCTCTAAAGGATGTATTATATATGAATGTGAGTATATAATGAGATCATGGATGAAGTGAGTTGAAGTTGTGATATTTGTTGGTGGTACAATTATTGAAAAGAGTGTTTGTGAGATGAGATCTTAACTTGACCACTCATATCAAATTATTATTTATTTCATACCACTGCAGCCATGTCCTGGGGTAGGGGGGCGGGGTGGGGGGTCCCGGCTGCAACCTCTCTGGTGATCTCCTCCTATGTCCGCTGCATTATTTGCCTCTGTGGCCTTCTTCCCCCTGGGAATATCGGACACTCCACCTCTGAACCTATCATGCAATGCCTGAGAACCTTTAAGCTCTCTTCCTTGGTGCCGAGCCATCCTGATATGGGGCAGCCAGATCATTCCACATCGTCCGTGTAAGTGTTTGCATGGAGGCTGCATTTTCTGGCGATGAGTTGCAGTAGTGCAGTAAAGAAGATGGAGACGAGGGTTGGTGCGATGACACAGCCCTGTTTGATCCAGGTTTCATTGAGATAAGGGGCAAAAATTCTCCGGTATCGGCGCGATGTCCGCCGACCGGCGCCAAAAACGGCGCAAATCAGTAGATCTGTGGTGGGTCCCTTGGTGAGGATCATGGATTGCACGGCATTATGGAGTAGATGGAGGATGACCCTGTAAGCTTTCAGAATTGACTACAGTCAAAGGCTTTCATGAGGTCAAAAAAGGGCCATGTACAGCAGTTGGTGCTGTTCCTTTCATTATTCTTGGAATGTCTCCCGAGTGAAGATCATGACTGTGATGCCTCTCGAAGGGTAAAGACTGCATTGCAACTCCTAAGGAGCTCTTCAGCAAAGTGGAGGAGGCAATTGTGCAGGGTGTGAGGGGATCCTGAGAATGACCTGCCCTGTGGCAGACATCTGGGAAACTCCTCAGGAATTACCACAACCTGTCTGCCTTCTTGAATAGCGTCGCAATCAACAAATTACCCACAGGTGTGGAGAGAAATACAGAACAGGAGGAAAATTGTTCAACCTGCACCCACCTTCAAACCAAAACCAAAATCACTCCAACCTCAGAAAAGGGCGAGGAACAGGTCCCTAATAAGAAAGAAGCAGAGAAACATGCTCCAAATTAAAGCTGTGGGGAGCAGACTTTAAGAGACATGGTCTCGAGATGCCCCAGAGCTGCAAGAAGGCAGTCAAAGTTTGGTGAAGCTATGCTGTGATATGTTGGGGCACAGTTATCCCTTTGGGGCAGTAGTGTTCTGTTTAGCACAACTGAAGATCTGAAATTGTGCTTGGAAAGAGATGCTTGAGTGTCCTCAGAAACCTTGTGAGGTGGGTCATTATTGAAGCTGTCTGTGGGAATGACTTTTGTAGAGAATTCCAAGGTGAGACCTTCAAGCCCTCATGAGAAAAACAAGGGGCTGGATTCTCCCTTCCTGAGGATAAGTGCCGATGCCAATGGAGAATCCGTGGTGTTTCACGACGGGAAGATCAGCGCGAAACCCTCACCAATTTACATACCAGTGAGGGATTAGCACCGGCGCCACATGAAACACCCACGGAACACACGGAAAACGATTGGGGAATCGCCGGGTCCTGTGCTGCACATGGGCAGAGCTGCCAAGCTACAGCAGCGCCTCCGCCTACCCCCACCACACATGCACCGGTCGCGATGGAAAAGATGGTGGTGACCGTGCTGGACCACATACCCACCCCAACCCACAGCCCACCTCCTGCCCCTCCCACTCAACCCCCAGCCCTGACGAAAGTCCCCTGGCCAGCGGCACGGATCTCAGCCGAGTGTGGCGGTGCTGGTTGCCCTCCCGTTCTCTCTCTCCGCGGCTGGCACGCCAGGCACCCGACCGCTGGGACCACCCGTGGCCCGCGCCATCGGGAACTCAGGCCATCGGAGGCGGAGCATCGCAGGTGGGCCAGCTAAGTACACACCAACGGGGTTGCGACTGCGCGTGGTACGTGTCCCGATGACGCAGATTTGGAGGGAGTGGAGCATCATGACCCGCCGTCAAACCGGCGCCTGCCCCGATTCCGGCGTCGGGAGCCATTCTCCACCCGATCGCTGTCCCAATTTTGTCGTCGGGCTACGGAGAATCCCGCACAAGGGTTTCAGTGAGATTATTATTTGGCTCACGTGACAAATGTATGGTGGGTTGTTGAGAAAGCCATGGAACCAGCTGTAGTTGCATTTATCATTTATTGTGTAGTGTGGTTCGTCCAACCACAATTCGCCTGTCAATGCACACGTAACTCATACTTACACTGAATGTTAGAGTCTGCAATAGACATTGTAAATCATTTTATCTTTCTGAACTTGTACAGCAATGTTGATTTTTGTTTGTTCGAAACCTGTGGAATCCTGTGGCTTTTCTCACTAAGTAAGCATCTTGAATATGAAACTTTATTGGCCCCTAACAGGATCTCACCCACAATCCGGGTTCTGGCCAAGGATCAGGAGGATAGTGCTCACTCAAAATATAGTTTTTTGTTTTTAAAAATTTTTTTTATTCTCCTCCATTTTCACATTTTCTCCCACATTTACATCCATCAATGATAAACAATAATCAGCAAGATATGTCAGTCCCCATAATAACAACAACGATCCCATCTACCCACCAACCCCCAAACCTCAACCCGCATGTTTACATAAACAAATGACAAAAATAAATCAGGGATTACCCGTAGTCACCCTTAATCTTACACAGCTCCCCCCCCCCCCCTGTTCTGCCAGGCTCCGATGGCCGCAGTCCCTCCCCCACCTCACTCCCGTTCACTGGCCGGCACACACCGGCCAGCGTGGAGGTCCCCGCCCAGGTCCCTTTCCCCCTTGCCCGGCCCCAGGAAAGCCCAAAGATCCTCTTTTAGCCCACAAACCCCGCATATCCACCTACACCCCAAAGAACTCTCATTTCGAGTGAAAGTCCCGTCCCTTCCCTCGTCCAAATATATACCACCTTGGCTCCTTTAATCTCTACACCCACGCGCAGTGATACAAAAAATAAGAAAATACAGTCATGAGGTTACATCGGCACATGGCCATTCCTCAGTTTGTCAGTTCTGCCACAGTCCTTCTGCTTTCGCAAACTCCTCCGCTGCTTCCGCTGTTCCAAAATAAAAGTCCCTGAGCTTGTAAGTCACCCTCAGCTTCGCTGGATATACAATGCCGCACCGCACCTTGCTAATGTACAGTGCCCTCTTCATCCGGTTGAAGGCAGCCCGCCTCCTTGCCAGCTCCACCGTAAAGTCCTGGTATACACGTATACCAGCTCCAGCCCACTGCACCACCCGCTTCTGCTTGGCCCAGCTCAGGACCTTCTCCTTCACACTGTACCTACGGAAGCACAGAGTCACTGCCCTTGGCGGCTCACTCGCCTTTGGTACAGGCCTCCACGACCGATGAGCCCGATCCAGTTCATATCGGGAGGGGTCCTCCCCCTCCCCCAGTAGTTTTGCCAGCATCGCGGCAAAATACTCAGTCGGCTTCGGTCCTTCAACTCCTTCGGGCAGCCCCACAATCCTCAAGTTCTGTCGCCTGGATCTATTTACCAGGTCTTCCATTTTTCCTCGCAGATCCTTGTTAGTATCCATCACCTTCCGCATCTCTTTCCCCATCGAGGCAAGTTGATCACCGTGCTGCAATAACGTCTCCTCCACTTCCTTCAGCACCTCCCCTTGCTCTCGCACCTCCACCACTGCCCTCGCCACCTCCGTCCTCACCGGGGAAACCGCCTCCTCCACCAGCACACTCAAAGCCTCCCTCATCTCCTTCCTCACCATCTCCATGCATTTTGCAATCTGCGCCAACTGCTTTTCAAATTCCGCAGCCATCACCTTGGTTATTTCTTCAGCCGTAAGCAGTGCGGCCTTCCCTGGTGCTCCAGCCTCCATTTTTCCTGGTGACCCCGCGGTGACCTTTCCACTCCCCGACGGACCTCCAGCTGGTTTTTTTCCGGCCGTTTTTCTGCTCACCCTCGACATTTTTCTTTGGGGTTTTTTCCCCTCCTGTGTCTTCTCAGTGCTTCCTCCGTGCCTTCTCCCTTCTTCTGCCGCCTCTTCATTGGGATTAATGTCTTAAAAGGGTTGAACAGGTACATTGAAGGGAGAAGATTAAGAAAGTGGTAAAACCTAGACTCGCCTTTCAGTGAAAAATAACTACCATCCACAATTAACTTGACAGAATATACCCATGGCACAGAAATGCCCAATAGCCTTGGGAGCATGAACAAGAAAATCAATTCCAAGGTTTTTTTTCAAACTTTCTCTGCCTTGGTGCCTCACATATTCTTGCTCCAATGCAATTCTCTGCTCTGGCATTCTCTGTTCATGGTTGAGCTCACAGCATCAGCTACACTCTATCAAAGATTCCTTGGACAATGTATAGCCACTCCAGCTAATATCAAAGACAGCGAGGCCCCTCCGATAAGGACACTTGTAGGATGTTCAGCCTGGGATGGCGTGCACACTCTCTGGTAGTTAAAGATGATATGAAAAGAATCATCGTCGACACTAATTTGAGAGAGTTGTTGGCTGATGTCACCATATATGTAATTGTGATCTTTGTTTATTCTGCTGAATTACATTGTAGAATTTTGTCCACCTTGGGAATGACTGCAAGGTTTTACTACTTGAGGTTTTATCAAGAAAACATTCCATAACGCACTGGTTTAGCTTTTGCCATGATAACTGTATGCATACTCTCTTACTCAACAATGGAAAGATTTGTAAAACTTAAGCTACGTGTCACCAACATTTCTGAGGGGCTTTTATCCCACTGAATTGATTGACATGAAGAACTCCTTAAACATTAAACAAACGGATATAATTTGGAAAGGCTTTCAATTATGTACACAATTGTTTGTTTTATTTAAGGCTCATTACAGACAATTATATATGTACATGGGTAAGATAACTGAATGAGGAATTGCCCTGTATCATTCAACTCTTCAATCAGCATTCTAAAACCAAAGAAAGGTTACACTTGTTTGTCTGTGTCCAATTAACCAATCACTTTTAGCATTTTAAAATCTTGCATGCTCAAATGGGTTTTATTCAGGAGCTTATAGCTTTAACGAATGCCTTTGGAAAAAAATATGATGGTTAAAATTCTAGGGGTTACACAGCTTAAGAAACCTTTTATATTTTTTCATTGATGAGGAAGGCCAGCTAGTTGACAGATGCTGATTTCATTGAACACACTAGAGAAGAGGCACATAGTTTAGCAAGACCACGCACAGAAAAAATGTTCCAGTCCAGATGTTAGCAATGACATTAATGTGCTACATAATATGGACCTGGACAAAAAGGAGCAACCTCAGAAAATCTCTGATGTGGATTTGCAGTGGATTGTGAAGGTGATTTCATCAAGAGAGATGTTGGCGCCATACAGATGAGAATAAATGCAATATCAAAATTAGTGAGGGTCAGCTTATTTTCTAGTTTTAACAGGTAGAGCGGATGATTAAGAATATGATAGAAGAACTACAAAACTATCAAGAAGTGCAGATGATATAACTGAAGGAATGAAAGCAAGGGAATTTATTTAAATCATTCACACACGAAACATTTGCATTGTAGGCTTCTAGCACACTTTTAGCAATGTCCTTTCCATACACATACAGGGCAATCACGTGAGTTTCTTCCAGTAACAGATTTTCCCTTATTAATTTCTCTGGCACTAAATTCTGACAAGAGGACATTGTTCTACTTATAAATACATCTTGTTTCAGCCATGGTGCGACCCCATTGATCTGATGTGACCTTGAACTCTTTCATCTTGCAGTTTTCTCCATTAAACAGCCACTAATGACTTATAGTCACATAAAATAAACTCAGAACGTGTTATAAGCCTATTCATAGAAGATGATAGCAAAATGACATGTCGTCTTATTTCAGTAGCCCACAATTATGGTGCATAATGTTACTGTCAGTGACCTAATAGTTCACTTCTAATCGTTAAGTAAAATATTACAGTTATGCCATGTTGCATATGGTATTTTAAAAGTTGAGGGCTAAATAAAAACAGTAAGTCATTATACCAACTTTTCACTCAATTAGCAACTAAAAGGAGACTTGGATAAGAGCGATTTTAACTAGCAGCAGGTTTTCTATTTGAAAGCTTGTTTCTGTTACAGAAGTATTGTTATCCAGCTAAAAAGAAAAAGGCACAATTTGCTGAGTTTGTAAATGCAGGACATGAGGGGCCACCATCATTTGCATAATGAGATCATCCTGAAAATGACAAATCAAAGCGTGTTCCATCATTTAAAAAAAAAATCAAGTGCTTCTTTCACCTGAACAATAATCTCAAAAAACATTGCACTGGAGTAGATAATGTTTTTCAAAAAACTCACATTCCTATTTGGTCTCATTCTTTTGTTATCCATCTTGATCAAAATTCTCTCAACATCATACGACCTGGATAGTCATCATATCCACTGTTTTTGAATCATTGAGAAGCAAAATTAATTGGTTGTAAAAGACTCTGGGATGTTCCAAGAGCATGATATAATGCTATATAAATGCTAGTTTTCCCTTCATAATCTTTGACTTGACTTTATTGTAGTGATTATTTCTTCGTCATCCATAAAGGTTTACCATACATAAGGTAATCAGGTCAAACAGTCAAACACTATTTCTACCACCACGCTCGACGCCAATATCTCCAAAATCGTCTTGGCTCAAATGTTTATCCAATATTCCTTTTGAAGATGCAATTTTCTCTGACTTAACCACTCCCTCTGGCAAAGTATTGCGTGCCCAATCAACTTTCCATATAACAAAGTGTGTTTTTCCCTTCCTCTGCTTTCTTTTAGTGATGATTTGACACCCTATCGCTAATTCTCCAATCAGTGGAAATAATGTTTCTTCATCCACTCTATCAAAACAATTCATAATTATTAAAACATTGATACGATATACTGCCAGCCTTCAGTACTAATAGTAGAATCTCAAGTTCCTCTTCATAGTTATATTTTCTAACCTCCAGTGTCTTTTATGGATTTCTTAAAATACAATTCCTTAAAATACAATATGAATGTTTGCCATCCATGGGAGAACGGGTTCACTTGACCCCAAACCCTTTAAATGGGTGAAAACTCTTGCCCTTTTCACCGGCACCCCCAGGCCCCGCATGTTCCAGGTTCCAGTTCACCTTGTTGGGGACTCTCACCACCCCCCCACCCCACCCTCGAGTCAGCCATTACCACTGTAATAAATTATCCCCTACTGACAAATTCCTGGGTCCCAAGCCCACCTAAGATTTTTTTTTTAATTTAGAGTACCCAATTATTTTTTTTTCCAATTAAGGGGCAATTTAGCATGGCCAATCCACCTAACCTGCACATCTTTGGGTTGTGGGGTTGAAACCCACGCAGACACGGGGAGAATGTGCAAACTCCACACGGACAGTGACCCAGGGCCGGGATTTGAACGCGGGTCCCCAGCACCGCAGTCCCAGTGTTAACCACTGCACCACATGCTGCCCGTAAGGCCCACCTAAGATGGCCACCGACCCCACCCCAAGGATGAGTCAAAGAGAATCCTCCAGTCACTATCAGTTCTCCCCCTCCTCTCCCCCAACCCCACCCAGTATCTCCTCCCTCCCCTCCAGTCTTGCAGACTACATGCCGCCTTGGCTAACCCTTCTCCCCCCCCCCACCAAACATACAACTAGACCCATTCTGCCTCACAAAAACAGTCTCAACGAGTCGCAGCTGCTCCCCTCACTCCACTTCCATTCACTAGCTACTCCTGTTTGCTCGTGAGGTAGCCCCCACCCAAGGTTCCCATCTAAAAAGTCAACAAAAACAATAGCCTAATCCCTCCTAACCTGCCCTCTCTATCCAAGTGCCCAAACGCTGGCGTCCTTGCTATACCCCTCTTTCCACACAGGTACCATATCAAACACCCCTTTTCCAACCTCTGGATCCCCCAGAAAATAAGAAAAAGAAACATTTGCACATTGTAATAAAACATCATCAACACCCCCATCTCGCCTCTCATATACGAAGTCCCTAACAGACCCCCTCAGACCGGTCCCAGTCCCTTCTCTCCAATGAAGGCCTCTGCCTGCTCCAGCGTATGAAATGGAGCAGAATTCTCCGCCACGAGTTTCCCGGCAGTGTGGGGTGGCCACAATGGGAAATCCCATTGGCCGGCTGTGGGAACGGAGAATCCCACTGCCAGCGGGAGTGCGCAGTGCCAGAAAACTTGCCTGGCGGACCGGAGAATCCTGCCCAATATCTTTCGAGTCCACCGTGACTCTCAGTCATGCAGGGTACACCATCCCATATCGCACTCCTATGCTGTAGAACACCGTCTTTGCCTTGTTGAAGGCCACACACTCCTTCGCCAGCTCAGTCCCAAAGTCCCATTAGATCTGCACTGTGTACCCATCCCAGTCAATGTTGCAGTTCTTCTTTGCCCACTCCAGGCCCTGCTCCTTCCTTTGGAAACTACGAAAGCCTTGAGCCCTCCACTCTCTCTGGCAGCCCCACCACCCTAAGGTTCAACCGCCTTGATCTGTTCTCCAGATCTTCCACTTTTCCCTCAGGCCCTTGTTACTCTCTGCCAGAAGCAGTAACCCTGCTTCCAACGAGGCAAACTGCTCCTCATGCTGCGACAAGGCCTCCTCCACGCTCTTCAACATCTCGCCTTGCTCTTTCACAGCTGCTCTCGGGTTGGGCCCAATGCCTCCTTGATAGGGCTTTAAAAGATTCTGTCATCTCTTTACCCTGCTGCTCAAACTGCCTGTCCATTTGCTTCCTAAATTGTTCCAGTTCCCTCACCATCACCACTGTTAGGAGGTGGGATTCTCTGACACTCCGAAATCAAGATCGGCATGGGGGTGGAGAATGGGTGTCAAACACGAAATCCGTCCCGACGATGCTCTCGCGAATCGTGCGTGCGCGGTCTACGCGGCATGGGTAGGGGGCCATAGACAGAGGCCCCTGCGGCGATTCCCCGACGTAAACTGGCCGACTTCCCCATGGCGTGGTTCTAACCACATTTTGCCTGTCGGGAACAGCCAGTGGCGGCTGCGGAGTCAGTCCGCGGCTGCCCTGGTGGGGGGTGGGGGGATCCTTCACCGGGGGGGGCCTCACGGATGGCCAGGCTAGAGATCGGGGGCCACCGATCCCCGGGCGCACGCGATCTTGGGGCGGCCTATATTTTCGGGGCCGGTCAGCCGTGCGAGTCCGGGGGCGGCCGCCTGATGCCGCCTCTGTGTGCATGCGCTGACTCCCACCGGAAATGCAGGGCCCCGTATCGGCAGGCAGGGCTGCAAGGAGTACTCCGGGGCCCTGCTAGCCCCCTTCAGGTAGGAGAATCACTCTGGAATTTCTTCAGGAAAGTCCAGAGTGAAACGCCCGCACTTTGACGCTGGAGTGGGGACATACCCCATTATTGGAGAATCCCGCCCAGGATGTCTATTGAAATGGGCACGGCCAGCTCTGCCATCTTCGCTACTTCAGATTCTCTCGCTGGGTTATCAACCTGGGCTTTCTTCCCACTGAGCTTTATCGTCGAAACTTTCGACATAACTCCGTCAAGTAACTGCTCCCTAGATCAGCCCACTGGGTTTGGACATGAAAACCCCCCGAGAAATGAGCAAAAGGGATCAAAAATCAATGACCCTGGTGGGAGCCACCTTCGTGTGATTATTCTCACACGACATCACTGGAAGCCCCATCATCATCGGCAAATTTCAAGGTTGTGTTCACTGTGCTCAAGTTTAAATCATAGATATGTAATTGAAAATATATATTGTAGTGGGCACATCATTGAATCCCTTCTCCAGTTTGAGTTACTATAACCCTGATTATTGTTAATCGGCCGACTTTCTATCCATACTGCTGATTTCTTCTTATACTTTCGTGGAGAAAGAGAAGATTCTGTAGTGGGCCAGGGAGAAGCTCAACTGCGAATGTGAGGGGAACAAGGTCCGAATATACCAGGACATTGGAGCTGAGCTGGCAAAACGGCGTGCAGGGTTCAACCTGGCAAAACTATGGGGGACTTATGAAGGCCGGCAATACTATTTTGAGACCCCAGAAACAGCCAATGACTTTAACAAGGAGCATAAACTGCGGGAGAACTGAACAATTCTGGGAGACGGAGGTGCTGGCTCTTTGAAGTAATTGAGAATACGGGTAGAGTGGGGGTTGGAGGGAGGTTTTCTTTTTCTTTTCCTCCGATGTGGAGAGTTTTTTCTTCTTTTTTCTGTTGGGTTGGCAAAGGTATGCCTTCTTCACAGAATGAGGTGAGGGTGGGGGAGTGGTAAAGGGGGTCAGTAGGAGGAGTCTTTGGGCTGGAGTTGCCACGCTGGCAAGTAATGCCAGTGAACGGAAGTGAGGTGAGGGGGAAGGCCGAGAGAGGTGGCCGTGGGGAGGGAGGAGGGAGGGGGGTCGGAGGGAGGGAGGAATATAGAGGGTGGTGGGGGAAGGGTGGGTGATGTGACAGTGTTGTCAAGGGCAGGCAGCTTTCTAGTAATATAAGGAGGCTTTAAACATGATCATGTCACCGTCAAGAGCCCAGGTACCAGGAGGTAGTGGTGTCCATGGACACAGAGAAGGCATTTGGCCGGGTGGAGTGGCGGTACCTGTTTGAGGTCCTGGGAAGGTTCAGATTCGGGCCAGGTGTGCCTGTTATACGTGGCACTGATGGCGAGTGTGCGGACCACTGACTTGGGTTCACGGAACTTTGAACTGCACAGGGGAATGAAGCAGGGATGCCCGTTGTTGCCGCTGTTGTTTGCGCCAGCGATAGAGCCTCTGGCTCTTTGGGGGTCGGCAGAGTGGCGAGGGATTACGAGGGGACGAAGGGAGCATCGGATATCGCTATCCACGGACGATCTAATATTGTAGGTTTCGGACCCGCTGGAAACCATGGAGCGGATCATGAGCCTGTTGGAGAAGCTTTGGCTGTTCTCGGGATACAAGTTAAATGTAGGGGAAAGCAAAGTGTTCCTGGTGGACAAGTCAGGTCGGTGAGCCAATCTAGGGGGGATGCTAGAGACAGGTTTCGATATCTGGAGATTCAGGTCGCGAAGGAATGGGCGAGGCTACACAAACGGAATGTAACAAAACTGGAGTAGGCTAGGGAGGATTTGAAGAGGTGAGACACTCTGCATTTGACTTTGGCGGGGAGGATGCAAGTAGTGAAGATGAACATTCTGCCGAGGTTCCTGTTCATATTTCAGACACTCCCAATCTTTGTACCGAAGGCCTTATTTCGAAACTGACACATTTATCTCAGACTTGGTAAGGGCAGGGAAGGTGCCAAGGGTTAAGAGGGCCCTGTTACAGAGACAGAGGCAGAAGGGAGGGTTGGTGTTGCCGAACCTGCTACATTTTTACTGGGCGGCGCATGTGGAGAAGATGAGACGGTGGTGGGAACGAGAAGGGGCAGAATGGTTAGGATGGAGGAAGAATCCTGTAGAGTGTACAGCTTAAGGGCGATGATGATGGCGGCATTGCCAATAGTGCCAAGGAAATACGCGGAGAGCCCAGTGATGCAGTCCACAGTAAAGATCTGGAACCAGCTGAGGAGACACTTTAAGATAGAGGGGATATCAGCCTTAATGCCATTGTGTGAAAATCACGGGTTTGAGCTGGGGGGGATAGATGGAATTTATAGGAAGTGGAGCGAAGTGGGGCTGGTAAAGCTGAGGGATCTGTACCTGGAAGAAAGTGTTGCCAGCATTGATGAATTGAAGGAGAGCGTAGAGTCCCGAGAGGAAGTAGGTTTAGGTGCCTGCAGGTAAGGGACTTTGCGTTGAAGTTTTGGAAAGAGCTCCCCAGGTTGCCGTGGTACACCCTGTTGGAGAGACTGCTGCTCCCAGATGTGGCTGGGAGAGCAGGGAGGTGAAGATTAAGGAGAAGTGGGAGGGGGAGCTGGGAGGGGGGATAAACTGGGGAGTTTGGAGTGAGACCCTACGAAGGATAAATGCGACTTCCTTGTGTGAAAGGATGAGCATGATTGAGTTCAAGGTGGTACACAGGGTACATGTGCCTCGGACAATAATGAGTGGGTTCTTCCAGGGGATGGCAGACGAGTGTGAGGAGTGTGGGCGTGGATCATGCTCAAATGTTCTGGGGCTGCGAAAGGTTGGAGAGAATCTGGGCGGGAGTGTTTGCGGCGCTAACAAGGATAGTGGGGGAGGAGGTTGAGCCGGACCCTTTGGTGGTGATATTTGAGATATCGGAGAAGCTGGAGCTGATCAAGGGGAGGAAGTCCGGTATTGTGGCCTTCGCCTCCCAGATTGCCCGGTGAAAAATTCTGTTGGAGTGGCGGCAGCAACGCCACTGGGGGTGGCGGTCTGGCTGGTGGCGGCGTCGACTGGAAAAAATCAAATACGAATTAAGGGGTTCAGCGGAGGGTTTTGAGGCAAAGTGGGGGATGTTCGTGATCGTGTTTGAGGAGCTGTTCCCATGGGGGGGGTGGGGGTTGAGGGGGGAGGGAGAGGGGAAGGGGAACATTTCAGTAGATCTGCTCTCATCACTCCAGCTGAGGTTAAACTCCACGTTGATCTGGTTTTTCACAACTCAGCATTGAACCCTCACTGTTTATTTGTCCTCTTTATTTCTGGAGTTTTGTTTTGGTATGGATTATTCTGTAGGCTATTGGTTAGTGTCCAGCTGGACCTCTTTGATGGTCAACTGGTGGAAAAACACTGGTCCAGTGGCAATGGTATCCATTGAGAAATATCAGCTGGTGCACCAGGAGTAGTCTTTGCCTTTTCACAAGGCTAATACCAGTAATGCACGGGTATATATATCAAGAAAGGATCACTAAGCTGGGACTCTTTTGTCTTGAAAAACAGAGGTTGAGGGGTGACCTCATGGAGGACTATCCTTCGTCCTGACTACCCACTCATCAATCCACTCACCTACTGACCTCACCCACCTACAGACCTCACCCACCTACCCACTGTGACAATATGTATATTGTGAGAATAATTTTACTGTAACTGTATCCAACCACTAGATGGCAATCAAGCACATACACGTGGATCACGTGATTCTCTTGATTCGGGGAGAAGGTTGTTAGGCGAGGTAGAGAATAGTCGTGTAATCAGGAACGTTGTAATTAGAATCATAGTTTTAGTGAATCTGTAATCTTTTATATCTTAGCAAGCAAGTCAAATCTATTTAGCTGTAGTGTAAATAAATTAGCTTGGTTCAAAATTTAGCTTGATGTTCTATGTAAGACACCACACTTTGAAGCCATCCTCATTCAGAAAGCTAATAACATCACACCACCTCAGCCATTCACCCAATCACACATTCACTAATTCACCCATTTACTGAAAGACTTGGACCTTTAAAAACTTATACAAATACTGCAGCCACTGTCTGGAAAAGGGGCGTGTCTTCCCTTCTTCCCCCTTTTCTGCAACCGACGATCTTCTCTGCGGATGTCTACACTAACCCTTCAATGCTTCGACCGCAATTGGAAAATACAGCAGGAAAATCGTGAAAGGGTTTGGCCGCAGAAATCTTCGCAGGCAGCATCAACGCGCTCAGTATGAGCTACAACACGACTGACAATGCAGCACTCCCTCAGTACTTCTAAGTCTCACCTTAGATTACATTCTTGAGTCCTGATGTAGGATCTGAATTGATAATGTTCTAACTCAGGGACAAGAGCTCTGCCATTGAGCAAAGACTAATTAAGTTAAATCAACTGAACATTTTTGCTGTACAATGATGATACAAATACACCAACAATTAGCTGCCACATATGCAATTGAAGCAACACTAAGCTAAAATAAGTAAGTTATTTTTTGTTAACTCACCCAAAGATGTGCATAAGCTACAATATTCAATAATGTCATGAAGCACTGTTAAAATTGCCATGTTAAAATAAAATGCAGTATTTTCTAATATGAAAAATGAAAAAAAAATGAAAATCGCTTATTGTCACAAGTAGGCTTCAAACAAAGTTACTGTGAAAAGCCCCTAGTCGCCACATTCTGGCGCCTGTTCAGGGAGGCTGGTACGGGAATGTGGCGACTAGGGGCTTTTCACAGTAACTTCGTTTGAAGCCTACTTGTGACAATAAGTGATTTTCATTTTTTTTTCATTTTTCATATTAGAAAATACAGCATTTTATTTTAACATGGCAATTTTAACAGTGCTTCATGACATTATTGAATAGTGTAGCTTATGCACATCTTTGAACTATGTCAAATATATAATAAATTCAGACAGGAGTTTAAAAGTGTATGAAACATTATGCATTAAATATTGGCCTGAAGTTCTGTAGCCCTCAATATTTTATTGGCTGATTACTAAACATTCAAATTTAGAAGATTTTATGTTGCGCGGTGTAATTTACTTCAAAAGTTCAAATTAAATTGGGAGGTAAATTCAGTCTGTGACTGTAAACTCTGTTTCATACAGTTTAACACTGATCAGGTAACTGACAACTGTCCATATTATTTTAATTAGCACAGAGCCGGACTAATGTACTCTAATCAGTCGCAACTTTCTCATGGTTGGTTTAAACCCCAGGCTGCACCCTTTCAAAGAAATAATTGCAATATTTTCCCAGCAGGAGACAGGTGGCTGACGCATATTCACACGGGGTCTTTGGTTCCACACACTGTCATCACGTCATGGCTTTACAATTGGTGTAAAGAGATGCTGGTAGTAGGTATTGGTATGGGTGAATGAGCAACTACCTCATTTACACTAATAATTTTACCCCACTTATAAATAATCGCTTCTTTCAAGTGAAAGAAATTACGTTAAAATTTGAATGCCAAACTATAATGTAAGTGTAAATCCGAGACATTTCACACCATAACGGTAAGAAGCATATATCTTTTGATTATAAAGTACATCACTTCTGGAACAATGTTTTTGAAATTTGGGAAAGATTTATTAAACAATGGCAATTAAAAAATCATTTGGTTAAAAAGAGATATTTCCTCATCAAAGTAACGTTTATCGATATAAAATCATCACTAAGAGAAGTGTGAGGTGATGCATTTTGGGAGAAAGGATAGGGAAAGGCAATATAGACTTAACGCCCAGTTCTAAAAGGTGGGCAGACTCTGAGAGTCCTTGGGATTCGTTGAAAATGGCAGCTTATATTGAGAGACTAGTTAGCAAACCATGTGGAATGTTGGGATTATAAATAAAAATGCTTTTTAAAAAAAATAATTTTTATTAAAGGTTTTCATAAAATATCAATAACAAAATGAGAAAGAAAAAAGAACCCAACAGGGTTAAGTACAAAACACAATCTAAAAAAGCAACCCCCCCAAAGCCCCCTGTACCTAAATAATAAATTAACTTTAACACCCCGACTTAAGACAACAGGTGTATACACCCCCTCAGACCCTTCCAGTGTAAATAACACAAGCAAAAATAAAGTAACCCCCCCCCCGAGCTGCTGCTGCCATTGACCAATGTCTATCGTTCTGCCAGAAAGTCTAAGAACGGTTGCCACCGCCGAAAGAACCCTTGTACCGACCCTCTCAAGGCGAATTTCACCCTCTCCAATTTAATGAACCCTGCCATATCGCTGATCCAGGATCCAACGCTTGGGGGCCTCGTATCTTTCCACTGAAGGAGAATCCTTCGCTGGGCTACCAGGGGCGCAAAGGCCAGAATTCCGGCCTCTTTCGCCTCCTGCACTCCCGGCTCCTCTGCCACCCCAAATATTGCGAGCCCCCAGCCCAGTTTGACCCTGGATCCTACCACCCTCGACACCGTCCTCGCTACGCCCTTCCAAAATTCCTCTAGCGCTGGGCATGCCCAGAACATATGGGTGTGATTTGCTGGGCTCCCTGAGCACCTAACACACCTGTCCTCACCCCCAAAGAACCTGCTCATCCTTGTCCCGGTTATGTGTGCCCTGTGCAGCACCTTAAACTGTATGAGGCTGAGCCTCGCGCATGAAGAGGAAGAGTTCACCCTCCCTAGGGCATCTGCCCATGTCCCCTCTTCGATCTCCTCTCCCAACTCCTCCTCCCACTTACCTTTCAACTCCACCACCGAGGCCTCCTCCTCCTCCTGCATCACCTGGTAAGTTTCCGCGATCATCCCCGCTCCCACCCACCCCCCGAGAGCACCCTGTCCTGTATTGTGTGTGGCAGTAGCCGTGGGAATTCCACCACCTGCCGTCTGGCAAACGCCCTTACCTGTAAGTACCTGAAGGTGTTCCCCGGGGAGAGCCCGTACTTCTCCTCCAGCTCACCCAAGCTCGCGAACTTCCCGTCCACAAACAGGTCCCCCAACTTTCGTATCCCTGCCCTGTGCCACCCCGAAAACCCTCCACCTGTTCTTCCTGGGGCGAACCGGTGGTTCACCCGTAATGGGGTCCACGCCGAGTTCCTAACTTCCCCCCGATGCCGCCTCCACTGCCCCCAAATTTTGAGGGCCGCCACCACCACCGGGCTCGCGATATACCTCTTTGGAGGGAGCGGCAGCGGCGCCATTGCCAGCGCCCCCAGACTCGTACCCACACAGGACGCCGTCTCCAGCCTCTTCCATGCAGCCCCCTCCCCCTCCATCACCCACTTGCGCACCATTGTCACATTGGCGGCCCAGTAGTACCCACAGGGGTTGGGCAGCGCCAGCCCCCCCTATCTCTACTCCGCTCCAGGAACACCCTTCTCACCCTCGGAGACCCTCGCGCCCACACAAACCCCATTATACTCCTGTTAACCCGCCTGAAAAAAGCCTTCGGGATAAACACGGGGAGGCACTGGAACAGGAACAAAAACCTTGGGAGCACCGTCATTTTGATTGACTGCACCCTACCCGCCAGGGACAGCGGCAACGCGTCCCACCTCTTGAACTCCTCCTCCATTTGCTCCACCAGCCTTGTAAAGTTAAGCCTATGCAGGGCCCCCCAGCTCCTGGCCACCTGGACCCCCAAATATCTGAAGTTCCTCTCCGCTCTTTTTAGTGTGAGCTCGCCAATCCCCCTCTCCTGGTCCCCTAGCTGAACCAAGAACAGCTCGCTCTTCCCCATATTGAGCTTGGACCCCGAAAAGTCCCCGAATTCCCTAAGGATCCTCATTACCTCTGGCATTCCTCCCACCGGGTCCGCCACATACAGCAGCAGGTCTTCCGCATAAAGCGACACCCTATGCTCCTCCCCACCCCGCACCAACCCCCTCCAGTTCCTCGACTCTCTCAGTGCCATAGCCAGGGGTTCAATCGCCAGTGCGAAGAGCAGGGGGGACAGGGGACACCCCTGTCTTATCCCTCGGTGCAAATGAAAGCACTCGGACCTGCTCCTATTTGTGGCCACACTCGCCATCGGGACCTCATACAACAGCCTAACCCACCTGACAAACCCCTCCCCAAACCCGAACCTCTTCAGCACCTCCCACAGGTACCCCCACTCTATCCTATCGAAGGCTTTCTCAGCGTCCATCGCCACCACTATCTCCGCCACCCCCTCCCTCGCCGGCATCATGATAACGTTCAAAAGCCTCCGCACATTCGCGTTCAACTGTCTCCCCTTCACAAACCCCGTCTGGTCTTCATGGATGATCCGCGGCACACAATCCTCAATCCTCGTGGCTAAGACCTTCGCCAGCACCTTGGCATCTACATTTAGCAAGGAAATCGGTCTGTAAGACCCACATTGCAGGGGATCCTTGTCCCGCTTCAGGTTCAAGGAGATCAGTGCCCGGGACATCGCCGGGGGTAAAGCCCCCCCCTCCCTTGCCTCATTGAAGGTCCTAACTAACAGCGGGCCCAACAGGTTCATATATTTTTTATAGAACTCAACCGGGAAACCGTCCGGCCCCGGTGCCTTCCCCGCCTGCATGCTTCCTATCCCTTTGACCAGCTCCTCCAGCCCAATCGGGGCTCCCAGTCCCGCCACCAGTCCCTCTTCCACCTTTGGAAACCTCAATTGGTCCAGGAAACGGCCCATCCCTCCCTCCTCCCGTGGGGGCTCAGATCGGTACAATTCCTCGTAGAAGTCCCTGAAGATCCCATTGATGCCAACCCCACTCCGCACCACGCTCCCTCCCCTGTCCTTAACTCCCCCGATCTCCTTAGCTGCGTCCCGCTTCCGAAGCTGATGCGCCAGCATCCGGCTTGCCTTTTCCCCATACTCGTAGACCGCTCCCTGGGCCTTCCTCCACTGCACCTCCGCCTGCCTGGTGGTCACCAGGTCGAATTCGGCCTGGAGGCTGCGCCTCTTCCTCAACAATCCTTCCTCAGGTTCTTCTGCATACTTCCTGTCTACCCTCACCATCTCCCCCACCAGCCTCTCCCTCTCCCCCCGCTCCTTGTGGGCCCTGATGGAGATCAGCTCTCCCCTCACCACCGCCTTCAGTGCCTCCCATACCATCCCCACTCGGACCTCCCCGTTGTATAAATAAAAATGTTGAGCATAAAACCAGGGATAAAAGCAAATTACTGCGGATGCTGGAATCTTAAACAAAAACAAAAAATGCTGGAAAATCTCAGCAGGTCTGACAGCATCTGTGGAGAGAGAAGGGAGCTAACGGGCAGGATTTACCGCTGTTCTCAACCGGATTTCCCATTGTCCGCACCCCTCATCGCTGGGAAACCCGTGCGCCGTTGGTGGGACCGGAATATACTGCCGCCCTAAACAGCCGGTAAATTCCGCCCAACGTTTTGAGTCTGGATGACCCTTCATCAAAGATAGAGGGAACAGGAAATGGGGTGAGGTTTATACTGTTGTGGGGGGAGGCCTGGATAGAGGGCCAGAAATAGGTGGAGATTGACAAAGACGTTGCGGACAAAGGGAATGGAAGTAGTGGCGTTCATGACTAAGAAGGGTGCTGATAGTGGCATATTAAGAGAGCAGAATGTGTTAATGGCAGAACAAAGGTAAGCAATGTGACAAAGGACAATTGGAACAGAGAACCGGAGGCCCTAGAAAGGGGGAGGGGGGGGGGGTGAGAAGGTGGGGAGGGAAAAACGGATTGATAGGAGAAATGAAAACAAATTGATAGAAATAAAATAGGGGTAAAGGTTGAGGGGCGAGTTCACAGTCTGAAGTTGTTGAATTCAATGTTAAGTCCAGAAGGCTGTTAAGTGCCTAATTGGTAGAGGAGGTGTGGTTCCTCCAGCTTGCGCTGGGCTTCACTGGAACATTGCAGCAGGCCAAGGAGGGACATGTGTGTCATAATATACACCAGTATATCATGGTGCCGACACACACTGATGGACACACAGTGGGACCAATCAACACACACAACACTGCAGCAATCACCAGTGAGAGCACACGCACTATAAAGACAGGGGGCATCAGAGTTCCCGCTCATTCGAGTTGCAGCTAGCTAGCGGGACGGAGCTCACAGCCTGTAACACAGACATTCACCATGTGCTGAGTGCATCGACTGGTTAGGACAAGGCAAAGGTCTTTAGTTAAAGCTAGTATCGTATTAACCCACCGTCTGAGTATGTTTAAACAGTTAATGATTCAATAAAATAGTGTTGCACTATTTCAAGTGTTGGTGACCTGTGTGTGATCCAGAACACCCAACACATCATGATACCAGGAGTGGTGGGATATTAGCACTTCTAGACCTACCTGCAAGTGATCTGCCTTCCGCCAGCATTCCGTCATCCTGCAACATGGACAACATCAGCCCGCCGCCGCCGCTCCACATCGCCGGCAACCTCGGGGCCAACTGGAAGATTTTCAAACAGCGCTTCCAGCTCTTCCTCGAAGCCACAGACTGGGAGGGCGCCTCGGATACCAGAAAGATTGCTCTTCTCCTCTCCACGTCGGGGGACCATCCCATCCACATTTTCAACTCTCTCACCTTTGCTGATGATGAAGATAAAACGAAGTTCAAGACGGTCCTCCTCAAGTTTGACACTCACTGCAGTGTAGAGGTGAATGAAAGTTTCGAACGCTACGTGTTCCAGCAGCGTTTGCAGGGTAAGGATGAACCTTTCCAATCCTTTCTCACGCACCTCCGCATCCTTGCGCAGTCTTGCAGCTACGGGCCCACCTCCAACTCCATGATACGCGACCAGATCGTTTTCGGTGTTCAGTCGGACCCCCTACGTCAGCAGCTCCTCAAAATAAAGCAACTCACCCTAGCGACCGCCATCGAGACCTGTGTCTTACATGAAAACGCCACGAGTCGGTATTCCCCTCCATTTCCTGGACTCACTCAGTGCCATGGCCAGTGGCTCAATTGCCAGTGCAAACAACAAGGGGGATAAGGGACAACCCTGCCTCGTCCCCCGGTACAGCCGAAAGTACTCCGACCTCCGCCGGTTCGTAGCCACACTCACCACAGGGGCTCTATATAGCAGCCTGACCCAACTGATGAACCCCTCCCTGAACCCAAACCTCCGCAACACTTCCCAAAGATACTCCCACTCCACCCGATCAAAGGCCTTCTCCGCGTCCATAGCTGCCACTACCTCCGCTTCCCCCTCCACCGAGGGCATCATAATCACATTGAGGAGCCTCCGCACATTTGTATTTAGCTGCCTACCCTTCAGAAATCCCGTCTGGTCCTCATGAATCACCCCCGGGGCACAGTCCTCAATACTCGTAGCCAGCACCTTCGGCAGCAACTTAGCGTCAATATTGAGGAGCGAGATCGGCCTATACGACCCACATAGCAATGGACCCTTGTCCTGCTTCAAAAACAAAGAAATTAGCGCCCTGGACATTGTCGGGGGCAAGGTCCCCTCCTCCCTCGCCTTATTAAAAGTCCTCACTAGCAACGGGCCCAGCAGGTCCACGTATTTCCTGTAAAATTCAACCGGGGACCCATCCGGCCCCGGGGCCTTCCCCACCTGCATGCTCCCCAATCCTTTAACCAGCTCCTCCAGTTCAATCTGCACCCCCAAACCAGCCACCTGCTCCTCCTCCACCCTCAGGAACCTCAGCTGATCTAGGAATCGTCGCATCCCCTCATCCCCCGCTGGGGGCTCAGACCTGTATAGATCCCCATAGAAGTCCTGAAATACCTCGTTTATTCTCACCGCACTCCGCACCGTATTCCTCCCTCTATCCCTCGCTCCACCAATCTCCCTTGCTGCCTCCCTCTTACGAAGTTGATGTGCCAGCATCCTACTCGACTTCCCCCCATACTCCCTCTGCTTCCCCCGTGGTAATCAGGTCGAATTCCGTCTGGAGGTTCCGTCGCTCCCTAAGTAGCCCCTCCTCTGGAGCCTCTGCATAACTCCTGTCCACCGTTAAAATCTACCCCACCAACCTTTCCCTCTCCCTCCTCTCTCTTCTCCCTGTGGGCCCTAGTGGAGATTAGCTCTCCCCTGACCACCGCCTTCAACGCCTCCCAGACTACCCACACCTGCACCTCCCCATTGTCGTTGGCCTCCAAGTAACTTTCAATACACCCCCGCACCCGCCTGCACATCCCCTCATCCGCCAACAGTCCCACATCAAGGCGCCACAGCGGGCGCTGGTCCCTCTCCTCCCCCAACTCCAGCTCCACCCAATGTGGGGCGTGGTCCGAGGTGGCTGTGGCCGAATATTCCGTTCCCTCCACTTTCGGGATTAGCGTCCCACTCAAAATGAAAAGGTCTATCCGGGAGTAGGCTTTATGGACTTGGGGAAAAAAGGAAAATTCCCTGGCCAGCGGCCTGGCAAACCTCCATGGATCCACTCCCCCCATCTGGTCCATAAACCCCGTGAGCACCTTGGCCGCAGCCGGCCTCTTACCCGTCATGGACCTAGAACGGTCCAGTGCTGGGTCCAGCACCGTGTTGAAGTCCCCCCCCCATTATCAAGCTTCCTACCTCCAGATCCGGAATCTGACCCAGCATGCGTTTCATAAATCCGGCATCATCCCAATTCGGGGCATATACGTTCACCAGTACCACCCGCACCCCCTGCAGCCTACCACTCACCATCACATATCGACCTCCATTATCCGCTACAATATTCAGTGCCTCGAACGACACCCGCTTCCCCACCAGTATTACAAACCCTCTGTTCTTCGCATCCAGCCCTGAATGAAAAACCTGCCTTACCCATCCCTTTCTCAGCCTAACCTGATCTGCCACCTTTAGATGTGTCTCCTGGAGCATAACCACGTCTGCCTTCAGTCCCTTTAAGTGCGCGAACACCCGGGCCCTCTTGACCGGCCCGTTCAAGCCCCTCACATTCCAAGTTATCAGCCGGATCAGGGGGCTACTCGCCCCCCCCTTGCCGACTAGCCACCTCCTTTTCTAGGCCAGCCACGTGCCTGCGCCTCCCGCACCCTCCAGTCCCCCAGGCGGCGGACCCCTGCCCTGACTACCTCGTGGGCTCCCGACCAGTGACTACCAGGTCTGTGCTGCACGCCCACCCATTCATCATGGGGGGGGTTGCCTTGTTATTTTTGCGGCCAGCCTCAACACCCTCGACAGCACTGCCCGGCCCGCAACGCGCACTGCAACAGTTGCGGCCGAAAAGGGCACTTCGCCAAGGTCTGCCTCACCAAGCCTAAGCACGTGAACTCTCAGACCCGGACTGCCGACTCTCAGGCCCGCAGACCTCGCAATGTGGCAGCGTGCCTGCCAACTCCGACTCCGCACAGCACGTGCAACTCACGGGGGCCGCCATTTTGGCCATCCTCCCCCACGCGGCCGGCCACGTGCCATCCATGGGGGCCGCCATCTTGGACGCCATCTTCCTCGACGCCTGCCACGCTTGATCAACGGGGGCCACCATCTTGGACGCCATCTGCTACGCCGCTCGACGCGTACGACCTGCTCGGGCAGTCACCGGGGGGGCGCCCCAGCACAGCCGACTATGCCGCCGTTACCCTCAACTCAGCGCAGTCACCTTGAACCAGTCGCGACCCAAGCATCTCAAGAGCTCAATGATGGCTGTTCGGGTTAACGGGTACGAGACACCTTGCCTGTTCGACTCCGGGAGCACCGAGAGTTTCATCCACCCGGATCTGGTAAGCTGCTGCTCGCTCCCAATATTCCCGGTGCAACAAACAATTTCCCTTGCCTGCGGGTCGCACTCGGTGTAAATCCGAGGGTGCACTACGGTAACCTGAGTGGTACAGGGCGCTGAGTACACTAATTTCCAGCTGTACGTGCTCCCAGACCTCTGCGCCCCCCCTCCTTTTAGGGCTCGATTTTCAATGTAATCTCAAGAGCCTGACGCTTAGCTTTGGCGATCCCCTGCCCACACTCAGTATGTGCAGCCTAGCCACTCTGAAAGTCGACCCTCCTTCCTTCTTCGCTAATCTCACCGCTGATTTCAAGCCAGTAGCCATTCGCAGCAGGCGATATAACATGCAGAACAGAATATTTATTCGGTCTGAGGTCCTGCGTCTCTTGCGGGAAGGAGTCATAGAGGCCAGCAATGGCCCCTGGAGAGCTCAGGTGGTGGTCGTCAAGACCGGGGAGAAGCTCCGGATGGTGGCTGATTACAGCCAGACCAGTAACCGGTTTACGCAACTCGATGCGTACCCCCTTCCCCGGATTGCAGATATGGTCAATCAGATCGCTCACTACCGCGTGTTCTCCAAGGTGGATCTGAAGTCTGCATACCACCAGCTCCCAATCCGCCCGGAGGATCGCCACTACACGGCTTTTGAGGCAGACGGCTGCCTTTTTCATTTCCTCCGGGTCCCTTTTGCCGTCACGAACGGCGTTTCGGTGTTACAACGAGCGATGGACCGAATGGTGGACCAGTACAGACTGCGGGCCACGTTTCCATACTTGGACAACGTCACCATCTGCGGCCATGATCAGCAGGACCATGACGCCAACCTCCACCGAATTCTCCAAACCGCCCAAAAACTTAATCTCACCTATAATAAGGGGAAATGCGTTTTCCGCACAACCAGACTAGCCATCCTCGGCTACGTCGAGGAAAACGGAGTCCTAGGGCCCGACCCTGACGGTCTGCGACCCCTCCTGCAACTCCCTCTCCCTCACGGTCCCAAGGCCCTCAAGCGGTGCCTTGGATTTTTTTCCTACTACGCCCACTGGGTCCCCCAGTATGCGGACAAAGCCCGCACACTATTTAAGGTCACCCTTTTCCCTCTGGCAGCTGAGGCCCGCCAGGCCTTCAACTGCATCAAGGCAGACATCGCCAAAGCTGCGATGCGCTCGGTGGACGAGTCTGTCCCCTTTCAGGTGGAGAGCGACGCATCAGAGACCGCTCTCGCCGCCACTCTCCATCAAGCAGACAGACCGGTTGCGTTTTTTTCACGCACCCTCACCGCCTCTGAACTTCGACACTCCTCGGTCGAAAAAGAGGCCCAAGCCATCGTGAAAGCCGTGCGGCACTGGAGGCACTACCTCGCTGATAGGGGGTTTACCCTTGTCACCGACCAACGATCGGTCGCCTTCATTTTCGACAATACGAAGCGGGGCAAAATCAAGAACGATAAGATCTTGAGGTGGAGAATCGAACTCTCCACCTATAATTACGATATAGTATATCGTCCTGGGAAGCTCAACGAGTCCCCAGGTACCCTGTCCCGCGTCACATGCACCAGTGCGCAAGAGGACCAACTACGGGCTATCCACGATGACCTCTGCCACTCGGGGGTCACCCGGCTCGTCCACTATATCAAGGCCCGCAACCTGCCCTACTCCACCAAGGAGGTCAAAGCTGTAACCAGGCACTGCCAAATCTGTGCGGAGTGTAAACCGCACTTCTATCGACCAGATAAGGCCCACCTGGTGAAGACGTCCCGGCCCTTTGAACGCCTCAGTATCGATTCCCCTCGAATAATCGCAATACCTACATTCTCAATGATGCACGATCATTTATCATAGAATTTACAGTGCAGAAGGAGGCCATTCGGCCCCTCGAGTCTGCACCGGCTCTTGGAAAGAGCACCTACCCAAGGTCAACAATTTCACAAAGACTAAAGTTGGGTATAACTGTGGCTTTATTACAGTCAGATGCGTGGCCTCCTGCTGCAGCTGGCGAAATGGCAGGGCACTGGAGGTCATGCATATTTATACAGTTCTCTGTGGGCGGAGCCAGCCGGAAGGAGCTACCGGTAGTACAGGTCCTACCTTACATCTCCTATTATAGTGGATCACCACATTCACCCCCTGTTAAAAATGAGTCCGGCGGGGGTGACATGAAACTATATAGAATTAGTGGAATTATGTACAGTGGCAGGGAAAGAAAAGTCCATGTTGACGGTCCGGAGTCTGTTAAAGGTTCAGCCGGTCCGGTGCTTTGGTGCTTCGTTGGGATCGGCGTAACAGTGGCGGCGAAGTCAGTGCTGGCGGTGGTGGAGGTGGCACCAATGGCGGTGGTGGCGGTGCTGATGCTGGCCAGTCATCGGGGAACTCCGGGAGCGTGCAGAAGTCCTCTTGGGGTCAATATTGTCAGCGCAGTGGGAGATGGGGGGGGGGGGGGCGCATTGGTGGGGGTGTGTGTTGGGGTGGAACCTGACGGTGCCAGGTCCCTGAGTGAGACAGTATCTTGGCGGCCGTCGGGGAACTCAGCGTAGGCATATTGAGGGTTGGCGTGGAGCAGGTGAACCCTGTCCACCAAGGGGTCCGCCTTGGGGAGTCGGACGTGCCTACAGAGAAAGACCGGTCCTGGAGCAGCGAGCCAAGTCGAGAGCGACACCCCGGGTGTGGACTTCCTGGGGAAGGTAAAAACAAGTTCATGGGGTGTGTTATTAGTGGCGGTGCACAATAGTGACCGGATGGAGTGTAGAGCGTCAGGGAGGACCTCCTGCAGCGAGAGGCTGGGAGGTTCCTGGACCGTAGGGCTAGCTGGACAACCCTCCAAACCATCCCATTCTCCCGTTCTACTTGCCCGTTTCCCCGGGGGTTGTAGCTGGTCGTCCTGCTGGAGGCTATACCCCTGCTGAGCAGGAACTGATGCAGCTCATCGTTCATGAATGAGGATCCCCTGTCACTGTGGATGTAGGCGGGGAAACCAAACAGAGCGAAGATGGTGCTGAGGGCCTTGATGACGGTGGCAGACGTCATATTGGGGCATGGGATGGCGAAGGGGAATCTGGAGTACTCATCGACCACACTGAGAATGTACGTGTTACGGTCGGTGGAGGGGAGGGGCCCTTTGAAATCCACGCTGAGGCTTTCAAAGGGGCGGGAAGCCTTCACCAGGCACGCACGATCTGGCCGAAAGAAGTGCGGCTTGCGCTCCGCACAGACCTGGCAGTCCCTGGTGACTGTCCTTACTTCCTCGACGGAGTAGGGCAGATTGCGAGCTTTGACCAGATGGTACAATCGAGTGGCCCCCGGGTGACAAAGGCTGTCGTGTCGGGCCCGGAGTTGGTCCATTTGTGTGCTGGCACATGTACCTCGGGAGAGGGCGTCTGGGGGCTCGTTATGTTTACCGGGGCAATACAAAATCTCGTAATTATAGGTGGAGAGCTCGATTCTCCACCGCAAGATTTTATCATTTTTGATCTTGCCCCGCTGTGTGTTATTGAACATGAAGGCGACCGCCCGCTGGTCCGTAAGGAGATTGAACCTCTTACTGACCAGGTAATGCCTCCAATGCCACACAGCTTCAACGATAGCTTGGGCCTCCTTTTCGACGGATGAGGCATGAAGGGTGCGGGAAAAGAATGCCACGGGTCTGCCTGCCTGGTTTAGAGTGGCGGCAAGGGTGACGTCTGAAGCGTCGCTTTCTACTTGGAAAGGCAGTGACTCGTCCACTGCGCGTATCCCTGCCTTGGCGATGTCTGCTCTAATGCCGGCGAAAGCGTGTTGTGCCATGGCCGCGAGGGGGAATTGGGTGGACTGAATGAGTGGGCGGGCCTTGTCCGGGACCCACTGAGCGTATTAGGAAAAGAACTGTTATAACCTGCCTACTGACGATTGGCTGGGGACTAATGACTATCCCACAATCCTATGGGAGTATGAACTTCCCCAATGAGGGGGGCGGAGAAACTCCTACTATAAATAAGCTGGCCAGTCCAGGAACCAGGAGGAAGGAGAAGGTAGCAAGGGAAGTTACTGCTACGGCTATGTATATATTGTTATAGTAAATAAACTTTATTATTTTGTATCCTTAAAACTCGTGCTGGATTCTTTGGGGCCCTTACAAAACTGGCGACGAAGGTAAAAGTGAATAGCTGTCTACACTGCTGAAGCCACCTCCCTGGATTTTTGTTGGATACAGGTTGGAAGTTGTTTTCTATTATACCATGCCTCTGTACGGACGTTTGGATGTTTTTGATGCTGCGCTGGAAAGCTGGAACCAGTACACGCAACGGATGCGTTACTATTTCCGGGCAAACAATATCACTGAAAACGAGCGCCAGGTGGTCATATTGCTCACCGCCTGCGGGCCGCATACGTTTGGGGTGATTAGGAGCCTTACGTACCCAGCTGCGCCGGACACCAAAACGTTTGACGAACTTGTGAATATAGTGGGGCAACACTTTAACCCAACCCCGTCCACGATAGTCCAGCGTTACCGGTTTAATACCGCTGAGAGGACCCCTGGAGAATCCCTTGCCGATTTTTTATCCAGGCTACGCGAGATTGCGGAATACTGTGACTATGGTGAGACCTTGTCAGAAATGCTACGCGACCGTTTGGTTTGCGGTATTAACAATGCGGCCACCCAGAGGAAGTTGTTAGCGGAGCCAACATTGACTTTTCAACAGGCAATACAAATAGTCTTGTCCCGAGAGAGCGCAGAGCGAGGAGTACAGGTGCTACAGGGAATGGAAGTGCATGCCTTGGGGCGAAACCCTTTCCGCCCAAAAACGTCCCCCCGCACTCCTGCGGTACCTTGGGCGAGGCAACGTCCAGACCGACGCCAGTGGCCATCGGACATTCCTCCCCGAAGGGAGCCTTCTCCAGAGCCAATGGATGAGGAGCCATGTCCGTGTCAGACTTGTAGGCGCCGACCCCGTCGCGGACGGCGGTCCTGGGGACGCCAGAGGCGCCGTCGTTCCGACCGAAACTGGGACCAGCCCAGGGGCCGTAACTGGGACCAGCCCAGAGGCCGTACCTTCCATGTGGATGAACCTGCGTCGACCACTCCTGAGGACGTGGAGACGGAGGACGACTGCCTGCAGCTGCATTGTGTGGCAGCTCCCCGTGTGGCCCCCGTTAAGGTGACAGTACGGGTAAATGGCCACCCGCTGGAGATGGAGTTGGATACTGGCGCAGCAGTCTCCGTGATCGCCCAGAGGACATTCGACCGCATCAAGCAGGGTATACAGACCCTTACACTAACTGACTCACAGGCCAGGTTGGCCACCTACACGGGGGAACCACTGGACATTGCAGGAACTACAATGACCCCTGTTGTCTATGGACGCCAGGAGGGGCGTTTCCCACTTATCGTAGTGCGTGGCCATGGGCCCAGCCTGTTGGGTCGGGACTGGTTGCGCCATTTGCGGTTGCAATGGCAGCACATCCTCCAAACAGTTTCTGGAGGGTTGACTGAGGTGCTAGGACGATACCCAGAGGTATTCCAGCCTGGTCTGGGGAAAATAAAAGGGGCCGTAGCCCGTATCCAAGTTGAACCAGGAGCCACACCGCGCTATTTCCGGGCGCGCCCAGTGCCTTACGCTTTGCTCGAGAAGGTAGAAGGGGAGCTCACTCGTTTGGAGAGTTTGGGTATTATCAGGCCCGTCCGTTTTGCTGACTGGGCAGCACCAATTGTGCCAGTAATGAAGCCAGATGCCACAGTTCGCTTGTGTGGCGACTATAAACTTACAGTGAATACAGTTTCCCGACTCGACCGATACCCAATGCCTCGCATAGAGGATCTCTACGCGAAACTTGCAGGCGGACTCTCATTCACAAAATTAGACATGAGTCACGCCTACCTGCAGTTGGAGCTGGACCCTGCCTCCCGACCATATGTAACAATTAACACACACCGGGGCCTGTATGAATATACACGGTTGCCCTTTGGAGTATCCTCTGCCTGCGCAATTTTTCAACGTGTTATGGAGGGCATTTTGAGAGGTTTACCACGTGTGGCTGTCTACCTAGATGACGTGTTGATTACAGGGACGTCAGAGCAAGAGCATTTGGAAAATCTGGAGGCTGTCCTTAAACGCCTTTCGGAGGCTGGAGTCCGTTTACGTCACACAAAGTGCGTATTTCAGGCAAAAGAAGTAGTCTACCTAGGTTATCGGGTGGACCGCGAGGGTCTGCACCCCGTCGCAGAGAAGGTGCGTGCAATTCAACATGCCCCCACCCCGACTGACACTTCGCATCTTCGTTCTTTTCTCGGTCTCGTAAACTATTACGGGAAGTTCCTCCCCAATCTGGCAACTACGCTGGCCCCCTTACACCTGCTGCTGAAGAAAAATCACACCTGGGTTTGGGGTCAGCCGCAAGAAACCGCTTTCCGGCGGGTAAAGCAACAATTGTCGTCGTCTGGGTTACTAACCCACTATGATCCGGGAAAGCCTTTGCTCGTCACATATGATGCATCCCCGTATGGTATTGGGGCTGTCCTGTCCCACAAGATGGAGAACGGGGCTGAGCGACCGATAGCTTTCGCCTCCCGCACATTGACTGCAGCGGAGAAGAAGTACGCGCAGATCGAGAAGGAGGGCCTGGCAGTGGTTTTCGCGGTGAAACGCTTCCACCAGTATGTGTACGGCCGCCATTTCACTATCGTGACTGATCATAAGCCCCTGCTGGGACTCTTCAGAGAGGATAAGCCGATACCGCCCATTGCTTCTGCGCGGATCCAGCGCTGGGCTTTGTTGCTTGCTGCATATGAGTATTCTCTGGAGCACAAACCAGGTACGCAGATAGCAAATGCCGACGCACTGAGCCGATTGCCTTTATCGACCGGCCCCATGTCGACCCCCACGACCGGTGAGGTGGTCGCAACCCTAAATTTTATGGACACCTTGCCTGTCACGGCATCACAGATCCGTGAGTGGACCCAGACGGAGCCAGTCCTGTCAAAGGTTCGGCACATAGTCCTGTATGGTGGGCAGCATAGACAGCTCCCAGGCGAGTTACGGGCATTTTCCTCCAAGCTGTCAGAGTTCAGCGTGGAAGACGGCATCCTCTTGTGGGGGACGCGTGTGGTTGTCCCGGAAAAAGGCCAGGAGCTGATATTATCAGACTTGCACAATGGGCATCCGGGCGTGACCAAGATGAAAATGTTGGCCCGGAGTTATGTCTGGTGGCCAGGCCTCGACACCGTCATTGAGAAGGTGGCCCAAAACTGCTCCATTTGCCAGGAGCATCAGAAGCTTCCGCCGGCCGCGCCCCTACATCACTGGGAATGGCCAGGGCAGCCTTGGGCACGCTTACATGCAGATTTCGCAGGCCCTTTTCAGGGATCCATGTTCCTTCTACTAATTGACGCCCAGTCCAAATGGCTGGAGGTGCATAAGATGCAGGGGACAACGTCCTGCGCAACAATTGAAAAAATGCGTTTATCATTTAGCACGCATGGCCTCCCCGAGGTGCTGGTCACGGATAATGGCACTCCATTCACGAGTGAGGAGTTTGCTAGGTTTACAAAGATGAACGGCATCCGCCATATCCGCACTGCCCCTTACCACCCGGCTTCAAATGGGTTGGCAGAGCGTGCAGTGCAAACATTCAAAAGAGGCCTAAAGAAGCAGTCTTCCGGATCAATGGACACGAGACTGGCTCGGTTTTTGTTTACGTACAGGACCACCCCCCATACAGTGACTGGGGTAGCTCCCGCAGAACTCCTAATGGGCCGGAGACTTCACACCCGCCTTAGTATGGTCTTCCCGGACATTGGCGCAAAAGTACGCCGCACACAAGAACGGCAGGGACCGGGATTGTCTCAGCATCGTCCGATTCGGCAGTTTGCGCCCGGTGACCCAGTATTCGTGCGGAATTTTGCTGGTGGTGCCCAATGGGTTCCTGGGGTAATCTTTCGCCAAACGGGCCCTATATCGTACCAAGTGCAAGCCCAGGGTCGTCTCCAGCGAAAACATGTAGACCACGTCCGGTCCAGAAGATCATCCCCGCAAAAGATTCCCCGCCCCCGGAGCTCAGTTCAACAGCGGCAAAGACCAGAAACAAGGGAAGGTAGTCCTCCAAATCTTCCACTGGTGCCTCACTCAAAGCCTGCGCAGGTCATAACGGGACCGAATGGGGACAGAGACGCTGACATGACGGAGGCAGCAGACTCTGACTCCGAGATGGAGACCCAGGATGAATCAGAGGGGGAATCCTCGGGTCCACAGGCCGTGGATGTACAACCGCGCCATTCATCACGGAAGCGCCGGTCTCCGTCTCGTTATACGCCGCCTGATCCAGCGCCGCGTGCAAATGGCGTCCGGCCTGCGGCCAAACGAGTTCGACGCCTTCCTTCGCCAGGGCCTACGGTGGATTCCTTGGACTTTGGGGGGGAGGGATGTTATAACCTGCCTACTGATGATTGGCTGGGGACTAATGACTATCCCACAATCCTATGGGAGTATGAACTTCCCCAATGAGGGGGGCGGAGAAACTCCTACTATAAATAAGCTGGCCAGTCCAGGAACCAGGAGGAAGGAGAAGGTAGCAAGGGAAGTTACTGCTACGGCTATGTATATATTGTTATAGTAAATAAACTTTATTATTTTGTATCCTTAAAACTCGTGCTGGATTCTTTGGGGCCCTTACAAAAAGAACCCAGGCAGCGTTTGAGGGCTTTGGGGCAGTGGGGGAGGGGAAGTTTCATGAGGGGGCGCATGCGGTCGGGGTCGGACCCGAGAAGTCCGTTTTGGACTATATAGCCGAGAATGGCTAACCGGGTCGTGCTGAACACACACGTCTCTTTGTTGTCGGTCAGGTTGAGAAGAGTGGCAGTGCGGAGGAATTTATCGAGGTTGGCATCGTGATCCTGCTGGTCATGGCCGCAGATGGTGACATTATCTAAGTACGGAAAGGTGGCCCGCAAACCGTACTGGTCGACCATTCGGCCCACCTCTCTTTGGGAGACCGAGATCCCATTTGTGACACCGAAAGGGACCCTAAGGAAGTGGTAGAGGCGACCGTCCGCCTCAAAGGCAGTGTATGGCTGGTCCGACTTCCGGATGGGGAGCTGGTGGTTGGCGGATTTCAGGTCAATTGTTGAGAAGACCCGGTACTGCGCAATCTGATTGACTATATCAGATATGCGTGGGAGGGGGTATGCGTCGAGCTGCGTGTACCGATTGATGGTCTGGCTGTAGTCCATGACCATCCTGTGTTTCTCCTCAGTTTTAACCACTACCACTTGGGCTCTCCAGGGGCTGTTGCTGTCCTCGATAATACTCTCCTTAAGCAGCTGCTGGACTTCGGACCTGATGAATGTCTTGTCCTGGGTGCTGTACCGTCTGCTCCTAGTGGCAACGGGCTTGCAATCCGCAGTTAGATTGGCAAAAAGGGAGGGGGGATTGACCTTGAGGGTCGCGAGGCCGCACACGGTAAGGGGGGCTAAGGGCCCGCCGAATTTGAGGGTGAGGCCCTGGAGGTTGCACTAGAAGTCCAGGCCCAACAGGAGTGCAGCGCAGATATTAGGAAGGACATAGAGGCAGAAGTTACTAAATTCTACGCCCTGGAGCGTGACGGTGACTGTACAAAAGCCTCGGATCGGGACGGAGTGGGATCCGAATGCTAGGGAGATCCTTTGATTGGCAGGGTGGGCCGCGAGGGAGCAGCGCCTTACCGTATCTGGGTGAACAAAGCTTTCAGTGCTCCCGGAGTCCAACAGGCACGAGGTTGGGTGGCCATTGATTTTAACCGTCGTCGACGCGGTGGCCAGGTTGCGCGGGCGAGATTGGTCCAGCGTCATCGAAGCGAGCTGCGGGTAGCCATCGGATGCTTCGGGTGGCGAGCGTGTGCGGTTCCGATGTCGGGATATCCGGAGACCCTGTGGGGACAAGATGGCGGCGCTCATGGTGCGCACATTGCGGGGTCGGGACAAGATGGTGGCGCCCATGGTGTGCACATTGCGGGGTCAGGACAAGATGGCGGCGCCCATGGCCGAAGGGGGACAAGATGGCGGCGCCCATTGGTCGCACATGGACATGGGAGGAGAAGATAGCGGCTCCCATTGTGCGTCTGGCGTGGGGGACAGGGCGATAGCGGGCGCGATCGCAGCGACTGCGCAGGCCTGGCACACAGCCACGAAGTGGCCCTTTTTACTGCAGGCTTTACAAACTGCAGTGTGGGCCGGGTAGTGTTGGCGGGGGTGCTTCTGCTGACCGCAGAAGTAGCAGCGGGGACCCCCGCGGTGCGTGGATCGGCGTGTGGTGCAGGCGTATTGGGAAGGCAGGGCCCCGGCTGAGGAGGTTGTTGGCGGGGTCCAAGAGGGGTAGGAAGGAGTAGAAGGGTGGGCAGCGCAGCGAGAGGGATACGATTGTATGTTACGGGATGCGACTGTCATGGAGAGCGCCAAGGTTTTCGTCTCCGCCAGTTCGAGCGTGGCCCCTTCCAGTAATCGATCTCGGATGCGGTCCGATGCAATCCCCGTCACGAAGGCATCGCGCATGAGGAGATTTGCGTGTTCGGCGGCCGTAACGGCCTGACAGTCACAGTCCCGGACGAGTGGAATTAGGGCCCGCCAGAAGTCTTCGATGGACTCACCAGGTAGTTGCGAGCGGGTGGTGAGTACATGCCTGGCGAAGAGCGTGTTCGCCTTCTGCGCGTAGTGTTCCTTAAGGAGTCCCATTGCTTTAGTGTAATTCGTGGCGTCTTGGATCAACGGGAACATGCTGGAGCTCAGTCTGGAGTGCAGGACGTTTATCTTCTGAGCCTCCATTGGCTCGGGGTCCGCAGCCTTGATGTAGGCCTCAAAACATGCTGGCCAGTGAGTAAAGTCTTTCCTGGCGTCGGGCGAGTGCGGATCCAGCTGCAGGCGATCGGGCTTAATTCTGATATCCATTCTGTGGAAAATCTGACTGTAATAAATTGATGCACGATCTATTGCACAAAGACTAAAGTTGGGTACAACTGTGGCTTTATTACAGTCAGATGCGTGGCCTCCTGCTGCAGCTGGCGAAATGGCAGGGCACTGGAGGTCTAGCATTTTTATACAGTTCTCCATGGGCGGAGCCAGCCGGCAGGAGCTACCGGCGAACTTGTAGTGCAGGTCCTATTACAGTGGCTCACCACACTCAATATTATTGATGAGTTCTCCCGTTTCCCGTTTGCCATCCCGTGCCCCGATATGATCACCCCCACTGTTATCAGAGCCCTGCACAGTGTCTTCACCCTGTTTGGTTTCCCAACTACGTCCACAGCGACAGGGGCTCGTCGTTCATGAGCGACGAACTGCGTCAGTACCTGCTCAGTAAAGGCATCGCCTCGAGCAGGACTACCAGTTACAACCCCCGGGGAAACGGACAGGCGGAGAGGGAGAAAGTGACGGTCTGGAAGACCGTCCTACTGACCCTATGGTCCAGGAATCTCCCGGTTTCCCACTGGCAGGAAGTCCTCCCCGATGCGCTCCATGCTATTAGGTCCTTCCTTTGCACGGCCACAAACCAGACTCCTCATGACCGCTTGTTTATTTTCCCTAGGGGGACTACCTCAGGGGGCTCGCTCCCACCCTGTCTGATGACACCGGATGCGGTTCTCCTCCGGAAACACGTTCGGACCCATAAGACCGATCCCCTGGTAGAGAGGGTCAAGCTCCTGCACTCAAACCTGCACTACGCATATGTTGAGCGATGCAGGATCAATGACCACTAAAGCGAGGTTGTAGTCCAACTGAAGGCTTTAATAAGCTAGATGTTTCCCCCAGCAGCTCAGGTACAGAATGGGGGCTGCTGGGGCGGCACGGATTCTTATACCCCGCCTATCAGGGCGGAGCTATTATACACTCTAGCCAATAGAAAGCATACAGTTTCCACCAATGGTGCTTTAGCCTATCAGGTACCGTAATACCTATAATACCACATTGCGCACCCCGATGGTCGACAGGATACCGTCTCCCTCCGAGACCTTGCGCCTGCAGGCTCCGCCACCACTACGTCCACAGTACCCACGAGCTGTACCCTGCTCTTTCTCCCATGCCCAGCGCCCCCGCGCCCATTTGGCTCCCGCGCTCCCTTCCACCCGGCACACCAGTCCGCAGGAATGAAGCTCAGGAAGAGCCGCTCCCGGAGTCCACCCCTGGGGCTGCACCGGACCCACTTCCCCAGCCACCTGAAGCGGCTGCAACACCTGTGCTTCGACGGTCGCAGCGTACGATCTGGGTGCCGGACCGGCTGAACTTGTGACCCATCACCCCCGCCGGACTTCATTTTTTTACAAGGGGTGAATGTGGTGAATGTAAATACAGTTAATTCACCAGTTATGTTCTATGTTATTAACCCTGTGGGTTTTATCTGTGGGCCATTGTATGGCTTCACCCACAGGGAGAGATGTTGGAGGATGTTGGAGCATGTATGGGCTCTGCCCATAGCTCCGCCCCTTTGAAGGAGTATAAGAGTAGCTGGCCTGTGGGACTGTCTTCAGTATGTACCAGTCGCCGGCAGGCAAAGTTGATAGTTAATTAAAACCACTGTTTTACTCCGACACGAGTTCTTGAGTGAATTGATGGTCACATCAGTTGGAAAGACCACATTGTGTGTCATTGCTTAAGGAGGTGCGCTAGTGAAGTGCTAATCACATTACACACAGCTACATGTTCCCTAGGCTACTGCACCTTTCAAGGATGACCCCATTATTGGGGTTGAAGGAAACCTATGCTTCTTCCATGATCATTGTGAGATTGATTACTTTTCGTGATGCTGACAATGGAAGATTTGTTGTGTCTTCTGTATCGGAGCCTGAAGAGACCTCGGATCGTGAAAACTTGTCTTCTCCTTGTTCCTCTTGAAATCCTGTAGCTATGAGGTTGTCACGGGGACAACTGGTGCATTGTGCCCGTGCTATGGCATCCTCCTGTAGATCGTCTTAATCATCAACCTCTTCAGATTCATCCCCTTCTAAATCCCCCTTGTCCAAAGTGACTTCTAGCTCCTCCTGGCAGATCAAGCTTTGAGTCACATCTTAATAATGAAGCAGAGTAACAGCAGAGAACAGAGAAGGAAGGAAATCCTGCACTCGGGGTCCCACTATCTCACGGGACATCTGCCCCATGTCCACAAAGATCTGCGGGTGAATAATTCCCCTCTGCAGTTACATGAAGACCCGTGGCAGAAATTTGGGACCTTGAGCAGACATCTCATGGGACATCCGACGATGCTCACGAGAAGAAATCTTGGGGTTGTGGGAACCACTGAGTCCTGATTGAGTGTTAACAGCTGCGAGGTCCCTTTAAATCCTCTGGTTTGTTCAATGAGGGATGTGCCTAACTGACTGATGTTTGACGCATGAATCCTCCCTCTCTCTCACAGCTCCCCCTTGTCCCCTTCACGCAGCCTCCCACCAGCTTCCTGCACACCAGCTCCCCAACACCCGTTCTCAAAGCTCAGCTCTCTCCCATACTCTCAGAACTTTGCCCTCTGTCCCAACCCCACAGCTCCACCCTTCCATTTGACTCACACGCCGGGGTCATGGCAATTTCCAGGCCACAAAATGGGGTCACAGTGGGAAAAAGCTTAGGAAGCACACTATCAACGTATGGTTAGATTAGTGACAAAATATGCCCACTAGATGGCACTGGTCACTGCACCAGCACTCCCCAGTTCACATCTGTTGAGAGGAGAGCTGAATTGCAGATTTCCTCAAAACTGTGTCTGATTTGCCAGAATAGCATTGTCAGATGCAGAAGATGCTCTGTTTTCATGCAATCAGGTCTTCCACTGGCCATCCGGTGAAGTCTTGGCACATTAGAAGAGGCAGGAAGTGAGTCAGGAAGGAATAGAAGTTATAGACCAGTTAAGTCACAAGGGGGTTTGGCAAAATTGGATGGTATTGATTTTCCTAGAACTTCTACAGTGCAGAAGGAGGCCATTCGGCCCACCGGGACTGCTTCGATCCTCCGAAAGAGTACACCAGCCAGGCCCACGCCCCCCTCCCATCACTGCAACCCCATAACCTCACTTAACACTTTGGACACCAAGGGGTGATTTATCATGGCCAATTCATCTAACCTGGACGTCTTTGGACTGTGGTTTGAAACCGGAGCACCTGGAGGAAACCCATGCGACACCGGGAGAATGTGTAAACTCCACACAGTCACCCAAGGCAGGAATTGAAGCCAGGTCTCTGGTGTTATGAGGCAGCAGTGCTAATTACTGTGCCACTGTCCTGCCCAATGCAAGGAAACTAATTAACAAGGCAGATGACTTGAGGGCACAAATTAAAAGATGGGGAATTATGTCATTGCTGTCACTGAGACATGGTTGAGAGAGAGGGGCATGATTGGCAGCTCAATATTCCAGGACACCGGATCTTTAGGTGAGATAGGGAAGGAAGTAGAAGAGGAGGGTTTATCACAATTCTGATCAGGGAATCAATTACAACAGTAAGGAGGGACAACATCTTAGAAGGCTGTTCACATGAAGCCATATGGGTAGAACTTAAAAACTAAAAAGGAGCAATCACATTCCTGGGAGTGTTCTTCCTATCAGCCCCCTAACAGTCCGAGTGAAATAGTAGAGCAGATATGTAGGCAAATTTCAGAGAAGTGTAAAAGTAATAGTGTAGTGATTGTGGAGTATTTCAACTGCTCAAAATTAACATCATAGTGTAAAAGGTTCATAGGAAGCAGAATTCCTAAAATGCACCCAGGAAAACTTTTTAAGCCAGTACATAGAAGGACCTACAAAAGAAGGGTGGTGTTGCAGTATCAATTACGACGAGATGAGAGTAGAGAGTAATCAAGGCTTTATTACACAGAGATGTGTGGCCTCCTCCAGCTGCTGCCGAAATGGCTGCAGCTCGGTGAGCACACACATTTATACTCTGCCTATTGGGCGGAGCCAGCAGGCAGGGATCTACCCCCGTACCTGTAGTACAGGAGCCTTACCATATTACTTCTCATATACATCATATATACAAAAAGTGGTGACTACCACATTCACCCCCTGTTAAAACCGAGTCCAGCGGGGTTGGTGGAAAACTATTTGAAATGAATGAAATGAAAATCACTTATTGTCACAAGTAGGCTTCAATGAAGTTACTATGAAAAGCCCCTAGTCGCCACATTCCGGCGCCTGTTCGTGAAGGCTGGTACGGGAATTGAACCGTGTTGCTGGCCTGCCTTGGTGAGCATTTTTAAAGTGTACAGTTTGGGGGAAAGTTCACAAATTCAGCCGGTCGGGTGCCTTGATCCTCCGTTGTGAGCGCCGCAGTCCCGATGGTGATGCAGGCGCCGGCTTGGTCGCGGGTGACTCCGGGAGCGTGTAGTCCTCATCCACAGTCCTCATCTGGAACCAATGGGAGGATCGCCGTGGAGCGGGGGCTGTGGTGAGGTGCGCTGGGGGGAGGTTGGGTGGCGCCGGGGCAGTTGGGGGGGGGGAGGGGAACCCAGCTGGTGCCAGGTCCCTGAGGGAGACTGTGTCTTGCCGGCCATTGGGATACGCTAGGTAGGCATACTGCGGGTTTGCATGGAGTAGCTGTACCCTCTCGACCAATGGGTCCGCCTTGTGGAGCCGCACGTGCTTGTGGAGGAGAACGAGTCCTGGAGCTGCCAGCCATGTTGGGAGCGAAACCGCGGAGGTGGACTTCCTGGGGAAGGCAAGGAAGCATTCATGGGGTTAGTCGCATTAGTCGGCAGTGCAAAGAAGCAGTCGGATGGAGTGGAGTGTGTCGGGGAGGACCTCCTGCCAGTGGGAGACCGGGAGAGTTTTAGACTGTAGGGCCAGCAGGACGGTCTTCCAGACAACCCGTTCTCCCTCTCCACCTGCCCATTTCCCCGGGGGTTGTAGCTGGTCATCCTGCTTGAGGCAATGCCCTTGCTGAGCAGGAATTGATGCAGCTCATCACTCATGAAGGAGGATCCCCGGTCGCTGTGGACGTAAGCGGGGAAACCGAACAGAGTGAAGATGCTATTGAGGGCCTTGATGACTGTGGCAGGCGTCATATCGGGGCATGGAATGGCGAAGGGGAATTTGGAGTATTCGTCGACCACGTTAAGGAAGTACGTGTTTTGGTCGGAGGAGGGGAGAGGCCCTTTGAAGTCCACGCTGAGGCGTTCACAGGGACGGGAGGCCTTCACCAGGTGCACTCGGTCTGGCCGGTAGAAGTGCGGTTTGCACTCCGCACAGACCTGATAGTCTTTGGTGACAGCCCTGACCTCCTCAATGGAGTAGGGCAGGTTGCGGGCCTTTATGAAGTGAAAGAAGCGGGTGACCCCTGGGTGACAGAGACCATCGTGTAGGGCCCGGAGTCGGTCCACTTGTGCGCTGGCACATGTACCTCAGGATAGGGCATCGGGGGGCTCATTGAGCTTACCGGGGCGATACAAAATCTCGTAATTGTAGGTGGAGAGCTCGATCCTCCACCTCAAGTTTTTATCATTTTTGATCTTGACCCGCTGTGTGTTATTGAACATGAAGGCAACCGACCGTTGGTCAGTGAGGAGAGCGAATCTCCTGCCGGCCAGGTAATGCCTCCAATGCCGCACAGCTTCAACGATGGCTTGGGCCTCCCTTTCGACGGAGGAGTGCTGAATTTCGGAGGCATGGAGGGTGCGGGAAAAGAATGCCACGAATCTGCCTGCCTGGTTGAGGGTGGCAGCCAGAGTGATGTCTGATGCATCGCTCTCGACCTGAAAGGGGAGGGTCTCGTCGACTGCGTGCATCGCGGCCTTGGCGATGTCGGCCTTGATATGGTTCAAGGCCTGGTGAGCCTCGGCCGTCAGGGGGAAAGCTGTGGAGTGAACGAGCGGGCGGGCCTTGTCTGCATAGTTGGGGACCCACTGGGCATAGTATGAGAAGAACACCAGGCATCGTTTGAGGGCCTTGGGGCAGTGGGGGAGGGGGAGTTCCATGAGGGGCCCATGCGGTCGGGGTCGGGCCCCAGAACTCCATTTTCCACCACATAGCCAAGGATGGCTAAGCGGTTGGTGCTGAACATGCACTTCTCCTTGTTATACGTTCGGTTCAGGAGTTTGGTGGTGTGGAGAAATTTGAAAAGGTTAGCGTCGTGGTCCTGCTGGTCGTGGCCGCAGATGGTGACGTTATCGAGGTACGGGAAGGTGGCCCGCAGTCCGTACCGGTAAACCATTCGGTCCATCTCCCGTTGGAAGACTGATGCGCAATCAATTACTCTCAAGACGAAGTGATTCATAACTGAAGGCTTTAATCTGCTAGAACTCTTCCCCAGCAGCTTCGATACAGAAAGTGAAGGCTGCTGGGACGGCACCGGTTCTTATACTCCGCCTCTCAGGACGGAGCTATGCATAACAGCCAATGGTAGACTCCTGGATCTAACCAATGGTCATCCACCTCTTAGGTACCGCTATACCTGGTACTACCACATTCACCCCCTGTTAATAAAGAGCCTGGCGGGGGTGGTGGCCAGCATTAATAGTCGCCTTTCGCATGGTATGACAAGGTATGGAGGTACCGTGATGTCGAGGGAATTTACAAAATGTTCATAGTGCAGCAATCAGTCGATCGGGTGGCCTGGTCGTCCTTCTGGAGCGTCTGGGCCTCGGCGGTGATTCTGATTGGGGTCACAGCGGTTGCGATTCCGGGAACGTGATGTCGTCCTCCCTGGCAGCTTCGTCACCCCTAGGCGGCGCTGTTGGGGCAAAAGGTAGACAGGGGGGAAAGCGCCTGTAGAGGGGGTCGGAGTGTGTTCGGGCCTAGGTAGGAGCGGCGGGAGTACTGACCCTCCAGTCAGGTGCTGCGGGGAGGTTGTGGGGTGGGGGCAATGGTTCAGGTGCGCGTGGGGCTCCAGTGGGCGCCAGGTCCCGAAGGGAGACTGTGTCCTGCCGGCCGTCAGGGAATGCTACGTAGGCGTACTGGGGGTTGGCGTGCAGCAGGTGGACCCTCTCGACCAACGGGTCCGACTTGTGCGCCCTCACATGTTTCCGAAGCAGGATGGGTCCGGGTGTCGCTAGCCAGGTTGGGAGTGAGGTCCCGGAGGAGGACTTCCTGGGGAAAACAAGGAAGTCCTCCTCATGAGGTGTCTGATTTGTGGTTGTACAGAGCAGTGACCGGATGGAGTGGAGGGCCACCGGGAGGACTTCCTGCCAGCGGGAGACTGGGAGATTCCTGGATGTAGGGCCAGCAGGACGATCTTCCAGACCGTTCCGTTCTCCCTCTCTACCTGCCCGTTTCCCCGGAGGTTGTAACTTGTCATCCTGCTCGAGGCGATGCCCTTGCTGAGCAGGAATTGACGCAGTTTGTCGCTCATAAATGAGGACCCCCTTATCACTGTGTATGTACGCGGGGAACCCGAACAGCGTAAAGATACCCTGGAGGGCCTTGATGACGGTGGTTGTGGTCATGTCTGGGTAGGGGATGGCGAATGGGAACCGGGAGTACTCGTCAATCATGTTAAGGAAGTACGTGTTGCGGTCGGTGGAGGGGAGAGGGCCTTTGAAATCCATACTGAGGCGTTCAAAGGGACGGGAAGCCTTTATCAGGTGCGCCCTCTCTGGCCGGTAGAAGTGCGGTTTGCACTCTGCGCAGATTTGGCAGTCCCTGGTGACTGTCCTGACCTCCTCGATGGAGTAGGGCAGGTTGCGGGTCTTGATAAAATGAAAAAAACGAGTGACCCCCTGGTGGCAGAGGTCCTCGTGGAGGGATCGGAGGCGGTCCACTTGTGCGGTGGCACAAGTGCCGCGGGACAGGGCATCAGGAGGCTTGTTCAGCTTCCCCGGAAGGTACAAATCTCGTAATTGTAGGTGGAGAGTTCTAACCTCCACCGCAAGATCTTGTCGTTCTTAATCTTGCCCTGCTGTACATTATCGAACATGAAGGCAACCGACCGTTGGTCCGTGAGGAGAGTGAACCTCCTGCCGGCCAGGTAATGCCTCCAGTGTCGCACAGCTTCTACTATGGCCTGGGCCTCCTTTTCGATCGAGGAATGGCGAATTTCGGAAGCATGGAGAGTACGGGAGAAGACAGCCACAGGCCTGCCCGCTTGGTTGAGGGTGGCCGCCAGAGCTACGTCGGACGCATCGCTCTCGACCTGGAAGGGGAGGGACTCGTCGATGGTGTGCACGTGGCTTTTGCAATGTCTGCTTTGATGCGGCTGAAGGCCTGGCGGGCCTCCGTCGACAGGGGGAAGGTTGTGGACTGGATCAGGGGTCGGGCTTTGTCTGCGTAGTTTGGGACCCACTGTGCATAATAGCTGAAGAACCCGAGGCAGTGCTTTAGGGCCTTGGGGCAGTGAGGGAGGGGGAACTTCATGAGGGGGCGCATGCGCTCAGGGTCGGGGCCTATGACTCCACTTCGTACTACGTAGCCTAGAATGGCAAGACGGTCGGTGCTAAACACGCATTTATGATTATTGTATGTCAAATTAAGGATATTCGCAGTCTGGAGAAATTTCCGGAGGTTGGTGTTGTGGTCCTGCTGGTCATGGCCGCAGATGGTGACGTTATCCAGATGCAGGAACATTGCGCGTAAGCCGTACCGGTCAACCATTCGGTCCATCTCTCGCTGGAAGGCCGAGACCCCGTTCGTGACACCGAAGGGAACTCTTAAAAAGTGATAGAGCCGCCCATCTGCTTCGAAGGCAGTGTACTTGTGGTCACCATTACGGAGGGGTAGCTGGTGGTAGGCAGACTTGAGATTTGAGATCCACCGTGGAGAAAACCTTGTATTGCGCGATCCTGTTCACCAGGTCAGCTATACGGGGGAGAGGGTACGCATCCAGCTGCGTAAACCTGTTAATGGTCTGACTGTAGTCAATGACCATCCTATGTTTCTCCCCGGTCTTTACCACCACTACTTGAGCTCTCCAGGGACTGTTGCTCGCTTCGATGACCCCTTCCCTCAGCAGCCTTTGGACCTCTGACCTGATAAATGTCCGGTCCTGGGCACTGTACCGTCTGCTCCTGGTGGCGACGGGTTTGCAATCCGGGGTGAGGTTCGCAAACAGGGAAGGCGGGTCGACCTTAAGGGTCGCGAGGCCGCAGACAGTAAGGAGAGGTATAGGGCCGCCGAATTTAACGGTCAGGCTTTGCAGATGGCACTGGAAATCCAGCCCAAGGAGGGTGGCTGCGCAGAGGTGCGGCAGGACGTACAGGCGGAAATTGTTGAATTCCCTGCCTTGGACAGTGAGGTTCGCTAGGCAGAACCCCTTTATCTCCATCGAGTGTGACCCGGAGGCCAGGGAGATCCTTTGATTTACGGGATGGGTAACAAGAGAACAGCGCCTTACCATGTTGGGGTGAACAAAGCTTTCCGTGCTCCCAGAGTCAATCAAGCAAGACGTCTCGTGGCCGTTGATGGAGATTGTCGTTGTAGCTGTTGCAAGCGTCCGGGGCCGACTCTGGTCCAGAGTCACCGAGGCCAGCTAAAGTAATTGAGGGTTCTGGTCGGGCAGCGTTTAGTCGGCTGTGCTGGGGGCCTGGGGCCCCATCCAAGATGGCGTCACCCATGGGTCGCACATGGAGTCCGGGGATGTAGAAGATGGCGGCGGCGAGGGACAAAATGGTGGCGCCCACCCGTCCAGCGTGGTGTCCGGGGGGCGAAATGGCCACGCCCGCGGGTCACACATGGCCTTAGGATAGGGGGGTGGCGGTGAGCGCTGGGCGGTCGGGCCTGAAGGGGGGGTTGCCGATAGTCGTTGGAGACCGCAGCCATGGTGCGGGCCTGGCAGACCCCCACATAGTGGCCCTTCTTGCCGTACCCTTTGCAGGTGGCAGTGCGGGCCGGGCAGCGCGGGCGGGGATGATTCGCCAGCCCGCAGAAGAAACAGCGGGGTCCGGCGGCGTTAGCATGCCGTCTCGCCGTGCAGGCTTGCGGGGTCAGGGGAAATATCTGAGGGGCTGCCACTATGGGGTGCCACGCAGCCCAGGGGGCCGCCACACAATCGGGAGCAAAGGACAGCGCGTTTTTATAGGCAACGTCCATGGACCCGGCCAGGGCCCATACCTCTGTAAGTCCCAGAGTGTCCATTTCTAGGAGCCTTCGGCAGATATCAGGGGAGGTCATACCTGCCACAAAAGCATCCCTGATCAAAAGGTCCGTGTGCTCATTCCCCGAAACTAGCGGGCAGCCACAGTTTCGGCCCAGCACCAGCAGCGCCCGGTAGAAGTCTTCCAACGTTTCCTCGGGGCTTTGCCGCCTAGTCGCCAGCAGGTGACGAGCGTAGACCTGGTTCACAGGGCGGATATAATGTCCTTCTAGCTGCTCGATCGCGGCAGCATAATTTGCCGCCTCCTCGATAAGAGGGCAGATCCCAGGGCTGACCCGTGAGCGTAGGAAATGCATCGTCTGTCCTTCCATGGGGGTGTCGGCGGCTGTGTCGAGGTAGCCCTTAAAGCACGCCAGCCAATGTTTAAAAATAGCAGCAGAGTTGTCCGCGTGGGGGCTGAGCTGAAGGCACTCCGGTTTGATACGGAGATCCATCCTTCCAACTGAGGTTGTAGCAGATTAAATTGATGCGCAATCAATTACTCTCAAGACGAAGTGATTCATAACTGAAAGCTTTAATCTGCTAGAACTCTTCCCCAGCAGCTTCCATACAGAAAGTGAAGGCTGCTGGGACGGCACCGGTTCTTATACTCCGCCTCTCAGGGCGGAGCTATGTACAACAGCCAATGGTAGACTCCTGGGTCTAACCAATGGGCATCCACCTCTTAGGTACCGCAATACCTGGTACTACCACAAAGACCGAGACCCCATTAGTGACGCCGAAGGGAACCCTAAGGAAGTGGTAAAGGCGGCCGTCTGCTTCGAACGCAGTGTATTGGCGGTCCGCCTTGCGGATGGGGAGCTGGTGGTAGGCAGATTTCAGGTCCACTGTCGAGAAGATCGGGTACTGTGCAATCTGATTGCCCATACCAGATATGCGTGGGAGGGGGTACGCGTCGAGCTGCGTGTACTGATTGATGGTCTGACTGTAGTTGGTTGGTTGGCTGGGGGGGGTCGCTGGTGGGGTCCACGATGTCCAGGAGGGGGGCGCCGTGCGGTCGGGGGCGTACACCTGTACATTACGGAGGCTGCCGTTAGTGAGGTCGCGAGTTTCTTGATCGCTGCAAGGTCGAGCGTACCCCCTTCTAAGAGGCGCTGGCGGATGTACGCCGACCCTATACCCGTAACGAAAGCGTTCCTGATTAGGAGTTCGGAGTGTTTAACGGCCGAAACTGCCTGGCAATCACAGTTCCTCTCCAGGGCGTGCAGGGCACGGCAGAAATCTTCCAATGACTCACCGGGGAGTTGTTGCCACGTGGACAGGAGGTGCCTGGCGTAGTTTGTTGATCGGCCGGGTGTAGTTCCCTTTCAGAAGCGCCATGGCCTCAGTATAGTTGGGCGCGTCCCGGATAAGAGGAAAAATTTCGGAGCTCAACCGTGTGTACAGGATCTGGAGTTTCTGTGCTTCTGAGGGTTGTTCTGTCGCTGATCTGATGTAGGCTTCAAAGCAAGCTAGCCAGTGGTCGAAGCCAACGTGGCTTTGTCTGCTTGAGGGTGCAGCTGCAGGCGATCTGGCTTGATGCGTAGGTCCATCGCTGTAAAATCTCTGCTTAATAAATTGATGCAGTATCAATTACGACGAGACGAGAGTAGAGAGTAATCGAGGCTTTATTAAGCAGAGATGTGTTGCCTCCTACAGCTGCTGCCGAAATGGCTGCAGCTCAGTGAGCACCCACCTTTATACTCCGCCTACTGGGCGGAGCCAGCAGGCAGGGATCTACCCCCGTACCTGTAGTACAGGAGCCTTACCGTATTACTTCTCATATACGTCATATATACAAACAGTGGTGACTACCACAGGTTGTCCTAGACTTAAGTTTAGGTAACAATAGCAGCACGGTGGCGCAGTGCTTAGCACTGTTGCCTCACGCCGCCGAGGACCCGGGTTTGATCCTGGCCCCGGGTCACTGTCCGTGTGGAATTTGCACATTCTCCCCGTGTCTGCATGGGCCTCACCTCCACAACCCAAAGATGTGCAGGGTAGGTGGATTGGCCGCACTAAATTGCCCCTTAATTAGGAAAAAATAATTGGGTTCTCTAAATTATTTTTAAAATTTAGGTAATAGAGCCAGGGAAATGGTTGAAGGGTCAGTGGATGAGAATTTTGCAGACAGCAATCATAAATTTGTTAGATTCAAGGTTGTTGTGGAAAAGGATAAGGTTGAGGCTGAAACTGGGGGGAAGGCCGATTTTAATCAGAACAGATATAATTTGGCCAAAGTGGACTGGGAGCAGGCAAATGTGTGACAGAACAGAGGGATGTATTCATAAAGAAATAGGGAAAGTACAGGGCCAACGTGTTCCAATGCAGAAAAAGGGTGGGACCAACGAATCAAGGGAACCCTGGATATACAGGGATATACAGCATCGGATAAAGAGAAAAAGGGAGGCTTATGGCAGATATTGAGGATACAAAACAGCAGAAGCCCTGGAGGTGTATAGAATGTGCAATAGGGAATTTAAAAAGGAAATTAGGAGAGTGAAAAGAGGACATCAAAGGGTACTGGCAGGTAAAATAAAGGAAAATCCTAAGTTGTTTTCCAAGTACATTAAGGGTAAAAGGATAACTAGGGAAAGAGTAGGACCCACTAAGGACCACAGTGGCAATTTGTGAGTGCTGTCGAAGGACATAGGTAGGGTTCTAAATGAATACTTTGTGTCAGTTTTCACTCGTGAGAGGGAAGATGTGGGTATAGAAATCAGGAAGAAGGAAATAAATTAACATAAAGAGGGAAGAGGTTCTGAATGGTCTGGCCGGCTTAAAGGTAGATAAATCTCCAGGACCGGATGAAATGTATCCCAGGCTGTTGAGTGAGGCAAGGGAAGAAATAGCAGGGACGCTGGCAATAATTTTCAATTCCTCTCTGGCCTCAGGAGAGGTGCCAGAGGATAACAAGGATAACTGAAGGATAACAATGTGATATCTTTATTCAAGAGGGAGGGGGGGATAAACCAGGAAACTATAGACCAGTTAGGCGAACCTCGGGAAGGAATTCTGAGAGAATTTGGAGAGGCAAAGATTAATCAAGAACAGTCAGCATGGTTTTGTTAAGGGGAGCTCATTTCTGACCAACTTGAATGAATTTCTTGAAAAGATGATCAGGTGTGTAGATGAGGGTAAAGAATTTGACTTCGAGACTTGGACTTCAGCAAGGCTCTTGATAAGGTCCCTCATGGGAGACAGATAACGAATGCAAGAGCCCATGGGATCCAAGAAAATTTGGCAAATTGGATCAGAATTGGCTGAGTGGTACAAAGCAGAGGATGATGGTCGAGGGATGTTTTCCTGACTGAAATGAAAATGAAATGAAATAAAACTCGCTTATTGTCACAAGTAGGCTTCAAATGAAGTTACTGTGAAAAGCCCCTAGTCGCCACATTCCGGCGCCTGTTCGGGGAGGCTGGTACGGGAAGCCTGGTGACTGGAAGCCTGTGTTCAGTGGGGTCTCGCAGGGATCAGTGTTGGGGCCCTTTCTGTTTGTGGTTTTTTAAAATGGTTTAGACTTGAATGTGGGAGGTTTGATAAGTAAGTTCGTGGATGAAATGAAAATTGGTGGGGTGGTAAATAGTGAGGAGACTGGCCTTAGATTACAGGAGGATATAGACGGTCAGATGGGCTGATCAGTGGCAAATGAAATTCAATCCGATAAGTGTGAGGTGATTCTTACTACAAGAAGATTGGAACCGGCATTCCTGGATAGAGAGTTGCATCTTATGAAAAATAACCCTTCTCTGCCATCTAGATAGAAGTTAAGGCAAGCAGGATTTAAAGAAAAGATTAATTATCTAATACTCTATTATATTTCCCTTGTCACATTGTTTCATGAACATTGAAAGTTTAAGCTCAAAAGGTACTGTTTGGTCTCTGGTAAAACATGCTATATTTCAGCACGTATTTACATAACTTTGAACAGGGTAGGTAACATTTAGCATCTGCTCAGGAACACTCTAACCCAGGGTTTTTCAAAGTATATATCGCAACCCACAGGTGGGTCGTGGAGCATTCCCGCAGTGGTCCCAATTGTGGGGGAAGCGCCCAATCGCCGCTACCAGCTTTTACATTGAGAATGGAGACTATGTGCTGTCTTCCAGCCAGAAGCGACATCAGAGAGCAGGTCAAGCGCCCTCCATGTACGTTTCTTTTGGCGCCAAATCATGGAGCAAAGCTGCTTTCATTTTCCAGCTGCTGGCAAGAGGACTGTGGCGATGGATCATTTTCTTAAAAGTAAGAGGTGGCCAGAGACTAAAATGGGCAGTGTACCTACTGGTTAGGATCTCACAACAGAATCTGCTGGAGAGAGCTGCACAGGAAAGTCCAGGGATAATGTTAGCACTGTACAGAACTCCTGGGCCTCTGGTTAGCAGCCTACAATGAAAAATGAAATGAATGAAAATCGCTTATTGTCACAAGTAGGCTTCAAATGAAGTTACTGTGAAGAGCCCCTAGTCGCCACATTCCGGCGCCTGTTCGGGGAGGCTGTGACAGGAATTGAACCATGCTACTGGCCTGCCTTGGTCTGCTTTCAAAGCCAGCGATTTAGCCCAGTGCTAAACAGCCTCTAACAAAGAAGAAACTTAACTCAGGAACAAATTTCTTGAGGTACGGTTTTGTTAATTGTACCAATGCAAAGCCCACGTGTGTTATATGCAGGGAAGTACTGGCAAATGAGAGGAGAAGTTTCAGATTTTGACAGAGAAGTGATGGGTGAAAAATTCATTTTGAGGCTAAGACCAGAGTCAGTTATTAACTTACAGCTGAGTCCAAAATAAAAGACTACACTGCTGTACCTGACCTGTGATGCCACATTAAAACTTACCTAAAGCCCATGAGACTGTCAGCATTCTGGAGTAATATATCCAGTGCTGAGTAAAACAAGCATTTTGTTGCTATTGCCCTTCATGACAACCCACATGTGCGAGGTTGGATTTTCCATTTTCATAAAGATGAAGATGGCACAAAGGAACTGGCTGAAGTCTGCACCTGATATGTGCATAGCCCTCTGCTCCTTTGAACCTGATTCAATTGAGATCATGAGAACCAAGCAGGCTCCCCTTTTTCATTAAAGGTAAGCGAATATGGCATGTGTCGCAAAGGTCAGCCAACGTGGGTCGCGATGTTGGATCATGAAGGTCGGCCGTTCTGAGACCCGAAAGTGGACCGAAGGAGCTCTTCTTATACTTGTACTTGTTATACTTGTAGAATTCTGCATTGTGGTTTTGCAAAATCATATTTTAACAAAACATGAAAACTTAGATTTCCTGAAGTAAATTAACATGTTTGGTCATTGCAAGATTTAAACACAGCTGAGTAAATGTCTTCTAAAACTGTGATTAAAAGCTCAAATGTATAAATAAAACAGACCTCAACAAACCATTAAAAAGCTTTATCTGAATTATCAGAGTTAACAATCTTTATTTTCCAGAAATTGCATGATGTCAGTATTAGCTATTAACCAGATTGCAAACATGTCAGTTGATTATTTCCATCACTGACCCTTAACCTGTTACTATTTGGACTATATTTCAATTAAAAGTATAAGTATAAATAACTTAGATGGTACAGGAAATGTGCTTGATTGAAAATATGGCAAGTTATTTTCCTTCTCTATTACGAAGGTAAAGGGTCAGAAATAGCACCCCAGCTCCTCACCCAGTTATCGCAGAATCACAGAAAATACAATGCAGAAGAGCTCCTTCGGTCCATCGAGTCTGCACCAACACGTGAAAAAGACCTGGCCTACCTATCTAATCCCATTTTCCAGCACTTGGCCTATAGCTTTGAGTGTTGTTATGTGCGGAGAGCTCATCCAGGTACTTTTTAAAGGATGTGAGGCAACCCTCCTCTACCACCCTCCCAGCCAGTTCATGTAAGAACTTAGACAATCACTCTTCAGGATTCCTCTGAATAAAACCTTGCCCTACCCTGGGGACCTAGTGTAAACATTCCTTTCATAGACACTGGAGCAATGCTCTCATCCGTCAAGTTAAGGGGCACAGATTTATCAGAGTACCTGCTATGTGTTGTTGCTGTCTTTTGGATCCCTGATGTTGGTAATAATTACTCTTTAAACTTGGAAAGATGAGAGCTCTTGATGTTTAATATTTGCCATGCTTTCTTGTTTAAGAGAAAGACCAGTTTGAACTAGTTTTGTTACGCATCACATGAGTCTAGAGTGCAATGTGAAAAGTGGCCCCATGGAACACTTACACATAACAATTAATTCTTAGCTCTTTTCAGATATTTACAGATAATACAACAATATATAACACTACCTCCACCTTCAACTTCCTCATGGATCAAACTGTGGAACTTCCTAAGTGCCACTGATGTGATGGGAAGAAGCCAGGAATGTTGTTAACTATTAACTCAGAACCCATGCTTAAGGGCAGCACGGTGGCACAGTGGTTACCACTTCTGCCTCACGGTGCCGAGGTCCCAGGTTCGATCCCGGCTCTGGGTCACTTTCCGTGTGGAGTTTGCACATTCTCCCCGTGTCTGCGTGGGTCTCGCCCCCTCAACCCAAAGATGTGCAGGCTAGGTGGATTGGCCACGCTAAATTGCCCCTTAATTGAAAAAAACGAATTGGGTACTCTAAATTTTTTTTTTAAAGAACCCATGCTTAAATATTCGTGTTTCTATTTTATGTTTGTGGATATTTTTATTCAAGTTTTAATATTTTAACATTCTAAATATACTACATAACAAGGCAAAAACAACACACACCCAAACCACCCCCTTTGCACCCACAATAACCGAGAACAAAAAGCCCACTTTGCCCCCCCCTTAACAGCTGACGGTAACCAGCTCTTTAAAATGTAAAACAAATAAACCCCATCTCTTGTGGAACCCCGCACTCGCTCCCCTCAAAATAAGTTTTAACTTCTCCAATACAGGAACTCCAACAAATCCCCCAGACATGCCGAGGCACAGGGTGGAAAAGCTGACATCCACCCTAACAGGACCCACCTGCGAGTAATCAGCGAGGCCAAGGCTAAAACATCTGCCCCCACACCCGTCTGCAGCTCCAGTAGGTCCGACACCCCAATACGGCCCCCAGGGGACTGGGCTCCAAGTCTACATGCAAGATCGCCAACGTGGTGCTGAAGAACAGCCTCCAAAATTTCCCCAACTTCGGGCAGGACCAGAACATATGTACATGATTGGCCGGGCCCCTCCCACACCGTTCACAAACGTCCTCCACCCCCTCAAACAACTGGCTCATTCTCGACTTCGTCAGGTGCACTCTATGTACCATCTTTAGCTGTATCAATCCCAGCCTCGCGCATGAGGTTGAGGCATTCACACTCTGCAGCACTTCACACCACAACCCCTCCGGCAGTGCCATCCCTAGCTCCTCCTCCCACTTGGCCTTAACCCCCTCCAGAGACAACCCTATTGTTCCAAAATCCTCTCATAGATTGCTGAGATGACTCTCCCTTCCAACTCCATCACTGACAACACCCCCTCCAACAGCGAGGAGGGCGAGGCCACCAGAAAAGTCAGAAAAACCTTATTTGCGCAATCCCGCACCTGCATATATATAAAGGTCTCTCCCGGGGTGGCACAGTGGTTAGCACTGCTGCCCCGACCGGCGTGGCGGGAATCCCGCCGTTGTCCGAAAAACGGCACCAGAGAATAGGGCAGCCGGCGTCGGGGCTGCGGGGGGTCGGAGAATCCCGGCCTACATAGGTCAGGCCCACCCCGAGACCAGAAATTACCAACCAAAGTTAACAGACCTTTCAATGGTCCATCAAATTGTCCATCCTGTCTGCAATGATTTTTTCTGGGGTGGGCAGAGAAGCTGACCTCCACCCCAGCACGACCCGCCTCCGAGCAATCAGTGAGGCGAAGAACAAAACATCTGCCCCGCACAAGCCTGCAGCTCGGACCAGTCCGACACCCCCAAAATGGCCTCTAGGGGACTTAATTCTAAGGCCACATGTAACACCTCCGAGATGATTTTAAAAACCTTCCTCCAATACCTTTCCAGTTTCGGGCAGCACCAAAACATTTGTACATGGTTTGCGGGGCCCCTCCCACACCACTCATAGACATCCTCCACCCCTACCAAGAGCCAGCTCATCTTCGCTTTTGTGAGGTGCACCCTATACACAACCTTCAATTGTATCAGCCTGAACCTCGCTCATGAGTTTGAGGCATCCACCCTTCGTAGCACCTCACACCACAGACCTTCTTCCATTAACTCCCCCAACTCTTCTTCCCACTTAGCCTTAATCCCTTCCATGAACATCCTGTCCTCCTCCAAAACCTTCCCGTAAATCGGCGACACCACTCCCTTCTCCAACCCCACCTACTGACAGTACCTCCTCCAACAACAAGGGGGCCGGAGCTATCGGGAACCTTGGAAACTCCTTCCTTACAAAGTCTCGGACTTGCAGGTACCTATACCCTTGCACCAATCTGTACTTCTCCCCCAACTTCTCCAACCTCACAAAACATGCCCCCAGGAACAGATCTTTTATACCTTGATACCCCCCTCTCCTCCTATCTCTGAAACCTCCCATCACGCCTCCCTGGCTTGAATCTATGATTCCACCTATTCGGCATTCTCCCCGACCAAGCCCCCAACTTAAAGTGCTGCCTCAACTGCTTCCAAATCTTCAATGTTGCCACCATCACCGGACTGCCAGAGTATTTACCCGGGTCGATCGGCAGCGGCGCGGTTGACAGCGCCCTCAGGCCCAACCTTGCCCAAACCTGCCTCCATCTTTTCTTATTTTTTTCCAATGAAGGGGCAATTTAGCGTGGCCAATCCACCTACCCTGCACATTTTTGGGTTGTGGGGGCGAAACCCATACATGCAGGGGGAGAATGTGCAAACTCCACACGGACAGTGACCCAGAGCTGGGATCGAACCTGGGACCTCAGCGCCGTGATGCAGCAGTGCTAACCCACTGCACCACCGTGCTGCCCACCTTCCTCCATCTTAACCCACCGGGACTCCTGCACCCCCTCCCCCCCCCCAACCCCACGACCCAAAGCCGCACCTTCTCTGTGTTCGCCGTCCAATAGTAATATAATATATTTGGGAGGCCCAGCGCCCGCAACACCCCTCCCCCCCACCTGCCTACTCTTCGCAGGACCACCTTACTAACCCTGGCTACCTTTCCCCCCCAAATGAACGAGGTCACCACCTTGTCCACATCCTTCAAAAAATGCCTTTGGTAAAGAGACCGGCAGGCACTGAAACAAAAACAAATATCGCGGTAGCACACTCATTTTAATTGTCTACATCCGACCCGCCAACGCCAGAGGGAGGTTGTCCCACCTTGCCAAGTCGGCCTTCACTCCCTACCAAGCTAGCGAAATTGTGCCTGCAGAGCCTCCCCCAGTCCCGCGCCACCTGCACCCCCAAATAGTTGAAATGGGTTGCCGCTCTGCAAAATGACAGTCCCCCACTCCCGCCTCCACCGGGACATCATAAAATACTCACTCTTCTCTAAATTTAATTTATACCCTGAAAACGATCCGACTCTTTGAAGTAGCCCTACTTTGTTCCCCACCAATGTACTCGGCTCTGAAACATACAGCAGGAAATTGTCTGCATACAAGGATACCCTGTGCTCCATCCCTCCTCTCACTATTGGCCAATGGCTCTATCGCGAATACAAATATCAGGGGGCACATAGGACATCCCTGCCTAGTACCCCGGTGCAGAGCAAAGTTCCCCAAACTCATGTTACGTATGTGGACTCTTGCCACAAGTTCCCTGTAGATTAGCTGTGCCCACGCCGTAAACCTCGGCCCAATCCCAAATCTCTCAGGGACCGCCATCAAGTACGCCCACTTTACCCGGTCGCACATCACTACCACCTCCGTCTCCTTTCCCTTGGCTACGTCATGATCACATTTAGAGGCGGCACGGTGGCGCAGTGGTTAGCACTATTACCTCACAGCACTGAAGACTCAGGTTCGATCCCGGCCCCTGGTCACTGTCTGTACGGAGTTTGCACATTCTCCCCATGTCTGCGTGGCTCTCAACCCCACAATCCAAAGATGTGCAGGTTAGATGTGGATTGGCCACGCTAAATTGCCCCTTCATTGGATAAAAATAATTGAGTACCCTCAATTTATTTTTTAAAAAGAAGAAAAATTATCACATTTTGCAACCTTCTAACATTCAAAAACAGCTGCCTTCCTTTCGCAAACCCTGGCTGATCTTCTATCACCTTTGGGAGGCACTCTCCAACCTTGCCGCCAGCACCTTCGCCATTATCTTGGCATCCACATTCAGTCAGGACATGGGCCTTTCCGACCCACATTCCATTGGATCCTTGTCTTTTTTTAACAGCAAGGAAATTGAAGCCTGTCCCAATCTCTGTGGTAAAACCCCCCGACCACGCGCCTCCTCATACATCCCCACCATCAGCGGCACCCACTTGCCTTTGAACTGTTTGTAATACTCCGCTGGGAACCCATCCAGCCCTACTGCCTTCCCCGATTGCATCCTCCCGATTGCCACCTTTACCTCCAGCCCAGCCCTATCCTCCTCCCCCAACCTCGGGCACTCCAACCCATACAGGAACTCCCTCATCCCTCGCTCCTCACCTGGTTTCTCCGACCTATACAGCATCTCGTAAAAGTCTTCAAAAACTTTATTAATCTGCTCCAGAACTACCACCAATTTCCCCGTCCTATCCCATACCTGGACTATCTCCCAAGCCGTCACCTCCATCCGGAACTGGCCTGCCAACTTACACCCTGCCTTCTCTCCGTGTTCATAAACTGCTCCCCTTGCCCACCTCAGTTGGCGCACTGCCTTCCCCACAGACAACCTGTTAAGCTTTGCCTGAAGCTCCTTCCCCTTGTCCAGAAGGGTCGGATCGGCATTTCCCGTGTACCTCCTTGCCACCTCTAACATCTCCTCTATCAACTTTCGGCACTCCTCCCTCTCCTCTTTGTCCAATTTGGCCTTAAACGGAATCACCTCTTCCCTCAGAGCCTCCCACACCACCGCCTGCGACACTTCCCTCGTACAATTAAATCACACATACTCCTCAATCACCTTCCCGATCTTATCACAGAAATATCGGACCGCCAACAACCCCACATCCATTCTCCACCCCGGCTTCTGGGTCTGCCCCCTCTCCAGGACCACATCCACCCAGTGAGGTGCATGGTCCGAGATCTCTATCGCAGAGTACTCCGATCCCTTGACTCCAGCCAGTGACGCCTTCCCTACTACAAAATAGTCTGTCCTCGAATACACATTGTGCACCGGGGGAAAAAATCAAATACTCCCACTCCCTCAAATGCAAAAACCCGGGGCCCCGCAAGGCTGCCTAATTAGCCCCCTACTATACTCCCTGTACACACACGACTGCATGGCAAAATTTGGTTCCAACTCCATCTACAAATTTGCTGACGACACGACCATAGTGGGTTGGATCTCGAATAACGACAAGTCAGAATAAAGGAGGGAGATAGAGAACCTAGTGGAAAGGTGTAACAACAACAATCTCTCCCTCAATGCCAACAAAACTAAAGAGCTGGTCATTGACTTCAAGAACCAAAGTACTGTACACACCCCTGTCTGCATCAACGAGGCCGAGGTGGAGATGGTTGGTAGCTTCAAATTCCTAGGTGTGCACATCACCAACAATCTGTCCTGGTCCACCCACATCGATGCTATGACCAAGAAAGCACAACGATGCCTATACTTCCTCAGGAAATTAAGGAAATTCAGCATGTCCACACTGACTCTTGACAACTTTTACAGGTGTGCCAAAGAAAACATCCTATTTGGCTGCATCACAGCCTGGTATGGCAACTGCTCGGCCCAAGACCGCAAGAATCTTCAGAGAGTCGTGAACATTGCCCAGTCCATCACACAACCCCGCGTCACATCCATTGACTCTATCTACACCTCCCGCTGCCTTGGGAAAGCGGGCAGCATAACCAAAGACCCCTCCCACCCGGCTTACTCACTCTTCCAACTACTTCCATTCGGCAGGAGATACAAAAGCCTGAGAACACACAAACAGATACAAAAACAGCTTCTTCCCCGCTGTTACCAGACTCCTAAACGACCCTCTTATGGACTGACCTAATTAATACTACTCCTGTACGCTTCACCCGATGCCGGTGTCTAGGTATTTACATGATGTACCTTGTATTTACATTGGGCGGCACGGTAGCACAGTGGTTAGCATTGTAGCTGATGCACGATCAATTACACTCAAAGACGAGGTTGTAACATAACTGAAGGCTTTAATCGACTAGAACTGTTCCCCAGCAGCTTCGGTACAGAAAGTGAGGGCTGCTGGGACGGCACCGGTTCTTATACCCCGCCTGTCAAGGCGGAGCTACATACCAACAGCCAATGGTAAACTCCTAGGTTTAACCAATGGTCTTCGGCCTCTTGGGTACTGTAATACCTGATAATACCACAGTTGCTCCACAGCTCCAGGGTTCCAGGTTCAATTCCCGGCTTGGGTCACGGTCTGTGCGGAATCGACACGTTTTCCCCGTGTGTGCGTGGGTTTCCTCCGGGTGCTCCGGTTTCCTCCCATAGTCCAAAGACGTGCAAGTTAGGTGGAGTGGCCATGCTAAATTGCCTTTAGTGTCCAAAGGGGTTGAGTGGGGTTGCTGGGTTACTGGAGATCTGGGCTTAAATGGGATGCTCTTTCCAAGGGCCGGTGCAGGCTGAATGGGCTGAATGGCCTCCTTCTGCACTGTAAATTCTATGTTCTATGTATTGCCTTATTATGTATTTTCTTTTCATGTACTAAATGATCTGTTTGAGCTGCACGCAGAAAAATACTTTTTACTGTACCTCGGTGCACGTGACAATAACAAAATCCAATCCAATCATATCATAGAATTTACAGTGCAGAAGGAGGCCATTCGGCCCATCGAGTCTGCATTTGGGTAGGGTGCTCTTGGAAAGAGCACCCTACCCAAGTCCACACCTCCACCCTATCCCCATAACCCAGCAACCCCACCCAGCACTAAGGGCAATTTTGGACACTAAGGGCAATTTAGCTTGGCCAATCCACCTACCCTGCACATCTTTGGGCTGTGGGAGGAAACCAGAGCACCCGGAGGAAACTCACGCACACACGGGGAGAACGTGCAGACTCCACACAGACAGTGACCCAGCGGGGAATCGAACTTGGGACCCTGGAGCTGTGAAGCAATTGTGCTAACCACCATGCTACCGTGCTGCCCCTCATGTTCCACACTACTATTCTGACTGGGGGGTCTCACCCCCCCACCCCAACCCCTGGGCTGTGGGAGGAAACCGAAGCACCCGGAGGAAACCCACGCCCACACGGGGAGAACGTGCAGACTCCGCACAGACAGTGACCCAGCTGGGAATTGAACCTGGGACCCTGGAGCTGTGAAGCAATTGTGCTAACCACCATGCTACCGTGCTGCCCCTCATGTTCCACACTACTATTCTGACTGGGGGTCTCACCCCCCACCCCTCCCCCCCCACCCCCACCCCCCACCCCTGATCCTCCTATCCGGTATCATCTGAACTCCGGGCCCTGGTTCGCCCTGTCCCTTCTCTTCTCTTCCTGGTATTTTCTTGGACTCTACAGGTGCTAACCACCCTGGCAAACCTCCTCGCAGTCCACATTGGTCAGGTCGGAAGGCCTCTGGCTCCCACCCTGAGGAATCCGCACCTCCCACCTTTCCTGGACGTGCGTTTCCAGGAAGGTGTCGCTGAATTAGGATTAGACAGGGTAGATTAGGATTAGACAGGGTAGATTAGGATTAGACAGGGTAGATTAGGATTAGACGGGTATATTCAGACAAAATGTTTCCGACGGTGGGAGAATCCAGAACTAGGGGTCATTGTTTGAGGATAAGGGGTAAAACCTTTTAGGACTGAGATGAGGAAAAATGTCTTCACCCAGAGAGTGGTGAATCTGTGTAATTCACTACCACAAAAAGTAGTTGAGGCCAAAATTTTGTGTAATTTTAAGAAGGAATTAGATTTTGCTCATGGGGCTAAAAGGATCAAGGGATATGGGGGTAAGGCTGGATTAGGGTATTGAACTTGATAATCAGCCATGATCATAATAAATGGTGGAGCAGGCTTGAAGGGCCATAAGGCCTCCTCCTGCTTCTATTTTCTACGTTTGTTTCGATGCAGCCAAAGGTTGCTTTCTTCTCTTGGACATTCTGATTGACACAGAGTCTGGAGATCTGGGCCTGCAGTGAGCGAATGTCCATCTGGTGCCCTATAAATATGGACCTTTGACCCGCTGAGGTCACAGCGGGGTGGGTGACTTTCTGCTCACCCCTCCACGAGATTCGCAAGCTCCTCATGGATGCATAACTAATGAGCTGAAAAGCAGAAGATCGCAAGTGTTCAGCCATCCCACTGCAGAGAGGGAATCACTCTGACCAGAAGCTGTTTCTTCATAGGCGAGGAATAAAAATGAGAATAATCATGGGCAGACCTTCCCTGATGTGCCTTCTAGTTGGGATCAGCACCTGGAGGGGAAACGGGTTTTCAATTTTTCAATTCTAGTGCCGACATTCGGAAGCATTAGGAGGAAAGGAGCTGGAAATAAACAGTCAAACAACTCTACAAAACAGGAAGAAGGGAAAAGAAAGTGGCTGAAAACAACATGATCATGGGAACAGCCTGCCCATAGCACAATGAGATGCAGGGGGAATGTGATGAAGAGATTTTTATAAGCAGCGGGTAGTAACTTTCTGCCTACGAGAATGGTGGAAACAGAGATGGTGAGTTATTTCAAAAGGAAATTGGATGGGCATGTGAATGAAATAAGCTAGCAGGGCTTTGGGGATAGAATCCACAACCATTCAAACCCTCCACCACCGACGAACAGTGGCAGCAGTCTGTACCATCTGCAAGATGCACTTCAGGAACTCTCCAAGGTTCCTTAGGCAGCGTTTCCCAAACCCACGACTACGACCAATTAGAAGGACAAGAGCTGCAGACACCTGGGAACCCCACCACCTGGAGGTTCCCCTCCAAGTCACTCACCACCCTGACTTAGAAATATATCGCTGTTCCTTCACTGTCACTGGGTCAAAATCTTGGAACTCCCTCCCTAACAGCATAGTGCATGTACCTACACCTCAGGAACTGCAATGATTCAAGAAGGCAACTCACCATCACCTCCTGAAGGGCAACTAGGGATGGGCAATAAATGTTGGCCTAACCAGCTCACATCCCGTAAATGAATTTTAAAAAAAGAACAGGGGAATGGATCGCTGTACACAGAGCCAACTTAGCCTTAATGAGCTGAATGATCTCCTCCTTTCCCGTAATGACTCTATGATTCTATCTGGTGACTTGACATTCTGCATAAACTCATCATACTGCATGCATCAACATCTATGTTTAGATTCTTCCATAGCCCTGTCAGTTTGTTCCATTCACGGTTCATTCAATTTCCTTTTGAAATCAAGCACCATCTATCTTTCTACCACTCTCGTAGGCAGAAAGATCCAAGTCATTACTACCCCCTTTGCCAAGTATTATTCAAGAATGCCATGGATTGTCACTCGCAAAACACAAGTTCATGCAATTGGAAAACATTGGATTGGAGCCATGTTCTTACATGGACCCAGGTGTTGACACCATCTACATGGCAATAAAATCCCACCACTTGATTTTAGTTGCCCTTCAGCTCTGAAGTGCATTAGTTATTGCTGTTTGTTTTAACTTGTTTTGCCATTGCAAATTTACGAGATTGTGTCTAAGTAAAGAAGACCTCAATTAAAGTCCATTTTGAGCCAAATTTTGCAGAAGAAAATGAAACCTAAAATGTTCTGGAAACTTCAATATAAATCTGCAGATGTTTACACATAGCCCTCTGAAGTGATGCAAACGCCTTTACAGATTTGAAACCATGCACACTATCTCATTTTAATAGCATAGTCAAAATCCTCCAGCTAATTAAGTTATTTTTCCCCCCAAAAAATCATTCATTCTGAACCAAAACAATGAGAATTTACTTTTCCAAACTACTATGCAATCTCAAAATTATCATGCAGGATAAATCATTAGTAATTTGTTTATTCTGGCGCTAATACTCCATAAATAAAACATAATAAGTTCTTAAAAGCCAAAGTTAGAGCTGTGGATCTAGATTGCACAGACAGTCAGCGTTTGCTGCTGACCTCAATGATCTCGCAATCTCTGTGACATTGACTGACCAGTACCAGATTTAGCTCTAAACTAGCTAAAGGGTGGGGTCTCACAAAATGAGGGGTCTTGAAGTAAGAAAAAACAGAATCAATATCAAGTTTAATCACAATCTGTTGTTAAATAGAGGATTTAGGGGGAAATGATTCTCTAAATATGGACTTTTCAATCTGCTATGACTGAAATGTGCATATATACTGCTACACAGTTACTAGCCATATTGGGTTCATACATTTGTGCAGATAAGACAATAATCCATCTTGACATTTCATGAAAATCCGTTGAAAAATACTGAAGCCAGGCAAAATGAAGGATTTTGATCAGTTACCCCTGCTGCTAGCCACCGTTATTCTCTCTGCCTTAAACGTGCTTCATGTTGAAATTTTACATGCATAACACCCAAAGGCCTGCTGGTTCCAACTGCGTGGCAGCATCTGTTGTGCCTCTGTCCAAATCGCACAAGGATTCCCTTCTCTCTTTGACACAAGGTCAATATCTACATTATTGAATGCATACGTGTGTGAATACAGCAGGTCACTGTGTTTAGGAGTGACATAAGTTCATAAAAAACTTACTTGATGAATTCTGCTCAGCTCTACATGACTGATTTCAAAGAATTTGTCTAAAGTTTATTTCTATCATCGGTCATCATTACAGATCGGGGTGCTGAAAACCTTTGCAAGCGGATGTCAAAAGGGGAAAAAGAAGCAGCAGCTCAAAGGGCAGCTAGGACAATAACCAAAGATTGACAGTTATTTCACTGTGATTGAAGATTGACAGTTATTTCACTGTGATTGACGATTGACAGTTATTTCACTGTGATTGAAGATTGACAGTTATTTCACTGTGATTGCAGATTGACAGTTATTTCACTGTGATTGAAGATTGACAGTTATTTCACTGTGATTGAAGATTGACAGTTATTTCACTGTGATTGCAGATTGACAGTTATTTCACTGTGATTGAAGATTGACAGTTATTTCACTGTGATTGCAGATTGACAGTTATTTCACTGTGATTGACGATTGACAGTTATTTCACTGTGATTGCAGATTGACAGTTATTTCACTGTGATTGAAGATTGATAGTTATTTCACTATGATTGAAGATTGACAGTTATTTCACTGTGATTGAAGATTCACAGTTATTTCACTTTGATTGAAGATTCACAGTTATTTCACTTTGATTGAAGATTGACAGTTATTTCACTGTGATTGAAGATTCACAGTTATTTCACTTTGATTGAAGATTGTCAGTTATTTCACTGTGATTGAAGATTCACAGTTATTTCACTGTGATTGAAGATTGACAGTTATTTCACTTTGATTGAAGATTGACAGTTATTTCACTTTGATTGAAGATTGTCAGTTATTTCACTGTGATTGAAGATTGACAGTTATTTCACTTTGATTGAAGATTGTCAGTTATTTCACTGTGATTGAAGATTGACAGTTATTTCACTGTGATTGAAGATTGACAGTTATTTCACTTTGATTGAAGATTGTCAGTTATTTCACTGTGATTGAAGATTGACAGTTATTTCACTGTGATTGAAGATTCACAGTTATTTCACTTTGATTGAAGATTGTCAGTTATTTCTCTGTGATTGAAGATTGACAGTTATTTCATTGTGATTGAAGATTGTCAGTTATTTCACTGTGATTGCAGATTGACAGTTATTTCACTGTGATTGAAGAGTGACAGTTATTTCACTGTGATTGACGATTGACAGTTATTTCACTGTGATTGCAGATTGACAGTTATTTCACTGTGATTGAAGATTGACAGTTATTTCACTGTGATTGAAGATTGACAGTTATTTCACTGTGATTGACGATTGACAGTTATTTCACTGTGATTGCAGATTGACAGTTATTGCACTGTGATTGAAGATTGACAGTTATTTCACTGTGATTGACGTTTGACAGTTATTTCACTGTGATTGCAGATTGACAGTTATTTCACTGTGATTGAAGATTGACAGTTATTTCACTTTGATTGAAGATTGACAGTTATTTCACTGTGATTGACGATTGACAGTTATTTCACTGTGATTGCAGATTGACAGTTATTTCACTGTGATTGAAGATTGACAGTTATTTCACTGTGATTGAAGATTGACAGTTATTTCACTGTGATTGCAGATTGACAGTTATTGCACTGTGATTGAAGATTGACAGTTATTTCACTGTGATTGACGATTGACAGTTATTTCACTGTGATTGCAGATTGACAGTTATTTCACTGTGATTGAAGATTGACAGTTATTTCACTTTGATTGAAGATTGACAGTTATTTCACTGTGATTGACGATTGACAGTTATTTCACTGTGATTGCAGATTGACAGTTATTTCACTGTGATTGAAGATTCACAGTTATTTCACTGTGATTGAAGATTGACAGTTATTTCACTGTGATTGAAGATTCACAGTTATTTCACTTTGATTGAAGATTGACAGTTATTTCACTGCGATTAAAGATTGTCAGTTATTTCATTGTGATTGAAGATTCACAGTTATTTCACTGTGATTGAAGATTGTCAGTTATTTCACTGTGATTGCAGATTGACAGTTATTTCACTGTGATTGAAGATTGACAGTTATTTCACTGTGATTGAAGATTCACAGTTATTTCACTGTGATTGAAGATTGTCAGTTATTTCACTGTGATTGCAGATTGACAGTTATTTCACTGTGATTGAAGATTGACAGTTATTTCACTGTGATTGAAGATTGACAGTTATTTCACTGTGATTGAAGATTGACAGTTATTTCGCTGTGATTGAAGATTGACAGTTATTTCACTGTGATTGACGATTGACAGTTATTTCACTGTGATTGCACATTGACAGTTATTTCACTGTGATTGAAGATTGACAGTTATTTCACTGTGATTGAAGCAGGAACCTCTCATACTCAAGAGAGTCAGCCAGGCCGAGCCCCACATCAACCACGAGAATCTACCTCTTCTACAAGGACAGACACAGGCAAACGTTTTGACAAAACAACTCAAAACAAAAGAAAACCTGCGACAAGTAGACAACAAATGTGTAAATAAATGGAAAAGGAATAGAAAAAAAATAAGTCAATGATGGTGAAACACCTAGTGCTGATGAATCGCTTTCTCCAAGAGATAAATTTCAGGTGAAATCCTTTACCCTGCTGATGGATCATCTTGAAGAAAAGAGCAATTGTGTACAAAATGTTGCAAACAATTTTTCATTTTTGGTTGATTTAGATGCCTTGGAAAAACAGATGTGTGAAAGTGTAAAACTTCTGATGAAAGGCTATCACAAAGATGTTGATATTAATCTTATTAGGGAAATAAAGCACTTCCACACTTATATTAAGGCAGATTATGGAGAAAAAGGACATTTAAGCCACCAGGACCGGTATAAAGTCATCAGCCATTAAAAGATTCAACTGGCATTCCCTAATGTAGAAACAACATTGCAGCTATTATGGAGTCTAATGGCACCAAACTGCTCAGGGGAAAGGTCATCTTTGCGATTGAAAAACATCAAGAATGAACTGTGGACAGCAATGGTGCAAGGAGAGCTCTCTGACCTGAGCATGATGCACATCGAAAATGATCAACTTGGTAGCTTATCATTTGAGGACATCATCGATGACTTTGATCTCCAAATTCCTGAAAACTTTTAACTTCATGTGATGTGCAAACAGATACATTACAGGTTGTATTCCTGCTTCCGTTCAGTAAAATGCTTTGGGTAACAGCTTTTCTGTTGGTGTTGATAAAAGGTTTTCATATATAATAATTAAGAAGCATGAACGTATTTTAATTTGAAAATATTATATAATGCAAATGGGTATTTTGTAAGACGTGCTTTAGTTAGATTATAATTTTTTTCTGTGTGCCTTTATATATATGCAATTTTAAAGCATTATTTTTATATCTTCGGTGTTCTTTATGTGGGAATAAGAAAGGATTGTTTTTATTGTATGGGGCCTTTTAAGCTTGACATAGCTTAGGGTCTCAGCATACCATAATATTGCCCTGAGAGTTCCCCTTGTCAGTTTGAATCTACTGCCAAGTTAGAGGTATCCCCAGGCACCCAATAATACAAAGCAAGGTAATAATCTCACATCCAGATAACAAGGAAGGAAATGCATTGCATTTTTCACTTTTGATTAAAATTTTACAAAGAGCAAAACAAATGATTGGACCATACACATAGGATTAAGTTGCAATTTGATTAACAAAGTTCTTGAAAAAATTAATTACGACATGTTTTTATCATGCTAGATAAATTTGACATTCCACAAATATATAATCAGCTTTCCAGGGCTAGTGTGGGTGTTTAACAGTAAATATGAACTTAGTACACTATTAAATCCCCAGAAATACCTCATTCAACAGGTGTAACCTTTTCAAGGAATTTACAGCAAGGTTAATCACATAAAATGGCATGCTTTCGTCAGTTCAGTGATATCTACTTGATTTCTGCTTGTCTGGGGAACTTCATTATCACATCCTATGATAGCACCTTCCAGATTTCTTTGTGTAACTATACATGTGCAGACTCTGGTTGCTGTCAGTTTCAGAGGAGTAATGATGATGAATGCTAGCACTTCCACTATCGTCACTACAGCAAATATTGGGCCATTAGTATTTGTCAGTTAGGTCTTCACTGGAAATTGCCTGGCACCTCAGTGTGTGATATTCAATGGTAATAATATGCTAAGATCCTGCACATTATTTGAGACTAGGCCCAAAGCCTCATAATACGGCCTGCAACTGTGCGTTATCAATGAATGGTTGCCAGACAAACAACCTGACAAGTTGGTGCAAACAGACAACAGTTCACTGGGATGAATGAAACCAAAAAACAAATATTCAGCAAGACAGTCTGTACGTCACAGGAATTTGTTCTCATAGAAATGGATAAGAGACAATCTATATATGGATCAAGTATGTTCTTAAGTGCTACTCGCTTTTAGAAGCCTGGCTCTTAAATTGCCTAAATAAAGAATTGTATACATAGTAATCTCAGCTGTCAGAAAGATAACAAGCAGAAATCTGCCCTTAGAGCATTGTTCCATCCAATCCTACTCTGTCATAATACATGATACAAGCCTCTGTACATTTGTCAGATGAGTGTACACGTATGTGTTAACGTAGGTCCATACATTTTATTTGCGTGTATGATATGGGGGTGAAAATGTGATGGGTTGGTGCCTCATATCTTTGGAAATGAGAACCCTAGATCCCCACCACATGTCTGACTGACTTTGTGAAGCTGAATTTAGCCAGCTAGTGCAAAAGGAATTGGGAACCTATACATGAACTGTGTAATCTTTGCTTGGACAGTCAAAAATTCTTAGAACAAAAGAACATAATAAATAGGAGCAGGAGTAAGTTATTCAGCCCCTTGAGCAGTTTCATCATTCAATAGGATCATGGGTTGACCTGACCGTGGCCTTTACACTATCTTCCTGCATACTCCCCATAACCCTTGACTCCCTCGCAGATCAAAAACAGTTACCATTTACCAAGGTGGGTGTATAAGATTCTGTCACTTTACCTAAAGAGCAGGGAGTTCGCCTCAGGTCCTGACAATATTCATCCCTTAATAACAACCCCATGTTGGCTATTCATTCATTTGCTGCTTATTCACATTTACAATTTTAACCACATAGTGGGACTTCAAAATAATGAATTTAGTGTGAAATGTTTTTGGAGCTACCCAAGGCCAGTTTGTCATCAGGCCTATACCAACCTACACTACTTGTCCACCTCATAAAACCCCCAGTGTCAGAGCCACATATGTCCATTGTATAAATTGGCAACCACATGTGCACATCCTATATTTGTATATACGTATACCCAGTGTTAACAAGAATACCTCTCAATTTCTGGACACGAAATTCAGATCTATGCTTCTCCACAACTTCACCACTAGAGATCCAAAGGCCAAGTCAGGAAGAAGAAGGAAGAGGAAAAGGAGGGGACGACATCCTGGACTTCTCGTAACCAAGCAAGCCATGAAAGAGCAGATTATTCCGTCCTGATTTCAGTGAAACAAATTTCCCAACATTTTCCAATATTACACGCAACTGAAATACACCATCACAGTGTCCCCTTGATCAATATTCAACAATAAAATCCACCAACAGAAACCTCTCCATGACATCTTTATCCAGCACCACATCCAGTTATACTAACAGATGTGCCTCAGTTGAATCCGCCTCCATCACATTCTCCGCCAGTGAATTCCAGGCCTTAACCATTTGCTGTGTGAAAAATATTTTTTTCATATAATTTTTGCTTCTTTCGCAAATAACCTAAAATCTGTGTCCTCACATTCTCAATCCTTTCGTGAGTGGGAACTCTGTCCAGACCCTTCATGATTTTAAACACCTCTATAAAATCTCCTCTCAGCCTTCTTTTCTCTAAGGAAAATAGTCCTAATTTCTCCAATTAACCTTCATACCTGGAGATATGATAGAATAATCCTTGTCCAAACCATTAGTGACTGTTTTCCATGTATCTTTTCCTCAAGGTGCTCCTGTACAGTGCTGCGGCATTGTTGGTAGCAGGATGTTGACATCGAGAGACTGCAGATGATCTTGCAAGATCTATTGAGCAACTCTGGACCTTCGGGGTACAGCTTTGGGCTTCTCCACCTTGACATAGACAGCAGCAGTTGGAGAGAGCTGCCATCAGCAAGAGTTTTGGCAGAGTGGCAGTGGTGGGAGAACAAATGCTGAGAGAAGACAAAAGGTTAATGCTCAATGGAGCTACCGCCACTCCCTCAGTATGGACCCTCTGCAATCCTAGTAAATCTGTTGGGCGGACAAATTGCTGGACTGCCATGAGAATCTGCATGTCCCTTTGTTCAGTGAGATCTGCAGCCATGGTGACAACAGTCTAAAGCAGCACGGCAGCAGACATGGATTTTATGACCAGTCTGAGCTTCGAAGGCACTGAACCATGGGGTGGCTGCCGTGTGTGCTGCACTGGAAGTTGAGAGAGTGGAACCAGACACTGCACCATGACTGAGCCCACAAGTGCCATCACAGAGTCAGCCACCACTTCCAGTGAGTTGGCATATGAGCTATCCTTTCCCCCTGGCCTGGTTGCAGCCCACTAATGCCTGGTGACTCATCACCTACTGTTGTTGTCATATCAAGTGATGGTGCTTCCATCACTGGTGTGGGTTTTCTCTCTCCTTATGGTTATTACAGTGTTCAGTTGTTCTGTGTTTGATTATGTGAGTCTGTTTAATATTGGTGTTCACTGTGCTTGATTGGTTAAGCCGGGGTGTGAACTCAGAGAAAAGTAAACAAAGCTGGAGAAAGAGCTGAAAACTAGAGCAAAAAGCATGGAGTAGACATTTTAGAGTACTGTGGAATAAGATCTGTTACACAAATAGAAATTAGTGACATTTCTGCATAGACCTGAGATATAATGTATACAATCTGAACCATCTTGCCCTGCATGAGAGAGGACAGAATGTCAGTAATTGTGTAACACTAACGGGCGGCATGGTGGCACAGTAGTTAGCAGTGCTGCCTCACAGCACCAGGGACCCGGGTTCAATTCTGGCCTTGGGTGACAGTGTGGAGTTTGTATGTTCTCCCTGTGTCTGCATGAGCTACCTCCGGCTGTTCCGGTTTACTCCCACAGTCCAAAGATGTGCAGGTTAGGTGGATTAGGCATGCTAAATTGCCCCTCAGTGTCCAAAGATATGCAGGTTAGGTGGGGTTATGGAGGTACTGGGATAGGGTGAGGAGTGGGGCTAGGTAGGGTTCTCTTTCAGAGGGTCAGTGCAGACTTGGTGCAATCTTCAACTAGGTCTATTTGAAGCGTTCACTTCTCCAGTGCAGCTTCCCTTTAAAGTGCTGGAGACTATCTAGGATATGCGTCAGCCTTACATACTCTTTGGTCCTGGACTGTGCCTGCAGCCAGTCAGCAGCATAGGTCATGTTTGGCTGGACACCTCAATCATGTCAATGAGGAGGCAGCATATAAGCAACATGGTCAGGTTGAGAATTTCGACAAACCTGAAAAATGGTGCCGTTGAATTTTCAGCTGCCTCTCTGTTTTTGATGGCCTTTATTTCATTATTATGTTCATGAAAGATTCACCTGGCTGACTGGTTCCCAAATGCTATTAGACTGAAATCCATAACATCTGTCAAAGTAACCAAAGGAACATTATGGGTTGGTGTGGTTCTGATTATGTTCTGGGTCACTCACTTAGCAACTTTGAGGGCTCAGTAATATACTTCGCCTCATTTCCTGTCGTGTTGTCTTTCTAAACATGACACATTCTGCACCTTGTCTGGGCATTGACTTCAGGACTACCCGCTCAGGAAACTGTGAAAAAGAGAAGAAAGTTCCATTTGGCAATGAAAGTATTGGATTCCTGTCTGCTAGAAAGATGTTATGTGTTCCGAGAACTCATTAATCAAACTGTATCTCCACAAATATACAGAGAGTTGGTGGAGACAGGGAAATGAGAAAGAGTATGGAAATTATTTATTTCCTTTTTCAAATTTTTGCTGTAATTATTTTTTCTGCCTTCCTCAAATATTTTATGTAGTTGTAATTGTCACAAACCAACATGTCTAATTTCACATGGAAGACCAAAACATATATCAGCAGCTCCAGCCTCTCTGGAAAACCAGCAGATTGTAGATGCCACAGTTCCACACATCAGCAGCAGAATTTCTACATATTCTGTTTTGCTTCATTCACAAGAGGATTAATCAAGACTTGAACCCATTTTAATATTCAAATGAAGGTAATAATTAAGTTTGATAGCCTGCACCTATCAGCAGTGTTTCAGAGTTTGCATTGCTGTCAAATACTGATGTATTCCTGTTCTATTAACTTATGTGCCTTTTACATATATTTAGCAGCAAAATTGTGAGACCACGGTGCTTCCATTTTGCAGATTGTGCAGTTTCACACAGCCATGATGTTTAATGATGTGTTATTCAGGAATATGATGGGAATTGTTTATTATCTACCTCAATGCAGTCAACTGACCGTCCAGGAAGTTTGATACTCTATAAATGCTATTTCATGACTAATGCAAGTTTACCAGAGTTACTATCATACAATGGCTCATAACTTCAGCACTAACTTGACAGCAAATTAATAGAGCTCTTCAGTAATTAAGTGCAAATGTTACAACAACATCAGAAGCGGGGTGGGGGCAGATGTACGGTTATCACAAAAATCCAGAAGTGGCTTATTGTGAAAATAGCAGCTTGCTGTCTGGCTCTCCTTCGAAAGGCATGAAGTTGCTGCATTTGTGCGTTAGATACAGAGTAAGTTTTGTATATTTCAGTCTAAGTATTCTTTCAATTACATAATAAATGTCAACAACTGCCACTCAACTGTTCTGGTGCTGAAACTTAATTATTCTCGGTGGAATCTCGGGCAGGATTCTCTCAGCCCGGGATCGGGCCGGAGAATCCCCGCGACGGGCGCAAATCGCGCCACGTTGCCCCGACGCCGGCGTGCGATTCTCCGCGGGTGGTTGGTGCGGCATCAGTCGGGGGCCGCTCTACGTGGCCGGCCCGCCGATTCTCGGCCCGGGATGGGCCGAGCGGGCGTCGTGAAAACGGCGAGTCCCGCCGGCGCCATCCACACGTGCTCTCAGCCGGCGGGAACTCGGCACGGAAGGGTCGGGGGGCGGCCTGTGGGGGGGGAGGGGGTTGTCCGACCCCGGGGAGGCCTCCGATGTGGCCTGGCCCGCGATGGGACCCACCGATCAGAGGGCCGACCTCTGTGGCTGGGGGCCTCGTTTCTTCCGCGCCGGCCCCTGTAGTCCTGCGCCATGTTGCGCTGGGGCCGGCGCGTTGAAGGAAGGCACTGCGCATGCGGCGTTGGCGCCGGGATCAGCAGCTGAAGCGGCGTGAACCACTCCAGTGCCGTGTTGGCCCCTTTTGCGGGCCAGAATTAGTTGTAGGGTCGGCCCGTTCACACCGTCGTAAAACGCTACGGCGTGTACGACGGCGTGGACACCCTGGTGTGGGATTACAGAATCCCGCTCCTCATTCTTTCATATCTTCAATTGTTGTCAGAAATTTCAAACAAGTGAAATTTAAAATGTTAACTTTTTTTGAACCATTTCCTTCCTGGCCCTTTTTTTCTCCCCAGTGCAACCTTTCTTTCCCTCTCTTTATTTCTCTTTCTGTACCCAAGTTGATGTTTAGCTCTCACGCAGCTAATTTCACAATCCTTCAATCAAGTTAGCCATGGTGATACCCGGTACACACAGGTTCCAGATATAAGTGAGATTACATTTTTAAATCAGAAGATTTGCCTCCTCATAACTACACTCTCTCCTCGCACAACATTGCCACTTTCCCATTGTTGAAGATCCAACTGCTCTCCTTCATCCTTTTCCCCATTCTATCTGCTATTAATGTTGTATAAACACACATCTTTGTACCCCCCGCCCCCGGTCTATGGGGCTGTCCACCCAGATACCCGCACAACCATTCCCTCGGCTTCCACTGAAAGACATTATTAACTCAAAGTGATTCAGGGAAACTCACACTCTGCCTCTAAAACTCATACCAGCAGCTCCAGCCTCTCCATCTAGCCAGCAGTTTGGTGATGCCACAGTTACACACATCAGCAGCAGAGTTTCTACATATTCTGTTTGGAACATTATTTTTATTTACAAGAGTGTTAATCAAGACCTGAACCCATTTTAATATTCAAATGAAGGTAATAATTAAATTTGATATCAGCACCTACCAGCCGCGTTTTAGAGTTTGCATTACTACCAAATACTAAGGTGTGCTCCTGTTGTCACACCCTTTATGGATTGAGCTTAGAAATAAAAAAGGGGCAGTCACACTATTGGGAAAATACTACCCCCAATAGTGAAAGGGAGATAGAAGATCAAAGATATAGGCAAATTTCTGCCTGTAAGAACAAGAGGGCAATATTAGTAGGAAACTTTAACTATCCCAATATCAACTGGGATTCAAACACTATAAGGTGAACTGAGGGAGACAAACGCATGCAGTGTGTCCAGGAAAGTTTTTTTCAACCAATTAGTGACAATACCAACGAAAGAAGATGCAATTCTAGACCTAGTCTTGGGGAACAAAGAAGGTGAAGTAATAGTTGGCGACCATATCGGGGATAGTGATCACAATTTAGTTGGATTCTGTATCACCATTGAAAAGGACAGAGATAAAGCAGGAGTAAAAATTTTGAACTGGGGGAAGGAAAATTTTGCAGAAATGAGAAGGACTTGGCTGAGGTGGACTGGGCAGCATTGCTAGAGGATAAATCAGCGGAAAACCAGTGGGAAGCACTAAAAAGCAAGATCCTAAATGTACAAAGTAGACATGCCACTGCCAAGAATAAGAGTGGTACTGCCAAAGCAAGACCCCCTGTTGTCTAGAGGAATACAGGGGAAGATCAAACAGACAAAGAAAGTGTATGATATGCACAAAGAACTAAGCAGGTCAGATAGCCTAGATGAGCATAGGAAGTGCAGCGACCAATTAAAAAAAGAAATAAGGAAATCAAAGAGAGGCCATGAAAAAAGATCAACAAGTAAAGTAAAAGAAAACCCAATGATGTTTTATGAATATATTAATGGTAAATTTAGTTAAGGACAAAGTGGGATCTTTCAGAGATGAAGGAGGTAACTTGTGTGTAGATGCAGAGGCTGTGGGAAGGGTTTTAAATGAATATTTTAGCTCCGTGTTTACAAAGGAAATGGATGATGCAGATATAGTAGTCCAGGAAGAACACTGTGAGATATTTGATGGGATTATCACTCAAACGGTTGAAATCCTTGAAAGTTGATAAGTCGCCAGGCCAGATGGATAGGGTACTGAAGGAGGTCAGGGAGGAGATAGTAGATGCTCTGAAGATGATTTTCCAATCCTCACTAGATACAGGGGAGGTACCGGAGGACTGGAGAAATTCAAACGTGGTTCCATTGTTTAAAAAGGGATAGAGAAAAATGCCAGACAATTATAGACTAGTTAGTCTTACATCGGTGGTGGACAAATTAGTAGAATCAGCCCTGAGAGTTAGGATTAACTGTCACATAGAAGTGTGAGGCCATGCATTTAGGGAGTACACAATAAATGGGAATATACTAAAAGATGTAGATGAAATGAGAGATCTTGGCATACAAGTACACATGTTCCTAAAGAACTTAAGAACTAGGAGCAGGAATAGGCCATCTGGCCCCTTGAACCTGCTCCGCCATTCAATAAGATCATGGCTGATCTTTTTGTGGACTCAGCTCCATTTACCCACCCATTCACCATAACTCTTAATTCCTTTAATGTTTAAAAATCTATCTATCTTTGCCTTAAAAACATTCAACGAGGTAGCCTCAACTGCTTCACAGGGCAGGGAATTTCACAGATTTACAACCCTTTGAACGAAGAAGTTCCTCCTCAAATCAGTCCTAAATCTGCTTCTCCTTATTTTGAGGCAATGCCCCCTAGTTCTAATTTCACCTGCCAGTGAAAACAACCTTCCTGCTTCTACCTTAACTATTCCCTTCATAATTTTATATGTTTCCATCAGATCCCCTTAATTCTTCTAAATTCCAATGAGTATAGTCCCAGACTGTTCAGTCTCTCCTGATAAACCAATCCTCTCAACTCCAAAATCAAACTAGTGAATCTCCTCTGCACCCCCTCCCATGCCAGTACATCCTTTCTCAAGTAAGGAGACCAAAACTGTACACAGTACCCCAGGTGTGGCCTCACCAGCACCCTATACAGCTGCAACATAACCTCCCTGTTTTTAAACTCCATCCCTTGCAAAATTCCATTTGCCTTCTTAATTACCTGCTGCACCTGCAAACCAGCTTTCTGCGATTCATGCACAAGGACAGCCAAATCCCTCTGCACAGCAGCATGCTGCAATTTTTTACCTTTTAAATAATGGTCCATTTTACTGTTATTCCTACCAAAATGGATGACCTCACATTTACCAATATTGTACTCCATCTGCTAAACCCTTGTCCACTCACTTAAACTACCTATATCCCTCTGCAGACTTTCAGTGTCCTCTGCACACTTTACTCTACCACTCATCTGTGTCATCTGTGAACTTTGACATATTACACTTGGTCCCCAACTCCAAATTATCTATGTAAATTGTAAATAATTGCGGTCCCAAAACTGATCCCTGAGGCACACCACTAGCCACTGATCACCAATCAGAAAAACACCCATTTATCCCCACTCTTTGCTTTCTGTTAGTTAACCAGATCTCTATATATGCTAAAAACTGGATAAAAGCAAATTACTGCAGATGCTGGAATCTGAAACCAAAGAGAAAATGCTGGAATATCCACTACAAGCCCGCTGACTCCCACAGCTATCTGGACTACAGCTCTTCACACCCTACACCCTGTAAGGACTCCATCCCTTTCCCTCAGCTCCTTCGTCTCCATTGTATTTGTTCTGATGATGAAACTGTCCAAAATGGTGTTTTGAAAATGTGTTCCTTCTTCCTCAACCGTGATTTCCCACCTACAGTTGTTGACAGGGCCCGTAACAGTGTGCGGTCCATCTTCCGCGCCACTACCCTCGCCCGCTCCCCTCCCTCCCAGAGCAAGGATAGAGGCCCCTCATTCTCACATTTCACTGCACCAGCCTCCGTATGTAAATCACAATTCTCTGCCATTTTCGTCAAATCCAGCGTGATGCCACCACCAAACACACCTTCCCTTCAATCCTTCTGTCAGCATTTTGGAGAGACCGTTCCCTCCGAGATAATCTAGTCCACTCCTCCACCATACCCAACACCTCTCCCATCGCCCATGGCACCTTCCCATGCAATCGCAGAAGGTGTAACACCTGCCCCCTAACCTCTTCCCTGCTTAACATCCCAGGCCCAAAACACTCATTCCAGGTGAAGCAGTGTTTCACTTGCACCTCTTTCAATTTGGTCTCCTGCATTCGCTGCTCCCAATGTGGTCTCCTCTACATCGGAGAGACTAAACGCAGACTGGTGATTGCTTTGCTGAGCACCTTCGGTCTGTGCGCATTCAGGACCCTGACCTTCCCGTTGCTTGCCATTTTAACACAAGACCCTGCTCCCATGCCCACATGTTTGTCCTTTGCCTGCTGCAATGTTCCAGTGAAGCTCAACGCAAACTGGAGGAACAACATCTCATCTTCCAGTTAGGCATGCTACAGCATTCCGGGCTCAACATTGAATTCAACAACTTCAGATGATTAGCTCCACCCCACCTCGACTCATTTGTTTTCATCCCATTTCATTTTAACTGTCTTTTTCAATTTCTTTCTTTCTTGTCTTTCTTTATATATATTTAACTTTCTTTATTTAATTCTCTTTTAATTTGATACTCTCCTTTATTTCCTTGGATATCCATGGTTGATTAGCCCATTTCCTACAATCCTTTCTCTTCAGGAAGGCAGCAGTTCAAGTAGCAACGGTTGTAAAGAAAGCATATGGAATACTCTCCTTCATTGGCAGAGGTATAGAATATAAAAGTAAGGATATAAAGTTGGAATTGTATAAAACACTGGTGAGGCCACAACTGGAGCACTGCAATTCTGGTCACAACATTACAGGAAGGACGTCATTGCTCTGGGGGCAGTGCAGAAGAGGTTTACAAGTATGTTGCCAGGGCTAGAAAATTGTAGCTACGAAGTGAGATTGGATAGGGTGGGGTAATTTTCCTTGGAACAAAGACGGCTGAGGTGTGACTTGATTGAGGTGTGCAAAACTATGAGGGGAAGAGATTGCGTAGATGGGATAAAATTGTTTGCCTTGGTGGAGAATTCTAGAACCAGAGGACATAGATTCAAGATAAGTGGCAGAAGGTGAGAGGGGACATGAAGAAAAACATTTTTACGCAGAGGATAGTGGGAGACTGGGATTCGCTGCCCGAATTGGTGGTGGAGGCAGAGGCCCTAAACTCTTTTTAAAAGTTCTGGATGTGCACATTAAGTGCTGTAAGCTACAGAGCTATGGACCGGGTGCAGAAAGGTGGGGTTAAAATGAGCACCTGGGTGTCCTCGGGCAAGTATGAACAAGTTACATTCACACCACACAAGTGGCAGGCAATGACCATCTTCTACAAAAGAGGATCTAACCACCGCCCCCTTGACATTCAACGGTATTACCATTGCTGAATTCCCCAGAATCAACATCCTGGTGGTTACCATTGATCAGAAACTGAACTGAACTCGCCATATTAATACTGTGTCTGCCAAGGCAGGTCAAAGGCTAGGAATCTTAAGGCGAGTCCAGTTCAGTTTCCAAGTCCAAGTCAGGAGTGCAATGGAATATTCTCCACTTGCCTGGATGAGTGCAGCTCCAACAACACTCAAGAAGCTCGACACCAGGGCAGCGTGGTGGCGCAGTGGATAGCACTGCTGCCTCACGGTGCCGAGGTCCCAGGTTCGATCCCGGCTCTGGGTCATTGTCCGTGTGGAGTTTGCAAATTCTCCCTGTGTTTGCATGCGTTTCGCACCCACAACCCAAAAGATGTGCAGAGTAGGTGGATTGGCCACACTAAATTGCACCTTAATTGGAAAAAATGAATTGGGTACTCTAAATTTATAAAAAAGAAGCTTGACACCATCCAGGACAAAGCAACCCGCTTGTTTGCTCCCCCTTCCTCAAACATTAAAACCCTCCACCACCGACAAACAGTGGCAGCCACGTGTACCATCTACAAGATGCACTGCAGGAACTCACCAAGGTTCCTTAGACAGCACCTTCCAAACCCACGACAACTACCATCTAGAAGGACAAGGGCAGCAGATACCTGGGAACCCCAACACTTGGAGGATCCCCTCCAAGTCACTCACCACCCTGACTTGGAAATATATTGCGGTTCCTTCACTGTCACTGGGGCAACATCCTGGAACTCCCTCCCTAACAGCACAGTGGGTGTACCTACACCTCAAGAACTGCAGTGGTTCAAGAAGGCAACTCACCACCACCTTCTAAAGGGCAACTCGGGATGGGCCTAACCAGCAATGCCCATATCCTGTAAATTAATTTTTTTTAAATCGGCCAAATGGCCTGCTTCTGTGCTGTAACCTTTCTATGGTTCTATCATCTGATTCATCGTGAGCAATGTTACAGGAGATTCACTCATAATGAGGAAACTGGGAATTCCAATCTTCTCCATAGTGATGTTTTAATGCAACCTCATCCAACCTTCATTATGTGAGGGGACACATTTCCATTTTTCACATATTCAGGGTTGGAAGGAGTTGATGGATGAGCAAATTTTGGAAAGCTAATGTTTGACACAACATTAAGCATGGATTTAATTTTAAAGAGCTGATGTGTTAAAAGAATTACCAAATTAAAAGCAAAATACTGCAGATGCCGGAATCTGAAACAGAAACCAGGGGCGAGATTCTCCGGCCCCCCGCCGGGTTGGAGAATCGCCGAGAGCTGGCGTGAATCCCGCCCCCGTTGGTTGCCGAATTCTCTGGCACCGGATATTTGGCGGGGGCGGGAATCGCGCCGCGCCGGTTGGCGGGCCCCCCCCCCGCGATTCTCCAGCCCGGATGGGCCGAAGTCCCGCCGCTAAAATGCCTGTCCCGCCGGTGTAGATTAAACCACCTCTCTTACCGGCGGGACAAGGCGGCGCGGGCAGGCTCCGGGATCCCGGGGGTGGGCGCGGGGCGATCTGGCCCCGGGGGTTGCCCCCACGGTGGCCTGGCCCGCGATCGGGGCCCACCGATCCGCGGGCGGGCCTGTGCCGTGGGGGCACTCTTTCCCTTCCGCCTTCGCCACGGTCTCCACCATGGCGGACGCGGAAGAGACTCCCTCCACTGAACGTGCGCAGGAATGCCGTCAGCGGCCGCTCACGCTCCCGCGCATGCGCCGCCCGGAGATGTCATTTCCGCGCCAGCTGGCGGGGCACCAAAGGCCTTTTCCACCAGCTGGCGGGGCGGAAATTCGTCCGGCGCCGGCCTAGCCCCTTAAGGTTGGGGCTCGGCCCCCAAAGATGCGGAGCATTCCGCACCTTTGGGGCGGCGCGATGCCCTACTGATTTGCGCCGTTTTGGGCACCAGTCGGCGGACATCGCACCGATACCGGAGAATTTCACCCCAGAAATGGTGAAAATACTCAGCAGGTGTGGCAGGGTTTGTGGAGGGAGAAAATAGAGTTAAAGTTTCGAGTCCGTTCTGACTCTTCTTCAGAGCTAAAGAGCTGGAGAAACATGATGCATTATATACTGACGCAGCGGGAGCAGAATGGATGGTCAGTGATTGGTGGGAGCTTCAGAGGAAGCATTCATGGCAGGAGGTGCTAGCTGTTACATAAAGGTAAGCGGCAGGATTCTCTGAAACCAAAATCACGAAACGCGAATGGGAGGAGAATCGATTCCAACGCTAAAATCTCGGCTGGTGCCAAATCGTAATTCTCTGTCATCTCAACAGCAATGTCAATGCGGTCTGGATCACATGTACAGTAAACACATTTGTATTTGCGGGCCTAACCCGGAATTCTCCAGGGTATCCGCGATTCTCTGCCTCCGATGGGCCAAGTTCCAGACGGTGCAGTTCACTTGTGGTTTTAAAAATCATGACACCGGCGTTGTGGCTGATGAGGGAGGGAGAGGACGTGGGACACGGAGAGGCACGATTGTGGGCTGCCGGGCCGGGCACTTGCCGGGCTGGCTGGGGTGGGGTGGGCCCTGCCAGGCTGCGAGGAGGGGGGGTGATGGGGGGAATGGGGTGATCCCCACGACACCGCCGTATGTGTGCCCCCACACTGTGAGGAGGAGGGGGAACAGAGTGACCCCCACACCACCGGCCATATGGGTGGCCCCACCCCCACACCCCATGTTCCGCCATACCTCAACCACCAGGCCACCACCTGCCGGGGCATCAGGTGGCCCACCCAGGGCAACACCAACTGTAGCGCCTACGGGGCGCTGGGCAGGAGCCTTGGAGCATACCGCTGGCATGGACAGTGCCAGCCGACTGTACCCCTGGCAGTGGGGACGGGTGCCATGGCCAGAGGCTCCCACAGTGCCGGGCACTGGCAGGGCCAGGGGTGTGGGGATGAGGGGAGCGAGGAAGCATGCGGGGGTAGAGCCCGCAGTGCCAACCAAGGCCACCATCTAGCTTGTTGGACCTGGTTGGGCACGGGGGTACGCACCATGCTAACATGTGGGCCTTTCAATCCCTGCAGACGATGGATATTGGAATTCAACCAGCAATGGTGGCCTTCCACTAGTTGCCGCAGCCCTGGGGGATCCCCTGAGGCTGTACGAACTGGAGCTGTTATATGAGGAGGAGGAGGCTGCAGCAGCGGAGCACGCAGCAGCAGAGCGTGCCGCAGAGGAACAGAAGGCAGCCGCCCAGGATGGAGGGCCGGCTGCCCAACAGGCCGAGGAGGAGGAGGTGCCAATGAGGCGTCGCATGAGGCTTCGGGTGTACTGGCACCGCCTGTCATTCGAAGACCTGCCGGACCAGGCATGCCACCGAAGGTTCCAGCTGAGCAGGGAGAGTGTGACATGTCTTCCAGATCATGGCACACCTGGCACGGTGAGGGTATGGTGGAGGACACCCGCTTTCGGTGGCCGCCAAGGTGATGGTCGCCCCGAACCTCTATGCCACGGGTACTTCCAGGCACTGAGTGGGGACTTGTCCGGAATCTCACAGACCTGGGTGCACAGGTGCATCCGTGTCATCACGGAGGTCCTCTATGCCCAGGCGGCTCAATACATCCATTTCAATGTGGACCGAGCCCACCAGGATGCCCGAGCAGCGGGGTTCACCATTATTGCCAACATGTCCCAATCCATGGGGTGATCGAAGGGATGCATGTACCCCTATGAGCACCTGCAGATGACAGGCCGTTCTACGTAAACCGAAAGGGGTTCCACTCAATGAATGTGCAGCTGATATGTGAACATGAGCTGCTCTCCTTGCTGCCATCTTGTTGGCTGGGACGGTGTGTGTGTGGGGTGAAGAGTGTATATGAGGCTGCAGCTTATCCGCCTCTTGAGTGTCAATCGTGAAAACAGGTGAATCTGACGCCATTTCTCATTGGAATCGATTGTGTTCCATGTGGCGCCGGTGCTAGTCCCTCAGCAGTCGCTGAATCGGTCCAGGCGTGCCGTCAATTTTGCTGTCGTGGAATCCACGAATCCTGCCCCAGCGTCATCACTTAGCCTCAGAAACGGAGAATCCAGCCCAAGATATCTGAATGAGTTAATGGAAGAATAGAGGTCAGTGCTCAGTGAAAGCAAAACTTAAGAACAAGTGACAGATGACCCAGTGGGGAAGGGAGAATATTTTTTTTGCATTGGGACAAAAAATGATTTGGATATTAAAAACAGGGTCAAGAAGGAGGAGAAAGGTCACAATCTAAAGTTGTTAAACACAATGTTGAGTCCTGAGAGCTGTAACGTGCCTAATCAGAAGATGGGGTACTGTTTCTTCAGTTTGTGTTGGGCTTCACAGGAGCATTTCAGCAAGACCAGGACGGATATGAGGGCATGAGAGCAAGATGCTGAGTTGAAATGGCAAACAACAGGAAGGTTAGAGGTGGAGGATGGAAGTGTAAAGGGATTTGTTGTGTTATGCTTCTTCATGTAGCATAAGCTGCTTCCTTGATGTATACTCTGACAAAGGAAGGTTCAGACTTGGAGATAGGTTTAACACATTTATTGAACAGTTAACAATTCTTCTACTTGAGTTCAACTCTCCTGATAATCTTACTGTAGTAACTCAATCTAACTAACCAGTCTGCTCTAATCCATGCGGTGGGTGTGATGCTTCCTGATCTGCCCCTGTCTCTCTGAGTGTCGCCTAATGTGATGAACGGTTACTGTATTACTGTACCCTTATCATCATGTAAGGTGATGTCCCCTTTAAGACTGAGCTTGGAACCCTGGGGGACTCCGCCTCCGGCTCCACCCACCTGGGAGTCGTATATAAGGGGCCGCCTTGTGGACGGCACCCAGTAAGCACCCGTCTCGGCACCAGGCTAGTTCTTAGCTTATTAAAGCCTTCTTTACCGTTTTACCCTCTAAGCGTCGTTATTGAGGGTACAACAATTTATTAAGCTAAACTACATCAGGATGGACGCAAGCCTAAAACCAGAGAAGCTCAACCTGGAAGCACGGACACCGGAGGCAAAATAAATCTTTAAATATTGGCTCCGATGTTATACTTGGTGCTTTCTCTACTAAAGGGTGCAATATTTCACCCGTACATAAAGTTCGGAGGTCTTGTGGTGCAGTGGGTAAGACCTCTGCCGCTGAGCCAGAAGCTCAGGGTTCAAATTCCATTCCAGGACTTGATGATCAAGGAAGGTGCATTCATAAGTCAGCCAAACAGGCTGAGTATCAATTTTTAAAACCTTCCAAAATACTCCAATGGCAAGCGGTAAGAGCGGGAGAATGTCCTGGTCAGCCTTCTAATGAATCAAAAGTTGGAGCCTATAGCATCACAATGTATAGCCCTGGACTACAATATGTAAAAGTGTACATGCCATAGCAACTCAGACTCCCTGGAGGACTGGATGTTAATTAGAATTATTCCATTTGTCACCTTGTCTCAAAGTATTGCACAGAAAATGAAAGCAGATGGGTTGTCAAGTGCTGAACAAAGAGGCCGCTGCAGTCTGAATAACAGAATCAAACATTCAATACTTTTAGAGTTTTGGGATAGATTCGGGTCAGTGACATGACATTTATTTTTCCAATGATTCAGGCAATTGTGGGTTTTTTTTCCTGTATGGAGTCTGTAATTGAATCATGCAGACCTGTTAATGAGACCATTTCCAGAAATCATGCTGCTTTTGGGGATGAAAGAAGCGAAGATCATTTTCTCAGTCAAGTAAATGTTACTTCTGTTTTATTTTCACATAAATGTCACTGCTGCAGATTCCCACAATAAAAAAATTGTTTCCAATGGGAAATACCTCATGGATAATTAGCCGTATCTGCACACCCAGACTCGATGGGCAAAATGAAGGTTATTACAATATGTTTGACATGTGTTTGGCAATGGGTTTCAATTCTGAACAGTAGTTCTTTGTTCTCAAGCAGTTATTACAGACCAATTAGAATGAACATGTTTCAGCTATGAGTCCTCTTTTGGATCTATTGACTCCCGACATAAAAATCTTGACATCATGTGTTGCAGAAAGTTTCCATTTGTGTCCTTTGTAGCTGGAAACGAGGAATACAATACAAAGATGTATCACACATTTGTATAAATGTTCTTTATTGTCTAGCTATTTTCCCTTGATACTTGAACTCCATTAGTTTGTCACAGAATCATGTTGTTAATATAATTTTGTATGAAACCATTTCCCCCAATATCAGATAAAGACAGCCCAGGGATATTCAGGATTCTGGAAAATGTGATTAAACAAATGTGGATATTATTGTAATAGTTCTATTAGTGCTGCCTTCTTCAAACTGAACAGTATTTAAATCAAAAGCTATGGTCCTTCCACAGTTCATTCCGGTTTGCTCTCTATTTCTATCTCAAACTTAATTGCAGAAAGCCTAGTCAAAATCTCAGTTCTTGCTGAACATAGACATGGATTGCTTCAGTATCTGAGGAGTCGTTGATGATGCTGAACATTGTGCAATCATCAGCGAACATTCTCACTTCGGATCTTATGACAAAGGGAAGGTCATTAATGAAGCAGCTAAAGAAGGACACTATCCTGAGGAACACCTGAGGTGATGTCCGAGGGCTGAGATGATTGACCTCCAACAACCACAACCATCTTTCTTTGTGCAAGGTAAGGCTTCAACCAGTCGAGAGTTTTCCCATATTCCCATTGATGTCTGTTTTGCTAGGGCTCCCTATTGCCGCGCTCAGTAAAATGGGCCTTGATGCCAAGTGTAGTCACTCTCACCCCACCACTTGAGTTCAGTTCTTTTGCCCACATTTGGATCAAGGCTATAATGACATCAAGAGTTGGGTGGTCCTGGTGGAACCCAGCTGAACATCGAAACTCAATGTCTAACTGTTGGAAGTGAATTGACCCAGTCAGCCGGCCATTGTATTATGATGGTTTCCACAATCCATACTAGACTGGGGTGCATCTCAACATTATTAAACAACAATGCAGGATGTTGGAATCAACATTAACATCACCCCCTTTTTGCAAAGAACATTGAACTTGTAAAAGTCATATGGTGATGGAGCCATGTTGTTGTCTGTTTTTAAAATCACTTAGAAGCTGTTTTGGAGTAAATTGCACCAGAAAGCCGTCTGATCAGGAATCCAGACCAAAGATTAGCTGCAAGTCACCAAGCAGCTACAGTAAATAACAGCAATACCTTAAAAGTGGGGTATCTCAACAGAGAGGATTCATCCAACCTGTTCCATCTTCAAGTTCACAAAAATCCTCACAGCCAGCTGAGAAACCTCCACATACAAGACCCTTGTTTCAACTTTAAAACATTGAAACCATCTAAAAATAACTACAGGCCTGCCAAGTGGGACTTGACGATCTTAAACCAGAGTCTGAGATAATTATAAACTGTAACAGAACGTAACCTTCACCTGTATATAGACATGTGCATATGAGGGTGTGTAAAATGTAGTCATAGCCATAGAATCCTTACAATGCAGGAGGACATTTGGCCCATCGCGTCTGCAGCAACCCTTTGAAACAGCACTCACTGTACCTAGGCCCATTCCCTGCCCTATCCCCATAACTCCCCCATTCTACCCCCATAACTCTACACATTGATCATGGCCAATCCACCTAACCTGCACAATTTTGGACTGTGGGAGGAAACCGGAGCACTCAGAGGAAATCCACGCAGATACAGGGAGAACATGCAAACTCCACATGGATAGTCACTCAAGGTCGGAATCGAATCTGGGTCCCTGACGCTGTGAGGGTAAGTTTTTGCATAAATAACTGGGGGTCAGTTTTAATGTTGTCAATATTCATCAATATTGATAAACTTGTTTCTAATAGTCGATTTTGAAGTTGAATAAACATACATCAAGTAATTGAATTGCATTTACGCCAATAATAAATCAGGATTTTAGGATCACTATCTTCAGGTTTATGGCTGTTTTATTTACAAGAGCCACATATGGCTCCCTCCGTAGTGATATCATTTCTTTGTTCGCCTCTCTTCAGTCTTCTGCCTTTGCTTCTTTTTTTCCCCTCGAGGCAATGTCCCATGATGAATGCACGTTCACAATTGTTGCTGGCCCTGGACAGTGAACATTTATAGATAGGAGGACATCACAGCCATGTCTGATCCTGTCCTCATTCAATGCTGACATAAATTCAGTGCACTAGGAGCTACTGGATAGTGATTAAGAACAGGAAAACTTTTCCTCCCTTTCCTGGAGCAAGAAAACTTTAGTCATGTTAAACACAGCCTTGACTCAGGATAGAGTCGGCAAGCGAATGTGAGGTGGGTCCTGAAGGCCGGCTGGCTTGGGTCCCGAAGGTCAGCCAAATGGCAAAAGTGGGTCCTGAGAAAAGAAGTTTGAAAACCACTGCCCTAATGGAGAAGGAGTACATTGCTAGGCCAAGGCTGTGCAGGAAGCAGCTTATCTACGAGTCAGCACTACCCCTGCTGTGGCAATCAGATAATAATTGCAATGAAATTCCTGCCACTGATAGTTTCCAAAAACACAAGCGGGACAAAGCAGAATTGAGCTACTATTCAGTCCCCAGGGTCATAAGGCAGCCAAAAGATGTACCTCTTGACTATATGCACCGCATATTTACTTTGACACAGAACAACAGCTGCAAGTCTTCTACCAATTTGTCGTTTGTTTCATGGTTCAGAGAATAATCAGTAATTCTAATATGGCTATTCACCACTGCCCAGCAAAACCATCATATATGCAAATTAAAAGCTGTTCAAATGCACTAATTTAGGAATATGCCTGTTGATCTGCAAAACTTCAGAATTTATTGAGGAAGTGAGGATAATACCAAATATGCTGACCTCTGATTCCATCTCCAGCGGTCTTTAACTTTAACTCGTTGACAACAACATTCACAGAGTATTCAAAAGAGGTTGATTAAAACTTCAGTACTGTTAACTTTGCGTGACAAAGTGTGTCAGAGCACCAGTTCTTGGCACTATGGATCTCAGGCTCAACCCTCAAGCTTCTGACTTCCTGATCTGTTATATTGTTGTGGGGATCTGGCAAATGGATTCTTGGCACTTTCAAGGGAGAGACATGGGCTGGATTCTGAGTTCCTGAGGCTAAGTGCCGACGGCAACAGAGGATCTGTGGTGCCTCATGATGGGAAAATGCTACCGAACGCGCGGAAAATGGTTGGAGAATAGCCGGGTCCCATGCTGCACATGCGCAGGGCTCAGCCGCGCGTACACCTACACCCCCCACACACGCACCGATCGTGCCGGAAAAGATGGCACCGGCTGTGCTGGAACGCATACCCACCCACCCCGACCCCACAGCCCACCTCCTGGCCACCCCCCAGCCTTGACAGAAGTCCCCCGGCCAGCGGCACGTACCCCGGCCGAGTGTGGCGGTGCTGGACACTGTCCGCACGCCCTCTCTCTCCACAGCCACCACATCGGGCTCACGACTACTGAGACCACACGTGGTCCGCACCGTTGGAAACTCGGCCCATCAGAGGTGGAGCATCATGGGTGGGGCCGCTAATGATATTCCAACGGGATTGTGACTGCACGGGCGTGTGTCTCGATGATGCCGGTTTAGGAGTGGGCGGAGCATCGCGGCTCAGCGTCAAACCGGTGCCTGCCGCGATTTCGCCTTCGTGAGCCATTCTCCGCTCGATCGCCGTTCCTCATTTCGGCATCGGGCATCGGAGAATCCCTCCCCAAGAGTTCCAACTAGTGACTTGTTCAGATTCTTATTAATCCCTCGAAACTGCTTCCTGATGCGTTGATCGACAGTTGAGCTTTGTTCCAAGGAGACTGGGGCATGGTTTAACTGCATAAATAAAACTTTGCAATGAATAGATAAGAAAGGCTTGCTTTGATTAGTCAACAAGTTGGTCCTCCAGTGCAATTCTCATTAAATGAGACAACGCAAGTTTTAACATGACAAAGTTTGGAAAAAAAACTTTGATCTTATCCATGCACTGATGGGAAAAACAATCGAAAACAAATGCTTCCCCTCAGGAAAAATAGAGAAAATTGACCAATCCCAAAGCTGTTGTTTTCTTGGTTCTCCTAACAGTAATTTTAGAGAGGCAACCCCAGAAATTAATAGATCATCCCTGTTGAATTAAACAATGTTTTAATCTTGATTTTCGAAAGGAAAAGCAGAACATTTAAAAAATGAATTCCCTGCTGGCCTAATAAATTCATCGTACAGCATGTACAGCAAGTACAGAAGCAGGGCAAAGTGGTAAAAGAGAAAAAAGGGGAGCTGTGTGTGTGATATGGTGGAAGGCCAAAGTGAATAAATGACAAAAGAGATGATAAAACAATGATATCTAATAAATTCATGCTGTAACTGATTCCACAAGTCGGCAGTTGATCAATGTTATATGCAATTGCTAATTAGCCCAGATTTTCAGATGGTGAGTAGCATGCAAAGAGCAAAGCTTCCGCAGGGGCAGGGATCTGTATCCTATGGCTCCAGAGCTGCATGTGGCGCTCTAACATCTCATTTGCGGCTTGCAACCTTTTCCAGTTGGATCGCGATTGTATGAAAAGTATTTTTTTAAATTATGTTGTGAAAAGTAAGAGCCGTGTTTATATTGTGGCAGTCTGAGGCTAATCATTATGATGCACTTTACAAATGCAAACAATTATTTTTAAATAACAATAATCACCATGTTCCAAATAAACCTGTTTGTATGGCATGGTTACACCATGGTTACAGACAAACACCTTTGCTTTGAGGAACAGAGCATTATTGGTTCTTATACAGCTCAGGCGATAAACTATTCTAACTGTGTTAGTAGAAGCTAATTCTTATCATGAGAATCAATAGCTGGAAATGTTTACAGTTTGTCTTAAAGATATTTTACTGACAAAATTCCAGTTCTAAAAAAGTCAAAAGTACGATAATATACTCACAGCGCCGAGGTCCCAGGTTCGATCCCGGCTCTGGTGTGGAATTTGCACTCTCTCCCCATATTTGCCTGGGTTTTGCCCCCACAACCCAAAAGATGTGCAGAGTAGGTGGATTGGCCACGCTAAATTGCCCCTTAATTGGAAAAAATGAATCGGGTTCTCAAAATTTTTTTTTTAAAGTACGATAACACAGACTTAGCTCTATTTTAATTTCTTTTTTTTGCTATTGGTACCTAGAACATGCATTTTATTTATTGTGTATGTAAAGTATGCATTCTCCTTGGTAACTTGCCATGTATTTGGTTTGAAAATGACCATTTTTGTCTTGCAACTCCCAATAGTTTTTCTTCATTTTAAGCAATTTTGTTTGAAAGACTCTTCAGGTAAAAAAACTGCAAGCTCTTGTGCGGAGACATAAACTGAGTGAGGTGGGATTAGTCTTCTGTTCTAACTCACTCCAACCCGCTGAAGTTAAAAATCATACTTTGACGTGACTCAAGAATTGCAATGAATGTGAACTACTAACAGGAAAGGCCAGAAGATATTAAAGGTGCAACAGGTTTTAAGCAAGTACAGAAGCAGGGCAAAGTGGTAAAAGAGAAAAAAGGGGAGGTGTGTGTGTGATATGGTGGAAGGCCAAAGTGAATAAATGACAAAAGAGATGATAAAACGATGCAAAAGGAGATTGTAATGGGACAAGGAAGAAACAAAAAAAGGATCTAGAGGAGCTGTGAATGGCAACAGCACAATTCATTGCCAACACCTGCAGTCCAAACAAAAGGGAGCAACGGTTATGCTCGTAACCTGATGTATGACGGTGAGTGGGCATTTTCCATGTTGCTCAATAAATCTGGAAGCTTTTGTGTGGCCAGTGACTTGATTGTGTGTCCAAAGGAAGCAACAAATTCCGCATAAACTTAAAAGGTTAGCAGAATGGAAAGAGACTATAAATAATCCTGAAGAGGTGGATTTGTGTTCCTGTACATTCCACCCCAATTTAGTCACTGTGACTGACTGGACTTTGTTTTTCTTCTATTTCAGTCCTGGGTTGAGCTTAATGGCCTGTTGGTGTAGTCATCATGTAGTAATGCAGTCAAATGCCTGCAATTCTTTTTGAGAATTTATGATATCTTAATGTGGAAGGCACTTATTGTCTGCTATTTACATTGCAGCAGTTTGATACAACAAACGTACCGTGATTGTTATTACTGTGTTAGTTCTTGCATGTCTCTCTAGAGCTCTAGAACAGGCATGTCCAACCTTTTCGAGTGAGGAGCCACATATACATTTTTTCTCATTCAAGGGACTGATGTGCAACATTCAGAAAGATTTGGCACAATATTAAGCATGAATTTTAAAAATCAATATCAAAGCAATAAATTAAGATTTTTTAAAAGAGTAATTAACAAAAATGACCATTACAAAGTACCAAGCAGCAGAGCTAACATCTTTGACTATTTGATGAAGAAGAAGAGCTAGAAAAAGGTTTCAAGTGGAAAAAGGTTTCAAGTCCTGATTACCAGGGAAGTGGTGGGGACCAGGGCTGAGCTTAGGAGGTGGGTTTAACTTACTGCCTGCCCCTAGTGGCACACATTCCGAGCTATCCTTGGCAGAATTCATACAAAAGTGAGACTTTGAAGCAGCCGTAACAGCCTCCCCGAACAGGCGCCGGAATGTGGCGACTAGGGGCTTTTCACAGTAACTTCATTTGAAGCCTACTTGTAACAATAAGCGATTTTCATTTAATTTCATTTTCAAATTGCCTTTCAGCCTGGGTTTTCTTCTTCTGAGGTTCCAGCTGGAGGACATCCAGGCGTCAGAAAGTGCTGCCTCTTCAAGCGTCCCTCCAGCATCCCAGTTGCAGTGGCACCCTACAAGAGACAGGAGCAGTTGCACCGTCGTCAGTTGGCTCGTAGCTGTATGCTCTCAATTGGACAAGGCTCCTCAAGGAGATCCACCTGAGGCAACAGAATATGCACTCTGTGTAACATCGATGGTGAATCAGATAATCCACACTTGGGACAAGGCAGCTCATGTGATTCACCTGCTGTGAATCAATTGAAAGATGACTCCGTCTTCTGTGGTTCAACCTTCCAAATCATACTGACACCTGGCACTCTAAGTTCGGGATCATGGGCTGCATTTATCCTCCCCTTAATATGGATGCAGACCACCTGAGCATGATGACATCAAACACTTGCCTGCTAAATATTGGAATGTCTCTTAAACACAGATATTGTGCCCTCATGGCCAGTCCTGGCCCTTGCGAAGTCCAAAATGCTCAGACAACATGACACCCTCAAGGGCACACATCCTTGATAATAAACAATGCACTTCAGCTTCAGCACATCCTCATTCCTATCCCATTGCTCCCCTCTGTCGTGTTAGGTACACTGGTATAACACTGGCTGCAACTGGATGCAGCATAGATCAAAAAGATACTCCAGACCTTGAAGTTAGTTCAACCAGGTTTATTGAACTAATAGCACAGTTAGCACAGTTCTCTGTGAGTTCGACTCTCTGCTAACTTAAGTGTGGTTACTCTGTCTGACTGAACCAGACTAGCTCTTAGCCATGTGGTGGGGGTGTGAGATTGTAACAACACCCTTGACTGACTCTCGAGATGTTCATCAGTGGAAAGAGGCGGAGTGTGAGTGCCTCATGTCTTTTATAGTCAGATTCCACCCCTGAATGTCCCTGCCTGCTTATTGGTAATATCCTGTTCTCTGTGCCCATTAGCAGCTTGTCTGTATATCATTATGTGTGTGTCCGCATATCATGACATCTCCCTTTTTTTTATGTTTGGATGACATATGTGAACGTATTTACAAGAATAGGCCAATATTAACATATATACATGCAGTGGATGTGAACATATGTACATGTGAAAACAGCTGTCTAATGCGAGAACACAGAACGTAGCAAACAAAACAAATGTTCATTAGTCCAGTCTCTGTGGCTTATGTCTGATCCTGGTCGACCGCCGGAGAGGTGGTGGTGGGGACAACAGTGCCTTGATGGGCGGGATTGAAGCCTGACTGGTGGCCTCGTGAGTCGAGGTATCAGGAGGTGGCAAAACAACAGAAGGAAACGGAGAAGAATGTGGTTGCTGGCAGGCAACTTTGCGCAGTGCCCAAAGAACCATCAGCCAGACGCACAACATATGAGCGGGGAGCAGCCTGTCGAACAACAACAGCTGGAGCTGACCAGCCTCCATCAGGGATCTTGACCCAAACAGTGTCGGACGGGGATAACAAGGGCAAATCGGTGGCATGAGCATCATAGCCCTGTTTTTGCCGGTCTCCGAGTTGCTGCACCTTCTGCAGCACCGGGAGGTGATCCAGGTTGGGCAAGTGTATGGCTGGAAGTGTCGTTCGCAGGTCCATGTTCATCAGGAGTTGAGCCGGCGACATGCCAGTGGACAGTGGGGTCGTCCTGTTCGCAAGCAGTGCAAGGTGAATGTCAGACACAGAATCCGCGGCCTTGCAGATGAGCTGCTTAACTATATTTCTCAACTTTTCCGTTTGACTGCGGATAGTGTGGGCTGGAAGTGATGTGTTTGAACTGATACGACTGGGCAAACAGAGACCATTCATGGCTGCTGAAGCATGGGCCATTACCACTCATGACAGTGAGTGGGATACCATGCCTGGAGAACGTCTCCTTACAGGCCTTGATGACGGTCCGAGATATGAGGTCTGAGAGCTTCACGACTTCAGGGTAATTGGAAAAATAATCAATGATTAACACGTAATCACGACCATTTGCATGAAAGAGGTCGATGCCAACCTTGGACCACGGAGAGATTTCGATGTCATGCTGCTGAAGTGTCTCCTTACTCTGCGCTGGCTGGAAGTGTTGACAGGTCGCACAGTTAAGGACCATGTTCGCGATGTCCTGGCTGATCCCAGACCAGTAGACAGCATGCCTGGCTCTGCGTCTGCACTTTTCCACACCCAGGTGGCCCTCATGGATTTGACGGAGCACCAAGCTCTGGAGACTGTGTGGAATTATAATCGGTCCAGTTTGAGGAGGATGCCATCGACCACCGTCAGGTCGTCCTTTACATTGAAAAATCTAGGGCACTGCCCTTTTTGCCAGCTATTGGCGAGGTGTTGCATAACACGCTGCTAGAGGAGGTCTTTGGCTGTCTCCTCACGGATACGAATCACCTTCTCATCAGATGCCGGGAGGGCGCTAGCACACAGCTGCACCTGTGACTCAACCTGTGACTCAATTTGCCGGATGACGTTTAGTGGTTCACTAGGCACGGTGATGGAGCGGGACAGTGTATCGGCAATGATGAGCTCCTTGCCAGGCGTGTAGACCAGGTCAAAGTCATACCTTCTGAGTTTGAGGAGGATGCGCTGCAACCGAGGCGTCATGTCATTAAGGTCCTTGTGGATAATGTGGACCAGGGGCCTCTGATCCGTCTCGACTGTGAATGTCGGCAGGCCGTAGACATAGTCATGAAACTTGAGAATGCCAGTGAGAAGGCCCAGGCATTCCTCCTCGATTTGTGCATACCTTTGTTCGGTGGGCGTCATTGCCCATGATGCGTAGGCAACCGGTGCCCAGGATGAGGCATCATCATGTTGCAGTAGGACCGCACCGATGCCATCCTGGCTTGCATCTGTCGAGATTTTTGTTTCCCTATCTGGGTCGAAAAATGCCAATACGGGTGCTTGACTTTCAGCTCCAACCACTCTGCCTGATGGCCGCCTTCCACATGAAGGCAGTGGACTTCTTCACTAGGTTTCGTAGGGCCGTGGTGTGTGAGGCCATGTTTGGGATGAACTTTCCCAGAAAATTGACCATGCCCAGGAAGCGCAATACCACCTTCTTGTCTTCCGGGACCTTCACGGCTGCAATGGCCTTGACCTTGTCTGTGTCGGGGCACACGCCCTGCTGAGAGACCTGGTCTCCTAGGAACTTGAGTGTCGACATGCCAAAACAACATTTGGCTCTGTTCAGCTTCAGGCCATTCAGGCGTGGATACGGCAGAATACCTGCTGGAGACGGGAAACATGCTCCTCAGGGGTCGTGGACCATATGATGACGTCGTCCACGTACACACGAACCCCTTCGATGCCCTCCATCATCTGCTCCATGATGCGATGAAATATCTCCGATGCCGAGACGATGCCGAACGGCATACGGTTATAGCAGCACCTGCCAAACGGTGTGTTGAAGGTGCAGAGCCCTCTGCTGGACTCATCCAGCTGGATTTGCCAGAATCCATGTGACGCATCTAACTTCGTGAAAAATCTTGCATGTGCCATCTCACTGGTGAGTTCCTCCCGCTTCAGGATGGGGTAGTGTTCATGCATTACATTCTGGTTAAGATCCTTGGGATCAATGCAGATGCAGAGGTCTCCAGAGGGTTTTTTTATCCACCACCATCGAGCTGACCCAGTCAGTCGGTTCGGTTACCCTGGAAATGATCCCCTGCTGCTGCAGCTCATTGAGCTGTTCCTTCAGGCGCTCTTTCAGCGGAGCTGGGACCCGGCGTGGTGCATGGGCCACTGGCTTGGCGTCAGGTCACAGTAGATCTTGTACGGATATGGCAAAGTGCCCATCCCGTCAAACACATCTGGATACTGAGTGAGGATGTTGTCAATGCCAGCTTGAAGATCCACGTTTGAGGATGTCATTGAATAAACCCGCTGCACCAGGTTTAGCTCTTTGCAGGCATGCGCGCCCAGTAGGGATGCCCTGTCCGGCTTGACAATTTCAAACCTTAGCCGTGCATGGGTGCTCCGGTTGGAGACGAGTACATGGCAGGACCCCAGTGCCGTGATGGCATTACCATTATAGTCCAGGAGCTGGTAGGCTGCTGGAAGGACCTTGGAGGGCTTCTTGATGCGTTTGAAGTCTGCTTGTGAGAGGAGGTTGGCAGAAGCACCTGCGTCCAGCTTGAACTGCATGGAGCAGCGGTTGACCTGCATCACCGCACGCCATTCGTCCGCAGAATCCACAGCGAGGATGGACTGAATGCGAGATGAGTTGGGTGTGGCATGTTCATGTGTAGTAATGATGCCCACTCGGTAGGCGGACTCCAGGCACTCGTCCTCTGGATCCTTTGTACTGCCAGGATCAGAATCCTGTAATCGTCGTTGCACATTCTGGACGCGCCGTCGTCGGAATTGGGAGTGCTGGCCTGTGACTGGTGGTGCAGACCTGCACAAGGCTGCATAGTGTCCAGGCTCCCTGCAGTTTAAACATCGCCTGCCTCTTGCAGGGCAGTGTCCCTTTAAATGGGCGTTGCCGCAGTTCGGGCACATCATGACGTCAGCGTCGTGACGCGGTGTACGTCATCGCGCATGCACGGTGCGGTCGGCAGACGTCTGCACCTGCGCACCTGTGGGTGTCGGCCGCTTCGTTATCCCGCATCGCGCATGCGTGGGGCTCCGAGAAAAGCGCGCAAGATGGCCGCTATCTTCAATGCTGAGGCGCTGCATCCGATAGATGGCCTGCACACTCTCATTTTCAGCCAATTTGTATTGGGAATACCGATTTACTGCGTGCTCATGCACTGTACATGTTTCAGTCGCGACTGGCAGGGTCATATGCTTGATTTCTAAGAGCTGCTCTCTCAGAGGATTAGAGCGAACTCCAAACATGATTTGGTCTCTGATCATGGAGTCAGCAATATCACCAAAGGTGCAGGACAGCGCTAGCAGGCAGAGGCTAGTTAAGAAGGCACTGAAAGAGTCATCTTTACCTTGAAGACGTTGTTTGAATATGTAGCGCTCGAAGATTTCATTGGTGTCCACTTCACAGTGACTATCGAACTTGTCCAGGATGGTCTGAAACTTTGTCTTGTCCTGGCCTTCGGTGAAGTTAAACGAGTTGAAGAGTTCAATGGCTTGATCACCCGCTGTTGAGAGGAGAAGCGCGATCGTTCTTGCATCAGATGCCCCCTCGAGGTCTGAAGCTTCGATGTACAGCAGAAACTTTTGCTTGAATATCCACCAGTTGGCACTGAGATTGCCAGAGGTCCTGAGCTGGTGAGGAGCCTGAATCTTCTCCATGGTGCCGGGATACATTTGCTGGTCGTCACGGAACGGACTGAGGTAAGCCACCTTAAATTAGTAGTCTCCTGGTATCATGTCGTGTTCGGTACTCTGGTATAACACTGGCTGCAACTGGATGCAGCATAGATCAAAAAGATACTCCAGACCTTGAAGTTAGTTCAATCAGATTTATTGAACTAATAGCACAGCTAGCACAGTTCTCTGTGAGTTCGACTCTCTGCTAACTTAAGTGTGGTTACTCTGACTGAACCAGACTAGCTCTTAGCCACATGGTGGGGGTGTGAGATTGTAACAACACCCTTGACTGACTCTCGAGATGTTCATCAGTGGAAAGAGGCGGAGTGTGAGTGCCTCGTGTCTTTTATAGTCAGATCCCACCCCTGAGTGTCCTGCCTGCTTATTGGTCATGTCCTATTCTCTGTGTCCATTAGCTGTTTGTCTGTATATCATTATGTGTGTGTCCGCATATCATGACATCCTCCACATTGTCCAAAGCAACAATGTGCACTTCCAGATCACGCTCAAAGACGTTATTGGAAATCACCATTAGAATTAGCTTCCACGACCTCAGCGGGTAGGGGATGCACGGTGTTGCATTCCAACTTGGTGACGGGAGCCTTGTCCCCACAGTAGACACATCTACAGGGTGTGAGACACTCAAGTTTGGACATGTGAGCACCAGTACAATAATGTGGCTTAGAGGGGCCAAACTTCATCACCTTGAGGTGACAAAGTGCTCCCACTTATTGAAGAGTTTAGCAGATGAACACTTGGAAAGTTGTAAAAGGGTTGGGTTGGCTGACAGCAGCACGCACAAGTTCTGAGTATTGGTTCAGAGCATGAAAATCCTGCTGGGAGACAGAGAGCTCCACAATAAATGAGTCTTGTCCGTGCGTGAACACCCCTCTCCTTGTACGCTACACCTCACTTGTCAAGAATGCAGAGGAGATAGGAGAAGACCAATGACACAATCTTACACAGCCGAGAATAAACATGACATGACCCTGCAAAGCATGTGAACAAGATTTGTTCCATTAACACACTTAAGGTCGAGGCATCACTGATGTGGAGGATGATCTGGAAAAGGGCTACACACTGTGATGAAATGGAAACACACTACATAGAAGAGCGAACCATGATAGTGACATGTGCCATAAGTCAGGGGAGGGACTGCGGTATCACCCCTGATTGGCAGAAACACAGCTCATCAGACGAAGGAGGCATACACAAGAGGGGATGTGAATTGGATGTGATTCTATTTACATTTGTGAACATTATATACATGTTATGAACAGTCGTGCCACCATAATGCTTCTAAAGTTTTTTAACTTTCTTAACCCTACCTCTGCATCTTGGTACTTCCCTGACATCCACAGCAGAGGTGGAGGTAACCTGCTGACTGCTACACCCTGTTGTCGGTGGTGACATTGGTGGGCCGAGACCCAGAGGATCCTGGCCTGCTTCAGGGGTCCTTCTTGGCCTGTGGAACTGGAGGTGATGGAGTCACAGGCCGCAGAGTCCCTGAGGTACCTGGGTGGATGGTCCCAGGGTGTCCAGCTGCTGGTCCTCCGGGTAGCCCCAGGCCCCTGGCTGACTCCTTGAAGAGAAGGGGCAGTGAGATCAAGGTGCCTGCCCCTCTCTCTCTCGTATAGCAATTAATTAAAGTCGCCATAGTTCCAGATAACCATAGGTTCTTTGGAGGGGGAGAGCTGACTGGTGGTGATTTAACCTGAGGATTACCACACCTCAGGCGAGGGGCAAGGTTGAGAAGGCGGTAGGGGCTGTTTAGCACAGGGCTAAATCGCTGGCTTTGAAAGCAGACCAAGGCAGGCCAGCAGCACGGTTCAATTCCCGTACCAGCCTCGCAAAACAGGCACCGGATTGTGGCGACTAGAGGCTTTTCACAGTAACTTCATTTGAAGCCTACTTGTGACAATAAGCCATTTTCATTTCATTTCATTTCATTGAATAACCTCAGCCAGCACGGGAATTGAACCTGTGCTGCTGGCCTTGTTCTGCATCACAAGCCGACTGCTTAGCTCACTGAGCTAAACTTATATGGCCAGTGATTGATGCCACCAAGGGCTATAGCAATGGGGTGCTGCTCCTGCAGCAGTGCAGGACCGATGTCCTGGACCGCGGTCTCCATGGCGGCTGCCATCCTATTATTGACCTCGGTGTGTTGGCATGCCAGTGCTATCAACTCAGATCGAATGTGGATGTCTCCCCCATTGTAGGGAGCAAGGTAGCATAGTGGTTAGCACAGTTACTTCACAGCTCCAGGGTCCCAGGTTCGATTCCCGGCTTAGGTCGCTGTCTGTGTGGAGTCTGCACGTTCTCCCCGTGTGTGCTCCAGGTTTTCCTCCGGGTCCTCCGGTTTCCTCCCACAGTCCAAAGATGTGCGGGTTAGGTGGATTGGCTATGCTAAATTGCCCTTAGTGTCCAAAAAGGTTAATTGGGGTTACTGGGTTAAGGGGATGGGGTGGAGGAGGTGTGTGCTTGAGTGGGGTGCTCTTTCCAAAGGCCGGTGCAGACTCGATGGGCCAGATGGCCTGCTTCTGCACTGTAAATTCTATGATTCTATCATTGCCTGTTGCAATCTGAGGAATGCAGCTGAAATCACTTCCTGATGTTCCCGTGATTGTCGCTGCAGCTCCAGCAACTGATTTAAGAGTGAGTCTGGAGCATTGTCTTGTGACTCGGAGTCAGTAGAATTGTGGCCTCCAGCAGTCCTCAAAGTGCTGATGCCTCTGTCTGCTGTGTATGTGCTGCGCTCACCAGATCATGAACCCGCAAGGCTGCTCTAGAACTAGGCCCCACTGAGGTGCATGTCTTTGTGATGCAGGAGGGTGTGGGCGAATGGTGTGATGAATCTTCTGCTGTGGTGTCCTCTGGCTTCTCATCCGAGGTAATGTCAAGGCTGGAGTTGAGGGCCTGGTTAGTTGATGTCCTCGGGAACGTTCCAGTGGTGCCTCTGAAAGAAAGGAGAAATCATTAGTGTATGGCCGGCATCTTGAAAACAGGACAAAGCACTTGCAGTTTGGTCATCTGAGGGAAGCAGGATCCTCATTTGGGTGTGCATCGCCCACCTCACCGTTGGCACAGGCATGGTTGAATTCCTCTCCAGCCAACTCTATGATTCAGTTTTAAAACTGAGAAAGCATATTGAGTTTGATTACTCCACCCCGGTCTGGGACCTCTCCATGTGATTGTGTGCAAGCTTGTCCTGGATAAAGACAGAGAACAAGAGTGTGAGCAAGATGGCATGCCAGGCAAGATCACAAAGGAGCCAGAGTCAGGATAAGGGTGCAGGCTCCAGAGGATATTCGCCTGATGGAGATGTGAGGGTGTGTGTGAGAGAGTGAGCGGTGATGTCCCTTGAGATGACAGTGAGTAAGATCAATGTGAATGTGGAATGAGTTTTTGCATGTGTGAGTTGAGAGTGCTGAGATGGTTGACTTACCCTGGTAGCATGGATGAGCTCATTCATCCCCTTCATGAGCTGGGTGGTTGACCTCTTCTGTACCGTGTTGGCAATGACCAAGCTGGGTTAGTCACCTTGCTGGATCTCCTGCAGTCAGAGTGGGGGTAGAGGACATGGCAGGGGGCCTCAACTGTGTCCAGCAGGCACTCCAGTGAGGCAGGATTGAACTTGGGTGCTGCCATCTTGTTGGATCTTAGGGCCGTGTTTGCTGTGAAGTAGTCCATTGCTGCCGACATTGAGAAGCCTGTACGCGGCTGCAATTTAAATGTGGTACCAAGCATGAGGAAATGGCGAACTGATGGAGTGCTGGGCGAATCAGAGGCCACCTGCCAATGATCTGGCGTGTTTCTTGTGCATACATAATGCAGCGAGGAGTGCATGAAACCTGCCATTGCAGCAGTCAGGTAGAGTGTTGTATTTCACACCGGTTCCCGCACTGAGTACAAAAGGGGAGATATCGCACCCCAGGACTGGTTGGCCATGAAAGTTACATTCAAAACGCAGCAAAACAATGGATTATCAAATCCTTCCACCATTCTCACAGCAGATAGTAAAAGTGGGAGAGTCTCCCACTCGGCCATGCTTGATGGAGAGCGACGCCCCCTCAAACTTTATATAATCTCTGGCTTCTGGCTAGTGATTTGTTCCAGGAAGAATGAGCTACAGAAACAGACGTAAGCGTGTGCCTCATGCGTCACTAGACATGGGACGCCCAAAATGAAAATGAGAAGGAGGGTGGCAGTATTGAGGGATGGCAGTATTGATTAGGGAGAACATTACAGTACTTGAGAGAGAGCATGTCGAAAATGGGTCATGAACTGAATCTATATGGATAGAGCTAAGAGAAAATAAAGGCACTGTTATGCAAATGCCTTTCTATAGATTTCCAACCAATCAGAAAGAGATAGACGAACAAATTTGCAAGGAAGTTACAGAGAGGTGTCAAAACTATAGGCTAATTATTATGGGGGACTTTAATGGGAGTATTGGTGTAAAGGGCAGAGAGGGAAAAGAGTTACTGAAGTGTGTTCAGGAAAATTTTCCAGGTCAGTATGTTTCCCATCCAGGAAGTTGGATCTGGATCTGGGAATGATGTGGGTCAAGTGGATCAATTCCATCAGAGAACATTTTGGGGGGTTCAGTGATCATAATGTCATAAGTTTTAGGTTAGCTATGGAAGGGGACAAGGGACAATTCAGAAATAATAATTAATTGGAACAGGGAATATTTCAGTACTGTGAAGACAGATCTGGCCCAGATAAGTTGGAATCCAAGATTGGCAGGCAAAGAACATCACAGTAAAATGCAAGGAACAGGAGCAGAAGTCGGCTATTTTGTCCCTTAAACATGCTCTGCCATTCAATAAGATCACCGCTGGTCTGCTTATGGTATTAACTCCATCTTTCTACCTGCTCACCCATAATCCTGGATTCCCTTACAGAGATCTAAAAAATCCACACTGTGTTGGAGGGAAATGTTCCCATTGGTGCAAGGATTTGATTATCAGTGCACACCAATTTAAGGTGAATTGCATATGAACCACAGGTGCCAAGAGGAAAACCCTTTATTCAGCAAGTGGTTAATATCTGGAATGCACTGACTGAGAACATGGGGCTTAATTGTGGTTTTCAGAAGGAAATTGTATAATAATCTGAAGAGGAAAAAATTGCGGGGTTACAGAGAAAAGATAGTGAGGGGGACTAGCTGAGTTGCTCTTGCAGAATGACAGCATAAACATGACAAGGTTGAGTGATTCTATGCTGCAGTCATTCTACATTGTCTGGTACTCTTCTGTTTCCCCTCTTCCTCCTGTGTTTATCTAGCTTTCCCATAAATACATCAATGCTGTTGCCTGAACTACTGCTTGAGGTAGTAAGCTTCATATTCTTACCACTATCTGGATAAAGATGTTGCTCATGAATTCCCGATGGGCAGAGCGGCATGTGGCACAGTGGTTAGCACTGCAGCCTGTGGTGCTAAAGACCCAGGTTTGAATCCCGGCCCAGGGTCACTGTCCATATGGAGTTTGCACATTCTCCCTGTGTCTACATGAGTTTCACCCCCGCAACCAAAAGATGTGTAGGTTAGTGGATTGGCCATGCTAAATTGCCCCTTAATTGGAAAAAATATAATTGGGTACTGTAAAAAAATTTTAAAATGAATTCCCGATGGGATACGTTGGTGGCTGTCTTATTTAGATTAGGTCTCCCCAATATGTGGAGAAATGTTTTCTCTGTCTACACTATCAAATACTTTCATTATTTTTAAGTTGTCCATTAGAGCATCCCTTTGCTGAGTATTTTCTAGAGAAAAGAGAACCAGGGCTGGATTCTCCACCCCCTGCTACACCCCCGGCCCTCTCAGCCTGCGACACAACTGTCAGCAAACTCGGGCAAAGTTGGACACTTTCTGTACCGCCTCTCCCTCCCTCGGCAGCCACGACACCGGTTTCACCGGGAACCCGGCCCATCCCAGCTCGGGCCGCCAGTCTGCGCGGGAGGCCTGATCCCAGGTCTGGCAGCGGGCCCCCTCAGCCCGAGAACACTAATCCTGCTCCCCCCTGCGCTTCCTGACAAGGAAGGGCATCCTCCCGTCCCCCCACTTCCCCATGAGAATATCGGGTCACCCCACCCCCCTACAGCACGCAAAATGAGTACATCCCCCCCCCATCAGAGACCCCATTAGTCACCCATCTGAATAATTGAATGGGAGTTTTGCATTTCAAAGCTGTCAGGGGATTTGAAGCCCTTTCAGTGTAATTGATTTTCGAGGAAGCCTCTGACCCATGTAACAGCTGCTGCTTTAAACACTTTTGTCTGAGGCATCAGATGTTAGGGAAGGGTAAGTGAAAATGCAGTGATCTTTCACTGGACTGCTGTTCAGCTTTCAGACTGATGGGGGAAGTTGGGGGCATCAGTGGGAAAAGGGGTCAGGTCACCCTTGTGTGTACTGTGGGGAGGGGGGTGGTGTCCTGTTATTCCCATGATTGGGAGGAGGATGCCCCAACTTGTCAGCTGGGGGTGGGCGGATGGTGGAAGGATTTACGTTGTGGGGGAGAGGGCCTTCCGCTGGACTATGGGGGCACCTCAGTTATGCACTGACTCCCTTGACCCAATTTGGGTCCACCACACCTCTGGGCAGCCAGTTAATCAAATTGAAAAGACTGCAAATCACCAATTTGCATCCTCCAGCCGGTGTGGGGCAGGTGGCACGCTGAGGCCACTGGGGTGGGGGATCGAAGTATCACAATAATGCCAAACTTCTTCATCGGGAAATGCTCCATTCTCCGCCCAATCAGGAATCCCCATCGCGGCATCAGGCAATGGAGAATCCACCCTTTAGTGTCTGGTTTGCTTTTTCTGTGGTCATATTGACTTGTGTCGCTACTTGCGTTGATTTGTGAATGCGTAGCCCTGGATCGATCTGTTCTTTACCCCATTTAGACCGATTATCAAACAGTATATGCACTCCTTATTCTACCCACCAAAACAAATACACCACCTCATGTATACTCACAGTGAAATTCATTTGACACTCATGCACCTGTTCTGCAAGTTTATTAATGTTTTCTTGCATTTCGTTGCATTCACCCACAAAGTGGTGTCACCTACAAATGTTGAAGTTGAGGTATTCGGTATGGCTGTTTAGTCCTGATAGCTCATGGTCAGAAGTTTATGGATTCAAGTGCCTGTACCGAGAGTTGAGTAAATGATCAAGGCTGACTCCTCAGTGCAGTACCTATGGGATCTTACTGTGCACAAATTGGCTGCCACATTCCTATGATACAATAATTCCAAACATACTTCTTTGGTTGTGAAGTACTTTGGGGCTTCCTGAGGTCATGTAAGACAATATATAAATATTTCTTTCTTCAGTGGTGCAGTGTCTGTCTCTTCGAGCCTAGCTGCAGTGAGGTTCCTAATCCCACTGGCAGTTGATAATCCTTTCTCTCGATTTTATTTATTTAAAATCTACTGAACACTTAATGAAAGAAACAGACTGGCACCGTGTCAGATAAAAGAGAACAAAATGTACAGCAAATATCCCCAAATGCCGACAAAGAAATCACCCCAGCAATACTGACACACTTTAACCTCAGTACATGATATAAGACTTGGGATTTAGTTGCAAACAGCTGACTAAATACGAACTACATTGTTTTGTTTGTTTTTATTTCACATTTCTAGCATTCTCGGGTTCCTTTTCTAACTCATTTAATATGAACAACTGCTGTTCAAAAAAACCATCCCGTTCTTTAAGTCGGAAATGCGTCTGAATAGCTTCACCTTAGGTCAGAATGACACTAATTTCTTGCCTGGACAAGACAAAAAACGGTGATGTTTAGCGTCAATTTTTTGTTTTCGTTTGAAGGAAAAATTAAGTGGAACTCTTAATTGTGCCGGAAGATTGCTGAAACGATAATTAAGGTTTAAATATGGCAAAAAACATAATCGGAAGTGAATAATTGTAAGCTTTATTGTAAAGTACGAAACAGAACAGGACAAAATAGAAATTTCAGCAGCAAACCATTTACATCCTGTGATCAAACTTTATTGATATTCAAAGAACATTCATCATTTAGCTAAATTACCAGAAACGTACGACAGAAGGGCTTTAAAGAGGGTTTTCTTTCCATTCCCTCATCCCTCTGTGTATTCATCATCAGATGTGTAAACATTCAAATTAATACCGACAGTTTGAAACAACTTTAACCTGTGTTTGCTATTGATTTTGCCACTGTATAATCCAGCATATTAAAGTGCATCACTTCATTTTGATATTTAAAGATTTTCATCTGTATTAAGATATAAGAATGTTCAGAGCAGGAAATAAAATACACACGTAATCAATTACATGGGGGGAAACCCTGCCCAGTCACCTATATGCTGGCTTTTCACCTCTGCTACTTCGTTGAATATTCTGTTTTCATTAAGGGCATTAGCTTCTCCCCGCTCCATGTTCCCCTTAACCGTAATCAGACACGAAACTATGCTTTTCAAATTCATCACTGATCACATTTCTTCTGCCGATCTCTTTACCCATGCCTTCAGTGCCATGTTTCCCCAACCACTTCTTGCCCAATTCTACCTCTTTCTGCCCTCATCCCCCACTTCAACCTGTAAAATTCACAAGGTCTCCCTGGAGGGCTGTAAACATCCATCACGTATCTTCCCGTCGGTCAAAACACTAACAGTTTCATGTCTTTGCTTCTGCCTGATCATTTTGTTACACATGCTCCAATTACAATTTCTATTTCCATTCTTTACGTTTATCACTCTCTTTTATGGAGAGTGATGCAGTTTGACTGATAAAATATTATAGAATTAATTAATCTTTCTCTCTCAGCTGCTAACTGGCTGGCCGTGCATTTCCAGTTGTTATTACAGAAAATACGATATATGGTTTAACATTTTGTTTTGTCACCTACTTGATGTTCATGTTCTTGACTCCAATAGTGTGCATTTGACATTTAGTCTTACAACAATATTAATGCTACATGCAAACTTAATAAATCAGAAGCAGGGTGCCTTACTTTAACAGATGTCAAGGCCACTACTGCTCGTGCTTGCACAAGACTGCAACAGTTTTATAGAATCGTCGAATGGTTACACAAAAGGAGGCCATTCACCCATCGTATCAATGCTGGTTTCATGCCAGAGCAACCCGGCTTGTCTCACTCCCCTGCCTTTTCCCCGGAGCCCTGCAAATCTTTTCTCTTCAGAAAACTATCAATTTCCTTTTGAAAAGGACAAATCTGCCTCCACCAGACTCTCAGGATTGCAGGTGCGAACCACTTGCTGCGTAAAGAGGTTTTAGCACAGAATTAATATGTTACAAAGTCAATCTTTTACTTTTGTACTAATTGTAATTTCAGTTAGGTTTTCTCTAATCTACTGACTTGGTTGGAGTGAGGATTTCAGTATTTGTTTCTGCATTTGCATTTTGAACTCAGTGTGTTCCCCATGCAGTCCAGCAGCTGGCCTTCTTAAGCTCACGGGTCAGTGTAAAAAGCACTTGAGTCAGATCTAAATAATTGACAATTTCAACTCTCAACATGAAAGGTGTATATTTTATTTAGAGTTGAAATTTTCAATTATTTAGATCTGACTCAAGTGCTTTTTACGAGTCCATGGGACCAGTTCAAGGTGGTACATTTCTCACTGAGTAAAATCAAACACAATGCTAAATTAGATTGATGATACATGTTAGTGAAGACAAAATTCTGAAGTTGGTGTTACACCGAAAATAAGGGGAAAAATGAAGGAAGAAGTGTGGGTGGCAATAGGGAAGATGCAATTGGGTAAGGCATCAGGACCGGATGGATTCCCAGTGGTAAAAAGTTTTGGGATAATCAGGTGGCGCTGTTGGAGATGTTTGAAGATGTGGTGGCTAAGGGGGGCACTGCCAGAGACAATGGGACAAGCATCCATTTCACTGTTGCTTAAAAAACACAAGGATCTGGTGGACTGTGGGTCGTATAAGCCAATAGCTCTTTCGGCACAAGGAAGTGCTGAGGATTTTGGCAAAGGTTGGTATCATGATCGGTACATGCTTGGAGGGCCGTAGGGCCTGTTCCTGTGCTGTATTGTTCTTTGTTCATTGAATGTGGATGCCAAGATTTTGGTGAAGGTGCTGGCACTCAGGTTGGAGGAGTGCCTCACGAAGGTGATTGGGGAGGACCAGACGGGGTTTGTAAAGGGCAGACAGTTTACATAGACATAGAACAATACAGCGCAGTACAGGCCCTTCGGCCCACGATGTTGCACCGAAACAAAAGCCATCTAACCTACACTATGCCATTATCATCCATATGTTTATCCAATAAACTTTTAAATGCCCTCAATGTTGGCGAGTTCACTACTGTAGCAGGTAGGGCATTCCACGGCCTCACTACTCTTTGCATAAAGAACCTACCTCTGACCTCTGTCCTATATCTATTACCCCTCAGTTTAAAGTTATGTCCCCTCGTGCCAGCCATTTCCATCCGCGGGAGAAGGCTCTCACTGTCCACCCTATCTAACCCCCTGATCATTTTGTATGCCTCTATTAAGTCTCCTCTTAACCTTCTTCTCTCCAACGAAAACAACCTCAAGTCCATCAGCCTTTCCTCATAAGATTTTCCCTCCATACCAGGCAACATCCTGGTAAATCTCCTCTGCACCCGCTCCAAAGCCTCCACGTCCTTCCTATAATGCGTTGACCAGAACTGTACGCAATACTCCAAAGGCGGCCGAACCAGAGTTCTGTACAGCTGCAACATGACCTCCTGACTCCGGAACTCAATCCCTCTACCAATAAAGGCCAACACTCCATAGGCCTTCTTCACAACCCTATCAACCTGGGTGGCAACTTTCAGGGATCTATGTACATGGACACCTAGATCCCTCTGCTCATCCACACTTTCAAGAACTTTACCATGAGCCAAATATTCCGCATTCCTGTTATTCCTTCCAAAGTGAATCACCTCACACTTCTCTACATTAAACTCCATTTGCCACCTCTCAGCCCAGCTCTGCAGCTTATCTATATCCCTCTGTAACCTGCTACATCCTTCCACACTGTCGACAACACCACCGACTTTAGTATCGTCTGCAAATTTACTCACCCACCCTTCTGCGCCTTCCTCTAGGTCATTGATAAAAATGACAAACAGCAACGGCCCCAGAACAGATCCTTGTGGTACTCCACTTGTAACTGAACTCCATTCTGAACATTTCCCATCAACCACCACCCTCTGTCTTCTTTCAGCTAGCCAATTTCTGATCCACATCTCTAAATCACCCTCAATCCCCAGCCTCCGTATTTTCTGCAATAGCCTACCGTGGGGAACCTTATCAAACGCTTTGCTGAAATCCATATACACCACATCAACTGCTCTACCCTCATCTACCTGTTCAGTCACCTTCTCAAAGAACTCAATAAGGTTTGTGAGGCATGACCTACCCTTCACAAAGCCATGCTGACTATCCCTGATCATATTATTCCTATCTAGATGATTATAAATCTTGTCTCTTATAATCCCCTCCAAGACTTTACCCACTACAGACGTGAGGCTCACCGGTCTATAGTTGCCGGGGTTGTCTCTGCTCCCCTTTTTGAACAAAGGGACCACATTTGCTGTCCTCCAGTCCTCTGGCACTATTCCTGTAGCCAATGATGACATAAAAATCAAAGCCAAAGGTCCAGCAATCTCTTCCCTGGCCTCCCAGAGAATCCTAGGATAAATCCCATCAGGTCCCGGGGACTTATCTATTTTCAGCCTGTCCAGAATTGCCAACCCCTCTTCCCTACGTACCTCAATGCCATCTATTCTATTAGCCTGGGGCTCAGCATTCTCCTCCACAACATTATCTTTTTCCTGAGTGAATACTGACGAAAAATATTCATTTAGTATCTCGCCTATCTCTTCAGACTCCACACACAATTTCCCATCCCTGTCATTGACTGGTCCTACTCTTTCCCTAGTCATTCGCTTATTCCTGACATACCTATAGAAAGCTTTTGGGTTTTCCTTGATCCTTCCTGCCAAATACTTCTCATGTCCCCTCCTTGCTCGTCTTAGCTCTCTCTTTAGATCCTTCCTCGCTACCTTGTAACTATCCAGCGCCCCAACTGAAACTTCACACCTCATCTTCACATAGGCCCCCTTCTTCCTCTTAACAAGAGATTCCACTTCCTTGGTAAACCACGGTTCCCTCACTCGACGCCTTCCTCCCTGCTTGACCGGTACATACTTATCAAGAACACGCAGTAGCTGATCCTTGAACAAGCCCCACTTATCCAGTGTGCCCAACACTTGCAGCCCACTTCTCCACCTTATCCCCCCCAAGTCACGTCTAATGGCATCATAATTGCCCTTCCCCCAGCTATAACTCTTGCCCTGCGGTGTATACTTATCCCTTTCCATCATTAACGTAAACGTCACCGAATTGTGGTCACTGTCCCCAAAGTGCTCTCCTACCTCCAAATCCAACACCTGGCCTGGTTCATTACCCAAAACCAAATCCAACGTGGCCTCGCCTCTTGTTGGCCTGTCAACATATTGTTTCAGGAAACCCTCCTGCACACAGTGCGTCTCCTGCAGGAAGGCCACGTCCACTTCAGACCCCTCAGGTGCGTGAACACACATGACCGTTTGACCCACCCATTCAGCCACCTCACGTTCCACACGACCAGCCTAGTCGGGGGTGCTCCCTGACCCTTTCCCCTGCCGACCAACTTTATCCCTTTTTATGACCGCCCCTGCCCGTGTCACTCCAGACCCACCCTCGATGTACACTGTCATCGATCCTTTTCCAACTATGCCACATCAACTACTGTCAGAAACCATCCCCCCCCCCACCCTTAAACAAAACATCAACCGCATTCCCCCCCCCAATGGCTATCTCCTGGCAACCCCCAACTTCACTCCCGCTAACTATTCCGCCCAGCTAGCATGGTGGCCCCAGCCCAAGGTCTACAACTTCTCTGCCCCCACAATTCCCCTCCTACCATCCATACCCCCCTAAAGATCAACAAAAGGTGCACTCACCCTCGATGTTCCACCATGAAAACCCTGCCTCCAGAAACCCTGCCATCAACAACTCTTCAAAGAGAAAACTTTCCCCCCCCAAAAAAACAGACACATGCACAAACTCCTTCAAAGTTCAATGTCGTCACTCTCTTCCCAGCCAATTGTCCCTCACAAGACCATAAGACATAGGAGCAGAATTAGGCCACTCGTCCCATCGAGTCTGCTCCGCCATTCAATCATGGCTGATATTTTCTCATCCCCATTCTCCTGCCTTCTCCTTATGACCCCTGATCCTCTTATTAATCAAGAACCTATCTATCTCTGTCTTAAAGACACTAATTGATGCACGATCAATTGAACAAAGACTAGAGTTGGATACAACTGAGGCTTTATTGCTCTAAGATGTGTGGCCTCCCACAGCAGCTGGCGAAATGGCTGCTGAATGGAGGACATGCATATTTACACTCCGCCTACTGGGCGGAGCCAGCAGGCAGGGACTACCGGCGAACCTGTAGTACAGGTCCTACCTTACATCACCTAATAAAGGTATAACAGTGGTTTACCACACTCATGAACTCCATTGCCTCTTCTGGTGTGCCAAAATAGTACTCATGGTTCTCAAAAGTCACCCAGAGGCGGGCCGGGTTCAGCGCTCCAAACTTCGGCCCCTTTTTAAAGAGGACAGCCTTGACCTGAGTAAACCAGGCCCTCCTCTTTGCAAATTCTGCACCCAGGTCCTGCTACACCAGCAGCTCGTTCCACCATCATCGCCCTTGGCGGCTGACCCACCTGCAGCCTCCTCATCAGTGCCCTGTGCACTCGGTCGACTGCCAGAGGCCGATCAAAGGCCTGCCCCCCATCAGCTTCTCCAGTATTTTGGCCACGTATGTGCCGGCCTCCGCACCTTCGATGGCTGTGGGCATCCCCACGATCCTCAGGTTTTGTCTTCTGTAATGATTCTCCAGCCTCTTTTGGGTCTCCCACATCGCCCCCACCTTGGTCACCAATGAGGCCAGCTGCTCCTCGTGCTCCCCCACCTCCTCCTCCACTTTCTGGATCGCCCGGCCCTGGGCCTCCAGCCTCAGCTCCACTCTCTCAATCCCCAGCTTAATCGGTTCCGCCACCTTGGCCAGCTCTTCCAGAGCCTCTTTCCTCTGCTGACAGAACTTTGCATTTAGAAACTCTGTTAGCTGCTCTGTTAACCACTGGGCGGGCAGGGCAACTCCCTTGCCCTCCGCTATCGCGCACCACGAAGACTCTCCTGTTCCAGCAGCTCTTTTCTTCTTGCCCCACTCCTAGTTCGTGGATCCAACCACCAGCCACACCAGGAGATTAAAACCTTCCACATGCACTCCTGCACCTCTTGCCATCAAATACTTCGCTCTTCGGGTGAGAACAAAATCCAAAAATACCTCCTTGAGCGGCCGCCACCAAAAGTCGCAAGAACTACAATGCTTTACAGTTATTCAAACTTTGCTTACCTTCTCTCTCCCCCTCAGCAGCCATGGCGCCCAGTCCCCATGGGTAAATGCCGAGAGTAAATGGCGCCCACGTGACCTCGACCTGAGAGGGGCGGAAGATCGTCGAGGCCCAGGGCATAGTGGGTCAAACGCACTAAATACATTTATATGTATGCAATTGCTGGTTTTGCTTGACCCCTGCTGACCAAATTGGCGCTTTGCGCGGACCTTGATTTTGGCCAGACGCCTGGGGGGGGGATTCTCCGCAATCGGCGCGATGTCCGCCGACCGGCGCCAAAAACGGCGCGAATCAGTCCGGCATTGCGCCGCCCCAAAGGTGCGGAATTCTCTGCATCTTGAGGGGCCGAGCCCTCACCTTGAGGGGCTAGGCCCGCGCCGGACTGATTTCTGCCCCACCAGCTGGCAGGAAAGGCCTTTGGTGCCCCGCCAGCTGGCGCGGAAATGACTTTGCCGTGCGGCACATGCGCGGGAGCGCCATCGGTTGCTCACGGCATCCCCGCACATGCGCAGTGGAGGGGGTCTCTTCCGCCTCCGCCATAGTGGAGACCATGGCGAAGGCGGAAGGAAAAGAGTGCCCCCACGGCACAGGCCCGCCCGCGGATCGGTGGGCCCCGATCGCGGGCCAGGCCACCGTTCAATAGGTGGTTTGATTCTCGCCGGCGGGACAGGCATTCCAGCAGCGTGACTTCGGCCCATCGCGGGCCAGAGAATCGCCGGGAGGGGGATTCACGCCAGCCCTGGCGATTCTCCGACCCGGCGGGGGGTCGGAGAATCCCGCTCCTGATTCTCCACCCAATGGCGGTTCGTGTCTGTGCCGTCGCAAGGCGGAAAATTGCGCCCAATGGCTGCTACATATCATCGTCTAACTGGATGGCTGATATGGAGATTGATTCATGAATAGACACTGGCACAACCTTTACGGATGAAGAGAAATGTGAAAAATATGAACTCACTTTGCCAACAGCAATAAGCAACAAGCTTATTACTTTCAGAAAGTTAAAAGACAAGTTTAAACAAGATCCCCTGACACAATGCTGACCTATATATGGGCTTGCACCACCAGCCTCTTCTTACCTTGAAGTAATGTATTACAGCTGGGTTATGTTTAACTACATCAAGTGGATGATGGAAAACAATATTAATAGTAGAACTTAATTAATAACTTTCCTCTTTATTTGCAGCAGAATATTTTAACCCTTTCCATCGTCTCCACAGAGAAAACTAACTCTTTGTACCCATCTTTTTCCATTTATCATTTGCTAATTGATGACATTTTGCCCCTACCTTTTTGCCATTTCCAGTCAGATGCTAAATAACCTGTCCTAAGCAGAGGTGAACATTTGAATTCCCTTAAGTTCCGTACAGTAAATAACAGGGAAAATAATAGGAAATGCTGCACAAAAAAAGCTCTTGAAAGATACCAGGTGGAAAAGTTTAAAATTTTAACAAGACCCCCTTCTCGTTTTCAACTGTATCATTCTTAAAATTAACTCACAAAAGTAATGCAGTGTTTCTGTTTATTTTCAAAATGGTGTAATCCTTCACCATTCAGGAAAGGGAATTTTCTCGTTGCCATAGGGATGTAAAGTCAAATGGTTCCATGCTGTATTTAGTGTGGAAGGCTCACAATGAAACCTCTGACAATAGGTCATGGGCCTGACACATTAACCCTGTTTCTCGCTCCACAGCTGCTGCCTGACCTGCTGAGTATTTCCAGCAGTTTCTGGTTTTATTTCAGATTTCCAGCATCAGCAGTATTTATCTTTGTTTATCCTGGAGGATGACCTGCATGCACCTCACCAATTTGTTTGAATATTTGTCATTTTGGGTAATATATTTTTTCACTTGAATAAGATGTTGTCCATTTGAATGATATGTTTACCAATATATTGGCCATTTGAACAACATGCTTCCATTTAAATAATATTTCCTTGTTTAAATAATACCTTGGTAATCTGAATAATATGTTGATCATTTAATAATATGATGACAATTCAAATAATACATTGCTCATTTGAATAATATGCCATCTAAGATCCACCACCACTATTAGTCTTGCTTGCTGACCCCATTTAAAGAGTTAATTTTGATTCATTTTGCAGGATTTGTTTTTTCAATTCCTATTTTTTCTGCAGTTCAGTGCTGGGATCCAATTCTTCAGTCTGATTAGAGGACAAGCTTGGGAGTGCTGATTGGCAGCTCCATTTGGAGCCTGCTGCATATACAGAGTAGAGTCTGCTGGACTGCTGAACACCCAGCTGACATCATTGCCCTTTCTGAAAGATTTAATCGCACCAGTGAACATCTAACTCACTACTGAAGTGCCTCCCCCTGCAACATCAACAAAAGTCTAGGAACATGTAAATATTTTCCTGCTGTGACCACACCAGGACTTCATCAGAAACAGTAAACAATTGCTGGCTTCACTGACAATACGAGATGATCATGAGTCAACGGCAGAGCTTCAAACAGGCAAATCCTTTTTGTCTCTTAAGTTAAAATGTTCAATGTGTAATTTTCGTGATGTTGCAGGAAGTCCATTGTGTTCACCATTGTTCTTTGCTTTGTTTTTACTGTGATTCTTTTCCATACAGATGTATAACACGGTAAAAACCACAGGGGAAGGGGTGAGAATGATTAGATCCACACTAGGCTTTGGATAGATCCATAACTAGTCCAACAGCAATTTTTGCTCCTTGCCATTCCACTAAAGTGTTTACATCTGATCAACGCATGGAATTTAACTTTCCATTCCCTTTCTTTGGCACTGCTAAGAAATGGTGTTCCAACTTTAACATTTGTTACGTCAATCATAGATGAAGAGCCAATGGTGGTTCCGGTTGAACAGAAAAGCTCCATCTGAAAAACTTTACTTCTGCTCTTCAGCAGATCAAAGAGGCACTTAGAATCATAGAATCATAGAAGTTTACAGCATGGAAACAGGCCCTTCAGCCCAACCAGTCCATGCCGCCCAGCTTTTACCATTTGTGATTAATTTGTGTGATTAAATTCAGGAAATTGAGAGACATGCAGTGCGGTACGTAAGAGACTTGTAGTCTGTGTTCCTGATGATCTGCACCTCTAACACCAATCAAGAAACAAGGACAGTATATAATTAATTGGAGGTTAACAGGACTCACTGAAAACTGGGTTAATTCATAATATGCTTTTAAGTAATATCATTAAAACATTAAGGGCTAAATACTTGTGTGCACCTATTTTCATGATTTGCAATTAGCCGGCATGGTGCCTTTTGAGATGGGTTTGCATATAAACTTGGTGCCTCCTCCTCGTTTTCTTTTTTTTAAATATGTTTATTAAAAATGTTCATAATAAACAGACTAATATAAAACAATTAACTCAAGTTACAAAATTGAAGAACAAGACTAAGGAGCAAAAGCACATATTCATTTAACCCCAAACAACTAAACTAAACCCTCTAACAGCTGACAGTGACCAGCTCCTTCACAAAGGAAATGAATGGCTGAGGTAGAACCCTTCTACTGACCCTCTGATGGTGTACTTCACCTTCTCCCAATGTTAAAAAGACATGAGGTCACCTAACCAAGACAAATAGGAGACTTCCACCCAAGCAGAACTCGTCTCCGGGCCATTAAGGAGGTGAAGGCAATGCCATCCGCCTTCACACCCGTCTGAAGCACCAGGGAGTCTGATACCATAAAACCATAAATTCCATAGAATTTATATTGCTGAAGGAGACCATTCGGTCCATCAAGTCTGCACAAACGCTCTAAAAGAGCAGTTTACCCTTGTCCTATTCCATAATCCCACCTAACCTGCATATGCCTGGACACTACGGGGCAATTTTTTCATGGGCAATCCACCCAACCTGCACATCTTTGAACTGTGGGAGGAAACCTGAGCACCTGGAGAAAAACCCACGCAGACATGGGGAGAAAGTGCAAACTCCACATGGATGGTCACCCAAGGCCGGAATTGAACCTGGGTGCCTGGCATTGTGAGGCAGCAGTGCTGTACGATGTTACCACTGCTGACCACTGCTACCCAAAATGGCCACCAGGGGACATGGGACAGAAAATATTGGACAACCACAGCAGAGGAGGTAGTGGAAGCGGTGCAATAGTGACGTTTAAGGGGCGTCTTGACAAATACATGAATTGGATGGGAATAGAGGGATACGGACCCCAGAAGCATAGAAAGTTTTAGGTTAGACAGGCAACATGGTCGGTGCAGGTTTGGGGAGGCCGAAGGGCCTGTTCCTGTGCTGTATTTTTCTTTGTTCTCTGGACCAGAGGTGTTCTGCAAAGCAGTCACCCATTCTGCATTTAGTCTCTCCAATGTAGAGTAGACCGTATTAGGAGCAGCAAATGCAATAGACCAGATTGAAGGAGGTGCAGAGAAGTGCTGCCTCACTTGAAAAGAGTGTTTAAGGCCTGGGATGGTGAGCTGGGAGGCGATAAAGGAGCAGGTGTTACACCTTTTGCGTTTGCATGGGAATGTGTTGTGGGAAGAGGATGAGGTGTTGGAGGTTATGGAGGAGCGGACCTGGGTATCCAGGAGGGAACAGTCCCTGCAAAATGCTGACAGGGGGATTGAGGGGAGGTTGGCATCATGGAGTTGGCGGAACTGGCAGAGGCTGATTCTTTGAATGTGGAGGCTGGTGGCGTGAAAAGTGAGGACAAGGGGGACCCTATCCTGGTTCTGGGAGGACGGGGTGAGAGCAGAGGTGCAGGAGATGGGTCAGACATGGTTGAGCACCCTGTTGACCACAGTGGGTGGGAAACCACGATTAAGGAAGAATGAAGACATGTCAGTAGCACTGCTTTGGAAAGTGGGATCATCGGAACAGATGCGGAGGAGGCAAAGGAACTTGAGAATGGGATGGGATGGACTCCACACAGGACGTAACAAAATGAGGATGTAGGTATGGAAGTCGGGGAGAGAGAGTGTGAGATTCTTGAGCAAATTGACATAGGAATGACAAGGTATTGGAGGTGTTGGCAGGCTTAAAAGTGGACAAATCTCCAGATGCGGATGAATTGTATCCCAGGCTGCTGTGGGAAGTGAGAGAGGAGGTTACAGGGACTCTAACCCAAATTTTTAATTCCTCTCTGGCCACGGGGTAGATACCAGAGGACTGGAGAACAGCTAATATGGTTCCACTATTTAAGAAGTAGAGATAAGCCAGGGAACTACAGACAGGTGAGTCCCATGTTAGTGGTTGGGAAACTTTTGGAGAAAATTCTGAAGGCAAGGTTTGATCAGGAAGAGTAAGCATAGCTTAGTCAGAGGGAGGTCATGTCCAACAAATTTGAGCCCTACCACTTCATGCCCAACAGTGTAAATCTGACCCTATTTTCAGTTCTCTTTAGCATTGACAAGGAGTCATCCAGACTTGAGACGTTACTTCCCTTCTCCACGGATGCTGTCAGGCCTGCTGCGATTTTTCAGTGTTTTCTGTTTTTGTTTCAGATTCCAGCATCCGCAGTAATTTGCTTTTATCTTTGGATCCACATCAACATTGAGTATCTCCGACATGCTGTTGAGGAAAGAGACCAAAACGCTTACCAACGTTGGGCAAGACCAGAACATGTGGTCATCCAGCCCTCGAGAGCAACGCTCACACTTATCTTCCACCCCAGAGAAAAATCCACTCATCCTCGCTCTAGTCAGATGTGCCCTGTGCATTACCTTGAATTGGGTCACATTTAGCCGAGCACATGAAGACATGGAGTTGCCCCTGTGAAGGGCCTCACTCCATACCTCATCATCCAGTATGGGGCCCAACTCCCCCTCCCATTTCATCCTTACCTCACTCAATGGAGCTGACTCTGCTGAGAGGATATGACCATATATGCTCAAATAGTCCCCCACCAGACCAGGCCAATGACAAAACCTCTTCAACAGGGAAGAGGGTGACGCCAAGGGAAAGGAGGGAAAAGCCTTGCGTGAACAAACATGAATCTGGAAGTATCTGAAAAAATGAAAACCAGGAAGTTGGGATCTCGCTGACAGTTCCTTAAAACTAGCAAACAGCCCCTCTACAAACAGGTCGCAAAACCTTTCCCCTCCCAAGACCTGAACGTCAAGTCCAAACCCGCAGGCAGTAAAGGTGGTTATTGCAGATGGGAGTGAGTGGAGACATAGAACAGAGCTTAAAATGCTGCCTGAACTACTTCCAGATTCTCAGGGTGGACACCGCCACTGGATTCATGAAAATCGTACTGGGGAGAAGAGCAAAAATGTGATTACTATTGCACCAAGGCTAAAACCCATGCAGGAACCCACTTCCATTTAGCCCCATATAGAACTAGAATCACTCAACCACAACAATACCTGAAAGCTGACCTGGCAAGGTGGGATGGTCTCCCTGTCATTGGCGGGTCTGGTACAGTAGGTTAAAATGAATGTGCTGCTGCGATTCCTGTTTATTTTTCAATGCCTGCCGATTTTCCTGCCAAAGGCATTGTTTAGAGAGATTGAAGGGATGATTACCTCGTTCATATGGGGAGGGAAGGTGGCCAGAATTAAAAAGGTGCTGCTACAGAGAGGAAGGCAGGCAGGGGGTTTGGGTCTACCGAACCTGATGTATTATTACTGGGCGGCGAATGTGGAGAAGGTGCGGAGCTGGGTCAGAGGTTTTGACTCCCAATGGGTCAGAATGGAGGAGAGTTTGGGTAGGGGGTCGGGATTGAAGGCGTTAACGACAGCGCTGCTCCGGACGGCCCGGGGAGATACTCAGGGAGTCCGGTAATAATAGCTTCGTTGAGAATTTGGAAGCAGTTTCACCAACACTTCGGGTTGGGGGCAGGGTCAAGGGAAATGCCGATTCGGGGGAACCACAGATTTGAGCCAGCGAAGTGGGATGGAAATTTTCTGAGATGGGAGGAGAAAGAAATTAGGACACTAAAATATTTATTTCATGGGGGTCGTTTTGCGGGATAGAAGGAGCTGGAAGCGAAGTATGGGCTGGAGCAGAGGGAAATGTTTAGACACATGCAGGATAGAGACTTTGCCAGAAAGGAGATACAGAGCTTCCCAGTAGAGCCAGCTTCCACATTGCTGGAGGAGGTGCTGACGACAGGGGGACTGGAGAATTCTTGATGCTTGAAATGGTCAAATTTGAACTGAGGGGAAGGATGGAGGGGTTCTACAATTCATGGCCGCTATTCATTATGCACTTTCGAGAATTGGACCACTTCGAACATTAGGGGGGTTGGGGGCTGGGAGGGTTGGGGCGAGGGGGACTATATGTGTTAATGGTAACTATGGGTGATTGCTGATTCCTTTTCGTTATTTGTTTATGTGAACATGCGGGCTAATGTCTGGGATTTGGTGGGAGGATGGGATTGTTGTTATTGATATGGGGATTGACGTTACATTCGTTACTGATTATTGTTTATTGTTGGGTGTAAATTTGGGAAAAATGTGAAAAAGGAGAATAAAAAATATTTTAATAAAAAAACACAACAATACCTTCTGAATATTGGCTGAACAATAGATTGGATAGTGCCAACTCCCCTGAATTCCTATCTCTCTGGAGCAGAATCCCACAGAACCCCACGGATCCTTAGAGTCTTATCGGCCCAAATAAAAGAGGACATTAATTCATTGACTTTAATTTTAAAAAAGGACTTGGGGAGAAAAATGAGGAGATGTTGAAAAAGAAATAAAAATCTCAGGAGAATGTTCATTTTAATAATCTGAACTTAATAGCCGAAGATGGGAAGCCTCCCACTTCTGGAAGTCTGCCTTGGCACCATCAACCAGACTGGTGTAATTTAATTTATGAAGCGAGGCCCAATTGTGGGCCACACGGCCCCCCAGATAATGAAAGCTGGTCTTGGCAAGACGAAAATGTAGCGTCCTCCTCCCCGGGGAATTGGCTGGGAAACATTCACTCTTAGCCAAGTTCAACCATTTATTCAGAGAAGAATTCAAAACTCCTATGCAGCTTCATTACCTCTTCCATTAATGATAATGGGTCTGCAATATAGAGAAGTAGGTCATCCGCCTAAAGGGAGACCCTATGCTCCACCCCTTCCCAATTTATTCCCCCCTCCTCTTAACCAAAAACCTCAGTGCTGTAGTAAGCGGTCTATCGTCAAGGTAAACCAGAGCGGAGACAGCGGGCACCCCTGACCCGTGCTCCTAGTCAATGGAAGTAGCCAGAGTTCAGAGCATTTGTTCGAATTACTGTATAGGGCCCCTAGCAGTAGGGGCCCTATACAGTAATCAAACCCAAGAGATAAGCTTGTATTTCAAACAGATATTCCCACTCCACTCTGTCAAATGTCTTTGGCATTTAAGGAAACAATCACCTCTGGCTCGGACACCGAGGAGGGGGAAAGGACAATGTTCAGCAGGTAACGCATATAGGCCGACCATTGTTGCTCTTTAACGAAGTCTATCTGATTCTCCGAGATCACCTCTGGGAGGCAGGGCTCCAGCCACTAGCTCTTTGGCAAGTAACTTAACATCCGCATTTAAGAGTGAAATAGATTGGTGCAACCCACACTCTGGGGTCTTTGTCTTTCTTGAGAATCCAGGAGATTGAGGCCTGTGCAAGGGTAGAGGGAAATGAACCCCGAGATAAGGAATCATGAAACAAATCCATAATTAGGGGTACCAACTGCTCCACAAACCTTTTATGCAATTTAATGGGAAAGCCATCGGGCCTGGGCCTTTACAAACCTCCATCATCCCAATGCATTTCACAATTTCCACTGGGCCCAATGGGGAATCCTCATGGGCAGCACGGCAGCATTGTGGATAGCACAATTGCTTCACAGCTCCAGGGTCCCAGGTTCGATTCCGGCTTGGGTCACTGTCTGTGCGGAGACCGCACATCCTCCCCGTGTGTGCGTGGGATTCCTCCGGGTGCTCCGGTTTCCTCCCACAGTCCAAAGATGTGCAGGTTAGGTGGATTGGCTATGCTAAATTGCCCTTAGTGTCCAAAATTGCCCATAGTGTTGGGTGGGGTTGCTGGGTTATGGGTATAGGGCGGAGGTGTTGACCTTGGGTAGGGTGCTCTTTCCAAGAGCCGGTGCAGACTCGATGGGCCGAATGGCCTCCTTCTGCACTGTAAATTCTATGATCTATGATCTATTATCTGTGAACTCTTCGCTCCTCTCCCCCTCCATTGCTGGGATGGATAAGCTATCCAAAAAGTCAGTCATGACCGTTCTCTCAGCCAGAGGCTTCAATCTATAGAGACTCGGTAAAATGATTCAAAAGCCCCATTAACCTGAGAAGGGGCTGAAACTGTTGCTGACTTTTGGTTGACTCTTAAATCGTAATTTGCTCTGTTTGTTTAACCTTCGCTCTAGAGTTGCCAGGTATCTTTATGATACCACCATGAGGTTCAAGTTCAAGTAATGATCAATAACTCAACACACCAATTAGTAAGATTCAAATCAAAACACATTTATTATACACAGTAAATCACTACTCATGCATAAACTCTACTTTCTAGGCTATTCCTATCACTACTTAGCTTCGGACTGGTCCACCAGGTCAGGGGAACAAATGGCCTATCGTTCAGGTCCTGAGTCTGCAGGATTCAAAAGCTAGTATGGACTGGCAGCTAGGAGCACCTATCTCGTAGCGAGCGTTGACTTGAGACTTACTTGGTTGGAGGCAGCGAGGCAGGTCACTGTCAAAGGTTGGTTCAAGTTGCTGAGTGACCCTGCCAAAGAAGGACGATTTGAACTTGGGGGGCTTTATTTTATAGTCCCCAGAGGCTTCCCGCCCTTCGGGGCAGACCCCGTACCTGGTTCCAAGTGATTGGACTATTTTCCGATCACTTGGATCAATTTCTCCAATGCTGGAGCGGCTCCCTGATCGCTGGCGGTCCCTAGGTGTCCGTTGGCCTTCCTTTGTCTTGGCTCCTGCTGGCGCCGAGGGGTCTGGCTTGGCTTTGTTTACCTTAACTGTTGCCATTGTGCCTGGGAATCGCACATTACTATGTAGATGGCTGCTATATTACTATGCAGGTGGCTGCTGGTATTAGTGCTGTCTGGTTTCTTACAGGTTCCAATACACATGATTTCTGTATTTGCTAGTCTTTGCCTGTGTTGGCTGAATTTCCCTTCAGCCTTTGCAGTTCTCCATTTCAAGTCGGGAAGTGGCCAACCCAGGTGGCTACACCTCCTCCTTGTGATCCTAACGCGAAGCGTGAAGGATCACATAACTGCGTTGTCTTCATTCCCTGACCCAGCGAGCACTCTTCTATAGCCTCTACACTGACCATAACTATGCAAGAAAATGTTTAACTAACAATTTTTAAGTGGCGCTATGTCAAAACAGGGACATGCATTACAAAATAAGAAAACGGTACCTCTAACTGTCCTCAATAAACTGCACTCACTAAACATTCAATCATACTAACTTCTTAAACAATACAAAATGAAAACAGCATTTACATTTTTCCTGGCTTGGCAGTCAAGCACAGGGGTGTACAATATTTCCATTTCTTTATTTACAGAAGGACGTAAACGAATGTCCTTTATTATAGATCAAGGGGTTCGGGGTCCTGGGGATAACTGAACATAGGGGATCTTATTCTGTATACCGGGGTGCGAGCGCGGTAGGCTCGCCTTCTCCATTTCCTCATGCGGATAGTCTGCACGATGCTGCAGAGTATCGCCAACACTAATAGGGATTCGACTACGTAGGAAAGGGAGTACCACGTTATGAGCTTATCACACCATGATGGTGTATCGGAGACTATCTCGGGGTTCTGTGTGCTGTGGGGAAGTGAATCATTAGTGGCTGGGGGGGGGTTGGGGTCAGAGGGTTCGCGTTCACGCGCAACCGGGTACAAATTGCAATAACGAAAAACACGTATGCCGTCTTCATTGTTGTCTTCTTCTTTCTCTTTTCTCTTCCTTTCCATTTCGTCTCTTCTCCTGGAGCTTCTGGGGTTCTGTGGGATCAAGCCTAGAGTCTGTTACTATCTTGGTTTAATATCTCGTCTGTTAGTATGTCTGTCCTCTTGTGCCAATTCTCTCTTTATAATTTGTCATCATGTGTGACTCACTCATTTTTTTTTTAACCGAATATTCAGGACAAGACACACTTAAAATACTGAACCAGTGCGAACCGTCTCGCAGGCTGTGCGATTTACCATCCAAATGTTTGAGGATGTAAATAGCATAGGGATAGCAACCTAAGGGTCGCTTGAAAACAAAACAAAACCTTTTGAACCAAAAGTGCCGAAATGAGGTGCGTATGGGCCGCGGCGGGTAAGAATTGGATGGAACCCCGGGTAGGACGGCGACCAATGCCGTGTGTTCTCTACCCGAGCGTAGCTGACCAGAGGGGGGGTCCTCAGGCAGGGCGGAGACCAATGCTGTTTCTCCGCTGCCTGAACAAATGTAGCCATGTAAAATGGCTAACTCCCGATTAGAATGGCCAAGCCCCGATTTAAAATGGCGAACGGAAGAGGCTGATGGTAAAATCAGCCAACAGGACTCAAACAGCCAGCTGCAGGTAAAACGGTGTATTCGCCTCTGGGGAAGCCAGACAGAATCGATACCTGCAGCCATCAACGCAGCAACACACCAGCCATCTGCATAGTAATCCTTTAAAGTTGGCCACCAACACAACCGGCAAGAACAGGCAAGAAATGTAGTCATCATGGGGGTTGTCGTATTGGTTCTACCTTCGAACCAGAAGAGCAGTTATGAATGGGGGTCTGGCAAGCTCTCAGCGGTTTCGGCCGATGAGCGTGCTGGCAAGTTCTCAAAGGTTTCTGCAGACAAATAAGGCGTGGGGCCGTGGAAAAAATTTCCGATCTTACAAACAACATTTAACACTCACAGTAACAAACAACATGCTGCAGGTTCCATCAGAAAGGACACCGTTTTCTCCCAAGCGGTTCCTTTTTAAAACATCATCTTGACACCTCAGTTATCGGTTGCAAACAGGGTCGCAAAGGGGTTCTCGCTTTGGGAGTCAGACTCAAAGTCGTCATCTTCTCTCGGATGCCGTACTCTCGAATGTATAAGGGCTGATAGGGCTGCATGGTGCGATTTGGGGTCCATCTCGTCGTTCCGGACGAGCCTGTATGAGTTGTCGCGGTACCAAAAGGTGGTGTATAGTTCTGTGGGGACGGAATCGTCATCGTAGGGCGGTGGTGTTTGGTGGGGTTTGTTGAGGAAAGTGATGAGGAAGGGATCACTCGAATCGTGGTCAGATTCGCTGGGTGTGGGTCCTGTTGCATGGGGATAGTAGGGAGGCGTGCTGTGGCTATTGTCCGTGTCACAGTCGCTGTCGCTGCTGCTGCTGCCTGTGGGCGTTCCGGGGCGGAGTCTAGAGGTCGGGGGTGGAGTCGAGGGCGAGTCCGTGGATGTGGTGGGTGTGTTGGGGGATGGGAGGGATACATTGGGTGTGGGCGGGGTGTGGTCTGCTGCGTCGAGCATGACGTGGTGTGCGTGGTTGGACTGTGGGCCATATGCCTTAAGCTGGTTAATATGGAACCACGCAGTCTTTCCATTGGGGTTCTTAATTTTATACACTGAGGGGCTTACTTTGTCCGCAATGGAGTACGGACTCGAATATTTAGGTGACAACAACCTGCTGGGGTTATAAATTGAGAGCATGACCTGCTGTCCTACCTCAAACTCAGTCGCATGCACTGTCTTGTCGAAACAGGCCTTGCTCTGTTTCTTCCTTGTGCCTAATCTTACTGCGGCTGCTAACTGAGCCGTTTTTACATTTTCCACTAATTGCTTGACTGCGTTCTCGTGCGTGAGGGCCGTCACTTCGGGGCTAGTCAAGTCCAATCCTAATAAAAATTCTGTGCCTTTCATGGAGTGTCCGGTCATGAGAGTGTGTGGGGTGTAACCTGTGGAAGTTGAGACAGTATTTCTCAAGAACATCAACGCAAAAGGGAGGACTGAATCCCAAGTGGTGTTGTTTTGTTGGACCATTTTTCTGAGGGTTGCTTTTAGGGTCCGATTCATGCGCTCCACGATACCACTTGACTGGGGGTGGTATGCGATGTGGAATTTTTGGGTAATGCCAAATATCGTGAGGACGTTCTTCATGACACGTCCCTTAAAATGGGAACCTTGGTCGGATTCAATGCTGCGGGGGAGTCCCCATCTCGTAAAGATGTGGTGGGTTAAGATCTTTGCGGTGGTCTTTGCCATGTTCATTCTGGATGGGAATGCCCCTACCCATTTCGTAAAAGTGTCTATGACGACTAATACGTATTTGTAACCATTCCTGCAAGGGGGCAATGGTCCTATAAAATCGATCTGGAGGTTAGTCCAGGGGCCGTTACCGGGGCAGGTGTGACTAAGTTGAGCTTTCTTTGCGTATCTGTCCGGATTGTTCTGGGCACAGATAAGGCAATTCTCAACGTAGTGCGTTACATAAAGTATTGTGAGTTGAGTCCCTGTTTGAGCATGGTCTCGGGACTTGTGGCTACCGTGGGGGCTGCTGCGAGGGTGACTTTGTTGAGTTCCCGGCAATCGATGGTCAGTCGCCATGATCCATCGGGCTTTCTCACTGGCCAAATCGGGGCATTATTAGTGGAGGCTACTGATCTGAGTACGCCCTGCTCTAATAAGCTGTCTATCACTTTTGCTATTTCTCCCTCTGCCTCTTGGGGAAATCTGTATTGCTTTTGGGGTCTAGGGTCAGGTCCTGTGGTTTGAACGGAACCAGTCATCCGGCCACAGTCGTGTTTGTGGGTCGCGAATGCTGTCCTGTGCTTCTGCAGAACTGCCCTAACCTGCTTGTCTGTGCTAATTGTGGTCGGGTCAAACCAAAATTCGCCGACTGCACTAATCTTGTTGGCGTATTCGCCTATTGTAAGCGTTGCGGGGGCTCTTGCGGATTTTGCCATTTTCCAGACACATTGGTTGACTGGATCAAAGGATAGGTTGTGGGAATTCATAAAATCGATGCCCAAAATGTGTTCTGCTGTGTGGGGCAGGTCGACTAAGACTATGGGGTGTTTGGTGGTGATGTGGCCGATATGAATGTGTACAGGGGCGGTGATGTGTCCCTGTTGTGAGTGGCCTGCGAAACCGCTGAGGGTGATTGTGGCTGTAGTGGGCCACGTGTCTTTCTGGAATATGGTGGAGGAATTTATTGTGGTGCGGGACCCTCCAGTGTCCCAGAGAAATTTGATGGGCTGCCCCCTTCTCTTTGCTGCAACTACTGGTCGGCCGGACCAGTTTGCTTCCGTTTGTATTTCCGATCAAACTCCTGACCATACTGTTGTCACATAATCTTGATAAAGTTAATGTATAAATATTGATCTAATTCTCCGCGAAAGTGCGGAACTTGTGACAGACTGAGCAGTTTTGTTGACTGCCCTCTGACTTCATATAAGACGGCCAATGTCCCATCAACAGTTCTCAATGAAAAGATCGATGGCAGGTAATTATCCCGGCGGGGGTGTCCACTTGGAGGCAGAATGTTAAAGGTACATAAAAGGATCAGTGGAACGGGGGGAGGATTCTTGCCTAAAGAAGTGGGCACGGAGATGAAGGCAACGAAAGAAGAGTTCAATATCATGTCGAGCCCGGAATTCATTGAGGTGGGAACATAAGGGTAGAAAGCTGAGAACAGCACGCTCATCCTCAGAGAGGGAAAGGTCAGAGGGTATGGTGAACACGTGACAAGGGCTGGGGCTGGGAGAAATGGGGTACGAGGAATTGGGACTGGTGGAGGGCCTAGGATGAGCAGTGGCATTGATAAGTTGTTGAAGCTTGCGTTCCTTAACATCTGCAAGAAACAGGAAAAGATTCTTGTTAAGGTGTCAAATGATGCGAAGGATGAAATGAAACTGGGGACAGGAACAGCTTTGAGAGAGAGTCAGACAGTGCTGCTGGAGAGAGACATCGAGTGTCTTCATGTGGCGGCGCATGGCACTGAGTGTGGATTTCAGGATGTGGTGGAGGCAGCAGTTGGAAGAATGTTGTATATCCTGGAGGTACCTGTAATCCTGGAGGTTATATGCAGTGTGGAATTTAAGTTGAAATCCCCGTGGGATAAGTCAGAGACAAAGACAGTCACTGAGGAAGGAAATATGGCTGTGGAAGCGAGTCTTGGTAAATACCTTGTCCAACACTAAGGGAGAAATGGAATGCAGTGAAGGTGGATAGTGGGGGAGGGACATATGGAAATCCTGTCAGAGAGAAGAGCAGTACTTCATCAGGGTAGGCATTTCTGGAATACTCTCAATCTTTTCATTGGACGATCCAACCCCCGGACATTCCAGATGACCAGACGAATTGGGGGCCTCCCACCACCCCCAAAACCGGAGTCAGCCATTTTCACCGAGATGCAAGAGGAATTACCAACAGATACACAAAAGGTACAGCAGCCAGGCCCACCCAAGATGGCCACCAAATCAATTCTCAAGACCAAACAAAAGAATATCTGCAGTCACCTTGCAAAGTACCCCTACCCACCCCCATCTTCATCCTCCAATATTGCCACACCCAAATACACAGCCAAATAAACGCAGAGCAAATGTAAACAGCTAAAATCTACTACACCTAAACTTAAACAAAACAAGAACTCTAAACTCATTATTTCATGACAAAAACTACTATAATGAGCTGCAGTCAACCCTTCAACACCGCTCCCTTTAGCTAAATCTTAAGTTAGCAGAGCAGCCCCCCCCTCCCCCCCCCCCCCCAAGTACAGTGGAGAAAAACGTTTATAAACAACTGAATATACATTCCCCCAAACCCTTGTGCTCCAACAGGGAGCTATATATTACCCTAACAATCGAAACGGAACCCCACATAAAACTAAACCCCAAATCTAAGCCCAAGCTGAAAACATTCAACCCCAACAAGAACAGGAAGAAGCAAACATAAACGTGAAACCCCAACAATTCAACAATTTAACAAGCCCATCTCCAACACTTCAAAAAGCTTCATCACAACCCATGTTTCTTTACAAAAGAGTCCGCTTCTCCCGGCGCATCAAATAAATAGTACTTTCCCATGAAAGTCACTCTTAGCCACGCTGGGTACACCACACCAAACTGGACTCCAATTCTGCACAGGGCAGCCTTAGCTTTGCTGAAGCAGCCCCCTTCTTTGCCAGCTCTGTACCCATGTCTTGGTAAAACCTGATGGCGTGGCCTTCCCATTTGATGTCTCGATGCTCCACAGCCCATCTGGGCACCCGGTCTTTTTCTTTGAAGCTATGAAACGCAACTATTACCACACGCATTGGCTCTCCGTGATGAGTGGATGGTGGGCTCGGTCCAACTCTGGAGGTGACATCAATCCACCCTCCCCCACCATCTTCTCAAATACCTCCTCAAAATATTCTGTGGGCGTTGGGTCTTCCATTCCCTCTGGCAGCCTCACAATTCGAGCGTTGTGCCTCCTGGACCAATTTTCTGAATCATTCACTTTGGCTTTCTGCGATTTATTCCATCGGCCACCAGAGACACCTCTGCTTCCAGTGAGGCAATCTGATCACTGTGGCTCGAAAGGGCCATTTCCACATCCTTTATCGTGACTGCATGGACCTTCATAGTTTTGTTGGTCTTCTCAGAGCCACTCGGATGGGGACCAAGGCCTCCTCCATCGATTTTCAGAGGTCGTCCGATACAGTCCGCCAGCGCTTAGCGAATTCTTTCGTCTGGTGCTCAAAAGCATCTTGGTAGGTGGTGGAGTGACCAGAGTCCCAGGGGCTGCCTCCACCATTTTTTCGGGGGGGGGGGGGGGGGTGGGGGGGGGACTGCTGGGTGGCTTCCCACATGACCAGAAACCCTCAGAGCATGTACAGGATACTTTGAGCAGTCAGCAGTCTCAACCGTCATAAGCCTCTAAGTTACACCGAAGGGGTGGGCTGCAATGCTTTTCGAGCAACTATGGAAGATTCTGCCAGGGCACCATGATCCTGAGGGCACCATGATCCTGAGGGCACCCCCCCCCCCCCCCCCGAATCCACGCATTTGCCACCAAGCCACTCTCCACTACTCCCTAAGGTCTGGGCATACACCCACAGCAAGCCTGAAAGTTTGGAGTTTTCGTATCTTCTTGCACCCCCTCAATGGCCATACTTGCACTAATTTATGCCTGTGTGACTCCCGCCTGAGGGGGGGTGCAACGCGGCGGAGGGGTGGCGCATCGGGCAAAGTTTAGCATGGGGCTCCTGCCGCTGCCAGCAGGGGACTGGAGCATCGAACAATCCCATTTTTGGCCCGGTGCGCAATTCTCTGCCTGATCGCGAATCTTTCTGCCAGCGTCTGGCAGCGGAGAATCCGGGCCGAAGGAAATAGAAGCAGGAGTAGACCATTCTGTACTTTGAGCCTGCTTCACCATTCATTATAATCATGGCGGATAATCCAACTCATTAACCTGTTCCCGCTGTCCCCCCTAACCATACCCTTTAACCCCACCACGTGTTTTTCAGCAGTGGAGGTGGCACGCCAGCAGGATCTTCTGGTTCCCCCATTATCAACAGGATTTCCCGTTGTATGCGTTCCTCGTCACCGGGACACCTGAGGCGGGGGAGGGGGAGGTGCGCTGCCGTGGGACCGGAATATCGGGCTGGCGTGAACAGCCGGTAAATTCTGCCCTATATTTAACTCCTTCATGTAGGGCGAGCTTCACCTGGCCATCAACTTTACTTGCTGACGGTTTTTGAGACACACTATGGTTTCAATGGGATTACTTTAGTCAATGCTGGATCTGCCGCTCTTTCAAAGCAGAGGATGTATTTGTAAACCTATTTAAAATTTTGCCTCACAAGAATTCTTTCACATTGCGATTTTCCTTGTGATTCACTAACCGCTCCCCAAACCATTCTTGTACTTATAAGTAATTGTAAATAAAACAATAAATTTATCTGAGGATAAATATGCTACAATATAAGCAACCCACGTTATTCCAAGACATGGTATAATAATATTAGTGTCACAAGTAGGCTTACATTAACACTGCAATGAAGTTACTGTAAAATTCCCCTAGTCGCCACATTCCGGCGCCTGTTCGGGTACACTGAGGGAGAATTCAGAATGTCCAATTCACCTAACAGCACGTCTTTCGGGACTTGTGAGACGAAACCGGAGCACCCGAAGGAAACCCACGCAGACACGGGGAGAATGTGCAGACTCCGCACAGGCAGTGACCCAAGCCGGGAATCGAACCTGGGACCATGGAGCTGTGAGGCAGCAGTGCTAACCACTGTGCTACCATGCCGATTGCACTGTACTAAATATTACAACTGAACACAAGCGATGTTGAATTCAAGGTGAGCAATGATGCTCTCAGGGGGTTTGGGCATGGTCAGGAGGCCGCAGCATTCCAGGCCGGTGGGGCGAGGGGGGTGGGATGATGGGTTTTGCGTCTGTGAGACCTTCAAGCCATATTTAAATATTGTGGAGATCCATATCAGGGGCAAGCTTCAACCTGTCTGTCCCACCAAAACCTTCCATGGCAGAGCCTTGCTGTGTCTTCAATGCTGAAAGTCAATTTCATGCCCTTTGACTGTGACCAGCCTCCAGCTGCACAGCAAATGATGAATTAGCCTTGTACGTTGTGATAGCAGTTCACACTCCTCAACTTTCAAGTGCCTACTCCAGGATCCACGTGCCATACTCAGAGGATGATTAATGCACTGCATGTCAAGCAATCTTTGATGCCTGAACACTGTGCCTGAACTCTAGGAGTGTCAGCATTATAGAGGCATCTGCCAAGAATCAAACACTAAAGAGCAGGGCTTCAGCAATGGGATCTTCTCATGGCCAAAGGGTAAGTGTGTGGGTCAGGGTACTGAGCACGGTCTCTCTAATGTTCCCGGCAGAGATCTGGGGTCTAGAGGTTCCAGATGTGGTCCGGAGTGACTGTGCACAGCAATGTTTGCCAGCACAATTGGTTTCCTGGATGACACTCTGAGAGAAGGCAGGACAGTCATGGCAAGGCAGGGAGGGTTTGTGGCACTTGGTAGTCCCGGCATGGAATCCCTTATGGATTGTTGGTCTCTCTCCTTCTCCAATTCATTCCAGATTTAAAAACAGTGAACAATCGATATTTCCATTCCCCCTAGCTACAGATAGTGTCATCTGAGAGTACCTTTAAGAAGTGGGTGTTTATAAATGGGTGTGTATACAAATATCTGTAGTGAGAGTACCTTTAAGAAATGGGTGCTTACTACTGCAGTGATGTCAGAGAATGGGTGGAGCTTGGCTGTCTTTAATTTTGTTTTTGAGCAGGCTGCAGGGTGTGTTTTAGTTTCGTTTTCAGTGTTGGAGCTGAAGCCAGACCAAGCAGGTGTACCTCTGTTCTCTCTGCCATTAAAATAATTTCTCTTGATCATTTGGTAAATTTAGAATTATAAATGTTCTCAGTAGTGAATGTAAACCGAATGTGCTTCTATTAAAAGGTGTTTCTTTTGTCTGGGTGTTGTTTGGGAAGTTATGAAGCATTACTTAGCGTTGTATTCTTTGGGGGGTTGTACTTGAATTAAGGGTTGCTAAGATGTTCACTGCATGTTTTAAAAAGGTTAACATGAGTTCATAGAATAAACATTGTTATGCTTTAAAAAATACTTTTCCGTTTCTGCTGTACCACACCTGTAGAGTGGGCCGTGTGCTCCCCATACCACAATCTATTAAAAGTTGTGGGTCAGGTGAACTCCATGCTACACTTTGGGATTCTCTAAACCCTGACCCATAACAATTGGGGCTCGAGGGGGATAAAAGTTTATCTATTGGATTTGCTTAGTGAACTTAAAGACAGTGAGGGGTGAGCATATTGTGGTTGCTTTTCAGGTGTGGTATTTTAGTTTAAGTGGGGAGTGTGTTGTGGACAATGGCTCTTTCAGAGGCTCAGAAGTTTTTGGGGGTGGAGGCGGTCACACGCAGTACCTTACGGACAGAGACTAAAAGCAGACTGTTAGATTTGGCAAACACATTGTAGTTAACATTACCTGACAAAATGCGAAAAGGTGAGGTAATTATGGCGGTGGCTGAGCATTTAAAGTTGCCTGAGATACAGTTTGACTCATTAGAAATGGCAAAAATTCAGTTGCAAATTAAACAAATGGAACATGAGAAAGAATTAAAGCAGCTTGAGTACAAAAAAGATAGAGAGGAAAAAGAAAGAGAGCGAGAAAGAGCAAGAGGAAAAAGAAAAGGAGAGAGAAGAAAGGAGAAAAGAAAGAATAGCCCTAACAGAACAAAAAGAAAGAGAAAGGGAGATACAGATCAGGGAAAAAGATAATGAGAGAGAGTTTGAACTTCAGAAATGGCAGAAGTCTTCAGAAACATGATAATCAGTTAAAATTGGCAGACGTAAAGGGAAACTACAGTTGGATGATAGTGATGAGGATAGTGAGAAAGAGCGTCATAGTCGAAGGCTTGGTGGGAATCTATTTAAATATGTCCAAGCATTGCCTAGGTTTGACAAGAAGGAGGTAGAAGCCCTTTTCATTTCATTTGAGAAGGTGGCTAAACAAATGAAATGGCCACAGGATATGTGGGTATTACTGATTCAAACAAAGCTGAAAGGTAGGGCGAGTGAAGTGTTTGCATTACTACCGGAGGAGGTATCTGAGACGTATGAGGAGGTCAAAGAAACCATCTTAGGTGCATATGAACTAGTGCCTAAAGCCTACAGACACAGGTTTAGAAATTTAAGGAAAGAATTTGGTTAAACATACATGGAGTTTGAAAGGCTAAAACAGAGTAATTTTGATAGGTGGATAAGGGCTTTGAAAATAGACCAAACCTATGAAGCTCTCAGAGAAATTATACTTTTGGAGGAGTTTAAAAATTCAATTCCTGATGTAGTGAGAACTCATGTGGAAGAACAGAGGTTTAAAACTGCGAGGTTAGCTGCAGAAATGGCAGATGATTATGAATTAGTTCATAAATCAAAGTTTGGTTTCCAACATCAGTTTCAGCCTGTGAGGGATAGAAGCTGGGGACATGAGAAATACTCAAGTGGTAGAGGCAAAGGTGATCTGATGGGAGATAATAAGGAGAGTGTACCTCAGATTAAAAAAGAAATCCAGGGGGTGGAAAAGAAATGAAAAGTTTCAAATGTTTTTATTGTAATAAACTAAGCCCTGTAAAATCACAGTGTTGGTGGTTGAAGAAAAGCACTGAGAAGGCTGATGTCGTAAAACAGGATAAGACAGTGGGGGTTTGTTAAAGTGGTAAAGGAAAGACCAAGTGAAGCGAAGGAGGTGCAAATGATTGTACAGCCAGATCAAGAGGTGATTGATAAGAAGGTGCCAGATCTCTTTAAAGAATTTACTTGTATGGGTAAAGTTTACTCATGTGCATCAGGAGGAGCAGGTAAAAAAGTCACAATTTTAAGAGATACGGGAGCTAGTCAATCTTTAATGGTAAGAGATGAGGAGTTATGTAGTTTAGGAAGAATGTTGCCAGAAAAGGTGGCAATATGTGGAATTCAGGGTGAGAGTGGTGAAGTGGTAGTAGGAGTAATAGAGAAACTATCTTGTCCAGGATTAAGTTTATCTTGGGTAATGATATAGCTGGATCGCAGGTGGGTGTGATGCCTACTGTGGTGGATAAACCAATGGAAAATCAGACAATTGAAGTGTTGAAGGATGAATATCCTGGGATTTTGCTGGATTGTGTAGTAACAAAGTCGCAAAGTCACAGGTTAAGACAAGAGGAGAAATCAATGAGTGAAGATGAATTTGAAGTACAATTATCAGAAACGATTTTTGATCAGATGGTTGAAAAAGAACAGGTGGAGGATGAGGCGGATATTTTTAGTTCAGGAAAATTGGCGGATTTACAACAAAAAGATATAGAAAAAAACGGATGTATCAGAAAGCATACACAGAAGATGAATCTGATTGTATACCGGTGTTATTACCGTAAAAGTGATGTCTTGGTGATAAAATGGAGACCTTTACATGTGCAGGCGGATGAAAAGTGGGCAGAAGTTCATCAAGTAGTATTGCCGGTAGGGTATAGGAAGGAGGTGTTGCAAGTTGCACATGAGGTACCAGTGGGAGGTCATTTGGGAATAAGGAAAACTCAAGCTAAAATCCAGAAACATTTTTATTGGCCTGGACGACATAAAGATGTAGTTAAATTTTGTCAATCACGTCACACATGTCAAGTGATAGGGAAACCTCAAGCAGTGATAAAACCAGTGTCCTTAATACCCATTCCAGTATTTGAGGAACATTTTACAAGGGTTCTAATTGATTGCATAGGACCGTTTCCGAAAACGAAAAGTGGAAATCAATATCTTTTGATGATAATGGATGTGTCTACTAGGTTTCCAGAGGCCATTCCAGTACGTAATATTACAGATAAAAAGATTGTGGGGGAGTTACTTAAATTCTTTACTAGATATGGACTATCCACAGATATGCAATCAGATCTAGGATGAAATTTTACCTCAAGGTAATTCAAAAAAGTTATGGATAGCTTAGGAATAAAACAATTTAAATCAACTGCGTACCATCCAGAATCGCAGGGAGCATTAGAAAGGTGGCATCAGACATTAAAGACAATGTTGAGATCTTAATGTCAAGATTACCCAGAGGATTGTGATAAAGGAATTCCATTTGTACTGTTTGCAATTAGGGATGTAATGAGTCAACCAAATTTAGTCCTTTTGAACTAATTTTTGGTCATGAGATAAGAGGAGCACTTAAATTGATTAAGGAAAAATTGGTGAGTGAGAATTCAGAAATTACATTATTGGATTACGTGTCAAATTTTGGGAACGATTAAATAGAGCAGGTGAATTGGCCAGACAACATTTAAAAGTTGCACAAAATGTGATGAAACGGGTAGCGGACAAGAAATTCAAAGTTCGTAGTTTTGCCAGTGGAGATAAAGTTTTCGTATTGTTACCAGTGGTAGGCGAACCTTTAAAAGCAAGGTTTTGTGGACTTTATCAGATTGAAAGGAAATTAAGTGAGGTGAATTATGTGGTAAAAACACCAGATAGAGGGAAGAATCACCAAGTGTGTCATGTGAATATGCTTAAAAGGTACTTTGAAAGGGAAGGAGAGAAAAAGCAGGAGGTTTTAATGATTCTAACTCAAAGTGACAAACCAAATCCAGATGACTGTGAATCTGACATACCTCAAATTAAATTGGAAAACGAGGATGTTCTTAAAAATTGGGATAAATTGTTGAGTTATCTTCCAGAGGAAAAACGGACAGACCTGAAAGAGTTATTGATATCACATGGGCAAGTTTGTAGAGATAAATTGGGAAGTACTAAAATGGCTGTACATGATGTAGATGTGGGAAAGGCTGTTCCAATCAAACAACATCCATATAGACTTAACCATTTAAAATTGGCACAGGTTAACAAAGAGATTGAGAGTATGCTTAAAAATGGCATAATTGAAGTGGGTTGCAGCCAATGGAGCTCACCCATAGGGATGGTACTAAAACCTGACGGTACCCAACGGTTGTGTGTGGACTATAGAAAGGTCAATGCAGTTACAAGAACGGAGTCTTATCCTATCCCACCTTTGGAGGATTGCATTGAGAAAGTGGGACAATCAGCTTTTATTTCCAAACTGGATTTGCTTAAAGGTTACTGGCAGGTACCTTTATCCGAAAGGGCGAAGAAGATTTCAGCTTTTGTGACTCCAGATGGTATATACCAATTCAAAGTTATGTCATTTGGCATGAAAAACACACCAGCAACATTTCAACGGTTAACTAACAAAGTCGTTTCAGGATTACCCAATTGTGCGGTATACATCGACGATCTGGTAATTTGCAGCCAGACATGTAAAGAACATTTAAAACAACTGATGGAGTTAATTGATCAACTTCGGGAGGTGGGTTTGGTGATAAACCTAGCCAAAAGTGAATTTGGAAAAGCCCAAGTCACTTTCCTTGAGGGGTTTCCGATACCCTCATGACAAAGGAAAATAATGCGATTTCTTGGCATGAGTGGATTTGATCGAACATTTGTGAAAAGGTGTTGTAGCATGATTGCTCCACTGATGGACTTGCTGAAGAAACGTCAATACTTTCAATGGACAGCAGACTTTCAACAGGCATTTGACTGCCTGAAAGCTGTGATAACCAATGTTCCTGTTTTGCTGAATTGCAAGGGACTCTGTGATTAGATTGAACTAAAGTATCTGACTTTAAAGAGAAATGCCGAGGCGTAGAGAAATAGACGGATTATGCCGAGATCTTCTTGTTCAAAGAGACTGTCAATCGAGAAGGAATCCCGTTGGAGGAAAAGCAAAAAATGGGCTATATTGTTGTACCTGTTTGCGTGTGTTGTTTTTTTTTAAACAAAAAAGTATATTTACTGTGTGCATTTCTTAAAGGATAGTGAAAAGGTGTAAAATGAAACCATCTTGAAGTTGATAGTTATTTTTTTTCCTTGGGGGGAGGTGTCATGTGAGAGTACCTTTAAGAAATGGGTGTTTATAAATGGGTGTGTATATAAATATCTGTAGTGAGAGTACCTTTAAGAAATGGGTGTTTAGTAGTGCAGTGATGTCAGAGAGTGGGTGGAGTTGGGCTGGCTGTCAGCTTTTTACTTTCGTTTTTGAGCAGGCTGCAGGGTGTGTTTTAGTTTCGTTTTCAGTGTTGGAGCTGAAGAGAGACCAAGCAGGTGTACTGCTGTTCTCTCTGCCATAAAAAGACTACATCTTGATCATTTGGTGAATTCAGAATTATAAATGTTCTCAGTCGTGAATATAAACCTAATGTGTTTCTGTTAAAAGGTGTTTCTTTTGTCTGGATGTTGTTTGGGAAGTTATTAAGCATTACTTGGTGCTAAATTCTTTGGGGGTTGTATTTGAATTAAGGGTTGCTAAGAGGTTCACTGTATGTTTTAAAAAGGTTAACTTGAGTTCCTAGAATAAACATTGTTTTGCTTTAACAAAATACTTTTCCATTTCTGCTGTACCACACCTGTACAGTGGGCCATGGGCTCCCCATACCACAATCTACTACTATTACATTTAGATGTGTCCCCAGGAGGGTCTTTAGAGGTGGAGGCAACCTGCTGCTTTCCACACCCTGAGCCTTTGATGCCCTTGTCGGACCTCCTCTGGTGTGCCTGGAACCGGAGGGCCCTGGCCAACTTATCAGTGTCAGAGGCATCACCGTGCCACCCTGTTATGCCCACTGCCCTTGAGATGCGCCAGTGTCCCAAGGGGGGAATTCAGAGGAACTGGAGACCACCTTCTCCTCCTCGGTGGAAGCCCCCGGGTTAGCCTCCAGCGCTTCCTCTGATGGTGCCCATTGCGACCTGGGGATCTCCATGGGATGGAGGGTCAGCTGGAGTGAGCTCCAGAGGCCTTTGAGTCATCTGGCTCTGCCAGTCCTGACGGCTCCCCATTGTCTGCACCATGGTGTCAATGCCTGCAGCACTGCTCCTCAGACTGGGTCACGCTCTGGAGTGCCTTGGCAATGTCCACCTGCGTATGGGACATGTTCCTCAGTGACTGGGACATGCTCCGGAGTGCCTCGGCAATATCCACCTGTGCCTGGGACATGTCCCTCAGCGACTGGGACATGACGTTGAGGTCCTTGGCCATGTTCGTTACAGACGTAGCCATGCCTTGGGCACCACCACTCAGACGCGGACTTCGTGCCCCAGGTTTTCGACTGCAGCCGCCATCCTAGCAGTTTTGGCCTCGGTGCCATGCATGGTCAGCAGCATCTCCTACGACTGAAGCCTTTGGAATTCCTCGAATAGGCTATGCAGTTACTGGAATGCACATGACTCCCCTCCTGAATGTCACGGCTGTCTCCTGTGTAGCCACCTAAAATGGCTGATTCCCGAGTAAAATGGTCAAACCCCAATCTAAAATGGCGAACGAAAGAGGCTGATGGGAAAATCAGCCAACAGGACTCAAACGGACAGCTGCAGGCAAAACAGTGTATTCGGCTCTGGGGAAGTCGGCCCAGACTGATACCTGCAACCATTAACAGCACAGCAACCCAGCCATCTGCATACGAAGCAGCCATCCCCGGGAACAATTGCTACACATTAGCAACATAAAGCCGATCCAGACTTTTCGGCGCCAGCAGTGGCTGAGACAAAGAAAGGTGGACGACCACCCCCGATCAAGAAATTGCCCCATTATTGGAGCATATCGAACCCAGTGATTGGGACCAAGTCCAATCACTTGGAACCAGGGTCAAGGTCCGCCCCGAGAGGCGGGAAGCCCCTGGGAACTATAAAAATAAGGGGCCAAGTTCAGATCGACCCTTCTCCTCCTACTCGCAACCTTCGAGACCCTTCGACGAAGAAAAGTAAGTGTTACTCCAGCAATCGCTTCCAGATAGGTGTTCCAGACTATCGACTCATACCAGCCTTTTTGAATCCCGCAGGCCAGACCCAATTCGATAGACCATTCATTTCCCTGACCTGGTGGGCCATCACCAAAGTTAAGTATTGGCCTTTAGTGGTAGGTAATAGTTTAGAAGTAGGATTATTGTATAAGTATTTATTGCTGTATATAATAAATGATTGTTGATTTAACTTTTACTAAGCGGTGTGCTGCATTATTAATCATTACTTGAGCTTGAACCACATGGCGGTATCAGAAAGATACCTGGCGACTCATGAGCAAAGGTGACAGAATTAGAGCTAATAAAACTAAGGCCAATAAGAGCAACACCTGTCACCTGCATTAGCTCTGGGAGAAACTTGTCCAGAGGCTTGGCATCTGACTGCAACCCAGCTGAGTCCTGTCTCCCATGGGTGTTCCTGCCTCCACCTGATGTGCATCAGCAACTGTGTGGTGCTCACAAGATTGTGCCCCACAATGTTCCCCACCGAGGTATGTGTCTGCGCTGGTGGAAGGCGGCGGTGATAGCTGTGATGCCTTGCCAGTGGTCAGAGCTCTCCTTCAAGGCCATCTCTTGGGTGGCGGGGGGGAGTAACGACTCCGGATGGCTGTGCCTTATCAGATGGAGGTCTTGCGCGACAATGGACATGTGATCAGAGAGAGTGAAGGATCATTTTGTCTGACATAAACTACTCATTGAGACAGGTCATCTGGGTGAAGGGGCAGTGGATCGTCATCCCTGTGATGTAGATCACCCTCGCTGTTGATGACTGCTTTCTCCTCGGTCAACGTCACGATCTTAAGGGCCCGTTTCTCATAGTGGGCGAGGACTCAGATCTCTGGGACTCCAGCCCCACCGTCTTTGCCATTTCCTGTTTATTATGGACTCCCTTCTCCTGCAGGGAGAAAGAGAGGGCATTGTGAACTGCACGCTTGATGGATCAGGAGGTCTATAGTAGGTGGCATGAGTGGGCAGTGCACCTGGACATGAAGGGGTTGTGCTGGTGGCTGCCAGTGGGTTCTGAGGATCAAGCAGGAAGATCGGTGTGAGGTGTCAGCCAGTGACCAGTGGGAGAGAGGGTTTGGGAATTTGAGGGGTGGAGGCGGAACTGATGTCAGGAGCGAGTTGGTAAAGTACCAATGCAGCTCGGTGGAGGTCATTGGCCTGCCACTGCCTCCCAGGCGGTATTGGTGATCCTGCTGCTGGGTCTCTGACCCCCTCGGACAAACAGGATGTCACATCTCGCATCCACGACGTTGAAAAACCTGGCCAGGTTGGCATCGCCAAAGCGAGGAGCAGGTCTGCGTGCTGCCATGCTTGTGTGTTGACTGGGAGTGAATGGTGAGGGAGCGTTAAAAGCAGCTTCCCCTTGTTAGCGGCGAGACGCTGAGGCACGAGTCGGGCGAATCATACGACAAGACAGCCAGTAATGGCGAGATTCACACGAGGGCTCATTTAAGGCACTAAGTGCCGTTGAATACAGGCCACGATCTCGCCAACGCAGCCGACGAAAAACACCCCACCAAACACGCCCAAAATAACACTTTGAATCTCACCCAATCTAACAGTTAAATCTCAGCTTTTCTCAACCTGCTATGGATGGAGGCTCTATTAATACACAAACATAGGCTCATAGCAAAAGAACAGCTTTCTCTTGTAACATTTACTTCAACTGTCACTGGGGAATTAAAACATTTACATAAACTTACAACATGGACTCTAAGAGGAGAATAAACAATCTTAGCACTGAGAAAGATGCTGGACTGCATGCAGCCCTTACCTCACCCCGGGATGTGTAGAATTACCTACAGTGCCGGAAGAGCAGCATCTTGTGCAGTGTAATGAGTGTAGGAAATTGTTAAACATTGTATTTTATATTTGTGGCAGTAAGTGTGTTAAAAACCCTGGTTTAAAATACGTATAGGCAGAGTATCTACTAACGCTGTTATTAAGGTGTCGTTAAAGTGAGGGAATTATTGATTATAACCATTTATTTGTTTGCATATAGATGGCTAATGGAATCGCAAACACAGAGAATAAGAACAATCTCAGCAGGTCTGACAGCACATGTGGAGAGAGACGGGAGCTAACGTTGTTAATATAAGGCGTGATTCAGTGAACAAAAGTTAAAGTCCGCTCTTAGGCACTTTTGGCAGGGTGTTTCATAGTGGCTGCAATGTCGGGATTCATCCCGCTATTCACCTGCACTTTGCAGATTTTTGGGCCTCAGGGAGTTTCTCCCCTCTGAGGCCACAGTTAGGCAGCCATCCTGCACAGACAAGCTGATCTCCTCGCAGATCGGAGCGCCATTTTGGAAGGATTCCCCGATTTCTAGACCCCCCTTTCAGCGCCCTCCATGCCCACTTTCAGGACACCCACCACACCTTTTCCTGCGGCCCTTGAACCCCCTCCTCACCTCCGCTCTTTTGGGCAAGGCGCCTCCCCAGGCCCAACCCTGGCACTGCCAACCTAGCAACCGGGCACCTTGACAGTGCCAGTCTGGCATCCTGGCAGTGCCCCTGGCAGTGCCATGGTTCCCGGGTGCTAGAGGAGTGCCAGGCTTCCACCCTGCTCTGTCCCAGACCCAGGGGTCTCTAACGGCCTGTGAGATCCCCCCCGCCCCTGAGGTGCCATCACGCCTGGTCCACATTTGTGGAATCCAGTGCTCAACGGTGCCCTGGTGAACTCTCGCACGTGTGGCCATTGACTCCGGGCGTCAGGTGCATATGGCATCCAGGTATTTAAATGAGATGAATTGCTCATTTGAATATGCAGATTTGGATCTCGCCCAGCGAAGCTGTGATCCAGGTCGTGCCTGGCAGAGCAAGTCGGGTGACTCGCAATCAGCCCGGCGCGAACAGCCACATTTGAGGCTCTCGCACGATTCACCTGTTGCGCCTTGATCCACGCCAGGCGCAAAGTGGTGCTGAATCGTGCCCATAATCATATAGTCGATCTGTTGAATTCTCCTTCGGCAGGATCCTCCGCTTTGCTGGCAATGCACCCATGCCCACAGGTTTCCCAACACCGTGGGATGGCCACAATGGGAAACCCCATTGGCAGGCTGCCAGAGCAGAGGATCCCGCCGGAAAACGGGGCTGACGGGATGGAGAATCCCGCCCAATATATTTTCTATAAACCAATTTTTCGAAATAGTTTCTGTACCTTTTTCAAAGAATCACGTAAGTCTTATTCAATATTAACCACTGTTGTAAAAAGGCACGTGCTGTATGACAAAGAGTCATCCAGACTCAAGACGTTAGCTCCCTTCTCTCTCCACAGATGCTGTCAGAAGCTGTGATTGTCCGGTACTTTCTGTTTTTGTTTCAGATTTCAGCAGCCACAGTAATTTGTTTATATTTTGGCCAATGGAATATTGTTTATAGAAAGGAGACTCCCTGGGATGTAGATAATTTATGAAGGAGTGGTGTTTAGTTCTGGCTAAACAGGTCATGGGACATCTTACTGGGATACAGATGATGTAATTAATGGGAGATGCCCATGTAATTAATGGGAGATACAGCTGACTGTGGTTTTGGCAGTTTTGCCGTAGGATATGAGTTTGACAAGGCTGAAGGAATTTCAGGTTGTTGCCTGAAAGGGTCTCTCTCCACAGGTCTGCACAGAGAACATCAAGTAACCCTGATTGCTAACTTTATTTATGAATGGATTTTGAACTGTATTGAGTTGTTTCGTTGGAATATGTATTGGCAGGTGTAGAGAAAGATTTTCCTTTTATTTAAGAATTGTTTAACTGTTAATTGTGAAGCTATTTTCTTTGATGTTAATATGGTTTAATCTGTGTTCAAATCAAAGTTTGTATTAACATAAAATATACCTATTTGTCAGAGTCTTCACTCTTGGGATTAAGAATCCTTTCCTCACAGTTTTACAAATTTCAAATTGTTTGGGGTTTTTTTGTCCGGTATCCTAACACAACTTGGGGCCTGGTCCAGTATCCTAACAGCAGTAAGCCTCAGATGTGTGCAACCTGATCAGAGTAGGACACTTGTTGGGTGTTTACACACTGCCGGTGTTTACTGCCAGTCCCACAGCATTCTCTCACCTCACCTATTTTAACACCTGAGTTTGTGAGTGTGTAGAAACTGGCCACCACAGGTAGGTGAGTGTTGTATAAAGGTTTGACACGAACAGGGTCAATGTGGTACTGAATACAAAGCTGTCCATGAAGAGATGTAAGCACGTGATCTGCACCCAGGGTCAGTCTATTGTTGGACGGGGCCAGTAAACATGTTTACAGTCCTAGCTTAGAACTAATTATGAATATACAGTAAAGGTTACAATAAAGACTTACAGTTAACTTACATATGACTAAGAAGACTTCTTCAGACATACTGAACTAAATCTAACATCCTACAACATGGTGGCAAGCCCCAAGCCCTTGCAGAAAATGCAGAGAAAAACTACAATGCTGGAAGACTGAGAAAAACTTCAGCAAAGCCAACTAAACTGAAAAGAGGCTCCAGAAGCAGAGGCACAGAGGAAAATCAGCAGGAAAATCAGCTCCAAAGGCTGGAAGCTGGAGGCAGAAATTTAAATTCAATACTGCAGTAGTAGACTCATAGAACATGGAACATGTAGAGCAGAAGGAGGCCATCCGGCCCATCGAGTCTGCACCGACCCACTTAAGCCCTCACTTCCACCCTGTCCCCGTAACCCAATAACCCCTCCTAACCTTTTGTTTTTGGACACTAAGGGCAATTTATCATGGCCAATCCACCTAACCTGCACATCTTTGGACTGTGGGAGGAAACCGGAGCACCCGGAGGAAACCCACGCACACACGGAGAGAACGTGTAGACTCCGCACAGACAGTGCCCCAGCGGTGAATCAAACCTGGTACCCTGGCGTTGTGAAGCCACGGTGCTAGCCACTGTGCTACCGTGCTGCCAGGTAGCACTCCCTTGAATCTCAATTGGAAGTCCAGCTTCAAATCCCAGAGTGCAGAGTCAGGAGTCCAATCAGGGGTGAGCCAAATCTTTTAAAACGTTTGGCTACAGAAAATCCTGAGAAATCTTTAACGACAGGTTTCTGTCATTAAAACCCAATTCCTGAGTTGACACCTGAATTCATGGCATCCAAACTGAAATGGAAAAAATAACCATGTAAACAATGCAGGAAAATCATTACTTCCAAACTCAGCTGTGAGAGAGAAAAAAAAACCATGATTTGACAAATTCACCACATGTCGCTGACCAAGAGAGTTCTGCAGGCAGTTGATCCAAGCAGCCACGATTGAAATGTTATTTTCAAGCTGTGCGCGATCGCCCATTGTAATAGAGCCTGCCAAACCTGACTAACACAGAAACTCCCTTTGTCTCCAAGTGAATGGTGATGCCAACTTGAAATTCAGGAAGCTCTTAAAGCAGAACCTACACTTTTAAGTATTTATCAATCAATTTCACTCATCCTGAACAATTTGTATGTATCCAAGGGCCAAACCTAATGGAAAATTGGATATCCTGGAAAAGAGAATTTCTAAACTACTGGAGTACATCAGATCTAAGCAGAAAGTCATAAAAATACAGATGTATTCCTTCTGAAACTGCTGCAGCAAACTTGCTGATGAAGTAACTCTGAAACAAAGACAACCCAACTTACCAGAATAGTTGCTGAGCTGAATGAAATAATGTAGTAACGGCAATGTAAATGTATAATAGTAATAACAATGTAACACAAAAGGTAAATTGTAATCACTTAAAATACATTTGCTGAAGACTTCTATTTTTTTTTATCGTGTGATTGGTTTTCTTTTTTTTTTCCTTTTTCATTTATCTATTATTTGATATTATAGTTGGACTAAGTTAAGCTTAAGATTAAAAATGGCAGGAGATCTCAGACCCATGTTATGCTCCTCTTGCTCAATGTGGGAGCTCAGGGACGTGGCTGATGTCCCTGGCTTCTTCACGTGCGGGAAGTGTGTCCAGCTGCAGCTCTTGTTAGACCGCATGAAGGCTCTGGAGCTGCGGATGGACTCATTTTGGAGAATCCGCGATGCTGAGGATGTCGTGGATAGCACATTTAGCAAATTGGTCACACCACAGATTAGGATTGCTGAGGGAGAAAGGGAATGGGTGACCAAAAGGCAGAGAAGAAGCAGGAAGGCAGTGAAGGTTTCCCCTGCGGTCATCTCCCTCCAAAACAGGTATACCGTTTTGGATACTGTTGGGGGAGATGGCTCACCAGGGGAAGGCAGCAGTAGCCAGGTTCATGGCGCCGTGGCTGGCTCTGCTGTACAGAAGGGTGGGAAAAAGAGTGGAAGGGCTATAGTCATAGGGGATTCAATTGTAATGGGAGTAGATAGGCAGTTCTGTGGTCGAAAACGAGACTCAGGAATGGTATGTTGCCTCCCAGGTGCACGGGTCAGGGATGTTTCAGATCGGATGCAGAACATTCTGAAGGTGGAGGGTGAACAGCCAGTTGTCGTGGTGCATATAGGCACATAGGCGTGGTGATATAGGTAGAAAACGGGATGAGGTCCTACTAGCAGAATTTAGGGAGTTAGGAGCCAAGTTAAAAAGTCGGACCTCAGAGGTAGTAATCTCAGGATTGCTACCAGTGCCACGTGGTAGTCAGAGTAGAAATGAAAGAATAGGCAGGATGAATGCGGGGCTTGAGAGATGGCGGCAGGAGGGAGGGGTTCAGATTTTTGGGACATTGGGACCGGTTCTGGGGGAGGTGGGACTACTACAAATTGGATGGTCTACACCTGGGCCGGACTGGAACCAATGTCCTTGGGGGTGCTTTTGCTAATGCTGTTGGGGAGGGTTTAAACTAATGTGGCAGGGGGATGGGAACCAAATGAGGAGGTTAGTGGACAGTAAGGAGGTAGTAACTAAAGCCTGTAAGGAACTAGATCATGAAGTCAGCTAAGGGGAAGAGTAGGCAGGGAGCAGATGATGAACGCAAAGGGACTGGTGGTCTGAGGTGCATTTGTTTTAATGCAAGAAGTGTAGTAGGTAAGGCAGATGAACTTAGGGCTTGGATTAGTACCTGGGAGTATGATGTTATTGATATTACTGAGACTTGGTTGAGGGAAGGGCATGATTGGCAACTAAATATCCCAGGATATCGATGCTTCAGGCGGGATAGAGAGGGAGGTAAAAGGGGTGGAGGAGTTGCATTACTGGTCAGAGAGGACATCACAGCTGTGCTGAAGGAGGGCACTATGGAGGACTCGAGCAGTGTGGCGATATGGGCAGAGCTCAGAAATAGGAAGGGTGCGGTAACAATGATGGGGCTGTACTACAGACCTCCCAACAGCGAGCGTGAGATAGAGGTACAAATATGTAAACAGATTACAGAAAGATATAGGAGCAACAGGGTGGTGGTGATAGGAGATTTTAATTTTCCCAACATTGACTGGGATACACTTAGTGTCAGAGGTCTAGATGGAGCAGAATTTGTAAGGAGCATCCAGGAGGGTTTTCTAGAGCAGTATGTAAATAGTCCAACTTGGGAAGGGGCCATACTGGACCTGGTGTTGGGAATGAGCACAGCCAGGTGGTTGAAGTTTCAGTCGGGGATTACTTTGGGAATACTGATCACAATTCCATAAATTTTAGAATACTCATGGACAAAGACGAGAGTGGTCCTAAATGAAGAGTGCTAAATTGGGGAAAGGCCAACTGTACCAAAATTCGGCAGGAGCTGGGGAATGTGGATTGGGAACAGCTGTTTGAAGGTAAATCCACATTTGATATGTGGGAGGCTTTTAAAGAGAGGTTGATTAGAGTGCAGGACAGACATGTCCCTGTGAAAATGAGGGATAGAAATGGCAAGATTAGGGAACCATGGATGACAGGTGAAATTGTGAGACTAGCTAAGAGGAAAAAGGAAGCATACATAAGGTCTAGGCAACTGAAGACAGACAAAGCTTTGAAAGAATATCGGGAATGTAGGACCAATCTGAAACGAGGGATCAAGAGGGCTAAAAGGGGTCATGAAATATCTTAAGCAAACAGAGTTAAGGAAAATCCCAAAGCCTTTTATTCGTATATAAGGAGCAAGAGAGTAACTAGAGAAAGGGTTGGCCCACTCAAGGACAAAGGAGGAAAGTTATGCGTGGAGTCAGAGAAAATGGGTGAGATTCTTAACGAGTACTTTGCATCGGGATTCACCGAGGAGAGGGACATGACGGATGTTGAGGTTAGGGATAGATGTTTGATTACTCTAGGTCAAGTCGGCATAAGGAGGGAGGTTGTGTTAGGTATTCTAAAAGGCATTAAGGTGGACAAGTCCCCAGGTCTAGATGGGGTCTATCCCAGGTTACTGAGGGAAGTGAGAGAGGAAATAGCTGGGGCCTTAACAGATATCTTTGCAGCATCCTTGAACATGGGTGAGGTACCGGAGGACGGGAGAATTGCTAATGTTGTCCCCTTGTTTAAGAAAGGTAGCAGGGATAATTCAGGTAATTATAGACTGGTGAGCCTGACGTCAGTAGTAGGGAAGCTGCTGGAGAAAATACTGAGGGATAGGATCTATTCCCATTTGGGAGAAAATGGGCTGATCAGTGATAGGCAACATGGTTTTGTGCAGGGAAGGTCATGTCTTACCAACTTAATAGAATTCTTTGAGGAAGTGACAAAGTTGATTGATGAGGGAAGGACTGTAGATGTCATATACATGGACTTCAGTAACGCATTTGATAATGTTCCCCATGGTAGACTGATGGAGAAAGTGAAGTCTCATGGGGTCCAGGGAGTACGAGCTAGATGGATAAAGAACTGGCTGGGCAACAGGAGACAGAGATTAGTAGTGGAAGGGAGTTTCTCAAAATGGAGAACTGTGACCAGTGGTGTTCCACAGAGATCCGTGCTGGGACCACTGTTGCTTGTGATATACATAAATGATCTGTGGAAGGTATAGGTGGTCTGATTAGCAAGTTTGCAGATAACACTAAGATTGGTGGAGTAACAGATAATGAAGGGGACTGTCAGAGAATACAGGTAGATTGGAGAGTTGGGCAGAGAAATGGCAGATGGAGTTCAATCCGGGCAAATGCGAGGTGATGCATTTTGGAAGATCCAATTCAAGAGCGAACTATATGGTAAATGAAAAAGCCCTGGGGAAAATTGATGTGCAGTGAGATCTGGGTGTTCAGGTCCATTGTACCCTGAAGGTGGCTGTGCAGGTCGATAGAATGGTCAAGAAGGCATACGGCGAGGACTTCCGGGTGCGGCGATGACCAGCTAAGTCGCACGTTTCGGCAGCTCCCGGTGGAACGGACTTTTGGGCTCTTAATAACGGCAATTTTAACGGCTAAAAGTACTGTGCGGTAAACCAGAAGGGAATCCCCCCTGGATACGGATGGAAAAAGGAGAGGAAAGTGGCCGGATTGCGGTGGATCCTCTAGAGCAGCGGCAAGGAAGGCAAGCAAAAACCAAGATGGCGTCGGAAGGTGGCAGTTTAATATGGGGCCCTCAACAACACGAGTTTTTGAAACGCTGCGTGGAAGAGCTTAAAAAGGAGATGAAGAAGGAGCTGTTGGCCCCGATATTACAGGCGATTGAAGGGCTAAAAGATGAGCAAAAGACCCAGGAGCGGGAGCTTCGGGTCGTGAAGGCAAAGGCTGCCGAGAACGAGGACGATATACAGGGCCTGGTGGTGAAGACGGAGATGCACGAGGCACACCATAAACGATGTGTGGAAAGGCTGGAGGTGCTGGAGAATAATGCGAGGAGGAAGAATTTAAGGATTCTTGGTCTTCCTGAAGGTGCAGGAGGGGCAGACGTCGGGGCATATGTGAGCACGATGCTGCACTCGTTAATGGGAGCGGAGGCCCCGACGGGTCCGTTGGAGGTGGAGGGAGCATACCGAGTGATGGTGCGAGGACCGAGAGCAGGAGAAATTCCCAGAGCCATAGTGGTGAGATTCCTCCGTTTTAAGGACAGAGAGATGGTCCTCAGATGGGCAAAGAAAACTCGGAGCAGTAGGTGGGAGAACGCGGTGATCCGCGTATATCAAGACTGGAGTGTTGAGGTGGCGAGAAGGAGGGCGAGCTTTAATCGGGCCAAGGCGGTGCTTCATAAAAAGAAGATAAAATTTGGAATGCTGCAGCCGGCAAGACTGTGGGTCACATATCAAGGGAAGCACCACTACTTTGAACCGGCGGATGAGGCGTGGACATTTATTGTTGAAGAGAAATTGGAATAAGCGGGTTATTAAAAAAGAACGTTTGAGACAAAGTGGTGGGGCGAATATGGGGGGGCGAAGAGGGGGGAAAAAGGGGGGAGAGATGATTTTTATGTTGTTAATCCTGCGACCCGGTAACTTTTCTCTCTTCCACAGGTTGTGGGGGAGGGAGGAAGGGAGGTGGAGGAGCTGGGAACGTAGGCCATTGGGGGCGGGGCCAAAAGGGAAGCGAGGGCTTTGTTCCCGCGCTATGATAATTATGGCGGGAATAGGGAAGCAGGAAGGAGGGGGCGTCGCACGGTGCGAGCCGAGGTCACGGGGGGAAGCCGAGGTCGGCCAGAGTTTGCTGACTTCTGGGAGCAACATGGGGGGTGTAACTACGCTAATGGGGGATCTAGCGGGGGGGGGTGGGAGGGGGGATTTACTGGGTTGCTGCTGCTGGGAGAAGGGGGAGCTGGTATGGGGTGGGGTGGGCGGGGCAGGAGGGCACCGCCTGGGGGGGACACAGCTGCGTGGGAACCGGGTGAGGAGCTGGATAAAAGGGATGGCTAATCGATAAGGGGGGGGGGGGGTAAAGAGCCCCCCAACCCGGCTGATCACGCGGAATGTGAGAGGGCTGAACGGGCCGATAAAGAGGGCACGGGTACTCGCACACCTTAAGAAACTTAAGGCAGATGTGGTTATGTTACAGGAGACGCATTTGAAACTGATAGACCAGGTTAGACTACGCAAAGGATGGGTGGGGCAGGTGTTTCATTCGGGGCTAGATGCGAAAAACAGGGGGGTGGCTATACTAGTGGGGAAGCGGGTAATGTTTGAGGCAAAGACCATAGTGGCGGATAGTGGGGGCAGATACGTGATGGTGAGTGGCAAATTACAGGGGGAGGCGGTGGTCTTGGTGAACGTATATGCCCCGAACTGGGATGATGCCAACTTTATGAGGCGCATGTTAGAGCGTATCCCGGACCTAGAGGTGGGGAAGTTGGTAATGGGTGGAGATTTTAACACGGTGCTGGAACCAGGGCTGGACAGGTCGAGGTCCAGGACTGGAAGGAGGCCGGCAGCAGCCAAGGTGCTTAAAGACTTTATGGAGCAGATGGAAGGAGTAGACCCATGGAGATTTAGCAGACCTAGGAGCAAGGAGTTTTCGTTTTTCTCCTATGTCCACAAAGTTTATTCGCGAATAGACTTTTTTGTTTTGGGAAGGGCGTTGATCCCGAAGGTGAGGGGGACGGAGTATACGGCGATAGCTATTTCGGATCACGCTCCACACTGGGTGGACTTGGAGATAGGGGAGGAAAAAGATCGGCGTCCACCCTGGAGAATGGACATGGGACTAATGGCGGATGAGGGGGTGTGTCTAAGGGTGAGGGGGTGTATTGAAAAGTACTTGGAACTCAATGATAATGGGGAGGTCCAGGTGGGAGTGGTCTGGGAGGCGCTGAAGGCAGTGGTTAGAGGGGAGCTGATATCAATCAGGGCACATAAAGGAAAGCAGGAGAGTAGGGAATGGGAGCGGTTGCTGCAAGAACTTCTGAGGGTGGACAGGCAATATGCGGAGGCACCGGAAGAGGGACTGTACAGGGAAAGGCAAAGGCTACACGTAGAATTTGATTTGCTGACAACGGGTACTGCAGAGGCACAGTGGAGGAAGGCACAGGGTGTACAGTACGAATATGGGGAGAAGGCGAGCAGGTTGCTGGCCCACCAATTGAGGAAAAGGGGAGCAGCGAGGGAAATAGGGGGAGTGAGGGATGAGGAGGGAGAGATGGAGCGGGGAGCGGAGAGAGTGAATGGAGTGTTCAAGGCATTCTATGAAAGATTATATGAAGCTCAGCCCCCGGATGGGAAGGAGAGACTGATGTGTTTTCTGGACCAGCTGGAATTTCCTAAGGTGGAGGAGCAGGAGAGGGTGGGACTGGGAGCACAGATCGAAATGGAGGAAGTAGTGAAAGGAATTAGGAGCATGCAGGCGGGGAAGGCCCCGGGACCAGATGGATTCCCAGTTGAATTTTACAGGAAATATGTGGACTTGCTCGCCCCGCTACTGATGAGAACTTTTAATGAGGTGAGAGAAAGGGGACAGCTGCCCCCGACTATGTCAGAGGCAACGATATCGCTTCTCCTAAAGAAGGAAAAAAACCCGCTGCAATGCGGGTCCTATAGACCTATTTCCCTCCTGAATGTGGACGCTAAGATTCTGGCCAAGGTAATGGCAACGAGGATAGAGGATTGTGTCCCGGGGGTGGTCCATGAGGACCAAACTGGGTTTGTGAAGGGGAGACAGCTGAATACGAATATACGGAGGCCGCTAGGGGTAATGATGATGCCCCCACCAGAGGGGGAAGCGGAGATAGTGGTGGCGATGGATGCCGAGAAAGCATTTGATAGAGTGGAGTGGGATTATTTGTGGGAGGTGTTGAGGAGATTTGGCTTTGGAGATGAGTATATTAGATGGATACAGCTGCTGTATAGGGCCCCGATGGCGAGCGTGGTCACGAATGGACGGGGGTCTGCGTATTTTCGGCCCCATAGAGGGACGAGGCAGGGATGTCCTCTGTCCCCATTATTGTTTGCTCTGGCGATAGAGCCCCTGGCAATAGCATTGAGGGGTTCCAGGAAGTGGAGGGGAGTACTCAGGGGAGGAGAAGAACACCGGGTATCTCTGTATGCGGACGATTTGTTGTTGTATGTGGCGGACCCGGCGGAGGGGATGCCAGAGATAATGCGGATACTTGGGGAGTTTGGAGAATTTTCAGGATATAAACTGAACATGGGGAAAAGTGAGTTGTTTGTGGTGCATCCAGGGGAGCAGAGCAGAGAAATAGAGGACTTACCGCTGAGGAAGGTAACAAGGGACTTTCGCTACTTGGGGATCCAGATAGCCAAGAATTGGGGTACATTGCATAGGTTAAATTTAACGCGGTTGGTGGAACAGATGGAGGAGGACTTCAAGAGATGGGACATGGTATCCCTGTCACTGGCAGGGAGGGTGCAGGCGGTTAAAATGGTGGTCCTCCCGAGATTCCTTTTCGTGTTTCAGTGCCTCCCGGTGGTGATCACGAAGGCTTTTTTCAAAAGGATTGAGAAGAGTATCATGAGTTTTGTGTGGGCTGGGAAGACCCCGAGAGTGAGGAAGGGATTTTTGCAGCGTAGTAGGGATAGGGGGGGGCTGGCACTACCGAGCCTAAGTGAGTACTACTGGGCCGCCAATATCTCAATGGTATGTAAGTGGATGGGAGAAGAGGAGGGAGCGGCGTGGAAGAGATTAGAGAGGGCGTCCTGCAGGGGGACTAGCCTACAAGCTATGGTGACGGTGCCGTTGCCGTTCTCACCGAAGAAATACACCACAAGCCCGGTGGTGGTGGCTACTCTGAAAATTTGGGGGCAGTGGAGACGGCATAGGGGTAAGACGGGAGCCTCGGTGTGGTCCCCGATAAGAAATAACCATAGGTTTGCTCCGGGGAGAATGGATGGGGGATTTGGAACATGGCAAAGAGCAGGAGTAACACAATTGAGAGATCTGTTTGTAGATGGGACGTTTGCAAGTCTGGGAGCGCTGACCGAAAAATATGGGTTGCCCCCGAGGAATGCATTCCGGTATATGCAACTGAGGGCTTTTGCGAGGCAACAGGTGAGGGAATTCCCGCAGCTCCCGACGCAGGAGGTGCAGGACAGAGTGATCTCAAAGACATGGGTGGGGGACGGTAAGGTATCAGACATATATAGGGAAATGAGGGACGAGGGGGAGATTATGGTGGATGAGCTGAAGGGGAAATGGGAAGAAGAGCTGGGGGAGGAGATTGAGGAGGGGCTGTGGGCTGATGCCCTAAGTAGGGTAAACTCATCATCCTCGTGTGCCAGGCTAAGCCTGATACAATTTAAGGTGTTACACAGGGCGCATATGACTGGAGCACGGCTCAGTAAATTTTTTGGAGTAGAGGATAGGTGTGCGAGATGCTCGAGAAGCCCAGCGAATCACACCCACATGTTCTGGTCATGTCCGGCACTACAGTGGTTTTGGGTGGGGGTGACAAAGGTGCTTTCGTAGGTGGTGGGGGTCCAGGTCGAACCAAGCTGGGGGTTGGCTATATTCGGGGTTGCAGAAGAGCCGGGAGTGCAGGAGGCGAAAGAGGCTGATGTTTGGCCTTTGCGTCCCTAGTAGCCCGGCGCAGGATACTGTTGATGTGGAAGAAAGCCAAGCCCCCAGGTGTGGAGACCTGGATAAATGACATGGCAGGGTTTATAAAGCTGGAACGGATTAAGTTCGTCCTAAGGGGATCGGCTCAAGGGTTCACCAGGCGGTGGCAACCGTTCGTCGAATACCTCACAGAAAGATAGAGGGAATGGAAAAGAAGAAGACAGCAGCAGCAACACGGGGGGTGGGGGGGCGGGAGAGGAACCAGAAGGACTCTCAGGGATGTTAGTGTATAAGTATAATATGTATAGGTTGTTGTTATAGGTAATTGTATACTGGACGGCTGAATTGTATTTTTTGGAGGGTATTTATTTGGGACAAGGCAGTTGCCATTTAGTTTTGGTTTTTTTAATTTTGATGTTGTTTATATATTATTTATTTCTTGTTTAAAAAACTGGCCATTGTTATTTATATTGTTATATTACTGTGTGAAAGATCACAATGTACTGTTATGGTTGGCCAAAAATTTTGAATAAAATATATTTTTTTAAAAAAAGAAGGCATACGGCATGCTTTCCTTCATCGGAAGGGATATTGAGTACAAGAGTTGGTAGGTCATGTTACAGTTGTATAAAACTTTGGTTCGGCCACATTTGGAATACTGTGTACAGTTCTGGTTGCGACATTACCAAAAGGATGTGGATGCTTTGGAGAAGGTGCAGAGGAGGTTCACCAGGATGTTGCCTGGTATGGAGGGCGCTAGCTATGAAGAGAGGTTGAGTAGACTAGGATTATTTTCATTAGAAAGACGGAGGTTGAGGGGGGACCTCATTGAGGTCTACAAAATCATGAGAGGTATGGACAGGGTGCATAGCAAGAAGCTTTTTCCCAGAGTGGGGGACTCAATTACTAGGGGTCACGAGTTCAAGGTGAGAGGGGAAAGGTTTAAGGGAGATATGCGTGGAAAGTTCTTTGCGCAGAGGGTGGTGGGTGCCTGGGACGCATTGCCGGGAGGTGGTAGAGGCGGGCACGATAGCGTCATTTAAGATATATGAATGGGCAGGGAGCAGAGGGATACAGATCCTTAGAAAATAGGCGACAGTTTTAGATAGAGGACCTGGATCTTTGACTTGGGGGAGGTGCCTGGCACATAAAGGGTTAATGTGGGGCTGAGTGCAGCACTGCTCACCCAATGGTGTAATGGAGCACATGATCTGCACCCAGAGTCAGCCTAATGTGGGACAGAGCCGTATATATTAGCAAGCATGGAGACAACTCTGAGCTTGAACCCTTTACAGTATATGTGTCAATAGTTCTGAGAATTAATAAAGCCTTACAGTTAACCGATGAATGACTACAAAGAATTCTTCAGACACACTGAACTTTATCCAACATCCTACAACAGTGAGGACTTTATAAATATTGAAATGGGCACAGTGGTTAGCACTGCTGCCTCACGGCGCAGAGGACCCGGGTTCGATCCCGGCCCCAGATCACTGTATGTTCTCCCCGTGTCTGCGTGGGTCTCACCCCCACAACCCAAAGATGTGCAAAGTAAATGGATTGGCCACGCTAAATTGCCCCTAAATTGGAATTTTTAAAAAATTTAAAAAAATATTGAAATGCAGCATCCAACAACATAATTCAGACCTCCCATAATTTGAAATCAGAAATTTACAGATCAAATACCGTCTTCAAGCCCCCAGAAAAGCAGTGTCAGGCCAGAAGATATTAAGTATTAGATTTTTGAAAGGTTCCTCGAGGACAAACCAGGAAACCTCTCATCTGGATTTCATCAACCCTTCACCAGCTGCGATCAGCCTGAATGATGACAGGTTATTCTGACCTTAGGGGATATAGAGGCTGAGCAAAAAACCCTCAGCTAACATGTAAAGACAAATACTCACCAGCAACAAGTGATCCAGTCTGAGCATATTGTCTGATTTTCTCTGTGCCAATAATGGTAAAGTCGCCACAGTACCAGATGACCATAGGCAGCTTTCCCCTTTCAGGGATTCACCCGTGACAATGTCATGTGTGCCCTATGCACCACCTTGAACTGGATGGGACTCAATCTCGTGCACAAGGAGGGCATGATTACCCTCCACAGGGTCTCACCCCATAGCCCGCCTTCTACAACCACCCCCACACCCCCGAGCTCCTCTTCCCATTTCCATTTTATTTTCTTCATCAAAGACCTCTCTCTCTCCATCATGTGTCCCAAGTCCTTCCCTCCCCATCTCATCCTTAGACAAAATCTTACCTTGCAGCGCTGGGTGTGCTAACTTCGGAAACATAGTCAACTCCTTCTTAACAAAGTGTCTAACTTGCTGACATTGAAACCCATTCCCCCTCGGTAGCTGAAACTCTGCTCTCCCAACTCTGAAAGCTCCCCCCCCCCCGCCCCCCCCCCCCCTGTCGCAAACAGGTCTCTAAAACACTGTATCCCTGACCTCTCCCGTGCCCTAAACATGGAGTCTAGGCCTACCAGAACAAACCTGTCAATGCCACAGATCAGCATCCAGTGTGGCATACTTTCCACCTTACAATGCTGTTGGCATTGATTCCGTACACTTAGCACTGATACCACTCCCAGGTTCATGGAGTACCTGGTCAGCGAGAACAGAAGAGATGACAGCCCCCTTAAAGTTGTTCCTCTACACCAGGCTTCCTCCATCCGACCCCACACTGGCCTCTTCCCCCATAGCCCACTTCCTGACCTTCTCAACGTACGCCGCCCAGTAATAATTCAGCAGGTTCAGCAGCAATAACCTCCTCTTTGTCTGTCTCCCTTCAAAATCATCCTCCTGATCCGGGTAACTTACCCACCCATATAAACTCTAAAATCACCCCATTGGTTGTACCAAAAAGAGATTTGGACACAAAAATTGGGAGATTTTGGAAGACAAACAGAAAGTTCAGTAGCACCGTTATTTTAACTGTCTGGATCCTTCCAGCCAATGACAGTGGCAAAATATCTCACCTCTAAAAAGTCTCCACCAGATTCGCCAAGTTCAGCTTGTGCAGCTGGGCACAACCATGCGCCACCCGTATCCCCGGGTATCGGAAACTCACCCCAACTAGCCAAAACGGAAACATCCCCAAGTCCTTCGCCCCCCGCCCTCGCATTGACCGGGAATACCTCGCTCGTCCCACGTTGGGTTTATACCTGGAGAACAAGCCAAGCTAGCCCCATATCTCTGTGGTCTCTCAAAGCTCTCCACCGGGTTTGTAATTTACAGAGGAAGTCACCTGCATATAGTGAGGCCCGATTCTCCATCCCTGCCTCATGTGCCCTCAACCCCCCCCCCCCCCCCCCACCCCCCTCGAGGCTCTAAGTACCATTACCAGAGGCTCGATTGGCAAAACAAAAAGCAACAGAGACAGCGGCCTCGTTTCCCAGTGCAGACCAAAATACCCCAAGCTCACATTGTTCGTACGAACACTTGCCTTGGGGGCCCTATACAGGAACCTAACTCAATCTACAAATCCCTGCCCAAACCCAAACCGTCCCAACATCGCAAACAAATACACCCACTCAACCCGGGTACCTCTGTTTCTTGGCCCCCCCAGGAGCATCATGATCACCTTCAACAGCCTTCTAATATTCACCGACCGCTGCACCTTTTCACGAACCCCTATCTCCATCATCTCCCATATAAGTGTTCCTCGCCTATCACCACTGGCACACAGTCCTCTATTTGCGTTGCCAGCACCTTCGCTAACAGCTTCACATCCACATTTAGCAGCGATATCAGGCAGTATGATCCACATTCCTCTGAGTCCTTATAGTTTTTGAAAATAAGTGAAATCGAAGCCTGAGATAACGTGGGCGGCAGCTTGCCCCATACTGACCAACTCATTACACATCTCTACCAGTAGGTGTCCCAATTCCGTGACAAACTTTTTATGAAACTCTGCTGGGAGCCCGTCCAGACCCGGGGCCGTCCTGATGTGCATCGATCCAACGCACTCCATTACTTCCCCCGCTCGTTCGGGACACCCATCACCTGAACCTTCCCCTCCTTGACCACCAGGAACTCCAGTCCATCCAAAAACCGTCTCACGCCTTCATCCCCCACCGGAGGCTTCGAGCTGGCAAGCCTCCGATAAAAGGCCTCAAATATCCTGTTTACCTCCCCTGCTTCAGTGGCCACCTTACCTCCAAATCTTTCATCCGACCAATCTCCCTCGCCGCCACCTGCCATCTCAACTGATGTGCAAGAATTCTGCTGGCTTTTTCCCCGTACTCATACATTGTAACCCTGACTCAACACAGCTGCCTCAGCGCCTTCCCGTAGACACAAGTTCAAACTCCATCTGGAGCTTCATTAGCAGCTGAGTATCTCTGATCCACCTCCAAAATGGCCTCCATTAATCTTTCTAGCCGCTCCCCTTCTCTTTGTGTGACCGGATCGAAACAAACTCCCCCACGATCACCACAATCAGCGTTTCCCACACGAGGGAGGTGGAAACCTCGTCCATCCTGTTTAGCTCCACATGGTTCATCTAACCTCTGCTGCAGCCACTGGGAATCCCCACTTTCCACGCGCAGGTCCACTAGATACGGCGTATGATCTGAGACCATGATCGCCAAATAGTCCATCCCCATTTAGCCCCGCCAGCAACCTCATATCCAGCACAAAAAAATCGATCTGGGAATACACCTGGTGAACAGTTGAAAAGAATGAGAATTCCTTCACCCTCGGCCTCCCAAACCTCCATGGGCCCACCCCTCCCATCTGCTCCATAAACCTCCCACCCAGCTGCTAATTGAGACCCTGAATGAGCACTGAAGGTTCTCAATCCATCACCACTGATATCACCCAGCTACAGGCAGGCCTGTTGCTACTGGGGGGGGGCCATGGCACCACTTCCCTGGAGATTCTGATTGGCCAGTTGTTCTTAGTGGACGGGATTTCCCTTGCTTCCAGATAAGGACCGCCTGCTGCCATTTAATTGCCCGAGAGACACATAATACCAGCGGGCCTTCCTGGAGCAGGCAACGCGGGTCTCTTGCTGGGTCTCCAGCTAACAGGTCAGACCACTGACGCCTCCATAAAATTCACTCGCATTGTTTTCTCCATTTTGACTTCATATCATATTCAATATGAATTTGATGGGCTCCATTAAAACTATTAATCTTGCTTTGATTAGAAGTGCACAATATGAATGATATAAATTCATGATGTGGAGATGCCGACGTTGGACTGTGGTGAGCATAGTAAGAAGTCTTACAACTGTCATGAGGATGTCGCTTTAAAAATGTTTGACTGCTGATGTTACTGCAGTGATGTCAGAGTGTGGGTGGAGCTGAGCTCTGGTTCTGCTTTTTAGTTTCACTTTGAGAAAAGCTTGGGTGTGTCTGTCTTTTTGGTTTCGTTTTTCAGTGTGTTGCAGCTAAAGTCAAACAAAGCAGCTGTACTGATGATCTCTCTGCCATGAAGGACTATCTCTTGATCATTTGGTGAATTCAGAAGCATTATAAATGTTTTCAGTAGAGACTGTAAACTCTGATGTGCTTATGTTTAAAGGTTTGTTAAGTCTTCTGGCTGTTAAAAGAACAGCATACAAATTACTTAGTGTTGTATTCTTTGGGAGGTGTATTTGATTTACTGGTTGCTAAGATATTCACTGTTTGTTTTAAAAAGGTTAACTTGAATTCATTGAATAAACATTGTTTTGTTTTTAAAAATACTGGTCCATTTCTGCTGTACCATACAAGTAGAGTGAGCCATGTGCTCCCCATACCACAATCTATTAAAAGTTCCATGATACACTTTGGGATTCTTTAAACCCTGACCCATAACACAACACCAGGTTAAAGTCCAACTGTTGGACTTTAATCTGGTGTTGTAAGACTTCTTACTGTGATATAAATTTAACACATCATTGTGCCACTGCTATCATGAGATTAGGCATTAATGACTTCATGGCCCTAAATAAAAGAGTTTTTACTTGAATTGCTTTTTTTTTTTTTAAATCGCATTTTCTCCCAAATTTACTCAACAATAAACAATAATCAGTAACGAATGTAATGTCAATCCCCATATCAATAACAACGATCCCATCCTCCCATCAAACCCCAGACATTGGCCCGCATGTTAACATAACCAAATGACAAAAAGGAATCAGGAATCACCCATAGTCACCATTAACACATCCCCCCTCCCCCAACCCTCCCAGCCCCCAACCCCCCTAATGTTCGATGTGATCCAATTCTCAAAAGTGCAATGAATAAAGCCCATGAATTGTAGAACACCTCCATCCTTCCCCTCAGTTCAAATTTGACCTTTTCAAGCATTAAAAATTCCAGCAGGTCCCCTCGCCACGCCAGGGCAATCCTCCAACTTTGGACAGGACCAAAACATATGAACGTGGTTTGCGGGGCCTCCCCCGCAACATTCACACACATCTTCTACCCTCTCAAAGAGCCGGCTCATCCTTGCCCTTGTAAGGTGTGCTCTGTACACTACCTTCAGCTGTATCAGCCCCAACCACACACACGAGGTGGAGGCGTTCACCCTCCGGAGCACCTCACACCAGAACCCCTCCTCCATACCCTGTCCCAACTCTTCCTCCCACTTTGCCTTGATCCCTTCTAGTGACGCCTTCTTCTCCTCCAAAATAACCCCGTAAACCGTCGATACTACCCCCTTCTCCAGTCCCCCCGTCGTCAGCACCTCCTCCAGCAATGTGGAAGCCGGCTCTACTGGGAATCTCAGTACCTCCTTTCTGGCAAAGTTCGAACCTGCATGTATCTAAATATTTCCCCCTGCTCCAGCCCATACTTCGTTACCAGCTCTTTCAATCCCACAAAACAACCCCTAAGAAATAAATCTTTTAGCGTTCTTATTCCTTTCTCCTCCCATCTCAGAAAATTTCCATCCCACCTCCCTGGCTCAAATCTGTGGTTCCCCCGAATCGCCATTTCCCTTGACCCTGCCCCCAACCCGAAGTGCTGGCGAAACTGCCTCCAAATTCTCAACTAAGCTATTATTGCCGGACTCCCTGAGTATCTCCCCGGGACCGTCCGGAGCAGCGCTGTCGCTAGCGCCTTCAATCCCGACCCCCTACACAAACTCTCCTCCATTCTGACACATTGGGAGTCAACCCCTCTGACCCAGCTCCGTACCTTCTCCACATTCGTCGCCCAGTAGTAATACATCAGGTTCGGTAGACCCAAACCCCCTGCCTGCCTTCCTCTCTGTAGTAGCACCTTTTTAATTATGGCCATCTTCCCTCCCCATATGAACGAGGTAATCATCCCTTCAATCTCTCTAAAAAATGCTTTTGGCAGGAAAATCGGCAGGCATTGAAAAATAAACAGGAATCGCGGCAGCACATTCATTTTAACCTACTGTACCCGACCCGCCAGTGCCAGAGGGAAACCATCCCACCTTGCCAGATCAGCTTTCACCCTCCCCACCAAACTAGAAATGTTGTATCTACAGAGCCCCTCCCAGTCTTGGGCAACCTGCAACCCCAGGTATCTAAAGTGAGCCCCTGCCTTACGGAATGGCAGCCCCCCACCCCCACCCCCCACCCCCACCCCTGCCCCCACCCCTTGCCGAGACACCACAAAATATTCACTCTTGTCTAAGTTGAATTGCTTTTTGATGGACATCTGTCTTTCTCCATTTCTCCTCTTTTACTTTTCGATGATGTTGACCCATACTGAGTTCTGTGGGAGCAACAATCTTTCTCCACGCCATTCTGGATCTGCACACTTGGGCAATTCAAGCAAGCAGAGTTCTTTTAAGTTGAGCATGATTGTGCCTTGAACGGTAGGAGATGTATAAATATATGCGGTGGAATCCTCTGCTCCTGAGACTAAGTGTTGACGCCAGGGCAGGATTCACGGACTTCCACAGCAGCAAAACTGGCGCTGCACCTGGATTCAGCAACCGTTGAGCGACTAGCACTGGCTCAACGTGGAACACAATCAATTCCAATGAGAAACAGTGCGGGATTCGCCGGGTCCGTGATTGACACTCGAGAGGCTGACAAGCTGCAGCTGCATATACACATTACAATCCCCACACACACTCACCCCAGCCAACAAGATGGCATTGGTTGCACTGGAGCGCACCCATCCTGCTGATGTGTTGGCTGGGGCCAGAGAGCACCTAGGGGAGTGGTCTGAGGAGGGGCCCATGCAACATGTGGCCCTAAGTTCACAGTGGGCAGTCAGCACATGGACAGCTGCATGGCTGCCTTGCAGGCTGTGGCAATGGTGGTCCGTGCCCAACCACCTCGACCCCACGGCCCACCTCCTGGCCGCTCCCTGCTACGCCCCCCCCAGCCCTGGCAGAAGCCCCTCGGCCAGCGCATGATCGTCAGCAAATTATGTTGAACATTTTCTGTACCCTCCCTCCCTCAGCAGCCACCGCACCTGTTTCATGATTTTTAACAGCACAAGTGAACCTCACCATCGGGAATTCGCCCCGATGGAGGCAGAAAATCAAGGAGGCCCCTGAGACTACCCGATCAGGCCTGCTAATGAAATGCTAAGGGGGTTTACTGTGTGTGTGAAGTGGAACGCATTGATGCCACTGTCACAGCTTCGGAGAATTGCGATTTGGTCCTCGCCACGATTTCGGCATCAAAACCGATTCTCCGCCGAATCGCGTTTCTCGATTCTGCTGTCAACCGACGGAGAATCCCGCCCATGATGTTCTTTTCTTCACTACACCCTGCAACTGGTCCTGATCTAAACAAGATGGCTACCATCACATTAAAATGCACCAGGTAGACTACAGCGTTGCCAACTATGATTAAATGTATTCCTGAAGGTTTCATCACATGACTTGGCGCACACTCCAGACAACACAACCATCCTTCTGACGTACTGCCTTCCTTTGTAAGCATAAAGACTCATTATCCAATTGGATAATGCTTTACTGTGAGTCAAAGAACATTTTTTTGCCCAATTTCAATATTTTTATTTCTGGTAAAAAGAAATAGTGACATAAAATTACAAAAAAATATATATTTTTTAACGTCCCTATGATTTTTCTCCAGGGTTGCACATAGTAACATCCCCGAGATTGATCTTCAATACCTGGAGACTCCAGGCCAATCCTGAAGGGTTGTAATATTTGTGCTCTACACCACTGGCATTGCTGGACGCTTTCTTAACAAATATTAGAGCGTGCAAGAGATCTATTGGCTGAACCTTGGCCCCAGCTGACCCAAACTGGAGTTCGTACACACAAATTAGTTAAAGTTAACTCATAGCACTTCACATGATTTGAGCTCACTTATGTTCCAGATTTCAAAATAAAAGTAAATTTTCAGGAGTAGTGACAATGAAGAAGTAAATCAGTGCTTTATTGGAGGCATCCACTGAATCATTAATATTGTACAAACAAGATTGGATTTTTAAGTGTTAATTGTAGGAATTCTGCCATTCAGGTACTAACAACTCAGACAACCATTGCCAGAGCCTGACCTGTCTAAATCTCTCCCATCAGTGAACTGTCTGTGCTATGACTACTGTAAGATGAATATCGTTTACTGAAAGGATCAATAAACTATCATGATTAATTCTCATCATTCTTCGTCAAAATATTTATAATCATTGAATGTTATACATGGCGTTTTGGCATTTTCCCAAAGTGCCTTATGGAGAGCAATGAGCAGGAAGTTACTGGATTTATGATAAAAATCAAACCATTTGTGTGGCCACCATTTTTGTTCTAAATTCACTTCCTTTCAATTCTCAATTACTGGCGTATATTTGTCACAGCACAGTTATTCACAGTTGGAAAGCAGTTATAAACAAAGAACACGTTAAGTTTCAGAAAATTAAGTTGCTAATTTAATTACTTTATTTTTCCCTTTTCTTTACTCCCTCCTTTTGTTCCTCCGAAGGTACATGTTATTACCTAACTCAGAAGCTGGATGAACCGTTACTCCCTATCCCAATCAGTGGGGGTAAAATGACTAATGTGGATTGGTTTCCTTTCTTTTTCTGCCCCCCACCAGTTTTTCAGCTCTTGCCCAAATTTCAAAAATTGCCAATATGAGGATCAACAGTCTGAATCTTGCATCCTGCACTGTTGCGGGCAGGTTATTTCCACTGGCGGTTGAAAGCAGAACTAGGGGGCATAGACTCAAAATAAAGGGAAGTAGATTTAGGACTGAGCTTAGGAGGAACCTCTTCACCCAAAGGGTTGTGAATCTATGGAATTCCCTGCCCAGTGAAGCAGCTGAGGCTCCTTCATTGAATGTTTTCTTTTTTTAAAAAAAAAAGATTTTTATTGAAGTATTTGTAAAATTTTATAACAATAACAGAAAAAGAACAGTAAACATTAAACTTTAACATGGTGAAAAAAATAGACATTTCCCCAATCGGCTCTATCTTCACAAACCACATGAAATAACATAAAATAACACTTACCTCCCACCCCTCACCCCCCCTTCTCGGAAAGCTGCTACTGCTGATATTTTAAATTTCTCCAAGAAAGTCGACGAACGACTGCCACCTTCGGGAGCACTTGAGCATTGATCCTCTTGAGGCAAACTTTATTTTCTCGAGGCTGAGGAACCCATCCATGTCATTGATCCAAGACTCTACACTCGGGGGTTTCGAGTCCCTCCACATTAAAAGGATCCGTCTCCGGGCTACCAGGGAGGCAAAGGCCCGTTAAATGTTTTCAAGATAAAGATAGATAGTTTTTTGTAAAATAAAGGAATAAAGGGGTATGGTAACCGGGCGGGAAAGTGGATCTGAGTCCACAAAAGATCAGCCATGATCTCATTAAATGGCGGAGCAGGCTCGAAGGGCCAGATGGCCTACTCCTGCTGCTAGTTCTTATGTTCTTATGTAGTATACTTGTAAGAAATACGTTCTGGTCATCTGAATCATTGACCTATTTTCCTCTTGAACATGCTCAGTGGAAAACATTCATTGTCCATGAAAATGAGAAGTGAGACAGTTCTACTGACATGTGTTGACAGTTCCATTGTTCGGTGGTAGTACCCTCACCTCTGAGTCAGGAGGGCATACGTTCAAGCTGCACTGTAGGACTCGGAGGACGTAAATAAGGTTGACATTCCAATGCATCGTGAAGATGCACTGCATTTCCTGTACCAGCCTCCCCGAACAGGCGCCGGAATGTGGCGACTAGGGGCTTTGCACAGTAACTTCATTGAAGCCTACTTGTGACAATAAGCGATTTTCATTTCATTTCATTTTCATTTTTCATTTCATTCATTTTTCAGGTTCCACTTTTTAGATGAGATATTTGAAGAAAAGCAGGGGAGTTTTCCCAGTATCCCAACCAACATTTATTCCTCAGTAACCATTTGTCTTATTGCTGTTTATGGAATTTTGCTGTGCACAAGTTGGCAGGGTGTTGGCACAGCAAGCATTTTCAAGTCATTCATTTGGAGTTATTTTGGATCTGTCTGAGGACATGAAAGACATTATGGGCGCGATCGAACGTCCTCGCCGCGCCCGGCCCGATGAGGCGCTGCGAGGCAGCAGTGCTAACCACTGTACCACCCTGTCGCCCTTGTCTTGTTTTTATCTCTTATCCAGAGCACAAGCTGCATCATCACATTACAGTGGAGCTATCATTCTAGAAGAGTCTAAAGTCAATGTTTCCGAACACGCTACTCAATGAAACTGTTCCAGCGTCTAATTTGATTGAGGCATTATGCACAAAAAATGGAAAAGTCAAAGGGAGGTTAGTCTATAGAACAGTGGGGAGGGACGGTTGTAGAAACTGTACAGTAGATGCTAATTGAACTTCACTACTTAAAAAGAAATCATCAAAATGGTTTGCAAGGTAAACTAGGTTTGAAATAAGGAGACTTAACCCCCTTATAAATCATATAAACATATATACATAAAGCTGCACTGGAATAACAGATTTTATCAATGTTTATAGTTGAATGTTCCGTACTACACAGCAGATTGAAGTCATACAAAAGTTTAAACTATGGTAGGGGTTAACCTTCTGTATGCCAGGTTAACCCTGTTCTTCACACTATAATGTACCTCAGCCTGTATTATTTTGATAGCAGCATCTCACCTTGGCTAAGATTGGTGCTACGTTTGGCCCATGTCCAAGGTTAATCTTCATTGGCTGATCTTGCTCGTTATCTTCATAATAAAGTACCATGAATATTGCAATAAAGCACTTCTGGGTGCGGCTATGCAGAGCTAGGTCGCATATTCGGCAGCTCCCGCTTGGAACGGACTTTTGGGCTCTTTTACAGGGCCCCCACGGCATTTGTTTGACATTTCCCGGTGTGGGAAGAAGATGCAGCAGTCCCATGACAGTGTCCCCCAGGAGTGTTGTGTCTTTTGGCTACCAGACCCGGCAGAAACAGTGAAAGATTTGGCTTGAGCTGCAGCAGTAGACGAGAGCCTCTTCCAGCACGCAGGCCGGGGAAGGGCAAGCTTAAAGCTGCAATCTGACTTGACTCTATCAAAGGTGAATTCTAGCAGCAGAGGGAACAACTGTGAAAAGATCTACCAAGGCCATTGAAGAAGCAGGGACGAGGCTTCTGGTGGCGCATTCGGCAGCTCCCGTCTGGAGCCGACTCTCAGACCTTTTTCAGGAGTTTCCATAGACTTTTGGGGGCAGACTGGTGAAGCAAACACTGCCAACTTCTATGAAACAGACCAGAAGTGTAACGGCCAAAGGAGCGGCACTGGAGCAACGGGAGAAGCGAGGGAAAGAAAACAAAATGGCGGCGGCCAGGGACAAAGGGGAGCTGCAGGAGTTCATCAAGCGCTGCTTCGAGGAGCAGTGCGAGGAGATGAGCAAAGAGATGTTGGGGCCTATGCTTTCGGCAATTGAAGGACTCGGGATCACGCAGAAGGCCCACGAAGCTAAGATCCAGGAGGTACAGAAAAGAGTCAGTCAGAACGAGGACGAGCTCGTGGGCCTGGCGGTGAGAGTGGAGCAGAACGAGGCGCTACACAAGAGGTGGGCGGGAAGACTCGAAGGCCTGGAGAACAGGTCGAGGAGAAAGAATCTGCGAATCCTGGGTCTCCCTGAGGGAGTGGAGGGGGCTGATGCCGGGGCATACGAGAGCACGATGCTCGAGGCGATGATGGGCACGAAGGCCCCTTCGAGGCCGCTGGAGTTGGACGGGGCACATTGGGTGCTGGCGAAGAAGCCCCAGGCAAATGAGCCGCCAAGGGCGATGGTGGTGAGGTTCAACCGGTTCACAGACAGAGAGTGGGTCCTGAGATGGGCCAAGAAGGAGCGGAGCAGTAAGTGGGACAATGCAGAGATCCGAATATACCCGGACTGGATCATGGAGGTTGCAAAGCGGAGAGCGGGTTTCAACCGGGCCAAAGCGGCGTTGAACCGGAAAGAAGTGAAATTCGGAATGCTGCAGCCAGCGCGACTGTGGGCCATATATAAGGGCCAACACTATTACTTCGAAACGCCTGAAGAGGCATGGACCTTTGTACAAGCCGAAAAGTTGGACTCTAACTGAGGGTTTGTGAGGGTGGGGGGGATGTTTTGGGGTTTGATGTGTGATGGTTGTTGTATATAGGGGGTCAATCACGCGAAGGAAATGTTACATGGGCTGGGGGAGAGAGACAAGGCCGCGACAGGAGCTGTTCCAAAGGGGGGGGAGCGGGCTTTGGAAAGCGCAGGGTTTTTTCCTGCGCACGGGAAGAAAGGCGGGAAGGGGAACGAAGGAATGCATATGGATTGGGAGACTCCCACGCGGGGAGGTCAATGGGACGGCGGGGGAAGCCGGGGTCAGCAGGCGTCAGCTGACATACGGGAGTGACATGGGGGGAGCAAAAAAGCTAGACAGGGGTCTAGCGGGGGGGGGGGGGAGGGGAGGGGGGAGGGGGGGGGAAGGGTTGCTGCTGCACTGGCCGAAAGGGAATGGGACACAGAAGAGGTGGTCGGGACGGGGGTCCCCCCTCTGGGGGACTGGAGGGTGAGGGAGGCGTGGACACTGGACTAGCCCAGAAAAGGAGATGGCTAGTCGGCGGGGCGTGGGGGGGGGGGGGGGTGAGAGCCCCTCCAATCCGTCTGATAACGTGGAATGTGAGGGGCCTGAATGGGCCGGTGAAGAGGGCTCGAGTGTTCGCGCACTTGAAGGGACTGAAGGCGGACGTGGCCATGCTCCAAGAGACACATCTGAAGGTGGCGGACCAGGTCAGGTTAAGAAAGGGATGGGTAGGACAGGTATTCCACTCGGGACTGGACGCGAAGAATAGAGCGGTGGCAATATTGGTGGGAAAGCGAGTGTCATTTGAGGCCAAGACTATTGTAGCGGACAATGGAGGGCGATATGTAATGGTGAGCGGTAGGCTGCAAGGGACGTGGGTGGTGTTGGTAAACGTATACGCCCCGAACTGGGATGATGCAGGATTCATGAAGCGCATGTTGGGGCGCATTCCGGACCTGGAGATAGGAGGCCTGATAATGGAAGGGGACTTCAATACAGTGTTGGATCCAGCACTGGACCGCTCCAAATCAAGGACTGGAAAGAGGCCGGCGGAGGCGGTTTATTGATCAGGTGGGGGGAGTGGGCCCATGGCGGTTTGCAAGGCCGCAGGCCAGGGAATTTTCTTTCTTCTCCCATGTACACAAAGCCTACTCCCGGATAGATTTCTTTGTTCTGGGTAGGGCGCTCATCCCGAGGGTGGAGGGGACGGAGTATTCGGCCATAGCCGTTTCGGACCGTGCCCTGCACTGGGTGGAACTGGAGCTGGGAGAGGAGAGGGACCAACGCCCATTGTGGCGGCTGGATGTGGGACTGCTGGCGGACGAGGTGGTGTGTGGGAAGGTGAGGGGGTGTATCGAAAGGTACTTGGAGGCCAACGACAACGGGGAGGTGCGGGTGGGGATGGTATGGGAGGCGTTGAAGGCGGTGATCAGGGGAGAGCTAATTTCCATTAGGGCTCATAGGGAGAAGACACAGGGTATGGAAAGGGAGAGGTTAGTGGGGGAGATTTTGAGAGTGGACAGGAGATACGCAGAGGCCCCTTTGGGAAAGACGACGGCTCCAGGCGGAGTTTGACCTGTTGACCACAGGGAAGGCGGAGGCACAGTGGAGGAAAGCGCAGGGGGCGACCTACAAGTATGGGGAAAAGGCTAGTCGGATGCTGGCACACCAGCTCCGTAAGAGGACGGCAGCGAGGGAAATAGGGGGAGTCAAAGATGGGAGGGGAGCCACAGTTCGGGAGTGCAACGAAAATAAACGAGGTATTCAAGGCCTTTTATGAAGAGCTGTACAGATCCCAGCCCCCAGCGGGGGAAGAGGGGATGAGACAATTCCTAGATCAGCTGAGATTCCCGAGGGTGGAGGAGCAAGAGGTTTGGGGGCACCAATTGGGTTGGAGGAGCTGAGCAAGTGTTTGGGGAGCATGCAGGCGGGGAAGGCCCCGGGACCGGACGGATTCCCGGTGGAGTTCTCCAGGAGGTACGCAGACCTGTTGGCCCCGCTACTGGTGAGGACCTTTAATGAGGCAAGAGAGGAGGGGACCCTGCCCCCGACAATGTTGGAAGCGACAATTTCTTTGATCCTAAAGCGGGACAAGGACCCACTGCAATTTGGATCATACAGGCCGATCTCGCTCCTCAATGTGGATGCAAAGTTGCTGGCAAAAGTGCTGGCCACGAGGATCGAGGACTGTGTCCCAGGGTAATCCACGAGGACCAGACGGGATTTGTAAAGGGCAGGCAACTAAACACCAATGTGCGGCGGCTCTTAAACGTGATAATGATGCCATCGGAGGAGAGAGGCGGAGATAGTGGCAGCTATGGACGAGGAGAAGGCCTTTGACCGAATAGAGTGGGAGTACCTCTGGGAGGTGCTGCGTAGGTTTGGATTCGGGGTAGGGTTTATCAATTGGGTTAAGCTCCTTTACAGAGCCCCGATGGCGAGTGTAGTGATGAACCGGCGGAGGTCGGAGTACTTTCGACTGTACCGAGGGACGAGGCAGGGGTGCCCCCTGTCCCCCCTGTTGTTCGCATTGGCGATCGAACCATTGGCCATGTCATTGAGGGAGTCTAATAAATGGAGGGGGGGTGGTCCGAGGGGGAGAAGAGCATCGGGTGTCGCTATATGCGGATGACCTGTTGCTGGACGTGGCGGATCCAAAGGAGGGGATGGTGGAGGTCATGCAGACTCTAAGGGAGTTTGGGGAGTTTTCGGGCTATAAGCTCAATGTAGGGAAGAGTGAGCTCTTTGTATTACAGGCGGGGGACCAAGAAAGAGGGATAGGGGACCTGCCGCTCAGGAGGGCGGAGGGGAGCTTTCGGTATCTGGGGATTCAGATAGCCAGGAGTTGGGGGACCCTACATAATCTGAATCTGACAAGGTTGGTGTAGCAAATGGAGGAGGATTTCAAAAGATGCTGGCGGGTAGAGTGCAGTCGGTCAAAATGGTGGTCCTTCCGAGGTTTCTGTTTGTGTTTCAGTGCCTTCCCATCGTGATCACTAAGGCCTTTTTTAAGAGAGTAGGCAGGAGTATTATGGGGTTTGTGTGGGCGAATAAGACCCCGAGAGTAAGGAGAGGGTTCCTGGAACGCAGCAGGGACCGAGGAGGGTTGGCGCTGCCAAACCTGGGGAGCTACTACTGGGCAGCAAATGTGGCGATGATCCGCAAGTGGGTTATGGAGGGAGAGGGGGCGGCATGGAAGAGGATGGAGATGGCGTTCTTTAAAGGAACGAGCCTGGGGGCGTTGGTGATGGCACCGCTGCTGCTCTCGCCGACAAAGTATACCACGAGCCCGGTGGTGGCGGCAACGCTAAGGATCTGGGGCCAGTGGAGACGGCACCGGGGTGCAATGGGAGCATCGGTGTGGTCCCCGATCAGGGGTAACCACCGGTTTGTCCCGGGGAAGATGGACGGGGGGTTCCAGAGCTGGCATCGGGCGGGGATTGGAAGAATGGGGGACCTGTTCATCGACGGGACGTTTGCGAGCCTAGGGGAACTGGAGGAGAAGTTTGAGTTACCCCCGGGACATGCCTTTAGATATATGCAGGTGAGGGCTTTTGTGAGGCAACAGGTGAGGGAATTCCCGTTGCTCCCGGCACAAGAAGTTCAAGATAGGGTGATCTCGGGTGTATGGGTCGGGGAGTGCAAGGTGTCGGAAATACACCAGGAGTTGAAAGAAGAGGGGGAAGCGCTGGTAGAAGAGTTGTAGGGTAAATGGGAGGAGGAGCTGGGGGAGGAGATCGAGGAAGGTCTGTGGGCTGATGCCCTAGGTAGGGTTAATTCCTCCTCCTCGTGTGCCAGGCTCAGCCTGATACAATTTAAGGTGGTCCACAGAGCGCACTTGATGGGGGCGAGGTTGAGTAGGTTCTTTGGGGTAGAGGACAGATGTGGAAGGTGCTCAGGGAGCCCGGCGAACCATGTCCATATGTTTTGGTCATGCCCGGCACTGGAGGGGTTCTGGAGAGGAGTGGCGGGAGCAATATCTCAGGTGGTGAAAGTCCGGGTCAAGCCAAGCTGGGGGCTAGCAATATTTGGAGTAGTGGACGAGCCGGGAGTGCAGGAGGCAAAAGAGGCCGGCATTCTGGCCTTTGCGTCCCTAGTAGCCCGGCGAAGGATTTTGCTAATGTGGAAGGAGGCGAAGCCCCCCAGCCTGGAGGCCTGGATAAATGATATGGCTGGGTTCATAAAGTTGGAGAGGATTAAGTTCGCCTTGAGAGGGTCTGCGCAGGGGTTCTACAGGCGGTGGCAACCGTTCCTAGACTATCTCGTGGAGCGTTAGAGGAAGGTCGGTCAGCAGCAGCAGCAACCTTGGGGGGGGTGGGTGGAGGGGACGTCCTGGGAGAGGGGGGGGGGGGGGGGACTGCCTGGGAGGGGGAATGAGCAAGAGATAACATGAAGGGTTGGGGAAACTGGCACGTACGGGTAAGGGCCAGTGTACAAAGCTGTGTAAATATATCATTTTGCCATGTATATATCTTGCTCTGCGCGATTTCTCGTTTTTTTTTGTTACGAGGGGGCGGGGGGGGGGGGGGGTTATTGTTTGTAAGGGAGAAAAATTGTGTTAAAAAACTTTAATAAATATATTTTTTTAAAAAAGAATATTGCAATAAATTTAGAATAAAGCCAGCATGTCATCAGGCTGCACGTGAGCAGAGAATTCATTGTACTTTGAGCCATTGAGAACGTTTTCACTGCTTCTTGAGCATTGAATGTCTTATATCTTATTCCTTCTTCTATTAATGACATTACAAGGCTATAGGTAATTGGTGGGATTCTAGTCAGCCGACGCCGAAATCGGAAAATGTGAAAGGGCGAGGAATCGGTCCGACATTGAAATCGCGGTGGCCGCCGATTTGTCGGCAAATCACAATTCTCCGTCACCTTGACAGCAGCGTCAATGCGATCCGGAACGCACGTACAGTAAACGCCGTTTGCATATCATAAGCAGGCCTGACCCGGTATTCTCCGCGGCCTCCGCGATTCTCCACCTCCAATGGGCCGAATTACCGACAGCGCGGTTCACTTGTGCTTTTAAAAATTGTGACACTGGCCGGGCTGGCTGTGGTTGGGAATGGGGGGTGAGCCTCCTAGGGCCAGGCTGGTGTGACAGGGGAACAGGCCGCGTAGCCGTGGTGACCCCCCCCCCCCATGGGACTGGGGCCTAGCCACAAACCGCTATTGCCGTGGCTTGCAAGGCAGCCATCTTGCTGCGTACCCCACTGACCACCCCCCCCTTGGCCCCTGGGTTTGCAGAGTGACACCGGCTGTATGGGTGCTCCCAGCCCACCACCCCCGCACCCCAACTTGCAAGCATGCATCCCACCCTCCACCACACCCTCCCCATCTCCCAACCGCCCACCACCCGCCAGCGGGTCATCAGGCGACCCACCCACAGCAACGCCCACTGTAGCCCTTATGGGTGTGCCGGACGGGGGCCGTGAAGTGTACTGCTGGCATGGGCAGTGCCAGCTGACAGTACCCGTGACAGGGATGGGCGCCGGGTCCAAAGGCTCCCATGGTTCCAGGCACCGACGGGGTCATGGGTGCGGAGATAAGGTGGGCATGCGGGGGCAGAGTCCTCAGTGCCAACCCCCGTTGGACCTGGGTGGGCACAGGAGTACACACCATGCTAACATGTCGGCCTTTCACCCCCTGCAGTCAATGGATATTGGAATTCAACCAGAAATGGCGGCCTTCCTGCTAGTCGTCGCAGCCCTGTGGGATGCACTGCTGTACGAGTGCTGCTTGAGGAGGAGGAAGCTGCAGTAGTGGAGCCTGCCCCAGAAGAACAAGAAGCAGCCGCCCAGGAGGGAGAACCGGCTGCCCAACAGGCCAAGGAGGCGTCACATGAGGTCTCTCGTGTACCGGCAGTGCCTGGCATTCGAGGACCTGCCGGACCGGGCATGCATTCGAAGGCTCTGGCTGAGCAGGGAGACAGTGCGATGTATCTTCCAGATCATGGCACACCTGGCACCATGGGGATAGGGGGAGGACACCCACTCCCGGTGGCCGTCAAGGTGATGGTCGCCCTGAACGTATACACCACGAGGTCCTTCCATGCGGCAAGTGGGGGCCTGTTTGGATCTCACAGACCTCGGTGCACAGGTGCACATCATGGATGCTCTATTTGCCGAGTCGGCACAATACATCCACTTCAATGTGGACCAAGTCCACCAGGTGCCCAGGCAGTGGGGCTCGCCACTATCGATTGGATGCCCCTTGTTCAGGGGGTGAACAACGGGATGCATGTTGCTCTATGGGCATCTGCAGATGGCAGGCTGCTCTACACAAACCGAAAGGGGATTCCACTTGATGAACGTGCAGCTGATATGTGACCACCAGATGTGCATGATGCACGTCTGTGTCTGATACCCAGGCAGTGTGCATGACGCCTTCATCCTGGCTCACTTGAAGATTCCTGACATGTTCGAGACCCCTCCGGCTGGGCAATTGGTTCCTGGGCTGATGACGCCTATTCAGAGGTCACAGACCAATGCCAAGAACCGTTACAAGGACACCCTTGCAGTGACCTGGGGTGTGATCAAGTGGTGCTTCGGCATCCTGAAGATGCGGTTCAGGTGCCTGGACCGCTCTGGAGGGACCCTCCAGTATGGCGCTGAGAGAGTCCCCCGCATCATAGCGGCCTGCTGTGTCCTCCCCAAGATCCTGCAGCAGAAGGGCGGAGGAGGATGATCACCAATCCTTATCCAACGATGAGGATGCGGGGTAGGGTGAGGGTGGGCAGGACATGAGGCCCAGGCTGGCACGGGAGGCTGCACGACATGTGCGCGAGGGCCAATGCGCACGGGACGCTCTGAATGCTGACTGGGGGAAGGGGGAGACTGGCCAGGAGAACGGACAGCGCGTTCCACCCGCCCTGCTACCCTTGCTGCACTACAGGCTGCAGGCCCTGGGTTGGCAGTAACACCAGGTCTGGTCCATGGGATGGAGGATGATGACTACCCGCTCTGCGATGAGCTCTGATGCTCCGCATCATTTGACAATGTCTGACTCCTGCCCACGGTAGCACTTTCCACCATCCACCTTGGTGATCCCTACATGCGAGCTGGCCATTCCATCACATGGTGCCATCGAATCCCTGGGGTGACAGTGGTGGGGATGGTTAGGGGGGGAAGGGTGGTGGGAGCCCAGCCCACCCGCAAAGTCTGCCTATTCCCCCTCAACCCCCGCACTCCCTCTCTGACCAGACCAGCCCAGACTGGCCCACCCGTCACATCCATCTGACAGAGCACTGAGGCTGGTTGTAACAGTGTTAACAGGTGTTTAATGTGCACAAATATTTAAAGGTACGTGGCCGAGCCCTTAAAATAAACTGTGTCTTGCACCCATGCCAACTTAATTGGTGTCTAGCTTTCTGGCCTTACGGGCCCTAACGCTGCGTCTAGGTGGATCCCCAGACGGTACATCAGGGTGGAGGTGGCCTGATGTGATGCCTGCCCTACGATCTGGCATTGGTGGGCGACTTCTGGAACGACCTGGCCTGGAAGGGCCCAGCTACTGCTTGGGTGTTCCAGGTGGCGTGATTCCGCCCTGTTCTGCCTACAGCCCACCAAATGCGTCAGGGACAGGAGGTGGGGAGGAGGTCCAATGTGCTGCGGTGTTCCGGCAATTCCCCTGCAGGAGACACTGGCATGGGCCCCATCACCTCCTCCGAGGGCTTCGGGGCTACTCTATGGGACGGAGGTGCGAACGGAGCTATCCCCTGAGGCTCACCTGCCACCTTGCGCTGCCAGTCATTGAGGCCCATAAGACCAGAGCCAAAACCCTCGCCCCCAAGCCTCTACCATGCGGTGTTGGTCTGGGTGGCATGAATGGTCGGCACCACCTCCTGCACGCGGATCGACTCTTCCAACTGAGCCTGCAGGTGCTGGATGCTGATGTAGTCCTTGGCTCTGCGACAGTAGCTCCACGATCAATGGGACTTGCCATTCCAGAAGCCCGAAACCCGTCTGGAACGGGTTCCTGGGGTCGGCCTGCCCTCCGACCGTCCGCCCTTTCGGGAATTCCTACCTACACCTGATGTACCAGATCAGCTGTGTGGTGCGCACCAGATAGTATCCCAGGAGCCTCTTCACTAAAGTGGCCAACTGAGGTGAGTGTCTCTGGGATGGTGGAGGGTATTGGAGACAACTGTGACTGGAAATCTGTGTCATCCTCGGACTCGAGCTTCGCGGTGTCTTGGGACACAGAAATATGGCTCCCGACCATGCTGCTGTCCTCAGCACTGCCCCGAAAATGGGGCGGGGGACTGTGGCCGTGGCACTGGCTGGGGGCGGGGGACACCAGATGGACCCCCACATCACCAGCAGGTCCCACAAGACACAAGACAAGACGCATGATTAGACTGCGGGCCAGACGGGGTGGGGATGGTCAGTTGGTGTGGGGGTGAAGATGAGGGAGGTATGGGGGTGGTGTTGTGGGGGGGGATTGACATACGCGTCACAGGGAGCCGCAGCTCAGCAGGGTCTTACTTCCTTGCCCGCGGCCAATCTCCGGCCACCTTCCTTTCCTCTGGCCGACCACGTCCAGGGCCCTCTGCTCAGCCATGGTGAGGGGCCGCAGGTCTGGCAGTCCCCCTCCAGTTTTCTCCCGCTCCCGCCGGCTATGGTGGCCTTCTCCTCGGGGATGGGGAAACAGAAAAAGCACAGCGTTAGACAGTCCGACGCATGCAGGGTAGGCAGCTGGCGGCCTCAGTGGCCAGGGCACCCGGCCATGGCAGCTGGTATGGGTGCTGACATCTGGTGCAGGGTGGGGGTTTGGCCGCTCTCCAGGTGGGGGGTGGGAGGGCAAGGCTTACGGGTGTGTGGGACCAGGGTTAGTGCCAGGGGCACAATGTTGCCTAGTCACCCTGATGAGGTTGTGCAGTTTTTTTACGGCACTGCAGGCTGGTCCGGGCGATGTTGCTGCTGGCGCTGACCGCTTCTGCCTTCTGTGCCAAGACATGTCGAATGGCGGCGGGTGGCAGCCTCCTTCCTGGGCCATGGTACAGGGTGACCTGATTCTCCTCCACTGCGTTCAGGAGGGTCTCCAGCTCGGCGTCTGTAAATCATGGTAAATCGTGGAGCTGCTCTCCTCACTGCCATCGTGTTGGCTGGGATGGTGCGTGTGGGGAGGGAAGTGTGTGTATGCAGCTGCAGCTTGTCAGCCTCCTGAGTGTCAATTGCAAAACCGATGAATCCAGCACCCTTTCTCATTAGAATCAATTGTGTTCCATGAGGCCAAGAAATTTTAGGTGTGTATTTGCCGTTATTAATATTGTGAATATTTGGAACACGTTGAGACATATTTGTGCATACTGACCCTTTGAATTAAATATATTTAATTCTGCAAACATGGCAACAAAATGTTATTCAATGGGTTCTCCATTCTAGTTTCTGCAGTTAAAGATCAAAGGTTATACTATTTCTTTCAATGAAACATGTTATTTTCTCATATTTCCCTCTCCGTCTTTTTCTTCATAAGATTTTGTCTGCGTATATCCTCCTTCTACCAGGAAAGCAGGAAAGCAGGAAAGCTGTGAGCTTAGTGTTGGCGCCGGCCTCGGGACTGAAAGTATGCTTGCTCCTGACTGGACAAATTTGGCATTCTTTCGCGTTGAAATATCACACTCCTGTTACTGTGATGTGTCAAATCTAGTGGCCAAACTTTGTGAAGCTCATGGTATTATGTCAATGCTGACACTCAGAACTGCAAATATAACACAATGAAAGCAGCAAAGCCAGCACCACAACCCAGCATTCACATTGTAACTGTTGCCATCTCTGGGTGGAGGGTAGATCAGCCTGGATCCAGTAGTTGCAAAAATACCTTAAGAGTCCCAAATGAAGTATTTCTCAGCAGTCTCAAACCACTTGGTCATGAGTTCCCAGCACAAAGGACCTGCATTTCCAAAGGTCTTTCCAATGTACTCCTGGTGAAACTCTGTCAAAACTCTGAATCAGGCTGAGATCATAAGATCATAAGGGACTGGAGCAAGAGTAAGCCATTCCGCCCGTCAAGCCTGTCCTACCATTCAATGTGATCATGGCTAATCTGATTATGGTCCACATTACCTAAAGCCTAAGATGCCTGCCGGTAACATTTGTGGAGATGCCGGCGTTGGACTGGGGTGAGCACAGTAAGAAGTCTTACAACACCAGGTTAGAGTCCAACAGGTTTGTTTCGATGTCACTAGCTTTCGGAGCGCTGCTCCTTCCTCAGGTGAATGAAGAGGTATGTTCCAGAACCACATATATGGACAAATTCAAAGATGCCAAACAATGCTTGGAATGCGAGCATTAGCAGGTGATTAAATCTTTACAGATCCAGAGATGGGGTAACCCCAGGTTAAAGAGGTGTGAATTGTGTCAAGCCAGGACAGTTGGTAGGATTTCGAAGGCCAGATGGTGGGGGATGAATGTAATGTGACATGAATCCCAGGTCCCGGTTGAGGCCGTACTCATGTGTACGGAACTTGGCTATAAGTTTCTGCTCGGCGATTCTGCGTTGTCGCGGGTCCTGAAGGCCGCCTTGGAGAACGCTTACCCGGAGATCAGAGTCTGAATGTCCTTGACTGCTGAAGTGTTCTCCGACTGGAAGGGAACATTCCTGCCTGGTGATTGTTGCGCGATGTCCGTTCATTCGTTGTCGCAGCGTCTGCATGGTCTCGCCAATGTACCACGCTTCGGGACATCCTTTCCTGCAGCATATGAGGTAGACAAAGTTGGCCGAGTCGCAAGAGAACGTACCGCGTACCTGGTGGGTGGTGTTCTCACGTGTAATAGTGGTATCCATGTCGATGATCTGGCACGTCTTGCAGAGATTGCCATGACAGGGTGGTGTGGTGTCGTGGTCACTGTTCTGAAGACTGGGTAGTTTGCTGCAAACAATGGTTCGTTTGAGGTTGCGCGGTTGTTTGAAGGCAAGTAGTGGGGGTGTGGGGATGACCTTGGCAAGATGTTCATCGTCATCAATGACGTGTTGAAGGCTGTGAAGAAGATGACGTAGTTTCTCCGCTCGGGGAAGTACTGGACGACGAAGGGTATTCTGTCGGTTGTGTCCCATGTTTGTCTTCTGAGGAGGTCAGTGCGGTTTTTCGCTGTGGCGCGTTGGAACTGTCGATCGATGAGTCGAGTGCCATATCCCGTTCGTACGAGTGCATCTTTCAACGTCTGTAGATGTCTGTTACGCTCCTCCTCGTCTGAGCAGATCCTGTGTATACGGAGCGCTTGTCCATAGGGGATGGCTTCTTTAATGTGTTTAGGGTGGAAGCTGGAGAAGTGGAGGTTATCCGTGGGTTTGCGGTAAAGCGAAGTGCTGAGGTGACCGTCCTTATCCGGGCCTGAGAACAGCGGGGGTGCCGGAGAATCGACATTTTGGGTGTCTCCGGCAATTCTCCGACCTGCGGCCCGCGGAACTCGACCGGGCCGTTCCTGCCGCTTGGGAGAATCGCGGGAGGGCGTCGGACCGGCGTCCCGGGAAATTTTGGTGGCCCAGGCGATTCTCCCAACCGGCGTGGGAGTGGAGAATCTCGCCCCTTGTGTGTCACTTGCAATCTCTGTCTAGTGTCTGGCAGCCTTGCCTTGAAATACTTCACCCATTGTGTATTTCCAAGAGGTTTTGGATGGATCTGCCTGTGGCAGCCTTTGTCTCAATATTCAGTACTTTGCATTTTTGGGGGTTCCCACCAAATCCATGAGGTTGCAGGTCTTGTTTCACGATTCCCGATATCTCTGTGACCACTTCCCAATGCAACCTCAGCAGTCTCTGGCATTGCCTCTTCTTTTTTTTTTAAAATATATTTTATTCAAGATTTTTTGGCCAAACATAACAGTACACAGTTTTTCTTTTTAACAGCAATAAAGCAATATAAATAACAGTGGCCAGTTTTAAACAAATAAATAAATAATATATAAACAAAAACTAAATGGCAACCGCCTTATCAAAACTAGTTACTCTCCAAAGGTACAATCCAACAGTCCAATATACATTTCCTAAAACAAATGCCTATACATATAAAAGACATCCCTGAGAGCCCTCCCGGGTCCTCCCACCCCCCCCCCCCCCACATAAACCCTACCATGTCATTTATCCAGGTCGCCACGCCCGGGGGTTTGGCTTCCTTCCACATAAACAATATCCTGCGCCGGGCTACTAGGGACGCAAAGGCCAAAACATCAGCCTCTCTCGCCTCCTGTACTCCCGGCTCTTCTGCGACCCCGAATATAGCCAACCCCCAGCTTGGCTCGACCCGGACCCCCACCACCTTCGAAAGCACCTTCGCCACCCCCACCCAGAACCTCTGTAGTGCCGGATGCCGGACATGACCAGAACATGTGGGTGTGATTCGCTGGGCTTCGCGAGCATCTCCCACACCTATCCTCTACCCCGAAAAATTTACTGAGCCGTGCTCCAGTCATATGCGCCCTGTGTAAAACCTTAAATTGTATCAAGCTTAGCCTGGCACACGAGGACGACGAGTTTACCCTACGTAGGGCATCAGCCCATAGCCCCTCTTCGATCTCTTCCCCCAACTCTTCCTCCCATTTCCCTTTCAGCTCATCTATCATGATCTCCCCCTCGTCCCTCATTTCCTTATATATATCCGACACCCTACCATCCCCCACCCATGTCCCTGAGATCACTCTGTCCTGCACCTCCTGCGTCGGAAGCTGCGGGAAATCCCTCACCTGTTGCCTCGCAAAAGCCCTCAGTTGCATATACCTAAACGCATTCCCTTGGGGCAACCCATATTTTTCGGTCAGCACTCCCATACTTGCAAATGTCCCATCCAGGAACAGATCTCTCAGTTGTACTACCCCAGCTCTTTGCCATACTCCAAATCCCCCATCCATTCTCCCCGGAACAAACCTATGGTTATTTCTTATCGGGGACCGCACCGAGGCTCCCGTCGTTCCCCTATGCCGTCTCCACTGCCCCCAAATTTTTAGTGTTGCCACCACCACTGGACTTGTGGTGTATTTCTTCGGTAAGAACGGCAACGGCGCCGTCACCATTGCTTGTATGCTGGTCCCCTTGCAGGACGCCATCTCCAATCTCTTCCACGCCACTCCCTCCCCTTCTCCCATCCACTTACACACCATTGAGATATTGGCGGCCCAGTAATAATTGTTTAGGCTCGGTAGTGCCAGCCCCCCCCCCTATCCCTACTATGCTGCAAGAACCCCCTCCTCACTCTCGGGGTCTTCCCGGCCCACACAAAACTCATAATACCTTTCTCAATTCTCTTAAAAAAAGCCTTTGTGACCATCACCGGGAGGCACTGAAACACAAAGAGGAATCTCGGGAGGACCACCATTTTAACTGCCTGCACCCTACCTGCCAGTGACAGGGACACCATGACCCATCTCTTGAAATCCTCCTCCATCTGTTCTACCAATCGTGTTAAATTAAGCCGGTGTAAGGTTCCCCAATTCTTGGCTATCTGAATCCCTAAGTACCGGAAATCTCTTGTTACCTTCCTCAGCGGTAAATCATCTATTTCCCTGCTCTGCTCCCCCGGATGCACCACAAACAACTCACTTTTCCCCATGTTCAGTTTGTACCCCGAAAAATCCCCAAACTCCCCAAGTATCCGCATTATCTCTGGCATCCCCTCCACCTGGTCCGCAACATACAACAACAAATCATCCGCATACAAAGATACCCGGTGTTCTTCTCCTCCCCTGAGCACTCCCCTCCACTTCCTGGAACCCCTCAGTGCTATGGCCAGGGGCTCAATCGCCAATGCAAACAGTAACGGAGACAGGGGACACCCCTGCCTCGTCCCTCTGTGAAGCCGGAAATAATCAGACCTCTGTCCATTCGTGACCACACTCGCCCTCGGGGCCCTATACAGCAACTGTACCCATCCGATATACCCATCTCCAAAGCCAAATCTCCTCAGCACCTCCCACAGATAATCCCACTCCACTCTGTCGAATGCTTTCTCGGCATCCATTGCCACCACTATCTCCGCCTCCCCCTCTGGCGGGGGCATCATCATTACCCCTAGCAACCTCCGTATGTTCGTGTTCAGCTGTCTCCCCTTCACGTACCCGGTTTGGTCCTCATGGACCACCCCCGGGACACAGTCCTCTATCCTCGTCGCCATCGCCTTGGCCAGAATCTTAGCATCTACGTTTAAAAGGGAAATGGGCCTGTAGGACCCGCATTGCAGCGGGTCTTTTTCCTTCTTTAAAAGGAGCAATATCGTTGCCTCTGACATAGTTGGGGGCAACTGCCCCCTTTCTCTAGCCTCCTTAAAGGTTCTCGTCAAAAGCGGGGCCAGCAAGTCCATATACTTCCTATAAAATTCCACCGGGAATCCGTCTGGTCCCGGGGCCTTCCCCGCCTGCATGCTCCCAATCCCTCTCACTACCTCCTCCATCTCAATCTGTGCTCCCAGTCCCGCCCTCTCCTGTTCCTCCACCTTAGGGAATTCCAGCTGGTCCAGAAAGCACATCATTCTCTCCTTCCCTTCCGGGGGCTGAGCTTTATATAACCTTTCATAGAATGCCTTGAACACCCCATTCACTCTCTCCGCTCCCCGCTCCATCTCTCCCTCCTCATCTCTCACCCCACCTATCTCCCTCGCCGCTCCCCTCTTCCTCAGTTGGTGGGCCAGCAACCGGCTCGCCTTCTCTCCATATTCGTACTGTACACCCTGTGCCCTCCTCCATTGTGCCTCTGCATTACCCGTGGTCAACAGGTCAAATTCTACGTGTAGCCTTTGTCTTTCCCTGTACAGTCCCTCCTCCGGTGCCTCCGCATATTGTCTGTCCACCCTCAAAAGTTCTTTCAGCAACCGCTCCCTTTCCCTACCCTCCTGCTTTCCTTTATGTGCCCTGATGGATATCAGTTCCCCTCTAACCACTACCTTCAACGCCTCCCAGACCACTCCCACCTGAACCTCCCCATTGTCATTAAGCTCCAAGTACCTTTCAATACACCCCCTCACCCTGAAACATACCCCCTCATCCGCCAATAATCCCATGTCCATTCTCCAGAGTGGGTGCTGTTCTTTTTCCTCTCCTATCTCCAGGTCCACCCAATGTGGAGCGTGGTCCGAGATAGCTATGGCCGTGTACTCCATCCCTGTCACCTTCGGGATCAATGCCCTTCCCAAAACAAAAAAGTCTATCCGTGAAGTCTATACTTTATGAACATAGGAGAAAAACGAGAACTCCTTACTCCTAGGTCTACTAAATCTCCAGGGGTCTACTCGACCCATCTGCTCCATGAAGTCCTTGAGCACCCTAGCTGCAGCCGGCCTCCTCCCGGTCCTGGACCTCGATCTGTCCAGCCCTGGGTCCAGCACCGTATTAAAGTCTCCCCCCATTACCAACTTTCCCACCTCCAGATCCGGGATACGTCCCAGCATACGCCTCATAAAATTTGCAACATCCCAGTTCGGGGCGTATACGTTCACTAGAACCACCGCCTCCCCTTGCAATCTGCCACTCACCATCACGTATCTACCCCCACTATCCGCCACTATGGTCTTTGCCTCAAACAGTACCCGTTTCCCCACTAAAATAGCCGCCCCCCTGTTCTTTGCTGGCATTGCCTCTTCGACATACGCAGGTAAGTAGTTCTCATTCTGAAGATGTGCTGATGCACCTGTGCCCATCTTCTACAATGCCTTCTCTGCATACCTGCTTCCAGGTCAAGCTCCCTCTCTGGTACTGCCTGCTGCTGGCCTATTGTTGGCTGATGACAGCCCTTCTTTTTCATATCCTCTCCCCCTTCTCCCGAGGCTGTAAGGATATTGGGTGCATCAGCCTCAATGCAAATCCACCTACTGTGTTAAGAAGGCAGGCAATGATATGAGCACCTCCGTGCTCATGACTTTTATCCATAAACTGCTCAGCAATGAAACTTTCAAATCCTCCCACGGGCTATACCCAAAACTACCCCCATACCACCGTAACCTCCTCCCACTTGGACCTGAACTCCTGCCAGCTGAAGGTAGGATTGTAGAACTGGCCAGCAACACAATCAGACTCACCTCTACCTGGAACCCTCCACCATGTCTCTGTCATTTTAAGATGTGCCCATCATCCTTGATCCTCCGAGCATCACTCTACACTTCCCCCGTCATAGAATTTAGAATCATAGAATTTACAGTGCTGAAGGAGTCCATTCGGCCCATCGAATCTGCACCGGCCCTTGGAAAGAGCACCCTATCCAAGCCCACACCTCCACCCTCCCTGGAACCCAGTAACCCCACCCAACCTTTTTGAACACTAAGGGCAATTTATCATGGCCAATCCACCTAACCTGCACATCTTTGGACTGTGGGAGGAAACCGGAGCATCCGGAGGAAACTCACGCAGACACGGGGAAAACGTGCAGACTCCACACAGACAGTGACCCAAGCCGAGAATCAAACCTGGGACCCTGGAGCTGTGAAGCAACTGTGCTAACCACTGTGCTACCGTGCTGTCAACCTTGAGTCTCTCACCATCTCCCTGCCTCTGTGACAGTCGATATGCCATCTCTTCCCCTGACCTTATCCCCTCACCATTGATATTTCTCCACTGTTCCTACACATACCCCTATCATCCTTGACATGTCCTTAGAATCTCTTGACTCAGCCTTTAAAACTTTTGATCATCTGTACCTGCCCTGTTACCCGTGTAGCTGACCCTGACCCCTTATCGCTGAATCGCCCTTGCCCGTCCTGTTCTGCCCCTCCATCCAAGCAGCCATTCTCCTTCTCCCCTCCCCTGTGCTACAGAGTTCAACAAAGACAACCACTCACCTGAGGTCCAAATGGACAAACTAGAATAGTGCTTGGCACCTTTAAACGTACATGTTTCTCTTACACCGCTGACTTCACCATGCAGGCAGGATTTTATCTGAAAAAGGTAATCAAAATAGGAATCCCTCACCAGTCGGCGTGAGGCCTGACCTGCCAATGCAGTGCCACCAACTTTGTTTCCACCACCCACTGTCCCAAACTGCGGTTTTGCATCAAGAGTAAATGATTCTCAACACCTGCCATGTTTCCCTCTCCTAGAGCACATGTCCTGCAAAATCCACTGGATATTTATAATTTGGCTGAGATATTAACTGGAATGGGAATTATTTTCAAATTCAGACATCAGCAGCATTCCAACCAAGTCCTTCCGGGAAATAATTCCATTTCTGCCAGAAACTCTATGGTACCTCAGCCAAGTGGCTGTTCTTTGTGTAGAACCCCAGTCTGAGATTGTCGGTAGACTATTCAACTGTGGATGATATCATAGGAAAATCAAATCCAGACACATGCAGACCTATCAGTAGGAGCCACAAACTTCAATCAGAAGTAGCATGGTACAGTGCATTGAAGGTATAATCTGATATAATTTGTGTCAATACTGTATGGGGTTCAAAAAGATTTCACAACTCAGATATTTTAAGAGTATTTAGTCAGAAATGTGTACACAATAGAGAATATTAACCACTCAGTATTCCCCCTGCTAATGAAACCTTTCAAGGAAAAATAGCTGGAGCTGTTGAAGGAGATTTGAAATGATCATTATTATTATCAAGGAAGATTATCAAGGAAGATTGGGAAAGCACAGTGGCACAGTGGTTAGCGCTGCTGCCTCTCATCGCCAGAGGCCCAGTTCAATTCCGGCCTTGGGTGACTGTCCGTGTGGAGTTTGCATTTTCTCCTCCGTATCAGCGTAGATTTCCTCCGGGTGCTCCGGTTTCCTCTCATAGTCCAAAGATGTGCAGGTTAGGTGGATTGGCCATGATAAAGTTGCCCCTTAGTGTACAGGTTGTGCAGGCTAGGTGTGGTTACGGGGATAGGACGGGGTGTGGGTGCGGGTAAGTGCTCTTTCAGAGGCTCAGTGGAGACTCGATGGGCTGAACGATCTCCTTCTGCACTGTAGGAATTCTATGGTTCTATGCTGACAGCATCTAAGCATCAACAGGACAAAAAATGACTGGTAATGGAGAATTAAAATGCACAGAGGGTTCAACGGGAGGCGGTGGCGTAGTGGTATTGTCACGGGACTAGTAAACAGAGTAATGCTCTGGGGACCCAGGTTCGAATTCCGCTACTGCAGATGGTGAAAGTTGAATACTATAAAAACAATCTGGAATTAAAAGTCTAATGATGACCTGAAACCATCGCTGATTATTGTAAATAAAACATCTGGTTCACTAATGTCCTTTCAAAAAGGAAATCCGACAGCCTTACCTGGTCAGGCCTACAGCAATGTGGGTGACTCTCCCCTCAAGTATGGATGGGCAATAAATGCTGGCACAGCCTGCGATGCCTATGCCCCATGAACACATTTTTAAAAAGCAGTAGACCAGATGAAGATATAAACATATATTCGTAGCCTTGTTATGTGAGTGTGAGGAAAATGTTAAAACAATTTAGAACCACATCTGATCACATTTACCTTAAGACAGTTACTAATACACTCAAAAAGTGGAAAAGATTAAATTCCCCTGTATTACAATCACAGACCAGACCCCAACGGTAGCTAGGGTACTGGACAAAAACCCAATATTTTATTTTAATTTTGTAAAACTGTGAGGAAAGGATACCTCACTCCAGGAGTGATTTCATGCAAAATAGGGATAATGAAATGAAAATCGCTTATTATCACAAGTAGGCTTCAAATGAAATTACTGTGAAAAGCCCCTAGTCGCCATATTCCCGAGCCTGTTTGGGGAGGCTGGTACAGGAATTGAAACGTGCTGCTGGCCTGCCTTGTCTGCTTTAAAAGCCAGCTCTTTAGCCCTGTGCTAAACCAGCCCCTACAAAACGTTATTACCAACACAGTATTAAAATATCTTTAAAATCACTCAATAAAATAGCTTACAATTCCCCCTTAAAGAATGCTAATCAATGCAGTGACACAATAACCCTTAACAACTATCTTTACTTCCATTCAAACAGAACCATCTCAGATCTCAATCCACTTTTAAATACAGTTAGCAGACCCAGGCATACTTGCTTAAGAGATGTTCTTATGCGGCATGTGGCACAGTGGCTAGCACTGGGACTGCGGTGCTGAGGACCTGGGTTCAAATCCCAGCCCTGGGTCACAGTCCGTGTGGAGTTTGCACATTTCACCCCACAACCCAAAGATGTGCAGGTTAGGTGGATTTGCCACACTAAATTGCCCCTTAATTGGAAAAAAAAAATTGGGCACTCTAAATTTATTTTTAAAAAGATGTTCTTTGAGACTGTTTTAAGAGATAGACCTGAATCCTGTCAGGACAATGCAGGAAGTCCAGCTGAAATCTTCAGAAACTGTCAACTTCCAACTGAACAATCTCTGCTAAAATGCCTGGTACTCTAGCTCCTCCCATTAGTTACATCATCTTACTAACTGAACACAAAAGATCTCTAATTAAGTACTCCACAGGAACCCTCTTGGCCCAAACAAATCCATTAGCCCACGTTTTTGTGACACTTTAATTGTACCTCTTGCTCCCAAAAAAACCTTGCTGTCTTGTAAACTAGGTTTTTAAAAGCACCACTGCAGCAGTCATGCACATGCTAATCCAGACTTTAACCCTTACCGCACCAAATTCATAAATCTCTGAAATTCCTACATCCAGCACACCTGGCAAGCAATTTTCATTGACCTATTTGAATTAAGGACAGCAGAGGAGGGTGTGAAGAATGGTCCTATTAGGAATGCAAAAAATCTTTTGGCAGATCACTTCGTGATATTCTGTTTTACAGGCTTTAGCCTGTCTCTCGAATAAAATGTAACATTGGGATCCCCCAGACCTGTACGTTTCTGTGATCTGCCATAATGTCGCAATGTTGGAGTTGTTTATTTTGGGGTTAGAACAAGATGGTGCTTCTTCTTTGCAATGAAAGCATTCTTTATATAAACAGGTTTGTATGTGGCACTGCACATGTTGCTCCACATTTATGTGTGGTTCCATTGTAGCTGTGTTTTGTGTCTGTAAGTTACTAATCATGCTATTGAAAAACGCTTGTTTTGATGATTAATTTCCCTCTGCGAATGTGCAGTTAAAACATTGTGAATGTGAGTGCCTAGAAAGGTTTGGATAGGTTGTTTGACTAAATATGGCTAATTCTCAAAAAGAGATTGAAACTGATGGAAGACAGTATTTAAATGTTTTGACTGGTATCACAATTGTCACACAAAATTCAGCACTACCTCAAATCAAATCAAATCCAATTACGCCTTAATTTGTTTGAACAATGCTGCTCGTGGCCAAGAACTCTGGACTGGGAGAGATTATTTCTGATTGTAAAACTGGATGAAAGCATCAGTTTTATTATCTATCCCTCATTTACTGGTGTGACTGGGGAGATTGAAGAGAGATTGATGACACGTGTATTCTCACCAGATTCATTCAAGAGTAGATGATTAACATTGAGATCATTTCTGTTTCTCTGAACTATGATAATTGAACCAACAGGATCTTTTCGTATGATTTAGCATTAGTTTAACAAAGAGTATCACTCTTACGCTAGTTGCATATTAAAAACTTGTGCCGTTTACCCAATTGAACCAGGAATTCTATCTGCTGTATTTTGGTAGAGCAACGTGAGCTATCTACCTAACTCAAATACATTTATTTCGTAAAATGTTTCTTCTCTTATTTTGGGCTGGATTCTCTGTTTCAGGGACTATGACCCCCTCGCCGTCGTGAAAACTGTGGTCGTTTACGCCAGAAAATCTGGCATCAAAAGGCCACAGATTCACAGCCTTACAGGGGACTAGCAGGCAGCTATTGTGGAGCTCACAGCTCCAGCTGCCGATACGGCCCCCCGCACTTCCGGGTCAGAGGCTGCGCATGGGTCAGAGGCCGCACCTCCGGGTCAGAGGCCATGGCGGACTCAGATCACGGACCTGGACCACGGAAATACTGGCCCCGATCGGCCTCGTGCCGGACCCGGACCACCCGCTCAAAAATACCCCAGTCCCGAATGAGGCCCTCCTGTCCTCCGATTGGCCCGCCCCTGAGTCCACAGCCGCCTCGCGAGTATCCCGAATGACAGGACCATGAGTGATCCACGCCGTCGGGAACTCGGCCGGTCGGGGGCTGAGAATAGCGGGGCGGGCCTCAAGCAATGGCCTCCGGTGGTGGACAATCAGCTTTTCGGCAGGGTGGAGAATCGCTGAACTGGCGCCAGTCCCAATTTCATGTGGGAAACTGGATTCTCCGCCCCGTCGTCGAATGCGATTTCGGCTTCGGGGTGCGGAGAACCCCGCCCTTCGGCTGTTTCTCTCAAATAAGGCAGTTGATTTTAGGGTCAAACCATGCAACTTTTTAAGACTAATTTTACACTTCAGCCATGCTTTAATGTTTTCCTTTTGTGCAGTGAAGCACCATCAATATGACGCGAGGCAGGTTAAGGTAATGTCAATTGAAGGCTTTATTAAGCAGAACTTTATCCCCAGCAGCGTGGTTACAGAATGCAGCTGCTGAGGGAAATGGAGGGAAAAACTGGGTTCTTATACCGGCATTTCTGGGTGGAGTCCAGTAGGTGGCAGATCCTATCAGGACCTGGCATCCCTCCACCAATAGCCTGTCGACACGTGGTGCACCGTATTACCCCTAATACATACCACCACATTCACCCCCTGTTGAAAAAAAACCCGGCGGGATGGTGGTTCGCATGGTGGTAGGGGTTTACAGAGTCGGTACTGTGCCGTAACTTTGAACAAAACCCAAAATTATCGCTTCAACTGGGCCAACGGGCCAAACAGGGTCGGCATGATGCCATAACTATAACAAGACACAATAACTGAAAACGTTGAGAGTTAAAGTGATTCGATGAGCCGGATGGGCGCCCTGATCGTCCTTTCCGATCGTGTCGGAGTGGTGGTGATGGCGCTGGCTCGGGTCCCGTCGACTCTGGGAGCGTAGCGCTGTCCCCTGTGTCCTTACTCCTGGGCGGGTCTGGGAGGAGAACCGAACCCCCCGGGAAGGGGGTGGTGCGGGATGAACCGGCGGGAGTGAGGAGGTGGTGATTGGCGTTGGGGTATGGGTAGCTCCGGCGGGCGCCAGATCTCGCAGGGAGACCGTGTCCTGTCGGCCATCGGGGTACTCCACATAGGCGTATTGCGGGTTGGCTTGAAGGAGATGCACCCATTCCACCAACGGATCTGACTTGTGCGCCCGCACATGTTTCCGGAGCAGAATGGGTCCCGGAGCTGCTAGCCAGGTCGGAAGTGGCGTTCCAGAGGAGGACTTCCTAGGAAAGAGGAGGGGGCGCTCGGGAGGCATTTCATTCGTAGTGGTGCACAGCAGGGACCGGATAGAGTGAAGGGCATCCGGGAGGACTTCCTTCCAGCGGGAAATTGGGAGGCTCCTAGACCGGAGGGCCAGCAGGACGGCCTTCCAGACCGTTCCATTCTCCCTTTCTATCTGCCCGTTCCCCCGGGGGTTGTAACTGGTCGCCTGCTCGAGGCTATGCCCCTGCTGAGCAGGAATTGACGCAGTTCGTCACTCATAAAGGAGGACCCTGTCGCTATGGATATAGTCGGGGAAACTGAACAGTGTAAAAATGGTACCGAGGGCTTTAATGACCGTGGACGCTGTCATGTCGGGGCAGGGGATGGCGAAAGGGAAACGGGAGTATTCGTCAACGACGTTCAGGAAGTACGCGTTGCGATCGGTGGAGGGGAGGGGGCCTTTGCAATCCAAACTGAGGCGTTCAAAGGGTCGAGGGCCCTTAACCAGGTGCGCTCTATCTGGCCTGAAAAGTGCGGTTTGCACTCAGCGCAGATCTGGCAGTTTCTGGTGACTGTTCGGACGTCCTCGACGGAGTAAGGGAGGTTGCGGGCCTTAAGGAAGTGGTAGAAACGAGTGACACCCGGGTGGCAGAGGTCCTCGTAGAGGGCTTGTAGACGGTCCACTTGTACATTGGCACATGTGCCACGAGATAGGCCATCGGATGGCTCGTTCAGCTTTCCGGGACGATACAAGATCTCATAATTGAAGGTGGAGAGTTCGATCCTCCACCGCAGGATCTTGTCGTTCGTCCCGCTGTGCAATATCGAACATGAAGGCAACCGACCATTGGTCAGTGAGGAGAGTGGATCTCCTACCGGCCAGGTAATGCCTCCAGTGTCGCACAGCTTCCACTATTGCTTGTGCCTCCTTTTCCACTGAGGAGTGGCGGATTTCTGAAGCGTGGAGGGTTCGGGAGAAGAAGGCCACGGGTCTGCCTGCTTGGTTGAGGGTGGCCGCCAGAGCTACATCCGATGCGTCGCTCTCGACCTGGAAGGGAAGGGACTCGTCGATGGCGCGCATCGTGGCCTTTGCGATATCCGCTTTGATGCGGCTAAAGGCCTGGCATGCCTCTGTCGTCAGGGGAAAAGTAGTGGACTGGATTAGTGCATGGGCCTTGTCTGCGTACTGGGGACCCACTGGGCGTAATAAGAAAAGAAGCCCAGGCAGCGTTTCAGGGCTTTGGCACAGTGGGGGAGAGGGAACTCCATGAGGGGGCGCATGCGTTCAGGGTCGGGGCCTATCACTCCATTACGCACTACGTAGCCCAAGATGGCTAGACGATCGGTGCAGAACACGCATTTTTCTTTGTTGTAAGTGAGGTTCAGGGCGTGAGCGGTCTGGAGGAATTTTTGGAGATTGGCGTCGTGGTCCTGCTGGTCGTGGCGGCAGATGGTGACGTTGTCGAGATACGGGAACGTGGCCCGTAAACCGTGCTGGTCAACCATTCGGTCCATCTCTCGTTGGAAGACCGAGACTCCATTCGTGACGCCGACTGGAACCCTTAAAAAGTGGTATAACCGCCCGTCTGCTTCGAAGGCAGTATAGTTGCGGTCACCGGGACGGATGGGGAGCTGGTGATAGGCGGACTTGAGGTCCACAGTGGAAAAGACCGTGTACTGTGCAATCCGATTGACCATGTCGGATATGCGGGGGAGAGGGTACGCATCTAGCTGAGTGTACCTGTTGATGGTCTGACTATAGTCGATGACCATCCTCTGTTTCTCCCCGGTCTTAACGACTACCACCTGGGCTCTCCAGGGACTGTTGCTAGCCTGGATGATGCCTTCCTTCAGCAGCCTCTGGACTTCGGACCGGATAAATGCTCGGTCCTGGGCGCTGTACCGTCTGCTCCTTGTGGCGACGGGTTTGCAATCCGGGGTGAGGTTCGCAAACAAGGAAGGCGGTTCAACCTTGAGAGTCGCGAGGCCGCAGACAGTCAGTGGGGGTATAGGGCCGCCAAATTTAAATGTTAAACTCTGGAGGTTGCATTGGAAGCCCAACCCTAGGAGTGTGGGCGCACAGAGATGGGGGAGGACATACAGCCGGTAATTTCGGAACTCCCTCCCCTGCACTGATAGGTTAGCGATGCAGAACCCCGTGATCTGAACGGAGTGGGATCCTGCCGCCAGGAAAATTTTCTGGGTGCTTGGCCGAATTACGAGGGAACAGCGCCTTACCGTGTCCGGATGAATGAAGCTCTCCGTGCTCCCAGAGTCGATAAGACACGGCGTCTCTTAGCCATTCACTAGGACTGTAGTGGTTGCAGTCTGGAGCGTCCAGGGTCGCGACTGGTCGAGGGTCGTCGAAGCCAGACGTGGTTGTTGAAGTTGAACATCGTAATCAGGCAGTATGTGGCCATCTGTGTCGGGGTCCTTCAGCCAAGATGGCGGCGTCCACGGATCGAACGCGGTCGGGGGAGGACAAAATGGCGGCGCCCATCTCTCCCTCGTGGCGTCCGGGGTCAAAAATGGCGGCGTCCGTTGGTCACACGTGGATCGCTGGGGGGGCTGGGTCTGTGGTCCCTTTTCTTCCCCGGAGATAGCGGTGACCCCGCGGGACTTGCACACCGTCGCGTAGTGGCCCTTCTTCCCGCAGCTTCTGCAGGTAGCCGCGCGGGCTGGGCATCGCTGCCGAGGGTGTTTTGGCTGGCCGCAAAAATAGCAGCGGGGCCCCCCCGGTTGGTCTGGTGTTTTGGCCGCGCAGGTTTGAGGGGGTGGGGGGGATGTCGGAGAGTCGACCGCAGCGGGGGTCCACGGAGCCCAAGGGGCTGTAGTGCGGTCGGGGGCGTTGGCGCGGGCGTTACGCGAGGCCACATCGAGGGATGCCGCCAGGGCCCGAGCTTCTGTTAATCTCAGAGATTCTTTCTCCAGAAGCCTCTGGCGGATCTGGGAAGAGGCCAAACCTGCCACATACGCATCGCGGACCAGGAGCTCTGTGTGTTCACTCGCTGTTACCGCCGGGCAGTTGCAGTTTCCACCCAGGGTCTGCAGGGCGTTATAAAACTCGTCCAGCGATTCCCCCAGAAATTGCCGTCGTGTGGCGAGCTGGTAGCGAGCAAAAACCTGGTTGGCGGGCCGGATGTAGACATCCTTCAGCGCGGCGATGGCACCGGTGAAACCGTCCTCGTCCTCGATAAGGGAGTAGGCGTCAGGACTCACCCTGGAATACAGGACCTGCATCTTTTGTTCGTCAGTCGGTGTGCCGGGGGCCGTTCGGAGGTAGCCCTCAAAGCATGCCAACCAGTGCTTGAAGATAGAGGCCGAGTTAGCTGCTTGGGGTGCGATGCGCAGGCACTCCGGGGTGATTCGGAGCTCCATGTTCCCACGTCGTTTTCTTCAATTTAAATTCTGCTTAATATGACGCGAGGCAGGTTGAGGTAATGTCAATTGAAGGCTTTATTAAGCAGATCCCATCAGGACCTGGCATCCCTCCACCAATAGCCTGTCAACACGTGGTGTACCGTATTACCCCTAATACATACCACCACATGCAGTCAATCATATTCATTCTTTGCTAAAATGTCATGGAATCTTCTAAAGATGAGCAAACCTTAAAGTGCACGTAGCTTTCAACATCTTGCAAACATCAGGCAACCACTAATTATAATTCAGGCCGACAGTGTTTAATTGGGGAATGACCCAGATGTGCACTTTGAAAGTCATGCAAGCGTAAGTAGGTTGGAAATTTAATTTGTAGTATACATATATATATATATTTAAAGTCCTATTCCATTTAAGTCATGAAAGACAGGAGGAAATTCTACACCCAAGGAAACTTATAACAAACAAGACTTTTGTTCTCTCTCTCTCTCCCTCCGCCCCCCCGACCTTCCTCCCCGTCAGTGTACCCGAACAGGTGCCGGAATGTGGCGACGAGGGGATTTTCACAGTAACTTCATTGCAGTGCCAACCCCCCCCCCCCACCCCCCATACCTGCACCGCTCCAGGAACACCCTTCTCACCCTCGGGGTCTTCTGCGCCCATACAAACCCCATAACGCTCCTGTTAACCTGCCTGAAGAAGGCCCTAGGGACCAGGATGGGGAGGCATTGGAACAGGAACAAAAACCTCGGGTGCACCGTCATTTTAACTGACTGCTCTCTACCCGCCCGGGAGAGTGGCAGCATGTCCTACCTCTTAAACTCCTCCTCCATCTGCTCCACCAGCCTCGTGAAGTTAAGCTTATGCAGGGCCCCCCAGCTCCTAGCCACCTGGACCCCCAGGTACCTGAAACTCCTCTCCGCCCTTTTTAGCGGGAGCTCACCAATCCCCCTCTCCCGGGTGCACTACGAACAACTCGCTCTTCCCCATATTAAGCTTGTACCCGGAGAAATCTTCAAACTCCCTAAGGATCCTCATCACCTCCAGCATTCCCCCCACCGGGTCCGCCACATATCGCAGCAAATCATCCGCATAGAGCGACACCCGATGCTCCTCCCCACCCCGCACCAACCCCTCCAGTTCCTCGACTCCCTCAACGCCATGGCCAGCGGTTCAATCGCCAGTGCAAAGAGCAGGGGGGACAGGGGACACCCCTGCCTCGTCCCCCGGTGTGGCCGGAAATACCTGACCTCCTTCTGTTCGTGGCCACACTCGCCACAGGGGCCTCATACAGCAGCCTCACCCACCTGACGAACCCCTCCCCGAACCCAAACCTTTCCAACACCTCCCACAGGTACCCCCACTCCACCCTATCAAAGGCCTTTTCCGCATCCATCGCCACTACTATCTCCGCCTCCCCTTCCATCGCCGGCATCATTATAACATTCAAGAGCCTCCGTACATTGGTATTCAACTGCCTCCCTTTCACGAAGCCCGTCTGATCCTCGTGTATGACCTGCGGCACACAGTCCTCTATCCTCATGGTCAAAATCTTTGCCAGCAATTTTGCGGCTACATTTAAGAGTGACATCGGCCTGTATGACCCACACTGTAGGGGATCCATGTCCCGATTCAGGATCAGGGAAATCAGCACTCTGGACATCGTCGGGGGCAGAGCCCCCCCCTTCCCTTGCCTCATTAAAGGTCCTTACCAACAGCGGGCCCAGCAGGTCCGCATACTTCTGATAAAATTCAACCGGGAACCCATCCGGCCCCGGTGCCTTCCCCACCTGCATGTTCCCTATCCCTTTGACCAACTCCTCCAACCCAACCGGTGCCCCCAACCCCGCCACCTGCCCCTCCTCTACCCTCGGAAACCACAGCCGGTCCAGGAAGCGACCCATCCCTCCCTCTTCCAGTGGGGGCTCAGACCGGTACAGTTCCTCGTAGAAGTCCCTAAAGACCCCATTGATACCTACCGCACTTCGCACCGTGTTCCCTCCTCCATCCCTAACTCCCCCGATCTCCCTAGCTGCCTCTTGCTTCCGAAGCTGGTGCGCCAGCATACGGCTCACCTATTCTCCGTATGCACATACCGCCCCCTGCCCCTTCCTCCACTGCGCCTCCGCCTTCCTGTTGGTCAACAAATCGAACTCAGCCTGGAGGCTACGTCGCTCCCTAAGCAATTCCTCCTCCGGGGCCTCCGCGTACCTCATATCCACCCTCACCATCTCCCCCACCAACCTCTCCCTCGCTCTCCTCTCCCCCCTCTCCTTGTGTGCCCTAATGGAGATCAGCTCTCCTCTGACCACCGCCTTCAGCGCCGCCCAGACCACCCCTACTTGCACCTCCCCATTGTCATTAGCCTCCAGGTACCTCTCTATACACTTCCGGACCCGCCCGCTCACCTCCTTGTCCGCCAGCAACTCCACCTCTAGGCACCACAACGGGCACTGGTCCCTCTCCTCCCCCAACTCGAGGTCCACCCAGTGCGGAGCATGATCAGAAATGGCTATCGCCGAGTACTCCGTATCCTCCACCCTCGGAATCAGTGCCCTGTTCATGACAAAAAAGTCAATCCGGGAGTAGGTCTTGTGAACATGGGAGAAGAATGAAAATTCCCTGGCCCCTGGCCTCGCAAACCTCCATGGAGCCACCCCTCCCATCTGGTCCATGACACCTTGGCCGCCGCCGGCCTCCTGCCCGTCCTAGACCTAGAGCGATCCAATGTCGGATCCAACATCGTGTTGAAATCCCCCCCCATTATCAGGCCCTCTGTCTCCAGGTCCGGAATCCGGCCCAGCATACGTCGCATGAACCCCGCATCGTCCCGATTCGGGGCATATACATTGACCAACACTACCTGCTCCCCCTGCAGCTTGCCACTTACCATCACATACATACCGCCATTGTCTGCCACAATGCTCGGTGCCTTCGAACGACACTCTCTTTCCCACCAAGATCGCCACCCCCTGATTTTTTTGCATCCAAACCTGAATGAAACACCTGCCCTACCCACCCCTTTCTCAACCTTACCTGATCCGCCACCCTCAGGTGCGACTCCTGAAGCATGACCACATCCGCCTTCAGCCCCTTCAGGTGTGCGAACACGCGAGCCCGTTTGACCGGCCCATTAAGTCACCTTACATTCCAGGTTATCAGCCGGATCAGGGGGCTACCCGCCCCCCCTCCCCCGCCGACTAGCCATAACCCCTCCTCGGCCAGCCACGTGCCCGCGCCCCCCGCACGGCCTGTTCCCCACAGCGGCAGACCCCCGCCTCGACCTCCTCTACCAACTCCAGCTCCCCCTTGGCCATTCCAGCAGCAACCCGGTGTCCCCCCCCCCCCGCGCACCAGCTAGGTCCCCCCCTAGCTGCAAGCTGCCCCCATTGCACACCCGTAAGTCAGCTGACTCCTGCTGACCCCGGCCACTCCAGCCACTCCATCGACACCCCCCAGTGTGGAACTTCCCCTCCCCCCCCCGCTGTCCACCAGCGGGATCCCGGCCATTCCACTCCCAGCGTGGGAGAAAAAAACCCGCACTTCCCAGCTCCGGCCCCGCCCCTTCTGCCCTAAACGCAGGAAAAAAACTCGCGCTTTCCACTTGCCCGACCCGCCTCCCCTGCGGCGCCCCATCTCCCGTACCAACCATCGACCCCCCAAGCAGTTTACCTACCGCCCCCGCCAACGAGCCCGCCTGGCAGACCTAATTAAAACAATGCCCCATTAACACCCAAAAAGCAAAGAACTCCCCCCCTCGAAACACAACCCAACAATCCCCAATCATCCCTCCACCACGACCCCTCATCCCCGACCCTTAGTCTGAGTCCAGTTTTTCGGCCTTAACAAATGCCCACGCCTCCTCCGGGGACTCAAAATAGTGGTGTCGATCCTTATAGGTGACCCACAGATGCGCCGGCTGCAGCATACCGAACTTCCCCCCCTTCCTGTGCAGCACTGCCTTCGCCCGGTTGTAACCGGCCCTCTTCTTCGCCACCTCCGCACTCCAATCCTGGTAGATCCGGATCTCCGCGTTCTCCCACCTGCTGCTCCACTCCTTCTTGGCCCACCTTAACACACACTCTCAATCAGCAAACCAGTGGAACTGCATCAGCACCGCCCGCGGCGGCTCGCTGGGCTTGGGCCTCCTCACCAGCACTCGGTGGGCCCCCTCCAGCTCCAAGGGCCCCTGAAAGGCCCCCGCTCCCATCAGCGAATTCAACATGGTGACCACGGAGGCCCCCACGTCCGATCCCTCCAGCCCCTCCGGGAGACCCAGGATCCGCAGGTTTTTCCGCCTCGACCGGTTCTCCATCTCCTCGAACCTCGCCTGCCATTTCTTGTGGAGCGCATCACCTTCACCGCCAAACCCAGGATCTCGTCCTCATTCTCCGAGACCTTCTGCCGGACCTCCTGGATCGCCGCCTCTTGGGCCATCTGGGTCTCCAGCAGCTTATTGATTGAAGCCTTCATTGGCTCCAGTAGCTCTGCTTTCAGTTCCTTAAAACAGCGCCGGAGAAGCTCCTGCTGCTTTTGCGGCCACTGCCTCCATGCTGCCTGGTCTCCGCCCACCGCCATCTTGGTCCTTCTCCCTCGCACCTTTCTTTGCTTCAATGGCACTTTTTAAATCTCCATTCTTGACTATCTGCCTTCCTTTCAGCCCAAAAGTCTGTTTTTAGCGGGAGCGCCCGAACGTGCGACTTAGCTCCGCATAGCCGCAACCGGAAGTCTATGTTTAGTAAGTTTGCAGATGACACCAAGACTGGTGGCCTAGTGGATAGTGAAGAAAGTTATATAAGATTGCAACAGGTTCTTGACCAATTGAGCTCGTGGACCGATGAATGGCAGATGGAGTTTAATTTGGATAAATGTGAGATGATGCATTTTGGTAGATCAAATCAGGGCAGGACCTACTCAGATAATGGTAGGGAATTGGTGAGAGTTACAGAACATAGAGATCTAGGGGTACAGGTTCATAGGTCCTTGAAGGTGGAGTCGCAGGTGGACAGGGTGGTGAAGAAGGCAAAGGGCAAGCTAGGTTTTATTGGTCAGAATATTGAATACAGGAGTTGGAACGCTTTGTTGAAGTTGTACAAGACATTAGTCAGACCGCACCATAAGACATAGGAGCAGAATTAGGCCACTCAGCCCATCGGGGCTGCTCTACCATTCAATCATGGCTGATATTTTCTCATTCCCATTCTCCTGCCTTCTCCCCATAACCCCATATCCCCTTATTAATCAAGAACACATGGAATATTGTGTTCAGTTTTGGTCACCCTATTATAGGAAGGATATTGTTAAACTAGAAAGAGTGCAGAAGAGATTTACGAGGATGCTACCAGGACTTAATGGCCTGAGCTGTAAGGAGAGGCTGGATAGGCTGGGATTTTTTTCCCCAGAGGAGAGGAGGCTTAGGGGCGATCTTATAGAGGATTATAAAATAATGAGGGGCATAGATAAGGTAGATAGTCAACATTTTTTCCCAAAGGTAGAGGACTCTAGAACTAGAGGGCATAGGTTTTAGGTGAGAGGGGAGAGATACAAAAGGGACCAGAGGGGAAATTTTTTCACACAGAGGGTGGTGAGCATCTGGAATGAACTGCCGGAGGCAGTGATAGAGGCGGGTACAATTGTGTCCTTTGAAAAACAGACAGTTGCATGGGCAGGGTGGATATAGAGGGATATGGGCCAAATGCGGGCAAGTGGGACTAGCTTAGTGATAGAAACTGGGCGGCATGGACAAGCTGGGCCAAAGGGCCTGTTTCCATGCTGTAAACATCTATGTCTCTAGGTACGTATTACATAGAGGTACGTATTACATAGAGGTACGTATTACATAGAGGTACGTATTACATAGAGGTACATATTACATAGAGGTACATATTACCTAGAGGTACATATTACATAGAGGTACATATTACATAGAGGTACGTATTACATAGAGGTACGTATTACATAGAGGTACGTATTACATAGAGGTACATATTACATAGAGGTACGTATTACATAGAGGTACGTATTACATAGAGGTACATATTACATAGAGATACATATGAGTTTAGGGCTCATAAGTTGGTAATGCGGTCCAACTGGTCTTCTTTAACTTTCCTTAAATTGTCTATGCTACTTGTCTCAACATTCAATGTGGTAATGAGTTCCACATTCATATCATTCTTTGGGTAAAGTTTCTCCTGAATACCCATTTATCATGTAGTTAGTTTATTTAATCCTCTGTTCATAGATGGCCTTTAAGTTGGGTGATGGTTGGACACTAGGCGATTGTTATGTAATTGAAGGTCTCTTGGTCAAGCTGGTCACAATGTCAGTCTAAACCCTACTGTGGGCTGCTACACGATCGCAGGAGCTCTGACTGGACTGGAGTAATGAAAGAAAACCCCCACTCCTAACTTTATAACAGAATGGAAATCTTTGGGCACTTCCTCAGGGATGTCAAAGACATGCAATATCCCAGTCTCAAACAGCAGAAACCCTCTGTGAAGGAAACAGCAGGAAAATGTTAAATCATGTGAAAGAAGGAATTTAGAAACACTGGGGAGAGAATTTTGATAACCTTCAGATAGAACCACCACAATCTATTTAACCATGGAATTGGTTGTTATTGAATGAAATGAATAATTGGTTTAAAAAAAGTATAGTAAAAAGGAAGTGTCCTAAAAAATAACTAAGTAGTAAAATTGGTGGTTAACTCTGAAGAATGTACTAGATATTATTTTTATGCCAGAATCTCGAGGGGAAAAATGTTTTGGATGAAATCTAAGAATAACCTGATTAAAGCAGCAAGCAAATAGCCATGTTCCTGCTGCGCCAGATGTGTACTGGATCTCCCATTTCTACTTGTAAATGGGATTTGTGCTGCCCTTCTGGCAAATTTGCAGGAACCCCTTTGGGACAAAGAAATTCCTAGGTATGGTCAATCAATGAGGCTTCTAACACCTGCCAAATCCATTTGCCACAAAAAAGGCCAGAGAAGTGTGCCAATAATAAGAAATCTCAAGACAAAAGATGACATTGGTTCACAGGAACTGTGTGTAAGCTTACGAAAGCAAGGTTAAGATTGTATAGTGGGGTTCTGACAAGTCTGCGGCCTCTGCCTGACGCCCCCCTGTAGGGGCTACTGTGGGCGTTGCCCTTAAGTGGGCCGCATAATGCCCCGCCAGTTGGGGGTGGTGGTGGTATGGCAGAGGGTGGGGTGCAGAGGTGGTGGGTGAGTGGGTGCTGGGTGGGAGCACCCATACAGCCGGTGTCACTCTGCATAACAAGGGGCCAAGGTGGGTGGTCAGTGGGGTGCGCAGCAAGGTGGCTGCCTTGCAGGCTGCGGCAATGACGGTCCGTGCCTGGACACCGCCCAGTCCTGTGGGGAGGCACCCCAGCCCCACGGTCCGTTGCCTGGACATCCCCTCTCCCCCCAGCCCGGCCCGTATCCAGCCCGACAGCCCACGGTCGCGCCTCTCTGTGTCCTACCTTCTCTGACTCATCAGCCACAGCGCCTGCTTCTCGATTTTTAAAAGCACAAGTGAACCTCGCTGTTGCGAATTCCCCCCCCCCCCCAGTGGGGGTGGAGGATCACGGAGGCCCGGAGAATACCGGGTCATGCCCGTTGATGGTATGCCAACGGCGTTTACTGTATATGCGGAGTAGAACGCATTGACGCCGCTGCCGAGGCCCCGGAGAATTGCGATTTGGCGAGAACCCGGCACCTGCCACAATTTCGCCGTCAAAACCGATTCTCCGCCCAATCGCGTTTCCCGATTCCGGTGACGGCCGACAAAGAACCCCGCCCAGTGTTATTCAAGGGCAGAGTTTCCTGCTGTGCTGGACAGCAAACTACCCCAATCAACCCGATTAAAAACAGCTAAATGTTAATCACAGATCATTGCCTGCGAAACCTTGTCCAATGTCCTCTCTAGGTTTTCTTTGCTAAGACGTACTTTCTACTCCCTTCTTGCCTTCTTCACATGTTAGGCAATAAAGATGACTGAGATATATTTGTTGTGTCTGTGTTGGGAATAGTCTATATCTTTAAGTTTTAGTTTAATTTTTAAGAGTTTCTGGACTTCGGACTTGTTTAGATGCCGACATTTGTATTGAGGTTTTACGACCTTAAAGCAACACAGGGCTGGTACTGAGTAACAGAATGGCTAAGGGGAACAGAAAGCTGTTTGAGTGCAGTTGAAAGAATGTAGCCTAACAGTAAGGAGCTTGCATAGAAACTGCTGGAACAGGGACACAAAAAGAGCAGATCTCAAACTACAGTACAGAATATTTTTTTTTATTCGTTCATGGGAAGTGGGCGTCACTGGCACTTATTGCCTATCCCTAATTGCCGTTGAGGGGGTGGTTACGAGTCAACCACATTGCTGTGGGTCTTGAGTCACATGCAGGCCAGACCAGGTAAGGATGGCAGATTTCCTTCCTGAAAGGACATTAGTGAACCAGATGGGAAAGAGGGAGGGAATGGGTTCATGAACCCAAATCGGAATGGGTGCAGATGGAGGAGGCCCCCTGCAAGGGGATGACCCTCCGGGCCCTAGCCACGGCAGCACTCCCATCATCCGTGATAAAATACGCATCTAGCCCAGTGGTAGCGGCGACGCTGAAAACGTGGGGCCAACTAAGACAGCACTTCAGGCTGACCAAGATGTCCCCCATGGCCCCCATCTGCGGTAACCAGATTCCCTCCAGCCGTGCTAGATACAATCTTTTAAAAATGGAGACAGGCCGGGGGAATGCTGACAGTTGGGGACTTCTACATAGGAAACAGAATAGCGACGCTGAACGAACTGACGGAGGATGATAATTGTCGACAGGACAGGAAATGAGGCACCTACAAATAAAATACTTCCCCCGCAAGAGACAGTAGGGTACCCCTGGGCCCCAGAGACCACATTATTAGTAGACCAGATGAACACGGACAGTAAGGAAGGGGGACTCTGTGGGAAAATATACGGACAGCTACTGGATAGAGCCCAAACACCACTGGACGAGACCAGACGGAAATGAGGGGACGAACTGGGGATAGAAGTGGGGTGGGGACTCTGGAGCGAAGCACTGAGCAGGGTGAACTCCACCTCCTCCTGCGCAAGGCTCAGCCTCACGCAGTTCAAAGTGGTGCACAGAGCGCACCTGACCAGAACCCGAATGAGCAGGTTCTTCCCGGAGGTGGAGGACAAATATGAACGATGCCAGAGGGGCCCGGCCAACCACACCCACATGTTCTGGGCTTGTCCCAAACTTGCTGGGTTCTGGATAGCCTTCTCCAAGGTGATGTCCAAGATTGTGGGGGTGAGGGTGAAACCATGGCAATCTTTGGGGTATCGGAACAGCCAGAGCTTCACATAGGGAAGAGGGCCAATGCCCAAGCTTTCGCTTCTCTAATCGCACGCTGGAGAATCTTGCTCGCCTGGCGATCAGCAGCACCAACCACAGTTGCAGACTAGCTTGAGAAGATCAAATGCGCCATCTGAGGGTCGGAAGAAAGCTTCCTTACTGCATGGGGCAATTTGTCGGCCTGTACCAAAATGTGTTCCAGGTCAGCAGCAACCAATAGAAAGAGAAACTGGAAGGGGTAGAAAGGGGAAAGAAAAAAGGCAAGGAGGAACATCAGGGATGCACAACCCAGGAGCCGAGGCCGAAGGAGGGAGAAAAAAGGGAGGGGAAAGGGGAGGAATGAGGAGAAGGGGAACACCCCACCGATCGATCAGGGAGGGCAACGGGGGGGGGGGGGGGGGGGGGGGGTGGTAGTTAGGGGGAGGGGGGCTGAGGGGGGGGGGAGGATGAAAGTGGGGGGTGGTGGGTGGGGGAGGGGGGCGGAGGGAGGGGGGAGGATGGAAGTGGGGGGTGGTGGTTAGGGGGAGGGGGCAATGGTTCGCCGAGTCAGGTGGTGTCAGTTTGTAAATAAAGAAACTCAAGATAAAGCCTTTTTGTATTGTACGATAAATTAAAGCGAACGGCAATGTACATAGGCAACACAAATGGAATGGCTGAAGGAAAAGTGGCCATTACCCATGCACAGTAAACTGAGGGGGCTGGTGCAGGAAGTTTATGCTTCCCTGATAGAGGGGGTGTCTAGGGATTATGACAAGGTAAAGATTACTCTGGGTGCATATGAATTAGTTCCTGAGGCATTTAAGCATAAGTTTTGGAATTTAAGAAAGCTGCCAGGACAGACTTGGTTGAATTTGAATGGGATAGGCAGAACAATTTTAATAGGTGGGTACGAGCATTGGGAGTTCAAACTACCTATGATGCTCTGGGAGAAATGTTTCTCTTGGAAAAATATAAGAATTTACTACAGTTATAACCCCAGCGTTGGTTCACGGGATAGGAACCACCAGGCTTCCCATGCCTTCTGGGGAATATGAACTTCCTTGGTAAAGGAATGGGGCTTCCCCTTAACAGGTGTATCCCCTCTAGTATAAAAACCCCAACTTGGGTGCAGGTTGGGGAAGGTGACCCACCGGGGAGTAGTGGTAATTTGATTGTCAGTAATAATAAACATTTTTGAGCTCTAACCTACAGCTTATGCGAGGCTGCTTACCTTGGATCTAACAACTACTTTCTGTGATAAGAATTCATGTTGAAGACCAAAGGGTTACGACCACAAGCAGCAATACCGGCTGATGATTCTGATCTGATCCATAAATTTAAATCTTTGTTCCGTCACTCCCATTATTTTGAAGAGAATAGGGGCTGGATTCTCCGTTTCAGCAGCTAAGTGCCGGTGCCAGCGGAGAATGCGTGGTCTTTTGCGACCATAAAATTGGCGTGAAACCCTCACCGATTCTGGCACCGGTGGCGACTGAAACCCCCGCCTCCCGTGCCAAAAACGGCTGGAGAATGGCCGGGTCACGGGCCACGCATGTGCACGGCTGACGACCTGCAGTGGTCGCGCCGTACAACATGGCACCAGCCGTGCGCGAACCCAACCCACCATCCGCGATCCCACAGGCCACCCCAGGCCACCCCCCACCAGCCCTCGCAGAAGCCCCCCCCGGCCAGCGGCACGGATCCAGGCGGAGTGTGGTGTCGCTGAACACAGTCTGCAGCCAGCACACAGGGACCATACGTGCCCCACGCCGTCGGGAACTCGGCCCTTCGGGGTGGAGCATCACGGATGGGCCGGCCGCTGACGTGCCAATGCCGCTGAAACATGGCAGATCGACGGCAAACCGGCGCCGGCCCCAGACCCGATTTCGGCACAAAAATCCATTCCCCGCCCAGGAAGTGGGAGAGTGAAAGGAAGGCAGATAGTCAAGAATGGGAATATTCTGTGATCTCCTCCTTAGACAAGGGTGAAAGATACTGAGGGTGGAGGTAAGATTCGAAGACCTAAGTGTTACCATAAAATAAAGTGGGAATTTATTAAGGTTCATAAGGAGGATTCTGAAAAGGGAACACAAGTGGAGAATATTACAGAGCAGACTATTGCTCTAACAATATCTAGGCAATCTGAGGTAAACACTGCCATGGGAGCAGGTGTGGTGAATGAGGTAGATGAAAGATATTCAGGATTATTGTCAAAGGGGAAGATCACTCCATTTTCATTAAATGATATAGCCAAACCCATAATTATTTTAAGGGACACAGATAATACGCATAGCATACTCTCTTACTGGAGAGGGGTTTGGTTTTCCCTCTGGAGAGTTCATTGAAAGTTAAGGTGTTAGTGAATGGGATAAGTGGAGATAATATCACAGTTCCATTGTATAAAGAAGGTACAGAGGCGGGGAAATGTGAGGGTCAGCGAGTGAGGAACAGGCTGAAGAAACAAGATGGCCCCACAAGCAGCCACTTTGGAAGGTCCCTAAACAAAGGGAAACCCCGGAGTGCAGGGACGCACCCACATGGTTGGCGGACATGTTGGGTATTCCCTGGAAAAAGGGAAACCCCGGAGCATAGCGCCCAACCTAATGGTGAAAACGGCGGCCGTGGCCATTTGGACGGCCCCCTAATAAAGGGAAATGCAGGGGCATGTCCACCAGGCAAGTACGGTTGATCCCACAGGAGTGGGGGGGGGGGGGGGGGGGGTATAGGGAATCGGTACCATATGGAAGAGGATGGAGGCAAGCTTGTGTAAGGGATCGAGCCTCTAGGCTCTCGTGAAGGCACCACACCTATTCTGTCCAGCGAAGCAGACCTGGAACCCGGTGGTGATTTCTACTTTGAAGATATGGAGGCAGCTCAGACAACAGTATAAGCTGAGCGGCAAGTCATTATTGGCCCCTATATGCGATAACCATTTGTTTACATCATCAGGTTTAGATTTGACTTTTACGGTATGGGAAGGGAAGATCTTGAATATTTAGGAGTCAATTATCTCATTGGAATCTGTGCTGCTTGATCATGTGAAGACGAAATGGGAGGAGGTGAGACCCACCCTAGATGACGGTGTGTGGAATGAGGCCCTTTGTAGGATAAATTCCACCTTCTCTAGCACATGGCTCAGCCTGATCCAACTCAAAGTGATACACAGAACTCATCTCATGAAAACCAGGATGAGTTGTTTTTTTGTTGAAGTGGAGGACAGGTGTGGGCAGTGCTCTCGTGGGCATGCCAACCAAACCCACATGTTCTGGTCGCGTTCAAAGATGGTAAGCTTTTGGATCTCTTTCTTTAGCATCATGTCAGCGGTTCTTAACAGCAATCTAGAGCCTTGTCCGGTGAGTGCCATTTTGTTGGGTGTTGGACTCGAGCCAGGGCTGCGGACTGGGGTGTGAGCGGATACACTCGCCTTTGCCTCACTGATAGCTTGGATTTTAACAGAACCATGCAGTTTAAAAATAAACAAGCAAATCTATTGATCAAAATGTTAAAAATACCAACCCGAAAAAAGGCTTCAAATTGCCAGCAAACCTTTGTAATCCAGACATAATTTCAAAGACCTAAAAAATTTGAAAGAATAGTGAAATGCATCTTCCATGGCAAACTTTAAAATTCTGAATTAAATGATGTGTGATATTAATACAAACATGTTAATGCATTCTAGAGATGCATGCAAATGAAGGTGAGATGAAAATCTATTTAAATAAATATATTAATTCCTTTGCTAAAAGAGTTAAAATGGAATTTCATTCAGATACAATGCATTAGCAATTTCAAAGTCTAATTACAAAATAAAATATATTCTTTGTATGACATTAAGATTTTTCAGAAATTCTATGAACATAAAACATTCTCTTCCCGATTTCAGTTGAAAAGCGGGAAATGCTTTCACAATGCTGCTATATATTATTTGACTGCTGATAACATATGGACATGAGTGTGAGAAGCCTTCTCTTTGCCAAGTTGTATGTGTGAGGGTGCCACCACTTGTCCCTCTGTATCTACTTGTGTCAGTGCCCATTGTATATACATACATAGTAAATCCCAGCCAGATTGCCACCAGTGTGAACGAGGAAGCACAGTGGTGTTGCACTAGAAGACGTTTGTCCTTAAAGGGATAGAAATGCCCCCAAGATTGGAAAGAAGTTTCCCACTAAAGGCCTCAACCTTATCAGTTAATGTCTAGAACCAGATGGAAGGAAGGATGATCACTCCGTGACCTTCTACAAGCACTGGGAGAAATCTGAACCTTCATCACCCTTTCCTGTGGACTGTAGCCACCCTCAAAATGGCAGTCCCACGGTGGAATAGAACAAAATCTGCTTGACACCTGGGGCCTGGAAACTGCGCCCGGCTCCCTGGCATTATTTACATGTAAGGTTTTCACTTGTATGCTTTGTTAGCTGACTCACCTTTTTTGAATTTTGTGAGTTTGTGGTTTGTGTCATGTGAATGTCCCTTTAAGAAAAGCGTGCTTTATCAAATGGCTGCAGTGATGTCATTGTGTGGGTGGAGCTGGAAGCTCTTTTTGGCTCTGTGTTTTAGTTTCGCTTTCAATTGGAGAGCTGCATTCAAACCAAGCAGATGTGTACTGATCTCTCTCTCTGCAATCTAAAGAATGTCTCCAGATCACTTGATGATTTCCAAGTAATACCTGTTTCTGTAGAGAATGCAAACCTACTGTCTTTGGTAAAAAGTGTTTTGGCTTATAGATGTTGTTAGAGAAGTTACTAAGGGTTACCTGAATGAAATGAAATGAAAATCGCTTATTGTCACAAGTAGGCTTCAAATGAAGTTACTGTGAAAAGCCCCTAGTCGCCACATTCCGGCACCTGTTCGGGGAGGCTGGTACGGGAATTGAACCGTGCTGCTGGCCTGCCTTGGTCTGCTTTCAAAGCCAGCGATTTAGCCCTGTGCTAAAACAGTCCCTATAGAGTACTGTATCCTTTTGGGGGATTATCAGTGTTGGTAGTTGATAAGATGCTTACTGTGTGTTTATAAAATGTTAACTGGATTCATAGAATAAACATTGTTTTTGTTTAAAAATACTTTTAGTCTCTGTTGCATCACACCTGTAAAGTGGGCCCTTGTGCTCTCCATAACTAAAATCTATTAAAAGTTGTGGGTCAGGTGAACTCCAAGATATACTTTGGTGTTCTCTAAACCCTGGCCCATAATATTTGGAACAGTACTTTTTAGCACTGTTGATTCTGTGGATGAGTCCATCAATATTAGCAATATCAGCAATTTAAGATTAATAGGGACATGGATTTAAACTTCATACATGGCACTTACCACCCCATTGTATGCATCAAGGTATTCAAAAAGAATGGTGTGGACACCTGTTAGCTATTAGCATAATTATTGTTTTTTTTCTGATTTGATTATGCAGGCAGTTTTCTGTGTAGAGTGAAGTAGGGGCGTACACCTTAGTCATCCTGCCATCAACAGACTTGTCCCAGCACAAAAAACCCTTTTCTTGGCTTTTCATTAGTTGGTATTTGACATTAAGTTCAACATCTAATGATTCAAAACATTGAAAATAAAGCATCTACAACCTTCATAACTTATAAACCTGGCTCTGTAGTAGAATGCATTCTATATGAAGCCCAAGCATTATGAAACTTTGCAAAGGGATTCAGCTTAATCTACTTTCCCATCTTGTGATGCACGGTTATATTTGCGGCTTTTGGTTCTGTGTCTAGTGTTTCTAAAATCATTTTGCATTGATACAAATTAAATTTCAAGAAATAAATGATTATTTTCACTATTTGGGTAGCAGTCTGACAGACAGGATAATTTGCCATTTTTAGAATATCATGGATTGGGAATTGGGCAGTTTTATAAAAGGCAGATAATGTGCTTCACCAGATTAATGAAAATATATTCCCTCATTTTTATAATAATGGGAAATATTGCACAGGCTTCTTTTGGAGCAACTTACATTTATGCTCTGTGGTGCAATAGTATTGAATATGAAAAAAAAATGAAATGAAAATCATTTACTGTCACAAGTAGGCTTCAAATGAATTTACTGTGAACAGCCCCTAGTCGCCACATTCCGGCGCCTGTTTTGGGAGGCTGATACGGGAATTGAAATGTGCTGCTGGCCTGTCTTGGTCTGCTTTAAAAGCCAGCGATTTAGCCCTGTGCTAAACCAGCCGCTGAATATCACTAAACAAGTGTTAATCTACTCAACTGATAGATCAGGACATACCTTTGCTGTGGTGATATTAGTCAGAGAGATGAAATCTGTGCTGCTTCTGTTACTTAAGACAGTCACATTGATGTCTTGTATCCTCAATGTAATGTTGACTGATCTCTTTGGCGTAGCTTAAAACAGAAACAAAAAAATGCATTGGCATTTTCTTTTATATGTAATTACTGATTAATGTATACCATGACAGTACGAAAAGAATGTACACAGATTTTTTGTGGATATGTAATTTTTTACCCTACATTAAGCTATTTTTACTGCAGTAAAGAACTTTCATCTGACTTAAGAATGGTCAGAGATTCACCAAGATTCTGTCTCCTCCATCCCTATTACTTCCTTCACTCGCCAGCCATCTAGATACATACATAGATACATACATCTTGATCTTGCTTATACCTTTTAATGGGTCAATGAAAATCTAGTTCTTAAAAATTAATAGTCACCTGGGAAAATATGAATTAATTAAGAACCCATCGTTAATGGTGAATGGATGGAGAATGCTGATGAGGACAACACAAAGCATTTGATAAAGTACTGCACAACAGATATATGAGCAAAGTTAGAGCTCATGGAATAAAAGAGTCGTACATTGATACAAAATTGGCTGAGTGACAGGAGTAATGGTGAAGATTGTTTCTCAAACAAGAAGAAGGTTTATAATGGAGTACCTCAGGGATTGATGCTCATCCTGATATATATTAATGACCTAGACCTTGGTGCACAGGGCATCATTTCAAAATTTGTGGATGATGTGAAACATGGAAGCATTGTGAAACATGAACATAGTGTTTAACTTCAAAAGGACTTTGACAAGACGGTGGAATGGACGAACAAGTGGCAGATGAAATTTAATGCAGAGAAGTGTGACGTGATTCATTTTGGTAGGAAGATCGGGGAGAGACAATATAGAATTTAGATTGCAGTTCTAAAGAGGGTGCAGATGCAGAGAGACCATGGTATATATATGTATAAATCATTGATTGCCACAAGATGGTTGAAAGCGTGCTTAATAAAGTAAATTGCATCTGGGGCTTTTCCAATGGGGCAAAGAGTACAAAAGCATGGAAGTTAAGCTAAACCTGTATAAAACACACTCGAGTATTGTTTCTAGTTCTGGGCACCACACTAGGAAGGATGTGAAGAATTAGAGATTGTGTAGAAAAGATAAATGAGAATGGTTTTCGGGATGAGGAGCTTCAGTTACGTAGAAAGATTGTAGAAGTTGGCACTGTTCTCCTTGAAGAAAAGAAGATAGAAAGGAGATTTCATAGATGTATTCAAAATCATGAAGGGTCTGGACAAAGTTCATACGGAGCAATTTTTACCATTGGTGGAATAATCAAAAGCCACGGGGCGACACGGTGGCATAGTGGTTAGCACTGCTGCCTCACAACCCCAGGGACCTGAGTTTAATTCCAGCTTGGCTCACTATCTGTGTGGCGTTTGCACATTCTCTCAGTGTCTGCATGGATTTCCTCCGGGTGCTCCGATTTCCTCCCACAGTCCAAAGATGTGCAGGTTAGGGGGCAGGATAGAGGGGGGAATGGGCCTGGGTAGAATACTCCTTCAGAGGGTTGGTGCAGACTCCATGGGCCAAATGACCTCCTTCTGCACTGCAGGGATTTTATGAACCAGATGGCACAGATTTAAGGTAATTGGCAAAAGAAGCAATGGAGACATGAGGAAAAAACTTTGCGCAATGAGTGGTTAGGCTCTGGAATGAGAGTGTAATGAAGGCAGGTTCAATTGACATATTCAAAAGGGAATTGGATCATTGTCTGAAGAGGAACATTTGTAGAGCAGTGGGGGAAAGTCCAGGGAGCAGCACTAGATGAAATGCTCTTTCAGAGGGAGAAATGATAGGCTGAATTATCTCCTTTTGTGCTGTAACCATTGTGAGTGTACTCTGTAGCTGTTCTTTAATGGAGTCAGTTGTTATGTTTCTCATGTTTCCAACTTATTGGATGTTCATCAGATTTGTAGACACTAGGAGAGCAGTAGATGCAGTGAAAGAGTCACTATGCTACAAAATGTTTTGAGCGGCTATGCAGTTCAGCAAACAAAAGTAAAGACTGATAGATATTTTATGCACATTGACTGAAAACATAGCAGAGTAAAATGAATGGGACTGTACTAACAGATGGAGACTTGGAAAGCCACTGGGGATTCATTAATTTCAATATCTTGTCATGTGAGAGTACCTTTAAGAAATGGGTGTTCAAGAAATGTACCTTTAAGAAATGGGTGTTTATTAATGATGTCAGAAAACGGGTGGAGCTGGGCTGTCTGTCAGCTTTTTACTTTTGTTTTAGGCATTTGCTGCAGGGTGTGTTTTAGTTTTGTTTTCAGAGCTGGATAGTTGCAGACACAGCCAGAAGGGGTATTAGTCTCTCTCTCTGTAACTTAAAGACTGTAAATCGATCCCAGTGATTTAAAACTAATAACTGCTCTCAGTAGTGACTTTAACCTGATGTGCTTCTGTTAAAAGTTTCGTTTTAAGTTTTATGGATGTTAAAATGACAACTTAAGGATTACTTAGTGTTGTATTCTTTAGGGGTCGTATTTGAATTAGTGGTTGCTAAGATGTTCACTGCATGTTTTAAAAAGGTTAACTTGAGTTCATAGAATTAACATTGTTTTGCTTTAAAAAATACTTTTCCATTTCTGCTGTACCACATATGCACAGTGGGCCGTGTGCTCCCCATACCACAATCTATTAAAAGTTGAGGGTCAGGTGAACTCCATGATACACTTTGGGGTTAGTCTACATCATAAGGTGAGGCAATTAAACAAGAAAACAGAATGCAGGGATACATAGTGAGAATATTGGAAATCAGTTTTATCTGTGTTTACAATAATTCATTAGTAACAGAACTGGAAAACAAGCTTAGCCACAAGCTTTCTTCTCAAGTAACAGCATATCAAGCATACTAACATACTTGGCAATGGTTCTGCAATGAACTGCTGTCTTCCAAGTGTGCACGACTCCCCCCTGTACTGACGTGGACATCGGCAGAATGGTTTGCAATCATCATCAGGGTTAGTTACACAGGTTCCTCCATTTTTGCAGAACGAAGGAGGGCATTGGACAGAATCACATGGGCCTGGCAATGGAATGCAGGTCGTACCATTTCCTGAAGTAAAGCAATTCAATCGGACAAATTGTTATGGACTGAATGATATGAATTTTCTTTGCATAAGTTCTCTTAATATTTGTTATGTTAATATGTAATGAATGAATTATCCAAAGATATCAGGTAATTTCCAGGTCAACAAAATGCATAGATGTTCATTTTGTACAATGGAAGAATATTACACTATAGCAATGGAGCTCTGAGCCAAACAGCTTGAGACGTGCATGATGATATTCTACTTTCTGAAATAAACAGTGAGAGGTCTTGCAGTAATTACACATCATTATTGAGAATTATGGGGTGAAATTTCCAAGGAGTTCCACCAAATGTCTGCTGTAATATTGGAGGAAGACTGAACAGTAAACTTTTGAGGCTGATGTGTGATTTGGTAGGAATGTGGAGGTGATGGAGGTGGCTCTGTTTCCACAGCATTTATTTCTTGAGGCCAAAGAAGAATGAACTACTGTCAAGCTAACATTGATGAGCTCTACAGTATCATATATAAAGGATCCATAGTGGGATAATGATGGGAGTGGACATTGAATCAAGTGGTAGAGGCACCAATCAAACAAATTTGGTTCTCGGTGATGATGAGCTTTTTGACCATTGTTGCAACTGCACCTATCCAAATGAGTGATGCAGATTATTCTATCATATTTCTGACTTGAACTGATGGAAGATGGAAAAGCTTTGGGAGTCTCGTGATGACCATTCATTGCAGAGTATCCAGTCTCCATTTTGCTCTTGTTGGTGTTGGTCCAGTGCAGCTTCTGGCCAACGGTGTTGATGCTGGAAATCTCAGTGTCATGGAAGATCAAGGAGAAGTGACCAGCTTCTTTTTTAAATTTGTGATGGCTATTAATTGGCATTTTATAGGAACATAGGATAATTTAACCCCTCAAGCTTGTTCCTCAATTCAATGAGAATTGAAGTGGCTGATCTGTGACCTAACTCCATAAATTGTCTTTGTCCCATATCCCTTAATAAATATAATTAACAAAATTCTATCAATCTCAGATTTTAAATTTACAATTGATCTAGCATTAATTGCCATTCGTGTTTAGAAATGTTTCCGAATTTCTCTTCATGGTTCGAATGTTACCTGTCAAAACACAGCCCAAGCAGGCATGTTATCCAGATCCTATTGTGAACAGACATGGCTTGCTTCATTGTAAGAGGATTTGTGAATGCAGCTGAACATTCTGGAATTGTCAACAAGTTCCTACTCATATTGTGGAGAAAAGTTCATTGACGGGAAAGGATGTTTCACTGAAGAACTTCTGCAGTAATGTTCCAAGTTTGTGGTGACTGCATTTCACGTTGTATTAGGTTTCGTCAGCCATTAGTGGATCTTCGCATTGACCCCTATTAATGTCAGTTTTGATAAGGCTCCTTGCTGCCCCAATTCAAATGCTCCCTCAACATGAGAGCAGCTTTTGCACATCTCATATATTGAGCTGTAGTCTTTGCTGTAGCTTTGACAAAGAGTCATGGGACTCGAAACGTTAGCTCTTTTCTCTCCCTACAGATGTTGCCAGACCTGCTGAGATTTTCCAGCATTTTCTCTTTCATTTCATATATTGAGCTGTTGCACCCATGTCTGATCAAGGCTGTGAATAGGTTGAAAGCCAAGTGGCTTTGATGGAACTGTAGCTGAGAAGTAGTGAGAAGATTATTAGTGATTCAATGTTTTTGAGGCCACTAGTAATGATTCAATCACTGCACTGAATTGGAAAGAGGTTGATAGGACAGTAATTTTTAGGATTAGATTTGTCTGCACCAAAGGCTACTTTCCCTTTGAGGGGGAGAGCTGACTGGTGGTAATTTAAACCAAGGATCATCACACTTCAGGCGAGGGGCAAGGTTGAGAAGCTGGGCCCTTCATGAACAACCTCAGCCAGTACGGGAATTGAACCCATGTTGTTGGCCTTGCTCTAGCATCACAAACTAGCTGTCCAGCCAACTGAGCTATATCAGCCCCCACAGCTGTACTAGAACACCTTGGCTAGGCGAGTGGCTAGCTCTGGTGCACAGATCTTGAGCATTGCCACCAGCATGTTGACCAAGTCAATTCCTCTGAGGACTTTAGGAGGAGATTGAGAAGGATCATCCACCTGACGCTTGAAGCAGAAGACTTTGCAATCTTTTGACTTTAACCTTGTGCTTGTGGTCAGGGCTCCAACATGATAGAGGTTTTTAAGGATCTATCTATTTCCTGTTAGTTGCCTTTTTGATCACCACCATTCTAATTGACTTCAGAAATAAGAAGGAAATCAGCCTGTCCTCCTGACCCAAAAGACCTACAATGGGCAATAAGCCTCTAATTATCAAAGGAAAGTACAACAATTGCGCATCGTGGTCTTGAATAAATATACCAGGTTACACACAAATAATTCTGTAATGACATAATAATATGCACTTTGAGAAATAAAGTACATAAAAACTAAACAAAATATTCATTATGATGAGATTGTGAGCGATGATTGCTTTGGTACAATTAATTATTTAGCTGAGCCATGCTTAAGGAACCTTTAATGCCATACAAGAAAATTCTGATATATTTACCTGAAAATCCTGGTTTGCAAGTACAGTTGTAACTTTCCCCATCAGAGGCACATTGTGAATCTGGAGAGCATGATTTACACTCATTGACATCTGTTGGGAAAAGTAAAACACTCTGAATCTAAATCATTCGTGTGTTACCAACAACGATAGGTGAAGACTGAACTTGTCAACAGTTTAGTTTTTTTATGAAGCCAATTCTCAATCATTGGTCACAGCCTTGTTTCTTATGCTGGTCTGATCATTATAGAAAGTAACATAGATCTCAGGTGGTGTTTGTCATATCAGCCCCTATCTAGTTAAAATGAAGGCAATGATCTACTCTCTCTGATCCAGCTGTGTATCTCACTGTATCCTGGTATTAACCTGTTCTTTTGAGTAGGCAAACATGGCACTTGCCTCAGGCCAGCAGGTCCTATTTAAAAATGCAGGCCAATCTAACAACTCCTCTGTCATGTTTTAACCGTGAAAAGGCAGACTGTGAGCCAGAAGAGTCCAGGAAAGAAACTTTAAGGTTTAAAGCATATATTTAAAAATGACATTGCTGTTATAATACTAGACAGGAAAGCCAAAATGTGCACTTATTGAAAGTACAAGTGTTGTATATTTCTACAGTTTTTAGAATTGATGGGAGCCTGTAAGAAAGATCATAGAATGTTACCTTGAAGGTATTTTCTTAGATGTTGCCAGTAGTATCAGAGAATATAGTGAATACGATATTGTAAACATTGTACACACAGAATCAGTTCACGGATTATACTGAGCTATTAATCTTCAGAGGTTATATTGAAAAAAATCAGTTCATAGAGTTAGAACTTTATGTTGTTTTCCTATTGTCTAAGGGGAATCACAATCTTTTAGATAATAACCTTAAAACACTTGAATCAAGATGCTATCTACTCACCACTGCATGTTACACCATCTCCAGAATACCCAGGCATGCATTGACAGGCATATAAACCCTCCAGGTTAGTACAGATACCTCGAGTTTGAGAGCAGTTATTTGATTTTGGATTAAGACATTCGTCTACATCTGCGGAGTAAATTTTCAATTATAAAGCAAGATGGCAGACAGTGACACGACACATTGAAAAAATGAATAAGTAAGTAGTGTTTAATACTCCCCCATTTTCTGCATCAGCATAATTTTGCAAAACTACTTGTCCCATTTTGAGCAGTGAGAGGAAATATCAGTATTCCACAAATGAGTGACAGAGCCATGTACTATTGCAAAAACTGTTTAACTGTTTGAGAAAATGTTGGATGCCAGCAGCTGTAAATGTAAATGTTCTTCCTGTGGAAGTGTTATATTAGTTCTATATGTTCCAGCATTGTGATATTGACATGACTGGTGTTACCTTCCTCTCTCTGACCATTGTCTGTGTCTCCACTGGTTGGAATAATACCTAGCATAAAGGAAGATGGTCGTGGTTACTCAAGGTCAGTCACCTCAGTCCCGTGACATCAGTGCAGGAGTTTCTCAGGGTAGTCTCCCAGGCCCAACCATCTTCAGCTGCTTCATCAATGACCTTCCTTCCAACATAAGATCAGATGAGGGATGTTCATTGATGATTGGGTCATGCGAGAATGCCTTTAAGAACCGGATGTTTAAGCAATGTACCTTTAACAAAACAGTGATGTCATAGAGTGGGTGGAGCCCAGCTCAGGTCAGCCATTTTGCAGGTTTTTAGTTTCAGTTTAAAAGCAGTGTCTGTGTGTTTCCAGAGAGCTGCAAGTTTTGCAGTTTGGTTTTGCTGAGAGCAGCTGAAATGTGCCTGGCTGGTTTTGCTGAGAGCAGTTTAAAAGTAGAAAGCCAGTTTGCGACAGTCTCTGCCATTCTACAGAAAATATATATATCCTTTAACCTGATGTGATACTGTTTAAAGGTGTTAAGTCTCTTGGAAGTTTGAAGGAACATTTTAAGGAATTATTTACTGTTGCAATATTTTCTGAGTTATCTTTGAAGTAAGGGGTGTTAAGAGATCCACTGTTTATTTAAGATGTTAAGTTGAGTTCATGGAATAAACAGTGTTTTGTGTTTAAAAACCCACGTGTCCATAATTGTAATCCCACACCTAGGGAGAGGTTGGTTGAACTCCATGATACATTTTGGGGTTCTGAAAAGCCTCGCCCATAACAATTGGGGGCTCGAGGGGGATAAAAGTCTATTTATTGGATTGGCTATTGTGAACTTAAAGACAGTGAAGGATTGTTGCTTTTCCGGTGTGGTATTTTAGTTTAAGTGGGGAGAGTGTTGTGAACAATGGCTCTTTCAGAGGCTCAGATGTTTTTGGGGGTGGAGAATGTCACATGTAGTACTTTACGGACAGAAACAAAAAACAGACTGTTAGATTTGGCAAGAACATTGTAGTTAACATTACCTGACAAAATGCAAAAAGATGAGGTAATTATGGCGCTGCTTAAGCATTTAAAGTTTCCTGAGATAGAGTTTGACTCATTGGAAATGGCAAAAATTCAGTTGCAAATTAAACAAATGGAACATGAAAAAGAATTAAAGCGGCTGGAATACGAGAGTGAAAGAGAGGAAAAAGAAAGAGAGAGAGAGAGAAAAAGAAAAGGAGAGAGAAGAAAGGAGAAAAGAACTAGCCCTAGCAGAACAAAAAGGAAAAGAAAGGGAAATACAGATCAGGGAAAAAGATAAAGAGAGGGAGTTTGAACTTCAGAAAATGGCCATGAAATAGGACAATCAGTTAAAATTGGCAGACGTAAAGGGAAACGTACAGTTGGATGATAGTGATGAGGATAGTGAGAAAGAGCGTCATAGTCGTAGGCTTGATGGGAATCTATTTAAATATGTCCAAGCATTGCCAATGTTTGACGAGAAGGAAGTGGAAGCCTTTTTCATTTCATTTGAGAAGGTAGCTAAACAAATGAAATGGCCACAGGACATGTGGGTGTTACTGATTCAAACAAAGCTGGTAGGTAGAGCTAGTGAAGTGTTTGCATCACTACCGGAGGAGGTATCTGGAGCGTATGAGGAGGTGAAGAAATCCATCTTAAGTGCATATGAACTAGTGCCTGAAGCTTACAGACAAAGGTTTAGAAATTTAAGGAAAGAATTCGGTCAAACATACATGGAGTTTGAAAGGCTCAGAGTAATTTTGATAGGTGGATAAGGGCTTTGAAAATAGACCAAACGTATGAAGTTCTCAGAGAAATTATACTTTTGGAGGAGTTTAAAAATTCAATTCCTGCTGTAGTGAGAACTCATGTGGAAGAACAGAGGGTTAAAACTGTGAGATTAGCAGCGGAAATGGCAGATGATTATCAATTAATTCATAAATCAAAGATTGGTTTCCGACTTCAGTTTCAGCCGGTGAGGGATAGAAACTGGGGACATGAGAAATACTCAAGTGGTAAAGGTAAAGGTGATCTGATGGGAGAAAATAAAGAGAGTGTACCTCAGATTAAAAATGAAATCCAGGAGGGTGGAAAAGAAATGAAATGTTTCAAATGTTTTTACTGTAATAAATTAGGCCATGTAAAGTCACAGTGTTGGTGGTTGAAGAACAGCACTGGGAAGGCTGATGTGGTAAAACAGGATAAGACAGTGGGATTTGTTAGAGTGGTAAAGGAAAGCCCAAGGGAAGCGAAGGAGGTGCAAACGATTGTACAGCCCGTTCAAGAAGTAATTGTTAAGAAGGTGCCAGATGTCTTTAAAGAATTTACTTATGTGGGTAAAGTTTGCTCATGTGTATCAGGAGGAGCAGGTAAAGAAGTCACAATTTTAAGAGATACAGGGGCGAGTCAATCTTTAATGGTAAGAGATGAGGAATTATGTAGCTTGGGAAGAATGTTGCCAGAAGAGATGGTGATATGTGGAATTCAGGGTGAGAGGAGTAGCGTTCCATTATATAAGGTAAGGTTGGAAACTCCAGTGAAGAGTGGTGAAGTGGTAGTAGGAGTAATAGAGAAACTATCTTGTCCAGGAATACAGTTTATCTTGGGTAATGATGTAGCTGGATCGCAGGTGGGAGTGATGCCTACTTTGGTTGATAAGCCAGTGGAAAATCAGACAACTGAAGGGTTGAAGGTCCTTGATTTTTCCGGATTGTGTAGTAACAAGGTCGCAAAGTCACAGGTTAAGACAAGAGAAGAAATCAAAGAGTGAAGATGAAGTTGAAGTGCAATTATCAGAAACGATTTTTGATCAGATGGTTGAAAAAGAACAACAGGTGGAGGATGAGGCGGATATTTTCAGTTCAGGAAAATTGGCGGAGTTACAACAGAAATATGTAGAAATAAAACGGATATATCAGAAAGCATATATGGAAGAGGAATCTGAGAGTATACCAGAGTGTTATTCCCGTAAAAATTATGTCTTGATGGGAAAATGGAGACCTGTACATATGCAGGCAGCTGAAAAGTGGGCAGAAGTTCATCAAGTAGTATTGCACATGAGGTACCAGTGGGAGGTCATTTGGGAATAAGGAAAACTCAAGCTAAAATCCAGAAACATTTTTATTGGCCTGGACTACATAAAGATGTAGTTAAATTTTATCAATCATGTCACACATGTCAAGTGATAGGGAAACCTCAAGCAGTGATAAAATCAGCGCACTTAATACCCATTCCAGCATTTGAGGAACCTTTTAAAAGGGTCATAATTGATTGTGTAGGACCGCTTCCTAAAACAAAAAGTGGGAATCAACATCTTTTGACTATAATGGATGTGTCTACTAGGTTTCCAGAGGCCATTCCAGTACGTAATATTACAGCTAAAAGGATTGTGGAGGAGTTACTTAAATTCTTTACTAGATATGGACTACCCACAGAAATTCAATCGGATCAAGGAACAAATTTTATTTCAAAGTTATTCAAAGAAGTTATGGATAGCTTAGGAATAAAACAATTTAAATCAACTGCGTACCATCCAGAATCGCAGGGAGCGTTAGAAAGGGGGCATCAGACATTAAAGACAATGTTGAGGGCGTATTGTCAAGATTATCCAGAGGATTGGAATAAAGGAATTCCATTCGTATTGTTTGCAATTAGGGATGCACCTAATGAGTCTACCAAATTTAGTCCTTTTGAACTAATTTTTGGTCATGAGGTAAGAGGACCACTTAAATTGATTAAGGAGAAATTGGTGGGTGAGAAATCGGAAATTACACTATTGGATTACGTGTCAAATTTTAGGGAACGATTAAATAGAGCAGGTGAATTGGCTAGACAACATTTGAAAGTTGCACAAAATGTGATGAAATGGGTCACGAACAAGAAATCCATGCAGTTAAACTGATTTAAACTGATAGTTCTGCTGGGATGGGGAGCGTCCGCTCCGCCTAGTGCCTCGGCCTGGTTGGGTAACCTTATGGACTTTTTATATCTGGAAAAGGTCAAGTACACCGTTAGGGGATTGGTGGAGGAATTCTACCTGAAGTGGCCGCCATTTGTCTCACACTTCAAAAAGTTAGTTACCATCAGCTGTTGGGGGAAGGTGGGGGCTAGGGTTTGGTTGTGGGGCTAGGGAGGTTTGGATGTAGCTTTTGTTGCCTATTTTGGTTTTTTTCCTGATCTTTTGGATTATTAGCAAGACAAATGTACCATATTTGGACCATCTTCAGAGTTTTGTTGTAGTTTAGATCATTTGTGTTATCTATGAAATCTTTAATAAAATTTTTTTTTTTTAAACAAGTAATGGCTCAAGTGCCTAGCCAGGTGATCTATTTGGACGATGCGGTAGTTTGCAGTGACACATGGAAGGAGCAAGATGGACAATTGGAGGAGTTATTTAAACAACTGCAGTTTCTGATTTAGTCATCGATTTGGCCAAAAGCGAGTTTGCCAAAACAAAACTGACCTACATAGGGCATGTTGTGGGACCGGCACGAGTGGTACCCAAAACAGCCGAGGTAAGGACATTATTGGATTTCCCCAGTTATTTCCCCAAACAGGGAAATAATGAGGTTCTTAGGCATGTGCGAGTTCTTTAGAAAAGACGTACCTAACTTCAGTACCACTGGCCAATGTACTGCAGAAAGAAGCAAAAATGGTATGGCCTGCTAATTGCCAAGCAGCTTTTGAGAAATTGAGAGCTACGTTGGCAAGTGGATCATTGTTGGCTGCGTCTGATTTTTCCAAACACATTAAAATGGCTACGGATGCCAGCAATCTGGGGGTGGGGGCAGTTACTACAGAGTGACGTCAGGGAGAGGCCGGTGGGATACTTTTCAAAGGAACTAAGTCTGTGCCAAAGAAAGTACCCCACCATTGAGAGGGAAGCCTTAGCATTGCTACTAGCCCTTTGGCATTTTGAAGTTTATGGCTGGCATGATAATAAACAAAGCCTAGTCTATACTGACCATAATCTGCTTGCTTAGGTGGAAAAATTTAAAACTCGGAACGCAAGATTGTCCCATTGGAGCTTATGGTTTCATCCTTTCAATGTACAAATTATGCATATTCCTGGAAAGGACAATATTATTGCGGATGCATTGTCATGGGTTTGAGTGTTGGTAGGTGGCAGATATAATTGGGGAACTTAAGTATTGGGAAAGAAAGGATGAATGGGTGTGTCTTTTGTGTCACATACCTTGTGATGAAACATCCTTGCAATGCCGTTTCATTCCTCCTGGTTTTGTTTTAGGAAAGAAGTCAGACTCCTCGGAACTGAGCGGATCTTAGGAACCAGGTTTGGAGGGAGTTGGATCGATTGGTTGGTTGACAACCAGTGAGTAGGCCAGGGATAGTGTTCTGCCTGCCAACGGTCAGTGATTGGTTCCTGCGTAATACTTTGGGAGAACTGGGCAGAAGCGTTTAAATCTTGGAAGTGAAAGGAACACTCTCCCTCCAGCTTGCTCAAGTAAAGGAACTACTTTATTGTCCTGAAAGCAGTGAATGCCAAGCGATTCCCTTGCTGTGAACTTGGAACGTGCTGGGTCTGAAGAGAAGATAACCAACCTTGCCAGAGAAAACCATCTCAAGCCTATAAGTATCAAAACAAAAGCTGAACTTCAGAATGACACCAACTAGAAACCAAAGATTTTTATCCATTATTTTTTTCTTAATACTTTCTTTCCCTTTCCCCTCTGTTTGCGTGTGTGTGTATAATATATAGAGGGGGATAGTTAGGAAGGGGAGGCTGGGAAAGGGATAATTCATGGTTACATTTTCGATCCATCTAATTATAATGCTGTGCATAATAAAAGGTTATTTGTGTAAGTTACAAACTTGGTGACTGCAGTTTACTGGGCTCAACCAAAGACCACGGGTATATTAAATAAAATTTAATTTTACTTGTGTTGCAACTCTGGGTCAATTGGGGCTGGAATTGACTGCACATGAGGTAACTGTGGATTGTGATGCAGTAAAAAGGCATACGAGTTGGCCCCTAAGGCACACAGACAGAAATTTTGAAATGCACGGCAGCCTGGGCAGGCCTATATTGAGTTTGAAAGGGTAAAGCAAAGTAATTTTGACCATTGGATACAACATTAAAGATGAAGACAATATATGGAACTCTTAGGGGAGTAATTTTCTTGAAAGAATTTAAAGATTCACTTTCTTTGGTAGTAAGAACCCATGTTGAAGACCAGAGGGTTAAAATGGCTAGACATACAGCAGTAATGGCTAATGATTATGAGCTGGTCCATAGATCAACACCCTTTTTTCCATCGCCCCTAAAAGCCCAAGAAGGTGGGAAGGTGAAAAGAAAGCAAGTAGCTAGGGAAGAGAATAGACAGCTGGCAGAGAGCGAGTCGGGTGCAGAGGTGGTCGGGCGGTTGAGTCAATTTGGGAGGGTAGCCAAGTCAGTTTGGATGAGGAGTTGATTGTAATGCTCAGGTTAGTTATGTCACTTAGTTAAGACCACGTATTAACAGCGCAATATTTACTGGGTAGGTATCCAGTTAAATCCCGCAAATCTGGCCCAAGTCCCTGACCTAAACTCACGGCCTGTGACATTTGCAGAAGGTCCGTACTGTGGAAATCAATCCATTGGAAGTTTAGAGTTTAGGGCGGCATGGTAGCACAGTGGCTTCACAGCTCCTGGGTATAAGGTTCAATTCCCGGCTTGGGTCACTGTCTATGCGGAGACTGAACGTTCTCCCAGTGTCTACGTGGGTCTCCTCCAGGTACTCCGGTTTCCTCAAACTGTCCAAAGATGTGCAGGTTAGGCGGATTGGCTATGCTAAATTGCCCTTAGTGTCCAAAAAAGCTTAGGTGGGGTTATGGGGTACTCTTTCCAAGGGCTGGTGCAGACTCAATGGGCCGAATGGCCTCCTTCTGCACTGTAGATTCTACAAAACTTCCCAGGTAGTTTTCATTTTGTGGGTGTCCAGATTTCTGCAGTGTCCAGATACCCATGTCTCCCAACCAGATTTTGGATGCTGGAAGATTTAGGTCATCACGTTTACAAAAGAAATTAGGGATAATATTAAATCCAAAGAGGAATCATATAAAATCGACAGACAAGATTTCCGGTGGCGGCAATGAGTGAGTGAGCCGCACATTTGGGGGCTCTCACTCCGGCGGGATTTGAGGACCTGGTTCCCCAGTTTTGCGGGACTGCGGAGCGCTGGAAAGACGGCCACGGAGGTGCTGAGGAACAGGCAGAGCTGCATGGAACTGCGGGAGAGCAGAATGCAGCGCAAACGGGAGGGAAAGGGACAAAGTCAAGGTGCAAGGGAAGCTGACCCGGGAGCAAAGATGGCGGACCTGCAGACCTCGGACCCAGCGATCCAGCAGGCGCTGGAAAACATGCTGCAGGTGATAAAAAGCAGTTTTGAATCGTTGAAGCGGGATAACTTGGACCCACTTCAGAAGGCAGTGGATCAGCTGAACCAGAGACTGGATGCCCAGGACGAAAAAGTTAAGGAGCTGGGAGAGGCGGTGGAGGAGCAGGCGGACATGCAGACGATTGCTGCGCTAGAAGTCGGCGGGTTGAAGGAGAGACAGAGGAGACTGCTGGACAGAGTGGAGGAGCTGGAAAATAGAGCCCATAGACAAAATCTGAGGATCATGGCCTCCCGGAGGGGGAGGAGGGAGCTGATGCCACAGCGTTCGTGGCGGACTTGTTGATGCAGCTGATGGGGGCTGAAGCCTTTCCGCGACCGCCGGAGCTGGAGGGGGCACACAGAGTACAGGCGAGACAGGTGCGTCCGGGGAGGCCCCCCGTCCGATGGTGATTAGGTTCCACAGGTTTGTGGAGAAGGAGCGGGTGCTGCAGCGGGCAAAGAGCGCTAAGAGCAGCACGTGGAATAACAGTGTCCTTCGCATTTACCAGGACCTAAGCCAGGAGGTGGCCAGGCGGCGAGCAGCCTTTAAACAAGTTAAGGAGGTGTTGTTCAAAAAGCACGTGAAGTTTTGCCTGCTCTTCCCGGCCCGTCTTTGGGTTACGCATCAGGGCCACCATTACTTCTCCGAGCCCGAAGAAGCGATGGACTTTGTGAGGGATCAAGGGCTGGTCTCGAAAAAAAGTCCCACGGACGCAAGCTAGGGTCCGGGAATTGCTGGTTGAAGGGACGCTTACTGTGCCTGGACTGCAGGTCGACTGTTTACTGCTTTAAAGTGCCTTGTGTATTTTATTGTGGGCAGTTTCTGCCTGTGGGAGATGTGGGGGGGTATCCCCCTCCCCCTCTCTCGAATGGTCTTTTTCCTTGTATTACAGTGTTATACATTTCTTTTTGGTGCTCAGAAAGGGACATGGGTTAACACTTTTCTGTGTACACAGCTGGAACTGTGTTGTACCTGGAGCAGCCTCGCGCTGCTGTTTGATGTTTACATCTTGTTTGATCTTTCCCATTTTAGTGAGATCGCTCCAGTGGGTCGGAGTGGGGGATGGTGTGCTGGGGAGTGGGGAGATGAGGAGGTCGGGAAACAATGGGAGTGAGACAAGGGGGCGCCGGAGCGATGAGTCACCGGGCTAGCAGATTGGTAGTCAAGGGAGTCAGGTGGGGGGAGTTATTTTGCTGACGGGGGGATCTGAAGTAGGTAATGGAAAGGAGGTCGGGGGTGGAGGCAGCCAAGAGACGAGCCAGGAATGGCACAGCGCGTGGGCCGGGGGCGGGCCCAAGAAAGGTTATGGCTGACTGGCGGGGCCAAGCAGGCTGATCACCTGGAATGTCAGGGGGCTAAATGGGCCAGTTAAAAGGGCACATGTGTTCGTGCATTTGCGGGCTCTAAAGGCGGACGTAATTATGTTGCAGGAGACACATCTGAAAGTGTCTGACCAGACTAGGCTAAGGAGGGGCTGGATCAGCCAGGTCTTCCACTCGGACTTGGATTCTAAGTCCAGGGGGTAGCAATTATGATCAATAAGCGGGTTCAATTTGAGGCGGAGGGCGTAGTCGCAGACGGTGGGGGCAGATTCCTTATGGTAAGGGGCAAGCTGGAGGGGAGAAGCGTGGTGCTGGTGAACATATATGCGCCGACGTTGACTTTATCAAGAGTGCTGGGGAAGATCCCAGACCTAGACTCACGCAAGTTGATAATGGGGGGGGGTCTTTAATACGGTCCTTGACCCGGGGCAGTACCGGTCATGTCCCAGAACAGGCAGACGCCCAGCAATGGCAAGGGAGCTGAAAGGGTTCATGGAGCAAATGGGGGCTGTGGACCCATGGAGAGCCAGACAGCCGACGGGAAGGGGCTACTCGTTTTATTCGCATGTTCATAAAGTATATTCTAGGATTGATTTTTTTTAATTGTGAGCAGGGACTGTGTAGGGGAGGTAAAGAATACGGAATACTCGGCCATCACTATCTCGGACCATGCCCCGCACTGGGTGGACCTCAGGTCGGGGGGGTGAATTACCAACGCCCGCAATGGAGGTTAGACGTAGGACTGTTGTCGGAGGAGGGGATATGCGAGAGCCTTCGGAAGTGTATGCAAAATTACTTGCAGGTGAACGATACGGGGGAGGTTTCAGCAGCGACCCTGTGGGAGGCGCTGAAGGCAGTAGTGAGGGGGGAGCGGATCTCAATTCGGGCTCACAGGGTCGGGGCGGACAGAGCAGAAATGGACAGATTGGTTAGGGAAATTCACCGGATAGACGAGGAGCATGCGGGGTCCCCGGGGGAGGACCTACTCAGGGAGAGACAGAGATTGCAGTCGGAACTGGGGGTGCTATCCACGAGTAGGGCCGAGGAACAACTTAGGAAGGCGAGGGGAGTGGTGTATGAGCATGGGGAGAAAGCCAGCAGATTGCTAGCGCAGCAACTCAGGAAGAGGGAGGCGGCCAGGGAAATAAGTAAAGTGGTTGATGGGGCGGGGAGCAGAGTGGAGGACCCGGCAGGATTGAATAAGGTATTTCGGGACTTCTATAGTAAGCTGTACATTTCAGAACCCCCGGAAGAGCCGGAGGAGATGAAAAGGTTCCTGGATGGACTAACCTTCCCAAAAGTAGGCAGGGGACTAGTGGACGGGCTGGGGGCCCCGATTAGAGCGGAGAAGGTATTGGGGGGCCTAAAGGCCATGCAGTCGGGGAAAGCCCCGGGACTGGATGGATACCCAGTCGAGTTTTACAAGAAGTTCTCGGAGATAGTGGGACCGGTCCTGACAAGGGTTTTTAATGAGGCAAGGGACAGAGGGACCCTGCCACCGACGATGCCGGAAGCCACCATCTCGCTGATACTAAAGCGGGACAAGGACCCGGAATCCTGCGGGTCATACAGGCCAATCTCCTTGATCAATGTGGATGCCAAGCTCCTGCCGATTAGAATTGAGGACTGCGTACCGGAAATGATTGGGGACGATCAGACAGGGTTTGTGAAAGGCAGGCAGCTGACAGCTAACTTGAGAAGATTGCTTAATGTGATCATGATGCCCCCGACGAGCAAGGAGGTGGAGGTAGTGGTGGCAATGGACGCTGAGAAGGCCTTCGACCGGGTGGAGTGGGGCTATTTGTGGGAGGTGCTTGGACGGTTTGGGTTCGGGGACGGACTGGTTAATTGGGTCAGACTATTGTACCAGGCCCCAAAAGCTAGCGGTAGGACGAACAGGATAATGTCAAATTATTTCAGACTACACCGCGGGACCAGACAGGGGTGCCCACTCTCCCCGTTGCTGTTCGCGCTGGCCATAGAGCCATTGGCGATGGCATTGAGAGCTGCAAAGAGGTGGAAGGGAATGACTAGGGGGGGGGGGTGGAGCATAGGGTCTCTCTCTATGCGGACAACCTGCTCCTGTACGTGTCGGACCCACTGGCCGGGATGGAAAATATACTGGAAACATTGAGGAAGTTCGGCCGGTTTTCAGGGTACAAATTAAATATGGCCAAGAGTGAGATGTTTGTGGTGCAGGCAAGGGGCCAGGAGAATAGACTGAAGGAGCTGCCATTTAGGCTGGTGGAGGAAAGTTTCCGGAACTTGGGGTACAGGTGGCACGAGACTGGGGCAGGTTGCACAAGTTAAATTTGACTGGAGTGGTGGAACAGATGAAGAGGGAATTTCGGAGATGGGATGCACTCCCGCTGTCACTTGCGGGGAGAGTGCAGACGGCAAAGATGACAATCGTCCCTAGATTCCTGTTCATCTTCCAGTGCCTCCCGATCTTTATCCCACGGTCCTTCTTCAAAAGGACCGGCAAAATCATCATGAGCTTTGTCTGGGCGGGAAAATCCCCACGGGTGAGGAAGGCGATGCTTGAAAGGAGCCGCAGCGATGGGGGACTGGCATTGCCGAATCTGATCAACCACTACTGGGCGGCTAACATAGCCATGATAAGGAAGTGGATGGTGGGTACGGGGTCTATCTGGGAGCAGGTGGAGGCGGCTTCGTGTAGGGGCACCAGTTTGGCAGCCCTGGTCACGGCTCCCCTACTGCTGTCGCCAGCCATGTACTCCACCAGCCCGGTAGTGGGGGCGGCCCTGCGGATATGGGGCCAGTGGAGGAGGCATGTAGGGGAGGTGGGTGCATCTGTTTGGGCTCCAATATGTGATAACCATCGATTCGCCCCCGGGAACATGGATGGAGGGTTTCGAACATGGCGGCGGGCGGGGAGGGTGGGCGATATGTTCCTGGAGGGGAGCTCTGCGAGTTTGAGGGGCTTGGAGGAGAAGTTTGGGCTGGTAAGGGGAAATGACTCTAGGTACTTACAGATGCGGGACTTTGTACGCAGACAGGTCCCATCCTTCCCACGCCTCCCGCCAATAGGGATCCAGGACAGAATAGTCTCTAGAGGAGGAGGAGGAGAGGGTAGAGTCTCGGATATTTACAAGGTGCTCATGAAGGAGGAAGAGTCCCAGACAGAGGAACTGAATCTCAAATGGGAGGAGGAGCTCGGCGGGGAGATGGAGGACGGGCTGTGGGCGGAAGCTCTGAGTAGGGTAAATTCAACCGCAACATGTGCCAGGCTCGGCCTGATTCAATTTAAGGTCGTTCACCGGGCCCACATGACAGTAGCTCGGATGAACAAATTCTTTGGGGTAGAGGACAAGTGCGCTAGATGCGCGGGAGGACCAGCGAACCATGTTCACATGTTTTGGGCATGTCCTAAGCTTAGGGGGTACTGGGAGGGGTTTGCGGGGGTCATGTCCCGGGTGCTGCAAACAAGGGTGGTGATGAGTCCAGGGGTGGCAATTTTCGGGGTTTCGGAAGACCCGGGAGTCCAGGGGGAGAAAGAGGCAGATGTTCTGGCCTTTGCTTCCCTAATAGCCCGGCGGCGAATACTGCTGGCATGGAGGGACTCAAAACCCCCGAAGACCGAACTATGGCTTTCGGACATGTCAAGTTTTCTGGGTATGGAAAAAATTAAGTCCGCCTTGAGGGGATCTGTACTGGGGTTCGCCCGAAGGTGGCAACCATTCATCGACTTCTTTGCGGGAGAGTGAACGTCAGCAGGGGGAGTGGGGGTAGAGGTGGATGGGGGAGATTAGGGTAGAGTAGGAGGGCTAAATAGGCGGGTAGTGTCTAGGGGAGAGGAGCGGGCATGTGCAGTATGGTTTGATTGAAGTAGTGGTTTTATATTGATGTCTGCACATTTCTGTTAGCTGTAACTGTTTACAATGCCAAAAAAATACCTCAATAAAAATGTTTGTTTAAAAAAAAAAAATTGTCATAAAAATAAAGCAGCAAGCCTGAGGATTGGGAGAATTTTGGAGTTCAGCAAAAGAGGGAAAGAAAGTTGATCAAGAGGGGGGGGAATGGTGACTGAGATCCTAAAAGCGGTCCCTCACGGGCCAATTAGCTTGACATCAATAGTAGATGTGATAATAGAACATTTGGAAAGCACTAATGGGATTGGACAAAGCCAGCATGGGTTTATGAAAGGCACATCTGGCTTAACAAATCCACTGGAGTTTTTTGAGGATGTAGCTAGTAGAATAGATAAGGATGTGATGTATTTGGACTTTCAAAAGGCTTTTGACAAGATCCCTCATATGAGGTTAGTGGGCAAAACAAAAGCACATTTGGATCGGGGGTAATTTATTCGCATGGATCGAGAATTGGTTGACAGACAGGAAACAGAGTGGGAATAAATGGGTCTTTTTCCGAGTGATAGGCAGCGACTAGTGGGGCACCTTAGGGATCAGTGCTCGGGCCCCAGCTGTTCGCGATTTATATATATATGTGTATATATATATATATATATATATATATATAATGACCTGGATGTGGGAACCAAATGTAACATTCCCAAGTTTGCTGATGACAAAACTGGGCAGAATTGTGAGGAGGATGCAAGGAGGCTTCAAGGTAATTTAGACAAGTTGAGTGAATGGACAAACACATGGCAGATGCAGCACAACGTGGCTAGTTATACACTTCGGTATGAAAAACGCGTTATTATTTAAATGATATATTGGAAATGGATGCACAAAAGGTATCTAGCTGTCCTTGTATAGCAGTCAATGAAACTGGAGAGTAAGTGCAGCAAGCAATTAGGAAGGCAAATGGATGTTGGCCTTCATTGCAAGCAGTTTTGGTCTCCTACCTAAGAAAGTAAGAAGTCTCAGCTTTCAGAGCACAGCTCATTCATCAGGTGAGTCTTAAATAAGACGTTGTGAACCAGGATGAAGCGGATGAGTTGTAGAATTGCGTCTGGAGATTGGCAGTTGTCGGTGTTGAGTACTGAGGCTGTTGCAGCAATGTCGCTGTCATGGGGGATGCTGGTGTAGAGTGCTGAGACGTCCATTGTGACGAGGAATGTTCCTGGTTCAACTGGTCCATGCGTGCTGAGTTTCAGTAAGAAGTCCGTAGTGTTACGATAAAAGCTGGGGGTTCCTTGTACGATGGGTTTCAAGATGCCCTCAAGTAAGAAGTCTTACAACACCAGGTTAAAGCGCAGCTCCGAAAGGGTGATATTCGAAGACTTCTTACTGTGCCCACCTCAGTCCAAAGCCAGCATTTGCACATCATGGCTACCTAAGAAAGGATATACTTGCCATAGAGGGAGTGCAGCAGAGGTCCACTAGGCTATGAGGAGAGATTGGTTCAAATCAGCCTGTATTCACTAGAGTTTAGAAGGATGGCAGGAGATCTGATTGAAACATATAGAATTCTAACACGTTTGGTCAGACTAGATGCAGGGAGGATGTTTTCCCTGGTTGGGGAATCTAGAACCAGAGGACACAGTCTCAGAATATAGGATCGGCCATTTAGGACTGAGATGAGGAAAGGTTTCTTCACTCAAAAGGTAGTGAACCTGTGAAATTCTCTACCACAAAAAGCTGTGGAGGCTAAGTCACTGAATGTATTCAAGAAAGAGATAGATCATGGGCCCGATTCTCCCAAAGGGAGACAAAGTCCCGACGCCAGAGTGAAAACCGGAGTGTTTCACTCCGGCGACGGAGCCCGCTCACAGCCCCCGGTGGGCTAGGAGCGGGGTCGCGTGTTTTACGCGCGCAGGGCCATGGCGCCGCATAAAAAGCGGCGCCATGTAAATGACGCAGCCGGCGTCGCGTAAATGAAGTCACCCTCGCATGTGCGGATTGGCCAACGCCAAGCCATGCATGCGCGGTTGCTGCCCGCCCCGAGGCTGCCCCGCAAGAAGACGGCGGATGGATCTTGCGGGGTGGCGGAGGAAAGGAGGTGGCCAGACGCCATCAGAACCCCCCTTCCCCCCCTCACAGCATTCCCGCACAGTTCCCGCCGGCAGCGACCAGATGTGAACGGTGCCGGCGGGAATCTGTCGTGTCGGAGCGGCCGCTCGGCCCGGAGAATAGCGGGGGCACCGGAGAATCACCGTTGTGAGTGTCTCGGGCGATTCTCCGGCTGGCGCGGCGCAGAACTCGATGGGGCCGTTCTCGCCGGTTGGGAGAATGGCGGGACGGCGTCGGACCGGTGTCGTGCGATATAATGGCACAGCCGGCGATTCTCCCAACCGGCGCGGCCTCGGAGAATCGCGCCACATATTTTAGATTTTAATGGCATTAAGATGTATGGGAAGAAAGCAGCAATATGGCATTGAGAGAGAGGATCAGCTATGGCCATGTTGAATGGTAGAGCAGGCTCAAAAGGCCGAATGGCCTACTCCTGCTCCCAGTTTCTAAATTTCATGACTGTGTTAGGTCTGAAACTTGTGGGACTGCATATTCTGAATTTACAAGATCATCCAGCTGAGCTCAAGTACCAATGGCGGAATTAAACCAAGAATGCTTTTTTTTTTTACACAAAAGTGGTTTATTGATTTTGTTAATGTATGTTCAAGTTTTACAATGTATAATAAATCTCTTGCAGTTGTTCTAAGAATAACCAACACAGACTGTAAATCGTTGTAGCCCATTCTGCAGACGTATGCCATGGATTACATACATTGAATGAGCATCTTCAATTAAACTGAAATGTTGGAACATGGTGCGAATATCTTCCGAATTTCCATTCACAATCTTGTGGAAGGATAAAAAGAAAAATTAGAATGAGCCATTCAATAACTCTTTTCTGCAAAAATGTTTTACTTAGACTTTTCATTATAAATCAGTCAGCTTTAAACCCAAAAATATTTTAATTCAGTAAAATCAGAAAGTTACATTTAGGATTAATCTTCTTTATCCCTTATGACATTCCTTATGGCAGCTGTTTTAAGTGATGTAAGGTTATTTGATGTTGCACAAGAACGGCCAACTGAAGATTATCCTAAAACTACACAAAGCCAGATTTGGGTTTATTTGTTAGCTAGGTTACTAATACCATGTTAAGACACTGCAAAACAAGTTGTCAAGAAATTCCTACATATCGAAGATCTGTTTGCTTGATGTTGTGCATACTCTTTTGTCACGCCTGGAGAGCTTAGATGGATAACAGCAGGGTCTGGCTTCCTGAATTGGGTGTACTGCTGAGAATGTACCCAGCCAAAAGTAGACAGTTTGCCAGCACAGAGCACTGCTAAGTTGCAGACTGCATGTTTTCTGAGGGGCATCCAATGGTTCTGGCCAATGAGTTCAGGTGCGTGGATGTTCCAATAGATAGAATTGATGTTTGCTGACCCTCTCAGGGTACAACTGTCTTAGTCTCTTGCATGAAGAATAGCCATATGATAATTTCATATATGGGCGATTGCTAGCTATACAACTGCACACCAACATAAGCCAGGGCTTTCAGAAAGGGAACCAAATAAAAATGGATGAAGAAAACAAAGACCCAAACACACGCAGCTCAGCAGTGACTCATCATTGAGCTGGGGGGCAGGGTTATGGCGGGAAGTAGTTGAGAAGAAAATAGATTTAAGAACAGTTACGCAATCTAAGGCTGAAAGTTTTATATAAATGAGTAGAGTTATTGCAATGGCTCCAGTGATATTTCAATGCAAAGAGAATAGAAGAATGCTTGCAAGTCACAGCACTTACTTTGCTTAATCATCAATGTATTCAAATGGCTCTGGTGGTTCAGGCTCTTCCTCTTCTTCCTCAATTTTGGGTCCATGAGCATCAACAGGTTCCACAAGCTCTTCTGTCTCTTCACTCGTGTCCTTTAGAATTATAATCCCTCCAATTGACAGCTGCAACAATAGATTTTGACCATATTTATAACAGAACTGAAGTCATTAAGAAGTGACAATTTAAAAAGCTAAGCGATGTATATTTCTTTTTTTCCATTCGTTCACGGGTTGCTGTGGGCCAGCCATTATTGCCCATCCCGGAGGGGGTTAAGTCAACCACATTACTGTGGGTCTGGAGTCACATGTAGGCTAGGCCAGGTAAGGATAGCAGATTTCTTTCCCTTTTTAAAAAAAAAAATGTTTTATTGAAATTTTTTTCCCAAACAACAATTTTTCCCCTCTTACAAAGCAAACGCAACAATAACAATACAGAAATTTTTAACAATACACAAGTAACAAAACCCCTTTATCTTTGACCTAAACTAAACTAAACACCCCCCCCCCTCCCCCCTTCCCCCTGGGTTGCTGCTGCTGGTCATCTGTCTTCCCTCTAACGTTCCCCTAGGTAGTCGAGAAATGGCTGCCACCGCCTGGTGAACCCTTGAGCCGATCCTCTCAGGGCAAACTTTATCTGCTCCAGTTTAATGAACCCCGCCATATCATTTACCCAGGCCTCCAGTCCGGGGGGTTTCGCCTCCTTCCACATGAGTAGGATCCTGCGCCGGGCTACTAGGGACGCAAAGGCCACAACGTCGGCCTCTTTCGCCTCCTGCACTCCCGGCTCTTCCGCAACTCCAAATAGAGCTAACCCCCAGCCTGGTTTGACCCGGGCCTTCACCACCCGCGAAATCAGTCCCGTCACTCCCTTCCAATACCCTTCCAGTGCCGGGCACGCCCAAAACATATGTGCGTGGTTTGCTGGGCTCCCGCCACGCCTCCCACATTTGTCCTCCACTCCAAAGAACCTGCTCAATCTTGCTCCCGTTGTGTGCGCTCTATGTAGCACCTTAAATTGAATCAGGCTAAGCCTGGCGCATGAGGAAGAGGAATTTACCCTGCTTAGGGCATCAGCCCACATACCCTCCTCTATCTCCTCCCCTAGTTCTTCTTCCCACTTTCCTTTTAGTTCGCCCACCGACTCCTCCCCCTCTTCCCCCATCTCTCGGTAAATCTCTGACACCTTGCCCTCTCCGACCCACACCCCTGAAAGCACCCTGTCCTGTATCCCCTGTGTCGGGAGCAACGGAAATTCCCTCACCTGTTGTCTAGTAAACGCCCTCACCTGCATATATCTCAAGAAATTTCCCTGGGGCAACTTATACTTTTCCTCCAATGCTCCCAAGCTCGCAAAAGTCCCATCTATAAATAAATCTCCCACCTTCCTAATTCCCAACTGGTACCAGCTCTGAAATCCTCCATCCATTCTTTCTGGGGCGAACCTATGGTTGTTCCTGATTGGGGACCCCCACCAGGGCTCCCCGCACCCCTCTCTGTCGCCTCCACTGTCCCCAGATATTCAATGTTGCCGCCACCACCTGGTTTGTGGTAAACTTTTTAGGTGAGATCGGTAGTGGCGCCGTAACCAGCGCCTCTAAACACGTCCCTTTACAGGACTTTCTCTCCAGTCTTTTCCACGCCGCTCCCTCACCCTCCATCATCCATTTACGTATCATTGCCACATTGGCGGCCCAATAGTAATCGCCCAAGTTCGGTAGTGTCAATCCTCCTCTGTCCCTACTACGCTGAAGGAACCCCCTCCTTACTCTCGGAACTTGCCCTGCCCACACGAAGCTCGTGATGCTCCTGTCTATTTTATTAAAAAAGGTCTTGGTGATTAGTATAGGGAGACATTGAAATACAAATAAGAACCTCGGGAGGACCATCATCTTAATTGCTTGCACCCTGCCCGCCAGCGATAGAGGCTGCATGTCCCACCTCTTGAAGTCCTCCTCCATTTGTTCTACCAACCGTGTCAGATTAAGTCTGTGCAAGGTTCCCCAGCTCCGAGCGATCTGAATCCCCAGGTATCGGAAGTTTCTTTCCACTTTCCTTAGAGGCAAGCCTTCTATCTCTCTACTCTGGTCCCCTGGATGTATCACAAATAATTCACTCTTCCCCATGTTTAGCCGATACCCCGAGAAATCCCCGAACCCCCTCAAAATTCGCATAACCTCTATCATCCCCCCCGCTGGGTCCGACACGTATAACAATAGGTCATCCGCGTATAACGAGACTCGGTGTTCTTCTCCCCCTCTAATCACCCCTCTCCATTTCCTGGAGTCTCTCAACGCCATGGCCAGAGGTTCAATTGCCAACGCGAACAACAATGGAGACAGCGGGCATCCCTGTCTTGTTCCCCTATATAGTCGGAAATACTCCGATCTATGTCGACCTGTAACTACGCTTGCCGTTGGAGCCCCATAAAGAAGTCTAACCCAGCTAATAAACCCGTTCCCAAACCCAAACCTCCTTAACACTTCCCATAAATACTCCCACTCCACCCTATCAAATGCCTTCTCTGCGTCCATTGCCGCCACTATCTCTGCCTCCCCCTCCACTGGGGGCATCATTATCACCCCTAATAGTCGTCGCACGTTAACATTCAGTTGTCTCCCTTTTACGAACCCTGTCTGGTCTTCGTGCAGCACCCCCGGGACACAGTCCTCTATCCTTGATGCCAGTACCTTTGCCAACAATTTGGCGTCCACGTTCAATAATGAAATGGGTCTAGAGGACCCGCACTGCAACGGATCTTTATCCCTCTTCAAAATTAACGATATCGTCGCCTCCGACATCGTCGGTGGTAGAGTCCCCCCTTTCCTGGCCTCATTGAACGTCCTCACCATCAACGGGGCCAACAAGTCCACATATTTTCTGTAATACTCCACCGGGAACCCGTCTGGTCCTGGGGCCTTCCCTGCTTGCATGCTTCCCAGTCCCTTAATAACCTCGTCCACCCCAATCGGTGCCCCCAGGCCTACCACCCCCCGCTCCTCCACTTTCGGGAACCTCAATTGGTCCAGGAACTGCCGCATCCCCTCCTCTCCCTCTGGGGGTTGAGACCTATACAGTTCCTCATAGAAGGTCTTGAACACCTCATTTATCTTTCCTGCCCTTCGCACCGTGTCTCCCCTTTCGTCTCTAATTCCTCCTATCTCCCTCGCTGCTGCCCTCTTTCGCAATTGATGAGCCAACAGGCGACTAGCCTTTTCCCCATATTCATACCTCCTCCCCTGTGCCTTCCTCCACAGTACCTCCGCCTTTCTGGTGGTCAGAAGGTCAAATTCCGTCTGGAGTCGTCTCCTCTCACTGTACAATTCCTCCTCCGAGGTCTCTGTAAATTCCCTATCCACCCTTAAAATCTCCCCCAGTAATCTTTCCCTTTCCTTGGCCTCTGTTTTCCTTTTGTGGGCCCCAATGGAGATCAGCTCTCCTCTGACCACCGCTTTTAGTGCTTCCCATACCACTCCCACAGGGACCTTGCCGTCGTCATTGACCTCCAGGTATCTCTCAATACACCCCTGCACTCTTGCACACACTCCCTCATCCGCCATCAGTCCCACATCTAATCGCCAGAGTGTTCTCTGCTCCCTTTCCTCTCCTAATTCCAGGACCACCCAATGTGGGGCATGATTCGAAACCGCTATGGCTGAGTACTCAGCTTCTTCCACCCTAGAGATCAACGACCTTCCCAAAACAAAAAAATCTATCCAGGAGTACACTTTATGGACATGGGAGAAGAAGGAAAACTCCCTAGCCCTAGGTCTAAGAAATCGCCATGGATCCACTCCCCCCATTTGGTCCATAAACCCCTTAAGTACCTTGGCCGCTGCCGGCCTTCTTCCGGTCCTTGAGCTGGATCTATCTAGCCCCGGGTCCAGCACCGTATTAAAGTCCCCTCCTAAAATCAAGTTTCCTACCTCCAGGTCCAGTATACGCCCCAGCATCCGTCTCATAAATCCCGCATCGTCCCAGTTTGGGGCATACACGTTAACCAACACGACCTCCATTCCCTCCAGCCTGCCACTCACCATTACATATCTACCTCCGCTATCTGCTACGATGTTCTTTGCTTCAAATGCTACCCGTTTCCCCACCAAAATGGCCACCCCTCTATTCTTTGCGTCCAGTCCTGAGTGGAACACCTGTCCCACCCATCCTTTCCTTAGCCTAACTTGGTCCGCCACCTTTAGGTGCGTCTCTTGGAGCATAACCATGTCTGCCCTTAGTCCTTTCAAATGCGCGAGCACTCGGGCCCTTTTTAATCGGTCCGTTCAGGCCTCTCACGTTCCACGTGATCAGCCTCACTAGGGGGCTACCTGCCCCCCTCCCGTGTCGACTAGCCATTACCTTCTCTAGGCCAGTCCCATATCCCGCCTCCGTGCTCCCGCTCGCTCCCCCAGCGTCGCACACCAACCCCGCCCACCCACTCTTTAGCCATTTCCTTTTGGATTTCCGCAGCAGCAACCCAGTTGTCCCGTCCCCGTCCCCCCCCCCTCCCCCTCCCTCCCCACTAGATCTCTTTCTAGCATGATTGCTCCCCCCATATTACTTCCGTAAGTCAGCTGACTTCAACTGACCCCGGCTACTCCTGCTCACTCCTCGACCCCCCCGTGTGGGAAACTCCCATCCGCCTTGCGCCTGTCTTCCCGCCTTATTCTTTCTGGCGCGGGAACATCCCTTTACCTGACCCGCCTCTTATGACGCAGCTCCCTTTCCCCTCCCCCTCCCCTTCCCCATTCTCCAACTATGTCCCGTCTTTCCCCCCTCACCGGCGCCCACATTTCCCCAATGTCTCCCCCCTTCCCAATTTACTTCTCAATTAACTTCAACCATAACATTAACAATAACATTTCCTGCAGCATCAGTCCCTCAGTTCCGATCCAATTTCTCTTCTTTGATGAAGGTCCATGCTTCCTCCGCCGTCTCGAAATAATGGTGTCTCTCCTGATACGTGACCCATAGTCTTGCCGGCTGCAGCATCCCGAACTTCACCTTCCTTTTATGCAACACCTCTTTGGCTCGGTTGAAGCTCGCCCTCCTTCTCGCCACCTCCGCACTCCAATCCTGGTATACCCGTACCACTGCATTCTCCCATCTGCACTCCGCACCTTTTTAGTCCATCTCAGGACCTCTTCTCTATCCTTAAGACGGTAAAATCGCACGATTATCGCCCTGGGTGGTTCTCCCGCTTTTGGTCTTCTCGCCGGAATCCGATTTGCCCACTCCACCTCCAAGGGGCCCATAGGGGCATCAGCACCCATCAGTGAGCTCAGCATCGTACTTGCGTACGCTCCACAGTCCACTCCTTCCACACCCTCAGGGAGACCCAGTATCCGAAGGTTCTTCCTTCGCGCTCCATTTTCTAGGGCTTCGATCCTTTCAGTACACTTTTTATGAAGTGCCTCGTGCGTCTGTGTCTTAACCGCCAGGCCCAGGATCTCGTCCTCAATATCTGTCACCTTCTGCTCCACCACGCGGAGCTCTGTCTCCTGGGTCTTTAATGTCTCCTTGAGCCCCTCAATTGCCTGTAGCAAAAGGGGTCAGCACCTCCCTCTTCAGCAGCTCCACGCACCGTCTCACAATTTCATCCTGCTCAGGCCCCCATGTCGCCTGCGCTTTCTCCGCCGCCATCTTGTACTTCTCTCTTTCTGACCCTTTGGTCGACGATTCCTCGCGCTGCAGCCGCCGCCGCCGTTTTTTTCCTCCTTCGTTTGGGGGGGACTCCCTTCTCACACACCCCACACCGGGTTGCGTCGTCAAAAAATTCCCCGTTGGGGCTCTTAAAAGAGCCCGAAGGTCCGTCGGAGCTGGAGCCGCCGAAGTGTGCGGCTAGCTAGGCATCACCGCAACCGGAAGTCCCTTCAGTGGCCTTGATGAGGTCTTTTCACAGTTGTTCCCTCTGCTGCTAGAATTCACCTTTGATACAGGCCCTCAGGTCAGCTTGCAGCTTTAAGCTTGCCTTTCCCCCGCCTGCATGCTGGAAGAGGTCCTGTTTATCCTGCAGTTGCAGCCAAATCTTTTACAGTTTCTGCCGTGTCTGGCAACCCAGAGACATACCCTTCCTGGGGGACACTGTCGGGGGAATATTGCAGCCTTCTTCCCACACCGGGAAATGTCAAACAAATGCCGTGGGGGCCCTGTAAAAGAGCCCAAAAGTCCGTTCCAAGCAGGAGCTGCCGAATATGCGACCTAGCTCTGCATAGCCGCACCCGGAAGTCTCCGCAGATTTCTTTCCCTAAAGGACATTCGTGGACCAGATGGGTTTTTACAACAATAGACAATGATTTTATGGTCGTCATTAGACATTTAATTCCAGATTTTTATGGAATTCAAATTTCAACATCTGCATTGTTGGTATTCAAACGGGATTCCTAGAGCTTTCCAATGGGTCTTCTGGCTTAGTTGTAGAATTCCAATAGAGAAAATAAACAGATGTAATGATTTGTACTGCTGTGTTTGAGAATACATAATGCATATCATGAGACTGAATAATATTTTTGATATTAACATGGGGATAGCAAGCTCATTAGATCAATGTTCTTGAAGATGTGGAATGATACACTGCAATGCATTCTTATAACAGCAGTGCCCTTGCATACAAGTTAAATAAATTCATACAGGGCTTTTGCACTAAATGGGCAATACAATTTTGATCAATAGTCTCCATCCTATCCAATCTTTTCTCATAGCTGCAATTTTTATACCCTGGCAACATTCCTGTAAATCTCCTTTGTACCTTCTCCAGAGCAACTATGTCCTTCTTGTTATGTGGCAACCAGAACTGTACACAAAATTTCAGCTGTGGCCTAACCAGTTTTATACAGTTCCATTATTACATCCCTGCTTTTGCATTCAGTACCTCACCCAATAAAGGAAACCATTCCATACGCTTCCTTTGCCACATTATCTACCTGCCCTGCCACCTTCAAGGACTCGTGGACGTGCAACTCCAGGGTCTCTCACTTCTTCTACTCTTCCAAATAACTTCCCAAGCTTTGCTTGCAATTCCCAAATGCATTACCTGACACTTCTCTGGACTGAATTCCATGTGCCACTTTTCCGCCAATCCAACAGAACCATTGATAGGATTCTGCAGACCACAGCTATTCTTTTCACTGTCAACTACATGGCCAATTTTTGCATCATCTGAAAATTTCCCACTCACGTCTCCCACATTTAAGTCCAAATCATTAATGTATACAACAAACAGCAAGGGACCCAGCACTGAACCCTGTGGAATGCCACAGGAAACCCTTTCCGTTTGCAAAAATCAATCACTACCCTTTGTTCCCTGTCGCTGAGCCACATTCCTCTGTATCCCAAGAACCTTTACTTTTCTGACCAGTCTGCCATGTGGGACTTCGTCAAATGCCTTACCAAAATACATGCAGCCAACATCTAATGTACTACCGTCATCAATCTTCCTCAAAAAATGTGATTACATTAGCAAGACACTACCTTTCCCGTACAAATCCACGCTGACTATCCCTGATTAATCAGTTCCTTTCTAAGTGACAGTTTATTTAATCTCTCAGAATTGATTCAAACAATTTGCCCACCACCGAAGTCAGACTGACTGGCCTATAATTATTTGGCCCATCTCTCTTACCCTTTTTAAATAATGGTACTGCAGCCTGATGGGTATTCGTAAAGGCGACAGCAAAGCCTAATGGTTAAAAGAGCTAACTCTGGATCAGGCTAAGGACTGTGGGAGCATCAAGGCTGCAGGGGTCTGCAGTGAACAGGACGTGCAGCCAGGGAGTGAGCATATGAGCTGATTGGATGGTAGCTGATTGAACACAGATCCTTGTGTGTCGTACTCCTGAGAGAATTACGACCCCACCGAGTGAGCACCGACTACCAAAGAGAAAATGCTGGAAAATCTCAGCAGGTCTGGCAGCATCTGTAGGGAGAGAAAAGAGCTAATGTTTTGGGTCCAGATGACTGTCAAAGCTGGTGAGCGCGACTCTTGTGCACCCGTGACCAGAAAAGGCATTGATTGATTAGTGTTGGCCTATGAGTACGTGACTGGAAGCATGAGCAAGATCTGTATAAAAAATAAGAGAGATAAAGAAACTTCTGAAGCCATAACCTGCAGGAATAATCATTGGAAGAAGCTGCGTCCTGGGTCCGGGACTCAGAAAGGGCATTAGGAAAACAAAGAGGTAGTCTGATCACTTCGCCTCTTAACAGGTGGTAGTTAGATCCAAGCCGTGAATTTTGACGCCTTTTGTGGAACAGAGTCTGAAACTGTGTGTAACAGAGCTTCTGGTGCCCTGTATAGTGGTCTTTTGATGCTTTTGTGGTAACTTGGTACGGTACAACAAAGGAGATTGTTGTACGATAAGTTGAGAATTTACATGTTTTGTCTGTAATACTAGTTGACTCAAGTTTAAGGTACAACAGTAGAATGTTCACAGACCACCAATAATCTGATATCTCGTCCATATCTAGTAGGGATAGGAAGACAATCTTCAGAACATCTGGTATTTCCCTCCTGCTTTTCTATAACAGCCTGGGATACAATTTATCCGGTTCTGATGATTTATCCACCTTCAAGGATGTCAATCCCTCCAGTACATCCTCTCTCACTATGCCTATTGCATCTAATATTTCACACACCTCCTCTTGAACTAGAATATCTGCATCATCCCTCTCCTTAGTCAAGACAGAGGCAAAGTACGCATTGAAACCCTGCCCACATCTTCAGCATCAGCGCACAAGTTGCCATGCACATCTCTGATAGACCCTACCCTTTCCTTAATATTCTCTTGCTCTTAAAATACTGATACAATATCTTTAGGTTTTTGATTTTACCTGCTAATATTTTACCTGTAGCTTCTATACTCCATCTCTACAGTATTAAGTTTGTTGTGATTATCACAAGCTTTCTTTTTACCGCCCTTTTTCTTTATGGGATCATGTCTACACTGTGCCTGTCGAACCTTGCTTTTGAATGCCTTCTATTGGTCTGTCACATATACCCCTTCAAGTAGCTGTAACCAGCCACTTTTGCCAGATCATCTCTCAGCTTTGTAAAATTTGTCTTTCCCTAATTTACTTTTACTCCTGTTCCAACAGGGGCTGGTTTAGCACAGGGCTAAATCGCTGGCTTTTAAAGCAGACCAAGGCAGGCCAGCAGTATGGTTCCATTCCCGTACCAGCCTCCCCGAACAGGTGCCGGAATGTGGCGACTAGGGGCTTTTCACAGTAACTTCATTTGAAGCTTACTTGTGACAATAAGCGATTTTCATTTTTTTTTTCATTTCATCGTTATCCTGTTCTATAACTTTCCTAACTCTAACTGCATTATGGTCTCTATTCCCTCTTGCCCAACTTCATTTTCTATCATTAAATCTAGATTTGCACTCCCGCTCGTTGGACTTGTTACATGCTGGCTAAAATAGGTTCTTTTGGATACAGTTCAGTACACTGTTCAATTCCTAGTTTATATTAGGGTAGTTGAAGTTCCCAACTATTATTGCCCTTTTTTTTGCACTGAGCTATTATGAGGTCACAGAGGGATCAGACGACCAAGTAAAGGAATGGAATTAGTAAATAGGGAATGAGGTTTGTGGTAGGGATTGAAGACAATGAGGTCAGTTTTTCCAATGTTTAATTAGAGGAAATTCTGGCTAATCCAAGACTGAATGTTGGTTTCACAACACAAAGGCTGATAATTATCTGAAGAGAAATATTTGCAGGCCTACAAGGAAAAGGCAGGGAAGTGGGAATAGGAGAGTTGCTCTTGCAGCAAGCCAGCACAGATACAATGGGACTGAATGGCTTCCTTCAGTACTGCATTCAATGTAAGATTCAGTAGAGGAGTGGAGATATGTGGTTGTTAGGAAGAGCTAGGTGCTGGTAGCATTCATTTGGAACATGACTCTAAAATCAGGTTATGCTGCCAAGAGGATGCATGTTGATGAGAAACAGGTGTCAAGGCTAGATGGGGATTGGGGGGAGGAGGCGGGGAAGAGGAAGGTGGTCTAGAGGCAAGGTGTTTGGTGTGGGGGGGTGGATGGTTTAGAGAAGCCACTGCAGGAGATTCTTTGCTTACAACCACAAAGGTAATACAACCACAAAGGTAATACAACCACAAAAGGTAATACAACCACAAAAGGTAATACAACCACAAAGGTAATACAACCACAAACGATAATACAACCACAAAAGGTATTACAACCACAAAGGTAAGAGTGGAAGTTGCCAATGTAAGATTCATACAGCTGAGCAATAGAGCATAGATCGTTGTTTGATACCTGCATAACTGAAAATGAAAGAGAAAAATGTTTTGTGTGGCAACACAAAGCAGGTGATATACCTGCTTATACGTTATTACAATTGTGGAGCAGAGTCAGGCTCAAGTTATGTACTTTGCCATTAACTGACAAGATTTTTAAAAAGCATTACTCACGGGTTTAAAGGGCTGGTACCTACACCCTTCTGGCATAATCAAGACTTTAAGCTGAGCAGGCATCACTCGGGCTGGGTTCTCCAATAACTGGCTGCTTGGCTCTGGCTCCTTTTTCTTTTCTTTCTCTTTGTCTTCATCCTTTTTCTCAGTCTCTTCCTAAAGATGAGAAAAATCAGTGAAATTAACATATAGCCATATTTAGATGATCAATTAAGTTAATCAAGCCATATTTGGATATCATTTTAACATTAGTTTGATCTTGTTCAAAAGCAATGAAACATTAATAAATCATGAAGCAGTGTGTACTCAGTTTGTACTTACGACATCCATTTTTTCTTCCTCTTTTTCCTTTCCCTTCTCTTTTTCCTTCTCCTTCTCCTTCTTCTTTGCTTTGGCAGTGATTGACAGGACAGCTGTGGAAACCTGAGAGTTTAACAGATTACAACTCTTCAGACCAAGCCTAAAATCACAGAACTAGAAAATTGAACAGAAATGCTTCTCAAATTTTAGAATGAGGATTCTAGGTTAAACTACCAGATGACAACAGAAACAATAGCAAACAACCGGTAACCTATAAGCACGGTAGCATTGTGGACAGCACAATTGCTTCACAGCTCCAGGGTCCCATGTTCGATTCCCGGCTTGGGTCACTGTCTGTGCGGAGTCTGCATATTCTCCCCGTGTCTGCGTGGGTTTCCTCCGGGTGCTCCGGTTTCCTCCCACAGTCCAAAGATGTGCAGGGTAGGTGGATTGGCCATGCTAAATTGCCCTTAGTGTCCAAAATTTCCCTTAGTGTTGGGTGGGGCTACTGTGTTATGGGGATAGGATGGAGGTGTGGACCTTGGTAGGGTGCTCTTTCCAAGAGCCGGTGCAGACTCGATGGGCCGAATGGCCTCCTTCTGCACTGTAATTTCTATGATAATCTAAGCTATCAAAGTTATCTATTTCATAACTATCCTTCAAAAAATAAACAAGGGCAAAACTGAACAAGCACCCGTGCACATATTAAATTGTCGAGCTGCTGATACTTTGAACAGAAATACTTGATATAATAACAATCTTTATTAGTGTGACAAATAGGCTTACATTAACACTGCAGTGAAGTTACTGTGAAAGTCCCCTAGTCGCCACACTCTGGCGCCTGTTCGGGTACGCTGAGGGAGAATTTAGAATGTCCAATTCACCTAACAAACACGTCTTTCAGGACTTGTGGGGGGAAACCGGAGCACCCTGAGGAAACCCACGCAGACACGGGGAGAACGTGCAGACTCCACACAGACAGTGACCCAAACCGGGAATCGAACCTGGTCCCTGGCGCTATGAAGCAAGAGGGCTATGAAATTTGGGGAAAATACATAAACAGAATGCAAGATTTTAATGCAAGAGAGGAACAAGAATATGAAAAAACAAGAATACTTAAATCTCTATGATCAAGTTGATCTTCAATCCACCTTTAATAATACATTTGGGTTACAGACATTTGCCCTTCATCTTTATTTGAATGACAATGCCATATGAAGCAGACCTTTTCTTTTTCTTTCTCTTTCGGAACCTCCAGAGGAGCAGGGTAGGCAAATGTCGATGGCTTACAATTTGACCGGTACTGGACTTTTGGCATCTGTGAACAAAGAATATCATACACATGTTCAGAAAGATTTAAACAAGTCCCAAGAAATAAGGTTAGAATTCACTTTTTAATACTTTGGAACAACTGTGTGTCTCAGTTCATTTGTTTGAAGGAAAAAGACAGACTTACATTTATATAGCACCTTCCATGACCTCCCGTCTCTACAGCCAATTAAGCTTATCTTTAATGTAGCTGTTATTTAATTTAAGAAAATGACTAGGTGATCTATTTTAGGGACTGATTGGGAGAAGAATAATGGACAGGATGCCACTTCAACTTCCCGGTTCTTCCTCATATAGTCATGGAATTTTTTACATCCATCTGAGGACGCATAAACTGCACCTAGAATAGCATCTTATCCAAATGATGCCACCTCACACAGAACAGAGCCTCTCAGTATCTGCCTAGATGATGTGCTCAAATCTTGGGAGTGAGAGTTGAACCTACAACCTTCTGATTCAGAGTTGAGGGTACAATCACCGAGCTACAGATGACATGAATGGATATTTAACTATCCACTTCTCTACCACTTGCCCTTCTATTGTATATCATAATACAAACATCACAGAGTTGCATTTTCTACTCTTAAATTACATAACTTTCTGCTGAAGCTTCCATTAAGAACTGAAGACTGAAGAACTTGGATTACTTTCTGTTTCAGATGGTAGTTGTTGAAGTTATAAATTTCAAGGTACAATCTTGGTCTACTTTCACTCATTTAATAATGTGCTCAACATTCATTCTCTTTCGGAGAGGAGCAGTTGCTTTTTACTTTCTTTTCTGGTTGGCAACTAACACATGCTGTCAACAAACTGACTTGTTGCCTTTCATCCGTTCTCGTTCTGAATGTTGCCTGCACTATGAACCATCTTTCTCCGCTGCCCTCACTGTCTGACCTCTTTAAAATCTGACCCTCAACTCAACATGGTGAAGTGGTCAGCAACTAAAAGTAGGGTAAATAAAATCAAAATATTGTGGATGCTTGAAATCTGAAACAGAAGTCTAAAACAAAAAATGCTGGAAAAACTCAGCCAGTCAGGCAGCAGCTGTGGAGAGAGAAACAGAGTTAATGTTTTGAGTCCATTTGACTCTTCTTCAGGTCTACTAGAAGTAGGGAATTGCTTGTTGAGGCTCTGCCGTCAGCAACGAAAGTCTTGACTGAAGTAAATATAAATGACTCAACAGTCCCAGAGGACCAGAAGTTGCTTGCCCTTTTGAGAACTGACTGGTGGCAATTTAATCTGAGGGAATTGAATGCGTGCTGTTGGCGCCGCTCCGCATCACAAACCAGCCGTCCAGCCAACTGAACTAAACAACCCCCTACTTGACCGATGTGCCACCTAGAGCGTTACACGAGATGGGCAAGTTCAACAGGAACTCTGAAAATAGCTGGTCAACTTTGATGGTTTCACTAGTTCATAATTGACTCAGCTGCAGAAAACATGACAAAACAGCCATTCCATGCCCGGGTAAGCATGCTGCCTGCCGAATTGCAACAGATGGAACATTGGTCTGTTGAGACAGGACTTCACCATCCTTCCCCCGGAATAAAAATACATAAACAAGTACATTATGCAGTGTTAAAACATTTCACTCTATCACATCAGATGTGGTGATAATCAAATAGAACTTCTGATACCATTCCCACCAACACAATCACATCACATTTTGACTCTTGATAAAACAAATCCCAAAAGGCATATGGTGTAGCAAGGAGTTAAAAAAATAATACATCAAATCAAGTTACCTTGAGATCCTTGTTAAGCCCAATGACGGCAGTTGGAGTGAAGGCCAGGGACAAAAAATGTGAATGAGGGAACCAGAACCAGAACTGGGTAAACACCAGCACCCCTACCACTGAGGGCATGTGGGTGTGTCCTGTCCGTGACTGGAGTGAAATGGTCATGTTGCGGCCACCTATCAAAATAGAAGGGAATAAAAAGTGTTAGATTTCCATATGATGCCTTCAAGTAAAATTATTCATTTGAATGGGGGGAGCAATGGCATAGTGGTATTGTCGCTGGACTACAAATTCAGAGACTGGGGGTAATGGGAACCTGGGTTCAAATCCTATCACGGCAGATGTTGAAATTTGAATTCAATGAAAATCTAAGCCTAAAGATGAGCATGAAACCTTTGTCCATTGTCATTAAAAAAAATACTATCTGTTCACTAATGTCCTTTAATTGTCCAGACAACAATGCCCACATCCCATGAATGAAGTTTAAAAAAGCAAAGCAGAGTGATAGTATTGACACACAAGTGGGCCTTTTCATATCAAAATGTTCAGGTCAGGCAGGCATATTCCGTACAGCTTTGATACATCAGGACAAGCTTAATCTGTGAAAATGTGGTGCAGTGCAGTGCTGCTTCCAATATGGCATCTTAGACTTTAAACTAGCTTCAGCAGATCCTGGACCCTAGACTACAACAATTTTCACAGTTGGTTCTTTTCCATAAATCCCTCATTTTCATTGATATACTTCTGTATTTTTGAACAACTTTCAAATGAATCACTTTTTCACCCTTTCACGATCTCTACATAGTGTGTCAAAAGTGGCTAGCACTGCTGCCTACGATGCTGAGGACCCTGGTTCGATCCTGGCCTCGGGTCACTGTCAGTGTGGAATTTGCATATTCTCCCTGTACCAGCGTGGTTTTCATCCCCACAACCCAAAGATGTGCAGAGTAGGTGGATTGGCCACAATAAATTGCTCCTTAATTTCTTTTTAAAAAGATTCAACTCAGGTGATTTCATGCCAGCACGAATTCAAATAGATACGTAGAAGACAAACAGATTTAGCTACTAAAGTTGCCATCAACTTCAAACAATATCATTAGCTGAATCGCCCATTAAGAACTACATAATTCCAACCTTGAATATCAACAGATTGACTGATTGGTATTATTTAACTGAAGTTGCAAGTCCTCAAAAGCCTTCTGAAGCAACTCAAATTGAACAAACATATTTTGGTGATCCTTGCAATGACCATTAGCTTCAATCAAATTTCTTTTCACTTCTTTCAGAACATAGAATTCTTGATGTGTGTGTGTAGGATCAAGGGGTGGCAGGATATTCTGACAAGCAGATCATTTTACGGAGTTTGCAGACAGTTGATCACAGCAGCAAATGAAATGAAAAAATGAAATGAAAATCGCTTGTCACGAGTAGGCTTCAATGAAGTTACTGTGAAAAGCCCCTAGTCGCCACATTCCGGCACCTGTTCGGGGAGGCTGGTACGGGAATGCAAGCAAGCCTAGTGGCTGTTCGCCACTGAGGGGAATTAAGACATCTTCCAGAAAGAGACATTAATCTCGCAGTTGATTTGCCCTCTCAGATGGATGCAAAAGATCCGAAGGTACTATTCAGGGAATTTAGGAGATTTCCACCATCCTGGCAAACAATTATCCCTCAGTCAAAACCCAAAGCAGATTATTTGGTCACCGTTTGTCGAGCTGACTATGTGCAAATTAGCAGCAGTGCTTTCTATACTGCAAGTCACTTCATTTTTGAGCACCACCGCAGTTTGTGAAAGGTGCCAAGTAAGACTTATTTTCAGTCACAGAGATCTTGGAAAGATTTTTTTCTCAGGGGCGGATTCAGCGTTGTGAGGTTGAAAAGGGGTAGGAGACACATAAATGTTGATAAATTCAAGAAAATGATCAAAGCGACCTTGTCAGTGATTGGCACAATGGGAGCACAGAGGCCACATGAGATGGGAAATCGAGAGATGGGAGTGAAATTGAAGACTTTATGGGAGAGAGATTAAGGGGGGAGCAACGGGCAGGGAAATCAGGAGCGAAGGCAAGGTATCAAGACAGATTTAGATCAGCAAAGGTGAGCTATTGCTCAGTGCAGAGGCTGAGGGAGGAATATCGCAACCATATTTTACTTAGAAACTGAATGTTGGGAGGAGGGTGGGAGAATGGATGCAAAAGAGAAGTGACAGGGTTGTAACAAGATGAGAAAGCTTCAGTAAGAAGCAAGATGTCATGAGCCATGAGTTAAGTTTCCATCAAAGCCATGAAGTCAATGCAATCATACATGGAAAAATCACAGATAGCAAGTGCCTTATTCATTAATGAATGGATATTCCAGAGGAAAATGGAAAGGGGGCAGTAATTGTTGTTTTGTTGACAGCCCAAGGGACAGTAGTGGGTAAGGTGAATAGAATGAGAAACACAAGCAACACAGTTGCCTAGTGGGCACAAACATCAGTGAGAGGATGAGACAGTTTTAAAAAATATATATTTTTATTCAAATTTTTTACATATTTTGAACAAACCCCCCTCTTACAGAAATAAGAAAAAACAAACACAAACATCTTATAGCTATGTCACGTATTCCCCCAATATACAAGCCCCCCATTAAACAATAATAAACACTGTAGTAAACACAAAGTAACCCCCCCCCCCCCCCGCCCCGCCTGCTGCTGCTGCTGACCACCTCCTAACGCTCCGCTAGAAAGTCTAGGAACTGTTGCCACCGCCTGAAGAACCCTTGCACAGATCCTCTAAAGGCAAATTTTACCCTCTCCAATTTAATGAACCCTGCCATGTTGCTGATCCAGGCTTCAACGCTTGGGGGCCTCGCATCCTTCCACTGTAGCAGAATCCTCCACCGGGCGACCAGAGACGCAAAGGCTAGAATACCGGCCTCTTTCGCCTCCTGCACTCCCGGCTCGTCCAATACCCCAAATAGTGCGAGCTCCCAACTCGGCTTAACCTGAGTGTTTACCACCTTAGACACTGTCCTCGCAACGCCCCTCCAGAACCCATCTGGCGCTGGGCACGCCCAGAACACGTGGGCGTGATTTGCTGGGCTCCCCGAACACCACACACACCTGTCTTCTACTCCAAAAAACCGACCCAGCCTTGCCCCAGTCATGTGCGCCCTGTGCAGAACCTTAAATTGTATCAGGCTAAACCTGGCGCAAGAGGAGGAAGAATCTACCCTACCCAGGGTGTCCGCCCACGTACCCTCGTCTATCTCCTCCTCCCATTTACCTTTCAGCTCCTCCACCGAGGCCTCCTCCTCCTCCTGCATCTCCTGGTAGATCGCCGAGACCTTGCCTTCTCCAACCCACACCCCCGAGAGCACCCTATCCTGGATCCTACGTGCTGGCAGCAGCGGAAATTCCCTCACCTGCCGTCTTACAAACGCCCTTACCTGCACGTACCTGAAGGCATTTTCAGGGGGGAGCCCGAATTTTTCCTCCAATGCCCCAAGGCTCGCAAACGTCCCATCTATAAACAGGTCCCCCGTCCTTCTAATACCTGCCCTATGCCAGCTCAGGAACCCCCCATCCCCAATGATTTTTGGGAAATTGGAACCGGTTCTGGGGACGGTGGGACCATTACAAATCGGATGGTCTACACCTGGGCAGGACTGGAACCAATGTCCTAGGGGGTGCTTTTGATAACACTGCTGGGAAGCTTTTAAACTAATGTGGCAGGGGGATGGGAACCAGATTAGGAAGTTAGAGGTCAGTAAATGAGGCAGCAACTAAAGCCAGTAAGGTACTCGATAATAAATTCAATGTGACTAAGGGGAAGAGAAGACAGGGAAGAGATGATGAACACAAAGGGACAGGTGGTCTGATGCATTTGTTTTAATGCGAGAAGTGTAGCAGGTAAGGCAGATGAACTTAGGGCTTGGATTAATACCTGGGAATATGATGTTATTGGTATTACGCAGACTTGGTTGAGGGAAGGGCAAGACTGGCAACTAAATATCCCAGGGTATAGATGCTTCAGGAAGGATAGAGAGGGAGGTAAAAGGGGTGGAGGAGTTGCATTACTGATCAGAGATATATCACAGCTGTGATTAAGGAGGGCACGATGGAGGATTCGAACACTGAGGCAATATGGGTAGAGCTAAGAAATAGGAAGGGTGTAGTAACATTGTTGGGACTTTACTACAGGCCTCCCAAAAGTGAGCGTCAAGTAGAGGTACAACTACGTAGACAGATTATGGAAAGATGTAGGAGCAATAGGGTGGTCGTGATGGGAGATTTTAACTTCCCCAACATTGAATGGGACTCATGTAGTGTTGGAGGCACAGATGGAGCAGAATTTGTAAGGAGCATCCAGGAGAGCCTTTTAGAGCAGTATGTAAATAGTCCAACTCGGGAAGGGGCCATACTGGACCTGGTATTGGGGAATGATCACGGCCAGGTGGTTAAAGTTTCAGTCGGTGATTACTTTGGGAATAGCGATCACAATTCCGTAAGTTTTAGAATACTTTTTTTTTTTTAAATTTTATTCTCCTCCTTTTTCACATTTTCTCCCACATTTACATCCATCAACAATGAACAATAATCAGCAAGATATGTCAGTCCCCATAATAACAACGATCCCATCTACCCACCAACCCCCAAACCTCAACCCGCATGTTTACAGAAACAAATGGCAAAAAGGAATCAGGGATTACCCGTAGTCACCCTTAATCTTACACAGCTCTCCCCCACCGCAGGTCTCCAGCTTCTCCTGTCCACTGCCTCTTGTAAAACTCCTCCTCCCAACCTTGGTTCCTTCCCCCCAACTTTCCACCCTGGCTAGACCACTCGGACCCTGTTCTGCCAGGCTCCGATGGCCGCAGCCCCTCCCCCCACCTCACTCCCGTTCACTGGCCGGCTTAAACCGGCCAGCGTGGAGGCCCCCACCCGGGTCCCTTTCCCACTTGCCCGGCCCTAGGAAAGCCCAAAGATCCCCTTTTAGCACACAAACCCCACATATCCACCTACACCCCAAAGAACTCTCATTTCAACTGAAAGTCCCGTCCCTTCCCTTGTCCAAATAAATACCACATTGGCTCCTTTAATCTCTACACCCGCGCGCAGTGATACAAAAAAGAAGTCAATACAGTCATGAGGTTACATCGGCACATGGCCATTCCTCAGTTTGTCAGTTCTGCCACAGTCCTTCTGCTTTCGCAAACTCCTCCGCTGCTTCCGCCGTTCCAAAATAAAAGTCCCTGAGCTTGTAAGTCACCCTCAGCTTCGCTGGATATACAATGCCGCACCGCACCGTGCTAATGTACAGTGCCCTCTTCACCCGGTTGAAGGCAGCCCGCCGCCTTGCCAGCTCCACCGTAAAGTCCTGGTATACACGTATACCAGCTCCAGCCCACTGCACCACCCGCTTCTGCTTGGCCCAGCTCAAGACCTTCTCCTTCACCCTGTACCTACGGAAGCACAGAGTCACTGCCCTTGGCGGCTCACTCGCCTTTGGTATAGGCCTCCACGACCGATGAGCCCGATCCAGTTCATATCGGGAGGGATCCTCCCCCTCCCCCAATAATTTTGCCAGCATCGCGGCAAAGTACTCAGTTGGCTTCGGTCCTTCAACTCCTTCGGGCAGCCCCACAGTCCTCAAATTCTGTCGCCTGGATCTGTTTTCCATTTTTCCTCGCAGATCCTGGTTAGTATCCATCACCTTCCGCATCTCTTCCCCCATCGAGGCAAATTGATCACCGTGCTGCAATAGCATCTCCTCCACTTCCTTCAGCGCCTCCCCTTGCTCTCGCACCTCCGCCACTGCGCTCGCCACCTCCGTCCTCATCGGGGAAACCGCCTCCTCCACAAGCACACTCAAAACCTCCCTCATCTTCTTCCTCACCGTCTCCACGCATTTCGCAATCTGCGCCAACTGCTTTTCAAATTCCGCAGCCATCACCGTAGTTATTTCTTCAGCCGTAAGCAGTGCGGCCTTCCCTGGTGCTCCAGTCTCCAATTTTCCTGGTGACCCCGCGGTGACCTTTCCACCCCCCGACGGACCTCCAGCTGTTTTTTTTCGGCCGTTTTCTTGCTCACCCTCAACATTTTTCTTTTTTCCTCCTGTGTCTCCACTGTGCCTTCTCCCTTCTTCTGCCGACTCCGCGGACCCTGGGACCGGCTTAAAGCCCTGAAAATGCCGTTGCCGACCGGGAGCCCTCCATTGTGCGGCCGCCTCCTGCCCGCCGTCACCGGAAGCGCAAGTTTTAGAATACTAATGGACAAAGACGAGAGTGGTCTTAAAGAGTGAGTGCTAAATTGGGGAAAGGCCAAGTATAACAAAATTCAGCAGGAGCTAGGGAATGTGGATTGGGAGCAGCTCTTTAAGGGTAAATCCACATTTGAAATGTGGGAGTCTTTTAAGGAAAGGTTGATTAGAGTGCAGGACAGACTCTTCCCTGTGAAAATGAGGGCTAGAAATGGCAAGACTAGGGAACCATGGATGACGGGTGGAATTGTGAGACTAGCTAAGATGAAAAAGGAAGCATACATAAGATCTAGGCGACTTAAATCCGACTTAAATTGGCCGGGGCATTGAGTATAAGAATTGGCAAGTCATGTTGCAGCTGTATAGAACCTTAGTTAGGCCACACTTGGAGTATAGTGTTCAATTCTGGTCGCCACACTACCAGAAGGATGTGGAGGCTTTAGAGAGGGTGCAGAAGAGATTTACCAGAATGTTGCCTGGTATGGAGGGCATAAGCTATGAGGAGCGATTGAATAAACTCGGTTTGTTCTCACTGGAACGAAGGAGGTTGAGGGGCGACCTGATAGAGGTATACAAAATTATGAGGGGCATAGACAGAGTGGATAGTCAGAGGCTTTTCCCCAGGGTAGAGGGGTCAATTACTAGGGGGCATAGGTTTAAGGTGAGAGGGGCAAAGTTTAGAGTAGATGTACGAGGCAAGTTTTTTACGCAGAGGGTAGTGGGTGCCTGGAACTCACTACCGGAGGAGGTAGTGGAGGCAGGGACGATAGGGACATTTAAGGGGCATCTTGACAAATATATGAATAGGATGGGAATAGAAGGATACGGACCCAGGAAGTGTAGAAGATTGTAGTTTAGTCGGGCAGTATGGTCGGCGCGGGCTTGGAGGGCCGAAGGGCCTGTTCCTGTGCTGTACATTTCTTTGTTCTTTGTTCTTTGTTCTTTGAAGCTTTGGAGGAATATCGGGAAAGTGGGACAAATCTCAAACGCGCAATAAAGGCGGCTAAAAGGGGTCATGAAATATCTTTGGCTAACAGGGTTAAGGAAAATCCCAAAGCCTTTTATTCGTATATAAGGAGCAAGAGGGTAACTAGAGAAAGGATTGGCCCACTCAAAGACAATAGAGGGAATTTATGCGTGGAGTCAGAGGAAATGGGTGAGATTCTTAATGAGTACTTTGCGTCAGTATTCACCAAGGAGAGGGACATGACGGATGTTGAGGCTAAGGATGGATATTTAAATACTCTAGGTCAAGTCGGCAGAAGGAAGGGGGAAGTATTGGGTATTCTAAAAGGCATTAAGGTGGACAAGTCCCCAGGTCCGGATGGGATCTATCCCAGGTTACTGAGGGAAGCGAGGGACGAAATAGCTGGGGCCTTAACAGATATCTTTGCAGCATCCATGAGCACGGGTGAGGTCCCGGAGGACTGGAGAATTGCTAATGTTGTCCCTTTGTTTAAGAAGGGTAGCAGGGATAATCCAGGGAATTATAGACCTGTGAGCTTGACATCAGTGGTAGGTAAACTGTTGGAGAAGATACTGAGGGATAGGATCTATTCACATTTGGAAGAAAATAGACTTATCAGTGATAGGCAGCATGGTTCTGTGCAGGGAAGGTCGTGTCTTACAAACCCTAATAGAATTCTTTGAGGAAGTGACAAAGTTAATTGATGAGGGAAGGGCTGTAGATGTCATATACATGGACTTCAGTAAGGCGTTTGATAAAGTTTCCCATGGCAGGCTGATGGAAAAAGTGAAGTCGTATGGGTTTCAGGGTGTACTAGCTAGATGGATAAAGAACTGGCTGGGCAACAGGAGACAGAGAGTAGTGGTGGAAGGGAGTGTCTCAAAATGGAAAACGGTGACTAGTGGTGTTCCACAGGGATCCGTGCTCAGACCACTGTTGTTTGTGATATACATAAATGATCTGGACGTAGGTATAGGTGGTCTGATTAGCAAGTTTGCAGATGATACTAAGATTGGTGGAGTTGCAGAAAACGAGGAGGACTGTCAGGGAATACAGCAAAATATAAATAGATTGGAGAATTGGGCAGAGAAATGGCAGATGGAGTTCAATCCAGGCAAATGCGAGATGATGCATTTTGGAAGATCTAATTAAAGAGCGGACTATACGGTCAATGGAAGAGTCCTGGGGAAAATTGATGTACAGAGAGATCTGGGAGTTCAGGTCCATTGTACTCTGAAGGTGGCAACGCAGATCGGTAGAGTGGTCAAGAAGGCATACAGCATGCTTGCCTTCATCGGAAGGGGTATTGAGTACAAGAGTCGGCAGGTCATGTTACAGTTGTATAGGACTTTGGTTAGGCCACATTTGGAATACTGCATGCAGTTCTGGTCGCCACATTACCAGAAGGATGTGAATGCTTTAGAGAGTGTGCAGAGGAGGTTCACCAGGATGTTGCCTGGTATGGAGGGTGCTAGCTATGAAGAAAGGTTGAGTAGACTAGGATTATTTTCGTTGGAAAGACGGAGGTTGAGGGGGGACCTGGTTGAGGTCTACAAAATTATGAGAGGTATGGACAGGGTGGATAGCAACAAGCTTTTTCCAAGAGTGGGGGTGTCAATTACAAGGGGTCACGATTTCAAGGTGAGAGGGGGAAAGTTTAAGGGAAATGTGTGTGGAATGTTTTTTACGCAGAGGGTGGTGGGTGCCTGGAACGCTTTGCCAGCGGAGGTGGTAGAGGCGGGCACAATAGCATCATTTAAGATGCATCTAGACAGATACATGAACGGGCAGGGAACAAAGGGAAGTAGATCCTTGGAAAATAGGTGACAGGTTTAGATAAAGGATCTGGATAGGCGCAGGCTGGGAGGGCTGAAGCGCCTGTTCCTGTGCTGTAATTTTCTTTGGTCCATCCATTCTCCTGGGACAAACCGATGGTTCTCTCGGATCGGGGACCACACCGAAGCCTCTGCCTCCCCCCTGTGGCGTCTCCACTGCCCCCAAATTTTGAGGGTCGCCGCCACCACTGGACTCGTGGTGTACCTTGTCGGCGGGAGCGGCAGTGATGCCGTCACCAGCGCTCTCAGGCCCGTGCCCACACAGGACGCCATCTCCAGCCTCTTCCACGCCGCCCCCTCCCCCTCCATTACCCACTTGCGTATTATCACCACATTGGCAGCCCAGTAGTACCCACACAGATTAGGCAACGCTAGCCCTCCTCTGTCCCTGCTCTGTTCCAGAAACACCCTTCTCACCCTCGGGGTCTTTTACGCCCATACAAACACTATGATGCTCCTGCTGACCCGCTTAAAAAAGGCCTTAGGGATCAGGATGGGGAGGCACTGGAATATAAAAAGGAACTTTGGGAGCAACGTCATCTTCACCGACTGTACCTTACCCGCCAGGGAGAGTGGCAGCATATCCCACCTTTTAAACTCTGCTCCACCAGCCTCGTCAAGTTGAGCTTGTGTAGGGCCCCCCAGCTCCTGGCCACCTGGATCCCTAGTTACCGAAAACTCCCTTCCGCCCTCTTCAGTGGAAGCTCGTCTATCCCCCTTCCCTGGTCCCCTGGGTGTATCACAAATAGCTCACCCTTCCCCATGTTGAGCTTATACCCGGAAAAGTCTCCAAATTCCCTGAGGATCTGCGTCACCTCCGGGAACCACTATCTCCACTTCCCCCTCCACTGCAGGCATCATGATTACATTTAGGAGCCTCCGCACATTGATGTTTAGCTGCCTTCCCTTCACGAAACCAGTCTGGACCTCGTGGATCACCCCCGGAACACAATCCTCAATTCTGGTAGCCAACACCTTCGCACCCACGTTGAGGAGCAAGATTGGCCTATACGACTCACACTGTAAAGGGTCCTTGTCCCGCTTCAAGATCAGCGCCCTGGACATGGTCGGAGGTAGGGCCCCCCCCTCCTTCGCCTCATTGAAAGTCCTCACTAGTAGTGGGCTCAACAGGTCCATATACTTCCTGTAAAATTCCACCGGGAACCCACCTGGCCCCGGTGCCTTCCCCGCCTGCATACTCCCCAGCCCCTTAGTCAGCTCCTCCAGCCCTACCGGTGCCCCAAGCCCCGCCACCTGCCCCTCCTCTACCCTCGGGAACCTCAGCCAGGCCAGACAACGACGCATCCCCCCCCATCTTCATCGGGGGCTCAGACCTATACAGCCCCTCATAGAAGTCTCTATATACCCCATTTATCCCCACTGCACTCCGCACCGTGTTCCCCCCTTTATCCATAACTCCCCCAATCTCCCTCGCCGCCTCCCGCCTCTGAAGCTGGTGTGCCAGCATCCGGCTAGCCTTCTCCCCGTATTCATACATTGCCCCTTGCGCCTTCGTCTACTGCACTTCTGCCTTCTTGGTAGTCAACAGGTCGAACTCGGCCTGGAGGTTTTGTTGCTCCTTGAGTAGTCCCTCCTCGGGACCTCTGCATACCTCCTATCTACCCTTAAACTCTCCCCCACCAACCTCTCCCTCCTCTCCTTGTGGGCCCTAGTGGAGATTAGCTCTCCCCTAATCACCGCCTTTGGCACCTTCCAGACCACCCCTACCTGCACCTCCCCATTATCGTTCACCTCTAGGTATCTTTCAATGCACCCCCAGATCCGCTCGCTCACCTCCTCACCCACCAGCAAACCCACCTCCAGGCGCCACAGCGGGCGCTGGTCCCTCTCCTCCCCTAGCTCGAGCTCCACCCAGTGCAGGGCATGGTCTGAGATGGCTATGGCCGAATACTCTGTGTCCCCCACCCTCGGGATCAGCACGCTGCTCAAAACAAAGAAGTCAATCCGGGAGTAGGCTTTATGGATGTGGGAAATGAAAGAGAATTCCCTGGACCCCGGCCTAACAAACCTCCATGGGTCCACTCCTCCCATCTGGTCCATAAACCCCCTCAACACCTTGGCCGCCGCCGGCCTCTTACCCGTCCTGGATCTAAAGCTGTCCAATGCTGGATCCAATACCGTATTAAACTCCCCCCCACAATTATCAAGCTCCCTGCCTCCAGGTCCGGAATCCGGCCCTACATGCGCCGCATATATCCGGCATCGTCCCAATTCGGGGCATACACATTCACCAAGACCACCCGCATCCCCTGCAGCTTACCTACCTCCATTGTCTGCCACGATGCTCAGCGCCTCAAACGACACCCACTTCCCCACCCAAATCACCACCCCTCGATTCTTTGCGTCCAACCCAGAGTGGAAAACCTGCCCTACCCACCCCTTTCTCAGCCTAACTTGGTCTGCTACCCTCAAATGCGTCTCCTGGAGCATGACCACATCTGCCTTCAGTCCCTTCAGGTGCGCGAACACGTGGGCCCTCTTGACCGGCACGTTCAGGCCTCTCACATTCCAAGTTATCAGCCGGATCAGGGGGCTGCCCCACCCCTCCTCCCTGCCGATTAGCCATCTCTCTTTCTAGGCCAGCCGCGTGCCCGCGCCTCCCACACTTTCCGTTCCCCACAGCGGCAGACCCCCGCCCCGACTCTCCCTTCAGGCTCCAGCTCCCCTTTGGCCAATGCAGCAGCAACCTAATTCCCCCCCCCCCCCTCAGCTAGGTGCCCCCCTAGCTGCGCTGCTCCCCCCATAGCACTCCCGTAAGTCAGCTGACTCCTGATGACCCCGGCTGCTCCCGCCACTCCATCGACCCCCCCAGTGAGAGAATCTCCCCCCCCCCACCCCCTCCTGTCCATCAGCGGGCTCTCCTCTCCAGCACCACCCCTCCCCCTGACCCCGCCCCTTCCTTCTCTAGTGCGAGAGAAAAACCCGCGCTTTCCACCAAACCGGCCCCATCCCCTCAGGCGCAGCTCCCTTTCGCGGCCTGATCCCAGCTCCCCCACCTCGGGCCTCCCCTCTCCCCTCCCCCCAATGGGGCCCCCTCCTCCAACCACCGACACCCACACTCTCTCCAAACCCCCACTACGAACCATTTCACCCTACCCCACCCAGCACCCAAAAAGAAAACAGTACCAAACAGAACAGAACATCCCCCCAAAACACAACAATCACATCAATCCCCTCGCAACCGACCCTCAATCCGAGTCAAACTTTTCGGCCTGGATAAAGGTCCACGCCTCCTCCGGCGTCTCGAATTAGTGGTGGCGGTCCTTGAAGCGACCCACAGTCGCGCCGGCTGCAACATTCCAAATTTCACCCCCTTCCGATGCAGAGCTGTCTTAGCCCGATTGTACCTGGCCCTCTTCTTGGCCACCTCCGCGCACCTGTCCTGGTAAATCTGGACGTCTGCATTCTCCCACCTGCTGCTCCGCTCCTTCTTTGCCCACCTTAGGACACACTCCATGTCCACGAAGCGGTGGAACCGCACCAGCACCGCCCGCGGCAGCTCGTTGGGCTTGGGCCTCCTCGCCAGGACTTGGTGGGCCCCCTCCAGCTCCAGGGGCCCCGGGAAGGCCCCCGCGCCCATCAACGTATTCAACATCGTGACCACGTTATGCTCCAACATCCGACCCGTCCACTCCCTCCGGGAGACCCAGAATCCGCAGGTTCTTCCTCCTCGACCGGTTCTTCATGTCCTCGAACTTCTCCTGCCATTTCTTATGCATCGCCTCGTGCGCCTCTACCTTCACTGCCAGGCCCAAGATCTCGTCCTCGTTCTCTGAGGCCTTTTGCCACACCTCCCGGATCGCCGCCCCTTGGGCCTTCAGGGTCTCGAGCAGCTTGTCTATCGAAGCCTTCATCGGCTCCAACAGCTCTGCCTTCAATCCGTGAAGCAGCGCTGGAGAAACTCCTGCTGTTCCTGTGACCACGCTGCCTGGTCTCCACCCGCCGCCATCTTAATTTTCTCCCTCGCACTTTTCGCTGCTCCAAAACTACTTTTTTCACCGCTCCACTCCTGGTCCAATCCATACAGTGCCGGCGAAATGTTACTATCACCTTCCCACACTGGGAACCGTCGAACAAATGCCACCGGGGGCCCTAAAAAGAGCCCAAAAGTCAGTTTCTGTCGAGAGCTGCCGAACGTGCGACTTAGCTCCGCATAGCCGCAACCGGAAGTCAGGATGAGACAGTTGAAGTTGCTGCTTGTAAGGGGGTAGCAAAGGGTGCCTTTGGAAAATGCCGAGAGAGGGAGAGAAAGAGAGAAGAATAGGGTAGCTGTTGACTTATCTAAGGATAATGTGTCTGCAAGTGGAGGCAAGTAGCAAGGCAAGCAATAGTGAAATTCTTTTGAGTCTTTATGAATTGCTTAAAACCAATAAATGCCATTATCAAGTCGATGAAAAGGCACCCACATACAAGTGATAAATTCCAGTGCAAATTCTAGTGACAGGCATTGCCACTCCTACAGATCGGGAAAATATAGATAATTATCTGTACATTTTTAATGTTTTAGTGAAATTAGAGAAATTATAGAATAGACAAACAGTGGCCCAAATGTTGCTCTCAGTGGTGAATGAACTGAAATCCATGTTCACCACTCACTAACAGCTGCCTACAGTTTTGTGGACTTGTCAAAGGAAATTTCTTGTAATCCAGCATTTGTTCCAACAAGACAAGCGTTACTGGGGATGTGTGGAGGCTCTTTGACCAAGTCGGCTGAAGAACTCACACTGAGATACAAAGCACAATTTCCTTCTCAGGCCAGGAAATGGACAATGGACTATTTTTGGACTCTAAATCTACCCCTGGGTGGGGTGGGAGGCGGTTGGGAGGCAGGAGGCAGTGAGGGTGAAGAACAATGTCCTGTTTCCGGAGGGTGGCAGTAGGCCACTTTTAGACCAAGCACGTCTGGATTGAGGTGATGGGAGACCGTGGAACAGAGCAGTGTGGTTCAGAGGAACTGGTTCCAATATCGGAAAGAGGTTCAATATCCTTATTTGTTCTGGTATGGTGAATGTCCTGCCAGGCCCTCAAGACATACGTCTGGCTATTCAACCTCTAGGAGACACTGCAGCTGAGAAGTCGGAGGACGCAAAGTGCTCCTGAACACACGGGGAAATTGGGCCCAGGCAAGTTCTGGCTCTCAACAAGGCTCAGAGCAAAAGCGTAATTGAAGACCTGCCACTTGGAGATGCTTATGAAATAGACATTGATTATGGAGACCAACAGTGCCTATCTCTCTCTCGCCCTTGTCGAATAAATGGGCTCACCATGCCCACAAAAAGGTCAAGGCTGGAGGAATTACTTTTTTATGCATCGTCACCATGGAAATCGCTAGGATGACTTCTCATGAGCAAATTAGGAAAGAAGAGTTGTATCCTCGAAGAGGGTGGATAGAACCTGGAATGTGTAGATTAAGGGAGTGCATTGTACTGCAGCCCATCTGAATACATTCCAAAGACTCAGCTGCATTGGGAAGTCTCTGCTCTCAAAAGACAAATTCTCATGATCTCATGACTCCCAGACCCAAAGACCGATTCCTGCAATGGGTCAAGCGCTGCCAGAGCACACCTCAGAGAAGGCATCATCACACCATGCCTGTGCACCAGCTTAAATACACTCACCTCAGTGGGTCCCACCAAGCAGATAGATAGATTGGCACTGTGTGATTAGCTGATTAGCATATCACAAATGTACAGGAAGAGCTTGGAGGACAAGTACACTGCTCCTCAGCTGGATGCAGGTGCAGGTCCTCAGGAATTACAGGAAAGGAGGATCTACCAAGACCAGCAGCAACAGCTGCACTCTCACATGTCAGTGCTGCCTTAGGCAATGCAGAGTCACGTACTGAGAATGAGGCTCATTCAGCTCATGTGTGCCATCATTGCTCAGGGTTTTTAAGCACATGAATGACTAATCTCATGGAAAGCCATATATGCAGTAGCACTCCACTCGCTGGCGGCGGGATACTTTGCTCCCGCGCTGTCAATGGGAATTCTCATTGAAGCTACCCCAGGCCAGCATGAAACCCTGGTGAGGTGTGCTGCCAGCAGGACTAGAGAATCCCGCCGCCAATGAACAGCCGGAGAATTTTGGTCTATGTAACCTTGACTTGTACAGGGGCAAGTAGCCATCTTTTCAAGAATTGTCTCCCAGAATCCATCTATGGAGTTTGAGGGAGGAATTAAGGTGGGTAAAGGATGAAGGAGTCAGGACAGGTGCCAGGAAAGGAAGTGGGCACATGGAGCAAACCATGGTGGTTGCAGAAGAGTTGAACATTGAAGAATGGAGGCCTTTCCTGTTGATAAATCGGATTGGAAAGTCAGATGGTGTCTTGATGGCCACATGAGCGCAATCAATGAAGTCCTGTATGTGGGATATCCAGTGATGGGAGGCAAAACCCATTGCCTTCTGTGTCTGCAAGGCTGGGTTCTTCTGGTAAATAGAGTATCAGCAATCTGCAAGATGCAGTGGACTGCAATAGTTTGCAGGTTGCCAAGAAGGTCCGCAGCCTATCCTTCACAGGATCTAGAGGCAAATAAATTCAGGGTCACAGTGGCTTTGACAGTTACTGGCAGGGCATAGTGACCATTTCTGAGATGTCAGGTCTTCTGTGACAAGGGTACATATGGCCATCTGCCTGAACAGTAATCGTCTCCTGCAGCACTGGTCTTTGGCCATGTCAAGGCAGCTCCAGCTTCAATGGAATGGCCTATGCAGAGAGTACGGCCTCCCTTGCCTTCCTGCCTTTTGTTCCTTTTCTCTGTCCTCTTGGTGACCAGGTTGGTGTCCCTCCTGCAGAGGATGTTGCACCTCATCACCACAGGGCCAGAAATCTGAGATTTGTGCTTCCATTATCAGCTGCTGCCTTCCTTCTGCTCAGTTGGCTTCCCAACTCAGAAGTCCTGGACCCTCATCTTAGATCTCTGCTATACCAGGAGGGTGACAATCCCCTGCACTATTTGAGTGCTTACTTGCCACTCTTCCTGCCATCTGCCACATTTGTGCCAATGGTTGAGGGGCACGCTAACATTTTCTCTTTTATGCATCCACATTATTTGCAGGGGAAACCATGACTGGAACCCCGCTGTGCATCCGCCTCCAAGCACCTAGTCTGCCCCCAAACCAAGCATACAGCCTGTGCACCCTCATTAAAATCTCAACATGGCTGTTAATGAACTAGTTAATTACCATAATTACACTTATTAATGGATCAGGAGAGTTTCTGGGGGGGTCTCTCTTCCTCCATCGCGCCAGTGAAACTCCCCAGATCAGAGAAACTGATTGGCTCAGTATTTTCATCACCTGCCCCCCTCTGTTTCTATCCCCAGTAGGATCTAAAAATAAGTCCATAACATTCAAGACTGGAAATATAAAGCAAAATATGAGTTCAATTTTAATAATATACTAAATAAAAATAATGATTGAGAAATTCAGATGGGATTGTAGGGAAATCTACAACAGTAATTTTCTTAAAGAATGAGACTCCACATCTGTAAAATCCTTTTTGTAGGGTTGGGAGGTTTGTCATCACCACTTTCCATATTGTTGAAAATTTACTTACTCCTGAATGCACCAGCCCCAACATTTTTAGCCTTTTTCAGTGTGGAACTAGTGGGCAAATACAGTAGGTTACATGATAAACCCATCTGTAAGACCTGCAAAAATACAGCCAGTGAAGGAGCAGGGTACTTCAGTCAGCAACTTCTGGATTTCCACATTTAACGATGTATTTGCAAAACACCGAATTTGTTTTTAGATTTCCATTAAAACCGCGAGTGCCTATAACCTGACCATTATTCTCATCGCAAATTCCAGTCCATTTAGGTCACAGTATTGTCAAACAAAATTATTTTAATAAATACTAATTAATCAATAAACAGATGGTGAACTGCCTGGTTGCAGGAGTTCAGCTTTGGCAGCAATTATCTACATGGGCCAGCGCAACACAGCTGAAGATGTCTTCTTAAATAACTGTAACAGAAAGCAGCTGTATAATGAAAAACAGAAACAGATAAATGTTCTGCTCAGATCTAGACCATGCCCATTTTCTGGAAAATGAGCTGTTCGTCAAAAATCAATCTGCCAGATAACCTCGTAGTTATCAAAGAAACACCCAATTAGCAATGTTTAATTTTCAAATGGTAATTCAAATTGTGTTAAAACCCTCCTATTATATGATTTATAGAAAACCCAATTAGACGAACATGATAAGAGCATTAATTGCTTACAGCATTCAAAACAACTTTTCCATTGTAAAAAGAACATTCGACTGCAAGTTTCACAGTATTTATTTAATTCCTCGAAATTACGAGATGTTGAATGCCTCCACTTTGTGTGCGAGGATGAGGCTGATATAGGTGAAGGTGGTATATAAGGCGAGGAGCCTCTTTGTGTGACCTACCTCTTTGAGGAGGTAGAAGATGTGTGTGAACATTGCGGCGGGAGCATATGTTTTGGTCCTGTCCAAAGCTGGAGGATTACTGGAAGGAGGTTTTTAGGGTAATCTCTAAATTGGTGCACGCGAAACTGGATCCGGGCCCTCGGGAGGCCATATTCGGGGTGTCGGACCTGCCGGGGTTGGAAACGGGCACGGAGGCAGTTGTTGTAGCCTTCGCCTCGTTGATCGCCCGAAGGCGGATCCTGTTAGGGTGGAGATCAACCTCTCCACCCTGTGCCCTTGTGTGGCAGAGGAATCTGCTGGAATTCTTGGCTCTTGAGAAGGTCAAATTTGAACTGAGGGGGAAGGATGGAGGAGTTCTGCATTCTTGGGCGTTCTTCATTGTGCACTTTCAAGAATTGGATTACATCGAATATTTTTTTTGGGGGGTATTGTATGTGTTAATGGTGACTATGGATGATTCCTTTTTGTCATTTGTTTATGTTAACATGCGGGCTAATGTTTGGGGGGTTTGGTGGGAGGATGGGATCGTTGTTATTGATATGAGGATGAACATTGCATTCGTTACTGATTATTGTTTATTGTTGGGTGTAAATTTGGGAGGAAATGTGAAAAAGGAGAATAAAAATATATTTTTTTAAAGAAATAACGAGATGTCAAAGACAGCGATTAATACCAGAGCAGTAGTGAATATGGCAGCCCTTGATAGAAGGCAGCATTTGACAGAATATTGCAACCAAGATCCTAACAATAGAAAAACCTCATGTAGGTAACGTACACCCAACATACAGAAAGATGGTCATTATTTCCAGCCATCAATTATAATGGCCCCAAAACATCACTGGAGCCCCTCAAAGCAGTGATTTGGCCAACCACCATCAGGTATGATTATTACTATCATGCAGTTTATGAAAGGAATCAGGTCCCTCCTTTGTAGTCTATCAACACAGATATTGAGTCACTGTTGAAGAAATGAATGTGGTTGCTGTTCACATGACCTATTTTCTTCTCACTAAAATAATTACAAATATGACAAGATCTTTATGGGGGGGGGTTTTTTTTTGCGCATATACAGAAATTAACTAGAAAAATATATGGAAAGAATAAGGAATTTCCAAATATTCTTATTGTAATACACTGAAATAAAATCACAAATGCTAAGAATTGCTTCATTGTGAGGGACAGACTAAGTTAATGAGGAACTTAACTGCCCTGATTAAAAAGGTGAAAAAAATTGAAGAAAATCTCAGTCTAAAATCTTTTGCTCTCACTGAATATACTGAATTGCAAAGAAAGGTAAATCAGTTTATAACTGCATTAAAAAGGGTGCTTGAAACAATCTGTAGAGCATTTTGAAACTAGTTCTTCAATAAGACTTAAGGGCATGGCTCATTTGCTCTGCAAACAATATTCTATTGGCATGAACAAAGAACATTACAGCACAGGAACAGGCCCTTTGGCCCACCAAGCTTGCGCCGATCCAGATTCCTTATTTAGACCTACTACTTATTGTCCAAATGATCTGTATCCGTCCATTCACCGCCCGTTCATGTGTCTATCAAGATGCATCTTAAAGGTTGCTATCGTGCCTGCCTCAACCACCTCCACTAGCAACGCGTTCCAGGCATCCATCACCCTCTGCGTGAAAAGCTTTCCCCGCGCACCTTCGCTAAACTTTCCCCTCTCACCTTGAACCTGTGCCCCCTCATAATTGAGTCTTCTAACCTGGGAAAATGCTTCTGACCATTCACTCTATCTAGACATCTCGTAATTTTGTTGACCTCAATCAGGACTCCCACTCAGCCTCCGTCCTGCCAACGAAAACAATCTGAGTTTCTTCAATCTTGCCTCATAGCTAACACCCTCCAGACCAGGCAACATCCTGGTAAACCTCTTTTGCACTCTCTCCAAAGCATCCACGTCCTTCTGGTAGTGTGGTGACCAGAACTGCATGCAATATTCCAAATGGGGCCTAACTAAAGTTTTATATAACTATAACATGACCTGCCAACTCTTGTACTCAATGCCCCGGCCGATGAAGGCAAGCAGGCCATAAGCCTTCTTGACCACCTTAACCACCTTCATTGCCACTTTCATGGAACTATGGACCTGAACGCCCAGATCCCTCTGTATGTTAATGCTCCCAAGGGTTCTGCCATTTACTGTATAATTCATACGTGAATTTGATCTTCCAAAATGCATCACCTCACATTTGTCCGTATTGAACTCCATCTGCCATTTCGCTGCCTAACTCTCCTGGATTTAACATTGATATTATAAATAAGTTGCAATAATTTGAACCCAAGATTTTGTGAACCTAATGACACTGAATTAGAACAAAGAACATTATAACAAAGGAACATTCTCTTCGGCCCTCCAAGCCTACGCCAATCCAGATTCCTTATTTAGACCTACTACTTATTTCCCAAATAATCTGTATCCCTCCATTCCCCGCCCATTCATGTGCCTATCAAGATACATCTTAAACGTTGAGATTGTGCCTCCACCACCTCCACTGGCAACACATTCAAGGCACCCACCACCCTCTGCGTGAAAAACTTTCCCCTCACATCTTCCCTAAACTTTCCCCCTCTCAACCTGAACTTGTGCCCCCTTGTAATTGAGTCTTCCACCCTGGGAAAAACCTTCTGACTATTCACCCTGTCTATATCTCTTGTAATTTTGTACACCTCACTCAGGTCTCTCCTCAGCCTCCGTCTTTCCAACGGAAACAATCAGAGTTTATCCAACCTCTGCTCATGGCTAACACCCTCCAGACCAGGCAACATCCTGGTAAACCTTCTTTGCACTCTCTCCAAAGTGTGATCTTCTGGTAGTGTGACTAGAACTGCATGCAATAATCCAAATGTGGCCTAACTAAAGTTTTATACAACTGCAACATGACCTGCCAACTCTTGTACTCAATGCCCTGTCTGATGAAGGCAAGCATGCTGTATGCCTTCGTAAGTACCTTATCCACCTGCATCACCACTTTCATGGAACTGTGGACCTGAACGTCCAAATCACTGTGTATGTCAATGCTCCCGAGGGTTCTGCCATTTACTGTATAATTCACACCTGAATTTGATCTTCAAAATGCATCACCTCTCATTTGTCCAGATTGAACTCTATCTGCTAGTACACTGCCCAACTGTCCAATCTATCTACATTCTGCTGTATTCTCTTGACAGTCCCCTTCACTATCTGCAACTCCATCTATTAGTGTCATCTGCAAACCATCTACATTTTTCTCCAAATCATTTATATATATTACAAACAACAGTGGTCCCAATATTGATCTGTGTGGAACACCACTAGTTATAGAACTCCATTCTGAAAAACTCCCTTACACTGTTACTCTGTCTCCTGTTGCCAAGCCAGTTCTTTATCCATCTAGCTGACACACCCCGAATCCCATGCGACTTTACCTTTAGTACCAGTCTGCCATGAGGGACCTTGTCAAACGCCTTACTAAAGTTCATGTAGATGACATCCACAGTCTTTAGGGACTTGGCCAAGGGTGGTATCATGGCCGGTACAGGCTTAGAGGGCCGGAGGGCCTGTTCCCGTGCTATATTGTTCTTTTCCTCAGCAATTAATTTTGTAATCTCCTCAAAAAACTCTATCAAGTTGGTAAGACATGATCTTCCCTGCACAAAGCCATGTTGCCCATCACTAATAAGTCCATTTGCTTCCAAATGTGAATGAATCCTCTCCTTCAGTATCTTCTCCAACAGCTTCCCCTGACGTCAGTTCACCAGCCTATAATTACCTGGATTATCCCAGCTTCCCTTCTTAAACAAAGGGACATTGGCGATTCTCCAGTACTCTGGAACCTCGCCTGTGGTCAAAGATGATGCAAAGATATCTGTTAAATCCCCAGCTATTTGCTCTCTTGCCTCCCACAGTAACCTGGGATATATCCCATCCGGCCCTGGGGACTTGTCTACCTCAATGTATTTTAAGATATCCAACATTTCCTCCTTCTTTATGCTGACATGTCCTAGAGTATTCACACAACAATCCCTAACCTCAACATCTATCATGTCCTTCTCCTTGAATACCGACGCAAAGTACTCATTAATGATCTCACCCACTTCCTCTGACTGCACGCATAACTTCCCTCCTTTGTCCTACTCTTTCCCTAGCTGCCCTTTTGCTCCTTATATATGTATAAAAGGCCTTGGGATTTTCTTTGCTTGCCAATGACATGGCCTCTTTTGGCCCTAACTCCCCGTTTGAGTTTGCTCCTACTTTCCCTATATTCTTCAAAAGCTTTGTTTGTATGCTTCTTTTTGACTAGTCTCACAATTTCCCCCCGTCATCAATGGTTCCCTAATCCTGCCATTTCAGTCCTTCATTTTCGCAGGAACATGCCTGTCCTGCACTCTAATCAACTATTCTTTAAGACTCCCACGTATCAAAAGTGGGTTTACCCTCAAACAGCCGCTCCTAGTCCACATCCTCCAGCTCTTGCCAAATTCTGTTGTAGTTAGCTTTCCCCCAATTTTGCACCCTTACTCGAGGACCACTTTTGTCCTTATCCTGAGTATTCGAAAATTTAAGGAATTGTGATCACTATTCCCAAAATGTTCCCCATCTGAAACTTTGATCACCTGGCCGGGCTCATTCCCCAAATACTACGTCCAGGCAGGCCCCTACCATGGTTGGACCATCAACATACTGTTTCAAAAAACCCTCTTGGACACACCTAATAAATTGCTCTCCATCTGAACCTCTGGCACTAAGGAAGTCCCAGTCAATGTGGGGGAAATTTAAATCACCGACCGCAACAACTCTGTTATTTTCACATCTTTTCAGAATCGGACTACATATCTGTTCCTCTGTATCCCGCTGGCTGTTGGGAGGCGCATAGTACAACCCCAACATTGTGATGCACCCATCCTATTCATGAGCTCTACCCATAATTCCTCACTGCAGGATCCCTCAGAGATCCTCCCTCATCACAACTGTGATATGTTCTCTAACCAGTAATGCAACTCCCCTACCCTTTCTGCTACCCCCTGTCTAAAACATCGATATCCTGAAACGTTAAGCTGCCAGTCCTGTCCGTCCTTTAACCATGTCTCCGTAATAATATCATAATTCCCCACATTAATCCATGCTCTACGTTCATCTGCCTTGCCTGTTATACTTCTTGTGTTGAAGCAAACGCACTCCAGACCGCCAGATCCACAGAGATCTCCTTCTTTGTTATATTTGTCTTAGTCTCAAACTCTTTCCCACTCTCTACACTTGCTGGCCTGCTGCTCCGGTGCTCATTATTGCACTGGAGAGATAACCAAAATCGTGCTCAAGTCTCTGGACTGGAGCTTGACACCATGACCTTCTGCCTGACCTCTGGGTAAACGCATAAGCATAGATGGGCTGCATTTAGAAATGGATAGAACCAAGGGAAGTGTGAAGCTGTGATCAGGACTTAATCCAAAAAATTAACTTAATCTTGCCACATGAGATTTGGCTTGTGCGTTGCTGAGTGCTACCAGCATTTTTTAAATTTTGTTTCATAGTTTCAACATTTCTAGGTTCTTGCTTTTTAATGTACGAATATTAGTCCAGCATGGTTAGCACATTTTTGCTCCTATTCATTTTTGCATATTATCCTGTAATCAAATGCTATATGACGGTGCCAGGGAGCTAGATCAACAAACTGTTTTGGCAGCAATTGACTGCACCTAATTCACCGTCTCAAATTATCAGCTTCAGAGATTCCTTAAACTAGCTCAAATTACATAGTATTTCATTGCTTAAACTAAAGTCTTCACACAAGGGACAGCAGACAGGTTGGAATGAGGTACTGACAAAAAGTCCTCTAAATCAGCTTCCCATTTGGTAATACAAGTTATTTAAGTATTACCTGCATCAAGAATGCCCTGAGCTAGTATGGCACCAAACTTGGCCATGACATCATCGTGCTTGTCATTGATAACCTTTGCGTAGAGCTGTCGGAATTGTGTGACCTAGTAAAAGAACCACAGAACAGTAGGTCAAAGATGAATTTATATAACATGTATAATACATAATTCTATGGCTTTAACACTTATCAAGCAAACTGTTTTGTCCTGAATGGTCTTGAGTTTCATGAGAGTTATTGCAGCTGCATCCATACATGCAACTGAAGAGTATTTCATTGTAGCTTTGACTTGTAGGTGTTGGAGAGACTTTGAGAAGTCAGATAGTGAGCAATGTGCTCCAGAATACAAAGTCTCCAACTAATTCTAGCTGCCACAGCATTTGTGTGGCTGGTCCAGTTGAGTTCCTGGTCAATGACTCTCCCTAGGATGTTGATGGTGTGGGACTCAAAGCTAGTAATGTCACCAAATGTTAGGTGGAAGTGGTTAGGCTGTCTGCTGTTACATACATTTGAATTAGGAGCAGGAGCAGGCCATTTGGCCCATCAAGCCTGCTCTGCCATTCAATAAGATCATAGCTGATCTGATTGTGGCCTCAACTGTACTCTTGCCTATCCCGGATACCTTTTGAATGCCTTTTTAGTTACAAATCTGTCATTACCTTAAAAATATTCGATGACCCTGCCTCTACCACTCTCTGGGGAAGAGTGTTCCACAGACTAATTACCCTCTGAAAGAAAAAAATTATCCTCGTCGGTCTTAAATGGGAGAACACTTATTTTTTAAACTGTGGCCCCTAGTTCTGACCTCACTCACACGGAAAAACATCCTTTCAACATTCATTTTGTCGAGACCCCTCAGGTTCTTATTAGTTTCAATAAAATCTCCCCTCATTCTTCTGAACTCCAATGAATTCATGCCGAACTTCATAACATAACCCTCTCATCACACAAATCAATCGAGTGAACCTTCTCTGAACTGCTTCTAATGCAATTATGTCCTCTCTCAAATAAGGGGACCAAAACTGTACACCGGTACTTTAAATGTGGTCTCATCTATGTCCTGTATAACTATTGTAAAACATTCTTTTATTTTTAAGATGTAATTCCCATTGCAATAAATTACTACATTCCATTTGTCTTCCTAATCACTTGCTATACCTGTATACCACCGTTTTGCGATTTGTGTACCAGGACACCAAGAACCTTCTGTACCAAGTTCTGCAATCTGTCTCCATTTAGTTGATATGCTGCTTTTTTTATTCTTCCTGCCAAAGTGGACAAGTTCACATTTTCCTATATTAGATCCCATGTGCCAGATGTTTACTCACTCGCTTAAACTATTTATATCCCAAATGCCCTCTTCTTAATTTCCTACCTAACTTTGTCTCATCAGCAAATTCAGCAACCATACATTTTGTCCCTTCATCCACAGATTGTAAATAGTTGGGACTCCAGCAGTGATTCCCATGGCACTCCTTTCGCTACATCTTTCAAAGCTGAAAATCACTCATTTGTGCCTATTCTTGGTTTCCTGTTGGCTAGCCAATCCTCTAATCACGCTACTATATTATCTCCTACATCATGTGCCCCTAATTTATGTGGTAACCTTTGATATGGAATCTTGTCAAATGCCTTCTGGAAATCTAAGTACACTACATTGACAGGTTCCCCTTTATCCACATAGCTAATTACTTCCTTAAAGAAATATTTAAATTAGTCAAACATGATTTTCCTTTCACAAAACCATGTTCATTCTGCCTGATTGCACCGAGGGCTCTGCTATAATCTTGTTAAAAATAGATTCCCGCATTTCCATATGACACATTATGTTCTGCAGTTTCTCAATTTCTATCTCCCTCTTTTCTTGAATGTTGGAGATAATCATTGTCTGACACTTGTCGCAAATAACATATGCGCTACGTATCAGCCCAAACCTTGAATTTGGTGCACGTCACGCACACGACTGAACTGTTGCATTATTTGAGGAATTACAAATCATAGAATTTACAGTGCAGGAGGCTATTCGGCCTATTAAGTCTGCACCGGCCCTTGGGAAGAGCACCCTACTTATCCCACACCTCCACCCTATCCCCGTTACCCCACACAACCTTTTTATTTTATAACCCAGTAACCCCACCCAACACTAAGGGCAATTTTGGACACCAAGGGCAATTTAGCATGGCCAATCCACCTAACCTGCACATGTTTGGACTGTGTGAGGAAACCGGAGCACCCGGAGGAAACCCACGTAGACACGGGGAGAACGTGCAGACTGCGCACAGGCAGTGACCCTAGCTGGGAATCAAACCCAGGTTCCTGGCGCTGTGAAGCAACAGTGCTAGTCAAATGGAAGAGAACATTGTCCAACAAAAAACAGCTCCAGTTCGGACTTTGTAAATGGAAGCTTGGTCATTGATATAACAGCTGAAGACATTTTGACCAAGGAATTTCTGCAACAACTCTGGCCTAGGTGGATTGACCTCCAACCAACCACAAACATCTTACTTTGTGCTAGGTATGACTCCAACCACTGGATAGCTTTCCTCTTGATTATTACGGACTTCAACAAATGCAAAATACTGCAGAAAATCTGAAATAAAAACAGAAAATGCTGGAAATATTCTGTAGGTCAGGGAACATCTGTGCAGGGAAAGAGTTAATGACCGGAACTTGCCTGCCGCTCATGCCGGTGGGATCTTCCCGCCTCCACGGGGATCCCAGCAGCAGGGGGTGCCTTCAGTGGACCAGAATATCCCGCTGCCGGCCAATGGTGGGCCGCCTCCATGAAACACATGGCGAGTTGCACAGAAAATCCTGCCAAATGTTTCAGGCCTCCACAGATGCTGCCTGACCTACTGAATGTTTCCAGGATTCTGTTTTTATCCTACTGACGAGTTTGAGTAGGGTTCCTTTGTGCCAAACACAGCCAAATGCTACCTTAAGGATATGCCTCAAATCTAGAATTCATGTTTTCATGTTTGATCCAAAGCTGTAATGAGGTCTGGAATGGAATGGCTCTGGCAAATCCCAAGCTGAGCACTAATGCACAGGTTATTTTGTGAATAGGTACCACTTGATAGCACTGCTGGTGACTCCTTCCATCACTTTGCTGATGATTGGGAATCACTTGATATGTTGGCTATTATTCAGCCTGCATTTGCCCTGCTCTTTGTGACGAGGAAATACTTTGGCATCATTGGGGAGACATGGTGGCACAGTGGTCAGCACTGCTGCCTCAGAGGGTCAGGGACCCAGGTTTAATTCCAGCTGTCTGTGTGGAGTTTGTATGTTCTCCTCGTGTCTGCGTGGGTTTCCTCCGGGTGCTCCGGTTTCCTCCCACAGTCCAAAGATGTGCAGGTTAGATGGATTGGTCATGCTAACTTGCCCATAATGTCCAAAAGGTTAGGTGGGGTTATGGGGTGGGGAGTGGGCTCGTTCAGAGGGTCAGTGTAGACCCGATGGGCCAAATAGCCTCCTTCTGCACTCTAGGGATTCTATGATTCTAGACCCATCAATTTGGAAAACTGTGCGCTGTATAGTGGAACAGGTTAATTAAGGATGTGACTAATTATGAAGGTTTTGAGCACTACAGATGAGATGCTATCTGGCCCATAATCTTTGCCGTCTCCAGTGCACTCAGCTACTTGATGATAATACATGGAGTAAATTGAATTGGCTGAAGATATCAGTGATGGTGGGGACCTCAGGAGCAGACTTAGGATTATCCACTCAGCACTGGCTGAAGATGGTTGCAAATGCTTCAGCTTTGTTTGTCACACTTACATGAGTGTGTGATGATCATGATGCGGCCTTTTCTTGTTAGTTGGTTAATTCATCCATTGCTAATCAAAACTGGGTATATGGATTCTTTTTTTTAAATTTTGTTTGACAAGAACATCATAACAGCACTCAACTGATCATTCATTTCAACATATTTTTTGAAAAACATTACTCAAATCTCAATACAAACAGGGGACAGCATGGTGGCACAATGGTTAGCTCTGCTGCCTCACGGCGCCAAGGTCCCGGGTTCCATCCCGGCTCTGGGTCAAAGATTGGATAGACTGGGATTGTTTTTTTGGAACATAGGAGGCTGAGGGGATAATTAATGAAGGTGTATAAAATTATGACGACAAGAGTGACAGCAGAAAAGTCAATAACCAGAGCACATAGGTTTAATGTAATTGGTAGGAGGATTAGAGGGCAGTTGGGAATATCTTTCACTCAGAGGGTGGTGGGGGTCTGTAACTCATTGTCGGAAAAGGATGAGAGGTAGAAACCTCATTGTTTTAAAAATACGTGGAAGGAAGTGACATAACCTGCAGACAATGTAGGTAGGATTAGGCTGGATATTTGGCTGGCACAGATAGAATGGGCTGAATGTCTTCTTCTGGGTCATAAATCTTCGTCGTTCTACCTCTGGCAACGAACAACAGTTCGAAGTTTCTAAATCTGGAAGAGTCCCAAAAAGTTCAACATCAGGCATTTGGGACTGTAAACACCTGACACAATGAAATGCACAAGTAGGACTCAGACACATGATTCATGATCTTGTTAAGTGTCTTCCTTGGCTCAGCAATAACATCCTTGGAGCCAGAAGTTTGTAGGTTTAAGTCTCACTTGAAAGAGATTTCAAATTCTAGTACTGAAGGAGTGCTGCATTGCCAATGGTACCAATTTTCAGATGTGACATTTAAACTTCAAATGGGACTATTTTGAAGGGCATGGTATTTCTTCCTAATGTCCTGGCAAACATTTATCGCTCAACCAAAAATCATCAAAACAGATTATTAGTTATTGCTTCATTGCTTTTGAGACATAGTTGTGCATAATTGGCTGCCATGCTTTTCATTACAAAACGACTACACTTCAAAAGCGTTTCATTAGCTGAAAAAGGCTTTGATACATCTCAAAGTTGTGAAATACACTATTTCAATATTTCTGGGTGGCACGGTAGCTAGCACTGCTGCCTCACAGCGCCAGGGACCTGGGTTCAATTCAAACCTTGGGTGACCGTGTCGAGTTTGCACATTTTTACCTATATCTGCGTGGGTTTCCAAAGGGTGTTCCGGTTTCCTCCCACAGTCCAAAGATGTGCAGGTTAGGTGGATTGGCCATTATAAAATTGTTCCTTTGTGACCAACGGTTTGGTGGGGTTATAGCGTCACAGGGATAGGGCGGTGGAGTGGTCCTAGGTAGGGTGCTCTTTCGCAGGGTTGGTGCAGACCTGATGGGTCAAATGGCCTCCTTTTGCACTGCAAGGATTTCCTGTCCCCTCTATCGTAAAAAAGTGACTTATTTAACCATTTCGGACTCAGTTGCTTGCCTCAAACAATTCACGCACAGTCGGGTATTCTCTATTAACAAAGATGATTGGGGCAACACTTCAACTTATGCCACTAAGCATGGTGCCTATCAAGTGATGTTGTTTGGGGGAAAATCTTCCCTCATCTGCTTATGTGCAAGAAAAATCTTAGAACTCAGAATACATTGAAGCCCTGAAGAGATAGGCTATCAAATTTATGACAGTTATTTTAACAATAACTCACTGATATCAATGGCAAGCTTTGCTGCTTGGCCCAGAACATGTGCACCCTTTTGAAAATAATTAAGTGCTCACAAAAAGGTATTTATATTCTTAAGTACCAACTTGCCTCAAAAGGTGGTTTGACCCAATCAAAAGGTTGCACGTTCTAGTTTCACTTTGAACTTGAGCACAACACCAAGATATTAGTGCAGTACTAAGGGAACTTCATACAGTAGCTTCATAATAGGAAGTGCAATCTTTCAAATAAGACATTGAGCAGAAACCCTGTCTGCCTGTTCGAGTGGACAGATAAGCCCCCATGGCACTATTTAAAGAGCAGATGGGAAGCTTTCCCCTCAACCAACACCACTAAAAGTTACCTGACCATTTATCTCATTGTCAGACTGAGAGCATGCAGGCTGTCACTTTTGCCTATATAAGATGACTAAACTCCAAAAGTAGTTTCTGGTTGTGAAGCTCTTTGGAGAATGCTATGGAATTGAAAATTGTTACAAAAAGCACAGGCTACTGCAAGGATCCATATAGAGATATACAAACCATATCCTGATCAGAAGAATTAGCAACGGCATGAACAAACTGAAGAGGTGAAATAAATAGCTTGGCACAGGTATACACAAGATATGATAGCTAATCTAAATTATGAAAATAAATTCCAAGACAGGACTGACTATGACATGCAACTTTAAAATCTTTATAAGTTTCAAATTTTGATTTAGAACATGAATTAATAAATGCACTAATGGACAAAGTTATAACAGAACTGTTGCTGCTGACAAACAAGCTTCTAAAATTAAGCATTATATATAGTTGAACAGGGTGAGGGGATAAAAACATGGAAATAACAGGATCAATCTCAAAAATAGTGTTTGCATGTTTACATGACCTGGATTTATTGATTTGTACTAGAAAATGTAGTAATTAGGAAGAATGTATTCATGGGATTATGTAATTTAACTCTGAATTAATATAAAAATTAGTGAAATCCCACTGCAGTTTATTTGCAGTAAACAGTGAGGGGAGCCGGCACTGACCACGTATTTCTGGAAGCTGTATATTTATAATGTGGATGGCTGGAGTGCATATTTCACATCTGACCTTACCTTTGGACATGTGACCTCAGTCTGCTGGATTAGGAGAAGGGCAGAAGCAATCAGAGCACCCTGACGAACGTAGTTCACTGGATCATTAGTCATTGGCTCCAAAAGGTTTATGGCATCCTATAAAGCAATAGAAGCTGTTACTCAAACATGAGGTGAAGAAGCAAATGGTGTCCCAGGCTGAAGGCTCTGGAACTTTTCAGTATAAACAATGGTTGAGCTCAGCAGAAGTTATTCAGTATACAGTGAAATCAGTGCATCTGTATACTTTCAAGATGAAACGTCTGCCCACAAGAAGCACCTTAGAAAATACTTCTGACAGCTTTCAGAGACCAGAATTCATCCACCATAGATTTGAGTTAATTTGGCAGGGATACTATAAGTCACTTATTCAGTATGCAATGCAGCCATCGTAAGATGCATTGGCAGCATGTGAAATGAAATGAAAATCGCTTGTCACAAGTAGGCTTCAAATGAAGTTACTGTGAAAAGCCCCTAGTCACCACATTCCAGTGCCGGTTCGCGGAGGCTGGTATGGGAATTGAACCGTACTGCTGGCCTGCCTTGGTCAGCTTTAAAAGCCAGATCTTTAGCCCTGTGCTAAACCAGCCCCTGGCTTGGGGCATCTTGAAACAAAAGACTCGATGATGTAGAGCTGGAAGGAAAAGGTTCTATTTTACGTTACACTCTGTTTCTGACATGAACCAGAGTGGAACAGGCTGTGATGCCTTCACGCAAGAGGGAAATGTCAGGCAGAAAGATTGTTTTTTTTCTTGGGTGCAGCATGTTGGGAATTAAATACTTCAAATATGTACTTGTACAAACAAATTTGTTGCAGCACAATAGTAATAGTGCATGAAAGTAAAAGTCATAAGATACAAATACAAAACTAGAAAACAAAATTTGAAATAAACCAAAACATATGAAGAAGCACCAAACAGCAGAATTCCCACAATGTTAGTCAATTATATTGTTAAATCTTTCCAAACTTTTTCAGCTACCATTTTTGCTTCAGACTCACCCGAATTATCAGACTCACCCGAATTATTACCCAAGTACTTAATAAAAAGGAAAACATACTGGAAAACTATCCAGTAAAGTCAGCCAAGCTCTAGAAATATGACACATTGTCCCAGAAACTGTTTATGCTTATTTAATTTTGAACACATCTATTAAATATCCCTATAACCTCTCTGCTTTATGGGGAACAATGCCAGTTTCTCCCATCTTGCCATATTACTGAAGTCCCTCATCCTGTTAACCTATCATTGAACCATCCGGTTAGCAAGGTCACATTTGAAATTTTCCTGTTGGCTACTTGTACTTTTTGAATCAAAATATGGAGGGTGCTTTAATGACGAATCCAGTTTACAGAGGCATTAATAAATTACTAGTAGCATATTGTAAATTGTCTTGTCGCATTTTACCTTCAAACACAATCAGTTTCTGGACTGCATTTTGTTCTTTCGACAGGAAGATAATTTTGAATTTTATTACTTAAATGGTGATATCATAGATCCCTACAGTGCACAAGGAGGCCATTCGGCCCATCGGGTTTGCACCAACCCTCTGAAAGAGCACTCCACCCTATCTCAATAACCCCTTAACCTCACCTACACATCTTTTGGATACTAAGGGGCAATTTAGCATGGCCAATCCACCCAACCTGCACATCTTTGGGCTGTGGGAGAAAACCGGAGCACCCGGAGGAAACACGCAAAAAAGAAGAGAACGTGCAAACACCACACAGTCATCGAAGGATAGAATTGAACCAGGGTCCTGTGAGGCAACAGTGCTAACCACCATGCCACCGTGCTGCCCGGTTTGAAAGTTTTACAATTTTCAATGTTTGTTGTGTCACATGCATTGTTAGAATAGAACGAGAACGTCAGAAATCCTTATTAAGGAATTTCTGATTCTTAAAATGGACAGCTCCACAATCAAGATGATTTTAAAACTACAATTTATTACTTAAACTTAGCTGTACACCTAAGCCACTGAATTCTAAAAAGTGATGGAATTGGTTTCAGTATATGCACAAAAGGCTATTTACAACTTTTATTTTAAATATTTCTTTAAAATTCATGGAAGACCCACATTAAGTTACAAGTAATTAAGCAAGACTTGTATATTTAAAAAGAGTTTAAAGCATAAACATCCTTTATACTGTGTATTAGTTGGTTTATATAATAGCTAGCACAACAGAATTCTTTGAATATCTAACAGTTTTTGAAAGTTACCACATATCAATATGGAGTTTTCATCTGTCTGCACTGTTCGGATGGAGAGTTGGTTTGATGGGTAGTGCCTGGCGCATGTAGGGTGTGCAGAGAGCTACACATATGCAGCTGACAATATCTCTTGTCAATTTGGTGGAGAAAATAAACAACAAAAGGTACGGACAAAGTTACAGCATTGGGCGAGGAAGGAGTGAAATAGCATGGGAGTAAGGCATGGAGTGAAGTTGGGGAACGCACAGGAGGGATGAGATGGCACAGGAAGAAGGGGTGAGATCGGGAATCGGATGATATGAAAGAAATTAAAGGAATAAGATGAGTGTGGATGAGAGGGATGGGAAGGGGGAAAATGGCATGAGGTGGGCCTTTAAAGGAATATTGTTGGAATTAAAAATACTAGTTTCACCTCAAACCTTTGTTTACCTCTGCTGTCTAAGAAATATTTTCAGAGCCACTACGGTGCTGTAATTTTTATCCTAAAAGTTTATACTGGTGAGTGAATCATTGATAGTACCATGCACAATTCACCAAATGCACATTAGAACATTTAAACCAAAATGGAAATTAAAATCAACGTGAAAATTAAGCATTTGGGCAGCACGGTAGCAAAGTGGCTAGCACTGTTGCTTCACAGTTCCAGGGTCCCAGGTTCAATTCCCGGCTTGGGTAACTGTCTGTGTGGAGTCTGCACATTCTCCCCGTGACTGCGTGAGTTTCTTCTGGGTGCTCCGATTTCCTCCCACAGTCCAAAGATGTGCAGGTTAGGTGGATTGGCCATGATAAATTGCCATTGGTGCCCAAAAAGGTTAGGTGGGGTTACTGGGTTACAGGGCTAGGGTGGAGGTGTGGCCTTAAGTAGGGTGCTCTTTCCAAGGGCTGCTGCAGACTCGATGGGCCGAATGGCCTCCTTCGGCACTGTAAATGCTATGATCTCTGAATTAAAACAATCTAGGTCATACATAACTATATTGGAATTTAATAATTAAATGATGATCTACTTATTCGTAATGTACCCGGTGACACATTCTCAAAAATTTGACAGGATTTCTTCTAATCATCAACTGTAGCATCAGTGAAAATCCTGGAAACAAGTATTCATGCCATTTCTCCGGTGTTTCTGGTATGTAGGGGGGAGGGGAGGGATTTGGTGGCATACGCAGGTGAAAGGTGCGCACGAGGTGGCTCCCGCTGGAATACTGTTCCTTTTGCCTCCTTTCTTAGTCCCAGATTGTTTACTTTCGGAAACCCACATAGTTATTGTAATAAAGATCTTGTATGACTAAAATGCCAAAAAAAAAAAATCAGGGGATAGGAGGCTGAGAGCTGGTCTCTCCAATGGAGGCTGAGGCCTCTCAGAGCTAATCGGCAAGTCAAATGGCAGAGTCAGTTTCTGGTGCCCTGTCCGCGAAAAGGAATTCAAAAGCACCGACAAACTGTCAATTGAAGAGGCCTTGGCTCTCATTTGAGCGGCTCTGGGGAAAACGAATCAGACCGTTGAAGCATAGGGGGCCACAATCAAAGCTATGGAGGCGACCTTGTTGGGCCACAGAGATCGGATTGCCTCGCTGGAATCGGAACTGTCTTCGGTGATCGAAACGAATAGATCATTGAGACACAAGACAAATGACCTTTACAATAGGTCCAGGGGGCAACATATTCGGATGGTGGGCTTGCCGGAGGGGATGGAGGACTCAATGCCCATGGTGTATGTATCGGAAATGTTCAGCGGGTTGGTGGGTGGGAGCACCGCCAAGACAGAAGGGAGCTCGCGTGCATATGCAAGATGGTAAAGGAGGCCATTGGGGAGGGGTGGGTGGACAGACAGACCGACCAGTTCCACAGCTTCAAGGAAAAGGAGGGGGCTTTGCGATGGGCAAAGGAACACAGCAACTTTAAATCAGCTTGAATCAGGACATGGGTGCAGAGCTAGCAAAGACGGCCATGTTCAATAGAGTCAAGGAAGAAGAGAGCCATGTTCAATGAATCCAAGGCTGCCCTGTATAAGAGTAGTCTGGTTCGGTTTGGTCTACCCAGCTCGGTTCAGAGTAACTTTTGAGGAAAAAGATAATGGGCGGGATTTTCCGACCCCCCCCGCCGGGTGGAAGAATTGGCGGGGGTTGGCGTGAATCCCGCCCCCGTCGTCTTCCCACCCCCCAAAAACTGTCCCGGCATGAGTGGCGCCGCCTGTCTTGGAGAATGGCGGGGTCCGGCACAACTCAATGGGCGCAGGGGCCGCCCGAATTCTCCGGCCCTCGATGGGCCGAAATCCCGCCAGCCTGCAGCCGGTCACGCCGGCGTGAATCAGAGTGGGTCCCTTACCGGCGGCGCGGGCGGGCTCTGGGGTTCCTGGGAGGTCACGGGGGGATCTTGCCCGGGGAGGTGCCCCCACGGTGGCCTGGCCCGCGATCGGGGCCCACCGATCCACGGGCGGGCCTGTGTCGTGGGGGCACTTTATTCCTTCCGTATCGGCTGTTGTGGTCCTCCGCGATGGCTGATGCAGAAGTGAATCCATGTGCGCATGCGCGGGGATGACGCCAGCATGCGCTGGTGCTCCCGCGCATGAGCCGACTCGCGCCGGCCGGGGTGGGCCCTTTGGAGCCAGTTGGAGTGGCGCCAGGCCCCTATCCTGCCGGCCTATGGGGCACCAACCACTCCGGGGTGGGCCTAGCCCCTGAAGGTGCGGAATCACCGCACCTTTGGGGCGGCCCGACACCAGAGCGGTTCACGCCACTCCGTCCCGCCGGGACTCCCCACCCCGCCGGGTACGGGAGAATCCCGCCCCATTTCTTTGACAAGCCGGGATAGGCAGACTCGAGACACAAGTTGGGCGTGCTGTAATTGGGATTTTGGTTCTGTCGACCGGCGTGTTGAGTTGTTAGGTTTTTGGGGTTTCATGTTGTTCTTGTTTTTCTTGCTCTTGTTAGGGTTGAGTTCATATGGTTCTTGTTTAGATTTGGGGTTTTAGACTATGTGGAGTTCTGTTCGTTATAATATATAGCTTCCTTTTGGTGCGCAAGGTATATGGAGTTTTGGTATTTTTTGGTTGATTATATCTATTTTTCTTCTTCTCCAATCGTGCGCCTCTTTGCTAATTAAAGAGTTGGGTAATGAAACTGGTTTTGAAAGGTTCGCTGCAGCTCATTATAGTCGTTTTTTAAATAATGAGTTTAGAGTTCTTGTTTTGCTTGGGTTTGTTTTATGTAGGTTTGAGTAGTTTTTGTTTGCCTCGCTTCTATTTGTATTTGTTCTTGGATGTGGTTGTATTCAAGGGGGTGGGGTAGTTTGCTGATGGTGTCTGTAGATTTCTCTTTATCCAAACTTTTATCTTGGTTTGGTGGCCATCTTGATTGGATCTGTTTTCTGCACCATTTAGGTAATCTCTCGGTGGAAATGGTTGACTCTGTATTGAGGGGGGAGTGGGAGATCTCCAATTTGCTTGGTCACCTGGAATGTTAGGGGTTTGAATGTCCAGTGAAATGATCAAGGGCATTTGCTCACCTTAGTAATTTAAACTCCGATATGGTGTTTTTTCAGGAGACCCATTGACGAGTCAGGGACCAAACTAGGCTGCACAAGAGGAGGGTAAAGCAGGTCTTTCATTTGAGTTTTGAAGGTAGGATCAAGGGTACGGCGATTTTAATTCATAAAAGAGTTCAGTTTTCTGCCTCTAAGATTCTGGCTGACCCCAACGGTAGATACCTTATTGTCTGTGGCTCCCTGGTGAGCATCTCGGTTGTCAAGGTTAACATTTATGCCTACAAGCAGGTTCTTTGAGGAGGTGGAGGATAGGTGTGGTGCTGTGCAGGGGATCCTGCGAACCATGTTTTGGGCATGTCAGAGGCTGAGGGGTTTCTGGCAGGGATTTGCCCACATCATGTCAGAGGTCTTACAGGGGAGGGTGGTGCCGAGTCCAGAGCTGGCGCTCTTTGACGTGTTGGAAGACCCGAGAGCCCAGGGGGTGAGAGAGACTTACGTCCTGGCCTTTGCCTCCCTGGCGGCCTGGAGACGGATATTACTAGGGTGGAGGGACTCGGAGTCCCCGAAGTCGGGGGTGTGGGTTAGCGACATGGAGGGAATTCTCAAACTCAAAAAAAATTAAATTCGCCTTGAGGGGGTTCGTTGCCGGAGTTTGCTCGGAGGTGGCAGCTGTCCATCGACTTCTTCGAGAAAGATTAAGCTGTCAGCAAGCGGGGCAGGGGGGGGGTTGGTTATATTGTTGTGTTTTTGTTGAAATTTGATGTATAAAATTGTTAAAATTATAAATGCCTCAATAAAATATTTTCTAAAAAACATTTATGCCTCCAACTGGAACGATACAAACTTTATTAATACCCTGCTGGCCTCCCTCCCAATTTAGACTCGCATCAGCTTATTTTAGGTGGTGACTTGAATTGTGTCTTGGACCCTAGATTGGATTATTCCAAGCCAAAGGGCTCGATCTACCGGCCACGTTGCGCCCCAAGGACCCCATAGTGGGGAGTCCTCACTTGGGGGGGCTATGCCCATGTGTGTGCGTGTGTGGGTGGGGGGAGAGCCACAACCCACTTTAGAGATCAGGGAACCCTTTCAAAATGGCGGCCCAATCTCTGTGTTCAGCTTAACTATCCGTCACGGCAGATTGGTGGTGGTTGGGTGGGTCGGCGGAGAGAGATGAGATCCTTGCCGCTTCTTCCACCAAGCAATAAAGATTTTTTGGTTTTTTTGCATGCCCATCAAGAATATTCGCGGATTGATTTTTTTCTTCTAGGCAGGTCCCGCCTCCCTTCAGTGGAGGCAGCTGAGTACTCGACAATTGTTATTTGGGACCATGCCATGCACTTTGATTTGCCGCTCGAGTCTGGCCCTATCCAACATCCACCATGGAGGTTGGACATAACATTATTAGCAGATAAAAACATTTTGTGAGTGTACGTCCACTGCCAGAGAGGACTATATAAATTTTAACAAATTCTTGGGAGGTTTAGTTTTGGCCACAAATTGATTTCTTGGATTTGTCTATTGTACAAGGGCCCATTGCAAGTGTACATACGAATGTCCCCGAAGTCTGATTATTTTCCCTTGAATAGGGGCACGAGGCAGGGCTGTCCACTGTCCCCACTTCTGTTTGCTCTGGAAATAGAGGCGCTCCTTATAGTCCTGAGGTCCTCAGTTATGTGGAGGGGGATTAATCGGCGAGGGGTGGAGCATTGGACTGCCCTTTACGCGAACAACTTATTTCTCCATATTATAGACCAGGATCCTCCATGGATGACATAATCAAGTTGTTGAAAGAAAGAAAGAACAAAGAAAAATTACAGCACAGGAACAGGCCCTTCGGCCCTCCAAGCCTGTGCCGATCCAGATCCTCTATCTAAAACTGTCGCCTATTTGCTAAGGATCTGTATCCCTCTGCTCCCTGCCCATTCATGTATGTCAAGATATATCTTAAATGACGCTATCGTGGCCGCCTCTACCACCTCCGGCGGCAATGCGTCCCAGGCACCCACCACCCTCTGCGTAAAGAACTTTCCACGCTCTTGGTACAAACTGAAATCAGGCAAGAGGGAATGTCAAAATCTAACTTTCTAGTTATATTCACTGTATTAAGAGCTTAATACAGTGAATATAACTAGGTGGTTAGATTTTGACATGGACATTTTTGAATATGTATATTCTAGTTTACAGTTTTAATTTTGTGCATCAGCAGTTTTTTCTGGAGTAAGTGCCTAAATTTGTGAATAATGGCAATCCAATTGATATATCCCATTTCCTGTAAATTTTGACAAATTGAGATCAGTGATTGGAGTCATGGATGTGGATGTTGATGAAGAATCATTACATGCAACAATACCACTGGCCATATATTCATCAAAACAGCATCCTCTGTCCAACCATCTCCATCAACACCCTTCTTTCGAGGGTGGCACGGTGGTTAGCACTGCTAACTCACGGCACTGAGGATCCGGGTTCGATCCTGGCCCCGGGTCACGGTCAGTCTAGAGTTTGCATATTCTCCCCGTGTCTGCATGGGTTTCACCCCCACGACCCAAAAAAATGTGCAGGGTAGGTGAATTGGCCATGTTAAAGCCCCTTCATTGGAAAAGAAAATAATTGGGTATCCTAAATTTTCTATGAAAATAACACCCTTCTTTTCACCATAAAGTTTGAAGTGAGGCAGTTTACGGATGACTTAAGACGACTTATTTGGAACTCCACCAATAATGAAGCAGTGTATATCAACCTACAGCAAGATTTGAAAAACATTCAGAACAGAAACTCCCTTTCACTCTCTGATAGATGTGACCTAACCGGTTATTGCAGAATTTTTAGTTTTTATTCGGATTTCAAACGTCCACAGTATTTTGGTTTTCTATTAGCAAAAGTGTCATCTGTATGATTAGCCACAATGCATCCTAACCAAATCTGCTTTTACCACATTACCCCAATAAATAAAGCCAAAATTCTTATCAAATGAATATCAGAATGAGGAGAAACACTGGGTTTTACGGTTGTGTAGATGTATAATAAAAAATATACATTCACACGGTAACTTGTATCAATGTTTCTATGATCACTCATGTTTAGCTGTCCCAAAGACAAACCTGATATCTCAACTTTGACCAACTATGTCTTCTCTCAGATGTGACAAATTTGATTATCTTTTCACTACCTCCACGATTTCAACCCCTACATTATACGACCTTTCTCACTCCTGCAATACGTCACTTATTGTTGAAAACTGCTTCTCAAGTTGGCACCTAACATTCTATTTGCTTATCGCACTCCAACGATATCCAGTTTGTTTATATACCTCAATGCTCAAGTCTCAAACTGCAACAATTTTCCACACGTCAGGTCATTTGTCTCCCCCCCCCCCCATAGTCCATTTGAAATACTTCCTGTTAAAGCAATTCAGTTTCACTTTTTTGCAGGAAGCATACAATTTACTTGAGTATACAAAAATTCATCCATTAGTTGGTCCAATTTCATTATAATTCTGGGCTTTTCCTTGTACTAAGGTCACAAGTCTTGAACTTTGAGGGAAGTATTTTTTAATCCTCATTTCTTTTTTTCAGCACCCACCTCAATAGTCATATTGAGAAGCAACCAAAGGTCCATTGAGAAAGAAAACATTGTCTGCATATTTCAGCTACGGGTTCAATTTTAAGCTGTTTGCTTACACCAGGGCACAGAAATACTGTACTGAACAAGGTAGATGATAATTTTCAGCCTGAGGAACTATTGCTTTCAATTTAAACTGTTCTGACGCTTTTTCTTCAATCCTCACCTAGCTTCACCTTTATCATTCTGGTCATCGCTTCAGCTAGTTACATAATGAAGGTTTGTCAATGCCCAAATGAAATAGCTCAAGACACATATCAAACCTACTCAGAAAGCATAAGGAACATATAGAATGTATTTTCTAAATTGTCAGCACTTGTCAATCTGCTTCAAAAATAATGTTCTGGTGGAACATTCATATCTACTTGTGAAGAATCAATGTCTTTCTTGCACCTTCCTATCCAAAAGCATTTCCTCAAATATTTTTCACAAGACTCATCAGATCAGTTGTTAATGGTTGAGCATTCTGCTGCTCTACACATGCAGAGGTTGTGCTTCATTTTGGAATACTTCAAACTTTAAGATGAAGTACAAAGAAAAAAGAACAAAGAAAAGTACAGCACAGGAACAGGCCCTTCGGCCCTCCAAGCCCGTGCCGACCATGCTGCCCGACTAAACTACAATCGTCTACACTTCCTGGGTCCATAATCGCCCTATTCCCATCCTATTCATGTATTTGTCAAGATGCCCCTTAAATGTCACTATCGCCCCTGCTTCCACCACCTCCTCCGGCAGCGAGTTCCAGGCACCCACTACGCTCTGTGTAAAAAAACTTGCCTCGTACATCTACTCTAAACCTTGCCCCTCGCACCTTAAACCTATGCCCCCCTAGTAATTGACCCCTCTACCATGGGGAAAAGCCTCTGACTATCCACTGTGTCTATGCCCCTCATAATTTTGTAGACCTCTATCAGGTCGCCCCTCAACCTCCGTCGTTCCCGTGAGAACAAACCGAGTTTATTCAACCGCTCCTCATAGCTAATGCCCTCCATACCAGGCAACATTCTGGTAAATCTCTTCTGCACCCTCTCTAAAGCCTCCACACCCTTCTGGTAGTGTGGCAATCAGAATTGAACACTATACTCCAAGTGTGGCCTAACTAAGGTTCTATACAGCTGCAACATGACTTGCCAATTCTTATACTCAATGCCCCGGTCAATGAAGGCAAGCATGCCGTATGCCTTCTTGACTACCTTCTCCACCCGTGTTGCCCCTTTCAGAGATCTGTGGACCTGTACACCTAGATCTCTCTGACTTTCAATACTCTTGAGGGTTCCACCATTCACTGTATATTCCCTACCTGCATTAGACCTTCCAAAATGCATGACCTCACATTTGTCCGAATTAAACTCCATCTGCCATCTCTCCGCCCAAGTCTCCAAACGATCTAAATCCTGCTGTATCCTCTGACAGTCCTCATCGCTATCCGCAATTCCACCAACCTTTGTGTCGTCTCCAAACTTACTAATCAGACCAGTTACATTTTCCTCCAAATCATTTATATATACTACAAACAGTAAATGTCCCAGCACTGAACCCTGCGGAACACCGCTAGTCACAGCCCTCCAATTAGAAAAGCATCCTTCCATTGCTTCTCTCTGCCTTCTATGACCTAGCCAGTTCTGTATCCACCTTGCCAGCTCACCCCTGATCCCGTGTGATTTCACCTTTTGTACTAGTCTACCATGAGGGACCTTGTCAAAGGTCTTACTGAAGTCCATATAGACAACATCCACTGCCCTACCTGCATCAATCATCTTTGTGGCCTCTTCGAAAAACTCTTATCAAGTTAGTGAGACACGACCTCCCCTTCACAAAACCATGCTGCCTCTCACTAATACGTCCATTTGCTTCCAAATGGGAGTAGATCCTGTCTCGAAGAATTCTCTCCAGTAATTTCCCTACCACTAATAAGGCTCACCGGCCTGTAGTTCCCTGGATTATCCTTGCTTCCCTTCTTAAACAGAGGAACAACATTGGCTATTCTCCAGTCCTCTGGGACATCACCTGAAGACAGTGAGGATCCAAAGTTTTCTGTCAAGGCCTCAGCAATTTCCTCTCTAGCCTCCTTCAGTATTCTGGGGTAGATCCCATCAGGCCCTGGGGACTTATCTATCGTAATATTTTTCAAGACGCCCAACACCTCGTCTTTTTGGATCTCAATGTGACCCAGGCTATCTACACACCCTTCTCCAGACTCAACATCTACCAATTCCTTCTCTTTGGTGAATACTGATGCAAAGTATTCATTTAGTACCTCGCCCATTTCCTCTGGCTCCACACATAGATTCCCTTGCCTATCCTTCAGTGGGCCAACCCTTTCCCTGGCTACCCTCTTGCTTTTTATGTACGTGTAAAAAGCCTTGGGATTTTCCTTAACCCTATTTGCCAATGACTTTCCGTGACCCCTTCTAGCCCTCCTGACTCCTTGCTTAAGTTCCTTCCTACTTTCCTTATTTTCCACACAGGCTTCGTCTGTTCCCAGCCTTTTAGCCCTGACAAATGCCTCCATTTTTTTTTTGACGAGGCCTACAATACGAAAATTGCCGTATTTATCCTTCTTCCTCACAGGAACATGCCTGTCCTGAATTCCTTTCAACTGGCACTTGAAAGCCTCCCACATGTCAGATGTTGATTTACCCTCAAACATCCGCCCCAATCTAGGTTCTTCAGTTCCCGCCTAATATTGTCATAATTAGCCTTCCCCTAATTTCGCACATTCACCCTAGGACCACCCTTATCCTTGTCCACCAGCACTTTAAAACTTACTGAATTGTGGTCACTGTTCCCGAAATGCTCCCCTACTGAAACTTCTACCACCTGGACGGGCTCATTCCCCAATACCAGGTCCAGTACAGCCCCATCCCTTGTTGGACTGTCTACATATTGTTTTAAGAAGCCCTCCTGAATGCTGCTTACAAACTCTGCCCATCTAAGCCCCTGGCACTAAGTGAGTCCCAGTCAATATTGGGGAAGTTTAAGTCTCCCATCACAACAACCGTTGTTTTTACTCTTTTCCAAAATCTGTCTACCTATCTGCTCCTCTATCTCCCGCTGGCTGTTGGGAGGCCTGTAGTAAACCCCCAACATTGTGATTGCACCCTTCTTATTCCTGATCTCTACCCATATAGCCTCACTGCCCTCTGAGGTGTCCTCCCATAGTACAGCTGTGATATCCTCCCTAACCAGTAGCGCAACTCCGCCACCCCTTTTACATCCCCCTCTATCCCGCCTGAAACATCTAAATCCTGAAACGTTTAGCTGCCAATCCTGCCATTCCCTCAACCAGGTCTCTGTAATGGCAACAACATCATAGTTCCAAGTACTAATCCAAGCTCTAAGTTCATCTGCCTTAACCGTAATACTTCTTGCATTAAAACATATGCACGTCAGGCCACCAGACCCGCTGTGTTCAGCAACTTCTGCTCTGCCTCAGAGACATACTGGCCCTATTCCCTAGTTCTCCCTCAATGCTCTCACCTTCTGACCTATTGCTCTCGTGCCCATCCCCCTGCCATACTAGTTTAAACCCTCCCGTGTGACACTAGCAAACCTCGCGGCCAGGATATTTATGCCTCTCCAGTTTAGATGCAACCCGTCCTTCTTATATAGGTCACACCTGCCCCGGAAGAGCTCCCAGAGCTTAGGGGCTGGTTTCGCACAGGGTTAAATCGCTGGCTTTGAAAGCAGACCAAGGCAGGCCAGCAGCACGGTTCAATTCCTGTACCAGTCTCCCCGAACAGGCGCCGGAATGTGGCGACTAGGGGCTTTTCACAGTAACTTCATTTGAAGCCTACTGGTGACAATAAGCGATTTTCATTTCATTTCATTTTCAGTGGTCCAGATAACGGAAACTCTCCCTCCTACACCAGCTGTTTAGCCACGTGTTTAGCTGCTTTATCTTCCTATTTCTAGCCTCACCTGGCACGTGGCACAGGGAGTAATCCCGAGATTACAACCCTAGAGGTCCTGTCTTTTAACTTTCTGCCTAGCTCCCTGAACTCCTGCTGCAGGATCTCATGCCCCTTCCTGCCTATGTCGTTAGTACCAATATGTACAACGACCTCTGCCTCTTTGCCCTCCCCTTTCAGGATGCCCACTACCCATTCGGAGACATCCTGGACCCTGGCACCAGGGAGGCAACATACCATCCTGGAGTCTCTTTCACGTCCACAGAAGCGCCTATCTGTGCCCCTGACGATAGAGTCCCCTATGACTATTGCTCTTCTGCGCTTTGACCCTCCCTTCTGAACATCAGAGCCAGCCGTGGTGCCACTGCTCTGGCTGCTGCTGTTTTCCCCAGATAGGCTATCCCCCCCGACAGTATCCAAAGGGGTATACCTGTTCGAGAGGGGGACAACCACAGGGGATTCCTGCACTGACTGCCTGCCCTTTCTGGTGGTCACCCATTTCTCTGCCTGCACTTTGGGTGTGACCACATTTATATAACTGCTATCTATGACACCTTCCGCCACCTGCATGCTCCTAAATGCATCCAACTGCTGCTCCAACCGAACCATGCGGTCTGTAAGGACGTTATGCACCCAATGAGCTGATGATATGTTCAAATAGCTTCTTAATCATTTTCAAAAATCCATCAATTTTACAGAACTATCAGAACACTCAATAGGCAATAAGACCTCACCTTGTTGCCAGTTCCAGCGCAGCATATTCCCAGAGCTAGGGCAGCACCGTATCGAACATGAGGATTATAGCTTTCAGAAAGCAGAGACACTACACTTGGGCACTGTTCGGGTGTCCTGTAAAACAAAGGGAATAGTAATTGCTTTCAATGGTTTTAATTTTAAAACGTTCAGGTCATAAGATATTAGATACTAACACAGCAACAAATACTTATGTATGGTACCTTTTGGCAGTTTTAGTAAGCACTTTACTGCATTTTCCAGGAAAGGACACACAGCAATTAATGTCATGAGAAAGCAATCAAACTCAAATGAAAACTGCTGCTTATGTATAATAAACTCTATTCTTAAAAATAACCATTAGAGAAATGGTGTTTCTACTCAAGTTTGAGCCACTATTCTCTTTCCTGTAAAGCTGTCACTGGTAGCCTGCAGTTTTCTTTGTGTTAATTCACAATGGTAGATATCAGAGAACATTCAGATAACTAAGAATATAACCTGCAGTCAATGCATGAGGGATTTCAATTTTGCAGGCTGCAAGATAGCACATATCAAAATAGATTCAAACCCATCATCTAGTGAATTGTTTTCAAAGTTAGGTTAAAATCTTCTACATTACCAACATTTAAGGTTGCCTAACGTGCCACAATTTGCTGATTGCAAATTTATTTCCACACAAGTAGCTAAAATGTAGTTTTTGATATATTTGCATTTCCTGTGTGAATCCCAACCATTAAAAACCATGGGAGTTTATGACGATTGCGAACCAGACCCCAACACTGGCTAAGTTACCGGACAGAAACCCCAATATTTTATTTTATTTGTCAGACTGAGGAAAGGATACCTCGTTCCAGGAGTGATTTCATGCAAAGTAGGGATGTGGTATATTAAAACAAACTTTATTACCAACAAGTATTAAAATATCTTTATCACATAATGGCTTACAATGATCCCTTAAACAATGCTAGCCAATACAGTGACACAATAACCCTCAACTACTATCGTCATTCACACTCAAACAACAAAAACATCTTAGATCACAATCCACTTTTAAATACAGTGAGGACTCAGGAATACTTGCTCTATAGAGATGTCTTTTGAGACTATTTGATAAGATAGACCTGAACTCTGTCACAACAATGCAGACTTTGGCTGTATTTCGACAGAAACCTTCTCAGCATGCCTTCTAGCCACAAATGAAAACTGAATCTCAACATCTGACTGCTTCAACCCTTGGCTCCTCCCATTAACTATATCATCTTACGTACTGAACTCACTATCGCTAATTACCGACTCCACAGGGAACCCTCTTTATGTAACCAAAAATCCATTAGCCCAAACTTTTATGATGCTTTGATTGCACCGCTGGCTCCCAAAAAGCCTAACTGTCTTGCAAACCAGGACTTTTAAAATCACTATTTTATAGCAGTCACACACACACACACTAACCCAAATAGATATAATACAATATATCTGAAATTCCTACATTCTTCACAACGGGAGGATGTACACATACAACTAAATTGGAAAGGTCGTTGAACCAAAAATACACAAAAATATCAGAAGGATTTTCGAAGTGAGTTTCAAACTATTTTTCCTGTAGAATAGCAATGTTTAGTTGCAAGAGACTGAGTAAAAGAGGAAGAGTACACATAATGACGTGAAAATGAAATATCTTGGACATTTACAATAAAGCAGATTGGCAGCACGTTCTCCACATTTACCAGGATTCCTAGAAATGAACGGTAAACATCTATTTTACCCTCTTACTTTAAGGATAGGCCTCTGAAAGATATAGAATTTCTGAAGCAACATTTGCACACATCACAATCCCAGTAGTTTATTATGAATAGGATAAAGTACTTGAGCTTCTCAGTTGGGGGAAAAAAAACAATCTAACAATTACTATTAGACAAGAGTTTTTCAACACTAATGTGATTCTCTTACCCACGCCCAATAAAGAGCTGTTGCTAAATTTAGTCTCTTTTTTTCTGCAACTTCGAAACAAATGATGCAATTCGGAATTACCATAATTATGGATGAGTTGTGACCATAACTACTCTACATTCCAAGATGCAATTTCCAACTTTCTGTCTTCATTTTACCAATCATAACACCCTATCACATGTAATAAATTGCACTAAATATTTTAAATCTAAACTTTAAAAGAACTATTTAAACAGACTGCATGGCTAGCCTTCCTTTCTATGGTCGGGGGGTGGGTGGGGGGGGGGGGGGGGGGGGGGAGAAGAGGTAAGTGATACATGTCCTTCAATGTTATCAGTCTACTTGATCCAAATTGTTCTTTTTCATAGTATGACTACAACTTAAGAGCACTTCTTCGATTTCTTAAAAACCTGAACAATTTTGGGCGGCATGGTGGGACAGTGGTTAGCACTGCTGCCTCACAGCGCCAGGGACCCGGGCTCAATTCCGAACTTGGGTGACTGTGTGGAATTTGCACTCTCTTCGTGTCTGCGTGGGTTTCCTCAGGGTGCTCAGGTTACCTCCCACAGTCCAAAGGTGTTCAGATTAGGTTGATTGGACATGCTCCTTAAGTGTCCAATGGTTAGGTGGGGAAGTAGGCCTGGGTGGAGTGCTCTTTCAAAGGGTTGGTGCAGACACGATGGGCCAAATGGCCTCCTTCTACACTTTAGGAATTCTATTCAATGATCAAGTGCAGTAAAAACTTGCAATTGTAAATATTGCCTTTTCTTTTAAAATGAAAGATTAGAATTGGAAAATCACAATTAGCAACAAAAAAAAAAATCATAAACCTTTTTCTGTTTACCACCAGCACTTGTTAAAAAGGAATCAATGGAAATATTCATGATGAACAAAATGTCCATCTGCCACAACAAAATCTGTTAAAAATGAGGGGAAACAAACGGGCGGCACAGTGGCACAGCGGTTAGCACAGTTGCTTCACAGCTCCAGGGTCCCAGGTTTGATTCCCGGCTTGGGTCACTGACTGTGCGGAGTTTGCACGATCTCCCCGTGTCTGTGTGGGTTTCCTCCGGGTGCTCCGGTTTCCTCCCACAGTCCAAAGATGTGCAGGTTAGGTGCATTGGCCATGTAAAATTGCCCTTCGTGTCCAAAAAAACGTTAGGTGGGGTTACTGGATAGGGTGGAGGTGTGGGATTAGGTAGGTTCTCTTTCCAAGGGCCTGTGCACACTCAATGGGCCGAATGGCCTCCTTCTGCACTGTAGATTCTATGATAAACAAGAGCACATGCGCTAAAGCAAAGGTGAGCATGCAAGAGCAAAAGAGAGTGAATTGGAGTGGTTGTGCCATATCCAGCGAGTTAAAAGTGTTTACAAAACTTTTTAAGCTCATTGCAGTTTATAAGAACATACACTGTACCTTCTCATTAAAGGACATTTGTTGTAAAGAGTAGCAGCATTAGTGGGATGGAAGTTAGTGAAAACATTGATGCTCGATCAGCTATCCAAGACAAGCAGTTTTTATTTTTAAAGAAAAAGAACTGATTCCACACAGTTCTAACTTGTACCATTTCAAACTTTATGCCAAATGCTTTTTAAACATGGAACTTTTCCCTGTGTTTTGTTATTCTACATCAAAAACTGCCCAACTTAATTTCCATAACAGCGCTAGATGCAAAAGACTGAACATTTTGGATTATTACTGGCAATGTACTACTTTTAAGCTGTAAAAGACGCACATTATTGAAAGAGCTGTCTGAAGGAAAATGAGCTTAGCTCGGCAATTTGTTCCAATAGTTCTTTAACATGGGGTAATTTAATCTAAAAAGGAAACTCTCGCATTTTACAACTCCATATTATTTTTCAGTCACTTCAAATCAAAATAAATTTGTAACATATAACTTTAAAGGACTTAATAGTCCTCTTGGAGCAGTTATAAAAAATGCAAGACAAGATTGTGTCTCTGCATGTAACATATCATTGTGCTAAACAAAAGTAGCTCAAATCCATAAATCACAGAGCTGCTACAAAGCTTTTGTTGTTTCCTCATATTCAATTTCAATCTTATACTAAGAGTTTCATCATTGGTCCACTCCACACTACAATTCCTACATCCAGATTTCAAATATAGATAAGCAAAAATTGAAGTGTTGGAAAAGCAAACAGCATCAAAACCCAAAGATAAAGCTACCAAAGAACAAAGAAAAGTACAGCACAGGAACAGGCCCTCCAAGCTTGCGCCGACCATGCTGCCCGTCTAAACTAAAATCTTCTACACTTCCGGGGTCCGTATCCCTCTATTCATGTATTTGTCAAGATGCCCCTTAAACGTCACTATCATCCCTGCTTCCACCACCTCCCGGATCCGGCAGTGAGTTCCAGACACCCACTACTCTCGGTGTAAAAAACTTGCCTCGTACATCTACTCTAAACCTTACCCCTCACACTTTAAACCTTTGCCCCCTAGTAATTGACCCCTCTACCCTGGGAAAAAGTCTCTGACTATCCACTCTGTCTATGCCCCTCAATTTAGTAGACCTCTATCAGGTCGCTCCTCAACCTCTTTCGTTCCAGTGAGAACAAACCAAGTTTATTCAACCTCTCCTCATAGCTAATTCCTTCCATACCAGGCAGCATCCTGGTAAATCTCTTCTGCACCCTCTCTAAAGCCTCCACATCCTTCTGGTAGTGTGGCAATCAGAATTGAACACTATACTCCAAGTGTGGCCTAACTAAGGTTCTATACAGCTGCAACATGACTTGCCAATTTTTATACTCAATGCCCCGGCCAATGAAGGCAAGCATGCCGTATGCCTTCTTGACTACCTTCTCCACCTGTGTGCCCCTTTCAGAGACCTGTGGACCTGTACACCTAGATCTCTCCGACTTTCAATACTCTTGAGGGTTCCACCATTCACTGTATATTCCCTACCTGCATTAGACCTTCCAAAATGCATTACCTCACATTTGTCCGGATTAAACTCCATCTGCCATCTCTCCGCCCAAGTCTCCAAACGATCTAAATCCTACTGTATCCTCTGTTACCTCCAGTAAACTCATTAAGGTTAGGGCAAAGTTTCATCTTTATGACTCACGGTAATATCATACATAATCAGAAATATCCATTTGGTTACTGCATCAAACACAATACATGCAGATTTATCATCCCAACCATGGCCATAACATTATAGGTAAATAGCTGAGTTCAAGGATCTATGCCCCCAAACATCCATCTATAAAATTTAGTGTTGAAATTAGGTTTACACATGTACAGTTAGCAGGATCTTGCAGGAACAAAATGCATTTCATAGAATTTACAGTGCAGGAGGCCATTCGGCCCATCGAGTCTGCACCAGCTCATGGAAAGAGCACCCTACCCAAGCCCACACCACCACCCTATCCCCATAACCAAGTAACCCCACCCAACACTATGGGCAATTTTGGATACCAAGGGCAATTTTGGATACTAAGGGCAATTTTGGATACTAAGGGCAATTTTACATGGCCAATCCACCTAACCTGCATATCTTTGGACTGTGGGAGGAAACCGAAGCACCCAGAGGAAACACACGCAGACACGGGGAGAACGTGCAGACTCCGCAGAAGCCAGTTACCCAAGCCGGGAATCGAACCTGGGGCCCTGGAGCTGTGAATGATTGTGCTAACCACTATGCTACCATGCTGCCCCTATTTACCGTATTTAAACCAATACTCTGTGATATTCTTATGGTACTTCAAATTGCTTCCAATTCCAGTGGCACTCCAGAGCAACACACCTAAAATACTTTATTGAAGCACAAAAGTTAGAAAAATAAATGAAATCAACGGGAGCAAACTGTACTTCTAATTCATCACAATTATGACATTGTTTAGAGTTTGTATTGAATAAACACATGGAGATTCAGTCAGGTGTGTGCAAATGGCACGGGAACAATTTTATTGGAGATTCTATTGACGATGAGAGAAGGTGGGTGGGGGGAATAAAAGACAGCAATTGAAAAATCCCTCCCAATCCAGGGAAATGGGAGTGAAATTAAAGAAATCTGTTGTGCAAAATTCTGCTGGTGTAAGTTTGCTGCCTGGGATTAGAGCACACATATTGTAAAAGGTATCCTCAAACTCAACGCGAGCAATTGCAAAGGAAAATTAATAAAAATAATCTTTATTACGGTCACAAGTAGGCTTACATTAACACTGAAATTAAGTCCAAGGGCAGAATGGTGGCGCAGTGGTTAGCACTGCTGCCTGACGATGCTGAGGTCCAAGGTTCGATCCCGGCTCTGGGTCACTACCTGTATGGAGTTTGCACATTCTCCATGTGTTTGCGTGGATTTCACCTCCACAACCCGAAGATGTGCAGGGTAGATGGATTGGCCATGCTAAATTGCCCCTTAATTGGAAAAAATTAATTGGGTACTCTAATTTTTTTGTAACAAACACTGCAATGAAGGACTCTGAAAATCCCTTAATCACCACACTATGGCTCCTGTTCGGGTACGCTGAGGGAGAATTCAGAATGTCCAATTCACCTAACAAGCACATCTTTCGGGAATTGTGGGAGGAAACCAGAGCACCCGGAAGAAACCCATGCAGACACGGGGAGAACATGAAGTAGGGAATTGAACCCCGATCCCTGGCACTGCAAAGCAACAGTATTAACCACTGTGCTACCATGCCCTTATGAAGCTTACATAAGTTTAAATTAATTTCTGACAATTCATTGCATCATGTTTTTACATTGAATATTTAAAACATGAAATACATGTATAAAATCATTTGACAATCAAAGGAACCCTATTGAAAATGGCTTGTCACTGTATAGCGGCATGTCAAGTGCACTGAACACTAAATGATTAATTTCAAGAGTTGAGAATTTGTGAACTGCTGATGCCTTTATTTTGTGGGTTGAACTGTCTTGACAAAATTCTCAAACAAATAAAACCTCTCCCTTCCTGAAAATGTGGAAACACAAACATATTTGTTGACACAGCAAAGCCTATCTGTTCCACATGAAAGAGTGGAAACATGGTCAGAGGATTGTTCATAAATGCCAGGATTAATAATGGCTAAGTAATTAGACGCACAAGAAAGGCAAGATGTCGGTATGTTGCCATAGTTTCTTATTACAAGCTTCTAATCTGTGTTAATGTTTCAGATTGGGAAACTGAGATGAGGCAGTCACTCTTCCTTGAGGTGGAAAGAGGGAGAAAAATATTTTCAGATTGCTCTCTTACGTCTCCTGGTGGCAAACCATAGAGCTGCATTAACAAAAGGATTAAATTCTCTCAATCTGAAATTTATATGCAGATCATCACAAGAGGAACTTTGTAAAGTATTGTCCTGCTTCACACAAGGCAGATAACTTCACTACAACTTTGACATTACTGCGAAATGATCAAATGCTGTTTTAAAAATGCAAGGGCCTTAATTATCCTCACCCTCCTCAATCCTTTAATTAAGTCTACTCCTTACTTTGAGATGTCTTCAAAATCCTTCCCTCAGCGGGTAAATATTTAATCTTGCATGAGCTCATTGTTTGTGATTTCATTGACATCATTGCCTCTACATAAATCCAGCAAAATGAAGCCTCCATATGGCGGTACCTTTGACCTTTAGATTTCAACCTCCCTCTTAATTGAGCACGCCTCACTCTCTCGAGTTCACTGCCACCTTATCCTCCATATAAACTCACTCAACCTTTTCATCTCACATGGCATTGCTAATCCCATCATGTAAATTGGTGATCAATTTGTTGTATTGCTCTTCATCCATATCATTCTTCCACTTCCTTCTGCACCAGCCCTGGGAAAATCTCTCGATTCACTTACAACTGCACTTTCAAAATCCCAACTGTTTTGCCATTGGCCCTCCATTCATGATATTTCAGCAGCTACCAAGGTGCTCAATCACACCCTTGCTCCCATCCTGGATGCCCTCGCTTTCATCAAAACCAGCACACTCACTCACTATGGCCCCCATCCCCAATACGGTTCCCATCTCCATTCCCCCAAGTCCCATGGATGCAGATTTGATTAGATAGAAGAAAACTGGTTTAGCCATCCAATGTAAGATCTGGCTGGAACCCAAAACCACACCACAGAATACAAAGAGTGCCCCAGGCTTCTTATCAATTCTGCAAATCTTCTTCTCCTTCACCCCCTCTCCAGTCTCCTCCACCCTTCACAATGTCAAGTATGAGGAGCTCAATGATCTATTTGTCAGCAAGACTGGGACCAATCAGCTACATCGATTATTTCCCTTCCTCCCCTAGCCCAAAGGGCCAAATCATCTCTGAAGTTTTTTCTTACACTGTAGCTCTGCATTTCCATCTTTTTCCAGTTTCTTCCTTTATTCCCTTTCCAAGCTCATTCTTGCCTATGAGCTCTATCTCCTGATCCCTCGGCACCATTCCACTAAACTGATCGCGAACTGCTGTTTCTTCTTGGTTACTGCACCCGTCCTCTTCAAAAATATACCATCATCACTCATCTCCCCAAGAAAAAACCCTCGAGCCCTTGAAAACTACACCATCTCCAATTTCCCTTTCCTCTCCAATGTCCTTTGTTATATTCCAATAACCCAGGTAGTGAAGGCTAGCATTACTGCCAAACTTTGCATACTTTTGCAAGCATTTCTTTTCAGCCACATATTTTACAAATGTGTGCCTTCTCACACAAACTTGCACAGCCTCACGAAACAACTAGATTTTCAGTCTATCAATTTTAATAGTGACATAAGTAAATCCCTGCCATCACGAAGACTATTTCCTTTTTAATAACGTTACCCACTCTGTCCCTGCCTCAGCTCATCTGAACCCCTCGCCATGCCTTTTATTGATGAATTTCTGGTCAGCCTCCCACTTTCTGCCTTCCATTAACTGATGTCATCCAAAACTACAATCTGTGTTCTAATGGGCACCATGCCCTGTTCATTCATCACCCGTGTTCTTGATCTATGTATACTTCCAATTAAGCAACATCACCCCTTTAAAATTGCCCTTTTCTTCCCCAATTTCTTCATGGCCTCCACTCACTATACAACTTCAATCTCGCCAGCCCAACTCCTCCAATTTTAGCCTTTTGAGAATCCCTGATTTTTATCATTCCACCACTGACAGTCATGGATTCAGCTGCCAAGGCCCTAAGCTCTGGATTCCCTCCCTAAATCTCTACACTTATTTTTCTTTCCTTACAACACTCCTTAAAACAAGTAACTTAAACTCCATGTGCATTTGGCCCTGTAAGTAGGTTTAGAAAATCAAACTTAATAAGAATTATACCAAAATAGCTATCGCACAAAAAATATGCATATGATTCAGACACCAGATTTTAAAAGTATGACATTCTCAGCTCTCCATTTGTTTCATTTCAGCTATTTTCTTACTACCACCTCACCTGGCTTATTTTCAACACAAATGTTAACCGGCAATACATGCCAACATTTGACATTTCACTTCAATGGCTGAATATAGCCAGTATAGTTCTTTATAATAGCAGCAGTGAGGTCTCCACAAAAATTGGCTTTCAATACACTTTTCCTTCATCAACCTTGAGGTGTTCCCCATTACATCAGGACATTGATAATAGCATCCCTTTTAAAATAACCCACAAGCTGGTAATTTTAAAAAAATACATTTTTCCAATTATGGGGAAATTTAGTGTGGCCATAATGTACCTCGCACATCTTTTTGGGTTGTGGCGGTGAGACCCATGCAGACAAGGGGAGAATGTGCAAACTCCACATATTCAGTGACCCGGGGCCACGATTGAACCAGGGTCCTCGGCACCGTGAGGCTGCAGAGCTAACCCCTGTGCCACCTTGCTGCTCTGAAGCTGGTAATTTTAAAGCAGACTATTATAAGCCTTCTACTAGGCTCGAACAAAACAAGACTGGCATTCATAACAAATGGACTGATGTTTGCAAAATATAGTCATCCTGTTAATGAAATATTCGAGCAGAATGGCAAATATTTACTGGCATGTCACTGATCACTTCATATTATATACCTTAGATTTCAGAAAGAAAATTTGGTGGAGGAATAGCAGGGAAGAATTTGTACAATCTTTAACAAATCCAAAAATCTACATGTAACACATATTCAAATTATTCAAGAGCATAATTTCTGTTCCAATAATGGTTTAATGAAGCATGATAACCTGGATATTTGCAACTCTTCTGCAGCCATCCCAAATACTGTAATATAGATGAACTGCAGTACTTTTAGTAATTCTGCAGGAGTTCCTGCATCCTCTCAGAAACCAACTAAGGTTTTATATTTTTCCAGAAAACAGTGAAAAGGTATGGACAAGAGGTATGTTATAACCCTTTTGTTTATTTGCTAATGGGATGAGTGTCACTGGCAAGACCATCATTTGATGTCCAACCAGAATTGCTCTTCTGAAGGTGGCGGTGAAGCGCATTTCGAGTCTGTGTGGTGAAGGTATACCCATCATGCTGTTAGGATGAGAGTTCCAGGTTTTTGACTCAGTGACATTGAAGGAACAGCAATATAGTTCCAGGTCAGGGAGGTGCATGAATTGGAGGCGATCAGCAAGTGGTGCTGTTAAAGGAAGCTGCAGTTGTAAATGGTACACTCTGCTGCCACTTTGCACCAGCGGTGGAGGGAGTGAATCCTTACGGTGATGGATAGGGAGTTGCTTAAAACAGGCTGCTTTGTGGTGTTGAGCTTCTTAAGGATCAGAATGCCGACAGTGCAGAAGGAGGCCATTTGGCGATCAGGTCTGCACCAATCCTCTGAAAGAACACACTACCCGAGTCCACTCCACTGTCCAATCGCCGTAACCTTACCTGCACATGCCTAGACACTCAGGGGCAGTTTTAGCATGGCCAATCCACCTAATCTACACACCTTTTGACCATAGGAGGAAAATGGAACACTCGGAGGAAACCTACACATTCACGAGGAAAGGGTGCAAACCCCATACAGATAGTCACCCAAGGCCGGAATTGAACCCGGGTCCCTGGTGTAGTGACGCAGCAGTGTTAACCACTTTGTCGCCGTGCCCCTGAGTGTTATTGGAGCTGCACATTTCTTATGCCTTGTATATGGGGGAGACTTTGGGGAGTCAGGAGGTGAATTACTTGCTGCAGAATTCACAGCGTTTGAATGGCTCTTGTAGCTACAGTATTTATGTGGCTAGTTCAGTTAAGGTTCTAGCCAATGGTGACCCCCAAGACGTGGATAGTGGGATAATTAGAAGGTACTGCCGTTGCATGACATGGGGAGATGGGTTAGATTTGCTCTTATTCTACAATTCTAAAGAGTGTAAACAAAGAAATTACTGGAGTTTAGGAAGAATTACTTTCTCCTGCAATTTTAGCTTTTCCTTGTAAGTCGTACAAAAGTCAGACATTCTCGTTGAAACTTTAAGCGTTCAGGGGTGAGAGGGTTAAAATCACAAGCAACGCAACAAAAATGACTTCTGTTATTTATTTAGGCAGGATGGGAAGATTCAACTCCGAGATAGGACACCAAGATAGATTATGAATTTCTCTAGGAAGAGTACAAAAAGAAAATTCTTGGAAAAAGAAATACACTTTCCACTGTCGTCACTCGGGATGTTACTTTTCAGCTTTCTGGCTCTGTTCCTTTAGCCAAAAAAAATCTGTATTTATTTTTCTGCATTGAACCATTAGAGGTTAGTAACGTCCGCCAGCAATACGGAAAAAGAAAAGGACTTCAGGCTTGGAAAAAACAGTAATGCTCAGTGTGTTTGAGAGTGAGGAGATAATTAACATATTTAGCATAGATTTAAAGTACCAGTACTGTAAAGCTATGGCACAGAAGCATTGTAGAAAAAGGAATTTAAGTGCCCAAGAAATCAACCACAGTACATCAACCTTAAAGTACCAGATATTCTCCAGAATGGAGGTATAAACGGCAGAATAAAATTTGCAGGAGAGGTGAAGAATCTAGTATCAATGAGTATCAAAGAAAGATATTACGCAGCTGAAGGAATAAGGCGAAAGCAGTGATCTGGCAGCAATACAGAAAATGGATCAAAACAAATTCAGAGACGACAAAGAGAAAGAGAAATGGGGAACAGAGATGATTTCCTGACAGCAACCCAGGCAACACCAGTTAATTTGTCGGCTGAATTTATATAACAATTCTTGAGCATATTTGAAAAGCATCTGTCTGACTGAGGTAAGAGCAATTCCAGTCCCTGTAACAATATACAGTAAACTTAATTAGAAATCTGTATGACTAAACGGCAAGTGTTTGCAGCAGCTGGGAGTATTTGGAGGTAGTTGGATGGCTGTTCACTTTTAAGAAACCTTTGGTTCTTCACAAACCTGTTAAAAACTATTCTCTTTATTTTTCCCAATCACAGTTATTATTTAAAAAGTCATCGGTACATGAAAATTTTGAACAGAAGATGCAAGTAGAGAAATTAATACTCTGTCAAGAGTATATGGTTAGTCAAATCAAGAAACTAAACTTCTAAAAGAATCTGATGTAAAGACATGTTAGTCTGGCACAAGTTTGCCAGCATCCTGTGAACGGACTGTTCAGACCATGCTGCCTGCTTCTCAGCATTCTTCAAAAGCAACCAGAGGGTCAACTGCCTGTACTCAAAGCATGATGCCTGGTTCAGAAAGTAATGGCACATCGAACCCAGTGGACTCTGTGACCATGTTTACAATCAGCAGAATGCAGGCAACTCCAATCCAGCCCTTCAATACTTCTGGAACAAATGGAACCTTTTGTCTTACAATTACAGAGCAAGCCAGGCTCACTAGTCCACTTAGCGACTCTTTTCCAGAAGGGGATCAGACAAAGGATGGACTTCAATGGGCAGCACTACTGATTTTATTGGTGATCATACCCACTATTGGAGGCAACATACTTGTTATTTTAGCAGTTTCTCTCGAGAAGAAACTCCAAAATGCCACCAACTACTTCCTCATGTCACTTGCAGTAGCAGACATGTTAGTTGGATTCCTGGTGATGCCCATCGCTCTCCTAAACATTCTGTTCAGTAAGTTTCATTCAATTTTCTCTTTAATAGAACTGCAGTATTCTACACTTAGTTAAACATTACAAGCAATTCATACAACGTAATCCTCCCCGTGCTTTGTTACTATTCTAAATTTAATTTATTTTATAGTGGGTTACTTTCAGCTTTGAGGAAAAAGTGAAATGAAGCACTCTGCCAATTGAAATGAAAATGCCGGAGAGTGGAGTCGTTAGTTAATATCTCCTTTGAATTACACATCATTCACTCTTCCCTGCCATCATAAACTCTTATATGCACATTTTAAATTACTTTCTGCATTTTCTTTCTGGTCTTCTAAAGGATCTTGCTCTCATTAGCTTTATTCCTTTTCTCTCCTAGACCTTACCATGCACCTTGAAAAATCTGTGTTGCGCCATAAATTTATTTGCTTGCTGTTAAAATCAGAATTGCATCATATTTAACATTTATTAGTTAAAATATTATTTTGCATTGCCTTCTGAACAAGAGCATAATTTGTGAAAGTATCTGCATTACATTGAGTGTCAGGCTCTAGTTACAATTAGAGGCCATAAATAAGAGTCACTAATTTATCCAATTGGGAAGCTTCTTTAACCAGTATATGGGGCGAAATTCTCCCCCAACGGCGGGATGCCCGCCGACTGGCGCCAAAGCCGGCGCAAATCAGACGGGCATCGCGCCGGCAAAAAGGTGCGGAAGTCTCCGCATCTTTGGCGGCCTAGCCCCAACATTGAGGGGCTAGGCCGACGCCGGAGGGATTTCCGCCCCGCCAGCTGGCGGAAATGGCGTTTGTTGCCCCGCCAGCTGGCGCGGAAATGCGGCGCATGCGCGGGAGCGTCAGCGGCCGCTGTCAGTTTCCCCGCGCATGCGCGGGAGCGTCAGCGGCCGCCGAAAGTTTCCCGCGCATGCGCAGTGGGGAGAGTCTCTTCCGCCTCCGCCATGGTGGAGGCCGTAGCGGAGGCGGAAGGGAAAGAGTGCCCCCACGGCACAGGCCCGCCCGCGGATCGGTGGGCCCCGATCGCGGGCCAGGCCACCGTGGGGGCACCCCCCGGGGTCAGATCGCCCCGCGCCCCCCCCAGGACCCCGGAGCCCGCCCACGCTGCCTGGTCCCGCCGGTAAATACCAGGTTTGATTTACGTCGGCGGGACAGGCAATTCCTGGGCGGGACTTCGGCCCATCCGGGCCGGAGAATCCAGCGGGGGGTCCCGCCAACCGGCGCGGCTGGATTCCCGCCCCCGCCCAATCTCCGGGAGCGGAGACTTCGGCGGGGGCGGGGGCGGGATTCACGGCGGCCAACGGCCATTCTCCGACCCGGCGGGTGGTCGGAGAATGACGCCCATGGAAAACCACCATAATGAGTAGTTGAAGCAAATAGCACAGATGCATTTGAGAAGTGAAATAAACATGAGCAGAAAAGGAACAGGAGGCTAAATTAATCAGATTCGATGAAGATGGAGGCTTGTGTGGAGTATAAACATCGATATGGACCTGTTCGGCCAAATGGCCTACTCCATTGTTGTAAATGCTATGTAACTGATTTAATCTCATAAGAATTCCTTTAACAATGAAGTCAATTAAATGAAACAATGTATAAGCTGCACAAAATCCAGCTTTGAATATATTGAAAGTTTAAATAGTGCAGTCAAACCTCAATAACTCAGAAGTTACCAAATCTTGAATTGAATAAGTGGTATTACTGACTGCAGTGTAATTTACTGGATAATGTTCCTTGCAACAAGCGGAAATAAGACTTTGCCTTCCCATTGTGCTTATAAATTCATATTTAGCTTTTGTTCAAGTCTTTAATGAACATTTAATTTATTTTAATTTAAATATAAAATACTTTTAATGAAAAAATGGTACACTGAAAACATTAAATTAAAATGAGGCATTCAAGGCTACCTACATTTTTTCAGTCTTTTTATTTTCTAATTGCATGAAAATAAAATGTTAAAAGTTTCAGCAGCTACTGATTAAGCAACTTGCTTAAGTTTTTGAAAAATATAGCAGGGTGAGCATTTTGAAAGAAAATAAGCTAAATTAAATTTGAAACACCGCTAAATGATTGTGTTTGAAATTCTTTGTTTACAATGCTGCCCCGTGGAAACACCGACATCAACACCATGAAAATAAATGAGATGGCACTATCAAAAACACAGCAATCGTAGGCACTTTTGACGGTCATGCCACTTGATAAATGGAAACCTGGGTGCCAATGGCAGAAGTGCCCAAGTTATCTGGTCAATGACTCCAGGATACATGTTAGCAAAGCAATTTTGCTGTTGACTACTGATTTTCCTCAGCTATTTAAGATCCAATCACAATTTCAAAACATCTTTAGTATAACTTTTTGTCTCCACTTGTTTTAATGATGCTCTGGCTATGTGAAATCCACTTTTTGATATAAAGTTGGTTTTCTTTTCGCTGATATTGCAAAACCATTTTCTGAAGTGGTTCTCAAATAAATATTCCATCAGTTCATCTATGCTGATTGGAATTTGTTAGCGATGGAAATCCCACTGTTTCTTGTGAACAACATAACTAGCACCCACGCAGTTAGTCTGGGCATTTGAATCAATTCCAATCTTTTCCAATCTCATTTCACCAACACTGCAGTTTTTTTTCTTACAATCTATAACCTCAAACAATACTAAAAGGCAGATTTTTACTCACATTGAAATTCAAACCTGAATCACCCAAGAGTATTGTCCCGAACACAGTAAATTGCTGAATTTAAAAGTAAAATCAAAATAATATCAGATAGAAGCAGCTTCTTTTTTTTTTTTAAACTGTGTAGATGACAAATTTAAAATGATTCAATTTAAAACAGGAAGAGCAACATCCTGACCGATGTTACAGTTCTCAACCTTTCATCTCTTATGTTACAGGTCAATTAAAATACATGATAAATAACCTATTGCCAGGTAATTGCTCCTCCTTTCCTCCTCACCCAAAAATATTCTTTCAAAAATGGTGACGTAATTGTAATTAGAAACAATGAGTTAGAGACAGTGCTCACAAACACAAAATGTGTGTCTGGCAAATAAGAGAATATTTGATCAGAAAGATAGTTTTGTTATTTCGAAGTATCAGTGAACTAAGAAACAATGGTAAGAGAACGGTTTGACAGATGTAATGGAAATACTTGCTGAAGATGGTAGTTATGTTTTGTACCTGGACTTTCAAAATGCATTTGATCAAGTTCCATATATCAGATTTATTAGTAATATTGAAGCTCATGGCTATAAAGGGACAATGACAGCAGAGTAGTGCTCGGGAGGATGGGGGGGGGGGGGAATGAAAACAGAGTGCTCTGAAGTGCTCAGCATCCTTTTGATATATACTAATGACCCAAACTTGGATATTAAGCATAATATCACAGATGACACAGACCGAAAACGTAGTAAACAATGAAGAGGACTACATAGACAGACTAGCGAAATGGGCCGAAACATGGCAAATAACATTTAATTATTAATAATCTTTATTGGTGTCACAAGTAGGCTTACATTAACACGGCAATTAAGTTACTGTGAAAATCTCCTAGTCGCCACACTACGGCGCCTGTTCGGATACACCGAGGGAGAATTCAGAATTCACCTAACAAGCACGTCTTTCGGGAGGAAACTGGAGAACCCAAAGGAAACCCACGCAGACATGGAGAGAGCGTGCAGACTCCGCAGAGACAGTGAGACATGCCGGCAATCGAACCCAGGTCCCTGCGCTGTGAAGCAACAGTGCTAACCATTGTGCTACTGTGCATTTAATGTTTAATGTGTGAAATAATGCATTTTGGGAGGAAGAATGAGGGTTGGGGGGGGGCGGGGGAATGATTGAGGAAAGGCAATATAAATAAAACGATACAATTTTAAGAGTACAGGAACCTTGGGGTTCACATGCACAAATCATTGTGATGGCAGAACAACTAAATAAAGTGTTTTTAAAAAGCATGCAAAAGCAACAAAATATTTATAAGTCGCAGGTTAGGGCACCATGTCCAACTCTGCGCTTCGGGAAGGATACCTGGAGAAAGTGCAAAGATTTGCCAAAATGTTCACAGAGGTGGAAGGATTTCAATTATATGAATAGGCAGTTATACAAATAGACTGGGGAAACTACAAACATACCAATTAGGAGCAGAAGTAGGCCATTTGGTCACTCAAGTCTGTCCCACCATCCAAGATCAGGTTGTGGCCTCCACTTTCCGGTCTATGCTCTACACCCTTTTGATTCCTTTGTCAGTCAAGAATCTATCTAACTCTGCCTTAAAAATATTCAAGGACCCTGCCTCCACTGCATTCCATAGACTAATGCTCCTCAGAGAAAATAAATTTCATATCTGTCAAAAATAGGAAACCCCTTATTTTCAAGCTTTCTCCCCTATATTACAAACACTGGCCAGACCCCAACAGCGGCTAGGATACAGGACCAAAACCCCAATATTTTAGTTTATTTTAAGACTATGTAGAAAGAATGATTTGCTCCAGGAGTGATTGCACACAAAAAATAGCATTTTGGTATTTCTAAAACAAAACGTTTTTATGAATACAATATTAAACGTTTAACTTCACACCCGAAAAGAAGTGCTTACAATTACCCCTTAACACATGACAGATATTAGGCTAACTGGCCTGTAATTTCCTGCTTTCTGTCTCGCCCTTTCCTTGAATAGAGGAGTTGCATTCGTTGCTTTCCAATCTCTTGGGACCTTTCCGGAATCTGGGGAATTTTTGAAAATTAAAATTAATGCTGCTACTGTTTTTAGCAGCCAATTATTTTAAGACTCTAGGATGAGATCTATCAGGACCTGGGAACTTGTCAGCCATTAATCCGACTAATTTTCTCACCCTTCCAGAGTGATTGTAATTGTTTTAGGTTTCTCCCTCCTCTTCACCCCATGATTTACAATTATTTCTGGAATGTTATTTGTCTTCTGCAATAAAGACAAGACTTAAAATATCTGTTCAATTCATCCACCATTTCCTATTACTAATTCCCTAGAGGACCAACTTTACCTACTCTTTTCCTTTATAAATACCTATAGAAACACTATCTATTTTTAGATTTCTTACTAGCTTTTTAAAAAAAAACATTCCAATTTTTCCCTCATCATTTTTTGTCATTCTTTGCTGGTTTTTATATTCCATCCAATCGTCTGACCTACCACTAATCTTTGCCGAATAGAATGCTTTTCTATCAATTTGATACTATATTTAACTTTCTTAGTTAGCCACAAATGATGCATCCTTCTTCTAGAATCTTTCTTTCTCATTAGAATGTATTTTTGCTGAGTGTTATAAAGTATCTCCTCAAATGACTTCCGCAGCACCTCTACTGACACACCCTCATTATTGTTGTTAGTCTTGTATTACAAAATTGTAGTTATGTTATATATTTCCAGTCACAGTCATTATAGCATAGGAGTCCATTTGGTAATTTGATTACATGCTGACTCTCTGAAGAATAATTCAGCCAGTCCCATTCGTCATCAATATCCCTGTAGCCCTGCAAGTTTATTATCTTCAAGTGCTCATCCAATTTCATTTTGAAATCATTCATCAGCTCTGCTTCCACCACCCTAATAGGCAATGAGTTCCAGCACATGACTGCTCACTGTCTAAAGTTCTTCCTCACATCCCTTGTGAATTTCTAATCAAGAGAAACAGCAAAGCACAATTAGCTAACAAAAAGAGAGGAAATTGAGTATGTGAAATTTGTGAGAAATATAAAACAAGAGTAAAAGCTTGTAGAAATATATAAAATGGGAAAAAGCAGCAAAAATAAGCTTTGACCACTTAAGAGGGCGAGACTGGGAAATTAATGGGAAAGAAGGAGATGGCAAAAGTTTTGAACAAGTATTCTGCATCTTTCTTCATAGCGGAAGACACAAAAAGCATCCCAAGAATAGTCAGAAAGCAGAGAGCGAAAGGAGAGGAACTTAAAACAATCATGATTTCAGAGCTAAAGTGCTAGAAAAACCTATTGGACTAAAAGCTGTTAAGTCCCCTGGATATGATGACCTGCGTCTTCGGGGTCTTAAAGGAAATGTGTCTGTAGAGATAGTGGACACAGCATTGTTTGTCATCTTCAACAATTCCCTAGATTCTGGGAAGGTCCCAGCAGTTTGGAAAACCACAAATGTACCACAACAGTTGAAGAAAAGGGGGAGATAGAAAGTAGGGAACTACAGGCTAGACAATTGTCATTGGAAAACCAGTAGATGTCACGTTTTAGGATCTCCAAAAGACATTTAATAAAGGGCCATACAAAAAGTTATCACATAAGAGCTCATGGCGTTGGGGACAATATATTGCCATGGATAGAGGACCAGCTAACGAGCAGGAAACAGTCAGGATAATGAGCCATTTTAAGTTAGCAACGTGTAACTACTGGAGTGCCACAAGGATTAATGCTATTTACAAATTATATTCATAGCTTGGATGAAGGAGTTGACTGCAATGAAGCCAAATTTGCTAATGATACAACAATAGGTCGGAAAGCAAGGTGTGGAGGAGGATACAAAGAATCTGCAAAGGGATAAAGTGAGTGGGAAAAATATTGTCAGTAATATTGCAGTATAATGTGGAAATATGGGAGGCTGCCCTCTTTGGCAGGAAGAATAGAAAAGCAGAATATTATTTAAATAATAATCGTTATTAGTGTTGCAAGGAGGCTTACATTACACTGTAATGAAGTTACTATGAAAATTCCCCAGTCACCACGCCTGTTCTGGTAGACTGAGAGCGAATTCAGAATGTCCAATTCACTTAACAAGCACATCTTCTGGGATTTGTGGGAGAAAATCAAAGCACCCGGAGGAAACCCACGCAGACAAGGGGAGAACGTGCAGACTCTGCAGACAGTGACCCAAGCGAGATTCGAATCCGGGTCCCTGGCACTGTGAAGAGTGAAGTACTTGGAGAGTACACTGCAGCATTCTTCAGTCCGAGTGGTTTGGGCGACCTTGCACATGAATCACAAAATATTAACATGCAGATATGCAAGTAATCAGGAAGGCAAATGGAATGCTAGAATTTATTGGGGATGAAGTACAAAAGTAGGGAAGTCTCGCTACAACTGTGCCGAGCACTAATAAAAATACACCGAGAGTACTGTGTATCGTTTTGGTCTCCATATTTAAGGAGGGGTATGCTTGCATTGAAGTAATTCAGAGAAGGTTCATTTGGCTGATTCCTAGGCTGAATGGTTTGTCTTATGAGGAAAGGTTGAGCAGGTTAGGCCCAAATTTATTGGAGTTTGGAAAGGTGACCTTATTTTTTTTTTTAAAACAAACAATTTTTAATGAGGTATTTTTGGCATAACAAACGACCACAGCATAAAAAAACAAAGAACGTAATCAACAAAAAACAGCACCCGCCGACATCCGCCCCTCCAAGGCCCGCCTATTTAACTCCCGACTCTCCACAACCCTAGCCCCCCCCCCCTCCATGCTGACGATTAACTCTCCACAAAGTAGTCAATGAATGGTTGCCACCTCCGGGCGAACCCTGACACCGACCCTCGCAAGGCAAACTTAGGGCGCGATTCTCCACTCCCACGCTGGTTGGGAGAATCGCCTGGGCCGCCAAAATTTCCGGGAACGCCGGTCCGACGCCCTCCCGCGATTCTCCCAAGAGGCGGGTACGGCCCGGTCGGGTTTCGCGGGTCACAGGCCTGACAAATCGCCGGAGACACCCAAAATGGCGATTCTCCGGTACCCCCGCTATTCTGAGGCCCGGATGGGCCGAGTGGCCAGGCCAAAACGGCGAGTTCCCCCCGGCGCCGTCCACACCTGGTCGCTGCAGTCGTGGGTGGTGCGTGAACGCTGGGGGGGGGGGGGGGGGGGGGGGGGCCTGCGGGGGAGCGAGGGGAGATCCTGCACCGCGGGGGTACCTCAGACGTGGGGTGGCCCGCGATCGGTGTCCACCGATCGTCGGGCCGTCCTCTCTGAAGGAGGACCTCCTTCCTTCCGCGGCCCCGCAAGATCCGTCCGCCATCTTCTTGTGGGGCGGACGTAGAGAGGACGGCAACCGCGCATGCGCGGGTTGGCGCCGGCCAACCCACGCATGCGCGGATGACGTCCGTTATGCGGCGCCGGCTGCGTCATCTATGCGGCGCCGCTTTTACGCGAGCGACAAGGCCTGGCGCGGGTAGATGACGCGCCCCCGATACTGGCCCATTGTCAGGGCCTGAATCGGTCGGGACCGGGGCCGTTCCGCGCTGTCGTGAACCTCGACGGCGTTCACGACGGCGCGGCCACTTCGGCGTGGGGGTGGAGAATCCCGCCCTTAATCATTTCCAGGCCGAGAACGCTCGCCATGTCGGTTAACCAGGCCTCTGACTTCAGAGGGACAGACTCCCTCCAAGCCAGTAATATTCATCGCCAGGCTACCAAGGAGGAAAAGGCCAGAACATCTGCCTCTCTCTCCTCCTGAACACCCAGGTCTTCCAACACCCCAAAGATCACTACCCCTGGACTCATTTCCATCCTTGTCTTCAATACCCTAGACATGACATCCGCGAACCCCTGCCAATATCCCCTAAGCTTTGGGCAAGCCCAGAACACGTAGACATGGTTCGCTGGTCCACCCGCACACCTGACACACTTGTCTTCCACCCCAAAAAATCTACTCATCCGGGCCGCTGTCATGTGCGCCCAGTGCACCACCTTGAATTGGATCAAGCCAAGCCTTGCGCATGTAGTGATCGCGTTGACCCTGCTCAGTGCCTCCACCCATAGGCCGTCCTCCATCTCACCCCCCAGTTCCTCCTCCCACTTACGCTTCAGCTCGAAAGGTGATCTTATTTAAATATACCAGATTCCGAGTGGGCTTCACAGGGTAGATGCTGAGAAGATGTTTCCACTGCTGGTGGAAATCTAGAGATAAGAGTCAGTTTCAAAATAAGAGAAAGCAAAATGAAATTAAGCTGGGTAAATAGGAAGGAACAGAAAGAGACAAAACAATACAGAAGAAAGCCTTTTGTCTTCTGAAGATCTGTACTGAATAGAATTCTAGCTTCAAGCCAGTAAATATATTAGACAAACATTGAAAACAATTTATGAATATTTTGATATTTCTTTTATCCACCATTTGCTTTTATCCCCTATTGTTTCTAGTCTTTAAATTAGCTATAGATATATGTTTAGTAAAAGGAAAATTCTGCAAGAATATATGACGAGAAACAGGGAAGGACAACTGTATATTGAAAGGGCTGAACAGACCGAGGAATATCAAAACAAAAGAAACCCGAAATAAGACTCTATAAACACTACATGTAAAATAAACCATGATTAAAATATGGAGGAATTAGATGTTACACAGTTCTATTTTCAATTAGATGTTGCACAGTTCTATTTTCCATCTGTTAGCTAGAATCAACTTAGGGATTCTGTTGCCATGAGTCCATGGAAGCTCACCAATGAGCACAAGGTAAACTAAAATGTACATAACTTCGGAAGAGAGGTTTCCACCAAGTAACATGTTTTTTCAGCCATATAGCAATGGACACTTAAAGGGACAGAAATGAACAGCTTAGTCAACTCATGTTGTAAAAGTCAAGTTGCCATAGTCCCAGATGACCATAGGCTGCTTTCCTCTTTGAGGGGGAGAGCTGACTGGTGGTGATTTAACCTGAGGATCACCACACCTCACGCAAGGGGCAAAGTTGAGAAGGCGGGGCTTCATGAATAACCTCAGCCGGTACAGGAATTGAACCCGCGCTGTTGGCCTCACTCTGCGTCATGAACCAGTTATGCAGCCAATTGAGCTAAATCGGCCTAATATTGTGCCATTAACGGGTATTGGCAAATATTAGGAGGTGATCAATCTTCATGAGATGATCTATATAAGAGATGGTATTCCAATGACGGTCATTAGCTTGGTGCTGATAAAAATGGCACTTCTAACCTGAAAATTTGAATTTTGGTATTAAATTTGGTCAGGCCAAACCAAAGTTGTAAAGGGATTGGGCCAAACATGGTTATGTGGAAGATACCTAAAGGAGAAACTACTTATAAAGAATCATGAAACATGAACATAGAACTGGTTTCATTATTCAAATTTCATTTCCTCACCCCAAAATTCACCGTATAGAATCAAACACAAAAGGTTTGCTGATTTTGCATTTAATTTTCTTATGACTGGACAGCACGGTGGCGCACTGCTGCCTCACGGTGCCACGGACCCGGGTTCGATCCTGGCCACGGGTCACTGCCATGTGGAGTTTGCACATTCTCCCCGTGTCTGCGTGGGTGTCGCCCCCACAACCCAAAGATGTCCAGGCAAGATGGATTGACCACGTTACATTGCCCCTTATTTGGAAAAAAATAATTGGGTACTGTTAAATCCTTTTTAAAATAATAATTTTCTTATGACTGAAGCACTGTAGACCATTTTTCACCATGCAGACTGTACAACAAATTGTACATTGCACCTTTAACATTGGAAGATGCTTCAAGGCATTTCACCGGAGCATACGACAAACATTTACATTGAATCAAAGGACATAGTAGACATTAAAAGTTTGGTCAAAGAGGTACATTTTAAGGTAGTTCGTAAAAGGATAGAGAACTGGAGGCAGAGGTTGGAGAGAGAGAGAATTCCAGAGCTTATGGCCCAAGTGGAGTTAAGCCCATATCAGGTCAACCATGATCTTACTGACTGGCAGAGCAGAATGGCCTACGCCTGTTTATGTTCAAACAGCTGAAAGTGGGACGGAAGGGGTGGGGAATGCATAAGAGTCCAGGGTTGGAGAATTGCAAAGCTCTTGGAGGATTGCAGGTGGTTATACAAAAAGGGAGGAATGAGGCCATGGAGAGATAGGAACAATGGAAAAGCAGAGTTCATGTTTTAGGTTGATGACCTAACCTGTAAAGTTAGCTCTGCCCCTCTTTCTCCACAGATGCTGCCAGACCTATGCATTTCCAGCATTTTTCTTTCTTTCACAGATTTCCAGCATCCATAGTATTATGCATTTGTAGGAACACTGGAATTGCTAGCTGAGAAGAGGTCATGGTCGCATCTATTTAATTTTTTAAAACTATCCTGCGAAGAGCTGTGAAAGGAGGGTTGGCCTTTGAAAGAACAGGGGTCCGATTATTCTCGAAATTTTCTTGGGGTATCTACTGACACAGGGGATATTTACTGAAGAACTTGTTTTTTGTTTAGCTTGCAGCTGGCACTTTTCACACAATAGGCAAGGTGCTTGAGCAATGAACACCCCATGACTGCCAAGGGTTGAAATCTGCAATTCTCGCAGCTGACGGCAGTTCAGCAGGTTCTAAAAATATTCCACCTTGATCTTAATAGATCTGTTGAAAAAAGCTATTGAAAGGTTAAGGATGCTACTGTTGTAAAGAGAGAGAGATTACTGGAGATTGGCCATAAGTCAACGGTCTATTAAATGTCTAGACACCGTTCAGAAATGGCAGGTGACAAAGCGTCAGCAAGACAAGAGGCAGATTGCAGAATAGGTAAGAGAAGGTACAAATACATCAATTCTGATCAAATAGAGACAGTATATACTCTTGAAGAAACATGTGTTTTGGAAAGAGACTGGAGCACAGTGTCAGAAACAGAACACTTCAATTAACAGACTGTCACCAGCCTTTGAGAATGTGTACAGCAGTCTTGCTTTGCAGAACAGTTGGATTAGAGAACCTTTTTGAAGCTATTCCCCTGGCTTTGGCAGTGAGTTTATTGGTCTTGATTGCTTATGGTTTAAAACCTCAAACCTATTTTCAAATATTGCACATTTGATTTATTAACGTATATTTTGCATCATGTGAAATTTAGCTTTCATAAAAATTTGCTTTTGAATGTGATTACAAAGTAAATACTCATGTCAGCTTCGTGATTTATTTGTGTATGTGCATTTAAGGAAGAAATATGTCAAGTTATGACGGCCAAATGAATTGTCTTTCTGTGGCAAATTCTGTTGATCACTTGATACAATGGGAATACTGAGGCATCATTCATTTGAAAACTCAACCAAATACAATTATTTGTGATACTGGTGAAAAGATTACGCTTGTTTGCCAGAGTCATGTCCTACTAACTCAGCAAACCTCCCATCATCCTCCAACATGCCAATGTATCCATAACGTCACAGACCAACTTTGTCCGAATAATTAATTGCTTACAAATTTGATTATGCCTCTAGCTTTCATTTCAGGGGTTGGTGTTGTGCTAATCCTTTACCAGCATTAGTTTCACTTGAAGGTAATTTCCTTTTGTTTTACAAATTCAATCACAGAAATATTCAAAACAATTAAATCTCATCAAATTTATTGTGGATATAATCATGATTGGAAATGATAGAGTATCTGATGTTGAGTTAGAGTATCTGCTGCTGTGTTAGTGGCATATGAACCTCACAAGCAAATGTTAATTATCATTATTTTTGTAAATAATTCATCTGAATTTATAATGCAATTTTGTTCCAAGTCAATGCCTGGATTGATGTTTAAAATTGAATTCCAAGCCACAATGGGCTACTGATCATCCAATCCTGAATTTGACAACAAACTGAACTTCACCAGAAAACAGACAACACATGGGATTTCTCATCAGGAAAGACTAAAAAGGCTAAGACCGTTTGCTATTGAGAGAGAAAGCTGAGACATGACCTGATAGAGGCCTTTAAGATAATGAAAGGGTTTAATAGTGGAGGGGTAGAGAAAATGTTTCCACTTGTTTGTGAGTCCAAACCTTGAGGTCATAAACCTTAGACAGTCACTAATAAATCAAATTGAAAATTTGGAAGGAACTTCTATACCCAAAGAATGATAAGAAGATAGAATTTGTTACCACAAGGAACAATTGAGGCAAATAGCATATATGAATTTAAGGGCAAGTTAGATAAGCATGCACAAGAAAGGAATAGAAGGATATGCTGATATGATTAGATGAACAAGTGTGGAAGGAAACTGGAGAATAAATGTCAGCTTTCACCAAATGGCCGGTTTGTGTTGCAGATGCTCTGTAACACTTGTGCTAGTTTGGAATAATTAGAACCCAGAATTCTCTCTCGGAAAATAGTATGCAAAATGTTTCATGCACCTTTTTTCATCAGAACCAAAAAACAGATTTTATACATTATAGGTCAGATGCGTTTTAAAAAAATTATCGCTTTTCAATTTTGCATCTTTCATTGCTTGCATATGGGAGAAGGGTGAATGAATATACTAAGAATGGGGATGGGGCCGTACAGAAAGCTGTCGCAATTTTAACATTAAGTGAATAAATGGAATCATGACTGGAATTCAACATTTTAAAATCATAACAAATTCATAGATTTACTCATGTCATAATAAATTTGATTTAGCTCTTTCTTCAATTCCACTTTGCATGTGGAGATTGTTTAACTGTGAAATGAATCATTCCACATAAGATATAATTCTTGTAAAACAAATCCCTTTTAAAATATTTGAGCAACTTGAAAAATTCCCCATACATCACTAATATTCTAAAACGCAGCTACAAATCTGGTTATTTTTGACAATGGAGCCCAACAGCATCACCAGTTAGGCAAATTAGCCAGAGTTGACTGCAACATAAAGTTCTTTAAAAAGTTGGGTGTTTTTTTTGTTATGGATTTAAAGAAACTGAATTTCAATCAGGTCCATGATGAGCACGCCAAGATTGCAGAAATGCATATTTTCTATATCACAACAGTGACTACATTTCAAAAGTCTCAAGTTGAACAGCTTCACAATGTTGGGTCTTATTTGACTACCAGCTGAGTTTCCTACCCCAAATATATATACCATCATAAAGATTAGCTACTGACCTGGAGGGCAACTGAACTTGGTTGTCCTACTACTGAACTGCAGAGGGGTGCCTTTCTCGGTGCGACAGAAAGTGGACGAGGAGGAGCGACTTGGATACCACTGCAGCTATCGGAACGGTTTGTACAAAGGAATTATAAATAACAACCTGCGGCTTCACAGCTGTCCTGTGGCTGCAGGTTGTGTTTTCTGTGCATATCCTACTCTAAGCAGCAAACTGGTAGACCCAATGTGGTCTAGATGCTTACGTTGAACATAATCCTGGGTAAGAGATTGGCCCCATTTGTCAAAGGATAAGGCCGGAGACCCACTGAGCATCACCCGCAAAATTGCGAACAAACACCAAGTTTCCGGGCGCAAACCGCCGTTCAGGCTGATGCAGCGAAGGGCAATGCCCCTGCTGTTCCTGATTGTTGCAATGTCCGGAAAAATCATGTTCAGGCGGGTACAACCCCTCCAGCCCATTAGAGTTCCACGGGAGCTACCCCAGTCACCAGATGCAGAGTGGTTTTATAACAAAACAAGCCAGTAATGTCTATAGACCCTGAAGATCGTTTCCGGAGGCCCTGCTGAAACCGTACCTCCATCAACCCATTGGAAGCCGGGTGGTATGGGGCGGTGCGAATACGGCATACACTTTTTATCTTCATAAAACCAGCAAACTCCTCATTCGTGAAAGGAGTGTCGTTGTCAGTAGCAAGCACTTCGGGGAGGCCATGAATACAAAAAGATAAATTAATCTTTTCTATGGTCACGCAGGATATGGTTCCCTCCATCCTGTGGACCATGAGCCATTTTAAGTGGGAAATCAGCAAGAGGAACAAGGACCCCTGAAAAGAACTGTTGAAAACTGCATGTATCCATGCCCAAGGCCTACCTGGCCATTCCTAGTGATGCAGCGGTGCTGCTGGTGGGAGCTTCTGTTGCTGATTTTGCCTTAGTTCAATTGGTCTGTTTTATTATCTTTGCTCTTGAGTCGCCAGGTATCTTTATGATACCGCCACGAGGTTCAAGTCAGAGTACTGATCAATAATCCAATACACCGATTAGTAAAATTTAAATCAAAGCACGTTTATTATACACAGTAATCGCTACTCATGCACAAATTCTACGTCTAAGCTACTTCTTCACCTAACAGGCCTATACTTAACTTTGGACTGGCCCACCAGGTCAGGGAAACAAATGGCCTTTCGTTCGGGTTCTGAGCCTGCGGGATTCGAAGTTGGTACGGATTGGTAGCTAGGAGTGCCTATCCCATAGCAAGTGTTGAATTAAGACTTACGAGTTCGATCTTCACTGCTCCGGTCACGGTCAATGTTGGTTCGTTGTTGCTGGGTGACCCAGGCAGGAAGAAGAGCGTGAAGAGAGCGAAGAGGTGGAGAAGAAGAGAGCGATTTGAACTTGGGACTCAATTCTTATAGTCCCCAGGGGCTTCCCGCCTTTAGGGGCGGACCCTGTACCTGGTCCCAAGTGATTGGACTTTGTCCCAATCGCTTGGTTCGATTTTCTCCAATCCTGGAGCGGTTCCCTGATCGATGGGCGGTCTTGAGGTGCTCGTTCACCTTCTTTTGTGTAGGCTCCTGCTGGCGCCGAAGAGTCTAGTTTTGCTTTGTGTGTCTAAATGTTGCTTATTGTTCCCGGGGATTGCTCATTAGGATGCAGATGGCTGTTGTTTTGTTATGCTGATGGTTGCTGGTTTCGATATTGTCTGGCCTTTCCAGAGGTAAATACACAGCCAACCTGCAGCTGCTGATTTCGTCTTGTTGGCTGACTTTTCCATCAGCCTTTGCCGTTCGCCATTTTGAATCGGGAGTTGGCCAATTTAAGTGGCTACACTTCTGATACTCCTGGCAAACGGAGCCATTCCAGGCCATCTTCTCAATGTCAGCATCGAGGCCCGGCCACCATACATAACTCAGTGTCAAAATCTTCATCATGGACACACTCGGATGACCATTGTGGAGGTCCTTTAGAATCAGCTCCTGCCTTTTATTTGGGACGACCACACACGACCCTCCACAGCAGGATACCTTCTTCGACACTGAAGTCTGACAGCTGAGAGGAAAACGCGCTCAACTCGCTCGGGAGTTGTCCACTATGCTGCCCACCATGCAAGGCCACGTGCGAACCTTGGATTTGACCGGGTCTGTCAATAGTGAAGTGGCGGGCAGCACGGTGGTGCAGTGGATAGCACTGCTGCCTCACGGCGCAGACGTCCGAGGTTTGATCCCGTCTCTGGGTCACTGTCCATGTGGAGTTTGCACATTCTCCGTGTCTGCGTGGGTTTCGCCCCACAACCCAAAAATGTGCAGGGTAGGTGGATTGGCCACACTAAATTGCCCCTTAATTGGAAAAAATGAATTAGGTACTCTAAATTTATTTTTAAAAAGTGAAGTGGCAGCCATAAACATATTGGTGGAATCGTTTCACCGCAATGACAACCGCCAAGCTCTCCTTTTTAATCTGCACATACTTACTTTCTACTGCAATGTGTGGGAGGGGAAAGCTATCGGCTGTTCTCCTCCATTCTCCATCTTGTGCGTCAGGATGGCCCCGATACCATAGAGGGACACATCGTACATGATGAGCAGGGGCTTTGCAGGATCATAGTGGGTTAGTAACCCGGACAACAACAACGGCTGCTTTACCTGCTGAAAAGTGGTTTCTTGCAGCCAACCCCAAATGCAATTCTTCTTCAATAGAAAGTGTAATGGGGCCAACGTGGTTCGTGAGAAACTTCCCATAGTAATTTACAAGGCCGAGAAAAGAACAAAGACACTAAGCATCCGTTAGGTCTGGGGCCTGCTGGATTGTGTGCACCTTCTGCATGACGGGGTACAAACATTCGCGGTCCATGCGACGTAAACGGACACCCAACCTCTGAGAAGCACTTTAGCACAGCCTCCAAATTGTCTATATACTCTTGTTCCAAAGTTCCCGTAACCAAGACATCGTCTAAATAAACAGCAACACGTGGCAACCCTTGAAGGATGTTCTCCATTATGCATTGGAAAATAGCACAGGCAGAGGATATTCCAAAAAGCAACTGTGTATACTCATAAAGGCTCCTGTACTTATTCATTGCAACATACTGTTGGAAGGCAGTATTCAACTCCAGATGAAAATAAGCGGGACTCCTGTCCAATTTTGTGAACGAGAGTTCGCCCGTGAGTTTCGGGTAGAGTTCCTCTATGCAGGACATGGGGTATTAGTCTAACCGGGAAGCCGTGTTTACTGTTAGTTTGTCGGCGCTGCACAAGCAGACCATATTATGTGTTATCTGGCTTTATTACCGGTATGGCTAGCGCTGCCCAGTCGGCGAAACAGACCTAATAATACCCAGGGACTCCAAATGAGTGAGCTCCGATTGCACTTTCTCTCGCAAGGTATTAGGAACATACCACAACCCCTCCTCCACTTTAGCCATAGCTCCCTTCGCCCATTTTGCCTTAAACAATTCTAATAAATATGTCAGGCATGATTTCCCCTTCATGTAGCCATGCTGACTTTGCTAGATTATATTATGCATTTCTAAATGCTCTGCTATTACATCCTTTGTAATGAACTTTTAACAAAATGACAGATGTTATTGACAGATGCTAACCAGCTTATAGTTACCTGTTTTTGTCTCCTCCCTGTTTGAATAAAGGGGTTACAATGGCAGTTTTCATCGTCTGGGACTTTTCCAGAATTTAAGGATTTTGCAAGACTATTACCAGTGCATCCACTATCTCTGTAGCTACTTCATTAGCATCCTAGGATGCAGCCAATCAAGCACAGGGGATTTAGCAGCCTTTGGACCATTAGTTTCGCTAGTACTTGTTCTAGTGATAGTTAGTGTTTATTTCCTCTCCTCCATCCCCCTTGCTCCTTGATGATTTAGTATTTTTGGAATATTATCAGTCTTCACTGTGCAGTGTATTTATTGAACTCCTCTGCCATTTCCTAGTTCCCCATCATTTCCCCAGTCTCATTCTCTAAGGGGCCTGTGTTCACTTTGGCCTCTCTTCCTTTTTATATATTTAAATAAGCTCTTGCTGTCCATTTTAATATTACTTGCTAGTTTACCATCATATTTTAGCTTCTCCCTCTTGATTACATTTTTGGTTATCTCTTGTTGGTTTTAAGGCTTTCCCATTCCTTTCCAGATTCCTTCTTCCTCACTGGGATATATCTATTGAGTCTTGAACTATTTTCATAAACATCTTCTTTTGCTGATCAACCGTCTTTTCTGCTAAACTCCCTTCCCAGTCCACTCCTGAATGCTTACATCTTAGGGTCTTAAAGGAAGTAGCACCAAAGATAGTGACGGCATTGGTTCTAATGTTCCAAAATTCCCGGGATTCTGGAAAGGATTGGAAATGTAACATCCCTATTCAAAAAGGGAGAAAGGCAGAAAGTAGGAAACTAGACCAGTTAGTTTAACATCTGTCATTGGCAAATTATTGGAATTAATTTTATTAAGTTTAGTAGTAACGGGAAAGTCAAAATGCAATCCAACAGAGTCAGCATGGTTTTATGAAGGGTAAATAAATGTTTGACTAATTTGCTGGAGTTCTTCAAAGATGTAACAAGCAAAGTGGATAAGGAGGCTACTGTAGATGTAGTTTATCAGGACTTCCAGAAGGCATTTGATGAGGTACCGCATGAAAGGTTAATACATTAGGCAAGATCCCACAAGGTTGGGGGCAATATTTTAGCTTGGATAGAGGATTGGCGAACCAACAGAAAGCAGAGAGTGGATACAAATGGGTCTTTTTTCTGGTTGGCAAGCTGTAACTAGTAGGTGCCACAGGGTTCAGTCCTCGGGTCCCAACTATCTATAATCTATATTAATGGTAGCACAGTGGTTAGCACTGTTGCTTCATAGCTCCAGGGTCCCAGGTTCGATTCCTGGCTTGGGTCACTGTCTGTGTGGAGTCTGCACTTTTTCCCCGTGTCTGCATGGGTTTCCTCCGGGTGCTCCGGTTTCCTCCCACAAGTCCCGAAAGACGTGATGTTAGGTAATTTGGACATTCTGAATTCTTCCTGTGTACCCAAACAGGCGCAGGAATGTGGCGACTAGGGGCTTTTCCCAGTAACTTATTGCAGTGTTAATGTAAGCCTACTTGCGACAATAAAGATTAATTTAAAATTTAGATGCAGGGATAGAATGTACCATAGCCAAATTTGCAGATGATACTAGGTGGGAAGTTGCAATGAGGAAATAAGACATTTAAAAATAGATATGGATAGGTTAGGTGAGTGGACCAAAATTTGGCAGATGGAATTTAATAGAGAAGTATGAGGTTATCCATTTTTGTTGGAGGAATAAAAATCAACTTATCTAAATGGTGAGAAACTTCAAAATGCAGAGGGATCTGGGTGTTCTCATGCATGAATCACAGAACGTTAGCATGAAGGTGCAGTTTAAAAGTAGAGAACTGTTGTTGCAACTGTATAAGGCATTGGTGGGACCACACCTGGAGCACTTCACATAGTTTTGGTCCCCTTACTAGTGGGTATGGGGAGGATGTTTCCACTTGTAGAAAAAACTAGAACAGAGGACACCATCTCAGGCTAAAGGGACGATCCTTCAAAACAGAGATGAGGAGGAATTTCTTCAGCCAGAGGGTGGTGAATTTGTGGAACACTTTGCCGCAGAAAGGCTGTGGAGGCCAAATTATTGAGTGTCTTTAAGACAGAGATAGATAGGTTCTTGATTATTTGGTGGATCAGGGGTTATGGAGAGAAGGCAGGAGAATGGGGATAAGAAAAATATCAGCCATGATTGAATGGTGGAGCAGACTCGATGGGCCGAGTGGCCTAATTTTGCTCGTATGTCTTATGGTCTTAATAGTGCATTCACTTTTAATAGGTCAATAGAGGTTAAGAAAACATATCAATAAATAACCAAAGCCAATTTCAAATGGAACTTCCATCTATTTGATCTAACATTTTAAATGTAATATCGCCGTGGGAAAGAAAACCAGATTTCGAGCCGATTCAACCCGGTCTCTGCTCCTTGCAAAGCTGATTACCATCGATTGGCAGGTCCAAATAAAGGTTAAAGCTAAATGCAATTTAAAACAGGAAGAGGTTTTTTTAGAAATGACAAATAAACTACATTAGGTATAAATGACTTTTTATATTATGTTTAAATGAAATGTAATTTTTTAAAGAGACTTTGCTACAAAGTTTAACATACAACAGTTTCACCTGTTCTGATTATGTCAGAAAGAACATGTAATGAAATACTGGAACAGAAGTATGCTGGTGCCTTTGAAAGGAATGTAATTCAAACCAAAAGGTTATGCTAGAAACAAAGTCAAAAGCTTAGTTTGCAGACTTTTAAATTATCTTCAACATCATTCTGCCTATTAAGTAAAGATCTTTCTTAATTTCAGATTCTGAGTGGCTTTTACCTGCAAAGATATGTCCAATCTGGATCTTCCTGGATGTTCTTTTATCCACAGCCTCAATTATGCATCTGTGTGCCATCTCACTAGACCGTTATATTGCTATTAAAAAACCTATTCAGCACAGCCGCTTCAATTCCAGGGCAAAGGTTCTCATTAAGATCACAGTAGTATGGTTGATCTCAATTGGTATGTATAACATTTTCTGAAAACCATGATTCATACCTTTTAATTTGATTCTCCTGACCATCATATATCAAATTAAGTATTGAAACCCATTAATAAAGAATAAATTACATAATAAAAAGCCCAAAAGACATTCTGTCTATCATACAAATGAGTAATGTGGTATCTAGGCCATACATTATAAAGACTGGAGGATCGTGTCAAACAGCACGTCTCTTCCATTGTTCACAATGGGCACGGTACAAATCGTACCAACCAGCCCATATTTGCAAAACACAAAACACTGCATCTAACATTAGATGTGATTCTGCGATTGGATAGCATTTGCTAAATAATCCTGGGTGCTATGAATTACGCTAACAACTGATTTAAGATCATCAGTCATGCTTGCAGTATGGTGCATTTGCATGTACTGCAAACTACATATATTAATGCACAAGGCACTGTTCTTTGCAGACAGAAGAAACATGTACACACATTGCACCCGCTTCAGCTAAACAAAGTTATAGTCATTCGCTGGTTCATCCTCAGGGCAATGCCTTAACCAGAGTAAAGTTACCTGGTTTAAATGTTCAAACAAAGCTCGGCAGTTAACGGTCAGTTGCTATTAAAATGTGCATTCACCATGGCAACACCTCGACCACACTTGCCAACCAATTTGCACTCTCTTCTCATACAATATGATGTGGAGATGCCGGCGTTGGACTGGGGTGAGCACAGTAAGAAGTTTTATAACACCAGGTTAAAGTCCAACAGGTTTGTTTCGATGTCACTAGCTTTCGGAGCGCTGCTCCTTCCTCAGGTGAATGAAGAGGTCTGTTCCAGAAACACATATATAGACAAATTCAAAGATGCCAAACAATGCTTGGAATGCGAGCATTAGCAGGTGATTAAATCTTTACAGATCCAGAGATGGGGTAACCCCAGGTTAAAGAGGTGTGAATTGTACCAAGCCAGGACAGTTGGTAGGATTTCGCAGGCCAGATGGTGGGGGATGAATGTAATGCGACATGAATCCCAGGTCCCGGTTGAGGCCGCACTCATGTGTGCGGAACTTGGCTATAAGTTTCTGCTCGGCGATTCTGCGTTGTCGCGGCTCTTTAACCTGGGGTTACCCCATCTCTGGATCTGTAAAGATTTAATCACCTGCTAATGCTCGCATTCCAAGCATTGTTTGGCATCTTTGAATTTGTCTATATATGTGTTTCTGGAACAGACCTCTTCATTCACCTGAGGAAGGAGCAGCGCTCCGAAAGCTAGTGACATCGAAACAAACCTGTTGGACTTTAACCTGGTGTTATAAAACTTCTTACCATACAATATGAAGTTGCTTACCCCCACCATTTTTAAAAATTAATTCATGGGGTGTGAAGGTCATTGGCTAGGCCAACATTTATCACACATCCCTAATTGCCCTTGAACTGAGTGGTCATTTCAGAGGGCATCTATGAGTCACCCACATTGCTGTGGATCTGGAGTTACATGTAGGCCAGACCAGGTAAGGATAGAAAATTTCCTACCCTAAAGGACATTAGTGAACCAGATGGTTTTTCGTACAATAATAGACAATGATTTAATGGTCATCATTGGAATTGTTCATTCCAAATATTAATTGAATTCAAATTTCACATCTGCCATGGTGGAATTCAAACCCAGGTTCCCAGAGCATTACCTTAGTCTCTGGATTACTGGTCCAGTGACAAGGCCACTGCCTCCCCTATTCTTGTGATTAGCCTAATGAGTGCAAGATGAAAAGCTACAACAAAATGTATTTTTTTCAGCAAAGTTCAAGCTTTGTACTACCAAACAACTATAATAAAAAGGATTATATGTAAGCCTATCAGTGGCAATAAAAATCCATTCTTCCACACTCAGGTGAAACGTGATTCTCAGGTTAGCCAGTGTGTAATTTTAGTGGTCAAGAAGGACCTGTAACAAGCAGAGCTAATAGCCAGTACAGGATTTTAGGGTTTCTTGAATAACAGAATTCTACACTGGTTGTGATCTTATACTCATCAGAGTACAAGTACTTAATTGAAAATTAAACTGCAACTTGAATACAGCGATTAATAGACAAGTAATAAATTTGAAACATTTGTTTCTCAGACTAATTACGATAATAGTATAGCACTTTAAAAATAAGTTACTTGAAAGTTCCAGAAACATGTAGAGCATACAAAGAATTGACTTAAAGGAATTGGAATGCAGAGGAGTAGTATTTTTAATTTTGTCTGTGTTTTGAAATGAAATGCTCCAAAATAGTTAATTAGCTTCCAAATTGAATGTCTTCCAAAATGGAACCAATTCCGTTTAAAATTGATCTGATTAATTAGATTATTGGTTTTGACAATAAAATACCATAAATTGAAATGCAATTACTGTATTGTTCTCAATTTATTTTTTCTTTAATGCAGGCATTGCCATTACCATCCCCATCAAAGGCCTCCAGAATGAAACAAACACCTTCATAAACAAAACTTGCTTACTTAAAATTGATACATTCAAAAATTTCATAATCTTTGGATCAATGGCTGCATTCTTCATTCCCCTTGCCATCATGATAGTTATCAACTTCTTGACAATTCAAGTGCTGAGAAAGAAAGCAAATCTGATCAAAGCCAAACCACCTCAACATTTTAACTGGACGACTGTCTCAACCGTTTTTCAGCAAAACCTTACACCCACCAAGTCTCCCGAAAAGGTGGCTATGCTCAATGGTTCACAAAAGGACAAGACATTTCCCTGCACACTGGAGGATATACCCATCAGAAGACTCTCCACATTGGGTAAAAAGTCCATGCAGAGCATCAGCAATGAGCAGCGAGCCTCCAAGGTTTTAGGAATAGTTTTCTTTCTATTTTTGGTGATGTGGTGCCCATTTTTCGTAACAAATGTCATTTCTGCCCTCTGCAAGAGCTGTGATCAGGAACTTCTTGGAACACTGATGGAAGTTTTTGTCTGGGTCGGCTATGTCTCCTCAGGGGTCAACCCACTTGTCTATACTCTTTTCAACAAGTCATTTCGTGAGGCATTTTGCAGCTACATTACATGCAAATACATCAGAAACAAGAATGTTAAAATGCTCAGGAAATTTTCTAGCCGGGTATCATTTCGAACATCAATCAATGAAAACTCCAAATTATTCACGAGATGCAATACAAAAAATGGACGTAACTCAATGTATACCAGTCCCCTGCGACTACGATCCGCCCCTATCCAAACAACATCAGTAATGTTGGACACATTATTACTCGCTGAAAATGAGATGGATAAAGCAGAAGACGCAGTTAGCTATGTGTAAAACAGAAAACAAAAAGAACTGCAAGAGGAAATAACGGTTTAGCATTCTGTGCAGTGTGGAGGTTAAATAGCCTGTAGAGAGACTCAGCACAGGGCTCAAACCATTATTGAAAAACTTTTAAATACCAGTACATTCATTTCTTATTCATTGTATACTGATCTGAGTGACATTTAGTTGTGCTGTACATCCTCCCAGATCCTACGTTAGTGATTTTAGATGCCCTGGTTCTATTGGCTTTGACAGCTATTTAAATCCTCCAATAAAGTCCACTCTTGAGTGTCATAGAAAGTAAAATTTGAAAATCATGAAGTTTGACATTTCTGAAAACTGAAATATTGCATCTTTAATAAGGCCAAAAATGTTTCAGTAAATTTGGAAGTTTGGTCAGAGGAAGGTTTAAGGAAGATCTCAAGGACAACAGGAAGTTGGAAAGACGGAGGTTCGGAAAAGGAATTACAAAACATTGGGCCAAAGCTTGAAGTCACGGCCAAAGGTGGAGGAATGGTGGAAGGGGAGGCCAGAGTCTGACAAAGGAGGGCAAGGCGGTAGTAGCACTAGAGAGGTTAAAGAGATTGGGGAGAGGCTATGAGGCAATATAAACATAAGTCAATATACATCAGCAAACAGAAAAAGGAGCGAGATTCTCTGCGGGCGTGATTCTCCATTGTTCAGCGCACTCACGCCCGCGGGTTTCCCGACGATGTGGGGTGGCCACAATGGGAAATCCCATTGGCAGGTGGGGGGAACGGAGAATCTCGCTGCCAGTGTGGGCGCGCCACCCAGGAAAGCGTGGCTGATGGACTGGCAATACCGTGAAGGAGTATTAAGTGAACAGGCCAGGATACGGTAGCAGTGATATGGGTGGCACAGTGGCTCTGTGGTTAGCACTGATGCCTCACAGCGCCAGGGGTCTGGGTTCAATTCCGGCCTTGGGTGTCTGTCTGTGTAGAATTTGCATGTTCTCCCCGTGCCTCCATGGGTTTCCTCCGGGTGCTTTGGTTTCCTCCCACAGTCCATAGATATACAGGTTAGGTGCATTGGCCATGCCAAATTGACCATAAAGGTGTGTGGGTTAGGTTAAGGGTTATTGGGTTAGGGAAGGGGAGTGGGCTTGGTTAGAGTGCTCTTTCAGAGGGTTAGTGCAGACCTGATGCGCCAAATGGCCTCCTTCTGCACGGGAGGGATTCTATGATACAGTTTGTATTATAAAAGTGAGCCAAGATTCAGAGAATACAGGCCAGCCGGCAAAACATGTGAACGGTCGAGTCGAAAGATGATGGGCTCGGAAGAGGGTTTCATAAGCAGGGTAGGCAGTGGCGTAGTGATATTGTCACTGGACTGGTAATCGAGAGCCCCAGGGTATTCTTTGCTGATGCAGGTATGAATCCCGCCATGGCAGATGGTGGAAATTGAATCCAATAAATATTTGGAATTAAAAGTCTAATGATGATCATTAAAGCATTGTTGATTGTTGCAAATTTTTTAAAACCCATCTGGTTCACTAAAGTCCTTTGGGAAAGGAAATCTGCAGTCCTCATCAGGTCTGGCCTACATGTGACTCCAGATCCACAGACTTAGATTCCTTTTGAAATGGTCTAGCAAGCCAATCCGTTTTATCAAAATGCTCCTAATGTCACAGAAGGTGTACCTACACCACATATACTGCAGTGGTTCAAGAAGGCAGCTCACCACCACCTTCTCAAGGGAAATTAGGGAGGGCAACAAATGCGGTCCTAGCCAACAAAGCAAACATCCTGTAAAAAATAAATTAAAAAAGATGATGGGCTGAGGGACACAAGGAATCAGGGAATATTATGGATGTGGAAGGTAGAAGTCTTTGTGGTGGAAACAATGGATATTGGGTCAAACTCAGCTCAGGGTTGAACAGGGCACCGTGTTGCTCAGAATCAGAGTTTGTATGCCTGTCTTACCAATGTTTGTTGGAGGAAACTAAGGTTCATCCATTGCCTGACAAGCATTCTTGAAAGCAGAGCTGGATACTACCAGCATACAGGTAGAAACTGATGCCACATCTACAGATAATGACATCACAGGATGATACATTGATGAAGAAGATCAAAGTAAAGGGCCCCCAAGAGAGGCCAAGCAAAACAAAGACCGAAGTAATAGTTTTTGGTCACGGGTGACAATCAAAACAAGTAATGGAAGACAGAATTTGAATTACATAGGCAGAGATTGGAAGAGACGTGCCCTGGTTGTCAACACATAAATCTCATTTCAAGTGCCTTGTTACAGGCAGTAGAATGATACAAAAAATGTTACAGCATTTAGTTAAATCACGCAAATCTACAGGTTGCAAAACATCATTAATCATTAAAAATGTCACTGAGCACTAAACAAATTAAGTCTCGCTATGTGAATTAAGTCTCGCCTATGTGAATTAAGTGAGTCAATATACAGTCTGTTCCTGGGATGCCCAGATTTCTTAATGCAGGTTTCATTTGTTTGTAGTCTTGCAACTAAAACCCCATAACCATAAAACAACAATTCACCCGTAAGATTACAGTATCAGCTTTCCTCAACTACCTAGCCAATTATTTTTATGGCGGCAGATTGATAAATAAAAAAATAGCTGGACAAACCGGTCATGAGAGCAAACCAGACCACTTTTTAAAACAATATTTTGCTTGATATTTTAACATTTTTCTCAAAAGGTTTACAAACATAACAGTACCAACACATCTATCCGAAAAATACAACCAACAACAGTATCAGGAACCCCGATAACAAAAATGCCACCCAAAACAATCCCAACCCCACATGCAACAGCTATCAGTGACCAGATCTTTAAAGTGTAAAATAAACGGCCGCCATCTCTGATAGAACCCATCAATTGACCCCCTCACTGTGAACCCGACTGTCTCGAGTTAGATGAATTCCATTAAATCACCCAGCCATGCTTCAGCACTGGGTGGCGTCGCCAGCCAATTTTTAAGCCTTCACAGCATTGCCCAGTTCTATCTTCATCAGAGATCACAGATTCATCGGGTAAAAGTCTAGATCTGGGTCAAACGTTTACGGCTTCAATACTAAACAGAAAATTTTCAGCACGCATTATTTAGCTGCTAGGTTACTGAATGAACAGCAGTCAAGGTTCCTGTCCCAGGTAGGAGGAGGGTATCACGGTCCTCCTTTGAAACCAATTTTGAAAACTATTACTCCTTTGATTTATTATACAAATAATATTTTTGTTTAATTAAGCTAAGTTTACATATTTCATACTTCCAGGGTACATATGCATTACAAGCTGCTTGCAGATAGATACATTGGGTTTCTTTCTGGACTCCAACTTTGTCATTTCGAACTTCGCAATTTCTAGCGTACAGTCAGCCCAAAAGCTTTTTGTTTCATGTTAAACACACCAGGAAACGGTTGGGACAGGACGATTTGTGTGGTGTTTCATGCCACTCTACTATAGGTTTAGCTTTCAGCGTACAGAGAACATAGAATTAGAACACAGAATCACCAGATGCAGAAGGAGCCCCTTCGGCCCATTGTTTCTGCACCAGAGAGAGAGAGAGGGGGAGCCGGAGTGCAGCTTGGGAATCAGGTAGGTGCTTAAACTTACCCCCAGGTTCCAGTGGCCTTCATTTCCGGGAGCAGGAGAGAGAGAGGGAGCCGGAGTGCAGCTTGGGAATCAGCTAGGTGCTTAAACTTACCCCCTGGTTCCAGCGGCCTTCATTTCCGGGAGCGGGAGAGAGAGAGGGAGCCGGAGTGCAGCTTGGGAATCAGGTAGGTGCTTAAACTTACCCCCAGGTTCCAGCGGCCTTCATTTCCGGGAGCGGGAGAGAGGGAGGGAGCCAGAGTGCAGCTTGGGAATCAGGTAGGTGCTTAAGTGTTTTATTTTTACCTGTATTTAAGTTGGGCAGTTGCTAAACCAGAGACACTACACTTGTAGTTTCCCCCACCCTTCCACCTCCTCTAACCTAAGGGGGTGAGTGAATATCAGGTAAGCTCTTTCTTTCTTTTCTTGTTTTTAATCTGCAAGTTAGCTAGGGGGGATGGCAGGGAAGGCAGTGCAATTTTCCTCCTGCACAATGTTTGAGGTGAGGGTCATGTACAGTTGCAGTCAATATTTGGAAAGTTAAAGTCATCCATGACAACTACCCTGAGACCTCCACACCTATCCATAATCTGTTTTGTCACTGTCCCTGCTGATTTCACCTGTGGGAAGTGCACCCATCTCCAGCTCCTCAGAAACCGCGTTAGGGAACTGGAGCTGGAGCTGGAGCTGGAGCTGGATGAACTTCGGATAATTCGGGAGGCAGAGGTGGTCACAGATAGTAGCTTCAGGGATGTAGTTACTCCGAAGAATGAAGATAGATGGGTGACGGTGAGAGTGGCTGGGAGGAAGCAGTCAGTACAGGGATCCCCTGTGGTCATTCCCCTCAGTAACAAGTATACCGCTTTGGATACTGTTGAGGGGGACGGCCTACCAATGGTAAGCCATGGTGACCGGATCTCCAGCACGGAATCCGTCTGTTGAAGAAAAAAAATAGTCAGCACTTCGAGTTTTCGCATAAGGTCCTGTATTTAACACGAAGTTCGTGGAGGGAATTAGAATGACTGCAGTCTTTCCAAATGTCCCTGCTTTACAAAGGTAAGGCGAGTAATTTATATAATATCATAAGCAATATCTAGGACAGAGAGGCATTCTTGAGATTAAACAAGGAGACAGAAAGCGAGCAAAGTTTAATAACAGGCCTTGAGTTCCTCGCCTAAGCAAAACAATGTGCAGCTGTACGCCTGTTTACATGGTGTGACCTTCTGACTGTTTCATACAGAACTTCGAACTTTTTGACTAAAAATAAGGCTATATATCCATCATGCTTCGCTAAGTGCCTATTTCCATGAAATATAGTCAAGCAGTTGATTAAAATAATACAAGGCAGCTAATCCGCCAACTAAAGTCCCTTCTACACCGTCCCTGTGGCTCAGAAGGGAAGGGGGAGAGGAGGAGAGCAATAGTTATTGGGGACTCGATAGTTAGAGGGACAGATAGACAGTTCTGTGGCAACGAAAGAGACTCACGGATGGTATATTGCCTCCCGGGTGCCAGGGTCCGTGATGTCTCAGACCGTGTTTTCAGAATCCTTAAGGAGGAAGGGGAACAGTCACAAGTCGAGGTACACTTCGGTACCAACGACATAGGTAAGAGTAGGGACAGGGATTTAAAACCGGAATTTAGGGAGCTAGGGTGGAAGCTGAGAGCCAGGACAAACCATGTTGTCATCTCTGGTTTATTGCCGGTGCCACGTGCTAGCGAGTTGAGGAACAGGGAGAGAGTGCAGATAAACACGTGGCTGCAGGGATGGTGTAGGAGGGAGGGTTTCAGTTACGTGGATAATTGGAGCACATTCTGGGGAAGATGGGACCTGTACAGACAGGACGGTTTGCACCTGAACTAGAGGGGCACCAATATCCTGGGAGGGAAATTTGCTACGGCTCTTCGGAGGGGTTTAAACTAATTTGTCAGGTGGATGGAAAAACGAGCTGTAGTCCAGAAGCCAGTGTTGAGAGAAGTGAGGCACTGAGGAGGGTACCAAGGTCGCAGGAGTGTACCGGCAGACAGGAAGGTGGGTTGAAGTGTGTCTACTTCAATGCAAGGAGCATCTGGAATAAGGGAGGTGAACTTGAAGCGTTGATTGGTACTTGGGACTACGATGTTGTGGCCATTACGGAGACATGGTTAGAACAGGGACAGGCATGGTTGTTGGAAGTTCCGGGGTATAGATGTTTCAGTAAGAGTAGGGAAGGTGGTAAAAGAGGTGGAGGAGTAGCATTGCCAATCAAGGATATTTTAACGGCTGCAGAAAGGCAGTTTGAGGGGGATCTGCCTACTGAGGTAATATGGGCTGAAGTTAGAAATTGGAAAGGAGCGGGCCGGTTCTGTGCTCTACTGTTCTATTTATATCCCTCTGAAAGAGCACCCCCACCCTATCCCCGTAACCCCACCTAATCTTTGGACATGAAATTAGCATGGCCAATCCACCTAACCTGCACAGCTTTGGACTGTGGGAGGAAACCGGAGCACGAGGAGGAAACCCACGCTGACACGGTGAGATTGTACGAACCCACACAGTGACCCAAGGCCAGAATCAAACTCGCATCCTGACGCTGTGAAGCAATAGTGCTAACCACTGTGCCGCAAGTGTACAGTATGTGGGAATGAAAACTTAAGTGAATACATGAGAAAGCGATATTCTAACATTTTTGTACAATGGAGGACAAGGCAAATTAAAAGAGAAAATTATTTTAAATACATACACTCCCACGCACGTACCAACATTCTTTGAAATTGCTCATTGTCAAAAAATTTCACCAAGAACAAAGGTTTATGTTCCCAGACATGGACTCATTAATACAAGAGAAAGGTACTGCAGATGCTGAAAATCTGGAGAGAAGCCCCACCAGAAAATACTGGCAATACCCGGTAAGTCTTTTAATATCTGTGGCGAGAGATAGAGGGCGCGATTCTCCCCCAAAATTTTTAAGTTAATTTGTGGCGTGTTTTTCAGGGAGTTTCCTGCTGGCTCTGCCGCCGAGTTCCCCACCACTATTCAATGACACTTAAACCACTTTTTTGGGCCCTGGGGAATTTCTCACCGGTCTAGCCTGCACTTCGAATTTTTTTAGCACTAGGGAGGTGAACTCTGTGATCGGGCCACCATTTTGATCGGCAAGTGAACTTGTGGTTCCCCCATACCCCCATCCATGGGCAATGTCACCCCCCGCACACATGAACACTACCCCACTAAGCGGTCCCTGGAGATCCTCCCCCTCCTCTTCATGCCCCCGACGCCCTCTTACAGCATCCTCTCCCTTCTAGGACCCCCCCACCCAATCACTCACCCAACCTCCCAGAGGCCCCTCCTTCCCTGCTCTTCACACCCCCACCCTTCAAACCACCCTCCACCCTCGTTTTATTGGCATGAACCCCTCGCCGCCCTGACCCTTGGCAGTGCCACCGTCACCCAGGCAGTGCTCCTGCTGGCTTGGCAGTGCCATCCGGTCACCTTGACAGTGCCAGGGTAGCAGCCAAGGTGGCAGCTGGGCAGTGCCAAGGTGCCCGTATTCCAGTGGGAGGGCCAGGGAGCCACCCTGCATTTACCCTGACCACTCAGGGGTCTGCGGTGGCCCAGGAAACCCCCTGGGTGCCGTTCCTCCTGGTCCACGTTTGTGTGGGCCAGCACTAATCGGCACCCGGCTGCAGCCTCTCTGGGAAGGCGAAGAATCGAGTGAGGCTGGAGGATCCTGCGCCGGTAGATTGTAAGTAGGTTTACAACCCATTTCCGGGAGTGTCATTCGGTCCCACCAATTTTGGGCGGGGTTTCTCTTGCGGGACTCCGGAGAATCTTGAGAGGCGCGGAGGCTGTCAGGAGGCTCACTAGAAGCCTTTCCTGGCATTCACTGACTGCGCCGCACTCTCCCTTGTGCGCACCGCAGCCAGAGAATCGCACCAATTGTTAATGTTTGAGTTTGCTAACCCAGTCTCATGAAGGGTCACCAATCTGAAATGTTAACTCTGCTTCTCTTTTCATAGATGCTGCCAAGCCAGAGTATTTCCAGCATGTTTCGTTTTTACTTAATTAACTTGTTATTACCGGACAGAGCCATTTATTCTGGAAGCACCAACTAATCTGAAGATCTGGAAGCATAGAGCGTGGCTGGCATGGACAAGATGGGCTGAATGGCTTCCTTCGGTGCTGTAACCTTTCTATGATTCATTACCACGGTTGGGATCCGCAGAAGGAATGTCAGAGCCAGAGAGGAATTAGGAGCAAGGAGAATGGGGTCCAAACTGTCCTTGAACTATCACAATTATCTTTCATCATATTTTTCATGCAAAGAATCAATAAATAAAAGGGTAAGCTAAAATGTACTTCAGTAAAAGTTTGCCTAAAGACGAGTTAGCTTTCCAAAACAGCCCTATACTAAGTTGTGCATTAGTATGCAATAAATGGTATTTACCTCAAAGGAGGCTATTCTCAAGCAAGCCAAATAATAGAAAATGTGTTAATTGCGATTGCTTATTCGAGCACATTTCACATGTGTGTGTTGGAAATCTTTTTTGATTCACTAGTTGGAGCTTCTGTGACAGGCATGTAGAAATCAGAACACAGACACATAGAATCTGTGTAACAGAAGGCTGGGCACTAGGTCACAGTACAGAGAGACTGAGCTGCAGCTGATTTAGGTAACGTCAGTTTGGACTGGTATAAAAGCAGAAAGTGCTGGAAACTCACACCACTGAGGACCCAGATTCAATCTCGGCCCCGGATCACTGTCCGTGTGGAGTTTGCACATTCCCCCGTGTTTGCACAAGTCTCACCACGCTAAATTGCCCCTTTATTGGGAAAAAAAGAATTGGCCAATTTAAAATTATTACAACAAAGAAAGTGCTGGAAAAACCCAGCAGGTCTGGCAACATCAGTGGAGAGAGAAACAGAGTAAAGGTGGAGTCCAATATGATGCTTCTTCCAACTCTTTCTGTTTTTCTTTCAGGTTTCCAGTATCCACAGTATTTTGTTTTTATTTAGGCTTGTCTGGTATTCCTGCATCCTATTTTTTTCTTGCAACAGTGCATGAACAGAAATTGCAGTGATTGTCTCAAGTGACTTTCATTGTTCTGTGTAATTTACCTATTGTGGAATAAATCAACTTACGATTGGGATCCAACTTGTTTCAGGGTTAACTTAGTTTATCTTTGGAGAAATTGAACAAGTACACATGGCTTTAAAATCCAGTCCAAATCAAAAGAATATTATATTTTACATTCTTAAGTTACATTACTGCTCTCAACATCGGGAAATGGAAGTGAATTTCTTTCAAGATGGTAATTAGACTGCTTGAGAGAATGAATGCCAGTATCTGAATTAAGAACCCCTTTCAGTCCACTGGGGCTGCTCCGCCATACTCGGGTCCACTCGCGCGGTTTGCCCCATTGCTTTTTGCTTTCAGCTAACTCTTGCCTCAAGAGTTATGTGATTCATGTTTTTCTGACAGAGTTTGGCACATATTTCTACAAAAAAGTACCTCATTAAATGTTTATGCCTTTAGTGTCTTTTTCAAAGAATGATTTTAAAACTGGATTTGAAACAAAAATGGAAAGAAAAGCTTGCCACGTGATATCAGTCAATCTGGAATTCTAATTTATCTTCTCCCTCGACTTAAATAGTTTGGAAAAACAAAAATTTCACCTTTCCCAAGGAAAGAAATACATGTTTGATAAACGTGTCTGGATTTCTGTTATAACAAAGTAAACCATTGTTCAATGTCATGTGCTGTGTAGAAGTTTTGAGAGGAGATCTCAGAAAACGAGCAGTTAATATTCTAATGCAACATTTACCTGAAAGTTCAATCTCCAGTTTGTTTCAAAGTCATTTGAAAGAGGCAGATAAATTTACAAATGTTTGCAGTCTGAGGGGAGATGCACTTTAACTTGAGCTCAGAAATCATTTATCTATGGAGGTTACACAATGTGTCGAACTATCTATGCTGGAAAGATATAGTGTGGTTAATACCTCTCCTAATTAGGGCAGTACGGTGGTGCAGTGGTTAGCATTGCTGCCTCACAGCGCCGAGGTCCCATGTTCAATCCCGGCTCTGGGTCACTGGCCGTGTGGAGTTTGCACATTCTCCCCGTTTTTGCGTGGGTTTCGCCCCCACAACCCAAAGAGGTGCAGGGTAGGTGGATTGGCCACCCTAAATTGCCCCTTAATTGGAAAAATGAATTGCGTACTCTAAATTTATAAAAAAGAAATAACTCTCCTGCTATTCTGGAGAAAAATATTGAGGGAAACCTGGACCTCATGGTAAACTATTCAAATGATGGTATTAAAATACAATTTAGTGCATAAATTTATTATTTTGAGTAATAGAAATCTCAGTTACTCAGAACAAAAAAAAAAGCATTTTGAGAGATTTACTTGGTTCATCACTGCTTTAACCCCCCTCATTCAGAACTGATTGTTTTTATAAGCTTATAGTAATTTTGCATTGCTAGTTTTCTAACTGCCTTAAGCTGTACATTTCCTACTTTATTCATTCTTATTTGTGACATATGCCATAATTAAAGTCTTATAATAGGTCTATTAAAGTGGCACGCAAACAAATTACAGCTTGGGAAGGAGAACATCACCAAAAGTGAAACTGTACACGTTTTGTATAATGTAAATCTGGCTGCTCTGACCTGAAGACTTTATGTAATAAAACCTCATTCTATATAATAACCTGACTATTAAATCAGGCTGAACTGTTGCAGTTGAAAGAACAAAGAACAAAGAAAAATTACAGTACAGGAACAGGCCCTTCGGCCCTCCAAGCCTGTGCCGATCCAGATCCTCTATCTAAAACTGTCGCCTATTTGCTAAGGATCTGTATCCCTCTGCTCCCTGCCCATTCATGTATGTCAAGATATATCTTAAATGACACTATCGTGGCCGCCTCTACCACCTCCGGCGGCAATGTGTCCCAGGCACCCACCGCCCTCTGCGTAAAGAACTTTCCACGCATATCTCCCTTAAACTTTTCCCCTCTCACCTTGAACTCGTGACCCCTAGTAATTGAGTCCCCCACTCTGGGAAAAAGCATCTTGCTATCCACCCTGTCTATACCTCATGATTTTGTAGACCTCAATGAGGTCCCCCCTGAACCTCAGTCTTTCTAATGAAAATAATCCTCATCTACTCAACCTCTCTTCATAGCTAGCGCCCTCCATACCAGGCAACATCCTGGTGAACCTCCTCTGCACCTTCTCCAAAGCATCCACATCCTTTTGGTAATGTAGCGACCAGGACTGTACGCAGTATTCCAAATGTGGCCAACCCAAAGTCTTATACAACTGTAACATGACCTGCCAACTCTTGTACTCAATACCCCCTCCGATGAAGGAAAGCATGCCGTATGTCTTCTTGACCACTATCGACCTGCGCAGCCACCTTCAGGGTACAATGGACCTGAACACCCAGATCTCTCTGTACATCAATTTTCCCCAGGGCTTTTTCATTTGCCATATAGTTTGCGCTTGAATTGGATCCTCCAAAATGAATCACCTCGCATTTGCCCGGATTGAACTCCATCTGCCATTTCTCCGCCCAACTCTCCAATCTATCTATATTCTGCTGTATTCTCTGACAGTCCCCTTCACTATCTGCTACTCCACCAATCTTAGTGTCATCTACAAACTTGCTAATCAGACCATCTATACCTTCCACAGATCATTTATGTATATCACAAGCAACAGTGATCCAAGCACGGATCCCTGTGGAACACCACTGGTCACAGTTCTCCTTTTGAGAAACTCCCTTCCACTACTACTCTCTGTCTCCTGTTGCCCAGCCAGTTCTTTATCCATCTAGCTAGTACACCTTGGACCCCATGAGACTTCACTTTCTCCATCAGCCTACCATGGGGAACCTTATCAAATGCCTTACTGAAGTCCATGTATATGACATCTATGGCCCTTCCCTCAGCAATCAACTTTGTCACTTCCTCAAAGAATTCTATTAAGTTGGTAAGACATGACCTTCCCTGCACAAAACCATGTTACCTATCACTGATAAGCCCATTTTCTTCGAAATGGGATTAGATCCTATCCCTCAGTATCTTCTCCAGCAGCTTCCCTACCACTGACGTCAGGCTCACCGGTCTATAATTACCTGAATTATCCCTGCTAACCTTCTTAAACAAGGGGACAACATTAGCAATTCTCCAGTCCTCCGGTACCTCACCCGTGTTCAAGGATGCTGCAAAGATATCCGTTAAGGCCCCAGTTATTTCCTCTCTCATTTCCCTCAGTAACCTGGGATAGATCCTATCCGGACCTGGGGACTTGTCCACCTTAATGCCTTTTAAAATACCCAACACATCCTCCCTCCTTATGCCGACTTGACCTAGAGTAATCAAACATCTATCCCTAACCTCAACAGCCGTCATGTCCCTCTCCTCGGTGAATACCGATGCAAAGTACTCGTTTAAGAATCTCACCCATTTTCTCTGACTCCACGCACAACTTTCCTCCTTTGTCCTTGAGTGGGTCAACCCTTTCTCTAGTTACCCTCTTGCTCCTCATACATGAATAAAAGGCTTTGGGATTTTCCTCAACCCTGTTTGCTAAAGATATTTCATGACCTCTTTTAGCCCTCTTGATTCGTCGTTTCAGATTGGTCCTACATTCCCGATATTCTTCCAAAGCTTCGTCTGTCTTCAGTCGCCTAGACCTTATGTATGCTTCCTTTTTTCCTCTTAGCTAGTCTCACAATTTCACCTGTCATCCATGGTTCCCTAATCTTCCCATTTCTATCCCTCATTTTCACAGGGACATATCTGTCCTGCACTCTAATCAACCTCTCTTTAAAAGCCTCCCACATATCAAATGTGGATTTACCTTCAAACAGTTGCTCCCAATCCACATTTCCCAGCTCCTGCCGAATTTTGGTACAGTTGGCCTTTCCCCAATTTAGCACTCTTCCTTTAGGACCACTCTCGTCTTTGTCCATGAGTATTCTAAAACTTACGGAATTGTGATCACTATTCCCAAAGTAATCCCCAATTGAAACTTCAACCACCTGGCCAGGCTCATTCCCCAACACCAGGTCCAGTATGGCCCCTTCCCGAGTTGGACTATTTACATACTGCTCTAGAAAACCCTCCTGGATGCTCCTTACAAATTCTGCTCCATCTAGACCTCTGACACTAAGTGTATCCCAGTCAATGTTGGGAAAATTAAAATCTCCTATCACCACCACCCTGTTGCTCCTACATCTTTCCATAATCTGCTTACATATTTGTACCTCTATCTCACGCTCGCTGTTGGGAGGTCTGTAGTACAGCCCCATCATTGTTACCGCACCCTTCCTATTTCTGAGCTCTGCCCATATCACCTCACTGCTAGAGTCCTTCATAGTGCCCTCCTTCAGCACAGCTGTGATATCCTCTCTGACCAATAATGCAACTCCTCCACCCCTTTTACCTCCCTCTCTATCCCGCCTGAAGCATCGATATCCTGGGATATTTAGTTGCCAATCATGCCCTTCCCCCAACCAAGTCTCAGTAATAGCAATAACATCATACTCCCAGCTACTAATCCAAGCCCTAAGTTCATCTGCCTTACCTACTACACTTCTTGCATTAAAACAAATGCACCTCAGACCACCAGTCCCTTTGCGTTCATCATCTGCTCCCTGGCTACACTTCCCCTTAGTCACGCTGACTTCATGATCGAGTTCCTTACAGGCTTTAGTTACTACCTCCTTACTGTCCACTAACCTCCTCATTTGGGTCCCATCCTCCTGCCACATTAGTTTAAACCCTCCCCAACAGCATTAGCAAAAGCACCCCCAAGGACATTGGTTCCAGTCCGGCCCAGGTGTAGACCGTCCAATTTGTAGTAGTCCCACCTCCCCCAGAACCGGTCCCAATGTCCCAAAAATCTGAACCCCTCCCTCCTGCACCATCTCTCAAGCCACGCATTCATCCAGCCTATTCTTTCATTTCTACTCTGACTACCACGTGGCACTGGTAGCAATCCTGAGATTACTACCTCGGGAGGTCTGACTTTTTAAACTTGGCTCCTAACTCCCTAAATTCTGCTTGTAGGACCTCATCTCGTTTCTACCTATATCATTGGTGCCTATATGCACCACGACAACTGGCTGTTCATCCTCCCCCTTCAGAATGTTCTGCAGCCGATCTGAGACATCCCTGACCCATGCACCTGGGAAACAACATACCATTCGGTATACCTGTTTTGGAGGGAGATGACCGCATTTATTTAAAATTTAAATCCGCGATTCGCTATAGGAAGTTTAGAAAACCCAGTTTATCATTTCCTTCTGAAAATGTAGTCAGGACCCAAAATGGTAAGACCATTTTAAGTGACATTGGATCATTTCCACAATCTCACTAGGCAAAAAATAAACTAATTTACACACATTTAAACTTTCATTTAAAAATAAAAACGTTTGAGGGGGGGAAAAGGATGGAATGACATGAGTTGGCAGATTTTATTCTCTTACTCTATGTATCACTGTAAAGTTGATCATATGTTCTCTCTCCCTGATCCATTAACAACATGAAGCACAATGACAATCCACTTACTTACTAAGCATCACAGAAATTTCTTGGATATTCACTTTTGCTAAAAAAAACAGGGGATGGGCGAGAAAAGAGTGGCATTTAATAATTTTCAACAAGAGTCAAGGCACCTTTCAGGATAATTCCCGTAAACAGAGATAATTATTATCAGTCTGCCTGACCAGTACCGACCTATTAACATTAAATTTAATATCAGGTATCCTGTTACATCCAATCGAACTCAAACAATATAAATAGCTTACAGCTTGTTTAAAGGTGATACATTACACATTTTTAAAACGCCCTATTTACAGGAGCAACGCAATCTGAAAAATAAGTCTCCCATTAAAACCATTCTAATTGTCCTTTGTGTTTTACACCCCAAGCTTTGTAATTAATCCTTTGGTTATTTATTTTAGATCAGTAGTTATACAGTTAAAAGAGGTTTTCAATACCGAGTAACTGAGAAGATTGAATGAGAGATTAATTTCAGACCTCATTGGCCCTGTAATTTATTTTACTTCGACAATTCATATGGACTAATGGCCATACCATCATTGCGACTCTACATGTATAGGCCGCAAGTGTTGTCAATGAATAATATTAAGAGCAAACACTTTTCGTGCACAAATACTTTCTAGTTGGATAACAATAGCAGGAATTTTCCATTTACTAACCTACAGCAACTGGTCTATTAAATGTATTGATAATCATGTTCTACCAAAGATATCACTGCTCCCCACTTGCATCAGGCATTCTGTGACTTGTGAACTGCCCATTTATTTCAGTAGAAAAGTTAATGATAAACTCAAAACTTCCTAGTGACTTGCATAATACTCCTCTTGTTTCTCGCAATAGGTCACTTGATAGCTTTCCATCCCTAAAGTCTCGCGGAATATTCCAGAAAGCCTCTCCATCACAACCTATCAAGTGTTAAATCTCAGCCATTTATTCAATACCTTCCAAAATAAATCGGTATTGAGAAGAGAAAGGATCAATATGCAATGCTTCAATATGAAGTTACCTCCTCAGTTAATTATTATTGTAACGTTCCTTCCAATTAATTTATGAGCATGTGCCTTTCGCATAGTTTTTGAATTCAAGTTGTATTCAATAGAAATATTGTGGAGGAAGCCTATTTATTTTAGATGTTCAGCAATATTTTTCAATATTTCTCAGTATACCAGGTTCATAATCTGAACAGTCGTTCTTTCAGAATTGATGGGGAAAAAATGGTTCATGTGTGAAAGCTGTAACACCTCTTGAATATTACCATCACGTAGTCATTTAACACAGTGAGACTTTGTTAAGTCATCATTTTCCACTCTGTGGAAAATTTTTGGGTTTCGGTTGCAGATAAAGAATGTTTTTTTGAGATTTACATAACCTAATGCCAGACATATTCTTCACAGAAGTCAGCCAGGTGGCAACCATTCCCTGAAACCCAAGCGAATGTTACTCTTGTGCCAGATGAAAAACATCGCTACGTATCACACAAAGGCATAATCAAAAAACGAACATAGAGCCTAAAGTCATACTATTGGGTGGAGGAGAAGACGAAAATCTTGGCTTTAACAAAGTCAAAAGAGAAAGTAGAGAGGCAGAGTGGTTTAGTAAGAGAATTCCAGCATAGGCCATACCACACAATGGTGGTGATTGACGGCATGCACCAGAGGGACACCGCATCCTAGAGGGTTAATTTGTGGGGTTAGGGAAGACAACACACTATTCCTCATATTTTCTCTCCTGCGCTTTTGAATAGCCTTTTCATAAACAGATGGCAGCTAGGCTGGTGTCAGGAGCACTGAAAAACTAAAGGCATCCCATTGTTCAAATGCATAACATAATGATTCTCTAGCTATTACTGCACAGGGGGGCCGGTTTAGCTTACTTGGCTAGCCAGCTGGTTTGTGATGCAGAGCAAGGCCAGCAGTGGGGGTTCAATTCCTGTACTGGCTGAGGGTGTTCATGAAGGCCCAGCCTTCTCAACCTTGCCCCTCGCCTGAGGTGTGGTGATCCTCGGGTTACATCGCCACCAATCAGCTCTCCCCCTCAAAGGGGAAAGCAGCCTATGGTCATCTGGGACGATGGTGACTCTACCTTTATTACTGCACAATTGGTATTAATGGTTTCAAGTCTTCCTATGCAATTAAAATGCAACTTTTGTGCTGTACAAATGTCGTAACAGCATTCAGCACTTTAAGTATTTGGTGTCACTTTAAGGTTCTAGATAGTGATCTGCAGTCATATAATTTGCCTTCACATATGAAAGCTTATATTATCCCCTGTTGATTTATGTATTTGAGCATTTTATATTGTGCAAATATTGCAAAATTTATTCTTTAATAAAACTTAATTCATTCTGTAGCCATATGGGATGGCCACTTCCAGAATACAAAATGGACGCTCGCAAAGAATGTAGGGAACTGTGGACAATGTTAGGAAATCAAGCAGGCACAGAGCCTGTATGCATATTGGAGAAACAGCTCCCAGACGGAATTGAAACTATCGGTCAATTAACATATTGATGGCCCATCTCCGGGAACAAAGGAAAGACACTCAAGCAACCGATACTGTTTCAGACATCCCGGCGCCAGTTCCCCCAACCGAAAGCATAAACAAAGCCAGACCAACGGCCACCAAAGACACGCCCAGCCATCAGGGCACCCACCCCATTATTGGTCAAGATCAATACCAGTGATCGAGAAGCGGCCCATTTAATTGGGGCCAAGTTTGAGGCCCGCCTAAAAGTGCGCGAAGCCCCTCCGGGTATAAGAAGGAATCCCCACGAGAGAATCGTGCTCTTGGACTCGGCTCTCACAGCGCAGAGACCCATCCACCAGCAGCACCAGAAGCAAGTAAGTTCAAGGTCAACGCTCGCTACCAGACGGACGACCTTAGCTGTTCTCCTGTACCACTTCGAACCCAACAACCTCAGATCCGAACAACGGCCATTGTTCCTCTGACTGAGAGGAAGTTAAGTATAGGCGTTAGCGTTAGAGATAGTTTAGTTTGTAGTACTGTTGTGCAGGAGTAGATCTTACTGTTGAGGTGTTGGGTGCTCTGAGGTACAGACGAACCAACACGGTTGCGATTGGCACAACGCAGTTTTATTCCATCTAACTATTTATACATCAGACGTGGTACTCAGCACGTTGTGACTGTGAGTGTCTTGCTAGGAGGTCCTGGCCCTGTGCCGTCTCCAGATGGACTGCCCAGGAAGTGTCGTGTTTCTTGTCTTATACGGTGTCTGCTCTTGTCTGTGATTGGCTGTCGTGTTGTGCGCGCTAATTGGTCCGTCTATCATTATGTATGTGTTATGATGTATATGTTTGAATATCATGACATCCCCCCTTTTTTACAAGATTATGTGCCTACGTGGTTATAAATATAAATGTGTCCTGAGTGCAGCTAAAGGTGTGTGTGTGTGTGTGCGTGTAATATTTACATCATGTACATGGGGCTTAACTATATACAAGGGGCGATGTCAGGTGTGACATGCTAACGAGGTTGTACCATAAGAAAAGAACGTGGAAATTTGGAACGATCAAACGAGGCCTGTAACGATAAAACATTGACATGTTATAAAACAGTGGTTGCAAAAGTTTGACGTGTGAGCAGTCTCATAAGTCCAGTCTAGTAGGTGGGCGACGAATTCGGGTTGACCGCCTCAAGGGTGGGTCGAGAACCACCGGCTGAGGTGCGAGCCTGGCCATGGGCGGCGACAGAAGGGGCATGGTATATGGCAGCTCCACAAAGTCACTATCAGGAACCAGTGGAGGACACGGCATCTGTGTAGGGTCCCGTTGCGAGCGTGGAAGTAAGCGAAGGGCTCGGCGATTGCGCCTACGCACGGATCCATCCGGCATACGTACCAGGAACGAGCGGGGAGCCACGCGTCGGGAGAACTTCGGCAGGTGCTGGCCAGCCACCGTCTGGAAGGCGGATGCGGACGTTGTCTCCAGGGGCCAGGGAGGGAAGATCAGTTGCCCGGATGTCGTACGATCTCTTCTGGCGATCGCGCTGCAGTTGCATCCTATGCAGTACCGGAGCATGGTCTATTGTTGGTGCCAGGATGGAAGGCACAGTGGTTCTGAGGGCGCGACCCATCAGCAGCTGTGCTGGTGAGAGACCAGTGGCGAGTGGGGCCGAGCGATAGGCCAGCAGGGCGAGGTAGAAGTCCGACCCGACAGCAGCAGCCTTGCAGAGGAGCCACTTGGCAATGTGAACGCCCTTCTCCGCCTTTCCATTGGACTGGGGATGCAGAAGGCTGGACATCACGTGTGCGAAGCCATACGAAGCAGCAAATGACGACCATTCATGGCTGGCAAAACAGGGCCCATTGTCCGACATGACAGTCATCGGAATGCCGTGGCGAGCAAAGGTGTCTTTGCAGGCCCTGATGACAGCAGACGACGTCAAATCGTGCAGGCGTATGACTTTGGGGTAGTTTGAGAAGTAGTCAACTATGATGACATAGTCCATGCCGAGTGCGTGAAATAGGTCGACACCCACCTTCGCCCAGGGGGACGTCACCAGCTCATGGGGCAGAAGCGTCTCAGGAGGTTGCGCCGGCTGAAACCTTTGGCAGGTTGTACAGTTCAGCACCATGTTGGCAATATCGTCACTGATGCCCGGCCAGTATACCGCCCCTCGAGCCCTCCGTCTGCACTTCTCGACCCCCAAGTGGCCTTCATGTAGTTGGTCGAGAACCAGCTGGCGCATGCTGTGCGGAATCACAATCCGGTCCAGCTTCAGAAGGACACCAGCAATGATGGCTAGGTCGTCTTGTACATTGTAGAATAGTGGGCATTGCCCCTTGAGCCACCCTTCCGTCATGTGGCGCATCACACGTTGTATAAGGGGGTCAGCCGCAGTCTCACGGCGAATGTGGACCAGACGTGCATCAGTAGCTGGCAGATTGGCCGATGTGAAAGCCACCTGTGCGTCGACCTGACATACGAACCCCTCCGCATCTGGCGGCATGCTCACTGCTCTGGATAGGGCATCCGCCACGATGAGGTCCTTCCCTGGAGTGTAGACCAGTTGGAAGTCGTACCTCCTGAGTTTAAGTAGGATGCGCTGGAGGCGAGGGGTCATCTCGTTCAGGTCTTTGTTTATTATGCTGACCAGGGGGCGGTGGTCAGTTTCGACCGTGAAAGACCATCGACGTAATCGTGGAACTTGTCTAAACCGGTTAGCAAGCCCAGGCATTCTTTTTCGATTTGCGCGTAGCGCTGCTCTGTGGGGGTCATGGCCCGCGATGCATAGGCCACTGGGGCCCATGATGCCGTGTCATCCCTCTGCAGGAGCACTGCTCCAATGCCGGATTGGCTGGCATCAGTTGAGATTTTGGTGGCACGAGACGTGTCAAAAAACGCCAACACTGGTACCGTAGTGAGTTTGCGTTTGAGCTCCTCCCATTCCAGCTGGTGCGTGTGTTGCCACTGGAACTCTGTGGATTTTCTGACGAGGTGGCGCAGAGTCATCGTGTGGGAGGCAAGGTTGGGAATGAACTTCCCCAGGAAGTTGACCATGCCAAGGAAGCGTAGGACAGCCTTCTTGTCGGCCGGCTGCGGCATGGCTGTGATGGCGCTCACCTTGTCTGCATCCGGACGGACCCCTGACCGGGAGATATGGTCCCCCAGGAACAACAACTCGGTCTGGCCAAAGGAGCACTTGGCTCGGTTGAGGTGCAGGCCGTTTTCCCGTATGCGGGCAAAAACGCGTTGGAGACGATATATGTGCTCCTGCGGTGTGGTGGACCAGATGATGACATCGTCCACATATACGCGCACCCCTTCGATGCATTCCGTCATCTGCTCCATGATTCTATGGAAGACCTCGGATGCCGAGATGATGCCAAATGGCATCCGGTTGTAGCAGAACCTGCCGAAAGGGGTGTTGAAGGTACATAGCTTTCGGCTGGACGGGTCCAGTTGGATCTGCCAAAATCCTTTAGAAGCATCCAGTTTCGTGAATATCTTCACCTGGGCCATTTGACTGGTGATCTCCTCCCGTTTGGGTATGGGATAATGTTCCCTCATAATATTATTATTGAGGTCTTCGGGGTCAATACAGATGCGGAGCTCGCCAGAGGGCTTCTTGACACACACCATGGAGCTGACCCATGACGTGGGCTCCGTGACCCTGGATAGGACCCCTTGGTCCTGGAGATCCTGCAGCTGCTGCTTGAGGCGGTCTTTAAGTGGCGCAGGAACCCTGCGAGGTGCGTGAATGACCGGGATGGTGTCCGGTTTGAGGCGAATTTGGTAGGTGTATGGCAGTGTTCCCATGCCTTCGAATGCCTCCTGGTTGTGGGCGAGGAGCGATTGGAGCGGTGCGTAGAACTCTGCATCGAAGAAGTCAGGCATGCCATCTGGAGAGAGAGAGAGAGAGGATTCGTTGCACAAGGTGGAGAACCTTGCATGCCTGTGCGCCCAGCAAGGAGTCCTTCGATGAGCCAACTATCTCGAGCGAGAGTGTGGCCGTGTGTGTGTTGTGTGTCACATGGAGCTGGCAGGATCCCATGGCCGGGATAACGTTCCCGTTGTAGTCGACCATCTTGCACCGGGATGGCTGGATTGGTGGTCTGACCTTAATGGCGTAGAAGGCTGACCATGCTATGAGGTTGGCGGAGGCGCCAGTGTCCAGGCGGAAAGTGATCGGCGATCGGTTGACCGTTAGGGTGGCACTCCATTCATCGCCCGGATTGATGGTGTTGACCCGGTTCACATCAATGACCGCAACCCGGAAGGCGTCTTGGTCATCTGTGTCGTCGGTTTGGATGTCGTGATGTGGAGGCTGAATGGTTCGCACGTTCCTGCGAGGTTGTCGGAGATGTGGAAGATCAACAGGTTGAGCCGCTCGACAGTAGGCAGCGTAGTGGCCCATCTTGCCACAGCGTAGGCATTGTCGGGTTTTTGCAGGACATTGCCCTTTTAAATGTGCAGCTCCACAGTTGCCGCACGTCATGACGTCATGGTGTTCGTTACGCCACTGCGCATGCGCAGTTCGGTCTTGCGTCGGGCGCGCCTGCGCAGCACGTCCCTCAGTGTTGCCGTAGGTTTTGGCGCGCACAAACACGGGAGGCCTTAAAAAGCGCGCGAAACGGTCGCCCTCATCCGGGCCGCGAGAAACTCGATTGCCTGGACGCGTTCAGCCTCGTGGGCGGCCTGGCTTGCCGATTCGATCGCGTAGGACCCCCTCCTTGCCGATTCAGTCGCCTGAAATTGGGCATATCGGCTAGTCGCATTCTCATGCAGGACACAGGCTTCAACTGCAGATGCTAAGGTCAGGCCTTTAAATTTTAGAAGCTGCTGGCGTAGGCCACTGGAGGCAACGTCAAAAACGATCTGGTCCCGGATCATGGACTCTGAGGTGGTGTCGTAACCGCAGGACTGCGGGAGTATGAGGAGGTGCGTCAGGAAGGACTGAAAGAGCTCATCCTTACCTTGCAGGCGCTGCTGAAAGACATACCTCCCAAAGCTTTCGTTGACCTCAACGTTGAAGTGCTTGTCGAGCTTGAGGAGGACCGTGTCATACTTAGCTTTGTTCTCACCTTCCGCGAACACCAAGGAGTTGTATACATCGATGGCGTGCTGACCTGCGTCAGTGAGGAGCATGGCAATCTTTGTTTCGTCCGAGGCGCCCTGTTTTTCATTGGCTTGCATGCAGAGTTCGAAGCGTTGCTCGAAGAGCTTCCAATTTGTGCCCAGGTTCCCAGCGACTTGCAACGGCTGTGGTTTGTTGCGGGTGTCCATGGCTCAGGATGGCAGATTTGCCGGTAGGTATCGATTCACTCCTGGTATCATGAGGTGTTGGGTGTGGAGGTACAGACGAACCAACACGGTTGCGATTGGTACAACGCAGTTTTATTCCATCTAACTATTTATACATCAGACTTGGTACTCAGCACGTTGTGACTGTGTGAGTGTCTTGCTAGGAGGTCCTGGCCCTGTGCCGTCTCCAGATGGACTGCCCAGGAAGTGTCGTGTTTCTTGTCTTATACGGTGTCTGCTCTTGTCTGTGATTGGCTGTCATGTTATGTGTGCTAATTGGTCCGTTGGTCTGTCTATCATTATGTATGTGTTACGATGTATATGTTTGAATATCATGACAACTGGGTGTGTAAATAAATAGTATTGACTTTGAACTAACTAACTGGTCTATTGGCTCTTTGATCAGTACCTACCTGGCGACTTTAAAACAAACATAATTAGGATGAAGGAAGGCGACCATATTGACCACCATATTCATAACCAGAGAAACAGAGCAACAATTCTTTTATGAAACTAAAGGCACCCATTGTTCAAAGGCACAGCATAATGATTCTTTTGAGTTTTTGTGGTGATTAACTTGCTGACTAGGGAAATGTCTATTTTTGTAAAGATCAAATTAATTTGGTAATTTCCACTAGCAAATGGTAAAGACAATTGAATGAAACTACCAACCAATGTCAAAGGATCAATAAGACATCAGAAGTATATGAAGGAAAAGGGATAGATACTGGTTTGTTTAAATCTAAATTTTAGAAGATATGGGGACATTGAAGTATGTCAGCAAGGGAAGACTGATTTTGCAAAACATAATCTGTTTTGGTAGTAAAATGAAAGGAAGTATTCCAAGTATAATTAGGCCGAAGGGATTCCAAAAGGTTTGCAAACCTGCTCCATTACGTGTACTTCTTTACAGGAGGTAATTGAAACCCTAGTGAGCCAAATAAGCTGCTTTAATGCAGAACTCAAGATCTGTAGGCTGATTCTTCTTTCACATTTTGTACATGGAATTGTTAAGTGAACTTCAAGATGATTCAGTTTTGTTCAGCAGATCTTTTTGGTAAAGACCACAGGTTTTAAAAACACAGCAGATGCAAATCTAAGCTTCTTGAGTACCTTATTCAAAGCAGATGCCACCATTAAATTACAACGGTTGAACTGTTACAAGTTTTTTTAAAAGATTTTTTTAAAATCCAAGTCACACAAAGAATATTTTCTTCAGTTGTTCTCTCAGAAGTTCTCCAATATAACTTGGAGCGGTAAGGAGCTTAAAAAATTTAATACTTTTCTGGGTTGAAGTGAGAGATCTAACAATCTTATGAATAATAATCTCAAGCTCCTTCAAGAATACTGAAACTTGTGGTGACAACGTGATTCTTTTAGCCTTAATTCTCTACACAAAACTTTTAGAATACACAGTCATCTGGCACCTACTCAAGAACACTTGGACATTTATTATTTGATATTCAGGTGGTCTGAAGTTACGACTGGACTATGCAATAACATATCAGATCAGACGCCATCACCATACCCTCTAAGGGAATTCAGGCAGACTGGAATGTAAACTATCACTACACAAATTATCACAGCTCCTAACTCAGTTTTAAATTCATGAAGTCCAGCATTGCCAAAATGTAAAAAGACAGATCATCAAACGGTTCCCTCCTTCAATAAATGATAGTTAACCATAAGTGAAAAATAAAGTCCCCACTTCATCAGATCTTAAAAATTCATTATCATTGTACTTACTTTGAGGTTATCCATTGGATCATCTTAGGCAGATTTCAAAGCAAGCTGATTAAAATGAACAATTACTGGATCAAACTGAGTTTGTATTATTCTTACTTGAGGAATAAATATGTACCAATTAACATTCATTAGTAAACAGAGTGAAATCCAGCTTTATTCAGAAAGAACATTCAAAATTTCAATAACCCAGCCATTTTAATTAGTAGTTTTCTAATTTATTAAGCAAGTAGTTGAAATATCAAATTGAGATTATAAGAGTCCTGATCATCAAATTCCACATGATGCCAAACCTAGCTTACCACAACATTGGCTTCAAGGTTTCAGTGTCAAAATATGGACAGGAAGTCATGTTCACTTTAAATTTGTATTCTTAGAAAATAAAACAAGCGCCTACCACGTACAGTGAATAATTCATATTTACTTAACAATACCTAAAGAAAGGCAACTCTTAAATGGCCCTTGGTCAGCCTGTGAGGTATATTCGATTGAAATGCAAGAACTCTGCCCTCTCCCTTCACTTGTATTCTATTCCTCTCCAAATGGCTTAAACAAGACTGGAAGAAGCATGCTCCAAAGCATGGTTGAATGCAAGTCATTCAAGATTCTGAATTTGAGCCTCTAAATAGGCAGAAGAACATTCTAGAACTATGACCACTGGAAAGTCTGACTAAGTCTGATCTGGAGGGACCATTAAATCTTTCAAAAATTAATAAAGTCTGTGCTGTCCCCGTGGACTATATTTTCCAGGAAGGTCCCCCCCATCCCCATCCACAATTGGGTTTGTTATTTGTTTCTGTTTCTCTAGTGTGGCTGGTGGGTAAGAATGAGTGTCATTGTGTGTGTCAACTTTGATGGATCCGATTGCCGTTTCATGCCTGTTGTTTTTGTATGTGCGTGTCATGCATTTCAGTATGACAGTAAACTCTTTGCAACATACCATAACAAATGAAAGTTAATTGCAAATTTAATGACAAGAATAAAAGGCGTAAAAAAAACTGAGTGCACTCTGTTCCTCACAATACAAATAATTTTAAAGAACAAATGATTATCTCATTATTGAAGTAATAATACAACGCATGCAAAATTAGAGCAATACTGAATCCAGACTTAATGCCTCCACTACTTGTCTCAGGTTCACACCAGCATGTCAAAACACAGATTATAATTAAGCTTCTTGTGATACAGAAACTACCTGACAAAGTCTTCATACATTTTGAAGCTGGAATTGGAGCATTTCGAAAGGAATAGAAAGCCACCATGTATTCAATTGTTACAAAGTGAGGTTTGCCAAGTGGGGCACATCAACTTAAGGATTTTCTGCCTGCATTTGCCATGGACGAAAATGGCAACGCCGCCAGAAAATCTTGTGAAACCACTGAAAAGAGAATCTTGGCAGCAAGATCTTGTTTTCTGATTTCCCTTGGCCCTCACTGATGATGTACATCAGATACCCCGCCCGGACGGTTGGGTGGGAAGTGGGGGGAAAAGAGGACACATGCCTGGACAATATAGTTGCACTGCCAGGGTTCCCGGCATATTATCAGAGGGCCTCTCTGGGGTGCTTTGGAGTGGGGTCCTCTACTCTGTAGGGGATGGGGAGGACTTTCCCCCCCCTCCCCCCTTGCAGATTGGGATGCCCTTTCTCTGTCCCGGCTCTGTCAGGCCCCGTCCATCAGCCAGCTTGACGCCGTCAGTGACGCCTGCAGCATTTCTTTACTTTTAAGTGCTGCATTATCGAGCGAGAAAAACCAGCTGTGCTGTCGGGGAAGCTGCAGGCTGGGTTACCTGCTAGAGCCAGCACTTAAGAGTAAATATCAGAAAGTTCTCCTCTGGATATTTTCCAACGGGGGAGAAACCATTTTTGGTTTAGCAAAAGAAAGCTATTCGGCAGGATGTTCTCACCTGCCTAAGCTTGCAAGTGCTGGAAAATGGGATTAAAGTAGGTGGCTTGCTTTTCAGTCAGCACAGCCATGATGGGCAGAATGGCCTCCATCTGCGCCGTAAGCTTTTCTACATTTTCTAAATATCTGAAAAGGAAGAATGCACTCGAATGTGGGGAGAAGACAGGAGATTAGCAGTACATGAACTGCTCCTTAGGAGACCAGCATGGACACAATGGGCCAAATGGCCAACTTCTGTGCTATAAAGATTCTATGATTTCCTAATGGAGAATGAAGCATTTGTAAAATATGATGAAATAATCCGGCAGAGAAATAGAAAGAAAAATACAAAAAAGGAATTTCATTATGAATACACACAGGCATCTTCACTACTCACTATTTGGGAAATACTTTCTACCAAGGCAGCACAAGAGAGGATAACAAGCTCCCAAAAGACAATTCACATCAACCAGCACCACCATGTGGCAGAAGAAAGAATAGTTGCAGAATGGCAATGTATAATAAACTTATCATTTCAAGCCACTATATTCAGCACCAAAATAATTCAACAGAACACTGTACCTGAATAAAATAAATCCAAGCGACTCTACTGCAGCACGTCTGACATCATCATTGACATCACTAACCTGAAAAAGCAAAAAAAAACGTCTTAATCCGAAGGCATGTCTCTGCCAATATTTCATTTCCAATGAAATTATTATGAGTATCAGAAATAAAAGCACCAAGACATTTACAATGTGCAAGAATTAATTGGAAGTAGTCAACACCACAATTGTAGTGAAGCAATCAGAATATGCTAACTCAAGCGCATTTCAATTTGAAGAATTGGTGGTCTGTACCATATTTAAAAAAATTTTTTTTTAGTGTACCCAGTTCTTTTTTTTCCCAATTAAGAGGCAATTTAGTGGCCAATTCACCTACCCTGCACATCTTTTTGGGTAGTGAGGGCGAGGCCCACGCAGACACTGGGAGAATGTTCAAACTCCACACGAACAGTGACCCGGGCCGTCTATACCATATTGAAATGGTAACTCTGCTTTGGGCAATTTTCTGCTCTTATGCCTCAAAGTTGAACTTCAGTATCTACCACTCCCTCTGCCCCGGCCCAAAGGTTAGACAGCTTTGTGGTCGGACTCTCACTTCCAAATCAGAAAGTTGTGATTTTATGCCCAATTCAACAGACCTGAGCATATCAGTTGACGCAGGTACTGGAATGAAGAAATGTTAATCTGTTATCTTTTCGATGAGATGTAAAAGTTTCAGTGGCACAATTATAAGATCAACCACCACCACTAACACAGATTTAATTTTGTGGGCCACATTATATGCAAACTGGCTACTTTGTTTGCTTGCATTACAATGACTGTACGGAAAAAGTAAATCATTGAGTGAAACATTTGTAGATACCCATATCTGAGAAGGAAATACATAAGTGGAAGATCTTCTCCTACATTCTGGTGGGCGCTGCTCTAAGTTTTGAAATCTAGAAACATGCCACATAATTCAGATTGTTCAGCAAATAGGATACTTGACTGTATTGTTGACCTGAGAAACAAACTTCCAATAAATAGCTTTCCCGAATTTGTATTTTATCAATTTGAGTCTTAATGCAAATGCACACAACTTTCCACTGAGCATCAGGTCACCTTTTCCATAATCAAACTAAAGACTGCTTTCCCGAATTTGTATTTTATCAATTCGAGTATTAATACAAATGCACAGAACTTTCCACTGAGCATCAGGTCACCTTTTCCATAATCAAACTTATCTAAACATTTGAATTAACACAACTAAAATTAAAACTACTTTTGCCAGAAATGGCCAAGTGCTTTCTTCTTGTAAAGGCTTTCTACTTTTATTTTTAAAGCAGGCCCAATGTATGAAATAGCAAAGCATACATTTTCCCCATACATGCTATTACCATCAAGAACAATTTACTTTGCAAATGGCTCCTGTCCAAGGCCAGTATAATGGTAACACCGATTAACTCTACCAAATGACCAGTGGATAAAGGTAGTTCTCACTGCACCATTGAAAAATCTGGATCAGAAAGTCAAAGTCTGATTCTTGTCTAATAATAATCTTTATTATTATCACCAGTCAGCTCAGCTTACATTAACACTGCAATGAAGTTACTGTGAAAATCCCCTAGTTGCCACACTCCGGCGCTTGTTCGGATACACTGAGGGAGGATTCAGAATGTCCAATTCACCTAACACGCACGTCTTTTGGGGCTTGTGGGAGGAAACCGGAGCACCCGGAGGAAACCCAAGCAGACACGGGGAGAACGTACAGACTACGCACAGACAGTGACCATAGCCAGGAATCAAACCTGGGACCCTGGTGCTGTGAAGCAACAGTGCTAACCACTGTGCTACCATGCCGCTATTATGGAGATTTGAGCAGTAATTGAGGAGATATCAATTGGACTGGAGAGTCCTCATGCTGAGGCAGATGGTGGACGATGGAGATCGGAATACAGTCAGGGTTCAGCTCCTGATTCCCCTCCAGTGACTCCTGTTGCAAAGTGTATAAGTGAGAATAGGATCAGGTTTGGTGGTTAAGCTGCGTACTCAGCGTAGTATTCAGGGAAGGCTACATACATTGACGTGTGTTCTTTCAAATGGGACATTAAACCTCTCTGCCCTCTCAGCTAGATGTAAAAGATCCTCATAATACTGTTTCAAATAGCTCAGGAATTCTCCTGGTATCCTGGTCAATATTTACCCCTCAGCTAACCTCAGCGAACTTAAGATTATCTGGTCATTACCTCATTGCTGTTAGTGGGATCCTGCTGTCTGAACATTGGCTGCATTTCCTGCATTACAACAGTGACTACCCTGCAAAAGTACTTACATGTGGAGCATGGTTAACAGGAGGGTGCTGCTGCCCTTGTACCCAGACTCTCGTAAGAATCAGTGTCTTCAAGACAGGTGAAGTGGTGAAAACCAACAATCATCCAACAGCTACAGTAGAAGTAATATGCTAAATCGTATTTTTTAAATTTGCTTAAAATTATGTTTTTTCTTACAGCAACATGCAGCAGTCTTCTGATCGCTTTATTATTCCCAGAACCACAATATGCCATTGCAACTGTATACATTCCTGAACGTCTGAGAATGGGGTCCTGTAGAGATCACAAGTGCCCAGAAAATATATCAGTCATGAAATACAAGTATAATTAATATGTATACGAGTGTTTAAATAAAACAAATGTAAAACACAATTATGTGGAACTGTGCAACAGATCTGACCTTCTGAACCATTTTCTTTTACTCATTTGCAACTTTTCAGAATTATTTTCTGATCAACAAGTGCAATTTGAGATCACTGTATTAACCTTCCTTTGTTCTAAGCAGCTGTGCTCAGTCCGTAATTATTACAGGACTGAACAGCTTCTGTGTTCAACCTATACACCCATCATTATATGACTTCTACAAAAACTATTTCCCATACATTTAGTAGAGAATGTATAAAAGCATGGAGCAATTAAGCAGATTCTCTGATTAACTGAATTAATTGTAACTAAATAGTCTGGTGCTTTAACTGCTTAGCTTAGTGCCCCTGTGTGCATTTACAAAGAACTTTCCTCAAGAGATTAAATAGGTGGAATATAGTAGACAATGGACTAGCTGGAACGTGGCCTTTGGAAGAAATGGATTGGGTGCAACAAGCTGGCTTTGTCCATTATTTGCTCATGTTATAATTATTCTTACCACCAAATGTTTGAAAGGAAAATTCATCTCTCTTCACAATACTTGTATAAAACTCAACTTTTTGTTTAAAGACACAATGCAAAATACAAAATGCTCGACTAATAATGGTCACCATTAGCGGCACAAACTAATATTCTTAAGTACATGCACACACATGATGATTATCTACTACTGACTTCCAGAGCTATTAAAGTGCTATTTTACCTCCATTTAAAACTTCTATTTGAAACAAAAATAAAACAAACTTGACATCACTGTGAATGCTATAATGCATAAACCATGACAACTCACTCAGATCTCACCAAATAAAACAGAAGAAATTAGAACAAATACTTGGGGGAAACAAACGACTAATGTTTATCCTTACCTTATCTCTGCAAAGACTCTCAATCAGAGCATCTGCTTCTTCCATTCTGCCATACATCACCATAGCAATGCCTACAGCCAAGCCACGAAGAATCTTTTCATGCTGGGTTTCCTGAGCATAACCCACCATATCCTCAATTGCTTGGGCTGACTTTGATCCTAGCATGACAAGTCCCAGTGCCAGACCAGCTGCCTCACCTGAATAGGACAGGAAAATTAAAAGTAAAAGGAAAGGTCAGAACGGAAATATTATTACTCTAATAATAAAAATGCAAAAAAATAATTTTCTTCCCAATCAGATAGATTAGAGTTTTGCCTAAATCTACCCATCACTGATGGATCAACAGTTCTAAAATTAGTTGGCATATCACATGCTTTGCAATTCAGGGCTGCTTTACATATCATCAAGAACAGAAAGTTTGAACTATGCCTCTTTTGATTCAGAAAGGTTCCTGCGCTAGTAAAATGCGTCACTGTAAAATGATCCTGTCATCTATGGGGCATTTATACCGAGACAGGTGCTGCCAAATATTTTGGCAAAGGTGTCCTTTTCCATCACAATAGAAAACAAAGGAAGCTGTGAACAAACACATTTTTGAGATACCCATGTATGTATATATTTCCCTACATCCAGAAATGCCACTTTAGATCAAACTGTTAGATGATGAAAGTAATCCAGAGACGATCCTCTCACTACATTGGGAAATACAAACTTTTCACTCAGCACTTTCACACAGAATATTAGATGTGAACAGGTGGTGAAACCCAATTCACAATTAGTGGCGCAGTATGCCTGGAATTCAATTGTGCTGTAAAATCTCTTAAGTACGGCACAGTGCTGAGGACCCGGGTTTGATCCCGGCCCCGGGTCATTGTCTGTGTGGAGTTTGCACATTCTCCCCATGTCTGCTTAGGTCTCACCCCCACAACCCAAAGATGTGCAGGTTAGGTGGATTGGCCATGCTAAATTGCCCCTTAATTGGAAAAAAAACAATTGGGTACTCTTAAAAAAAAAAAATATTTTTTTAAACCTCTTGTTCTCGATATTGATAATATGTTTATCTAGGTGATCAAGATAGTAAGTTATAAGTTAACATTGAAGTTTTGTAATTAGTTTTTAAACAAGCAAACTAGCATTTGGAACCAAATACAAACTCAAACAGAGCAGCTGAGTTACAACAAAATTTAAGTGGATCATCTGTTGCATATGCATCATGGAGTGCCAATCAGTATGTGATATAGCTCAGTAACAAACCATGCATTACTAATCAGGAAGTCCAACTCTTAGTCACTCTTCAAGGCAATGGTTGTTGGAGAGGATTTTAAAATAAAAATTGGGAGGAGAGGGGGTAGGTGTGGGAAAAGAAGTTGGAATCACTAGATTGGATATGGAGAGGTATTTAGCAGCATAACAAGAGTTACAAACACCCCATATATCTTTTAACTTTCTCAGCTATTTTATTTGGGGCAGGTTTTCTTGCTTCCATACCAGTAACAGCATCATCCTGGTAGAGGTTTGTTTTGAGCAGGTCATAGACATCCTGTCGAGCAGTACCCAGTGCAGCCAAACCAAGACCAAGGCACCCACCATGACGCACAATCTACAGGTTAAAAAAAAAGTCAAGATCATCTTCTTACTAACATAATATTTTGCAAACTACACTAGAAACAATTCCTACTGACACGCTAAATTTATGACAATATGTAACTTTTAAAAAAATATTATCTGAAAGTAATCCTGGAAATAGGGATCCTTCGAAGGATAGCATGTTTTAGGGGGAAACCCATGTCACAAATTAAAGTTGCCCTGTGGTTAGACCAACTTGGCACACCAGTTTAGAAATATTGATTCAAGCTCTCTATAATGGCAAACTGAAGCTGATTTTTCAGAAAATGTCATATTTGTTTGCTACTACAAATTGGTAATAAGAATCAACTCAACATGTACAGCAACACAAAAGGCATAATTAATAACACACTGCTGTTTGCACATAAAAAGCCACTTTTCGTGTTAAAAACCCAGACCTGGTCCAGTGTACATAAATAAGTCTAGTGATGATCACTGAAAGTGCTAAGTTTCCACAATTTTGTGGCTCAGTTAGAATTCTGACCTCAAGAATTTCTGCTCTACGTACGTAACCATCTTTAAATGTATTTGGAACTTACATCATTGCTTGCATTCTTTAGCTGGTTGAGCAAATATTCTATGATGTCACCACCATGATTTGCATGGATGAGACCGAGAGCATACAGGCCTCCTCCCTCCTGATAAGCTGAGCCAGGTGAGGAGTCCTTGGGTAAATATGTTGCCATTAACTGCAAGGCCTCCTTTTCATGACCCTAGAGAAGGAACATAATTCCACAATTCAAATTTCAGAGAAATATTTGAGAAGTACAAATAAACAATCTGTATTTTCATTATTTACCTCATAGCAAATCTTCCCAGGAATATCAAGAGTCGCAGTTTAATTAAACAAATTACACAATGCTCAGTACAACGACATTGATACACATAAATGGCCGGATTCAGATGGAATAGAGGAGCAGAGGTACCTTAATGAGTAGATAGATACACATGATAAAACATTAAAGCTTGATTCAAGTTATTAAGAGCATTAAAAAGGCAAATTGAATCCTTAGCTTTGTATCATCAAAAATAAGTAATGCGGACTAGTACAAGACTTTAGTTCAGCAACAACTGAAATACTGCATGTAATATTTGGCACTCCATTATGGAAGGATGTAAAAGCATTGGACAAGATGCAACATAGATTCACTAGAATGGTACCAAAGATTAGAGGTTGCAATAATGAGTGATTTCAGCAATTGGAAATATTCCCACTAGAGTTTAAAACCGCTATTTTTAGGAAGAGTGACCAGATTTATCATTCATGATTATGATAGAATAAAATACTGTAATGATGGCCTGTTTCCACTAATTGGTGAGAAAAACAGAAGATGCCTGGTGTGAATCATTAATAACTTTTAACTTGGGCAAATGGACAATGAGCTATTTAGATAACTCGCATTCCCAATCTGGCTTTAAAAACACAAATTAACCAAGGGAATGCACTTGTCAAAATGCAAAGAAATTTTGCAAACCATTTTATCTAGCCCTCTCCAATTGGCAGCTGGCAATTTCCATTGAAATGATAATCCAGGTAATTCATTGGTGCGAATGCTATTTTATCTCCTCTACCACTTATCTCTCCCCCCCAAAAAGACATTATAGCTTTCAAAAATGTTATGATGCTTCATGAGGAATGAGAATGGGAGGGAAAAGCATGAGAAAGGGAGACCTGGGATTAGCCTAATGAATTTGACTTTGCAGAATTCTGTGTCTTTGGTAATTTATGGAGTGGGTTTAAGTAACATTAGTATTGCACTACAACAACAACTTCCATTTATCTAGCACCTTTAATGCTCAGAATTGCACCAGGGAAACTGACAAAAAGAATAAAATGGATATTAGGAAAAGTAATATACATATATCGACCTCAGAATTTTATTCAAATTACAGAACACATTTTGTGGCAAAATAATGAGTAACAGAAAATGTTGGCTCATGTAATGTTGTACTGTGAATAACATCAGTGTAGTATTGCAAGGCTAGCACCTACATCGGAAGAAAGCAATGGGATGCATTAAAGAAAGTACATACAAAGAATAAAAGGGAGAAGAAATAAATCTTGACAATCTTTATTGGTAGATGGAGGCACTGTTGCAGAAGAACATAAGAAATAGAGGCAGGTAAATACCATACAGTCCCTTCCAACTTGTCGACTATTCAATATGATAAAGGCTGATCTTTCATTCCATTTTTTTGCCCGCTCCCCGTATCCCTTGATTCCCAAGGCACCAAAAACCTGTCCAGCTCAGCCTTGAATTTACTCCCGTTGAAGCGTCACAACCATCTGGGTTAGACCATTCCAAAAATTCACAACTCTGAGTGAAGTTGTTCCTCTTCATCTCGCTCCTAAATCATTGTCCCCCCTTATCCTGCAGCTGCACCCGTTATTCCAGATACCGCAGCCATGGGGAACACCTCTCAAGTGTCTACCCTGTCAAGTCTTTGTTTCAATTAGATCGTCTCTCGTTGTTCTAAACTCCAGAATGCATAGGCTCAATTTACTCCATTTCTCATCACAGGATAACCCTCTCATCCCAGGAACCAATTCACATTTCAAGATTTTACTATACTTCATTAATGTAATGTTTGTAATTTTATTATAAACTTAATTTACAGAGGCAATGTCTCAAATCTGATTGTCCCAAAGTGGATATTCTTTTACAATTTGCAATGCATCAATTTTAATTGAGTAAAACCAAAACAAAAAATTACCTCGACAATTCAGCGAGGCATTGCATTGGTGTGGGGCAATACCGAACTAATTATCTGCATCGGCGATTGCATGCCGACCCAGTCCAGTGTTCCAAATGACCCTCGACCCTATCTGGTACAGCTTGGCTTGAATCATCCACAGCCTGAACTTCCCAACCCAAAATTCAGCAAGACCCGAAATCCAGCACAACACTGGTCCCCGCGGTTGCCTGTTTTGAGACATTGTACCTTGTGCGGCTCCATGTCATACTTTGTTTTGTGATGTTCGTGAACCACCTTGGGATGTTATCATGTTAAGGTGCTATATAATATAAGTTATCAATGAAAGCTGGGAAAAAAATGTCTGCAAGAGGAATACCAATTGATCTAGTAGGTAAAAATGAAATAAAAACTCAGCAAAATTTGGGACATCCAGCTCTTCCTCCTTCCGAAGACTGGGATGCAATTACCTTGTGGATAACTCCCAGACTGGCTGTTGCTGTAAACTTAGCCCAGTTGGTGGCTCTTGCCAACCACTCAAGATTCTCTCTAGAAAACAAAATAATTCAATTGTGAACCTGATTTTTCCCTCACAATGTATTTCCACTTATCATCACTTTTGCATTATTTTCATCTGTTCCTTCTTTTCCCTAACTTACAGGTGCAGAGCCTAACTGGTACCTGGATTGTCACTCTCATCGCTAGCCAATTCAGCAGCGTAGGAACCAAACTTGGGTTACTTTTAGTGCAGACAATTCAACTACACATTTAAGCCGTTGGTGGGCCTCATTATCTGAAGCTGCAATTCATTTCCACAAAATGAGAAACAAAACAAAAACAAAATGTTCTGATGAAAGGTCACAGACAACTGAAACATTAACTGCTTTTCTCTCCACAGCTGCTGCCGCACCTGCTGAGTATTTCCAGCATTTTCTTTCAAATTTACAGCATCTACAGTATTTTTGCTTTATATTGTATACTGGAAAATAACTCTATTGTGAAGAATTCTCATACATGAAGGACAAACAAACAATTTTCATTCCAGCAAATTTTCACAATTTGTAATTGACCGCCTACAACTATGCTCATCAAGGTACATTCCAAAGCAAAATAATAGTCACACGTAAACTCCCCTCTAGCCCATTATGTTTGTCTATCCCATCCCACAATATATTAAGAATTTGGCAGCACTCTTATCTGTGGACTTTAGAGATGGTTTAACTACGTTGCTAGGGGCTTTTCACAGTAACTTCATTGAAGCCTACTTGTGACAATAAGCGATTATTATTATTATTATTTTCCTAGCAAAACTATCTTTTGCTTAATCACACTATTTCATAAATAAACTTTTTAGTGCATTTTGATTTACCTGAGAAACTGGTCACTTGTTGTTCCACAATGCATGAAACAATTGGTAATCACGGTTGCTGTATGACAAACTGAATTTCTGACTGCATCCTAGCAAATAGATAAATGTTCATAAGTTACATTACAAAAGTGAGTATCTAAATTCTAAAATGAAAGTTAGATGCAGTCTCTTACCTTTGTGTTCTTTAATATCATAAGATCTGTGTTGTTGTTTCGTATTAAAAACTGTAAATGTAACTCAATAGACATTTCACCACTTAGTATTTTTATCAGTTTTGTGTTCTGATCCTGCAAGGCCTTGGACTCAGCAGTCTGAAAAATAAAATACAAAGCTCTGACAATCAAACATCCTTGGGAGCTCAAACATCACAGAACTTTTCAAAACAATGTTTTGACGTTGATTTGTTCCTGGGATGTGGTCATCGCTGTCTAGGGCAGCAGTCATTGCCCATCCCCAATTGGCCTTGAGGAGGTAGTTGTGAGGAGCCTTCTTGAACCGCAGCAGTCCATGTGGTGTAGGCACATCCACAGTGCTGTTTGGGAGAGTGCGCCAGGATTTTGACCCAGCGCCAGTGAAGGAACGGCACTATATTTCTAAGTCAGGGTGGCATGTGACTTGGAGAGGAACCTCCAGGTGGTGCTGTTGCTTGCCCTTCTAGATAGTAGTGGTTGTGGGTTTGGGAAGTGCTGTCTTAGGAGCCTTGGTTCCTGCAGTGCTTCTTGTAGATGGTACACACTGGTGCCATTGTGCATCAGTGGTAGAGCCAGTGATTTGTCGAAGAGATGCCAATAAGTGTGTTGCTTTGTCCCAGATGACGTCAAGCTTCTTGAGTGTTATTGGAGCTGCACTCATCCAAGAAAGGGGAGAGTATTCCACCACCAAAATGCTATGCCTCACATACTAAAGCAGCTTTCGCCTGCTCTGTTTCCAAAATTAATTGAACGTTCAAAACCCGAAGGCAGGTGGGAAGGTTCCACTGCCACATAAGCTTCACTAAAAAAAACAATTTTTAAAAAGGCACCAGTGGTGCTTCTGGATTGGACCAGAGTCTTGAATGTTTTCCAAGATGTCAATATGCGAATAATGTCATCACAACTTGCATTGTGCAAAATACAAGACTTCTTCCGAGAACATATAATTATTTTGCAAGTGTTACTTTGTAGTTAGTTCATGCCAGAAGCATCAGGCATACCTAAAAATGAGGTGTCAATCTGGTGAAGCTACAACACAGGACTACTTGCGTGCCAAACAGCATAGTAAAGTAGAAAGTAAAGTCGGCATAGTTCCAGATAGCCAAAGGTTTCTTTCCTCCTTTAGGAGTCGATTTAACCGGAGGATCACCACACCTCAGGCAAGGGGCAAAGTTGAGGATGTGGCCTTCATGAATAAACTCAGCTGGTATGAGAATTTAATCCGTGCTGTTGTCCTCACTCTGCATCACGAACCTGCTGTCCAGCCAACTGAGCTAAACTGGCCTAATGCTGTGCACATTAATGGGTATTGGCAAATATTGTGAGATGATCAATCTTTATGAGATTATCTACATAAGAGATTGCATTCTAATGAAGGTCATTAGCTTCGCGGTGATAAAAATAATACTTCTAAGCCTGGAAATTTGAATTTTGGTGTGCCATTTGGGCAGGCCAAACCAAACTTGTAAAGGGATTGGGCCAAAAACGGTCATGTGGAAGACACAAAGTAGGAAACTACTTATAAAGAGTCACGAAACATGAACGTAGAACTCGTTTCATTATTCAAATTGCATTTCCTCACCCCAAAATTCATCTTATAAAATCAAGCACAAAAAGCTTGCTGATTCTGCATTTAATTTTCTTTTGACCGAAGCATTGTGTTGACCATTTTTCACCATGGAGACATTACAACAAATTGTATTTCTATTGCACCTTTAACATTGGAAGATGTTTCAAGGCATTTCACAGGAGAATAAGGCAAACATTTACATTAACCCAAAGGACATAGTAGACACTAACGGTTTGGTCAAAGAGTTGTTTTAAGGAGGATCTTAAAAGGATAAGAGAACTGGAGGCAGAGGTTGAGAGAGAAAGAAAGAATTCCAGAGCTTATGGCCCAAGTGGAGTTAAGCCCATATCAGGTCAACCATGATCTTATTGACTGGCAGAGCAGGCTTGAGGGGCTGAATGGCCTACTCCTGTTCCTATTTTTTTATGTTCAAACAGCTGAAAGTAGGGCATGCACAAGAGTCTAGGGTTGGAGAATTGCAAAGCTTTTGGAGGATTACAGGTGGTTCGACAAAAAGGGAGGGAGGAGGCCATGGAGAGATAGGAACAATGAAAAAAGGAAAGAAACTGGACGGACCACTTGGCATCAATCCAGGCACCGGAAACGACAACGGCAAACCCAGCGCTATTGACGCTGCAAAATCCTTTTTGCTAACATCAGGTGGCTTGACAGACTAGTCTAACAACAGCCTGACAGAATCGCACATTACATATACCAAGAGTGGCTTGGTAGCATTACGATTGACCAAGCCCTAAAGGACATAACTGCTAGACTGGGTCTGCGACAGGTGGTGAAGGTACCAACAAGAGAGGAAAACAAACTAGACCTCATCCTCACCAACCTGCCTGTCGCAGAGGCATTGGTCCACGGCGATATTGGTAGGAGTGAGTCCCGTCTTCATATTGAGGACACTGTCCATCGTCTTGTGTGGCACCACGTTAAATGGGATAGACTTCAAAAAGATCTAGCAACTTTGGACAGGGCATCTATGAGGTGCTGTGGATCATCGGCAGCAGCAGAATTGTATTCAACCATAATCTGAAACCTCATGGTCCGGCATATCCCCCACTCTATCATTACCACCAAGCCAGGGGATCAACCCTGGCTCAATGAAGAGTGCAGGAGGGCATGCCAGGAGCAGCACCAGGCACACCGAAAAATTAGGTGTCAACCTAATTATGTTCTTCGGCATACAAGTAGTCCTGTGTGACACCAGGTTTCATAGATTCTATGAAATCTATGGGTTTAAACCTGATGTCAACCCAGGACTACTTGCATGCCTAACATGATAATCAGCAAGTGATAGACAGAACTAAGCGATCCCTCAACCAATAGAACAGATCTAAGCTTTGCAGTCATGCCATATCCAGTTGTGAATGGTGGTGCACAATTAAACAATTCACTGGAGGAGGAGGCTCGACAAATATCTCCATCCTCAATGATAGAGGAGCCCAGCACATCAGGGCAACAGATGAGGCTGAAGCATCCGTAACAATCCTCAGCTAGTGGTGCCGAGTGGGTGATCCATCCCGGCCTCCTCCAGAAGTCCCCAACATCACATATTTCAGTCCTGAGCCAATTCTATTCACTCCATGTGATGTCAAGAAATGGCTGGAGGCACTGGATAAGAGCATAATAAATAGGAACAAGAGTAGGCCGTTTGGTCCCTCGAACCTGCTCCGCTATTCAATGGGATCGTGGCTGATCCAACATTTCTCATGTCCACTTTTATGCCCTTTCCTCGTAACTCTCGATTCCCTTATTAATCAAAAATCTACCTCACCCTTAAATAGTCACAAGGTCTCTGCCCTCACAGCTCTCTATGGCAAAGAGTTCTAAAGACTCAATCCTAGCTCCAGGACATCATTGCAGGAGTTTCCTAGGGTAGTGTCCTAGGTCAAACGATCTTCAGCTGCTTCATCAATGACCTTCCTTCCACCATAAAGTCAGAAGCGGGAATGTTCGCTAATGATTGCACAATGTTCAGCATCATTCACAGCTCCTCAGATACTGAAGCAGTCCATCAACAAATGCCGATGGTGAGGAGTGACTGAGGAGCATTCTGGGAAAACTCAACTCGGGTCACGATAACCGAGTGGGGGATTGCAAAGGATCCAATCAGTAGAAGAGCTGTCAACAAATGTTGGTTGAGAACATGATGTGGGATCAACCAAAGCAGTTGACTGTTAAGTACTGGTGAATATTTTCAATCTATTAAGTCGGGACTAAAATAAAAGTGTTTGGTAAGAAACAAATTTCCCAGCTAACGTAAATAAGGCCCCTAGCTAATGTAATTTTTTTTTTTGAGGGAGTAACTAGCTTAAACGAGAGGGACATCTTGGCAGAAGACCTCAGGTCCGTGATATGCCCCTCCTGCGCAATGTGGGAAATGAGGGTCACTTCAAGCATCCTTGTTGGCCATATATACAGAAGGTGTATCCAAATGTAGCTTCCAGCTAACTGGATTTCGAAGCCAGAGCTGTGGGCGGACTCACAGTGGAGCATCTGAAATGCGAGGAAGTCATGGGTAGCGCATTTAACAAGGTGGTCACACCCCAGGTGAGGATTGCAGACAGAAAGGGGATGATGACCATCAGGAACAGTAAAAGACTCAGGAGGGTAGTGCAGGGGTCTACTGTGGTCATCCCCCTCTCAAACAGTTAGAGCACTTTGGATACTGTGTGGTGGTGGTGTGTGTGTGTGTGTGGGGGGGGGGGGGGGGGGGGGGTTGAAAACAGCAGCAGCCAGGTTCATGGTACCATGGGTGGCTCTGTTTTTCAGGGGTTGTGGGTGAAAAATGAGTGGAGAGCTACAGTGATAGGGGATTAAATAGTAAGGGTACAGCAAGATGGTATGTTGCTTCCCTGGTGCCAGGGTCCAGGATTTCACAGAGGGGCTGGAGGGCATTCTAGGGAGGGAAGGTAAACAACCAGTGGTCGTGGTACACATTGTACCAACAATGACAGGAAGTTAGCAGGACCTTAAATGTAGTAATCTCAGGATTATTCCCAGTTCCATGTGCTGGTGAGAGCAGGAATAAGGGGATAAATCAAACGAACAAGTGGCTGGAGAGATGGTGTAGCCGGGAGGAATTCGGATTCTTGACGCACTGAGGCCGGTTCTGGGGAAGGTGGGACATGTACAAACCGGACAGATTGCACCCAGACAGAGCTGGGACAAATGTCCTTGCGGGGGCTTTTTAAATCGCTCTTTAAGTGGTCTGAGTTTCCTTGATGGGATTTGACTGGCACTATCCTGTATTTACTTGCATAATCATGCAACTCAACAATGTAACAAAAGCACACTCTTGTGATCTGAACTTGCTAATTTCATCCTTAGCAAATGTTTCTTCAATCTGTCCAAAGGCAGACAAAATACTTGGTAAGAACAGGTTATCAATAAGCTGCTTTATAGAACATAGAACAGTACAGGCTCTTCGGCCCACGATGTTGTGCCGACTATTTAGCCTAATCTAAGATTAACCTAACCTACACCCCTTCAACTTCATGTACCTGTCCAAGAGTAGCTTAAATTACTCTATTCCACCACCACTGCCGACAGTGCATTCCACACACCCGCCACTCTCTGTGTAAATAACCTACCTCTGACATCTCCCCTATACCTTTTTCCAATCGCCTTAAAATTATGTCCCCTTTTGCGACCTGGGGAAAAGTCTCTGGCTATCCACTCTATCCATGCCTCTCACAGTAGCACAGTGGTTATCACTGTTGCTTCACAGCTCCAGGATCCCAGGTTCGATTCCCGGCTTGGGTCACTGTCTGTGCAGAGTCTGCACGATCTCCCAGTGTCTGTGGGGGTTTCCTCCGGGCGCACCGGTTTCCTCCCACAAGTCCAAAGATGTGCAGGTTAATTGGATTGGCCATGCTAAAATTGCTGTTAGGTTAGGCGGGGTTACTGGGTTACGGGAATAGGGTGGAGGTGTGGGCTTAAGTGGGGTGCTCTTTCCAAGAGCCGGTGCAGACTTGATGGGCTGAATGGCCTCCTTCTGCACTGTAAATTCTATGATTCTATGATTCATCACCTTGAACACCTCTATCAAGTCACTTCTCTTCCTTCTTCGCTCCAGTGAGAAAAGCCCGAGCCCCTCAACCTTTCTTCATAAGACATGCCCTCCAGTCCAGGCAGCATCCTGGTAAATCTGCTCTGCATCTTCTCCAAAGCATCCAAATCCTTCCTATAATGAGGCGACCAGAACGGGACACAATATTCCAAGTGTGGTCTAACCAGGGTTTTATAAAGCTGCAGCAAAACCTTGCAGCTCTTAAACTCAATCACCCTGTTAATGAAGGCCAACACACCATACGCCTTCTTAACAACCCTATCAACATGGGTGGCAACTTTGAGGGATCTATGTACGTGGACCCCAAGATCCCTGTTCCTCCACACTTCCAAGAACCCTGTACTCAGCAATCAAATTCGACCTTCCAAAATGAATCACTTCACATTTATTGAGGTTGAACTCTATCTGCCACTTCTCAGCCCAGCTCTGCATCTTGTCAATGTCCTATTGTAACCTGCAACAGCCCTCAACACTATCTACAACTCCGCCAACCTTTGTGTCATCGGCAAACTTACTAACCCACACTTCCACTTCCTCATCCAAGTCATTTATAAAAACCACAAAGAGCAGAGGTCCCAAATACGGGACCTCTGGTCACCGACCTCCAGGCGGAATACTTTCCATCAACTACCACTCGCTGTCTTCTTTCAGCCAGCCAATTCTGTATCCAGTCAGCCAAATTTCCCTGTATCCCATGCCCCCTAACTTTCTGAATGAGCCTACTATGGGGAACCTTATTAAATGCCTTACTAAAATCCATATACACCACATCCACTGCCCAACCTTCATCAATGTGTCTTGTCACATTCTCAAAGAATTCAATGAGGCTTGTGAGGCATGACCTGACCCTCACAAAGCCATGCTGACTATCTTTAATCAAACTATGTTTTTCTAAATAATCATAAATCTTATCTCTCAGAATCCTTTCCAATATTTGGCTCACTGCAGACGCAAGACTGACTGGTCTGTAATTCCCAGGGATTTCCCTATTGCCTTTCTTGAACAGGGGAACAACATTCACCTCCCTCCAATCATCCGATACTAATCCAGTGGAGAGTGAGGACGCAAAGATCATCGCCAACGGCGCAGCAATCTCCTCCCTCACTTCCCGTGGTAACCTTGGGTATACCCCGTCAGGCCGAAGGGACTTATCTATCCTGATGTTTTTCAAACTTTCCAGCACATTCTCCTTCTTAATATTAACCTGTTCTAGTCTATTAACCTGGTTCACGCTGTTTTCATGAGCAACAAAATCCCTCTCTCTGGTGAATACTGAAGCAGAATATTCATTTAGGGCCTCCCCTATCTCCTCAGACACTCGGCACAAGTTCCCTCCACTATCCCTGATTGGCCCTACTCTCACTCTGATCATCCTCTTATTTCTCACATAAGTGTAGAACGCCTTGGGGTTTTCCCTAATCCTGCCTGCTTTTTCAGGCCCCCTTCTAGCATTGAACTTAATTCAACCCATACTACACATCTTTGCACAATAACAAAGTACACTAGCCTGCATTAGTGGGTCATCCTAAAAGGCTTAAACAAGATTACTTCCATCCTTTCATCTCAGTAAGACCTCTGTCAGCTTTCTCTTTAGCAAATCTGGCTGCCTCATGCTGCCATTATTTTGAAAAACCTCTGAAGGAGGTGTTTTTAAAGAAGGAGATGCAGGCACAGACAGGGACCCGAGGAATTTCCAGCACTTTGGATGTGAGGTGTTGTTTAATTACTCAGATAAACTAACAGTTTTAGTCTCTGAGGGAGAATCCAACATAATAAAATACTTTTCATCCCAGTGCTTTTCTATAAAAATAGAAACGTAAATATATTTGACTGAAAAATACAATTAACTCTAATTTTCAAATCCTGACTTTGGAAAAATAGTGGAAATATGCTGAAATGTAATACTAAGCATGTCTCTTTAGATAGAAAACAATAACAGAAAGCTGCCGATTCTGTTCTTACTATACATCACTCAACAGTCTGGGAACCTCAGACAGTCATCTTGCTTGACAAAATCATACGGCGGAGCAAGATCTCACAATGGATGGAAATTTCCAAACAAAAAGAGGTGGGGGAGGGACACAACACAATCCTATTTAATTCCTCACCAATTCTGTTGTTTTCACGGATGCTACTGGAGAGTTTCCCAATTTTTCGTCCGTCTCCATAGCTTCACTGGAGAAAGAATTCAAAAAGGGTTATCAAGAAGGGTGATCAAGGAGAAATATCAGTTGGTTGTCCATTTAAAAAAAAATCTATTTTAAGTTTAAATAACCTCTTATTGGTTCGCAGCATTCAAAGCTCAACTATAAAGGAAAGTAATAGTTTTTAGATTTTATCACTGGGTTTCCGCAAAGGACTACATTCGTTTCCCATTTCTATGTGCAGCTAAGGGCAGATGAATGTAATATGGTGTGCCAACACCAATACAACAGTCCACTTTTTAAAATATTACAGTACTTTCAAATATCAATAAACTAGTTGGACTTCCCACAGAAGAGCATCTACTGCTACATATCTACAGGAAAATAATGTAATTTGTATCCAAGTTCTGGTGTGGGTGTCAAACCATAACATTTCTCACATAGAAGGCAAGAGTACTACCACTAAGCCAAATGTGATCCTTTTGTATCTGACAGATTAGTACAAAAAAATAACCAGAATACACTTCTTGATTACATTTCCCAACTCAATATAAATGATACAACAAAATATACCGACTGATGTTTTGGAGATCAGTTGTTATTTATATGCAATACAGATATGTAGGCTACTGTGGAACACCTCCAAAAACTCAAAAAGCACTGCAGAGACAATAGGCATCAAACCTATTTTCTCAATTGTCGAACAGATGCGCTTTTCACTATGCACAAATCAAACTATTGTCTTGCTGAGCTATTGTTCGTTACTTAACAGCTGTTGCGTGCCTGCTCATTGATAAGTGAGAAATCACAGATGTTGATAAACTAAAAAATTTCAGTAGGCTAGATATAGTGTCACTGCCTTGACAGAGTTTAGTTAACAACATTTCTAAACTGTTACCTTGCTGTTCCATGCAGTACTTTTTCCTTTAAATTGTTTCACTGGATGTGGGCGAAGGTGGTGGTGAGTCACCTTCTTGAACCACTGCAGCACATGTACTTTGCATTTTTAACAGTTTCCTGAAACAGTGGCAGGTTGGGTGTTTCTTTTACGTAGCTCTGCCTTTTTACTATTATCAAAAAGAAAATACATCTGGAATACATGACAGTCTTTTAGTCATTACTATGCATGTGGAATCAAAGGAGGATGTTTGGGTTTTCATGGTGCTTTATGCGTATCAGCATGGTTACTGAACAAGTACTGCAAGTTTATCAATATAAAGCCAATAAACCAAAAAATTCTATTAAATTCTTATCCGCTATGACTTTGTGAGCAGCATCTTTACCTTTCTTTCTCAGTAGTTGGCACAGTTCCTGTGTTTGTAGAACCTGGTACAACAGCAATGGGAGTTCCTACAGTCTTCAGATTCTGGATAACACTAGAGAGGAACTGTTGGCTGGCGCTTTCGTACAAGTCAAAACAAATCTGATAGGCCATCAGTAAGTTGTCCTCCTTTACAAGCTTTTCCAAGATATCACTTACTGCTTGGGGGTCATCCAGAAAAATTAGGCACTACAGAAACAAAATAACAAAAGTTAGATCAAATCTCATGTTGCAACAGCCTATAGCATCATTTGAATCTTAACGACAGGTTCAACTCGGGCAAATAGGTGAAAGCACAAGTGGGCCACCTGCTAGCATTTAAAAACTAACCTCAGCACTGAGGGAAATGGCTTTCCAGTTCGGAATCATGATTTTAGAAATAAATGCTACTTCTCCCAACTTGCAAGTGTTCAAAAGAAAACTTTTAGGGCAAATATATTTCTACAATAAGTTTAAATTTACAAATATATATCTTATCTGCATTAAGCATTTGCTAGGAAATTCATGTCAGCATGAATAATAGAGAGAAAACAATAATAGAGAAATAATGCGCAACAATAGAGGTACCCAAAGATGTGCAGGGTAGGTGGATTGGCCACACTAAATTGTCCCTCAATTGGAAAAAAATAATAATCTGTATTCCAAATTTTTTTTTTTTTTAAACTCTCATTGTAAGACAACCCCTCGTTCCAGAAACCAACTTAATAAACCCTTGGTGTACACCTTCAAAGCAAATATATCCTTCCTTAAATATGGCGACCAAAATGGCACACAATATTCCAGATATGGTCACACTAAAACTCTTTATAACTGCAAACCTCTTTATCCTGTAAGGCTAATGTCCCATTGCCTTCCCAATTGCTTGCTGTACCTGCATGATGACTTTGCATTCGTTGTAGGAGTGTACCCAAATTTCTTTGACAACATTTACAAGTTTCCCCACCTTTAAAAAAAATTCTGTTTTTCTATTCTTATGGCCAAAGTGAATAGCTTTACATTTCCCCACCTTATACTCCATCTGCCATCTTGCTGCCCACTTAGTTAATCTAGCTATATCGCTCCTCTCCCCAGCTTGTCTTCTCCATGCCTTGCATTCATGCCAAACTTGGATTATCAACAAACTTGGATATATTACTATGACTTGAAGGCCGGCATCCACTAATTTTTGCAATTTTGCATTCTATTACTGCTTTGATCTTGAATTGCATACTTCGTAGAGCTGTTCTTTGATTAAGTCAAATAATTAATCATTAATAATCTGTAGTGATATTAACTGTAGACGAGCATTCCCAAGGCTTTGTTTTTCATATCAGCCATTCACAGGTGGCATTTGATCTACATCTTGTTTTCCCTTTTCAAGCTAGACGACTAAAGGTTGTCTTTCGTTTACCAGAAATGCTTTTTCTTACTGCATTTGATGACCCTTGACCTACAAGCCTTATACATAGGGTAGTCAACTATGGTGTGGAATCAGGAGATGGAGTTTGATTGATAGATATACAACCTAATTGATGGTAGATGGGAGACACCATCAAAAAGATGTGTATATAACTTGAATACTCCTTGCAGTGCCTGCAAAGAGATCAATAAGGCCTTATATTTTCAAGACTCTTTACTTTGAGACTGTCTGAATAAAGCCTCAAAAGCCTGGAATGGAGCCTGACATTTGGGCTAAACACTGCTTCCAGGATTCACTGCTGCAACCAGAGTGAAATAGTCAACCACCCAAGACTACACGAGGGAGGGCCATGACTGACCGAAGTGCCGACCCTAGTAAGGCTAAATAATAATAATAATAATAATAATAATAACCTTTTATTGTCACAAGTATGAAGTTACTGTGAAAAGCCCCTAGTCGCCACATTCCGCTATTTGGTGACTTGGTGATGTATGAACCAAGGGGAATAACATTTGCAATACAGTACATATCTGTAATACAGTATGTATGTAAAGTTGTCCTCCTTCCTTATAAAAGTGCTTCTTTCTTCCTTTGTTAATAACATTATCGTTATTTCATTTTGTTTTAATTATTAATAATTGTTTAATAGTTGTCTCAATACATTGCTTGGTTAGAGTTACACATTCCTGTTCGTCCAGAATAACAAAGTAGTAAGCACTACTAACCTAACACTATATTTTATTAACCCTTATTATTTAAATCCAACAATCTTAACAAACCACATTGCGGTCTGTTTTTAATTTCACCCAAGCATTTCCCTATACTGTCTAGGATATTAAGGGTTATTTCCTTCTCCGGGACCAAACCAAGGTGTATCATAGCTCTTAGGAAGTCACTTTGACTCTCCTCAGTTTCCTAGTCTCAGATTTCCAGCGCTCGATTTTTCTTTAAAGATTTCACTGCTGATTGATTGATTTTTATTGTCACACGTACCGAAGTACAGCGAAAAGTATTTTTCTGCGGCCAAGGGTATGTACATAGTAAACAAAAAAAATTATCGACAGAGTACATTGACAGTGGTACATCAACAAATAGTGATTGGTTACAGTGCGGAACAAGGCCAAACAAGAGCAGCATAGGACGTTGTGAATAGTGTCCTTACAGGGAACTATATCTAGTGAGTGAAAAAACCTGAGTTGAGCATCAGGTAATCAAAGCATTGAGTAACTGCTATTTAAAGGACGGTCCATCCTTACTTCAAAGGAGTAGAGTTAGAGAAAATAGTAAATAATAGGTGGCCGCTGATCTCTTCCACTAGCTTTTCTAGGCAGATCGGACTGGAATTCTCATGAAGTTGGACATTCGTGGATAAGCACGGACCCCAATTACAATTCCTGCTCAGTGACTCTAGATCGGAAACACCCCTGGTTCCGAATGGCCTCAATGTCCCTTGACTGGCTCCAACAGATGGTCCACTGCTTTCTCAGTCTTCCAAGCTGACCAACAATTTCGGTGAGAAAACACACAAATAAACTCAAAGCATAAGAAACCTTCCTGTAATCTATCCTCGTGGCAACGTGGCACATCTGGGATGTCCTAGATAGAGGTTTCACTGAATTAAGTTTAATTCTTAAACTTGTCCTTTGATCTGAAAAGTGTATGGATACTTTCAAATCTTCCCTTGGCTATCCTTTGCTTTCAGCCTCTCTTGGTCTGGGACCCACACATTCATTTAAACCCCTTAAGACAACTTTAGATGTTTCACCTCCACCAATATGCAGAAAATAGGCCACCTATTATTTACTATTTTCTCTAACTCTATTCCTTTTAAGTAAGGATGGACCATCCTTTAAATAGCAGTTACTACATGCTTTGATTACCAGATGTTCAACCCAGGTTTTTTCACTCACCTTACATTTAAAAATTCAATTTCTCCAAAGCTAAAAGCAATATTCCTTTAACATGAAACTACAAATTCATAATACAGAATAAAAAGGACAGTGGTAGTAGGTATGAAGTAGTCTAAATGACAGGAAACAAAGTAGTAGTAAGTGATTGTTTATCCACACTGCAGGAAGATGTACAGTGGGGTTTCCCAGAGTTTGGCGTCAGGATCTATATCGTAATCTATATTGATGACCTAAACTTTGGTGTACAGGGCAGAAGTTCAAAATTTGCAGATGACACAAAACTTGGAAATACTGAGAGGAGGATAGTGATAAACTTCAAGAGGATTTAGGCTTAGACTTAGGAATGGGCAGGGTGCAAGTGGCAGATGAAACCTAATGCAAGAAGTGTGAAGTGATTCATTTTTGGTAGGAAGAACAAGGGATATGAATAAAAGGTACAATTCTAAAGGTGATGTAAAATCAGAAAGCTCGGGTAATATGTGTACCAATCATGAATGGTGACAAGGCAGGTCGACAAAACAGTTAATAAAGCATACAAATGGGCAGCACAGTGGCCTAGTGGTTAGCACAGCTGCCTCACGGCGCTGAGGTCCCAGGTTCGATCCCAGCTCTGGGTCACTGTCCGTGTGGAGTTTGCACATTCTCCCCATGTCTGCGTGGGTTTCGCCCCCACAACCCAAAAATGTGCAGAGTAGGTGGATTGGCCACGCTAAATTTCCCCTTAACTGGAAAAAATAATTGGGTAATCTAAATTTATTTGTTAAAAATTTTTTAAATAAAGCATACAAGATCCTGGGCTTTATAAATAGGGACATACGAGTACAAAAGCAAAGAAGTTACAATGAAATTGCAGAAAATACTGGCGTATTGCGTACAATTCTGGTACAACACTTAGAAGGACAGGAAGGCATTAGAGAGAGTGCAAAAATGATTCATGACACTAGTTACAGGGATGAGGAACATGGATAAATTGGAGACGTTGGAACTGCTATCCTTTGAAAGAGAAGATTTGTTGGAGGTTTTCAAAATTGTGAGGAGCTCGAGCAGAGTACATAAGGAGAAATTGTTTCCGTTGGTGGAAGGGCAAGAACCAGAGGACAGCAATTCAAGGGGATTGACAAAGAACCAACAAAAGGAGGAGGAAAATCTGCTTTTTATGCTACAGGTGGTTAGGATCTGGAATGTAATGCCTGAAAGTGTGGTGGATGCAGATTCAATTGATGCCTTCAAAAGAGAGTTTGATAATTATCGGAAGCAAAATAAATTGCAAGGTTATGGGGAAACACGGCGAGAGACTGACTGGCCTCCTTTCTTTATTCTGTGCTGTATCCATTCTATGAACAAAATGCGGATTAGAATTAACCACCAGGTGGCAATGGTTGTGCAGCTTGCCACGAACTAGATTAGAACATGACAAGTAGATGAGCTTTTCCAATGCTTACTTTTTCAAAAATCTTCCACAGTAAAACACAGATAGGGTCTTACCATTATAAAGAAAAAGAGGTGACAGAAAATCATGCCAAAAGAAAGCAAAGTTTCAACATATGCAAGGCTTTTAACCAGACCTTATTCCCAACTTTATCCGGGAGCGAATAGGTGACACACCAGTGTCAATAAAGAATTGGAGATGGGGTGGAATTTGTGGTTTCTATTTTCAGAAATTTTCAAAATCAAGACACAAAATTACAATTTGTCTCCAAGTTCAGAAACCAAACAACAGCGGAGTCTCCAAAATCATGAACAAAACAATAGAAATGTAGATTACGGCCAGATTATTTTGCCAGCAAAATGTAGCGAGTGGGCAATACATAATACAAATTATATTGATAATAAAAATTTATCCCAGTGTTCACAGCAGTGTTCATTCCAGGCATTATTAACAGGGAAATTATCCAATCACCATAATTCTGGCCAGAACTTGTGCTGATTCTATATGCCACCATTTCTCTCCACACCAACTCTCTTTGAAATCTCTTACCTTATGTTAATTTGCCGTCATCTGTCTGTCTGACTCACGCCTAATTCTGGTTGCTCAGGCCAGGCAGGTTAGGAAAGTAAATGCCTCGTGCATCAGGACAGAGCGGAACAGGATAGCTGAGGTAGGGAGCACCCAAAGGCTTTACCTGATTTTTTTTCTTTTTTAAAATAAATTTAGAGTACCCAATTCATTTTGTTTCCAATTAAGTAGCAATTTAGCATGGCCAATTCATCTACCCTGCACATCATTGGGTTGTGGGGGTGAGGCCCATGCAGACACAGGGACAATGTGGAAACTCCACACGCCAGGGTCCTCGGCGCCGTGAGGCAGCTGTGCTAACCACTGCGCCACGTGCCGTTCTGGCTTTACCTGATTTTAACAGGTGCATGTCAGAAAACGGTCTGGTAAGTTCGGAGTGGGTAAAAAAAAGCCAGCAGGATAAAGGAGATGGGGTACAGAAACTGAACAGTGAGCACAGGTCAAACAAAGTATTGCATCTAATTCTGGGCACCACATTCCCTAATTCTGGGCATTAGAGAGGGTTCAGAAAAAAATCACAAGAAATTCCAGGGGTGAAAATCTATCTGGATAGGTTGGAGAGGTTGTGACTATTTTCCTTGGAGAACAGAAAGGAATGGAGAGATGCCATAGTGCCACTAGTGGCGAGAGGTATGCAACTACATTACTGTAGTTTTACAGTATTCAAACATTACTCAACAATCTTACCATAAAGTAAGGATTGTAGACAGGAAAGGTGTCACACACACGCGATATATATAGATATATAGTTGAAATATTATTACCTGACACACATTAATGAAGTCTGGTTTTTCCAGATTCATATACAGTTTAACCAGAACACGCAGAACTTCATTTCTGAATTTCTTATTCTGCATGAGTGACATGCATACTTTCACACTGTATGCAAGCATCCCAGAGATATCATTCTGTGAATATATAATAGAGTTTAATATGGCAACATCCTAACACATGGCAGTATTGCGAAAACAAAATACTTTTTTGTCAAAGCTTTGCATCGTACACTCATCAGGACATTCACAAGAATACAATACATACAAGAACAAAATATAAATAATAATAATAATAGTTATTGTCACAAGTAGGCTTACATTAACACTGCAATGAAATTACTGTGAAAAGCCCCTAGTCGCTACATTCCGGCGCCTGTTCAGGTGCGTGGAGGGAGAATTCAGAATGTCCAAATTACCTAACAGTGTGTCTTTTGGGACTTGTGGGAGGAAAATGGAGCACCCGGAGGAAACCCACGCAGGCACAGGGAGAACGTGCAGATTCCACACAGACAGTGACCCAAGCTGGGAATCGAACCTGGGACCCTGGCGCTGTGAAGCAACAGTGCTAACCACAGCCATTCACTGGTTCATTCCTCAAGGCAAAACTTTGGCCAATCAGAGTCAAGTTGCCTGGTTTAAATTTCAAACAATGCTTGGCAGTTAACTGTCAGTCACTATCTACTGTTCCATGGCAACACCACTACCAGAGTCCACTTGCCAACCAATCAGCACTCTCTCCTCATGCATTATAAATTTGTTGATTTCCCTTCATTGTATTCTTGCGAATGTCCTGAGTGCAAGACGAAAAGCTTAAACAAAAAAGTTATGCATGACCAAATTACTATTTCAAAATAGCTTCCTTAGAACTTATTAACTTATTAGAACTGGAATTGTCAGAAAAACGTAAATGCAAAAAAAATATTCTACCATCTGTAAATAACAACAATCAGTTATAAGCAGACTACTTCATCACACATTCCATCGCTCTCGGCATTATTTTAAAACTTCAACAATATGGGTTTTACCAAAACTGAAACTACAGCATTAATTCTACAACAACAATAAAAGTAACTACAGAATGAGCCTTCAATGTTCCTTTTGGAGAAGAGTGAAAAGATAGAACCAAGAGTCTATTACATCAGAAATTATATTATTCAACAATGCATACTCACAGATTCAAGAATCACTTTCTCAAAGACATCAAGCCGCCTGGTCTCTAGAGCAATGCCAATTGCCTGCTTGTATTTGTGGTCATCAAAACAGCGTTGGAACATCTTATTCACAATACCTTCCAATCGAGGGTCAATGCTTTTCTCCTCACCATCAGGTAGTTCTCTATTTTCAACTCGTAGCTTTGTATAATGATCAATGCATTTTGCTACAGTCAAGAAATTAAAATCACATTAAACACATAAATCAAGTCAAGACTCCCCATTGCCACGCTAAAAGTTGCCAATTCCTTCTTTTGGCCATATGAAATGCCACAGCAGCTATCAAACTCACTAAAAATGGCCTGCCAACAATTAAATGCTGAAGCTCAAGTACCTGGGGAACATTGCTCACTTGGGAACAAAACGTGGAAGTAAAAAGGGAAATGAAAACTCAGCATGGTATGGATAAGCATATATTTCTTCATCTCTGGGTTCAATTTTCTTCACTCATTCAAGCACAAAATCATTTTCTGCATGGCCTTGTCCCATTCTCATTAACCTCCTCCAGCCTTCCACATCTCTCCCAAACCTTTTTGCAAACCCACTTTTATGTCTTAGTCATAGCTTCAGGCACCACAGCCCCATGCTCTATAAATCCCTCATACAACCCTCCACCAAGCTGTTGGATTACCCCAGCTAATGCCTCCTGCTTTTGCTCAGTATCCATGGTCTTCATTCCTTTCTGTCACACCTCGGGGCATTTTCCAAGTTAAAGATACAAATTGCACCTGAACAATACTGAACTCAATTTCTAGCATGCATGAACTCAGAGAAAATGTTCCAAATTTGATACCAAATAGTAATATTACTTAGAAAAAGTTTTCCCATGGTTAATAGAAAACATAATTTGAGTTTAATAAAATCCAAGTGTATTACCAGGACAGGGTAGTAGAAGATTCATTATAAATGTTAAACATTATTCCTGTAGATATAATTCTTTAGTTTAGTGGGCATCAATATATGCAGAATGCTTTAACATTCAATAACAGTTACAGATTATTCATGAAGGCCTATCTTCTCAACCTTGCCCTCCCCTGAGGTGTGGTGATCCTCAGGTTAAACAACCACCAGTCACATCTCCCCCTCAAAGGGACGAGCAGCCTATGGTCATCTGGGACTATGGCGACGTTATCTTACAACATGCAAACAAATAATTTAGACTGGCATGTTTTGAGTTTACTCTCCACGAGTATTTAGGCTTACAAACCATATTTACCTGTCCTGTTCCCATAGTCCTTCAACTCCCTTTTCCTTCAAACAATTTTATCCTGAATATTGACATAGATTTTGCCTCAACCACTAACCATGGAAGTGGATTTCAGCCTCACAACTCTAAATTTTGCACATTTTACATTAACCAACCCCAAAAAAGCTTGTATAAATACAACAAAATAGGTGTCGGAAAATAAAAATAACCATTGCAATTTGGTTATACTCTTTCCAAAGCTGAAGTCCTTCAAAACGTCAAAAAAAAATTTGAAAAGTATGTTAAGTTATTCCAAAGATCCACAAGAAAGTTCCAACTGTGTCTCTTTAAATACCAAATGTCTTTAAAAATTCTCTTCAAAACGGCAGCACGGTGGCGCAGTGGTTAGCACTGCTGCCTCATGGCACTGAGGTCCCAGGTTCGATCCCGGCTCTGGGTCACTGTCTGTGCAGAGTCTGCACGTTCTCCCTCTGTCTGCGCGGGTTTCCTCTGGGTGCTCCGGTTTCCTCCCACAGTCCAAAGACGTGCAGGTTAGGTGGATTGGCCATGCTAAATTGCCCTTGGTGTCCAAAAAGGTTAGGAGGGGTTATGGGGTTACGGGGAAAGGGTGGAAGTGAGGGCTTAAGTGGGTCGGTGCAGACTTGATGGGCCGAATGGCCCCCTTCTGCACTGTATGTTCTATGTGCAGGGTAGGTGGATTGGCCACGCTAAATTGCCCCTTAATTGGAAAAAATGAATCTAAATTTTTTTTAAAATCTCTTTAAATAAACCTGAAAGAATTCATAATACGGTCATAATAGGAATGCTAACCTATAATGGTCTCCACATATTCAGATTCATCATTAACATTGAAGAGATCCCCAGCTCCAAGTGCATAGTTCAATGATTCTTCAAAGGCTCCCAAGTGGTAGAAAACTTTAGACGCCACCAAGGCAGCAAACTCCCGACTTCTGAAAGTCTCATCTTCGTACAGTTCCTCACTCAAAAATAAACAATATCAATTGTTAGGATACCAGACCTCAAACTTATTTTTTGTAAATCTGTGAGGAAAGGCTACTTCACCCCAGGAGTGATGACTCTGACCAATAGGTATCTTTTGTGCTAAAACAAACTTTAAATAATTTTCAGAGGAGAAAGGAATTAGAACACTAAAAGATTTATTTCTTGGGGGTCATTTTGAGGGATTGAAGGAGCTGGGAGCGAAGTATTGGCTGGAGCAGGAGGAAATATTTAGATACATGCAGGTTTGAGACTTTGCCTGAAAGGAGATACAGAGCTTCCCAGTAGAGCCGGCTTCCACATTGCTGGAGGAGGTGCTGACAACAGGGGGACTGGAGAAGGGATTGGTATCGGCGGTTTACAGGGCTATTTTGGCAGAGGAGAAGGCGCCACTAGAAAGGATCAAGGCAAAGTGGGAGGAAGAGTAGGGAGAGAGTGTGGAGGAGGGGTTCTGGTGTGAGGTGCTCTGGAGGGTGAACACCTCCACCTCGTGTGCGAGGTTGGGGCTGATACAGCTGAAGGTGGTGTACAGAGCGCTCCTCACAAGGGCGAGGATGAGCCGGCTCTTTCAGGGGTAGAAGATGTGTGTGAACGTTGCAGGGGAGGCCCCGCAAACCACGTTCATATATTTTGGTCCTGTCCAAAGCTGGAGGATTACAGGAAGGAGGTGTTTAGGTAGTCTCTAAAGTGGTGCAGTTGAAATTGGACCCGGGCCCTCAGGAGGCCATATTCGGGGTGTCGGACCAGCCGGGGTTGGAAACGGGCGCAGAGGCAGATGTTGTAGCCTTTGCTTCGTTGATCGCCCGAAGGCGGATCCTGTTAGGGTGGAGATCAACCTCTCCACCCTGTGCCCTGGCGTAGCGGAGGGACCTGCTGGAATTCTTAGCGCTTGAAAAGGTCAAATTTGATCTGAGGGAAAGGATGGAGGGGTTCTACAATTCATGAGTGTTATTCATTAAGCACTTTCGAGAATTGGATCGCATCGAACATTAGGGGGGTGGGGGGGGGACTGTATGTGTTCATGGTAACTATGGGTGATTCCTGATTCCTTTTTGTTATTTGTTTGTGTTAACATGCGGGCCAATGTCTGGGGTTTGGTGGGAGAATGAGATCGTTGTTATTGGTAAGGGGATTGACATTACACTCCTTCCTGATTATTGTTTATTGTTGGGTGTAAATCTGGGAGAAAATGTGAAAAAGGAGAATTAAAAAAATATTTTTTTTAAACTTTAAATTAAATACAGAATTAATCACATTAATCAAAGAAATAGCTTTACAATGATCAGATCAACAGTTCTTAAATAAAAAGAAAAGCTTTAACTTACTATCTACACCTGCCACTAATTCCAATTAAGCAACCCAATATAGTTCAAATGCCACTTTTCACTTAAGGTTAACCATACAGGTTACTTTGGGGACCCTTTGGTGAGCGAGACACCCTTTTCAGGAACAACCTGAAAATCCTTGTCTTGTCAAGATTCTTCTGCTCAACCAAACAGCATTTGGAAGAAATGCCAGTTACAGGCAGATCTGGCTCCTCCTATTAATTACATCATCGGTGTCCTGCTAGGATGAACGATCACCTGCTTATCTAGGACTAAGTACATTCCCTCATTAATTATCTCCTCTCCAGGGAATCACCAACAATCAAAACAATATCCCATTCGCCATCTCTGTTAACAAATAAATGAATAAAATCACCTTTTATGACTCCGTATTTACAGCTTTAGTAGACACACTGCCTGTTTGTATTTTAAACCAATGTTTTTGTTAACACAGAAATGGAATTTATACAATAATTTCTACATTCATTGCACAATATCGGAACCTTTATACTCATTTGATGAATTATATATTGTTACTTGGGTCTTGCAGAGCATGTTAACAGCATCATTCTCCTGCATTTAGTGTTTAATGCAGCCAGTCTATTTGCAAAGTGGCTGCAATACAATGCAAATCTGCACACATTTTAGTTACTGCTCATGTGTAAATTAGCGAATGTGTTTATCATGTGAGAAAGAAAAATTTGCTTCTAGCACCTTGAACCCATAGTATCTGCAAATAAAGGATCAATGTCGAAGAGGCTATTCTCTATTTAGTAGTTTCACACAATTAAATTTGAACTTTAATGGCTGTGCAGAATTAAAACAGCACAGCAAGCTTGAGTACCAATACACTGTACCATTCTAAAATGAGTGATTTTCAAAATGCAGAGTACAGACATTCAAAGAGAGCACTGAAACAAGCTGTTCATTTAAGAGACAAAATAGCTGAGAATTTGAATTTTTCATCGATAGTACACAGTATCACTTCTTAGAAGACAACATAAATTTCTTACATTTTAACCACAGATTCTGAAATTTCAGCCCAGAAGTCATTGACCACCGAGTTCAACTTGTGCAGAGCAAACTCCTAGAAAAGAAAAAAAACAAACATTCATTCAGGGATGTAGATCACAATATTGATGGCTAAGAAAGTTAACTTAAGTTTCAAAGAGCAATATGGATGTTGCCTCCTTGAGTTGAGAGAGCAAAGCAAGCTGCAGACTTTGTACTAATATTGCTATGTTCTGAAGTGAAGCGATTAACTCAGTCATTAGCCAAAGAAGCTTCTCAACATTCAAAAGTAGTGAAGAGACACAACCCTGTAAACACAAGGCCTTAATAGTATCCAAAATATATTACAATCTAAATGCTAACCTAATTGTATTATCCAGAAGGCTTACCAATTCGGTTAGCAGCTCCAAGTTTAATTTTCATTAGACTTCACCCCTATAATATTTACATTAACCTCACACTGCAAAAGTTTCAAGAACAAATATTTCTTTAAAATAAATAATACTGCACTGCAGTCAAGTGTTTAGCAGCGTTCCCAGATCACACAACATACTCAATCCTACTTAACCGTTTCTGTGAGGAAGAAACACTTACCTTGAGCTGTGGTTCTTTTTCATCCAAAAGCGAAATGATTCCAGCTATAAAGTGCAATTAAAAGGAAAAACATTTAGCACAAAATGTATGAATCACTTCTAGTAGATCACGTAAAACAAAGAAACAATTGTCTCGACCAATAACTACTACTGACACAAACTAAGACCTTCATGCTAGCCAGACTTTATTTTGGAGACACCAATATTTTTCCAAAACAGGAATTTTCAATTCTCACCTTCTTCCACTAAAAGAACCAGTTTTCATAAAAGCAACCATGATACAGCACAAAATCAAAAAAATTAATGCTGCATTTCAAGAATACATACATGAAGAAAGATCCATGATTCTTTGTGTAACAGACAAGTTACTTGGTGTGTAACAGTGCTGGCAGTGTACTGAGGGCGCATCGTCTCTTTACCAGTTTTATCAGGCATGGGTTAAATTTGTTCCACCATCATAGTAAACAGAGTAGAGGCCATTTAAACCATAATTAGAAAGATTGCTTTCAAAAGGATAAAGTTAAACAGAATTTGCAGGATGTATGCAGACAATGAATAACTGAACTAAACATACGAGGAAGGTCCCAGCTATAAAATACTTGGTCTAATCTGAGTTGTCATATGGAGCTTGTCATATGAGGAACGGTTGAGGACTCTGGGTCTGTACTCATTGGAGTTTAGAAAGATGAGGCGGAATCTTATTGAAACTTACAGGATATTGAGAGGCCTAGATAGATGTGGAGAGGATGTTTCCACTAGTAGGAACAACTAGAACCAGAGGGCATTGCCTTAGACTGAAGGGTCAATCCTTTAAAACTGAGATGAGGGGGTATTTCTTCAGCCAGAGGGTGGTGAATCTGTGGAACTCATTGCTGCTGTGGAGGCCAAGCCATTGAGCGTCTTTAAGACAGAGATAGGTAGGTTCTTGATTAATAAGGGATCGGGGTGGCCAGAGAGCCATTGGCTATGGCGTTAAGAGCTTCCAGGAACAGGAAAGGGCTGGTCCAGGGGCGGTGGAGCATTGGGTCTCGCTTTACGCGGATGACCTGCTCCTGTACATTTCGGAGCCGTTAGAGGGGATGGGGGAGATTTTGTGGATTTTAGGGGAATTTGGCAGGTTTTTGGGGTATAAATTGAATATGGGGAAAAGCGAGATGTTCACGATCCAGGCAAGGGGGCAGGAGAGGAGACTGGGAGAGCTGCCGTTTAGAATGGTAGGAAGGAGCTTTCGCTATCTGGGAATCCAGGTGGCACGGGAATGGGAGACATTGCACAAGTTAAACTTGTCCCAGCTTGTAGGAGAAATGAAGGAGGTCTTTAGGAGATGGGACATGCTCCCGCTGACAATGGCGGGGAGGTACAGACCGTGAAAATGACGTTCCTCCCCAGATTTCTATTTGACTTTCAGTGTCTCCCCATCTTTATCCCAAGGGCCTTTTTTAAACGGGTGAATAAAGTGATTTTGGGCTTTGTGTGTGAGAATCATAGAATTTACAGTGCAGAAGGAGGCCATTCGGCCCATCGAGTCTGCACCGGCTCTTGGAAAGAGCACCCTACCCAAGGTCCACAACTCCACCCTATCCCCATAACCCAGTAACCCCACCCAACACTAAGGGCAATTTTGGACACTATGGGCAATTTTGGACACGATGGGCAATTTAGCATTGCCAATCCACCTAACCCGCACATCTTTGGACTGTGGGAGGAAACCGGAGCACCCGGAGGAAACCCACGCACACACGGGGAGGATGTGCAGACTCCGCACAGCCAGTGACCCAAGCCGGAATCAAACCTGGGACCCTGGAGCTGTGAAGCATTTGTGCTATCCACAATGCTACCGCGCTGCCCTGTGGGCAGGTAAAACCCCGCGAGTGAAGAAAGTGTTGTTGGAGAGTAGCTTGGGGGGGGGGGGGGGGGGGGGTTGGCGCTGCCGAACTTTTCTAACTACTACTGGTGGGAGCGAGCAGAGGTGGCATTGTGTAAGAACACAAGTTTGGGGGCACTCGCCGGCCCGGTACTCCACAAGCTCGGTGGTAGTGGCGGCTCGGAGAGTCTGGGGGCAGTGGAGGAAATATAGGAGAGAGGAGGGAGCATCAGTCTGGGCCCCGATTTACAACCATCGGTTTGTGCCGGGAAGGCAGAACGGAGGGTTTTGGAGATGGCAGAGAAAAGGAAATGAGAGGATGGGAGATCTATTTATAGACGGGAGCTTTTCAAGCATGAAGGATTTTGAGGAGAAATGCCAGCAGGGAATGGGTTTAGATATCTGCAGGTATGGGATTTTCTGGGAAGGCAGGTTCCGAACTTCCCGCTCCTGCCACCATGGGGGATACAGGACAGGGTAGTTTCCAGAACATAGGTGGGAGAGGGGAAGGTATCAGATATCTACAGAGAACTTATGGAGTCGGAGGAAACTCAGAGAGAGGAACTAAAGGGCTAGTGAGTTAGGGAGGAGAGATAGAGGCGGGTCTGTGGGTGGATGCCTTAAGCAGGGTTAATACATCCTCATCATGTGCCAGGCTTAGCCTCATACAAGTTAAGGTAGTCCACCGGCCACACATGATGGTGGCCCGGATGAGCAAGTTCTTTGGGGTAGAGGACAAGTGTGCGAGGTGCGCGGGAGGTGCAGCAAACCATGTCCATATGTTTTGGGCATGCCCGAAGCGGAGTGGGTTTTGGCAGGGTTTTGCTAAGGCTATGTCCATGATACATGATACATGGTGCAGAGTACAGAGGTGCTGATTTTTGGAGTGCAGGAAGATCCGGGAGCCCAGGGGGCGAGAGAGGCAGACGTTTTGGTCTTTGCCTCCCTGGTAGCCCGGAGACGGATACTGTTAATGTGGAGGGATCCAAAGCCCCCAAATTAGAGACCTGGGTTAGTGACATGGCTGGGTTTCTCAGTCTCGAGAAAATAAAGTTCGCCCTAAGAGGGTCAATGTTAGGGTTCGTGAGGAGGTGGCTGCCGTCCGTCGACTTTCTCTGAGAAAATTAAAATGTCAGCAGAGGCTGAAATCTAGGGGGGGTGCTTAGGCTATTGTTGCATTGATTGGGGGTGCAAAGAACGTGATAGGGATCGAAATGTTTTATCTACCATGTTTATGTTGCAGTTGTCGTCACCATTATTATAAAAACTACAAATACCCTAATAAAATGTTTTTTAAAGAACAAAATGAGGGATCAGAGGTTATGGGGAGAAGTGGCCTAATTCTGCTCCTCAGTGCAGAAGGCAGCCATTCGGCCCATCGCGTCTGCACCAACCCACTTAAGCCCTCACTTCCACCCTATCCCCGTAACCCAATAACCCTCCTAACCTTTATGGTCACTAAGGGCAATTTATCATGGCCAATCCACCTAACCTGCACGTCTTTGGACTGTGGGAGGAAACCGGAGCACCCGGAGGAAATCCACGCAGACACGGGGTGGGGGACGTGCAGACTCCGCACTGACAGTGACCCAGCAGGGAACCGAACCTGGGACCCTGGTGCTGTGAAGCCACAGTGCTATCCATTTGTGCTGCCATGCTGCCCTATGGTTATGGCTTATATGGTTATGGGTTAACCCTTTTGTCTTATGGGTTAGCTTATCTCTGCCACAACTGCAAGCAATCCAGGATTATGGAGAAGGAAACCAGCCTTGATTTTTACTTCCAATCAATATCTACAGGATGTGTGTTTATGGATATCAGATGAGAACAGGTTAGGCCACAGCTGTGATGTCCCCACCATCGAATAGCTTGCAGCCTCTTGAATTCAAGGTTCCAACTTTTGTGTGGAACTCTGCAATTTCACACTTGAGCCACACTCTAGCAAGTGTCACTGCCTTCAGAAGTTTGGAGAAAATTGAACAAGCGAGTTATGAAAGCATACACGCCTGTACTGGAAACTAAAACAATCAGAAATGAAACGAAGGGGAGAAAAATATACAAATGTATATCGCTCATCTTCAGCACTATTGAGTCAAATGCCCCAGGATCCATCCCTTTCCAAGTATCACACCATATAACTGACCATTAAAACACCTTGATGCTGGCAGTGGCTGGCAGTATGCAACAAAACCAAAAACAGTAGCTCAGCCATTCAGGAAAGGGGGATAAATAATTTCAAATGATAAAATATTTGAAAAATGTATTATTTCATCAGCAGAGAATGGCAGAGTTCAATTGAAAGAAACTGGTTGACAAAAAACACAACACAAACGACTAGCTTGACATCATGGAAATGAAACTTTAATAAAGAGCGAAATATCGTGTGACCTTGTTTCCCTTCTTTGTACATACTGTATGAAAAACAGTGTTACGAGTAGTTTTCATGTTCGTCTCCATTGTTTCGGAGGTTTTAAACATATTAACGAACTGAGCCCAGAATTTCTTACACAGAAATGGGAGTAGGCCATTTTGCTCCTTGAGCCTGTTCCGCCGCCATTCAACTAGATCATGACTGAAAGGACTTCCGGTGACGGCGGGCAGGAGGGGGCCGCACAATGGAGAGCCCCCGCTCGGGAACGGCAATTTCGGGGCTTTAAGCCCGGTCCCAGGGTCCGCAGAGGCGGCAGAAGAAGGGAGAAGGCACGGAGGAGGCACTGAGAAGACACAGGAGGAAAAAAAGAACAAAGAAAAATGTCGAGGGTGAGCAGAAAAACGGCCGAAAAAAACCCAGCTGGAGGTCCGTCGGAGAGTGGAAAGGTCACCGCGGGGTCACCAGGAAAAATGGAGGCTGGAGCACCAGGGAAGGCCGCACTGCTTACGGCTGAAGAAATAACCAAGGTGATGGCTGCGGAATTTGAAAAGCAGTTGGCGCAGATTGCAAAATGCATGGAGACGGTGAGGAAGGAGGCTTTGAGTGTGCTGGTGGAGGAGGCGGTTTCCCCGGTGAGGACGGAGGTGGCGAGCGCAGTGGCGGAGATGCGAGAGCAAGGGGAGGCGCTGAAGGAAGTGGAGGAGACGGTATTGCAGCACGGTGATCAACTTACCTCGATTGGGAAAGAGATGCGGAAGGTGATGGACACGAACAAGAATCTGCGAGGAAAAATGGAAGACCTGGAAAACAGATCCAGGTGACAGAATTTGAGGATTGTGGGGCTGCCCGAAGGAGTTGAAGGACCGAAGCCGACTGAGTATTTTGCCGCGATGCTGGCAAAACTACTGGGGGAGGACCCCATCCGATATGAACTGGATCGGGCTCAAAGGTCGTGGAGGCCTGTACCAAAGGCGAGTGAGCCGCCAAGGGCAGTGACTCTGTGCTTCCCTAAGTACAGGGTGAAGGAGAAGGTCCTGAGCTGGGCCAAGCAGAAGCGGGTGGTGCAGTGGGCTGGAGCTGGCATACGTGTATACCAGGACTTTACGGTGGAGCTGGCAAGGAGGCGGGCTGCCTTCAACCGGGTGAAGAGGGCACTGTACATTAGCACGGTGCCGTGCGGCATTGTATATCCAGCGAAGCTGAGGGTGACTTACAAGCTCAGGGACTTTTATTTTGGAACGGCGGAAGCAGCGGAGGAGTTTGCGAAAGCAGAAGGACTGTGGCAGAACTGACAAACTGAGGAATGGCCATGTGCCGATGTAACCTCATGACTGTATTTTCTTCTTTTTTGTATCACTGCGCGCGGGTGTAGAGACTAAAGGAGCCAATGTGGTATATATTTGGACGAGGGAAGGGACGGGACGGAGGAGAATTTTTTTTAAAAAATTTTTTTAAACTAGATCATGACTGATTTGCAGCCTAGCTCCATATGTCTGCCTCTGCCCGATATCCCCGAATGCCAAAGGGTTAACAAACATCTATTGATCTCTGTTTTAATATTAGTTAATCTATCATCAACTGTTGTTTGAGGACGAAAGTTCCAAATTTCAATATCATGCCTTACATGAAGAAACTTTTCCCAATTTCACTTCCGAAAGGTCTGGCTTAACTTTTTGGCTATTAATCTTGAGACTCCCCGACTAACAGAGACCGTTTCTCCCAATATAATAATAATAACCACTTGTCACAAGTTGGCTTCAATGAAGTTACTGTGAAAAGCCCAGAGTCTCCACATTCCGGCGCCTATTCAGGGAGGCCGGTACGGGAATTGAACCCGCGCTGCTGGCCTTGTTCTGCATTACAAGCCAGCTGTTTAGCCCACTGTGCTAAAACAGCCCTTACCAGATCTACTCCCCTTCCATCAAATCATCTTTCAATTCTCTGAACCCTAGGGAATAGTCAGTTTGTTTAATCTCTCCTTGTAAATTAACGCCTCAGATTTGTTGCTATTGCCAGGGGGAGTGGGTGGAGGAGGAATATGGGCAGCACGGTAGCACAGTGGTTGGCACTGTTGCTTCACAGCACCAGGGTCCCAGGTTCGATTCCAACTTGGGTCACTGTCTGTACTGAGTCTGCACGTTCCTCCGGGTGCTCTGGATTCCTCCCACAAGTCCAGAAAAGACGTGCTGTTAGGTAATTTGGACATTCTGAATTCCCCTCCGTGTACCCGAACAGGCACCGGAATGTGGCGACGAGGGACTTTTCACAGTAACTTAATTGCAGTATTAATGTAAGCCTACTTGTGGCAATAAAGGTTATTAAATGGGGCTGCTAGTGGATTAGGACACCTCCCCATAAAGAAAGATGGGGGAAAAATTTAAAGTTTGCTAGTACACTGTTTCCCAGCGATCTCCTGAAGAGCATCTTACGATACAAACTGAAGAGCTGCATGTGTGTACTCTTTGTTATGGGGTATTTTTATGCCATATTTCCTCTAGCCGGTTGTGGAGAAGTTAGCACAATCTATCGTCGAAGGCAGAGTTACTAAGCACATGGTCAAGTATGAGCTGTTCAAAGACAGCACAGATTTATTTGTGAAGGGGTGGTCATGGTAGACCAAAGCTGAATGTTTTTGAGCAGTATTAACATGATGAATAGGGCATGGTCTCTGGATTTTATCTGTATGCACTTCAGTCAACAAAGGCTGTCTGTCAGTTTGAGGATGTTATCTACTCCAGGTCATGAGTTTCTGCCATGGGTCTTTTTGTGATTTAACAGGCCAATTCTCAACCGGCAGATCTTTGAGCACATGGGGTTGGATATCCCATTAAGCAGTGGGATCTAGAGCGCAGGATTTGTTTTTTTTTTTCCTTCTCTGCCATGACTCTCTTCGCCTCATCATTAAAACACTGGCTCAAAGCATGATGCAGTTTGATGAACAGGCTGTCAGTATTCCAAATGCTAGCTCTTCCCAGCCAATGCCACTGTGCTTCAAGGAGGACTTCAGAGTGTCTTTCAAGCGTTTTCTTTGTTTTACCCAGAATGCTGGCCATTTGAGGGTTGGGAAAAGAGAAACTGACAGGGGAAGCAGTTTACAGCCATCCCAACACTGTGTCCAGACCATCCAAGTTGATTTTGCCTGAATAATTGTGGACCTGGCTTAAAGAAAGACACCAGTTTGCTTGACAGTCCTCCCAATGGATCTGGAGGATGTACCAGAGACATTGCTAATTGAATTTCTCTGGCACCCTTGTATGCTGCTGAAAGACAACCGAGGAATCACTGCAGCACAGCAGCTTGCTGGCAACAGCTGGTCTGTGCACCAGGACTTTTGTTGACTTGGGAGGTCTTGGGAGGTGCTCAAAATATTCCCGAGTCTCATCTTCATATATGGGAGGTGGAATATTTGACTGACCGGGTGTGGGTTAATATACGTGTTTTGATTTGGCAATATTCCCTGGAATGAAGAGCTTGTCGTATGAGGAACGGTTGTGGACTCTAGGTCTGTACTCATTGAAGTTTAGAAGGATGAGGAGGGATCTTATTTAAACAGAGGATAATGCGAGGCCTGGATAGGGTGGACATGGAGAGGATATTTCCACTAGTAGGGAAAACTAGAACCAGAGGGCACAATCTCAGACTAAAGGGACAATCCTTTAAAACAGATGAGGACGAATTTCTTCAGCCAGAGGGTGGTGAATCTGTGGAACTCTTTGCCGTAGAAGGCTGTGGAGGCCAAATCAGAGTGTCTTTAAGACAGAGATAGATATTTTCTTGATTAATAAGGGGATCAGGGGATATGGGGAGAAGGCAGGAGAATGGGGATGAGAAAAATATCAGCCAATATTAAACTGTGGAGCACACTTGATGGGCCGAGGGGCCTAATTCTGCTCCTATGTCCTGTGGTTTTATTCAAAGGCCATTGTACTTTTTCACATACAGAATTAAAGAGAGAAGTTGTAAATTCAGTGCAGAGGGGGCAACAATACTGCAAACTGTAGATTATGTATATCTATGGAGGTCAGTTTAATTTTGGTACAGAAGTGACTGAGGTTGAAGGGTTTTGCATATAGACGGTACTTAATAATCATCGATGAGGGGAATAGCAACTGTCAGGTAATTGTAAATAATACAGGGGCTTTCACATATGGTCCCAGTTTGGATTTTTCAGATCCCCCACTCAAGAAATTAGCAATCTCATAATCATGAAACAATTGCAGGATTGTGATTAAGTTTCTTGGACATCCAAATATTTGAAGCACAATCCACAGAGCCTCGTGATTTACTGACTCAAATCCATTGCATTCATCAACTTGACCAAAGAAGAGTCCTGTTGCTCTTGTCAATATTTTCCTTGGATTTGTCTGGCAAGAAAGATCATGTTCTTCTGGAAGATCGCTTGCCTCATTGTCCACAATGGAATCCCAGAAGGGATTTGATATGGGTTTGCACAAAAGATGGGAGACAAAGAGTAGGGATAAAGGACATGTGCCCTGGTTGGCTGAAATATGGGAGCAGGAGGTTTAATACACGCTTATTGTCACAAGAAGGCTTCAAATGGAGTTACTGTGAAAAGCCCCTAGTCGCCACATTCCGGCGCCTGTTCGGGGAGGCCGGTACGGGAATTGAACCCACGCTGCTGGCCTTGTTCTGCATTACAAGCCAGCTATTTAGCCCACTGTGCTAAATCAGCCCGTTGAAAAGCCCCAAGTCGCCACATTTCAGCGCCTGTTCGGGGAGGCCAGTATGGGAATTGAACCCCGCTGCTGCCATTGTTCTGCATTACAAGCCAGCTATTTAGCCCACTGTGCTAAACCAGCCCCTTAAAGGGTCATACACAGAGAACTCTCATCTACCACAGTGCTGTTCAATGTAGAAAATGGGAGATCACCCAGATTGCCTGCCTGACACTTAATCACAGATGTGGCTTTTTCAACTCAAAATAGGTGACACTGCCACCATGTTTGATCCCGCTAGAAACTTAATTTTCTTGCTGAATCTGAACCAACAGGTGTGAAACCTTGGCATCGACTTATTTTGGATTGCAGTTTAAGCCCTTGTCCTATCCATCAACAAGGCCCTTATTTTCTCCTCTGCAAAGTTCCCTTCCTCTGCCTGAAGGTTCGATCTAAGATCAGATTCTGAAACCTTTATTAATGTTGTTATTTTGCACTCCACCCCCACACCCACAACACGATTTTATGATTGTTCTGCTTGCTAGCCTCTTACACTTCAAAAGCTCCCAACTGGTCCAAAATTGAAAGCAAATATCCGTTCATCCACAAAGCCCCATTTGCCCATTACTCAAGTCCTTACTATTGTACATTAGAGAACCAATGCAATACTTCTTAAATCTTGCCCTAGTCTTCAACTCCCTCCATCCCACACCCTGCAACTCCCCAACTCTTACCATTTCTGCATTTGCCCATCTTCCTTCACCCTACCTTTGTACTCAGACACTACCTTATTCTGTGAAACTATAAACACCTTGACCTTTCCTGTTCACTATATTCACAATTTTTCTTCAAAGCCCTTTTCTTTGACCAATCTTTCAATCACTGCTCCTGATCTGTCCACCTGTGGTTCACTACTCATTGTTATCATCTTTGAACAATTACTTTGTTGAAGGTGTTAAATTAGTGCAAGCTCTAACACGCACTCCCAATCACTCCATTAACACTGTACTATCTGGCAGCACAGTAGCACAGTGGTTAGCACTGTTGCTTCACAGCACCAGGGTCCGAGGTTCAATTCCCACTTGGATCACTGACTGTGCGGAGTCTGCACGTTCTACCTGTGCCCTCCAGACGCTCTGGTTTCCTCCTACAAGTCCCGAAAGGTGTGCTTGTTAGGTGAATTGGGCATTCTGCATTCTCCCTGTGTACCTGAACAAGTGCTAGAAAGTGGGGGATTTTCACAGTAACTTTATTGCAATGTTAATGTAAGCCTACTTGTGACAATAAAGATTGTTTGTTACTATTATTCTGTCCTCGTTGCATCACTCCCTTGTTGACTTGCTTTAGGAACAGTCATTATTTCAGACATCTCCATGGGTTTAACAAGAGTGAAATGAAGATGCATGTTGGTCCTCCTAGAACATAGAACATACAGTGCATAAGGAGGCCATTCGGCTCATCGAGTCAGCACCGACCCACTTAAGCCCTCACTTCCACCCTAACCCCGTAACCCAATAACCCCTCCTAACCTTTTTGGACACTAAGGGCAATTTAGTTTAGCAAATCCACCTAATCTGCACGTTTTTGGACTGTGGGAGGAAACCAGAGCACCTCCCGGAGAATGTGCAGACTCCGCACAGTGAACCAGCGGGGAATCATACCTGGGACCCTGGCACGGTGAAGCCACTTGTGCTACCGTGCTGTCCTACCATTGCAGCTTTCTCTATCAGAAGCAGCTGCTCATTTAATACTTAATACAAAGTAATTTGCTTTTATCTTCGTGTTGAATTCACTGTCACTTGTCTTCCAGGAGTGCCTATCCAGAAGAAGTACTACGTTCCTTGCATTTACTGACGGGACATAAACCCGAAAGTACTTTTAGCACAGGGCTAAATTGCTGGCTTTGAAAGCAGACCAAGTCAGGCCAGCAGCACGGTTCAATTTCCGTTACAGCCTCCCCAAAGAGGCGCCGGAATGTGGCGACTAGGGGCTTTTCACAGTAACTTCATGAAGCCTACTTGTGACAATAAGCGATTTTCATTCATTTTCATTCATGTTCCTGGAACCAGTATCAACAACACATGCACTTCACGGGCACTGCTCTAGGTTCAGAGACATTAACACATACGCTGCTGCTATTACACTCTTAAGACTCGGCATGATTTTCTGGTGATAATCACGACCTTCTCCTGGGCACGGTCTTTCGACATTACAGTGAAATCACAGGTTATAATTCAGGCCTGGTTGCGGGGTGGGGGTGGAAGGAGGTGCTGCAAAGTGGCCCCGGCCTCAGCAAGGTTTCCGAGTGGCGGCTCTCAGGCCTCAATGACTCAGCCTCTCGGTGCCGGCCAACACAAGGCCCAGAAACTGCACGTTCAACTGGGGATAGAGGAGAAACTTTTTTTTTTAAACCCTCCCGAGAAGCTTCATTCGCCCTCATGGCGTGATAGGAACAGGCGGCCTGAGTAACTCACCGGCTGAGGTGATCATGATGGAGCCGCGGACGGAGCTCGCTCAGTCGCCCGGTGAGTCGCTGTTGTCCGGTCTCGGTCTCTCTCGCGCCGCCGCACTGACTCAGGAATTGTCACTGAATCCCTCCGCACAGCCGGGGAGAAGGGGGCCTCGCAACGCTCCGCCTCGCCTACCCCTCGTCCACCATCCGCCTGCCCCTCCGACAGCCCCAACTCACTTCAAAGAAGTAGCTGCTAATTATTTCAACAACCAAAACATAAAGTTGTTTATTTTATTCTTCGAGAAGGTTCTCCCCTTTCTTTAAATGGTAGGCACTTTGTTAGCCGGCTCAGTTGCAGTCCGGTCTTTGGGCGCCAGGTTGTCCTCGATTGAGCGGCTGCTGGCAGCAAATCTCAAAGCAGCGGCGGGTGGGAGGGTTAAATTGGAATAGAACATGACAGCGCAGTACAGGCCCTTCGGCCTTCGATGTTCTGCCGACCTCTGAAACCAATCTAAAGCCCATCTACACTATTCCATTATCATCCATGTGTTTATGTCATTAAATAATTCGGGCACAACTTAAAAACTAAGTAAGGCCGAAATCCAGTTGGTAGCCAATTGGCCGGGCTGAGGAAAATGGTGGTAATCACGTTACTGTTTGTGGGATCTTGCTGTGTGCAGATCAGCTGCGGCGTTTCGTACATTACAAGTGACTGCTTCAAACAATATTCTGCTGACTGTAAATTGCTTTGAGACAGGTGGTCATTCCTATTGCACCAGTCCCCCACCAAGATTAAGATTACTCTCCTGCAGTTGTAATATGGTGAGATTATTTTGTAGAAGTGTAGCCTTTAAGGGGAATTAATTATTTAATCATAGAGTAGGTGTATCTCTTTAAGACACCTAACAAAACTTACCTACTTGACCAATCTTTTGGTCACTTGCCCCAATAAATATTTTAATTAAAACTGATTAGTAAGTTTGCAGACGACACAAAGGTTGGTGGAATTGCGGATAGCGATGAGGACTGTCAGAGGATACAGCAGGATTTAGATTGTTTGGAGATTTGGGCGGAGAGATGGCAGATGGAGTTTAATCCGGACAAATGTGAGGTAATGCATTTTGGAAGGTCTAATGCAGGTAGGGAATATACAGTGAATGGTAGAACCCTCAAGAGTATTGAAAGTCAAAGAGATCTAGGAGTACAGGTCCACAGGTCACTGAAAGGAGCAACACAGGTGGAGAAGGTAGTCAAGAAGGCATACGGCATGCTTGCCTTCATTGGCCGGGGCATTGAGTATAAGAATTGGCAAGTCATGTTGCAGCTGTATAGAACCTTAGTTAGGCCACACTTGGAGTATAGTGTTCAATTCTGGTCGCCACACTACCGGAAGGATGTGGAGGCTTTAGAGAGGGTGCAGAAGAGATTTACCAGAATGTTGTCTGGTATGGAGGGCATTGGCTATGAGGAGCGGTTGAATAAACTCGGTTTGTTCTCACTGGAACGAAGGAGGTTGAGGGGCGACCTGATAGAGGTCTACAAAATTATGAGGGGCATAGACAGAGTGGATAGTCAGAGGCTTTTCCCTTGGGTAGAGGGGTCAATTACTAGGGGGCATAGGTTTAAGGTGAGAGGGGCAAGGTTTAGAGTAGATGTACGAGGCAAGCTTTTTACGCAGAGGGTAGTGGGTGCCTGGAACTCGCTACCAGAGGAGGTGGTGGAAGCAGGGACGATAGTGACATTTAAGGGGCATCTTGACAAATATATGAATAGGATGGGAATAGAGGGATACGGACCCAGGAAGTGTAGAAGATTGTAGTTTAGTCGGGCAGCATGGTCTTGGAGGGCCGAAGGGCCTGTTCCTGTGCTGTACATTTCTTTGTTCTTTGTTGTAAAACCGTAAACATTACAGTTGTACAAGGCCAAATGGTACAAACACTAATTTTAGTTTTGGAGAAACTGGGTACCCTCACCTCCACCAATGTACGAGGCGGCGGAGGGGTAGGATATTCTGATTATTAAAACAGTAAGCAACATAGTTGTACAAAATCAAATGGTACAAGCACTAAACTTTGCACTGGAGAGGCCGGATATCCTCGGCAATATCCTTACATGACTGGATGTCAAACTTTATTGATAATCTGAAGAACCAGCTCGAGTCATTTTATGACATATTTTTTAATTTTCCAAATCTTTTTAGCAGAGATGTGCATCACCTTGTAACAGCATACTCTCAGATTCATTGTGAGCAGTACCAATAGATTTACATGGCCATCTGATATTGTGGCACTTCACTTTATCACCAAAATATTTACTAATGAAGGTATCACAGCACATTGGCTAACAATTTCTGGAAGGAAATCCTGGGATAAGGGAAAGTGCAAGTAAACTGACAATGCAAGCTTAGTGTTTTGCATAGAAATCTGGGCAGATGCATATTAATTTTGGCCAAGCCAATAAAACTGCCACAGTAAAGGGTTATTAAACTAGTACATTATCAATTATGCTATCTTTCGATTCCTCATTTAATATCCCATTATGACAAACTCCTGAAAGTTTGACATTGAAGACTCATTGATTTTAAAAACTCTTCTAAACTTGCAAATGAAGAAACAAGCTACTTATTGAATGGACTAGAATCTGGGAATGTAGTGTATAAGTATTTTTTTTTAAGTTTAGAGGACCCAATTATTATTTTTTTTTTCAATTAAGGAGCTATTTAGCGTGGCCAATCCACAGAACCTGCACATCTTTTGGGCTGTGGGGGTGAAACCCACGCAGACATGGGGAGAATGTGCAAACTCCAGATGGACAGTGACCCAGGGCTGGGATTCAAACCCGGGTCCTCAGTGCCGCAGTCCCAGTGCTATTCACTGCACCACATGCCACCCTCTGCGTATAAGTATTTAACAATATAAAAAAACAAATGCTAACTATCTGAAACCAAAACAGAAAATGCTTAATATACACAGCACATCCATCAATATCAATGGGCCGAGCAGGTGATCCATTTGACCTGGTAGGGCATCAAAGGGCCCTAGCAAAACTGGAGCCAATGGAAATCACAGGGAACCCCTCAGCTGATTTGAGTCTTCCGGCACTAAAGACGATGTTCTGGTGGTTGGAGGTCATCATCTCAGTTCCAGAATATTACCGCAGGAGTTCTTCAGGTTAGTGTCCTAGACCCAGCCATCTTCAGCAATGACCTTCCTTCCATCATATGGTCAGAAGTGGGGATGTTCACTGATGATTTTACAATGTTCAGCAGCATTTGTGACCCTGGAGGTATTGAAGCATTCTATGCCCAAATGAAGTAAGACCTAGACAATATCCAGGCTTGAGCTGACAAGTGGCAACTAACATTTGCACTACACAAATGCTAGGCAATGACCATCTGCAACAAGAGCAAATCTAATCACCCCATGACGTTCAATAACATTACTATCACTTAATCTATCACTATCAACATCCTGTGGGTTATCATTGGCCAGCAACTGAACTGGATTAGCCATATAAATACTGTGGCAAGTCAGAGTCTAGGAATGCTGGGGTGGGTAACTCACCTCCTCACTCCCCAGAGCCTGTCCACCATCTAGAAGGTACAAGTCAGGAGTGTGATGGGTGCAGTTGCAACAACAGTCAAGAAGCTTGACACAATCCATGACAAAGCAGCCCATTTGATCGTTACCCTTTCTACAAATATTCTCTCCTACCGTCACTGCCAAATAGCTGCAGCAGTGTGTATGTACCATCTACAAGATGCAATGCAGGAACTCACCGAGCCTAAGCGGCACTGTCCAAACCAATGACCGCTACCATCTGGAAGGACAAGAGCAGCAGATACCTGGGAACACAATCACCTGGAAGTTCCTCTCCAAGTCGCTCACCACCCTGACTTGGAAATGTATCGCTGTTCCTTCACTGTCGCTGGATCAAAACCCTGTAACTTCCTAACAGAATTGTCGGTGTACCTACACTTCAGGGATTGCAGTGGTTCAAGAAGGCAGCTCACCACCATCTTCTCAAAGGCAAATTGAGATGGGCAATAAATGCTGGCGCCTAGCCAGCGAAACTCACATGTAAATGAATTTTTAAAAATCTGAACAGGACAGTTTAATGTTTCAGGTTGATCCTGGATCAGAACTGAAAAGATAAACAAATCTTGAAAAACAGTATTGTTTAGGTAGTCAGGAAATACAAGTAGGTTATCAGGATTATTCAGCACAAGTGTCTGTTGTGACAGGAGATAATTTACCAAAGCTAAAAATTGTATATGTATAGTTGCATTTAGATAATAAATTAACCACAAATTTGCCAGATCGTTCCTCTGAATTATATAGTGTAATCATCTGAAATTATCTTTGCAGTGATTGTATTTAAAATTCAAGTGTAAAAATAGAGGCAAGGAGAGAGTTAACCATTCTTGTTCTAAAGAACATTTAAATTATTTTTTAAAATATCATTCTCTCCATATTTGAAATTCAATTTCTAACCCTCCTAGATCTATTTATTAACCCTCCCTCCCAATAATTTAGCAGACATATAGGATACTTGCTTTATTGGCCAAGGCATAAAATAGAGGAGCTGGGACATTATGTTGGAACTGTGTAAAACCATCTAGAAGGTTGGTTGGCCACATCTGGATTATAGTACTATATGCAGTTATAGTCACCACTTTGGGAAAGATGTAATTGCACTAGAGAGCATATGGAAGAGATTAACAAGGGTGATATAGCCGGCATGGTGACACAGTTGTTAGCCCCATTGCCTCAGGGTGCCAAGGTTCCAGGTTCGATCCCGGCCCTGGGTCACTGTTGCGTGGGTCTCACCCCACAACCCAAAAGATGTGCAGGGTAGGTGGATTGGCCACGCTAAATTGCCCCTTAATTGGAAAAAAATTATTGGGTACTCTGAATTTTTTTTTTAAAAACAACAATGTTGCCTGGACTTGAGCATTTTAGTTTTTTTAAATAAATTTAGAGTACCCAATTCATTTTTTCCAATTAAGGGGCAATTTAGCATGTTCAATCCACCTACCTTGCACATCTTTGGGTTGTGGGGGCGAAACCCACGCAAACACGGGGAGAATGTGCAAACTCCACACGGACAGTGACCCAGAGCCGGGATCGAACCTGGGACCTCGGTGCCGTGAGACTGCAGTGCTACCACTGCGCCACCGCACTGCCCTGAGAATTTTAGTATTGAGGAAAGATTGGATAGGCTAGGGTTGTTTTCTTTGGAGCGGAGGAGGCTGAGGGGAGGGGCTCAATTGAAGTGCTTAAAATGTTAATAGAGTGGACAGGAAGGATCTAGTCCCCTCTGTTTATGGGGTCATAACCCGAGACAATAGATAAAGAGTGGGAAGCTTTGAGAGGATCCAAAGTCTAACCTTTCACACAAAGGCTAGTATGGATCTAGAATTTGCTGTGTCAAAGGGTGTTGGAAGAAACCCTCACAGCATTTTTAAAAATACATTAATACGCACTTGAAGTTACAAGGCTATAGACCATGAACCAGAAAGTGGGACTAGGCCGAATGGTTCCTTGTTTGCTGGCGCCGACATGATGAGCAGAATGGTCTCCTTTTATGCTGTAGATTTCTATGATTCTAGGTGTAGTTTGCTGTGTGGTAATTCCCCAAGTGACTATTATTCATTTACGCCTTTGCAACAGATCGTATAATGACACCTGAACTTCAATTTGTGTTCTTTCATACACATACTTGAATCACAAATCACAGAAGACTAATCAGGAGTGAAAATTATCTGATTCTCCCCATTCTTATCTGCTCAACTTAATGAACCATTTGGGGTGCCTAAAGTTTAAATTCCTGATTGATATAAAACAAATATCCAAACCACACCCACATGACGTATTAGCTCTGCCTATTTAGTCTGCACGGTCAAATTAGAGTCCCCAATAATAAAGCCATTGCCAAACTGTCAGAAAAAAAGCTTCACGTTCCAAAGGGATAAGGTTTACATTCTCACAGCTCACTCAGCTCAAACAGCATCAGCAGAGAATTCCCCATCCTTTCATTAGGCAGAGACTTTCTCCATTTTGAGAACGATAGCAGGGAGTAATTGTTTGCCAGTTTCCAGCTTGCACTTTTCTTTCCTCAGTTTGATGCAGTGTTCTGAGCTACCAAGCAGTTGAGGAAATCACTGGTTTGTATTCCATCAACATCACTCACAGCATGAGAAGAAATGCTGCCAACTCCTTTGCTTTGGTCAGATGGTGGCTATTGGATAATTCCTTCTTATCCTTTCGACAGATTCATAAAGCTAGAGACTAATATATTTTCAGATTAACTTAATTTATTCTTAACATTCCATAGAAAAATGTGCCTCATGTCTGTGCAGAGAACACCTTGGGAGAAATCACGAGAGTGACTTGTTCAAGCCACCAGAATGGTCACGTCAGCAAAAGAAACTTGTGTGATGTAAAATATGATACTATTTTTTACACCATTTTTTCGATTATCTGTTTCCTGCTGAATGCAGCATGATTGATGTTTTAGTATCACCCAGTTAAACAGGGTTGAGGACCTCATGACTTTTCACACTACACTGATAATTCCCATCACTGTTTTCCCTGACCCATATCTTTACTGTATAAAACCCTTTGTTATATACTCTATTGCAATATAATGGGCGCAATCTAACAGCCGTACCGGGTGCAAATCCGAGCGGGCCGGTTAGATTGCGGGAGAATCTGAAATCTGGAAGCACACCATGCGGTGATCGATTTCAAATCTAACCAGCCCGCTTCCGTTGGCGAGATCAGGATTGCGCCGCGGCGTGGCGAGACACCAATAATCAACAATTAAGGACAATCTCCATCCCATTAACTGGAAGGACCACCGATTTAGTGGCCTCCTGTGATCTAACCGGCTCAAGCAGTCACGCAGATGCCCTTTAGTACACCTATTTAAAAACGTGAAGCTAGCAAATGCCGGCTGCACTGGTGGGGTGACCCCCTGGGATGGAGGTGGCTCAATGCCCACAGGCCTGACATACCAGCCCTGGATCGTGTATACCAATACCACGGGTGACAGCAGCTTCTCACTGAACACCCCTAGGTCAGAGTCCCTTCCATGATAATATGGTGCAGATCACTTTAATCCGCACAAACCATGGCGGCCTGTGGTCACACAGCTGAAGGCGACTGCTAATAGGGAATTGCCAATGTTAGTAATGTGAGCACTTCACAGCCCCAAAGTGGTTGCAGGTTGTGTGTGCTCTGTGCTCTCCTGTTTTTTGCTGCAAAACTGCTTGAAGACCTGGGGCTGGATTCTCCGTTGCACCGGCAGCACACCCATGCCCATGGGTTTCTCGGTGGCATTGGGTGGCCACAATGGGAAATCCCATTGGCAGGTGCGGGAATGGAGAATCCCACTTCCGGCGAGGGCGCACCACCAAGGATAACATGGCTGGTGGACCGGAGAATCCTTCCCCTAGGGTTTTGTTTGTTGGCTGCCTTTTATCCTTCTGAAGTCTGGAATAAGGCAAAGGAAAGCTATGAACAAGCTTACAACCAGTCTGAAGATGGGCAAGAGGTGCTTTCTATTTCCTCTGATATGCTATGAGTTACTATGACTCAGGTACTGACTTCCTGTTTTGAGTTCTGCTACTGGAAGATGCCAAGGGGGAGAGAGAGGAGGAAGGCCTGACTGTTAGTGCAATGCCTGGGGCTGTGTTTCTGCTTGGAGCTGCCCGTCAGCTTTTTTTGATCTGGAGTGAGGCATGGGGAGGATTTTGGCTGGCCTACTATCGGGTGGAAGATGGAGGAGGCTTTGCTCTTGCAGTTTGTTGATACCTTCACTGGAATATTTTGTTTATTGACTTTTGACTATTTATCAACTTATGTCTGGAACTGTGTGGCACTTGTTACTGCCCGCTGTGTTCCTGTGGCCCGGTCCTCGGGAGACCAGATGCTGATACTGCAGGAGGAGGGGCAGCAGCCTGATTCAATTGAACAACTTGGGATTTGTATTGGGATGCATTTGTGGACCAATTGTATGTTTGATATCATGTTATTGTGGCATGTCATTATTATTGTTTCTATTGTGTGTACATGCCAATTGTAACCTCTCCTGCTTCTGTGGCCCGGTGTTTGGCGAGCTTACCCGTGATGCGACCATCAATTCACTCGAGGACACGTGGAGAAATAAACCGTGGTTTTAATCAGCTTAGAACTGAGCCTGCCTGTGACCGGTACAACACTGAAGGCGGCCCCGCAGGTCAGCAGCTCCTTTACTTCCTGTAAAGGGGGTGGAGCCATGGGCGGAGCCCATACATGCCCCAACATATCCCCTGTGGGTGAAGCCACACAATGGCCCATAGGTAGAGCCCACAGGGTTAATAACATAACACAGTGCACTGGTGAATTATCAGTAATTATACATTCACCACATTCACCCCCTGTTTAAAAATGAAATCCGGCGGGGGTGACGGGCTCATAGATTCAGTCAGTCCGGTGCCCGGATCGTACGTTGCGACCGCCGAAGCACTGGTGTTGCAGCCGCTTCGGGTGGCTGTGGAAGTGGATCCGGATCAGGCACAGGCGTGGACTCCGGGAGCGGCTCTTCTGGAGCTTCATTCCTGTGGACCGGTGCGGCGGGTGGGAGGGATCGCGGGAACCATATAGGGGTGGGGGTGCTGAACATGGGAGGTTGGACGGGACATAGTGTGGGGGATGCAGTAGTGGGAGTGGTGTTGGAGCCTGCGGGCGTCAGGCCCCGGAGGGAGACTGTATCTTGCCAGCCATCGGGGTGTTCGACGTACGCATAGTGTGGGTTGGAGAGCAGGAGCTAGACCCTCTCTACCAGGGGGTCGGTCTTATGGCTCCGAACATGTTTTCGGAGGAGGGCTGGACCCGGTGTCATCAGCCAGGGCGGAAGCGAGGCCCCTGAGGTAGCTCCCCTAGGGAAAACAAACAAACGGTCATGAGGAGTCTGGTTTGTGGTCGTGCAAAGGAGGGACCTAATAGAGTGGAGCGCATCGGAGAGGACCTCCTGCCAGTGAGAAACTGGGAGATTCCTGGACCGCAGGGTCAGTAGGACGGTCTTCCAGACCGTCGTGTTCTCCCTCTCCACCTGCCCGTTTCCCCTGGGGTTATAACTGGTAGTCCTGCTCGAGGCAACGCCCTGACTGAGCAGGTACTGACGCAGTTCGTCGCTCATGAACGACGAGCCCCTGTCGCTGTGGACATAACTGGAGAAACCAAACAGGGTGAAGACACTATGCAGGGCTTTAATGACAGTGGGGGTGGTCATATCAGGGCAGGGGATGGCAAACGGGAAGCGGGAGAACTCATCTATGATGTTAAGGAAGTACATGTTGCGGTTATTGGAGGGGAGGGGCCCTTTGAAATCGATGCTGAGACTTTCAAAGAGCCGGGATGCCTGTACCAGGTGGGCCTTATCTGGTCGATAGAAGTGCAGTTTACACTCCGCACAGATTTGGCAGTCTCTGGTTATAGCTCTGACCTCCTCGGTGGAGTAGGGCAGGCTGCGGGCCTTGATGTAATGGGCGAGCCGGGTGCCCCCGTGTGGCAGAGGTCATCGTGGATAGCCCGTATTCGGTCATCTTGCACGCTGGCGCATGTGCCGCGGGACAGGGCCTCTGGGGGTTCATTGAGCTTCCCAAGACGATATACTATATCGTAGTTATAGGTGGAGGGTTTGATTCTCCACCTCAAGATCTTATCATTCTTGATCTTGCCCCGCTGCGTATTGTCAAACATGAAGGCAACTGATCGTTGGTCGGTGACGAGGATAAACCTCCTACCAGCGAGGTAGTGCCTCCAGTGCCGCACGGCTTCCACGATGGCTTGGGCTTCTTTTTCGACCGAGGAGTGTCGAATTTCAGAGGTGGTGAGGGTGCGTGAAAAAAACGCTATCGGTCTGCCTGCTTGGTCGAGGATGGCGGCGAGAGCGATCTCTGAGGCATCGCTCTCCACCTGGAAGGGGACGGACTCGTCCACCGCGCGCATCGCAGCTTTGGCGATGTCCGCCTTGATGCAGTTGAAGGCCTGGCGGGCCTCGGCTTCCAGTGGAAAGAGGGTGGCCTTAAATAGTGGGCGGGCTTTGTCCGCATACTGGGGGACCCACTGGGCGTAATAGGAGAATAATTCAAGGCACCTCTTCAGGGCCTTGGGACAGTGAGGGAGAGGGTGTTGTAGGAGGGGGCGCATACGGTCAGGGTCAGGCCCTAGGACCCCGTTTTCCACGACGTAGCCGAGGATGGCTAGCCTGGTTGTGTGGAAAACGCATTTCTCCTTGTTGTAGGTGAGGTTGAGTTTTTGGGCGGTATGGAGAAATCGGTGGAGGTTGGCGTTGTGGTCCTGCTGATCATGGCCGCAGATGGTGACATTGTCCAAGTATGAAAACGTGGCCCGCAGCCCATACTGGTCCACCATTCGGTTCATCGCTCGTTGGAACACCGAAACCCCGTTCGTGACGCCAAAGGGGACCCGGAGGAAATGGAAAAGGCAGCCCTCTGCCTCAAACGTCGTGTAGTGGCGGTCCTCCGGGCGGATTGGGAGCTGGTGGTATGCATACTTCAGATCCACCATGGAGAACACGTGGTAGTGCGCGATCTGATTTGCCATGTCTGCAATCCGGGGAAGGGGGTACGCATCGAGTTGCGTCAACCGGTTAATGGTCTGGCTGTAATCAACCACCATCCGGAACTTTTCCCCGGTCTTGACGACCACCACCTGAGCTCTCCAGGGGCTATTGCTGGACTCTATGGCCCCCTCCCGCAAGAGACGTTGGACCTCAGACCTAATGAACGTCCTGTCCTGCATGCTATCCCGTCTGCTTCTGGTGGCTACTGGCTTGCAATCGGCGGTGAGGTTTGCGAAGAGGGGGGGGGGCGATTTTTAGGGTCACGAGGCTGCATATGGTGAGCGGGGGCAGGGGCCCCCCGAACTTAAGAGTTAGGCTCCTGAGGTTGCACTGGAAGTAGAGTCCCAAAAGGAGAGGAGCGCAGAGGTCCTGGAGCACATGTAGTTGAAAATTAGCGTACTCAGCGCCCTGTATCGCGAGGGTTGCAGTAGTGCACCCTCGGATTTGCACCGAGTGCCACCCAGAGGCGAGGGATATGGTTTGTTGCGTCGGGAATATTGGGAGCGAGCAGCGTCTTACCATGTCTGGGCAAATGAAGCTCTCTGTGCTCCCGGAGTCGAAAAGGCAAGGTGTCTCGTACCCGTTAACCCGGACGGCCATCATGGAGCTCCGGAGGTGCTTAGGTCGCGATTGGTCCAGGGTGACCGCGCTGAGGTATGGGTAGCCGGCGGCGTGACGGGAGGTGCTGAGGCGGCCCCGTGATGGCTGTCCGTGTAGGTCATACGTGTAGAGCGGCATAGCAGATGGCAGCCAAGGTGGCGGCCCCCGTTGGTCGAGTGTGGCGGGCGGTGAGGAAGATGGTGTCCAAGATGGTGGCCCCCATGAGTCGCACATGTTATGCGGAGGCAGAGTCGGCAGACACGCTGCCAGCTTGCGGGGTCTGCGGGCCTGTGAGTCTGTGGATCGGGTCTGTGAGTTTGAGTTCTTAGGCCTGGCCAGGCAGACCTTGGCGAAGTGTCCTTTTCGCCCGCAGCTGCTACAGTTCGCGTTGCGGGCCGGGCAGTGCAGTCGGGGGTGTTGGGACTGGCCGCAAAAGTAGCAAGGTAGCCCCCCATGATGGGCAGGCGGCCGCGCGGCACAGGTCTGGGGTAGTCTCGGGTCGGGGGCCCACGAGGGGGTTGCGTGATTGGCTGGGAACGCAGTAGGGCTCTGAAAAGCGGCCTCCAGAGAGGTAGCCAGTTTTACCGTGTCGTCCAGGTCCTGGGCCACTTTTTCAAGCAGGCGCTGTCTCACATAGTTCGATCGGACCCCCGCCATGTAAACGTCTCAGATGGCAAGCTCCATGTGCTGAGTGGCCGTAACAGCCTGGTAGTTACAGTTGTGCGCGAGGGTTTTGAGGCCGCGTAGGTAATCATCTAGCGACTGCCCGGGGCGCTGGCGGCAAGTAGTGAAGACGTGTCGCGCGTATACCTCGTTCACAGGCCGCACATAGAGGCGTTCGAGTAGTGCGAGGGCCTCTGTATAGGAAGCGGCTTCGTCGAGCTGGACAGAAATGCGATGGCTCACCCGTGCGTGGAGGAGGCTCAGCTTCTGTTCGTCAGTGACAGATGGCGTAGATGACGCGGCGAGATAGGCCTTGAAGCATCAAAGCCAATGTGAAAAAATTTCTTTCACCTCCGCGGCCTGTGGATTGAGTTCCAGTCTGTCAGGTTTGAGGGCTGATTCCATAGTAGTATTTTAAGCTGATTAAATTGATGCGACCATCAATTCACTCGAGGACACGTGGAGAAGTAAACCGTGGTTTTAATCAGCTTAGAACTGAGCCTGCCTGTGACCGGTACAACACTGAAGGCGGCCCCGCAGGTCAGCAGCTCTTATACTTCCTGTAAAGGGGGTGGAGCCCATACATGCCCCAACATATCCCCTGTGGGTGAAGCCACACAATGGCCCATAGGTAGAGCCCACAGGGTTAATAACATAACACAGTGCACTGGTGAATTATCAGTAATTATACATTCACCACAATCCGTACTGGTGAAGGGGAATGGTTTCTCTTTCTCTCTCCCGCCTTGCTTTGTGCCACCATTGTCACAGGGGCTGGTTTAGCACAGTATGCTAAGCAGCTCAGTTGTTATGCAGAACAAGGCAGCAGCGCGGGTTCAATCCCCGTACCAGCCTCCCCGAACAGGCGCCGGAATGTGGCGACTAGGGGCTTTTCACGGTAACTTCATTGAAGCCTACTTGTGACAATAAGCGATTATTACATTGGGTGCCTTTTCACTGCTGCTGGGGATGCTGGTGTCTTTGTTTTCTTATTTCCTGTTTACTGGTTTTGTTCATGGTTGGTATTTTCATTGTGCTGTTACCTGTTTTGTGGTTTCTATGTTTACTATGGATTTTGCCTTGACTTTTGTAGGAGGAACCTGTCCTTGGACTGAACTGTGCTCCCTCTGGGGAGGGGTGTTTTCTCTCCCGCCATGCTGTGTCGGTGTGTCACTTTCCGGTGGACTGTGCTGCTCGTGTTTCACACACGCACACTCTTACAGGCATGCACATAATCTTTATTATTGTCACAAGTAGGCTTACATTAACACTGCAATGAAGTTACTGTGAGAAGCCCCTAGTCGCCACATTCCGGCACCTGTTTGGGTACACGGAGGGAGAATTCAGAATGTCCTAATTACCCAACAGCACATCTTTCGGGACTTGTGGGAGGAAACCAGAGCAGCCGGAGGAAACCCTCACAGACACAGGGAGAAGGTGCAGACTCCACACCGGGAATCGAACCTGGGACCCTGGCACTGTGAAGCAGCTATGCTAACCACTGTGCTACCGTGACGCCCATATGCAGACATTCATTCATATACTCTTTCATACAAGTACACTCTTGCCAACGTGCACGCACTACTTTCTACATGCATGCTTTCCTATACAGGCGTTGGGTACGCTTTCACTGATGTGGGGCTGCTGCTGGAGTGGGGGGGTGGGGGTGGGGGGGGGGGGGGGGATGGTGTATGGACTGACTCAGATGCTGGTGGTTTCGTTTCTTGTTGACTGTTTATTGAATTTCTGTCTCTGGTATAAAGTGGGTAACTTCAGTGTATTGCTGTTTGCTGTGTAATTTGCTTGTTTTTCTTTAAATGTAGAGTACCCAATTTATTTTTCCAGTTAAGGGACTGTCATTAGCCAGGTGCTAAGCGGGTGCCCCTTATACCCCAAGAGCCATCTGGTCACCCTGGGGTATCCCTTGGAGGACGTATGGTGACATGGGTGCCATCTGTTACCTCCGGATCTGGGGCATCCCAATGATGGAGTCGATTTCAGCGGGAGCGGAGCAGGCTAGTCAATTTCAGCGGGAGCAGTGCGCAAGTGATTTCTGGGAGGTAAGTGTATCCTTTAAAAACACTTGTCTTTGCAGGAGCAGGCTAGTCGATTTCAGCGGGAGTGGTGCGTTAGTGATTTCTGGGAGACCTTCACAGGAGCAGGCTGGTCAATTTCAGCAGTAAACACTTACCTGGTCCCATTTTCGGTCCCTCTTTGCTGTTTTTAAAAAAATTTTAGTGTTTAAGGCGGGAACAGGAAGTTCGACCCACGGACTTCTGGGAAGACCCTCACCAATAAATTCTGGTGGAGAGGAAACCCGAGACACTACACGTGTAATGTCTCCCACCCGCCCTCCTTCTCTAACCTAATAATAAAACCCATTGGTGTGAGGCAAGTACCATATTTTATTATTATTTTTTTTTTTTAAATTTAGTTTAGTTGTTAGCCAGATCTTGGTAGAAAGTTAGAGGGATGGCAGGGAAGGGAGTGCAATGTTCCTCCTGCAGGATGTTTGAGGTGAGGGATGCCGTTCGTGTCCCTGCTGATTTTACCTGCAGGAAGTGCTGCCATCTCCAGCTCCTCCAAGACCGAGTTAGGGAACTGGAGCTGGAGTTGGAAGAACTTTGGATCATTCGGGAGGCAGAGGGGGTCATAGATAGCAGCTTCAGGGAATTAGTTACACCAAAGATTGGAGATAGATGGGTAACTGTAAGAGGGACTGGGAAGAAGCAATCAGTGCAGGGATCCCCTGCGGCTGTTCCCCTGAGAAACAAGTATACCGCTTTGGATACTTGGGGGGGGGGGGGACTTACCAGGGGTAAGCCATGGGGTACGGGCCTCTGGCACGGAGTCTGTCCCTGTTGCTCAGAAGGGAAGGGGGGAGAGGAGCAGAGCATTAGTAATTGGGGACTCTATAGTCAGGGGCACAGATAGGAGATTTTGTGGGAGCGTGAGAGACTCACGTTTGGTATGTTGCCTCCCAGGTGCAAGGGTACGTGATGTCTCGGATCGTGTTTTCCGGGTCCTTAGGGGGGAGGGGGGGCAGCCCCAAGTCATGGTCCACATTGGCACTAACGACATAGGTAGGAAAGGGGACAAGGATGTCAGGCAGGCTTTCAGGGAGTTAGGGTGGAAGCTCAGAACTAGAACAAACAGAGTTGTTATCTCTGGGTTGTTGCCCGTGCCACGTGATAGTGAGATGAGGAATAGGGAGAGAGAGCAATTAAACACGTGGCTACAGGGATGGTGCAGGCGGGAGGGATTCAGATTTCTGGATAACTGGGGCTCTTTCTGGGGAAGGTGGGACCTCTACAGACAGGATGGTCTACATCTGAACCTGAGGGGCACAAATATCCTGGGGGGGGGGAGATTTGTTAGGTCTCTTTGGGGGGGTTTAAACTAATGCAGCAGGGGCATGGGAACCTGGATTGTAGTTTTAGGGTAAGGGAGAATGAGAGTATAGAGGTCAGGAGCACAGATTTGACGTCGCAGGAGGGGGCCAGTGTTCAGGTAGGTGGTTTGAAGTGTGTCTACTTCAATGCCAGGAGTATACAAAATAAGGTAGGGGAACTGGCAGCATGGGTTGGTACCTGGGACTTCGATGTTGTGGCCATTTCGGAGACATGGATAGAGCAGGGACAGGAATGGATGTTGCAGGTTCCGGGGTTTAGGTGTTTTAGTAAGCTCAGAGAAGGAGGCAAAAGAGGGGGAGGTGTGGCGCTGCTGGTCAAGAGCAGTATTACGGTGGCGGAGAGGATGCTAGATGGGGACTCATCTTCCGAGGTAGTATGGGCTGAGGTTAGAAACATGAAAGGAGAGGTCACACTGTTGGGAGTCTTCTATAGGCCTCCAAATAGTTCTAGGGATGTAGAGGAAAGGATGGCGAGGATGATCCTGGATAAGAGCGAAAGTAACAGGGTAGTTATTATGGGAGACTTTAACTTTCCAAATACTGACTGGAAAATATATAGTTAGAGTACATTAGATGGGTCGTTTTTTGTACAGTGTGTGCAGGAGGGTTTCCTGACACAATGTTGACAGGCCAACAAGAGGCAAGGCCACGTTGGATTTGGTTTTGGGTAATGAACCAGGCCAGGTGTTGGATTTGGAGGTAGGAGAGCACTTTGGGGACAGTGACCACAATTCGGTGACATTTACGTTAATGATGGAAAGGGATAAGTATACACCGCAGGGCAAGAGTTATAGCTGGGGGAAGGGCAATTATGATGCCACTAGACGTGACTTGGGGGGGATAAGGTGGAGAAGTAGGCTGCAAGTGTTGGGCACACTGGATAAGTGGAGCTTGTTCAAGGATCAGCTACTGCGTGTTCTTGATAAGTATGTACCGGTCAGGCAGGGAGGAAGGAGTCGAGCGAGGGAACCGTGGTTTACCAAAGAAGTGGAATCTCTTGTTAAGAGGAAGAAGGAAGCCTATGTGAAGATGAAGTGTGAAGTTTCAGTTGGGGCGATGGATAGTTACAAGGTAGCGAGGAAGGATCTAAAGAGAGAGCTAAGACGAGCAAGGAGGGGACATGAGAAGTATTTGGCAGGTAGGATCAAGGAAAACCCAAAAGCTTTCTATATGTATGTCAGGAATAAGCGAATGACTAGGGAAAGAGTAGGACCAGTCAAGGACAGGGATGGGAAGTTGTGTGTGGAGTCTGAAGAGATAGGCGAGATACTAAATGAATATTTTTCGTCAGTATTCACTCAGGAAAAAGATAATGTGGAGGAGAATGCTGAGACCCAGGCTATAGAATAGATGGCATTGAGGTACGTAGGGAAGAGGTGTTGGCAATTCTGGACAGGCTGAAAATTGATAAGTCCCCGGGTCCTGATGGGATTTATCCTAGGATTCTCTGGGAGGCCAGGGAAGAGATTGCTGGACCTTTGGCTTTGATTTTTATGTCATCATTGGCTACAGGAATAGTGCCAGAGGACTGGAGGATAGAAAATGTGGTCCCTTTGTTCAAAAAGGGGAGCAGAGACAACCCCAGCAACTATAGACCGGTGAGCCTCACGTCTGTAGTGGGTAAAGTCTTGGAGGGGATTATAAGAGACAAGATTTATAATCATCTAGATAGGAATAATATGATCAGGGATAGTCAGCATGGCTTTGTGAAGGGTAGGTCATGCCTCACAAACCTTATCGAGTTCTTTGAGAAGGTGACTGAACAGGTAGACGAGGGTAGAGCAGTTGATGTGGTGTATATGGATTTCAGCAAAGCGTTTGATAAGGTTCCCCACGGTAGGCTATTGCAGAAAATACGGAAGCTGGGGATTGAGGGTGATTTAGAGATGTGGATCAGAAATTGGCTAGCTGAAAGAAGACAGAGGGTGGTGGGTGATGGGAAATGTTCAGAATGGAGTTCAGTTACAAGTGGAGTACCACAAGGATCTGTTCTGGGGCCGTTGCTGTTTGTCATTTTTATCAATGACCTAGAGGAAGGCGCAGAAGGGTGGGTGAGTAAATTTGCAGATGATACTAAAGTCGGTGGTGTTGTTGATAGTGTGGAAGGATGTAGCAGGTTACAGAGGGATATGGATAAGCTGCAGAGCTGGGCTGAGAGGTGGCAAATGGAGTTTAATGTAGAGAAGTGTGAGGTGATTCATTTTGGAAGGAATAACAGGAAAGCGGAATATTTGGCTAATGGTAAAGTTCTTGGAAGTGTGGATGAGCAGAGGGATCTAGGTGTCCATGTACATAGATCCCTGAAAGTTGCCACCCAGGTTGATAGGGTTGTGAAGAAGGCCGATGGAGTGTTGGCCTTTATTGGTAGAGGGATTGAGTTCCGGAGTCAGGAGGTCATGTTGCAGCTGTACAGAACTCTGGTACGGCCGCATTTGGATTATTGCGTACAGTTCTGGTCACCGCATTATAGGAAGGACGTGGAGGCTTTGGAGCGGGTGCAGAGGAGATTTACCAGGATGTTGCCTAGTATGGAGGGAAAATCTTATGAGGAAAGGTCGATGGACTTGAGGTTGTTTTCGTTGGAGAGAAGGTTAAGAGGAGACTTAATAGAGGCATACAAAATGATCAGGGGGTTAGATAGGGTGGACAGTGAGAGCCTTCTCCCGCGGATGGAAATGGCTGGCACGAGGGGACATAACTTTAAACTGAGGGGTAATAGATATAGGTCAGAGGTAGGTTCTTTACACAAAGAGTAGTGAGGCCGTGGAATGCCCTACCTGCTACAGTAGTGAACTCGCCAACATGGAGGGCATTTAAAAGTTTATTGGATAAACATATGGATGATAATGGCATAGTGTAGGTTAGATGGCTTTTGTTTCGGTGCAACATCGTGGGCCGAAGGGCCTGTACTGCCCTGTATCGTTCTATGTTCTATGGCGGAGAATGCTGCTGCCCAGGTATCTTGGTGGACTTGGTCAAAGTCAAAGTTTATTATAGTCAGCTGCGCGGGCAAACAGGGTATCCGTGACTGCATGGATGCACTTGTGGGCTGTGGGTTGGGAAATGCCACACAGATCCCCATTTGAGCTCTGGAACTGAGGAATAAAGGTTCAGAGCTGCGGTGACCTTGGCTAGATCCAGGATCACCGTGCCGAGGGGTTTGGGACTGGCGAACAGGGAGAGGGGTGCAGGCTGGCACAGTGCGGAATAATGTGACAGAGGCTTCACATGTCTCGGGTGTAAAGTATTTTACTGGAGTACAATCATGACTCTAACTGTCCCTAGTTACTGATGATGCCGCAACCACCTCCCCGTGCCCTCTCAGTGACCCTCCATCTTCTTAGCCTTCCATGCTCTGCTACCATGTCTAGATGTTTTCCCAGGACGGACATCAATGGTGGAGGCAGCCTGCTGCTGTTTCACATTGCCATAGGGATGAGGGCAGAGAAAGCCATTTTTTGAGACCAGACATCCTTACAAAACCATGAATATCACAGACAGATGACTTTTCTCTTTGGTGTGGTCTGCAATCATCTGAGGGACAGGACGCAGGACATAGAGGCAGCCATTCCTGCACCTGAAGCAAAATAAAATATTGACTTTATTGTTCAAGCAGAACGCAGATGGGAGCTTGCACTGAGATTGAAGGCCGAGTTTGTGAGGATTTAAAGGCAGGTAGAAGACTCGTCTAACTTAGAGCTAGAGGGAAATTATCTGCAGTATAAACCCTACAGTGAAAGTTTTGAGATCAGCGGTTTTACTTTGCTGAGAAAGTAAAAAGGAAATAAGCCATCAGGATTTAATCTGGCTCTTCAAGGATGAAGTGTCCACGTAAAGGAGAGTTTAACATCTAACTATAGTGGGAGATTTTGGGCTGTGCTAAAAGTTAAATGGGGATCTCCTCTTTATATTTTAAAGTACAAGTTACCTACAAAAAAAAAGTGTTAGTCGACTCACTTGTTACAATAAAAAAATTAAAAATCTGAAATCTTGAGTTGTTCTTTCAGCTGTTCACCAGAATTTCACATTTCTCTTTAAAAGTTATCGGTCTCCACGGAGATTGTAAGAATAAAACAATTCCCTCGTTTCCCCCCATCCCCCAAACTGCATGCAACCAAAAAAACCCTTTCAAATCCACTTAATAGGAAAATTTGTGACTTCATAGTTTCTCTTATTGTAGCATGATCAATTAACCTCTTGGCATCAACATTGAACTACCTAGATTGATCTCTACAAAACTAGTATCAACAATAACTAATAACCTCTACTTTTGGAGTACTGTAGATGAGCATTGTGCACCCCTTAATTTTCCAAATTTAAAACAGAAACGTTTTGCTTGACCTGGATAGTTTTGAGCTGAATAGTGTTAACTACACAGCCTACATTTACCAAAACGCAAACATACAATGGAACTTACACCCATGTCTAGTGTCTGGACCAATCCTGTGAGCTCAGGATATTTCCGACTACACAGGGGCATGAGACAGGGATGCCCCATCTCCACTACTGTTCGCGTTAGCAATTGAACTGTTGGCCATTGAGCTTAGATCGTCAGGGAAATGGAAAGTATGGGGAGGGGGAGGAAAGAGTGATGAGGAATATACAGTATCCCTTTACGCAGATGATTTGATATTGTACGTTTCTTATCCTCTCACAGGTATCGGAGAAATTTTGGAACTGTTGAAAACATTTGGATCCTTTTCACAGAATCCCTGTAGTGCAGAAGGAGGCCATTTAGCCCATCGAGTCTGCACCAACCCTTCGAAATGCCACCCTACCCAGGTCCAATCCCCTGCTCTATTCCTGCAATCCCATTCTAAGGGGCAATTTAGCATAGCAAATCCACCTCACCTGCACATCTCTGGACTGTGGGAGGAAATTGGAGCACACAGAGGACACCCATGCAAACACGGGGAGCATGTGCAACGTCCACACATCACCCGAGGTCAAAAGCGAACCAGAGTCCCTGGCGCTGTGAGGCAGCAGTGCTAACCACTGTGCCACCCTATCAGGGTATAGATTGAATAAGAGCAAAGATCAGTAAATTCCTTGGGGAAGAGGATAGATCTGGGGAGGCTGCCTTTTAAACTGGCCAAGGCACAGTTTAGGTAGTTAGGAATTCAGGTGGCACGATTGTTACATAAGCTGAACTCGAGAGTCTGGTAGAAGAGGTGAAGGGGGACCTGAAGAGGTGGGATGCCGTTCCACTAGCCTGGGCGGGTAGAGTACACACGGTCAAAGTGAACATTTTACCGAGGTTTCTATTCATGTTCCAGAGTCTCCAATCTTCCTGTCTAAATCTTTTTTCACTCGGGTTGATAGATTAATCTCTGCCTTTGTCGAAGCAGGAAAGACTCCCAGGATTAGAAGAGCTTTCTGGGCGCATGGTGGTGCAGTGGTTAGCACTGCTGCCTCACGTCGCCAAGGACCCGGGTTTGATCCCGGTCTCGGGTCATTTTCCGTATGGAGTTTGCATATTCTCCCCGTGTTTGCGTGGTTCTCACCTCCACAAAGATGCACAGGGTAGGTAGATTGACCACGCTAAATTGCCCCTTATTTGGAAAAAAGAATTGGGTACTCTAAATTTATTTTTAAAGAAGAGCTTTCATGCAACGAGGGTGACAATCAGGTGGGTTGGTGCTGCCAAACCTTATGCATGCAAAGATGGTTTGAGGTGCTGGGTGTGGGGTGGGGTCGGATCGAGGAGGCCTCTTGTGTAGGGTTGTGTCTAAGGGCGTTGGTTACTGCCCCTCTTCCGTTCTCACTGGTCAGACAGTTGACGAGCCCGGTGATAGTGGCACCTTTAAGAGTTTGGAACCAGTTTAGGCAACATTTTCGACTGGGGGATATCTCTTTACGGTCACCAATTTGTGTTAATCATAGGTTTGCACCATCAGGGCTGGACGCAATGTACAGGATATGGAGGAGAAAAGGGGTTGAGAGGTTCAGGGATTTGTTTGTGAAGAGTATAGAGATTGTCGAAATAGAGTTAAGAGGGAAATCAGGAGGGCAAAAAGGGGACATGAAATTGCTTTGGCAAATAATGCAAAGGAGAATCCAAAGAGATTCTACAGATACATAAAGGGGAAAAGAGTAACTAGGGACAGAGTAGGGCCTCTTAAGGATCAACAAGGACATCTATGTGCAGAGCCACAAGAGTTGGGTGAGATCCTGAATGAATATTTCGCATCGGTATTCACGGTGGAGAAAGGCATGGATGTTAGGAAACTAAGGGAAATAAATAGTGATGTCTTGAGAAGTGTGCATATTACAGAGGAGGAGGTGCTGGAAGTCTTAAAGCGCATCAAGGTAGATAAATCCCCGGGACCTGATGAAATGTATCCCAGGATGTTGTGGGAGGCTAGGGAGGAAATTGCGGGTCCCCTAACAGAGATATTTGAATCACCGGCAGCCACAGGTGAGGTGCCTGAAGATTGGAGAGTGGCGAATGTTGTGCCCTTGTTTAAGAAGGGCAGCAGGGAAAAGCCTGGGAACTACATACCGGTGAGCCTAACGTCTGTAGTAGGTAAGTTGCTAGAAGGTATTCTGAGAGACAGGATCTACAAGCATTTAGAGAGGCAAGGACTGATTCGGGGCAGTCAGCATGGCTTTGTGCGTGGAAAATCATGTCTCACAAATTTGATTGAGTTTTTTGAGGGGGTGACCAAGAAGGTAGATGAGGGCAGTGCAGTAGACGTTGTCTACATGGACTTTAGCAAAGCCTTTGACAAGGTACCGCATGGTAGGTTGTTGCAGAAGGTTAAAGCTCACGGGATCCAGCGTGAGGTTGCCAATTGGATTCAAAATTGGCTGGACGACAGAAGACAGAGGGTGGTTGTAGAGGGTTGTTTTTCAAACTGGAGGCCTGTGACCAGTGGTGTGCCTCAGGGATCGGTGCTGGGTCCACTGTTATTTGTTATTTATATTGGATGAGAATTTAGGAGGCATGGTTAGTAAGTTTGCAGATGACACCAAGATTGGTGGCATAGTGGATAGTGAAGAAGGTTATCTAGGATTGCAACGGGATCTTGATCAATTAGGCCAGTGGGTCGACGAATGGCAGATGGAGTTTAATTTAGATAAATGTGAGTTGATGCATTTTGGCAGATCGAATTAGGCCAGGACCTACTCAGTTAATGGTATGGCGTTGGGGAGAGTTATAGAACAAAGAGATCTAGGAGTACAGGTTCATAGCTCCTTGAAGGTGGAGTCGCAGGTGGACAGGGTGGTGAAGAAGGCATTCGGCATGTTTGGTTTCATTGGTCAGAACATTGAATACAGGAGTTGGGACGTCTTGTTGAAGTTCTACAAGACATTGGTACGGCCACTCTTGGAATACTGTGTGCAGTTCTGGACACCCTATTATAGAAAGGATATTATTAGACTAGAAAGAGTGCAGAAAAGATTTACTAGGATGTTGCCTGGACTTGATGGTTTGAGTTATAAGGAGAGGCTGGATAGACTGGGACTTTTTTTCCCTGGAGCGTAGGAGGCTTAGGGGTGATCTTATAGAGGTCTATAAAATAATGAGGGGCATAGATAAGGTAGATAGTCAACATCTTTTCCCAAAGGTAGGGGAGTCTAAAACTAGAGGGCATAGGTTTAAGGTGAGAGGGGAGAGATTCAGAAGGGCCCAGAGGGGCAATTTCTTCACTCAGAGGGTAGTGAGTGTCTGGAATGGGCTGCCAGAGGTAGTAGTAGAGGCGGGTACAACTGTGTCTTTTCAAAAGCATTTAGATAGTTACATGGGTAAGATGGGTATAGAGGGTTATGGGCCAAGTGCGGGCAACTGGGACTAGCATAATGGTAAAAACTGGGCGGCATGGACTGGTTGGGCCGAAGGGCCTGTTTCCATGCTGTAAACTTCTATGATTCTAGGTAGGTTTGCAGGTCTGGAGGAGATGGAGGAGAAATTTCAACTCCCAAGGATGGGTGCATTTAGACATTTGCAGGTGAGAAACTTCATTCGTAAAGAGATGTCCTCGTTCCCCCATAATTGCTTAGACCCCATTGATAGATAAGATGTTATCACGGGATGCAATGGGGCAAGGGAATGTCTCTGATACATACAAATGCAAGCTGGAGTTGGGGGAGGAGGAAGTGGGCCTAGGGAAGGCTATGGAGCTTTCCTATTTGGAGTTTTACTACTTCTCGGCATAATCCAAGTATGTTAGTCTAGGATGGAACAAGAAGGCAATGTGGTGTTTTGAAATGTAAACAAATTATATTTTGTGTCATGTGAGAGTACCTTTAAGAAATGGGTGTTTACAAATGGGTGTGTATATAAATATCTGTAGTGAGAATACCTTTAAGAAATGGGTGTTTATTACTGTAGAGATGTCAGAGAGGGGATGGAGCTGGGCTGTCTGCCAGGTTTTTACTTTCGTTTTAGGCTGTTTGCTGCAGGGTATGTTTTAGTTTTGTTTTCAGAGCTGGATAGCTGCAGTCACAGCCAGAAGGTGTATTAGAGTCTCTCTCTGTAATCTAAAGAATGTAAATCGATCCTTTGGTGATTTAAAACTAATAACTGCTCTCAGTAGTGACTTTAACCTGATGTGCTTCTGTTAAAAGGTGTTTTAAGTCTTCTGGATGTTAAAAGGAAAGTAAGAATTACTTAGTGTTGTATTCTTTGGGGCTTATATTTGAATTCATGGTTGCTAAGATGTTCACTGCATGTTTTAAGAAGGTTAACTTGAGTTCATAGAATAAACATTGTTTTGCTTTAAAAAATACTTTTCCATTTCTGCTGTACCACACCTGTAGAGTGGGCCGTGTGCTCCCCATACCACAATCTAGTAAAAGTGTGGGTCAGGTGAACTCCATGATACACTTTGGGGTTCTCTAAACCCTGGCCCATAACATTTGTTCGACTCTCCCTTGGACTGATCTGTTCCCTGTAAGAACACTATTCACAACGCCCTATGCTGCTCTTGTTTGGCCTTGTTCCGCACTGTAACCAATCACTATTTGTTGATGCACCACTGTCAATGTACTGTGTACTGTATACGTTCCCTTGGCCACAGAAAAATACTTTTCACTGTACTTCAGTACATGTGACAATAAATATCAATTCAACAATCAATTAATTTATGTTTTATAAAACTTGTATACTCAATTTCCAATACTCTATTGGTAGCCCATTCTTTTAACAAAAGGTGGTTACAAACCAAACAAAACAAATATTTTCTCTACCAGCTCAGGTGTCAACTTTCTTCCATACATGACTCACCATGGGCGGATTTCTCCATCCCGCTGCACCAGATTTCTGGTGCAGCATGCCGTCGGGATTCTCCGTTTTGCCGGCTGGTCAATGGGGTTTCCCATTGTGGGCCAGCCCCACACCATCGGGGAAACCCCCGGGCTGTCGGCAAAATGGAGAGTCCCGACAGTGGAGAATTTGGCCCCCTATCTTTGGAGTAGGTGACTTTGCTGAAGCAGGCAATTTGCTATAGTCATCCTCATTTTCTACTCTCAAAAAAAATGATTTCATTCTTTACACAGAATTATCTGAATGCAGAAAGGTGTTTCAACGTCAGCAGCATTAAAATTTATATTGTAATTTTATGTTGACAAAATTTTACATCTAACGTATTATCTTGAAAATAAGTAATCATATAATCTTTTAAAATCTTCTACTAAAGTTATATTTAAAAAGGCAATATTTTATTCCATTTGTGAGCAAACAGAAGCAATTAAATGGACTAAACTCAAACTACTGACAGATATAGTAAAAGTTTGCTGGTTGGCATTAAACTGCACTGCACTTTTAAAAATATTAAAAGTTATAAAATTGTGGTTTTATCTATATGAAACTATCCTTGTTCACTGAATAGATTTTCATTCGGGTGTTTAAAATAAAAAGTATGGTTTACACAGGAGGAAGGAATGGCAAACCTTTTCAGTTTTGCATATTTCTCTTCAAATGGCAGAAAAGACGTCTCTCTTCATGATTGTCAACAAGTCTTCTGCAAAGGGGTTGATTCAGAAAATGGTGAACTGGACTATGTCAGGATTCTCTTCACATGTTTACAGCCAGTGAATTTGTTTGAGTGAAAGACGTCTAAAACTGAATGTACATACTCTCTAATCATAGGTTAACTGTGAGGACTACAATACCATCATATTTCAGGTTCTTCTGGAACAGGTATTTGTTCAGATAATCCAGACTAACAACTCTCCCCAGTCATGACACTGAAAAAAAGAGAAATGTCACCTCTGGAAAATCAAGTGTTTAATTTGTTTTTCTCAGGTCCTGGTACTCTAATAAATGCGCAAACGTAGAAAATAGTGGTTTATAAAAATCATTTAAACTTCAGTTTCCATATTCATTCCATTATTTCCACCAGAGTCAATCTGTAGGTCAGTTTTAAAGCCATCAACCGTGGATGGACCCACTGTCAATTGTTGCGAAACAGCATCTGTCCCAGCATTCTTGGATATTCCTAAAAAAATACAACACGTAAGTATTACAAATACAATACCATTTCATTTTTCATTTCATTTCATACCACAAATATCATTTACTTTAAAGCCAGATTCTAAATTGCTATATTTTCAATTTTATTTCAGTCAATTTGACTTGAGCTTATGAATATGAGGGCACTATGAGGACAACAAAGCCAAGGAATTAAATTCAATTATTTTGGCAGCCAGCATCAAATACATAGAAACACAGAAAATAGGAGAAGGCCATTCGGCCCTTTGAGCCTGCTCCGCCACTCATTATGATCATCAAACTCAAACCTGTTCCTGTTTTTCCACCTTTGATCCCTTTACCCTCACGAGCTATATCTAACTCCTCGTGAAAATAATGTTTTGGCCTCAACCGCTTTCCGAGTTAGCGAATTCCACAGGCTCACCATTCTCTGGGTAAAGGAATTTCTCCTCATCAAAGTTCTAAATGGTTTACCCCGTAGCCTTAGATTGTGACCAATGGTTTTGGATTCCCCCTCACCATTGGAAACATCCTTCCTGCATCTACCCTGTCTAGTCATGTTAGAAATTTAGATGTTTCTATGAGATTTCCCTCCCCCCATTCTTCTAATCTAAACTACAGCAAATATAATCCTAACTGAATCAATCAGCACAGGGCAGCACGATAGCACAAGTGATTAGCACTGTGTCTTCACAGCACCAGGGTCCCAGGTTCGATTCCCTGCTGGGTCACTGTCTGTGCGGAGTCTGCACGTCCTCCCCGTGTCTGCGTGGGTTTCCTCCGGTTGCTCCGGTTTCCTCCCACAGTCCAAAGATGTGCAAGTTAGGTGGATTGGCCAAGCTAAATTGCCCTTCGTGACCAAAAAGGTTAGGTGGGGTTACTGGGATAGGGTGGAAATGAGGCCTTAAGTGGGTCGGTGCAGACTCGATGGGCCGAATGGTCTCCTTCTGCACTGTATGTTCTATGTAATCTCTCCTCATACATCAGTCCTGCCATCCCAGTATATACATCTTAGGTTAGATATAGGACACCGCAATACAGAGTAAAACTCCTATTTTCATTTCATTTCAGTTTGCTTCTGTCAAACCACAGAAGAACACCTGGACCACAGATTTTTCCATTCCCCACATCAGTCATTCTGTGGGAACTCAGTGTGAGATTGCCAATTAATAGGTTTTATGCATGGAGCCAACTTTCATTGGGAACTGGGTGGAAATAATCCAAACTAATTTTTCACAGGTGCCTTACAGCAATCAGAAATTGGAAGCATTTAACCCTTCATTCGGGATTTGATTTGAACACAGATCTTCTCCAGACTCTTGACCATAGTACTGATCTGCTGTGGTAGTAGAGGTATTACGGTACCTGGTATGCTGGAGCACCATTGGTGGAAACTGTATGCTTTCTATTGGTTAGGATGTATTGTAGCTCTGCCCTGCTAGGCGAGGTATAAGAGCCCGTGCCGCCCCAGCAGCCTTTATACTGTACCTGAGCTGCTGGGGGAAACATCTAGCTTATTAAAGTTGGACTACAACCTCGCTTTCGTGGTCATTGATCGTGCATCAATTTAATAAGCTAGTTTAATTTAATAAGCTAGTTTTTTAAAAAATGAATGGAGCTCCGAATCAAGCTGGAGTGTCTGCAACTCAGCCCCCACGCGGCGAACTCAGCGGCAATGTTCAAGCACTGGCTGGCGTGCTTTAAAGGGTATCTTGGGATGGCCGAAAACACACCCACGGGAGAACAGAAAATGCAAGTCCTGCACTCAAGGGTGAGCCCGGAGATTTACACCCTCATCGAGGAAGCGGAAGACTTCGATGCAGCAATAGAGCTGCTAAAAGGACATTATATTCGCTCGGTAAACCCGGCACCTGCTAGCAACGAGGCGACAAACCCCTGGGGAAATCGCTGGAAGAATTCTACCGTGCACTCCTTGTGTTGGGGAGAAACTGCAGCTGCCCGCAAGTTTCAGCGAGCGAACACATTGAACTCTTGGTCCGGGACGCTTTCGTGGCAGGTATGCGATCCTCACAAATCCGCCAGTGACTGCCAGAAAAATAGACTCTAGGTCTCAAGGAGGCACGGGCCCTTGCAGGCTCCCTGGATGTGCCCTCCAGAAACGGCCGCGCTTACGTTCCCGACCGCGCGGCAGCCTCCTGGGCAGCGTGGAACCCCTCCGCAGCCGACCCAGAGACATCCCCCATCCCCCCACAAGCCTGTGCGCAAGGCGGCCTGGCATCCCCGGGGGGCCCCGCTGCTACTTTTGCGGGCAGGCCAAGCACCCCCGCCAGCGCTGCCCAGCCCGCGCATCCAACTGCAAGGGATGCGGCAAAAAGGGCCATTTTGTGGGGGTATGCCAGGCCCGTGCGGTTGCCGCGGTCTCTGGCGGCGAATGCGGACCGCCAACACAAACCTCTCCACGGTCCCCGGGCGGCCAGCGGTCGCCGCCATTTTCCTACTCCGGGGCCATGTGCGGCCCCCAGGCGCCGCCATCTTGTCCCGCGGACGCCACGTTAGAGAGCTGGGCGCCGCCATTTTGTGCACGCCCAGCCATGTGCGACCAATGGGAGCCGCCATCTTGGATGAACCCCCAGGACCCCAACTCGACTGCCCGAAGAGAACACTCAACTGCTGCGATTAGCCTCGGTGACTCTGGATCAGTCCCGGCCTCGAACACTCTCAACTGCTACAACGACTGTGTTTATCAACGGGCACGAGACGTCCTGCCTAATCGACTCTGGGAGCACGGAGAGCTTCATACATCCCGTTAATCAAAAAATCTCCCTGGCCTCCGGTTCCCACTCAGTAGAGATAAAGGGGTTTTGTGTCGCAAACCTCACAGTCCAGGGAAGGGAGTTCAAAAATTTCCGTCTCTATGTCCTTCCCCACCTCTGCGCGGCCACACTCCTAGGTTTAGACTTCCAGTGTAACCTCCAAAGTCTAACCTTCAAATTTGGCGGCCCTATACCCCCCCTCACTGTCTGCGGCCTCGCAACCCTCAAGGTCGATCCGCCTTCCCTGTTTCCGAACCTCACCCCGGATTGCAAACCCGTCGCCACCAGGAGCAGACGGTACAATGCCCAGGACGGATCTTTATTAGGTCAGAGATCCAAAGGGTACTGAGGGAAGGAGTCATTGAAGCCATCAACAGTCCCGGGAGAGCTCAAGTAGTGGTGGTAAAGACCGGGGAGAAGCACAGGATGGTCATCGACTACAGTCAGACCAGCAACAGGTTTACACAGCTGGACGCGTACCCTCTTCCCCGCATATCCGACCTGGTAAACAGGATCGCGCATTACAAGGTCTTCTCCACGGTGGATCTTAAGTCCGCCTACCACCAGCTCCCCATCCGCACTAGTGACCGCAAACACACTGCCTTCGAGGCAGATGGGCGGCTCGATCACTACTTAAGGGTTCCCTTTGGTGTCACCAACGGGGTCTCGGTCTTCCAGTGCGAGATGGACCGAATGGTTGACTGGTACGGTTTACGGGCAACATTCCCGTATCTCGATAATGTCACCACCTGCGGCCACGACCAGCAGGACTTCAACACCAACCTCCGAAAATCCCTCCAGACCACAAAAATCCTTAACCTTACGTACAACAAGGATAAATGCGTGTTTAGCACCGACCGCCTATCCTCGGCTACGTAATGCGAAATGGAGTAATAGGCCCCGACCCTGAACGCATGCGCCCCCTTATGGAGTTCCCCCTCCCACTGCTCCAAAGCCCTGAAGCGCTGCCTAGGGTTTTTCAGTTACTACGCCCAGTGGGTCCCCAACTATGCGGACAAGGCCCGTCCCCTGATCCAATCCACAGCTTTTCCCCTGTCGATAGAGGCCCGCCAGGCCTTCAGCCGCATCAAAGCAGACATTGCAACGGCCACGATGCACGCCATCGATGAGTCCCTTCCCTTCCAGGTCGAGAGCGACGCGTCTGACGTAGCTCTGGCGGCCACCCTCAACCAAGCGGGCAGACTCGTGGTCTTCTTCTCACGTACCCTCCATGCTTCCGACATCCGCCACTCCTCAGTCGAAAAGGAGGCCCAGGCCATAGTAGAACCTGTGTGACATTGGAGGCATTACCTGGCCGGCAGGAGATTCACTCTCCTCACCGACCAACGGTCGGTTGCTTTCATGTTCGATAATGCACAGCGGGGCAAGATAAAAAACGATAAGATCTTGTGGTGGAGGATCGAACTCTCCACCTATAACTACGAGATCTTGTATCGTCCCGGGAAGCTAAACGAGCCTCCTAACGCCCTGTCCCGCGGCACATGTGCCACCGCACAAGTGGACCGCCTCCGAGCCCTCCACGAGGACCTCTGCCACCCGGGGGTCACTCGCTTTTTCCATGTTATCAAGACCCGCAACCTGCCCTACTCCATCGAGGAGGTCAGGACAGCCACCAGGGACTGCCAAATCTGCGCAGAGTGCAAACCGCACTTCTACCGGCCAGAGAAAGCGCATCTGATAAAGGCTTCCCTTCCCTTTGAACGCCTCAGCATGGACTTCAAAGGCCCCCTCCCCTCCACCGACCGCAACACGTACTTCCTGAACGTGACTGATGAGTACTCCCGGTTCCCATTCGCCATCCCCTGCCCCGACATGACCGCAACCACTGTCATCAAGGCCCTCCATAGCATCTTTGCACTGTTCGGGTTCCCCACTTACATACATAGTGATAGAAGGTCCTCCTTTATGAGCGACAAACTTTCTGCTCAGCAAGGGCATTGCCTCGAGCAGGACGACCAGTTATAACCCCCGGGGTAACGGACAGGTAGAGAGGGAGAATGGAACGGTCTGGAAGACCGTCCTACTGGCCCTACGGTCCAGGAATCTCCCAGTCTCCCGCTGGCAGGAAGTCCTCCCGGATGCCCTCCACTCCATCCGGTCACTGCTTTGTACCACCACCAACCAGACACCTCACGAACCTCTCCTTGTCTTCCCCAGGAAGTCCTCCTCTGGGACCTCGCTCCCGACCTGGCTGGCAGCACCCGGACCCATCCTGCTTCGAAAACACGTGCGGGCGCACAAGTCGGACCCGTTGGTCGAGAGGGTCCATCTTCTCCACGCTAACCCCCAGTACGCCTACGTGGCGTACCACGACGGCCAACAAGATACAGGCTCCCTATGAGACCTGGCGCCCGCCGGAGCCCCACGCACACCCCAGCCACCAGTCCCACCCTCCCCTCCACCAGGGCACCTTACAGGGAGATCGGTCCTTCTGCCGGCCCTGTCTAGGCCCCCCCACCCACCGACGCACCCCGCAGGCGCTCCCTTCCCAGGTCAACCGTTTTCCCCACCAGCGCCGTCTACGGGTGTCGAAGCTGCCATGGAGATCAAAGCCACGCTCCCAGAGTCACAGACGCCCGAGCCTCCACCAGAGTCACCACCAAAGGTCTGACGATCACAGAGGACGACCAGGGCATCCGATCGACTGAGTGCTTCATTTTAAATTGTAAACTGTAAATTTAAATCACCAATTGTAAATAGTTATTAGAATTGTAAATAGTTACAAAACGCTGTACGGAGGTATTACGGTACCTCCATAACTAATTCTACCACGTAGCCATGTTTGTAGTATCAGGCCACCACCCCCACCGGACTCCTTTTTAGCAGGAGGTGAATGTGGTAGTAGAGGTATTACGGTATCTGGTATGCTGGAGCACCATTGGTGGAAACTGCATGCTTTCTATTGGTTAAGATGTATGGTAGCTCCGCCCTGCTAGGCGAGGTATAAGAGACCGTGCCGCCCCAGCAGCTTTCATTCAGTTGGACTACAACCTCGCTTTAGTGGTCATTGATCGTGCATCATCTGCCAAGGATGATATTCCAGCTCCGTCTGAAGACAGGGAGCAGCTTTTTAAATACACAGCCCCACATTATCCCCAGTATTTGTTTATTTTGATTTTATTTAGATGAACACTTCAAATACCAGCACCTCCTTTCACCAATGGCCTAATGGAGAACAGTATCACTTGATGTATATGACTGGAGGCCTGGTTCTGCTATTGGATGGCAACTCAAGAGGTTAGCACAAGAAAATAATCAAATTATCATCAGCTTCCATCTTTAGGAAAGGGAACTTGTCGTCATTGTCCATTCCAGCTTGCATTAACTGAATTCCATACTGTGTGGGTGATCGAGGGAAAAACATCTGCCTTAACTGAAAGGCCCACGTCACAGGAAAAACAAACTTGAAAAAATTCCACTTTTGCTTCCCAGAGTTACCCAATCTCAACAGACTTAAACAGATATCGCAGACAACTGCTTTAGCCATTTCTTGCCAGATCTGGCAGGGCTGCAATATGCATCATTAGGTCCAGCTCTCATCTGCTAAAACTGCTCACCCTACCAGGATTATCCCTGAATGCAATGATAATCCCACCTAGCTTCATTCCTCCAATGCAATCCATATTTTTAAACCCCTCTCCCATTTCCATTCACCCTCACTGTCAACAAGAGTTCATGGAACACTTTGTCACAAAAGCTGAGGCCATCTGATCAGCTGCTTCTGCCAAGTTCCTCCTTTCACCTATCCCACTGGGCCAAATATCTGAAGTTGCCCCCTGCCCTCTTCCCCATCTTTGCATACACATCATCTTCTAGTTTCTCTTGTATATCCCCTAGTGCCCTCTGGTTTTGTCCTCCTATTCCCTTAACCCAACATTCCTTCCTAGTTTTCACATTAGCTGATATTGCAATGGTTCTTTTTCTTTCAAATCTGCCATTACCCTCTTTCAAACTGTGCCTGCACTGTAATTAAAGGTTTACAATGTGAAAGTAAACAGGATTAAAGACTGGCTATTGCTTAGCAACCGGGGGTCACCCTAGGTTACCAAGAACTTTTGCGTTTTTGACTGGATCCAGAGGAAACCTGACAGGACAATGGTGCTGCTGGGAAAAGCAAATTTAGAACCATAGAATACCTACGGGGCCGGGGGGGGGGGGGGGCAGCACAGTGGCTAGCACTGCTGCCTCACGGCACCAAGGACCCGGGTTCAATCCCGGCCCCAGGTCACTGTCCATGTGGAGTTTGCACATTCTCCCTGTGTCTGCATGGATCTCACCCCCACAACCCAAAAAGATGTGCAGGGGTGAATTGGCCACGCTAAATTGCCCCTCAATTGGAAAAAAAAGAATTTATTTAAAAAAAGAATCCCTGCAGTGCAGAAGGAGGCCATTCATCCCATCGAGTCCGCACTGACCCTCTGAAAGTGCACCCTACCTAGGCCCACTTCCCTGCAACCCCGTCCTATCCCCGTAACCCCACCCAACCTTTGGACACAAAGGGACAATTTAGCATGGCCAATCCACCTAACCTCCACATCTTTGGAGCACCTGTTGGAAACCCATGCAGACCCGGGGAGAACGTGCAAACTCCACACAGTCACCCAAGGTTGGAAACGAACCTGAGTCCCTGGCACGGTGATGCAGCAGTGATAACCACTGTGCCACCATGCTGCCCAAAAAACAGGAGGAGAAAAACTAAACAACCAGGGAGACGAAACAACAACAAAAAAGGTCTCAGGAAGACAGTTAAGTTAAAGGAAGAAAAAAAAAGAAATTGAACAAGTTGGATGAAGTTAAAGTAAAAAGCAAAGAAAGTGCTCGGAGTTAAAGAGACAGCTGCATCAGAGATAAATCAAAAGGTTGATGACACCTTAATACAGCCTGTGAAGCAGTGGTGTTCTGTTTGCGTGGCTGGCTACCTGAGAGATTGTGTGGAAGCTTGAATGCATATGGAAGCTTGAATGCATGTGGCAATCCAGAGCAGAGGAATACTGAAAAAACAAATTGAAATCCTGTAAGTGGATCCTTGGCGGCATCTAAAAGAAAGCATTGTTTGGGGAGAAGGTCCTACAGTATGTGTTTTGAGAGTAGAGTTTGGAAACACAGTAGTGTGTGGAAGTTAAGAGTTCCAGTGAGACCAGTTGGTTCACAGTGTGATAAGCATCTGGGGGGATTTGATGAGAAATCCACAGAAGCTACATTTGGTGGCATCTGTAACGTGGTTTCAGTGCGTGGTGCCTGATCACATTTTGCCTATTGTTTCCGCCTATGGACTGTGTATTTACGGAGAACATTATAGTGCAAGATATATTTTTGCAACTTATGTTATCCTTAAAAATCTATGTACATTTGTGAAGATATAAGTAGGCTGAAAGAGTATTATATTTCAGTCAATCTTTTCATCCTTAATAAATGTTTTATTCTTTTGTTAAATGGTAGCCCTGTGACTGCTCATCCATGTCTAAACAAAAAAAAAAAAAGGCAGTCTACTGAGCCATGCTCCATTCTGGTACCCGATTGTCCAGTAGTAACATCAGCTGGGATTGTAACAATTGGTGGCCATGCCTTTAGCAGCCAAGGCCCCGTAGCTCCAGAATTTGCTTTCAAATCTCTCTACCACTCATTTTTCCTTTAAGCCAGTCCTTAAAACCTATTTCTTTGGCAAGCTTTTGGTCATTTACCTACATACCTCTTTGAGTGGCTCGATGTCAAGGCACAGCACCTTAAAATTTATTATGTTAATTGCTATATAAATTGAAGTTGTTCTTACTGTATAAAGATTGAATAGTAATCTTCAAAAGAGAATTGATTAAATACTTGAAAGGAGAAACAAATGCATGGATATGGGGAAAAGTAACTCCTCTCATGCTGAACTATTCTAAGAAGGATACATGAAGATTTAGTTCATCTGAAAGTACCAGACAAAGGCAAACTTATGTTTAAAATTTTGTACTTTTTTTTTAAAAAAAGAGGCAGTGTCATTTTCCATTTACCTTCTTGTTCTATACAATTCCGAATGTTATTAACTTGTCTATCCTCTATACGTCTTCTGGTATTCCTGAAGAAACAGGGAATTCCAGGAAAACATATCCCTCTTCTTTTCCTCACATCTGTAAGCAAAATAAAAGTTCCTTAGTTTCTTGTTTCACCGAAACAAAGCAATTTAATGTAATTTACTAGTCTGGTTTTTATTATTACTTTCTGTTCAAGTAATACCTGCAAGCAGTAGTACACATCTCTCACCATTTCATTACTTACTGATGAAGGAGACCAATGTTATAAGTAGATTTAAACATGAGTTAGTGGAAATCTACAAGTACAGAATTTCTTCAATCTCTTAAAATATGCATTTAGGTGCTTCACCAAGACACCGGGCTACAGAGAGATATTTTGGTAAATGGCCAAAAGCGTGCCAAAGCAGTAGGTTTTAAGGACTGTAATTTTTGCAGATTCCATGAAAATCTACAAACCTAAGCCTTTGGATCTAAAGAGTGAGCAGAAATTATAGGGTGTATAAAATAGAAGTAATTGTCAAATATATGAATGGAAGTTTCTGCAGCAGGTGCTTTCAGGCAGGTAATGTTACAGCAGTGGAAGTAGGCAGCTTGTGTGCTGATAAAGATCTCCTGCGGGATTCTCCGTTGGCAGGATCCTCCATCCTGCCGTCAGCGGACCCACAGCTGTGCGATTCCAGACGGCGTGGAATGGCCCACAATGGGAAATCCCAATGACCGGCTGTGTGAACGGAGAATTCCGTTGCCGGCGTGGGTGGAAAACAGGGCTGGTGGGACAGAGAATCCCGCCCAATGATTCAGAAACTTGGCTTAGCTTCTAATAGATACCAAGTTTGCAAACAATTCTGTTCAACATGGTGTCGTCAAGAGAGTGAGATGGAGTGTGGAGTTGTACCAAAAACCAATGGTTTTCCCAATGTTTAGCTGGAGGAAATTAGGACTAATCCAAAACTGGATATCAGAGTAATATTCCAATAGCATAAAAGGCATTAGAAGGGTCAAAAGAATTGAAGGAAAGGTACGGCGAGATGGCATCAGCATGCATGTGTAAAACAACTCTCCTCTGTGGATAAAGTAGAGGGAACAAGCATTTAGATGATGCAAAGGAGTAGAGGATGAATCTTTGGGGAACCTCTGGAGGTAATGATGTTGAGTTCAGAGGAGAAATCGTTGTAACAATGCGATCGATGTTACTGGACAGATAAGGGCAGAGTCAAATGAAGACTGTCCAAACAAGCTGGACAATAGGGTGGCGGCACTGGAATGCTGTAATGAACTATCTCAAAGGCTAGAAAGGTCACAGAGAGGCATAACGCACCCGAGTCAGAGGGTATATTGTTTGAATAGGGTAGACTTAGAATGTGTCAAATTGATTGGAGAGATACAAAAAAGAGCTTTTGTACAAAAGGACATGAAATTTTGTTTTTTAAATTTAGAATACCCAATTCATTTTTTTTTTCTCCAATTCAGGGGCAATTTAGCGTGGCCAATTCATTTACCCTGCACATTTTTGGGTTGTGGGGGTGAAACCCATGCAAACACGGAGAATGTGCAAACTCCACACGGACAGTGACCCAGAGCCGGGATCAAACCTGGGACCTCGGCGTCATGAGGTCACCGTGCTGCCCCCTAGATCAGGGAAATGACATGTTCAAGGACCTTGGAAATTGAGATTAGCGATGAAAGACATTTTAAAATTCAATCACGGGATGTGGGCATTGCTGAATAGGCCAGCATTTGTTGCACATCCCTAATTGCCCTCAAGAAGGTGGTGGTGAGCTATCTTCTTTAACCACTACAGTTCATGTAGTCGAGGTACATCCACTGTGCTGATAGGAAGAGAGTCCAGGATTTTGACTCATTGCTTTAAATCAAGTAGCAGCATGGATAGACAACTGGTTAGACAAAAATGAAGGATTACGGCAAATAGGTGAAGCCAAGGCATTCAGGCGCCCTTTTAATGAGTGCTTACAAAGCTTGCATGCCTTTGCATCTGCAAATTAACTTAATAACTGACTTGTGCCCCACTCCCCACCATGTTTTACATCCTGACAAGCAGCTCAAATCTGACCTGGTACTACTTGGTCTTTACTTCATCCCTCAATTATTTCAAAGTCATTTTTAAAAAACATACTGGATGTATTATTCACACATTCATACACTCAGTACTACCGTCTTTGCCTGCCGTTTACTTGTGCTCTATTCGGAATGACTGGTTTACTCTGGTCAGAGACAGAGACACACACAACACGCCTCTACCATCATTATTCATAGCTCCAGACCACAATATTATGTGAAAGTTCATGCTGCCTCAGTAACTCTGAGGGCGGAGTATGGATCAGATTGGTGCCAACAGCACTGGGGTTGATTCCTGTTCCGGCTGAGGTACATTCAGGACTTGCCCCCTTGTCTTTCTTGTGAAGGAGGTCATGGTGCTGTGGGTCTGACCTGCCTTTGGACAGTAAACTCCAAGATGAAACCATACATACTCAAATCAGAGGGCACTATCATGCTTTTCCCTCGATGAAAAAAAATACAAAAGTTCCATACAACTTATATACATCCACCCCCCCGGTGTGGGTGAGTGACATGGCTGGGATTCTCAGGCTTGAGAAATTAAGTTCGCCCTGAGGGGGCTCGAATGTAGGATTTGCCCGAAGTGGCAGCCGTCTATCGACTTTTTTGGGAAGAACGAAGCTGTGAGCAGGAGGGGGGAGGCGGGGACCACCATTATAGTAGATGAGTCTCCTGAGCCGGATGGGATTTACCCCAGAATACTGAAGGAAGCAAGGGAGGAAATTGCTGGGGCCTTGACCGGCATCTTTGTATCCTCATTGGCTACCGGTGAGATCCCAGAGGACTGGAGAATAGCTAATGTGGTACCGCTGTTTAAGAAAGGTAGCAGGGTCCGTGTGGAGTTTGCACATTCTACCAGTGTTTGCGTGGGTTTCGCCCCCACAACCCAAAGATGTGCAAGGTAGGTGGATTGAACACGCTAAATTGCCCCCTAATTGGAAAAAATGAATTGGGTACTCTAAATTTTTTAAAATAAAAAAAAAAGAAGAAAGGTAGCAGGGATAATCCAGGAAACTATAGGCCGGTGAGCCTCACGTCGGTAGTAGGTAAATTATTGGAGAGAATTCTCAGGGACAGGATTTATACCCATTTGGAAACAAATGGATTTATAAGCGAACGACAGCATGATTTTGTGACGGGGAGGTCATGGCCTTACTAACTTGATCGAGTTTTTTGAGACGGTGACAAAGATGATTGATGAGGAGAGATTGGGGGATGTTGTTTACATGGACTTCAGTAAAGTCTTTGACAAGGTGTCTCATGGAAGACTGGTACAAAAGGTGGTTACACGGGATCAGTGGTGAGGTGGCAAGATGAATACAGAACTGGCTCGGTCACAGAAGGCAGAGGATAGCAGTAGAAGGGTGTTTTTCTGAATGGAAAGTTGTGTCTGAATGGAAGGTTGTGACTGTTATATTACAGAGATCTAATATATATTACTCATTTGCCTTGCCGAGTTTTATTTAACTTGATGATAAACAGTCAAAGTCTTCCAGTTGATGACAAATTATTTTATTCAGTAACAAAATAATATAGTGCGTTCTTTTACTTTAATACTTTGACTAGTAATAAAATTAACTAAGATTAGATTAAACTAACAATTAATATAATACACTACATTCTGAGCTGGTCACCTCTATACTTTAGCTGCAATACACAAACACTAAGAAAGAGCGGGAAACTCCTTATATAGTTCCTGTTCGTGTTGGCATCTAGTGATCATCTGACTGTACTGACTGCACATTAACTAATCATGTATTAACATATACAGAAATCACTACAGGTGTTCCACAGGGATCGCTGCTGGGGCCTCTTGTTTGTAGTACACAAACAATTTGGGCCCATAAGTAGCCCACCTTCACAAACCCTGAAATCACTGCTTCCACCTTCCTAAAAAAATTGGGAGGCTCTGAAACACGAATGAGAACCTCGGGAGGACCGTCATCTTGACCGTCTGAACCCTTCCCTGCAATGACAACGGGAGCGCACCTCCTAAAGTCCCCCTTCATCTGCTCTACCAACCCAGCCAAATGTAGCTCATGCAGCTGCTCCTACCCCTCCGCCACCTGAATACCCAAGAACTGAAAGCTCCCCCCACCACCTTGAACAGCATCTCTCCCAATCTCGTCTCTTGCCCCTTCACCTGGATCGGAAAGATCTCTTCTCTTGCCCCTTCACCTGGATCGGAAAGACCTCCCTCTTCCCCATATACAATTTATAGCCCAAAAAACAGCCAAATCCTTCTAAGATCCCCATAATCCCCCAATACCTCCCGATGGGTCCGAAATGTACAACAGCAAATCGTCCGCATAGAGCGAGACCCATGCTACACCCCCCCCCCCCCTCCATACTATCCCCTGTCAGTCCTTCGACGCTCCCAACGCCATCGCCAAGGCAAAGAGCAATGGGGAGAGTGAGCATCCCTGCCTCGTCACCCGAAGCAGTCCAAAATAGTCCGAGCTCACCTGGTTTGTCCGCACACTAGCCACCGGTGCCTGGAACAGCAGCCGGACCCAGTCCACAAAACCCTGCCCAAACCGCCCCAGAACCTCCCACAGATCCACTCCACCCGATCAAAGGCCTTTTCCGCATCCACGGCGACCATCACCTCCACCCCGTCCCTTTGGGGCATCATTATCACATTTAATAATCTCCTAATGTTGGCCGCCAGATGCCTCTCCTTCATGAACCCCGTTTGGTCCTCCCCTATCACTCCTGGCACACAGTCCTAAATTCTCGAGGCCAAGATCTTGGCCAATAACTTGCCGTCCACATTTAGTAGTGAGATCGGCTTATAAGACCCACACTGCTTTTGGATCTTTAAAATCAAGTAGATCGAGGCTTGCGATAGCGTCGGGAGGGGAGAACCCCCTGCTCCCTCGCCTCGGTAAACGCCCTTGCCAACAAGGGCCTCAAGGCCCATGAAAAAGTTTTATAAAACTCCACTGGGTATCCGTCCGGGCCTGGGGCCTTGCCCAACTGCATCGCCTCCAGCCCCTCCACCACTTCTACCAGCCCATTGGGGGCTCCCAGCCCCCAATCCAGGTCTTCCTCCACCCTCAGGAACTCCAATCCCTCCAAAAACCGCCTCCTCCCCTCCACCCCGGCTGGGGGCTCTGACCCATACAACCTACTGTAAAAATCGCTAAACACCCTATTCACCCCCACTGGGTCCAAGACCATTCCCCCCCTTGTCCTTCACTTTCCCGATCTACCTTCCTGTTTCCTCAACTGATGTGCCAACATCCTGCTTGCCTTCTCACCATATTCATAAAACACCGCCCTCGCCCTCCTCAGCTGCCCAACCGCTTTCTCCGTGGATAAAAGCCCAAACTCCATCTGCAGTTCCTGCCGCTCCGGGGCCTCCGAATACCTCACTGTTCACCTGCAAGATCTCCTCCACTAGCCTCTCCATCTCCACATGCTCCGCCTTCTCCCTGTGCACCCGTATCGAAATAAGCTCCCCCCTCACTACCGCCTGTAATGCCTCCCACAACATGGCCACCAAAACTTCCCGTGTCGTTCAGCTCCACATACTCCAGAGTGCCCCCAAATGGCCGCCCTCACCCGCTCACCAATCTCCTCATCTAACAAAAACCCCACATCAAGCTTCACTGCAAGTGCTGGCCCCCTCCCTTGTTTACCCGCAATTCCACCCAATGCGGAGCATGATCCAACGCAACAATTGCTGAATACTCCATGCCGAACAACCCTCCGGCAGCGTCTTAATCTAGCACAAAAAAGTCAATTCGGGAGTACACCCTGTGCACATGGGAAAAGAACGAAAATTCCTTCTCCCTCGGCCTCCCAAACTTCTTTCTTTCCCAAACCAAAGTTTATTTTCTACTGCTTGACATGTAGAACACTGTTTCACTGTGTCCTCTATGTCCTTATCCAGCCCTGACGGCCTAAGTGTTGACCCTGAAATTAAAATAGCAAGTGCGATCTGTAACTCTCCGAAATTACAACTTTGGCACCCCACATAATACAACATTCATCAACCTACAGTTCATTCTTGCACATAAAAATGGCCTGAATTCCAAATACAGTATCTGTGTTGGCCACCCATTTGCGATATAGTCATATACCCTTGTCTACGAGTTGTTCTACCAATGTCATCTGATGTGATTGGCAGCTCATTTACGTCGAAAAGAAAAATAAAGCCCCCCTGTTGGGCTCTACCTCTGATGCAGATCTAGACATCGCAATGATCTTCAATAGTCTGTGCTTAATGTTGCACTGACAAGCAGATAAAATCAAAGTCCATCTGTGCACCCCGGCTACAGACAAAGTGGATAGTAGGTTCAAAATAGCTATCAGTGGCTTATGATGAGTTTAAATTGTGAACTACAACAACCATACAAGTAGTTATAAAATCTTCTTACCCTGAAAATCAATGGCCTGAATTTTATGTCCAGAATATGCCCAAAGTCTGCGTGGGCAGGAGGGGATGTGAAAACCGCTCCCACTCAAGATCACATTGTTGCGGTGATGTTACGATGGATGGCCAATTAACAGCCATCCAGTGCAAAATGTGCTCTGAATGACTGAGCACTGCCAGGACAGGCACAAAGAAAAGGGAATGTGTGGGCTGGCAGTTCCAAAGTGCTCCCTCAGCGGGACAGCCACTGTCGACCTGTAAAAAAATAATCAGTGGAAAAACTGTGCCAAGAGAGCCTGGGAAGCTCAATCATATATAGACCTCAATCCTCAGACACATTTTGTTAATTTTATTTGAGTCCTGAATTTCATCCCACCCTGGATTAAGATTGCAGCTAAATTGCAATGGCTGCACTGCCAACCAACTGTGAAAACAGACAGGTAACGTAAACTATCAGCTAATTGCTGTTTAATTAACTTAAACTGGGTTCTTGATTGTCGGCAGGTATGGTTCAGACTCGTGCACGTGTCGACTGACATCGTAATTTTTACACAATTTGAACATTATGTCACACCAGTTCATTCAATGGTTGCAATAAAGTTTCCAAATTTGGCATGAATTTACCGTAGTTACTCATGAGGCCCAAAAAGGAAGAGAGCTCAAGAGATATTCGGCCAGTGTGGTGATGATTCAATCTAGCTGTTGGCAGGATGTAAACCATCTTCATCTATCCGTGACCCAAATACTCCAGTTTTTAAACATTTCATATTTATGTGCCTTCACCCAAACTCCATCCTTAAATCTTAGAGCACCTATTTAAGTCTGTCATCATGGGAGCTGAAGTGCATCATCCATATTTCTTGCAAAATTGGACTCATCAGCCCTTAGAAAATTCCAGGAGCTGAAGAAACACCAACTGGCAGCCTACGAAACTGAAATAAACCAATGCATGTTAACAGTCAATACAAGACTTCCGGTAGCGCCCTAGAGGAAGCAGGTCGCAGGTCAGATTGCTCCCGCCCGCGATGGGCAAACGGACCTTTTCCAACGGACTTTTTCAGAACCTGGCGACCTGAATCGGTGGAGGAGACGATAGGGAAGAGGCTTTCCCCCCCCCCGGGGTATGGACAGCTGGACCAGAAGTGGTCGAGTGGAGCAGCAAGGATCGAAGCGGGAGCAGCGGGGACCCCAGGCCGGGCGGCGAAGCATGGCGGACGGCAGGGACCAGGGAGCGGAGGCTCACTGGCTAAGGGAGCAACAGATGGAGTTCTTCTGGAATTGCTTCACTGAATTGAAGAGGGACACGCTGGTCCCGATGAGGGCGGTAATGGACCGAATGGTCGAGACACAGGCGGTCCAAGAGAAGGCGCTCAGGCAGGTAGAGGTGAAGCTCTCCAGCCAGGCGGACACGGTAACGGAGTTGGAGCACGAGGTGGAGGAGCTGAACGCCCGCCAGAGGAGGATGCAGGAGCAACTTGAAGAGCTGGGGAACAGAGCCAGGAGGCAGAATTTGAGGATCGTTGGCCTCCCCGAGGGCTGCGAGGGATCGGATGTGGGTGCATACGTGATGGGTATGCTCGAGGTGCTGATGGGACCGGAGGCCTTCCCTCGACCCCTGGAGTTGGATGGGGCGCATAGAGCCCCCGCAAGGAAGCCCAGGATGGACGACCGACCGAGGGCCTTGGTGGTCCGCTTTCATCGGCTTGCTGACAGGGAACGTGTGCTGCGATGGGCCAAGGCGGAGAGGAGCAGCAGATGGGAGAACTGCGAGGTGCGCATTTACCAGGACTTAGGAACGGAGCTGGCCAAGAGGCGTGCAGGATTCATCAAGGTAAAGGCAGCCCTCTACAAAAAGGAGGTGAGGTTTGGAATGCTGTATCCTGCGAAGCTTTGGGTTACGTTTGAGGAACTCCACTACTACTTTGAGACACCAGAACAGGTTTGGACTTTCATTAAAGATAAGAAACTGGACTTGAACTAACAGGCACTTCGTTTTTTTAGTGCTGTACAGTGGCGGCGGTCTGTTAACCTAACTTGCTGTGACTAGGAGTGGACTTTTATTAAAAGAAGCTGGACTTGAACTAAAGGACTCTGGGCTCTCAGAGCTTTTGTGTGGCAGCGGTTTGTTAAATTATCCTGTACTGTAATGTTTTATCCAAGATTGTTTTCAGCCAGGACAGAGAGCAGGGGCTGGAGGGCGCATTGTGTAGGGTATTTTTGGGCGCCTGCAAACGGGGCCCTGCACTTGGTACCTTTCGGCAGGAGATTGGGGCCTCTGATGGGGGGGGGGGGGGAAGGGGGGGGGGGGGGGGGTTTGGGCTGGTTAAGGGACTTGAAAGGGCACGATGAGATACAATCAGGTTAATGGGTCCTTGGTGGGTGGGGAGAGGGCGGGAGACAGACAGGTGCCAAGGGCAGGGGTCAGCGTAGCTAGCGTAGGTCAGGGGGCACCAGGAAGAGTAGGAGGAGGGGTGGGCGAGGGCCAAGCGGAGGGTTGACCTGGCAGGTCAGGTCTCGGGAGGGCAGGAGAGGTCAAAGAGGTGGGGGGGTGTTAGAGCCACATTAGTTTAGTTGAACACGTGTGGCATGGGCAAACAGAGCTGACAGGGGAAGTGCCTTATTAACATGTTTATTCTTTCCCACTGTTCGTTTTCACTATGTTAAGGCTCTTTGCATATGGCCTTTTTTCTCTCTGTAAATGTTACACATTTGGTTTAAATAAAAAATCTCAACAAAAAAAAAAGTTAATACAAAAAAGTTTCCTCCGGGTGCTCCGGTTTCCTCCCACAGTCCAAAGATGTGCAGGTTAGGTGGATTGGCCATGATAAATTGCCCGTAGTGTCCAAAATTGCCCTTAGTGTTGGGTGGGGTTACTGGGTTATGGGGATAGGGTGGCGGTGTTGACTCTGGGTAGGGTGCTCTTTCTAAGTGCCGGTGCAGACTCAATGGGCCGAATGGCCTCCTTCTGCACTGTAAATTCTATGATAATCTATGAAACAGTGTGTGCAGATCCTCCCTGTCTGGCAAAGTATCTGGTGGATTATATTACAAATACTTTAGTTACCTTGTAATCACCACATATCCGTACAATACTATCTGATTTTGGTACTACTACTACTATAGGAATAGCCCGATAACTATGCTCTACATTGGAAATGAGTTTTCAGCCTCAAGTCTTTTCGGTTTGTTACAATCCTAGCTGGTGTCACTATTGGATAGTCAGGTCCCAGAATGGAGCCCACAAATACAAGACATATATAGACTATTGTAAGGATCCATCCTGATGATTCCCTTATTTCCCTTTTCTTTACTTTTGCTGTTTTTGACCCTTGGATACTTAATGAAAATGGATCTTACAGCCAAGCAGCAGAGGGAATGTGGAATTCAAGAAGTTGCAACATAGTATATGGTGCTGCTAGTTTTCAAACGGGAGAACTCAGACTTTGTGGCACCCGAGGGATGGGGTGGGACTCAGTTTGATTGGTTGGGCAGTGGATTGGCCAAAAGGCCACATTCTGCCCGGTAACAGGTGATGAGTGATCCTGCCCAAGTGGGATGATTTCCAGAGACTTAAGGAAAGCAGAGTTGATACCTGGACACACACACTGACAAGGACCTGCTCTCTTTTTCTCCCTCGTGTTTTCTCCAGTAAAGCTATACAGCTGTACACAGAATCTGAATGAATCTACAGTGAAAACCTCAAAGTGAAAGCCTGCATTGAAGCAAGGTATGTTAGAAACAACAATCTGAACAAAGGCTCTTATCTTTTATTCTCATTATCTTTACACCCCTCCGTCCCCTCTGTTTGCCTGTATAGAAGGTGATAGCAAGATAAAGTGGGGGATTAGGAATTAGATAGTAGTTAGCCAGTTGTATTTGCTGCATATTTCACTGTGGTTCTTGTTATCATTACGATCCCAGACCAGAACCCAACAGTGGCTAGGATACTGGACTAAAAGACAATATTTTAGTAAGATTGTACAGAAAGAATAATTTGCTCCAGGAGAGATTGCATGAAGAAATAGGGCTTGGTTATTTTTAAAACAAAACTTTATTATGAATACAATATTCAACTAGTCAACTTCACACCAAAAGAACAGCTTACAATTACCTCTTACACATTACTTTCCAATTTCCCATTAAACAACAAGAAAATAAACATACAGCTCCCAATCTATCTTATTGTGGGGGAATAAAGGATCAGAGTCAGGCAAATCAGATCAGAATTCAACTCCTCTCTCCAAAGTTTTCTCCAAAACTTCCCTCTCGAAAGCTTTTCAAAATGTCTCTCTGCAGTCCTTGGCTCCACCCAGCAATGACCTCATCTCCCCAAGCTGAAAAACAAATTATCTCTGCAGGTTGGAGAACTTGCACTGAGTGCTGAATTTGGTGCATTTGAGTGCTATAGTGAGAGTTTGGTGACTGAGGGAGTATAAGGGGTCATTTTTATCTAAAGTCTAGTCTTTCTTTTATTTAGTTAATTAACTTAAAGTTGCTGTTTGGTTTAGAAGAAGGTGAATTTTCAATCAGCTTTAAACAAAGGTTCTACTTGGAGGTACTTGCAGCTGGAGCTTGTTAATTAGTTAATTGGATGAGGCCAGTTTTTCAGAGGCTAGATTCACAGTATAAAAGTGATCCACCTACAGTACAGACTTTGTTTGCATTGAGTGCTGAATTTGGTGCATTTGAGTGCTATAGTGAGAGTTTGGTGACTGAGGGAGGGCTGAATTTGGTGCATTTGAGTGTTATAGTGAGAGTTTGGTGACTATGGGAGTAAGGCGAGGAGGGAGCAAGATGCTCTTTTCATTTCATTTCCTCAACGAGCGAGAAGGGAGCCAGGAGTTTACAGAGAGTGCAGCTGACTGGGAGCAGAGTCGGAGGGCGGAGGTCCAGTTGGTCCACAGGGCAGCTATATTCTGTCAGGTAAGAGGGGATGGAGGCTAGGCCAGTTGCATGCTCCTCCCGTAGGATGTCAGTTCCATGCTCCTCCTGTAGGATGTGGGTGGTGAGGAATACCACCGGTGTCCCCGCTGACTATACCTGCGGGAAGTGCACCCAACTCCAGCTCCTCAGAGACCGTGTTAGGGAACTGGAGCTGGATGAACTTCGGATCATCCGGGAGGCAGAGGGGGTGATTGAGAAGAGTTATAGGGAGGTAACCACACCCAAGGTACAGGACAAGAGTAGCTGGGTTACAGTCAGGGGAAAGAAAACAAACATGCAGAAAGTGCAGGGATCCCTCATGGCCGTTCTCCTTCAAAACAAGTATACCGTTTTGGATGCTGTTGGGGGGGGGGGATGACCTACCGGGGGAAGGCCCTAGCGGCCAGGTCTCTGGCACTGAGTCTGGCTCTGGGGCTCAGAAGGGAAGGGGGAGAATAGAAAAGCAATAGTAATAGGAGATTCAATGGTTAGGGGAATAAATAGGAGTTTCTGTGGTCGCGAGCGAGACTCCCGGAAGGTATGTTGCCTCCCGGGTGCCAGGGCCAGAGAGGTCTCGGATAGTGTCTTCAGGATCCTTAAGGGGGAGGGGGAGCAGCCAGAAGTCATGGTGCACATTGGTACCAACGACGGTGGGAAAAGGGGTGTGGAGGTAATAAAATAGTTTAGAGAGTTAGGCTGGAAGTTAAAAGCCAGGATGGACAGAGTTGTCATCTCTGGTTTGTTGCCGGTGCCACGTGATAGCGAGGCTAGGAATAGGGAGAGAGTGCAGTTGAACACGTGGCTGCAGGAATGGCGTAGGAGGGAGGGCTTCAGGTATTTGGATAATTGGAGCGCATTCTGGGAAAGGTGGGACCTGTACAAGCAGGACGGGTTGCATCTGAACCAGAGGGGCACCAATATCCTGGGAGGGAGGTTTTCTAGTACTCTTCGGGAGGGTTTAAACTAATTTGGCAGGAGAATGGGAACCGGATTTGTAGTCCAGCAACTAAGGTAGCCGATATTCAGGACCCCAAAGCATGTAGTGAGGCAGTGGGGAAGGGAACGCTGACAAAGGAGAGTACTTGCAGGCACGGAGATAGGTTGAAGTGTGTATACTTCAACGCAAGAAGCATCAGGAATAAGGTGGGTGAACTTAAGGCATGGATCGGTACTTGGGACTACGATGTGGTGGCCATCGCGGAAACTTGGATAGAAGAGGGGCAGAAATGGTTGGTGGAGGTCGCTGGTTATAGATGTTTCAATAAGATTAGGGAGGTTGGTAAAAGAGGCAGGGGGGTGGGGGTGGCATTGTTAATTAGAGATAGTATCACAGCTGCAGAAAGGCAGTTCGAGGAGTATCACCCTATTGAGGTAGTATGGGTTGAAGTCAGAAATAGGAAAGGAGCAGTCACCTTGTTGGGAGTTTTCTATAGGCCCCCCAATAGTAGCAGAGACCCAAACTTTGAGTGGAAACACTTTAGATCAAATAGTTTGGATGGGGTGGTGTTTGTGCAGTGTGCCCAGGAAGCTTTTCTTTTTTAAAAAAAAAAATATATTTATTAAAGTTTTTTAACACAATTTTTCTCCCTTACAAACAATAACCCCCCCCCCCCCCCCGCGCCGTAAATAAAAAAAGCAAGAAATTGCGCAGAGCAAGATATATACATGGCAAAATGATATATTTACACAGCTTTGTACCCTGGCTCTCTCCCGTACGTGCCAGTTTCCCCAACCCTTCATGTTATCTCTTGCTCACCCACCCTCCCCGGCAGTGCCCCCCCCCCCCCCCCCAAGGTTGCTGCTGCTGCTGACCGGCCTTCCTCTAACGCTCCGCGAGATCTCGGAATGATTGCCACCGCCTGTAGAACCTCTGCGCTGACCCTCTCAAATCGAACTTAATCCTCTCCAACTTTATGAACCCAGCCATATCATTTATCCAGGCCTCCAGGCTGGGGGGCTTCGCCTCCTTCCACATTAGCAAGATCCTTCGCCGGGCTACTAGGGACGCAAAGGCCAGAATGCCGGCCTCCTTCGCCTCCTGCACTCCCAGTTCGTCCACTACTCCAAATATTGCTAGCCCCCAGCTTGGCTTGACCCGGACTTTCACCACCTGAGATATTGCTCCCGCCACTCTTCTCCAGAACCCCGCCAGTGCCGGGCATGACCAAAACATATGGACATGGTTTGTCGGGCTCCCTGAGCACCTTCCACATCTGTCCTCCACCCCAAAGAACCTACTCAACCTCGCCCCTGTCAAGTGCGCTCTGTGGACCACCTTAAATTGTATCAGGCTGAGCCTGGCACACGAGGAGGAGGAATTAACCCTACCTAGGGCATCAGCCCACAGACCTTCCTCGATCTCCTCCCCCAGCTCCTCCTCCCATTTACCCTACAACTCTTCTACCAGCGCTTCCCCCTCTTCTTTCAACTCCTGGTGTATTTCCGACACCTTGCCCTCCCCGGCCCATACACCCGAGATCACCCTATCTTGAACTTCTTGTGCCGGGAGCAACGGGAATTCCCTCACCTGTCGCCTCACAAAAGCCCGCATCTGCATATATCTAAAGGCATTTCCCGGGGGTAACTCAAATTTCTCCTCCAGTGCCCCTAGGCTCGCAAACGTCCCGTCGATGAACAGGTCCCCCATTCTTCCAATACCCGCCCGATGCCAGCTCTGGAACCCCCCGTCCATCTTCCCCGGGACAAACCGGTGGTTACCCCTGATCGGGGACCACACCAATGCTCCCATTGCACCCCGGTGCCATCTTCACTGGCCCCAGGTCCTTAGCGTTGCCGCCACCACCGGGCTCGTGGTATACTTTGTCGGCGAGAGTGGCAGCGATGCCGTCACCAACGCCCCCAGGCTCGTTCCTTTACAGGACGCCATCTCCATCCTTCTTCCATGCCGCCCCCCTCACCCTCCATAACCCACTTGCGGATCATCGCCACATTTGCTGCCCAGTAGTAGCTCCCCAGGCTTGGCAGCGCCAACCCTCCTCGGTCCCTACTGCGTTCCAGGAACCCTCTCCTTACTCTCGGGGTCTTATTCGCCCACACAAACCCCATAATACTCCTGCTTACTCTCTTAAAAAAGGCCTTAGTGATCACGATGGTAAGGCACTGAAACACAAACCGAAACCTCGGAAGGACCACCATTTTCACCGACTGCACTCTACCCGCCAGCGAGAGCGGTAGCATGTCCCATCTTTTGAAATCCTCCTCCATTTGGTCCACCAACCTCGTCAGATTCAGTTTATGTAGGGTCCCCCAACTCCTGGCTATCTGGATCCCCAGATACCGAAAGCTCCCCTCCGCCCTCCTCAGCGGTAGGTCCCCTATCCCTCTTTCTTGGTCCCCCGCCTGTAATACAAAGAGCTCACTCTTCCCTACATTGAGCTGAGAGCCCCAAAACTCCCCAAACTCCCTTAGAGTCTGCATGACCTCCACCATCCCCTCCATTGGATCCGCCACGTACAGCAACAGGTCATCTGCGTATAGCGACACCCGATGCTCTTCTCCCTCTCGGACCACCCCCCTCCATTTATTAGACTCCCTCAATGACATGGCCAATGGTTCGATCGCCAATGCGAACAACAGGGGGGACAGGGGGCACCCCTGCCTCGTCCCTCGGTACAGTCGAAAGTACTCCGACCTCCGCCGGTTCGTCACTACACTCGCCATCGGGGCTCTGTAAAGGAGCTTAACCCAACTGATAAACCCTCCCCCGAACCCAAACCTACGCAGCACCTCCCAGAGGTACTCCCACTCTACTCGGTCAAAGGCCTTCTCCACGTCCATAGCTGCCACTATCTCCGCCTCTCCCTCCTCCAATGGCATCTTTATCACGTTTAAGAGCCGCCGCACATTGGTGTTTAGTTGCCTGCCCTTTACAAATCCCGTCTGGTCCTCGTGGATACCCCCGGGACACAGTCCTCGATCTTCGTGGCCAGCACTTTTGCCAGCAACTTTGCATCCACATTGAGGAGCGAGATCGGCCTGTACGATCCACATTGCAGTGGGTCCTTGTCCCGCTTTAGGATCAAAGGAATTGTCGCTTCCGACACTGTTGGGGGCAGGGTCCCCTCCTCTCTTGCCTCATTAAAGGTCCTCACCAGTAGCGGGGCCAACAGGTCTATGTACTTCCTGTAGAACTCCACCGGGAATCCATCGGGTCCCGGGGCCTTCCCCGCCTGCAAGCTCCTCCAACCCAATTGGTGCCCCCAAACCAGCCACCTCTTGCTCCTCCACCCTCGGGAATCTCAGTTGATCTAGGACTCGGCTCATCCCCTCTTCCCCCGCTGGGGGCTGGGATCTGTACAGCTCTTCATAAAAGGCCTTAAATACCTTGTTTAATTTCGTCGCACTCCGAACCGTGGCTCCCCTTCCATCTTTGACTCCCCCTATTTCCCTCGCTGCCATCCTCTTACGGAGCTGGTGTGCCAGCATCCGACTAGCCTTTTCCCCATACTCGTAGGTCGCCCCCTGCGCTTTCCTCCACTGTGCCTCCGCCTTCCCTGTGATCAACAGGTCAAACTCAGTCTGGAGCCGTCGTCTTTCCCAAAGTAATCTTTCCTCCGGGGCCTCTGCGTATCTCCTTTCCACTCTCAAAATCTCCCCCACTAACCTCTCCCTTTCCATACCCTCTGTCTTCTCCCTATGAGCCCTAATGGAGATTAGCTCTCCCCTGATCACCACCTTCAGCTCCTCCCATACCATCCCCACCCGCACCTCCCCGTTGTCGTTGGCCTCCAAGTACCTTTCGATACACCCCCTCACCTTCCCACACACCACCTCGTCCGCCAACAGTCCCACATCCAGCCGCCACAACGGGCGTTGGTCCCTCTCCTCTCCCAGCTCCAGTTCCACCCAGTGCGGGGTATGGTCCGAAACGGCTATGGCCGAATACTCCATCCCCTCCACCCTCGGGATGAGCGCCCTACCCAGAACAAAGAAATCTATCCGGGAGTAGGCTTTGTGTACATGGGAGAAGAAAATTCCCTGGCCTGCGGCCTTGCAAACCGCCATGGGTCCACTCCCCCCATCTGATCCATAAACCCCAGCCCATGTAACATTTCCTGCGCGTGATTGACCCCCTATATACAACAACCATCACACATCAAACCTCAAACATGCCCCCCACCCTCACAAACCCTCAGTTAGAGTCCAACTTTTCGGCTTGTACAAAGGTCCACTCCTCTTCAGGCGTTTCAAAGTAATAGTGTTGGTCCTTGTATGTGACCCACAGTCGCACTGGCTGCAGCATTCCGAATTTCACTTCTTTCCGGTACAAGGCCGCTTTGGCCCGGTTTAAACCCGCTCTCCGCTTTGCAACCTCCGTGCTCCAGTCCGGGTATATATTCGGTTCTCTGCATTGTCCCACTTACTGCTCCGCTCCTTCTTGGCCCATCTCAGGACCCACTCTCTGTCCGTGAACCGGTGGAACCTCACCACCATCGCCCTTGGCGGCTCATTTGCCTGGGGCTTCTTTGCCAGCACCCGATGTGCCCCGTCCAACTCCAGCGGCCTCGCCGGGGCCTTCGTGCCCATCATCGCCTCGAGCATCGTGCTCGCGTATGCCCTGGCATCGGCCCCCTTCACTCCCTCAGGGAGACCCAGGATTCGCAGATTCTTTCTCCTCGACCTGTTCTCCAGGTCTTCGAGTCTTCCCGCCCACCTCTTGTGTAGCGCCTCGTTCTGCTCCACTCACACCGCCAGGCCAACGAGCTCGTCCTCGTTCTGACTCTTTTCTGTACCTCCTGGATCTTAACTTCTTGGGCCTTCTGGGTGATCCCGAGTCCTTCAATTGCCAAAAGCATAGGTGCCAGCATCTCCTTGCGCATCTCCTCGCGCTGCTCCTCGAAGCAGCGCTTGATGAACTCCTGCAGCTCCCCTTTGTCCCTGGCCGCCGCCATTTTGTTTTCTTTCCCTCGCTTCTCCCGTTGCTCCAGTGCCGCTCCTTTGGCCGTTACACTTCTGGTCCGTTTCATAGAAGTTGGAGGGGGACCTCTCTCTTCCCTTCCCCACGGGTCGCGTCAAAAGAAATTCCGTTGGGGCTTCTCTAACGAGCCAGAAAGTCCGTGGTAGCGGGAGCTGCCGAATCATGCGGCTTAGCTCCGCATAGCCGCACCCGGAAGTCCCAGAAAGCTTTTCTAACACAGTATGTAGATTGTCCGACCAGAGGGGAGGCCATATTGGATTTGGTACTTGGTAATGAACCAGGGCAAGTGATAGATTTGTTAGTGGGGGAGCGTTTTGGAGATAGTGACCACAATTCTGCAACTTTCATTTTAGTAATAGAGAGGGATAGGTGTGTGCAACAAGGCAAGGTTTACAATTGGGGGAAGGGTAAATACGATGTTGTCAGACAAGAATCAAAGTGCATAAGTTGGGAACATAGGTTGTCAGGGACGGACACAAGTGAAATGTGGAACTTGTTCAAGGAACAGGTACTACGTGTCCTTGATATGCATGTCCCTGTCAGGTAGGGAAGAGATGGTCGAGTGAGGGAACCATGGTTGACAAGAGAGGTTGAATGTCTTGTTAAGAGGAAGAAGGAGACTTATGTAAGGCTGAGGAAACAAGGTTCAGACAGGGCGCTGGAGGGATACAAGATAGCCAGGAGGGAACTGAAGAAAGGGATTAGGAGAGCTAAGTGAGGGCATGAACAATCTTTGGCGGGTAGGATCAAGGAAAACCCCAAGGCCTTTTACACATATGTGAGAAATATGAGAATGACTAGAGCGAGGGTAGGTCCGATCAAGGACAGTAGCGGGAGATTGTGTATTGAGTCTGAAGAGATAGGAGAGGTCTTGAGCGAGTACTTTTCTTCTGTATTTACAAATGAGAGGGGCCATATTGTTGGAGAGGACAGTGTGAAACAGACTGGTAAGCTCGAGGAAATACTTGTTAGGAAGGAAGATGTGTTGGGCATTTTGAAAAACTGGAGGATAGACAAGTCCCCCGGGCCTGACGGGATATATCCAAGGATTCTATGGGGAGCAAGAGATGAAATTGCAGAGCCGTTGCAATGATCTTTTCGTCCTCACTGTCAACAGGGGTGGTACCAGGGGATTGGAGAGTGGCGAATGTCGTGCCCCTGTTCAAAAAAGGGACTAGGGATAACCCTGGGAATTACAGGCCAGTTAGTCTTACTTCGGTGGTAGGCAAAGTAATGGAAAGGGTACTGAAGGATAGGATTTCTGAGCATCTGGAAAGACACTGCTTGATTAGGGATAGTCAGCACGGATTTGTGAGGGGTAGGTCTTGCCTTACAAATCTTATTGAATTCTTTGAGGAGGTGACCAAGCATGTGGATGAAGGTAAAGCAGTGGATGTAGTGAACATGGATTTTAGTAAGGCATTTGAGAAGGTTCCCCATGGTAGGCTTCTGCAGAAAGTAAGGAGGCATGGGATAGTGTGAAATTTCGCCAGTTGGATAGAAGTCAGAGAGTGGTGGTGGATGGCAAATATTCAGCCTGGATCCCAGTTGCCATTGGCGTACCGCAGGGATCAGTTTTGGGTCCTCTGCTGTTTGTGATTTTCATTAATGACTTGGATGAGGGAGTTGAAGGGTGGGTCAGTAAATTTGCAGACGATACGAAGATTGATGGAGTTGTGGATAGTGAGGAGGGCTGTTGTCGGCTGCAAAGAGACATAGATAGGATGCAGAGCTGGGCTGAGAAGTGGCAGATGGAGTTTAACCCTGAAAAGTGTGAGGTTGTCCATTTTGGAAGGACAAATATGAATGAGGAATACAGGGTTAACGGTAGGGTTCTTGGCAATGTGGAGCAGCAGAGAGATCTTGGGGTCTATGTTCATACATCTTTGCAAGTTGCCACTCAAGTGGATAGAGCTGTGAAGAAAGCCTATGGTGTGCTAGCGTTCATTAACAGAGGGATTGAATTTAAGACCCGTGAGGTGATGATGCAGCTGTACAAAACCTTGGTAAGGCCACATTTGGAGTACTGTGTACAGTTCTGGTCGCCTCATTTTAGGAAGGATGTGGAAGCTTTGGAAAAGGTGCAAAGGAGATTTACCAGGATGTTGCCTGGAATGGAGAGTTGGTCTTACGAGGAAAGGTTGAGGGTGCTAGGCCTTTTCTCATTAGAACGGAGAAGGATGAGGGGCGACTTAATAGAGGTTTATAAGATGATCAGGGGAATAGATAGAGTAGACAGTCAGAGACTTTTTCCCCGGGTGGAACAAACCATTACAAGGGGACATAAATTTAAGGTGAATGGTGGAAGATATAGGCGGGATGTCAGAGGTAGGTTCTTTACCCAGAGAGTAGTGGGGGCATGGAATGCACTCCTATGGAAGTAGTTGAGTCGGAAACATTAGGGACCTTCAAGCAGCTATTGGATAGGTACATGGATTACGGTAGAATGATACAGTGTAGATTAATTTGTTCTTAAGATCAGCACGGTAGCATTGTGGATAGCACAATTGCTTCACAGCTCCAGGGTCCCAGGTTCGATTCCGGCTTGGGTCACTGTCTGTGCGGAGTCTGCGCATCCTCCCCGTGTGTTCGTGGGTTTCCTCCAGGTGCTCCGGTTTCCGCCCACAGTCCAAAGATGTGCAGGTTAGGTGGATTAGCCATGATAAATTGCCCTAAGTGTCCAAAATTGCCCTTAAGTGTTGGGTGGGGTTACTGGGTTATGGGGATAGGGTGGAGGTGTTGACCTTGGGTAGAGTGCTCTTTCCAAGAGCCTGTGCAGACTCGATGGGCCGAATGGCCTCCTTCTGCACTGTAAATTCTATGATAATCTATGATTAATCTAGGACAAAGGTTCGGCGCAACATCGTGGGCCGAAGGGCCTGTTCTGTGCTGTATTTTTCTATGTTCTAACTCATTAATTCCCAGGGACTTTCCCAGTCAAACCACACAATCTTTTGTCAATTTCACCTACTGGCTGCTAAAAACACTCAGGCTCTGAAAAACAGAATTCTTTTTAAAATGACCATTGCAGTCAAACATGCTAACCCCAGTCTTTTAACGGGCAAAACACCCAGGATTCGGAGAGTGTTCCTGCAGAGGGGATGGGAGGCCTTTCTAAATTTGCCCTATTATTATTGGGTGGTGAATGTGGAAAAAAAGTGTGGCGGTTGGGCGGGGGTGAAGTCGGAGTGGGGGCAATTGGAGGAGGTGTGTCTAAAGGTGCTGGTTACGGCCCCTCTCTGTGATGGTGGCATCCCTTAAGATTTGGAATCAGCTTAGGCGGCTCTTTGGGTTGCAGGGGCATGTCGGTACAGTCATCAATTTGTGGAAATCATAGGTTTGTGTCGGCGGCAATAGACACAAATTATAGGAGTTGGGAGTAGGCGGAGACTATTTGGGATTTCTTTGTGGAGGAGAGGTTCGTGGGACTGGAGGAATTGAAGGAGAAGGATCAGCTCCCAAGGGAGAGTGAATTTTGGTTCATACAGGTGCAGGACTTTGTACGAAATGAGTTTCCTTCGTTCCCTCAGCTGCCAACACTCACGCTGTTAGATAGACTGTCATCAAGCCATGAGCTGGGGTGGAATCTCAGATATATATGGGTGGTTTCTGGAGATGTGGAAGGCATCATTAGAAGAGATATAATGGGGCTGTTTAGCACAGGGCTAAATCGCTGGCTTTGAAAGCAGACCAAGGCAGGCCAGCAGCACGGTTCAATTCCCGTACCAGCCTCCCCGAACAGGTGCCGGAATGTGGCGACTAGGGGCTTGTGACAATAAGCAATTTTATTTTTTTCTAGGGGCAGCACGGTAGCATTGTGGATAGCACAATTGCGTCACAGCTCCAGGGTCCCAGGTTCGATTCCGGCTTGGGTCACTGTCTGTGCGGAGTCTGCACATCCTCCCAGTGTGTGCGTGGGTTTATCCGGTTTCCTCCCAGTCCAAAGATGTGCAGGTTAGGTGGATTGGCCATGATAAATTGCCCTTGGTGTCCAAAATTGCCCTTCGTGTTGGGTGGAGGTGTTGACCTTGGGTAGGGTGCTCTTTCCAAGAGCCGGTGTAGAGTCGATGGGCCGAATGGCCTCCTTCTGCATTGTAAATTCTATGATAAAAGGGAAGTGGAAGAGGGAGCTGGGAGTGGCACTGGGGGAGGGGGATATTGTATCGGGTGAACTCGACCTGCTCCTGTGCCAAGATGAGCCTGACATAATAATCTTCACACATTGACTTACATTAACACTGCCTTGAAGTTACTGTGAAAATCCTCCAGATGCCACATTCCGGTACACTGAGGGAGAATTCAGAATGTCCAATTCACCTAATAAGCACGTCTTTCAGGACTTGCAAAAGTGGATCACAGGGCTCATATGACTCATGCACTGCACGCTTGAGCCGTTTCTTCCCAGAGGTGGAGAATACACGTGACAGGTGTGACGGAGGACCGGCAAATCACGTGCATATGTTTTGGCCCTGCCCGAAATTGGGCGAGTTTTGGACATCGGTATTTGAGACATTATGAGGGTGAGGGTGGAGCTGTGCCCTTTGGTGCCAATCTTTGGTATATCGGAGCTGGAGGGAAGTGGGCCAATGTTGTGGCCTTCCTTCGAGTGCCCGGCGATAGATCCTACTGGGTTAGCGGTCGGCGGTGCCACCGAAGGCATCCGTGTGGTTGGGGGTGTGGTAGAATTTCTGCAAATGGAGATAATTAAGTTTGCCCTTAGGGGGTCAGAGGAGGGATTTGACATGAGATGGCGGTCGTCCATCTCGGTTTGTCGCCAGTGAGTTGTGGGGGGGGGGGGGGGGGGGCAGGGTGCAGAATCAGTTAAGTTTGTAAAAGAGATGAAAAATGACAAATTGTTTGTAATTTGATTTTGCCTTTATGAATGTGGAACTTTCTGTATTATTTGGAATAAAATTATATTTTTTAAACTTTTCATGATACAGTGATTCAGAAATCATGTTAACTGATGCACCAATGTCTGTAGCCTAAGGATGTTCAAGTTAGTCCGGGTTAATGTGGCACAATAATCGCCCGCATTATGTAGATAGTGTGCATAGAGAGAATCTGAAAAGTCCGCATGAAGATAGTACCTAGTTAGCCCAATACCTTGGAGATATGTATACAGTTGTGTGCTAACAATAAACGGTTTACATTCAACTACACAAGCCTCCACATCTCAGTGAGGCACCTAACAAACTTGGTGTTGATATCCATGTTTATTGGAGCTCTATTCAATTTATTTGGACCAGTACCCTGCAGGTTTCCATGAGGCATCCTTATGCTTCTGATCAAATGGATCTCAACTGAACCCCTCATCAACCTGCTGCAGTTCGACAACCGTATGCAGCCAATATATTTTCTTCCAGCCATCATTCTCTCTGTTAACCTTCTTGTGGACATGCCTTGGCAAGATGACCCTCCTTTTTGCAGCTGTAGCACTTGGGACTTCACAAACTGTGCCCAATGTTGGTCTGAGCGCTGGTAACAGCGCCTTGTATAACTGCTACCACCAACTGCTGTCACTAGGTCCTTCTGCTTTCTCAGCTGCAGCTTATTTACTTCAGTACATGACTGGCAATTGTGAAACTTCTCAAGTCACGTTCTGCCATGTCCGTGGACAATGCTATTTGACAAGCCATGTCGAAAGTTAACCTTGGCAATGTCATCAACTTAATGCAAATGTGTTCATTTATTAAACTGCGCACAATCCCGCAACACTCTCTCTTGAAATTCTACAAAATGACAATGAATGTATAGCTTTTGCCAAGGCCCCAATAAAAGCTCCAATGTTGTCACTGGGCAATTGATTCCTTCTTCCAAAGTGAAGGCTTTCAGTAATCTCCAGCAGTTTAGGATTGTAGCGCCACTTGTGTTTACACAAAACGTCTGATAGCACGTGCCTTATGGCTTTACTGGGGCTAATATCTTTGAGGATATTAGCAGTAAAGATACTCTCTAGATCCTTGGTCACAGTCATTAATACTGCTGCCTCATATTGTGCAGGGACCCAGTTCGATTCTGGTCTTCTTGGATTGTCTTTGTGGTGTTATGTTCTCCCTGTGTCTTTGTGGGTTTCCTCCGGGTGCTCCGGTTTCCTCCCACAGTACAAAGATGTGCAGGTTGTGTGGGGTGCTCTTTCGGAGGGTTGATACATGCTCGATGGGCCGGGTGGCCTGCTTCTGCACTGAAACCACTTGTGTACAACATGAAGTCTGGTACCAAAGTGAATATTAGTTCAATCCGGGTTGGTTAATATACACACACATGGCCACAAGAGGACACTATTACAGCGATGTGCTTAAAGCAGCAGCTGAAAACACCAATAAAAGAGAAAATACATCATTCTCAAATGACCTTTGGTCTCGTCTATATTTAACATATATTCTATGTTCCCATACCAACCTCCCTGAACAGGTGCTGGAATGTGGCGACTAGGGGCTTTTCACAGTAACTTAATTTGAAGCCTACTTGTGACAATAAGCGATTTTCATTTCATTTCATGTTTGCTTTGCAGAGAATATGATGGGGCAAATTAGAATTATGAAATATCTGCCACAGACATTACAGGATTGTTCCATACAGATTAATATATTACGGTTTTGCTTTTTAAAAAAATATAATACTTCCAATAGTTTCACAGCATCTCTTGAGCTTCAGTCATCTCAGGAAAAGCCCTACTGTACCGACATAGATAGGTATAATAGCATAGTGGCTATGGAAATGGGTTAGTAATCTGAAGATTTGAATAAATAATCCAGAGCCATAAATCCAATGCCACCATGGAGGCTGTGGAATTTAGTAAATTAAATACGACTGGAATAAAACATTAATATTGGTAATGGTGGCCAAATGGTCATAAAAACCTATCTGCTTCACTAATGTCCTTGAAGCGAAGAAACCTTCCTTACCCGGTCTAGTTTAGCGATTTCAGGTCTACAACACAATGGTTATCTTATAAACGGCCTAGCAAACCTTCTAGCAGTATCAAAAATGTTACAAAAAGCTATAATCCACATAGACTGAGTGGTTCAAGAAAGTGGCTCACCATTGCCTTAAGGGCAATTAGAATGGACAATAAATGCTGTTCTTACCAGCAATGTCCACATTTGTAAATAAATTATTTCAATTAATGTACCTCCATGTATTTGAAATCATTTATTCTCCAGTTCATTAGCCCTGTTTGAAATCTAACGAAGACTGAAAACACTGGAAACAATCAGCAGGTCAGGCACTTCTGTGGTCACAGATGTTGTCTGACCTGCTGAGTATTTTCTGCTTTTGTTTCAGATTTCCAGCATTCACAGTATCCTGCTTTTCCAAGTCTGACCATTTGGTTTTTGAACACAGTTTACAAAAATTCTCACTAGCCCGGGACTGTGTGCGGAACACATTTCTGGAGGTGGTACCCATTTTTTAAAAAGTAAAGTTCAATGACATTAGTTCAATGCCCTTTTCTAACCCCTTACCATAGAGTCTCAGATTGTTTTATTTTAGGTGGGTGGCGTTATATGGAGATGGGAAGAGAGAGGAAAAGAGGGGAATTTTTGACAGTTCACCAAATCTTTGTTATCGTTAGTTACAAACACAATAAATATACAAGAGGAGTTCCTGGCTGATCCCAAGTTCTGACAATCCAAATTGAATTCATTTCCATAAGGTGTATGTTATTGACCACATATTAATGATTAATGGTCAGTAAGCAAAGAAGTAAAATCTGGAGGAGTCCAATGTTTACATGTTCAGTTTATTCTGACTATTTTTGTTTATTGTACATTTTCTGTATTTGTATTACAATCCAATATCACTGACCAACTGACTAATGAACCCATTCACAAAACCCCTGCCTTTTGCATCTTTAAAAATGGAACATTCAGAAGCTCAGAACTGACTGAAAAAGCACAAGAGATATACGATGCGATTCTCTGGCCTCGTTACGCTCTCGCTCAAGCAAAACGAGGCCGGTGAATAGAGGGAGGCCAACAACGAGAACCGTGCCGGGCACCAAACAGTTTGTAATGTAACGGCCCGCTCCCATAGACAAAATCGGGTTCTCGCCGTAGCAAGCCGAGAAACCAATTATCACCACTTAAGCCCAATTTCCATATAATTAATGGGAGGCACCCCATATCCAACAGCCTCCTGTCATTTAGCGGACTTCCCAGCAAGTGCTCACTCTACCCCTGCATCATCTAGCTCTGCCAGCCCTGGCGGCTCCCCAGCAGCATCGTGACGACGCCCTCGGTGATGCTCTTCAGTGACTGGGCCATACTCTGCAGCGCCTCAGTAATGCCCACCTGCGGCTGGGACAAGCTCTGCTGTGCCTCGGCCATGCACATCTGGGAGTAGGACATGTCCCACATAACCTCATCAAGGTCGGCCTGGTACTGGGCGACATCCCCCAGCGATTCAGACATTCTGCCGAGACCTTCAGCCATGGCAGACACTGACTATGCGACGCCTTGGACACCTTCACTAATGGTGCTGACATTGTGCATCAGGCTCTCCACCATGGTCGCCACCCTAGCAGTGTTGGCCTCAGTGCCATGCATTACCAGTGGCATCTCCTGCCCGGAGCCTCCGAGACTCCTCCAATCGGCTATTAAATGCTGGAGTGACACTGACATCTCCCCCTGATCAGCTCAGAGTACCTCTGTACCACAGGCAGAGCATCAGGCTAGGACCCAGCTGAGTCCTGGGATCCAGCAGCCCCCTGACTGCTTTCTCGCCTGGGGGTTCCTGCCTCCACCTGATGTGCATCATCAGCAGTGTGGTGCTCTCTAGATTGTACCCCCGAAGCCTCCTCCAAGTTGTTCTCCTTGGAATCAGGAGAGGGTGCAGCCAGGGATGGGCCATCGCCGTCGGCTGGAGGACCTGCGGGAGAATGGACATGTGGTCGGTGGGAGGGATGGGTCAGTCAGTGAGGCAATAACTCCTCACAATAACAATACCGACCGCCAGCCTCCGCGTGAGTGACTGATTTGTCCTTGGCCACCCCAGTCACCTTCAGGGCAAGCTACTCGAAGGAGGTGAGGATTCTCAAGTCCGGCACCCCTCCGCCAGTCTTGGGCTCCCTCCTGCTGATTATGAGGGAGCTTTTCCTAAGGAGATACAGAGGGGGCATCATTAGCCACACGAATGGTTCACAATGGTGGGTGGGAGGGTGTAAAGGGAGGGGTCGCAAGAATTGTTGTGGGGGGGGGGGGTTGCTCCCTTGGGGGGGTTGGTGTCTACGCACTGTGCTGCCCGGTGTAGATCATTTACCTTCTTACGACACTGGAGGCCAGTCCTCCTGGTGACAGCGGCCGTCACCTCATCCCAGGCAGCACTGGCTGCCTTGTGGCTGACTCTCCGGGACCGTCGGGGGCACAGGACATCCCTCCTGGCCTCCACATCAGCAGCTTCCCCAGATCAGCATTCCCCGATCTTGGGGCCAGTCTCCTCGGCGCCATTGTTGTGACTGGTTAGGGTTGGCTGAGTAAGTGCAGCTTTAAGTGCTGCTCAACCTTGTTAGCGGGGGGGCTGGCGAGCGCGGTCCTGGTGAATCATCTGGCGAGCCTTCATTTGCAACGAGAAGCTCATGAGGCCTCTCGTTAAGTAGATCAATTAACATTGAATGGCGTCGCCAGCCTCACTGGGCCGAGTGCCGGGAAGCTCGTGGCAATTCCCACTCTCTACCACACTTAGAAATTGTTCCGGCGAATAACGCCCATAAATGCTGAATCCAAGGATATTCAGGAACAAAAATTAGAAGCGTTTACCTGCTTCACTGCTCTAGGTTGCATGTACTGAATGCGGTTTGGTGTTTTCTTCACTGATCTGTTCCTAAAGTTGTTGCCTTTGCTCGTTCTTTTTTTGTATTCTTTCAAAGGACGTGGACATCGCTGGCACAGTCAGCATTTGTTGCTCATCCCTAATTACATATGAACATATGAATTAGGAGTAGGCAATTCGAGCCTGCTCTCCTATTCAGTAAGACTGCACAAGATAGCCTTTCAACCCCTTGTCCCATGCTTATCAAGAATCTATCTCCCTCTGCCTTAAAAATATTCAAATGCTCTGCTTGCTTTCATTGTCTTTTGAGGAAGAGAGAGTTCCAAAGACTTACTACTTTCAGAAAAGAAAATTATCCTCACCTAATATTTTTTTTAAATAGTGGCCCCTAGTTCCAGATTCTCCCACAAGAGGAAAAAGTCCGATCCACATCCACCTTGTCAAGACCTCTCAGGATCTCGCATGCTCCAATCGAGTTACCTCTTACTCTTCTAAACTCTAGCATATACAAGCTAGGCCTGTCCAACCTTTCCTCTTAAGACAACCCGTCCATTCCTGGTATTAGTCTGGTAATTCTCTCTGCTGCCTCGAACACATTTATATCCTTCCTTTAATAAAGAGACCAATACTATACATAGTACTCCAGATGTGGTTTCACAAATGCCCTGAATAATTGAAGCATTATCTCTAATTTTGTATCCAATTGCCCTCTCAATAAATGATAATATTCTCTTAGCTTTCTAATTACATGCTGTACCAGCATCCTAACTTTTTGCGATTAGTGCAGTAGGACACCCAAATCCCTCTACATCTCAGAGCTCTGCAATCTCTTGCCATTTACCATGCTTTTTTATCCTTCCTGTTGAAATGGACCATCGTCCATTTTCTCACATTTGGCAGATCTTTGCCCACTCACTTAACCTATCTATATCCTTTTGTAGCCTCCTTATGTCCTATTCACAACTCACTTTCCTACTTATCTTTGTAGCATCAGCAAATTTAGCAATCATACCTTTTGGTCCCTTCATCCAAGTGATTCATATACATTGTAAATGTTGAAACCCCAGCACTGACCCCGGTAGCACACCACTTGTTACATCTTACCAACCAGAAAATGACACATTTATGCCAACTTGCTGTTTCCTCTAGCTAACCCATCTTCTATCCATGCCAATATGTTATTTCCTACACCATGATATTTTATTTACCCAAAAACTGTTGATGTGGTAGCTCATCAAATGCCTTCTAGAAATCCAAGTACAGTAAATTCATTGGTTCCCCTTTATCCGCAGCACATTTTACTTCTTCAAAGATCTCCAATAAATTGGTTAAACATGATTTCTTTCTCAAAAAACCATGCTGACTCTGCCTGATCACCTTGGATTTATCAAAAGGCCTTGCTATCATACCTTTAATAAAAGATTTAAACAATTTCCTTATGACAGATGTTAAGCTTGTAGTTTCCCGTTTTCTGTCTCCCTCCCTTTTGAATAAAGGAACGTGCACTATTTCCCAATTTATTGGAACGTTCCCCACATCTAGTAAATTTTGGAAAATTAAAACCAACTATCACGAGCCATTTCTTTTAAGACCCGAGGATGAAATCCATCAGCACCGGAGGACTTGCCAGTCGCAGCAACAACAACTTGCTCAGTATCACTTCCCTGGTGATAGTGATTTTCTGGACTTCCTTCCATTTCCTTATTTACAGCTATTTCTGGGATGTTACTTGTATCGTCTATCATGAAGATTGATGCTAAATTCCTATTCAATTCATCTGCCATTTCCAAATTTTCCATTAATTCCCAGATATCGGGTGGGATTCTCCGACCCACCGCCCGGCCGGAGAATCGCCGGGGGGGGGGGGGCGCGTAAATCCCACCCAACCGCTGGCTGCTGGATTCTCCGCCGCCGGTTTTTCGACGGGGGCAGGAATCGCGTTGCGCTGGTCAGGGGCCTTTGGCAGCGTCCCCCCTGTGATTCTCCGCCCCGCGATGGGCCAAGCGGCAGCCCGTTTTTGGCCTGTCCCCCCGGTGTAGATTACACCAGGTCCGTACCGGCGGGACATTGCTCTGCGGGCGGCCCGCGGAGTCCTCTGGGAGGCGCGGGGGGATCTGGCCCCAGGGGCACAGTGGCCTGGCCCACAATCTGGGTCCACCAATCCACAGGCAGGCCTGTGCCGTGGGGGCACTCTTTCCCTCTGCGCCGGCCGCTGTAACGGTCCGCCATGGCCAGCGCAGAGAAGAAACCTCCTACCCATGCGCTGGGATGACGCCAGTACACGCTGGCGCTCCCGCGCATGTGCCAACTCGCACCGGCCGGCAGAGGCCCTTCAGCGCTGCACCAACCCCGCTGCCGCCGGCCTAGCCCCTGAATGTGCAGAGGATTCCACACCTTCCGGGCAGCCTGACGCCAGAGTGGTTCACACCACTCCTCGGCACCGGTACGGCCTGCCCCGCCGGTTAGGGGAGAATCCCGCCCTTAATTTCTATGGAAAACGCTTACTTGGTCAATTCTTTACTTATATCTATAGAAACTCTTACTATCTGTCGATATATTTTAGATAGCTTTCTCTCGTACTCTAATTTTTTCCTCCTTGTTACTCTGTCATTCTTTGCTATTTTAAAAAAAAATATTGTTCAATCTTCTTACCTGTCACCCATCCATGTGTAATTAAATGTTTTTCCTTTAAGATTGATACCATCTTTAATTGCCCTTGAACAAAGTGGCTGGCAAGGCCCTTTCACAGGGCAGTGAAACTACAGTCAACCACATTGCTGTGGGTCTGGAATCACATATAGGCCAGACCGAGTAACAATAGCAGATTTCCTTCTCTAAAGAACATTAAGTGAACCAGGTGTGTTTTAGAACAATTGAAGTTGTCATGTTCACCATTACTAAGATTAACTTTATGTTCCAGATTTATTAATGGACTGTAAATTCCACCAGCTGAGGTAGTGGATTACTCGTCCATGGATATTATCACTGCCATTCTCATAGAATCAACATAACTGAAGTAATTTGAATAGAAAGGACATGTTGTACCAGGTTAGCAACAATTTAAGGTTCCATTTCAATTACAGAGATTACCAATGATGGTACACACAATATGGCTGGAGTGATCAATCTAGAGTTTGATTCTGTAGTCACTTGTCCCTTGGAGGTACTATTTATTAAAAGATCTGTGGCCTAGTGGCTCATCCATTCCTGCAATGTGCAGTGTCAGAGTTGTGCTATAGAGGTGTTGAAGCAAAAAAGGTCATTACAAATTCCAAAGCAGAGTTCAGAATCTCAGCAGCTCTATCAAGGAAAGCACAGTACAGCTACATGCATTTAGCAAAATAAAAAATGTTTGTACAGGTGGTATTTTCATCATCTGTTTCCCAACTTCAATTTGCATCTCTTGTCCCAAAGGGTGTTTCATTCTCCGGTTGATTGTCTTAGTTCTCAGGTTTTGTCAGTGGTGTGGTGCTGTGTGTTGCAGGAATAGACAAGTAAATGTGGGATTTACACACCTTTCAATAGCTATTCAAAGAGAAAAGTTACTGCATTATCATACTCTAGCAGGATTCTTCCTTCAAGCAAAACTGTACGCATTCTTAAAAATGAATTTGGAATTAAAATATCATCTTTCCTTGCCATGCACACCCTGTTGCTTCTGAGCAGGCATTAAGCAAGAGGACTGACTGAATGATGAAAAGTTTTATTCCTGCAGCGTGAATTTTCAGCAGTGTTTCCTATGTGTGGTGATATGCATGCACACATGAATGTATAAAGTAGCATATCAGAGCATGCAACTATAGGTATGACCTCCTGCCAGCAGGTGGTGTCAGACATCCATCAAATGACTGGAGTGACCCGCCAGTTGGTAGTATGACATACAACAGGATCGTTGCATTTATGGAGTAGCTTCTGAGGAATTCGAGTAACTTTGTCTGTACAGTAATCTGTTAGTTATCTTTCCACTCGTTAGCCAATAAATCATCATTCCAGTTAAACACCTATATGTTCTGTGTATATCATTGCAACGGTGGGACCACAGAAGACAACACTATGGTCCTGCTTTGATACAAAATGGTTTTCTGATATGTTGCCCATACATGTTTGTACAGATAGAGATCACATAGATTAGCTCGTCTATCATAAAGACTTGACAGGGCTCAAGTGTAAAAGGATTTGGGTGTGATTGTAAATCAAAAGGAACATTAACTCCTTCTAACTGATGACTTATTGCTTCACCAGCCAAGTGATAAACAAAGCCAGAAAGTGCAAGTAGCAAACTCTAAGCATGGTTCTCTTAAGGCATTTAACAATTTGGAAATCTAGAGTCCAAGTACATGCCTATAAAATTAGAACATTTACTTTTTCTTTTTTTATATATAATATTTTATTGAGGTATTTAACAGTAACATAAATAATGCCATCAACATGGTAAAATATACATTTCCCCCCCACCAACCCAATTTCTCGCACCTCAACCATACAACAACAATCCCTCCCCCCGGAAGACTGCATCTGCTGACATTTTAATTTTCCCCGAGAAAGTCACCTCCCGGTGAACCCTAACATTGACCCTCTTAAGGCGAACTTTATCTTCTCGAGACTGAGAAACCCGCCCATGTCACTAACTCAGGTCTCTACACTCGGGGTCTTCGAGTCCCTCCACATTAACAAGATCAGTCTCCGGGCTATCAGGGACGCAAAGGCCAAGACGTTAGCCTTTTTCGCCCCCTGAACTCCCGGCTCTTCCGACACTCCAAAGATCACTACCTCCGGACTTAGCACCACCCGTGTTTTGAGCACCATGGACATTGCCTCAGCAAACCTGCCAAAACTTCGGGCATACCCAAAACACGTGGACAGATTTGCTGGGCTTCCCGCACACCTATCTTCTACCCCAAAGAACCTGCTTATCCTAGCCACTGTCATGTGTCCCCGGTGGACGACTTTAATTGTATCAAGCTAAGCTTGGCACATGATGATGAGGTATTAACCCTGCCTCGGGCATCTGCCCATAGACCCGCCTCTATCTCTCCTTAAGCCCCTCCATGGGGGTTTCCTCCGCCTCCGAAAGTTCCTGGTAAATATCCGATACTTCCCCTCTCCCACCCAGGTACTGGAAACTATTCTATCCTGTATCCCCCGTGGCGGCAGCAGCAGAAAGTCCGGCACCTGTTTTCTCAGGAAGTCTCGCACCTGCAAATATCTAAAACCATTCCCTGCTGGCAGTTTAAATTTATCCTTCAAAGTTTTCAAGCTGGGGAAGCTCCCGTCTATAAATAGATCCCCCATCCTTCTAATTCCTGCCCTCTGCCAATTCCGGAACCCGCCATCTAGCCTACCTGGTTCAAACCTGTGGTTATTATAAATCGGGGTCCAGGGCCCTACACAAGCTCAACTTGACGAGGCTGGTGGAGCAGATGGAGGAGTTGTTTAATAGGTGGGATATGCTGCCACTCTCCTTGGCGGGTAGGGTACAGTCGGTGAAGATGACGGTGCTCCCGAGGTTCCTTTTTATATTCCAGTGCCTCCCCATCCTGACCCCCAAGGCCTTTTTTAAGCTGGTCAGTAGGAGCATCATGGGATTCGTGTGGACGAAAAAGACCCCGAGGGTGAGAAGGGTGTTTCTGGAGCGGAGTAGGGACAGAGGAGGGTTAGCGTTACCTAATCTGTGTGGGTATTACTGGGCTGCCAATGTGGCGATGATACGCACGTGGGTAATGGAGGGGGAGGGGACGGCGTAGAAGAGGCTGGAGATGATGTCCTGTGTGGGCACGAGTCTGGGAGCACTGGTGACAGCACCACTGCCGCTCCCGCCGACTAGGTATACCACGAGTCCGGTGGTGGCGGCGACTTTGAAAGGCTGGGGGCAGTGGAGGTGCCACAGGGGTGAGGTAGAGGCTTCAGTTTGGTCCCCGATCCGGGAGAACCATCAGTTCGTCCCGGGGAGAATGGATGGAGGGTTCCTGTGCTGGCACAGGGCAGGAATTAGAAGGATTGGGGACCCGTTTTTAGATGGGACGTTTGCGAGCCTTGGGGCGCTGGAGGAAAAATTTGGGCTTCCCCCCGGAAATGCCTTCAGGTACATGCAGGTAAGGGCGTTTGTAAGACAGCAGGTGAGGGAGTACCCGCTGCTTCCAGCACTCAGGATAGGGTGCTCTCGGGGGTGTGGGTTGGAGAGGGCAGGGTCTCGCCGATCTACCAGGAGATGCAGGAGGAGGAGAGACCTCGGTGGAGGAGCTAAAGGGTAAATGGGAGGAGCTTGGGGAGGAGATAAACGAGGGTACGTGGGCGAACGCCCTGGGTAGGGTTAATTCTTCCTCCTCTTGCGCCAGGCTTAGCCTGATACAATTTAAGGTTCTTCACAGAGCGCATATGACAGGGGCGAGGCTGAGCAGGTTCTTTGGGGTGGAAGACAGATGTGGGAGGTGCTCGGGAAGCCCAGCAATCACACCCACATGCTCTGGGCGTGCCCAGCGCTGGATGGGTTCTGGAGGGGTATTGCGAGGATGATGTCTAAGGTGGTGAACACCCAGGTTAAGCCGAGCTGGGGGTTGGCACTATTTGGGGTATCGGACGAGCCGGGAGTGCAGGAGGCGAAAGAGGCCGGTATTCTAGCCTTTGCGTCCCTGGTAGCCCGGCGGAGGATTCTGCTACAGTGGAAGGATGCGAGGCCCCCGAGCGTGGAAGCCTGGATCAGCGACATGGCAGGGTTCATTAAATTGGAAAGGGTAAAATTTGCCTTGAGTGTCTGTGCAAGGCTGGTCAGTAGGAGCATCATGGGATTCGTGTGGACGAAAAAGACCCCGAGGGTGAGAAGGGTGTTTCTGGAGCGGAGTAGGGACAGAGGAGGGTTAGCGTTACCTAATCTGTGTGGGTATTACTGGGCTGCCAATGTGGCGATGATACGCACGTGGGTAATGGAGGGAGAGGGGACGGCGTAGAAGAGGCTGGAGATGGCGTCCTGTGTGGGCACGAGTCCACGTGGGACCAAACTGAAGCCTCTACCTCACCCCTGTGGCACCTCCACTGCCCCCAGCCTTTCAAAGTCTTTCTAGTGGGGCGTTAGGAGGTGGTCAGCAGCAGCAGCAACCCCGGGTTTTGGGGGGGGGGGGGGGGGGGGTGTACTTTGTGTTTTCTACTGTGTTTATTATTGCTTAATGGGGGTTTGTATATTGGGGGAATTTGTGATGTAGGTGTAAGATGTTCATTTATGTGTTCTTTGTTTTTCTTTTTTCTGTAAAGGGGGGGTTTGTTGAAAATGTAAAAATTTGAATAAAAATATTTCTAAGAAAATAAATAAATCGGGGTCCAAATCGATGCTCCCTCCACTCTCGTATATCTCCTCCATTGCCCCCAGATCCTCAGAGCCGTCACTACCACCGGACTTGTGGAGTATCGGACCGGCGGGAACGGCAGAGGTGCCGTTACCAATGCTCCCAGACTGGTGTCTTTACATGACGCCGCCTCCATCCGCTCCCATGCCTCCCCCTCCCCCACTACCCACTTCCTAATCAGGGCTATATTAGTCGCCCAGTAGTAGTTGCAGAGGTTTGGCAGCGCCAACCCCCCCCCCCTCCCTCCCTCCCCCCCCCCCTCCCTCCCTCCCCCCCCACCCCCTCCCTCCCCCCCACCCCCTCCCTCCCCCCCACCCCCTCCCTCCCCCCCACCCCCTCGACTGCGCTCCAGCAACACTTTCTTCACTTGCGGGGTTTTACTTGCCCACACAAAGCCCAAAATAATCTTATTCACCCGCTTGAAAAAGGCCTTCGGGATGAAGATGGGGAGTGACTGAAAGACAAATCTGGGGAGGACCATCATTTTCACGGTCTGTACCCTCCCGGCCAGCGATAGTGGGAGCATGTCCCAACCACCGGGATAGGTTTAACTTGTGCAGTACCTCCCATTCCCGGGCCACCTGGATTCCCAGATATCGGAAGCTCTTCCCTACCATTCTAAGCGGCAGCTCTCCCAGTCGCTTCTCCTGTCCTCTTGACTGGATCACAAACATCTCGCTTTTCCCCATGTTCAATTTATACCCCGAAAAATTGCCAAATTCCCCCAAGATTCGCATTACTTCCCCCATCCCCTCCAACGGGTCCGCAATGTACAAGAGTAGGTCATCTGCGTAGAGCGGGACCCCGTGCTCCACCGCACCCCCCCCCCCCCCCTCTCCGAACCAGCCCTTTACAGTTCCTAGAGGCTCTTAACGCCATGGCCAATGACTCTATGGCCAGAGCAAACAGTAACAGGGAGAGGGGGCACCCTTGCCTCGTCCCTCGGTGTAGTTTAAAATATCCCTCAGTCGGTTCGTACGCACACTCACTACTGGTGCCTGATAGAGCAACCGCACCCAGTCAGTGAAGCCCTCACCAAACCCAAACCTTCCCAGCACCTCCCACAGGTAATTCCACTCCACCCGATCAAAAGCCTTTTCCGCATCCATTGCTACCACCACCTCCTCTCCTTCTGAGGGCATACATCGCTACCACCACCTCCTCTCCTTCTGAGGGCATACATCGCTACCACCACCTCCGCCTCCTCTCCTTCTGAGGGCATCATAATAACATTGAGAAGCCTTCGAACATTGGCCTTGAGTTGCCTGCCCTTAACAAAGCCCGTTTGGTCTTCCCCTATCACCTCCGGGACACAGTCCTCTATCCTTGTGGCCAGTATCTTAGCCAGAAGTTTGGCATCCACATTCAGTAGTGAAATCGGCCTGTATGACCCGCATTGCTCCGGATCCTTCTCCCGTTTCAGGATCAATGAAATTGAGGCCTGCAACATTGTTGGGGGGGGGGGGGGGGGGGACTCCCTTTTCTCTTGCTTCATTAAATGTCCTCACCAGCAGTGGGCTCAATATCTCTGAAAACGTATAGAATTCCACCGGGTAGCCGTCAGGCTCCGGGGCCTTGCCCGACTGCATGCCCTCCAGCCCATTATTTCCTCAATTTCAATTGGGGCTCCCAGCTGGGTCCAGGACAGTACTACCATCTCTATTCTTTACTTTACCCTTCTCCCTAGCCGCCTCTCTTTTCCTGAGCTGGTGAGCCAACATTCTGCTTGCCTTTTCCCCGTATTCATAGATCGTCCCCCCCCTTGCCTTCCTCAACTGTTCCACCGCTTTCCCTGTGGTCAACAGCCCAAACTCCGTCTGTAGCCTCTGCCGCTCCCTCAGTAGCTCCGCGTCCGGGGCCTCCAAGTTTCTTGTCCACCTGGAGTATCTCCTCAACTAACCTGTCCCTCTCAGCCCCTTCCACCTTTTCTCTGTGGGCCCGTATCGAGATTAATTCCCCTCTGACTACTGCCTTCAAAGCTTCCCAGACTGTTGCTGCAGAGACCTCCCCCTTTTCATTTGTTTCCAGGTAGTTCTGGATGAACTTGTTAACTCTCCCACACATCGCTTCATCCGCTAGCAACCCCACATCCAGTCTCCACAGCGGGCGTTGCCCTCTCTCTACACTAACCCGGAGATCCACCCAGTGCGGGGCATGATCCGACACTGCGATTGAGGAGTACTCAGTGTCCACCACCTTCGGTATTAGCGCCCTGCTCAGAACAAAAAAGTCGATGCGAGAGTATACCTTGTGGACAGGTGAGAAAAAGGAAAACTCCTTCGTCCTCGGTCATGCAAACCTCCATGGGTCTACTGCCCCCATCTGTTCCATAAAACCCTTCAATTCCTTTGCCGCAGCCGGCCTCCTACCTGTCCTGGATTTTGACCGGTCCAATTCCAGATCAATGACTGTATTGAAGTCCCCTCCCATGATCAGGTTATGTGACTCTAAGTCTGGGATCTTACCTAAAACCCGCATCATGAATTCCACGTCGTCCCAATTCAGAGCATGCATGTTCACAAGTACCACTCGCACCCCCTCCAGCTTCCCACTCACCATTATGTACCTACCCCCTTGTCTGCCACAATTTTCCCTGCCTCGAATGCCACTTGTTTGCTGATCAAGATTGCTACCCGCCAGGTCTTTGAGTCCAGTCTTGAGTGGAACATTTGGCTGACCCACCCCTTCCTCAATCTCATCTGGTCTGTAACCTACAGGTGCGTCTCTTGTCATATTGCCACATCCGCCTTCAGCCCCCTCAAATGCGCAAACATGCACGCCCTCTTGACCGGCCCATTCAGTCCTCTAACATTCCATGTGATCAGCCTGGACGGGGGGCTTCCAACAACGCCCCCTGCTGATTAGCCATCACCCTTTTTAGGCCAGCCTCGAGCTCGCGCCCTCCGCTTCCTCGAGTCCCCACTCGGGCAGTCACCGTTCCCGACCTCCCATTTGTTCCCAAGTAACAGTTCCTCCCCTGTCAGCAAAGCAACTCCCTCCCACCTCCCCCCCTAGCAACAACTCTAGAAACCCAATCCCCCAAGTCAAGCTCCAGCTTAACACCTGCTCACCCCCCTCCCCCCACTGCGCTTCCAATAGTCAGCTGACCCATGCTGACTGGATAGCGCCCGCCCCTGGCACCAAGCAGTCTGTCTCCCTATTGTTCTCTCCCCTCTCCCTTCACATGAATAAACATTTTAAAAGCATCACATTCCCCAGTAAACAAACATCAGGGGAAAAAAACAGTTCAGAAAGTCACTTTAGAAAAATAATCACCCAAAAAGCAGAACCAAATCCAAAGCCCACCCCCCCCCCCTCTAACCAGCTCCCTGCAAGACAAAGCAACCTTTAACCATCCACACAGCCCATTATTTCTCATAGCGCTACTTAAATTTATACAATCCAGCACAACAAATCGCCGCCACAGTATTTTTCCAAGGCTTCAGTGTCTTTTAATTCACCTCCAGCTTCATTTCTTTAATAAAAGTCCATACTTTGTCTGGCATTTCAAAGTAGAGGTCCCGTTCCTCATGTGTGACCCACAGACGGGCTGGGTACAGCATCCTGAACTTCACCCCCTTCTTAAAAAGAGAGTCGTTTTTGCCCAATTGAACCCAGCTCGCCTCTTGGCCAAATCCGCTCCAGGTCCTGATAGATGCGCAACTCATAGTTCTCCCACTTGCTGCTCCGTTCTTTCTTGGCCCACCGCAAAACGTGTTCCTTGCCCATGAAACGGTGAAAACGTACCACCATGGCCTTCGGCGGCTCGTTCGCTCGGGGCTTCCTCACGAGGACTGTGTGCGCTCTGTCCAATTCCCGGGGCCAAGGGAACACCCCATCCCCCATCAACTTCTCCAACATGTCCGTCACATAAGCCCTCGCATCTGATCCCTCACTGTCTTCAGGGAGGCCAACAATCCTGAGATTCTGCCTCCAGGACCTAATCTCCAGGTCCTCCAGCTTCTCCTGCATTCTTTTCTGGCGGTCGTTCATCATCCCCACCTTGTTTTCCAGCACAGTTATGTACTTCTCATGGAACTTTTGGTCCACCTCCTGGATCGCTCTCCCGTGGGTTTCCTGATTCAGAACCACTTGGATCAATCGAAGCCTTAATCGGGTCCAGCGTGTCCTTCTTCAGCTTGGTGAAGCAATCCTCGAAAAGCTTCACCAGCTGATCCATCGACCACTGTGTCGTCTCCCCACGGCCCTGCTGCCCCGCCATGCTGTCCCATGTTACCAGCTCTACTTGCGTCTCCCTTATAGGACTTTGTCTTCGCACACGGCCACTTCTGGTCCAATTCTCCATACACCGGAGGGGGATTTCTCCTTACTGTCTCACTCATCACCGATTTATCCCATAAAATCCAGGGGGAAAAAGGTCCAAATGTCCGTTACAGGCAGGAGTTATCAAATGTGCGACCTACTCCTCCATGGCCGCTGCCGGAAGTCCTACTTTTTCTTTTATTACTGAAAACAACCTATGTACTATATCAGCTAAACCTTTTACTTCTCTCAGTTTGGATATTTTATATTATGCCAAATGTAAGGTATTCAAATGATTTACATACATTATTTCCCCCTGGTTGTGGGGGAAAATTTCCCCCTGGTTGTGGGGGGGAAAAAAAACTGGATCTTAATCGGTTTCAATGCATCCATGGAGAATGAGCTGCCGACCCCCTTGGTAGCCTACCCCTGGAAAAGTGGCCCACAGGAGGGACCGCATGGGGGAATAGTCCCAATGGGGCTTTCCCACTAATTCCGTAGCCACTCCTCCACCAAGCCTAGGGTGATTGATGCCCCTTTCATTACTATATATAGTCTTTGGAATTAACACTGTGTTCTACTTCTCGCATTATATGAACATTTAAAAAGTCAAACCTAAAAATCCATTGCACAAAAAAAATGGATTTAACAAGGATTACAAAACTAAAGAAAGGTTTTGAATGGACGATGAGTGAATAATAATTAACCAACGAGAAAAGGGAATATTCTGACAACCAGTTACCGGGCGAAAATCTTCTAATGCCCCCTTTTATTACGCTAGTGGAGCACTTTCAAAACTGGGGCTGTGATGAGGTTATCAGAAAACCACAGAGGGTGATCGGTTCTAGGGTTCAAAGATTTTCTCTTGGCTAAGGCAACATATTGCTCAAGATACAAAACAAAATAAATAGCTTAGTACCACTACTGCATTGAAGCCAATTAAGGCCACTACAGACAAAACTTGAACATTTTCTTTTAAATGACTCACATTTGCCTCAAATAAGTACGGTAAGTCTGTGTACTGCACGTGCGTTAGGATCTCAGCACTTATTTGGAGTTAAGATTTTGTCCCCAGGGATGATAATGAGTCTTGTGTTCCTCATTAAGGGTAACCACATGTGTTAGCATTGCAGAGATTGGTTAAAACCTACACGGAGTGGGATTTTTGTGTGATGGATTTCTTTGTTGTTTAAAATGTTAAAACTATAAATGCCTCAATAAAATATTTTCTAAAAAAAAAAAGACACGGAACCATCAAGATCTCCAAAATAACGGCCCGCTTAGGAGAGGTACAGTGGGGGTTTGGGTTGTTGTGCAGTGCAGCTCACTGGTCTCCACTCAGTCTGCCAGGGCAATGTTGTTTGGTATGGAGGAAGACTCATTTCAGGGTTTATTGTTTGTACTGAATTAGCTGTCAAAGGTGGTTTAAATATGGTGATAATCAGCATTTCCCAATCCGAGTGTTTCTCCCCATTGCTGAATTGTGGATCATAGAAGACCTGCAGTATTTTGTATGTTGGTCATTCATTGTGTATGCTCCAGTACAATGAGTCAGAGGGCGCACACATAATTTTGTTGCAATAAGATCCTGGAGCTCAAGTGCAAAGTCTATGTTTCGCTCAATCAGATTGAGAACCACAGTTGCTTGCCCTCTTCATACATGTAGAGGGCGTCGTGTTGCTTAGATGTCCCACTAACAACTTATTTTGTAAAACCTCCATGGACATTCTATGGGCAAGTACAGTCTGAAACAGCTGACACTTCTCATTCACCTGGTACACTTTAAGAAACAAAGTATGCGTGCCAGGACATAACTCTGAGACAGCAGCCAAACAAAAACGGTTTGGGATCTCTAGCACCCAGTTTCCCCCACCCTGCCTCCAATTGAACACGCGTGTCTTTTTTTGAATTTGTCTATATATATGTTTCTGGAACATTGCTCCTTCCTCACCTGAGGAAGGAGCAGTGTTTGAAACAAAACTGTTGGACTTCAACCTGCTGCTGTAAGGCTTCTTACTGTGCTCACCCCAGTCCAACGCCGGCATCTCCACATCTTTTTTTAATGGAATAGTTGTACAAAGATGGATAAATGGCTTAGACTGCTATTCCTGGCTTACAACAATATTTGATTAACTACATTCAATTAGGATAGATGGAGAGGGCAATAAATATGCACCAAAAACAAATATGCATTACAATTCCATTCAAAAATACAGTATCCTATCATGCCTTTCATTAAGCGGGAAACTTGCTAGATACCTGTTGTGATGCTCGAGACAGCTCGGAGGACAACACAGGTGGTCTTTTTCAGCTGTGTCATAGAGTCTGGCTGGTTGGCTATGAAGGGAAGAGCCTGCACGCATTCACCGGGGTGCCGGTGAAAGACTGCCCGCAGGTAGTACTCTATGAGGCGGACAGCCACATGGAGCTCCCCGGTAACAGTGTCAGCGTGGACCACCCCAATGAGAGCGGGCAGGTCTTCCCAGGAGCTGGACCGGTGCCGAACATCCTTCAGGAGCTCCCGGATCACGAGGTCGTTCCGCTTGTTACAGATGAAATCTTGGTGGAAGAGGAAGAGAATGAGCCGGGCTTTGATCCGCCGCTGCTCCTTGGTCCCATTAACCGTGTGGGTCACCTTGCTCGGAGAATCCAACAAGGTCTCACACTCCCGCTCGTTGTCGGGCTCCTTGCACTGCGGCTCCGTCGTCTGCTGACTGCTCCCCGAGTCGGAGAGTTTACTGTGGAGTTTCGCAGAACACGGGAACAAGTTGTTAACGAACTGAAACATGAGGTCCCGGCTCTCGCACACTTCCCCGATCAGGAAGATGCTCTCCCTGCCACCTATGGCGTTGATCAGTTGCTGGAATTCCCTCTCGGTCCCGTCTGGATCCAGGTCAGCTCTGCCTCCCTCCATCCCCTCCGATCCTCACCCAACGCCGCTGAGCAAAAGGCGGCTGGAGCTCCGCCTCTTGGAATGCCAGTCTTCCCGGTATTGACCAATCAGATGCGCCAACACCAAAAGGGGCGTATTCTTTGTGATGCCATAATCGGGGTAAATGGGGCTTCCCGCATTTACTCACTTCCGTCAGATACACTGGGGAGAACGAGGGAACATGTGCACCGAACTGTTACCCCAGCCATAGGCACTGGATGTGAGTCCAACACCATTTAACAAATACAACTGTGATCTCCGGGAGCAAGTCATGGACAACAGGGGTTTTTCAAACTTTTTTCCCAGGACCCATTTTTACTACCTGGCCATCTGTCCCGACCCACCATTTTCACTTACTTGTAAAGTGACAGGTGAGCCTCCTTGGTCCTTGAGGTGGTATGTATTAGGGGTCATGTGGGACTGTGAAGCCGTGATGCTATTGGCTGACAGATCCCGGGTCCTGGTTGGCTGCCGACTCCTGGGTCCGCCCTGAAGGCGGATTATAAGAACCCGAGCTTCTCCCCGCAGCTTCATTCTGTTGCTGAGCTGCTGGGGACAAGTCTCGCTTAATAAAGCCTGAATCGACTTCATCACTTCTCGTCTCTCTCGTAAGTCATTGTGCGCTACAATTTATTAAGCGAGCTTAAAAGACTATGGAGCTCCGGATCGCCCCGGAATGCCTGCGGATCAGCCCCCACGCAGCAAACTTGGCAGCAGTATTTAAACACTGGCAAGCATGCTTTGAAGGCTACCTCCGAACGGCCCCCGGCCGGATCACAGAAGACCAGAAAATGCAGGTCCTGCATCCGAGGGTAAGCCCGGAAATTTACCCTCTCATAGAAGACGCAGAGGATTTCCCGACGGCGCTCGCATTGCTGAAGGGCATCTACGTTCGGCCCGTTAACCAGGTCTACGCGCGCCACCAACTCGCGATGAGACGGCAAAGTCCTCGCAAGCTTGCACGGTTAAAGCGCCAGACCATCACCGACGACAACAACGGTGCTGGTCAACGGATACGAGACGCCATGCCTGATCGACTCCGGGAGCACTGAAAGTTTTATTCACCCAGACACGGTAAGACGCTGTTTTCTGACCATCCATCCAAGCACGCAAAAGATTTCCCTAGCTGCAGGATCCCACTCCGTAGAGATCAAAGGGTTCTGCATCGCGAACCTAACGGTGCAAGGGAGGGAGATTAAGAACTACAGGCTCTACGTCCTTCCCCAACTCTGCGCGCCCACATTACTGGGATTAGATTTCCAGTGTAACCTGCAGAGCCTAACATTCCAATTCGGCGGCCCAATACCCCCACTCACTATCTGCGGCCTCGCAACTCTCAAGGTTGAACCGCCGTCCTTGTTTGCAAACCTCACCCCGGATTGCAAACCCGTCGCCACTAGGAGCAGACGGTACAGCGCCCAGGACCGGATATTTATTCGGTCTGAAGTCCAGCGGTTGCTGAAGGAAGGCATAATCCAGGCCAGCAATAGACCCTGGAGAGCCCAGGTGGTAGTAGTAAAGACCAGGGAGAAGCAAAGGATGGTCGTAGACTATAGCCAGACCATCAACAGGTACACGCAGCTAGTACCCTCTCCCCCGCATATCCGACATGGTCACTCGGATTGCCCAGTATAAGGTCTTCTCCACTGTGGACCTCAAGTCCGCCTACCACCAGCTCCCCATCCGCCCAGATGACCGCAAGTACACCGCCTACGAGGCAGACGGGCGCCTATACCACTTCCTAAGCGTCCCATTTGGTGTCACAAACGGGGTCTCGGTCTTCCAACGGGAGATGGACCGAATGGTTGACCAGCACGAGTTGCAGGCCATGTTCCCGTATCTCGACAACGTAACCATCTGCGGCCACGATCAGCAGGACCACGACGCCAACCTCCAAAAGTTCCTCCAGACCGCTAACGCCCTGAACCTCACATACAACGAGGAAAAGTGCGTTTTTAACACAAACCGGTTGGCCATCCTGGGATACGTAGTGTGCAATGGGATAATAGGCCCCGACCCCGAACGCATGCGCCCCCTTATGGAATTTCCCCTCCCCCACTGCTCCAAAGCCCTGAAACGTTGCCTGGGTTTCTTTTCATATTACGCCCAGTGGGTCCCCCAGTATGCAGACAAGGCCCGCCCGCTAATACAGTCCACTACCTTCCCCCTGTCGACAGAGGCTCGCCAGGCCTTCAGCCGCATCAAAGCGGATATCGCAAAGGCCACGATGCGCGCCATCGACGAGTCCCTCCCCTTCCAGGTCGAGAGCGACGCACCCGACGTAGCTCTGGCGGCCACCCTTAACCAAGCGGGCAGACCCGTGGCTTTTTTCTCCCGGACCCTCCACGCCTCAGAAATCCGCCACTCCTCAGTGGAAAAGGAAGCCCAAGCCATAGTGGAAGCTGTGCGACATTGGAGGCATTACCTGGCCGGCAGGAGATTCACTCTCCTCACCAACCAACGGTCGGTAGCCTTCACGTTCGATAATGCACAGCGGGGCAAAATTAAAAATGACAAGATCTTAAGGTGGAGGATCGAACTCTCCACCTTCAACTATGAGATCTTGTACCGTCCCGGAATGCTGAACGAGACGTCCGATGCCCTATCCCGCGGCACATGTGCCAACGCACAAATAGACCGCCTCCAAGCCCTCCACGAGGACCTCTGCCACCCGGGGGTCACTCGATTCTACCATTTCGTAAAGTCCCGCAACCTCCCCTACTCTGTGGAGGAGGTCCGTACAGTCACCAGGAACTGCCACATCTGCGCAGAGTGCAAACCGCACTTCTTCAGGCCGGATAGAGCGCACCTGATCAAGGCTTCCCGCCCCTTTGAACGCCTCAGTTTGGATTTCAAAGGCCCCCTCCCCTCCACTGACCGCAACGCATACTTCCTGAACGTGGTGGACGAGTACTCTAGTTTCCCCTTCGCCATTCCCTGCCCCGACATGACAGCGGCCACAGTCATTAAAGCCCTTGGCACAATATTCACACTGTTCGGTTGCCCCGCGTATATCCATAGCGACAGGGGGTCCTCCTTCATGAGTGATGAGCTGCGCCAGTTCCTGCTCAGCAAGGGCATAGCCTCGAGCAGGATGACCAGCTACAACCCCCGGGGGAACGGGCAAGTAGAGAGGGAGAACGGCACGGTCTGGAAGACCGTCCTACTGGCCCTACGGTCCAGGGATCTCCCAGTTTCCCGGTGGCAGGAGGTCTTCCCGGACGCTCTCCACTCCATCCGGTCGCTGCTGTGTACCACCACTAACCAAACGCCTCATGAGCGCCTCCTTGTCTTCCCCAGGAAGTCCTCCTCCGGAACGTCGCTGCCAACCTGGCTGGCGGCCCCAGGACCCATCTTGCTCTGGAAACATGTGCGGGCGCACAAATCGGACCCGTTGGTCGAGAGGGTTCACCTTCTCCACGCGAACCCGCAGTACGCCTACGTGGCGTACCCCGACGGCCGACAGGACACGGTCTCCCTGCGGGACCTGGCGCACGCCGGCAACACACCCCCCCCCCCGACACCGATCATCCCCTCCCTGCCACCGGCGCACCCCGCGACCGCCCCCTTCACGGGGGGATCGGTCCTCCTCCCGTGCCCGCCCAGGAGTAAAACAGGAACAAACACCGAAACGCTCCCGGAGACGACAACGCCTGAACAAGCACCTGCACCACCTCCGGGGCTGAGGCGATCGACGAGGAAGACCAGACCGCCCGCTCGACTCGTGGAATCTGCGTGACACCAAGAATGTTGTAACAAAAAAAATTTTTTTGCTAATATTGTAAATAGTTTTCACAAACTTGTACATAGCCCAGTGTAGGGCTAAAACTGGAGTAACATGTCCGAGATTTTCCTTCCAGGGCCAGCCTTGTAAACCCCTACCACCATGCGAACCACCACCCCGCCGGGTTCCTTTTTAACAAGGGGTGAACGTGGTGGCATGTATTAGTGGTCATGTGGGACTGTGAAGCCGTGATGCTATTGGCTGACAGATCCCGGGTCCTGGTTGGCTGCCGACTCCTGGCTTCGCCCTGAAGGTGGAGTATAAGAACCCGAGCTTCTCCCCGCAGCTTCATTCTGTTGCTGAGCTGCTGGGGACAAGTCTCGCTCAATAAAGCCTGAATCAACTTCATCACTTCTTGTCTCTCTCATAAGTCATTGTGCGCTACAGTCCTCAGGATCTTACTCGCTTGGTTATTCAACGTTACATTTCTGATCATTACTTCAGCTAATGATTTAAGATCTCACTACATCAGTTGAAAAAAAAGAGGTTTGTCCTCCAACTCGCCAGTCTTCAAATGTCTTTGAAGTTTTGAAAGCATTTTTAAAAGCCGGCGTCGTTTTCCGCATGAGCCGGGGAACCATTCGTTAACAAGACAATTGGTCTATCAGAAAAGGAGGCAGAAGGGATTCTATGATAGGTTTGCCAAAAGACCTTTGCAATCAGAGGATACGGAGAGCAGAAGATTCCAAAGGAAATGGATGGTCTAAACAGGCAAAGGTACTGCGACAAGTAGGTCCAAAGTTGTACATTATTACGGATAAAGGTGCTGCCTTGAGAAGGAATAGAAGAGCTGTGCTCAAAGTACGGTAACTGTTTGTGATGCAACCACTAGAAGAAGCATGCAACAGTCCTAAAACATCTGAAGAACATAGAACAAATACAACAAAAGGATGATACATAAATAAACAAAGAACATCAAACTCAAGCAATGAACACTAAAGAACATATAGAACCTTTGCAAGTTCAGCAGACACTAGAAGATCTACAAGGATAAAGCAAAAGCCAGAAAGACTGAACGTGTGACAGACTGTAAAAAAAATTCGGAACATGTAAATAGTTATGCATATCATGGTGAAATGTAAAAAAGTAATTTAATGTATGCATTTAAAAGTAATTTAATAATATGCATAAAGCAAGTTTGTACATAATATTATGCACGGCCTCTGGCCACTAGGTGGCAATGTAAACCCACCACATGATACTGTGGCTGGGGAGTTAGGAATAGGTCGTGTTGGAGGATAGACATATTTTGCAGTAGCTCTACAATAGTTAATTAGTGTTCGTTGTTTATTATTTTATTTATCCTAGTTATCTTTATCATGCAGTTGTTTCAGAATAAATTATTTTAATTAGATGTTCTGTAGTTTATCATTCACTTGGGCCAGTCTACAGACATGACAGTTAGCATTGCTGCCTCGTGGCGCCGAGGACCCGGGTTCAATCCCAGCCACGGGCGATGTCTGTGGAGTTTGCACATTCTCCCCATGTCTGCGTTGGTCTCAACTCCACAACCCAAAGATGTGCAGGGCAGGTGGATTGGCCACGTTAAATTATCCCTTAATTGGAAAACATTTTTTTAAGTAAAACAGGTCATGCCCACATCAGTGCCCACTGTTGTGGAGGACCTCCGTCAAGCTGGTGGACTCTGAATAAACTCATCCAGATGGTTACCTGGGCTTGCAGTAAGGCTCAGAATAACAGCAAGAAGTCAGAGATCCATAAAATCAGGGGCTGGTTTAGCACAGGGCTAAATCGCTGGCTTTTAAAGCAGACCAAGGCAGGCCAGCAGCACGGTTCAATTCCCGTAGCAGCCTCCCCGAACCAGCGCCGGAATGTGACGACTAAGAGCTTTTCACAGTAACTTCATTTGAAGCCTACTTGTGACAATAAGTGATTTTCTTTTCATTTCATTTTCAAAAAAGGGCTGGTTTAGCTCAGTGGGCTAGACAGCTAGTTTGTGATGCAGAACAAGGCCAGCAGTGCGGTTCAATTCCTGTACCAGCTGAGAATTCTAATTTCTCCCTCTGTGTACCTGAACAGGCATTGAAATGTGGTAACTAGGGGCTTTTCGCAGTAACATCATTGCAGTGTTAATGTAAGCCTACTTGTGACATTTACATTTATGTTGCATTGATACACAGCTCTATCCAATTGAGAGATTGGATAGAAGCACTCCACGCTCTTCAGCTTCTGTGATGTAATTGATAGCCCAGTTCCTAGATAGTCCTGATTTCAGAATGGACATAATGCCAGTTCATCATGGTGGCGAGCACACAGTCCTTGCAGAGACAAAGTCCACATCCCAGGCTCAAATATAAAAAAAAATGGCTATGTATGTCATTTTTAACTTGTCCTCCAAGTGCTACCTGCACACCTCCTGACTCCTCATTCTGAAGGGAACATTCACTCTGTGGCACCCTGGTTCACTCTTCCATCGCCTTTACTACCTGCTGTCCTTCCCCAGGCAAGAATAGGAGATGCAGCGCCTGCTCATTCATTTACCTCAACATTACCATTGTGTGAAATGGCAATTTACATGTACTTGCTTAACCTTATCTTCAGTTACGATCCCAGTTATGTTGTAACTCGACGGGAAGATCTCACAATAATGCTTTCCCTTAACAATTTGCATTCAATAATCCAGGCCTGGTTTTCCAAAGGAAACTTTTGAACACTACACTTTTAACAGTGAATCCAGTCCAGGATTTTACGCCAACACTTTTAGGATTTCTTTATCTTGACTGCTGTGCAAACTGTCCACAATTGCTTTAACTCTCGATTTCCCAGACGAGTAAAATGGCATCAAACATTTTATTTACCTCCTGAAGTTTGCTGTCCCACTTTAAATCTGGATACTGTAATTGTTTCTTTAACTCCGAACTCTTTATTTACTTTTCCTTGAATTCTTCTGAACAATACCTTGATCCCTGTTCTCTTAACTTCATTCGCCTTAAGAGATTCTTTTTGTCCCAATTCCCTGATTATCTGGACTGGAAATTATTACTTGGAGGTCTACGTCTTTGAAACTCCCTTGTCCTGTCCAGCTTCTCCTGACAGAGTTGAGAGAGCTCCCTGGTCATTTGTCCTCAACTGCAAACAAATTCAGCAAAATTAAAACTTTAAAACTTTTTACTTTACAAGGGTCTCCAGTTGTTAAGCAATGATCACGTGCCTATGCCCACTATTTATTTTTCACACCATAGCCCTCTCTAAGCACAATAGAATCACAGTTGGATCTTAACCAATCCCCATTCATACAAACACCTTTGCCCGGCATGAATCTAATTATAGGTTTTACCCTTCCAGGCTCAGAAACATTTAATTAAACCCACTTAAAACTATATCTTATTTCTAAAGTTTACCAATACAAATATAAATCCCATAAAACTACCTTTGCTTTCCTAACAATGCTGTATTCTCTGCTTGCAGTGCGGTCATCTCTACATTGGGGAAACCAGATGCCGATTAGGTGGCTACTGATCCACTGAATTCCTTCAAGTGAGAGCTGAACCTGTTCCTGACTGAGGCATAAGAAAGAGATAAGTGTTCTATAAAAATCAAGACCAGAATGATTTCCTGGAATAGTTTTAATTGCCTTAAGGAGTCAGAAACAAATTTCCATATTTCACTTTCCTCACTTGGTTTGAGTCTAAAATCCCACCTCTCCCAGGAGATGAGTGTTTTCAGTTGGGCAGTATACATATTGTACTGCGCAAGATTTTGCAGTTTTGTGGGACCAATGAGGGTATTTTCCTCTTCATAACGGCACTTACTGAACACCTCCGGTATGTTTTCAAGCACTACCACAAGCTGCCAGCCACTTGCCATTTCAAATCACTCTTTGTCAGAATAGGGAATGCGACCCTGTTCTGGGGAAGCTGAGAGTAAGCTTGAGGATCAACGGGCTGAATTCTCCGATTTTGCGGCTATGTCCGTAAGAAGCGTCTGGTCTTAGGACCAAAACGTCAGCACAGCCCCCGCACCGATGCTCCGCCCGGTGGGGGGCTAGCAGCCGTGCCATGTAAAGCCCCCCTTTACCTGCAGATACGGATGCAGAATGGCTGGGTCAGTGGCCGTGCATTCGCACAGCGGCGACCTGCGGCAGCGACAGGGCAAGCAACGCTGGAAAGGTTCCCCGCATCGGTGTATGGAGGGGATCAGAAGTAGGGCTGCAAAATGAGCGACTGTGGTGGAGCGGGCGCAGGATCACAAAATGGCGGCTGGCTCAGATCAGGCAGCGTGGGCCCAGTGGTCACAGAAACAGCAGGACTTCCTCAGCTGCTTTGCAGAATTAAAAACGGGGATGCTGGCCCCAATGAAGGCCTCAGTGGAGAAGATGATCGAGACCCAGACGATGCAGGAAAAGGCGATTAAGGAGATCGAGAAAAAGGTCTCTGATAACAAGGATGAGATATTTGGTCTGGCCGTCAGGGTGGAGGCGCATGATGTCTTGCATAAGAAATGGCAGGAGAGATTGGAAGACCTTGAAAACAGGTCCAGGAGACAAAACCTGCGAATTCTGGGCCTGTCTGAGAGTGCGGAGGGGTCGGATGCGAGCGCATTTGTGACCATGATGCTGGGGACTCTGCTGGGGACGGGGGCATTCCCTCGGCCTCTGGAACTGGACGGGGCGCACAGAGTCCTTACAAGGAAGCCCAAGACTAACGAACCGCCGAGGGCGAAGATGGTACGATTTCACCGCTTCTCAGCCAAGGAACGTGTCTTACGGTGGGCCAAAAAGGAGCAGAGCAGCAAGTGGGAGAACAGTGTAATTCGCATATACCAGGACCTGGGAGCAGAACTGGCCAAGAGGCGCGCTGGATTCAACCGTGCTAAGGCAGCCCTCCACAACAAAGGGGTAAAGTTCGGGCTGCTGCATCTAGCGAAGCTTTGGGTCACGTATCAAGACCGGCATTACTACTTCGATACACCGGATGAGGCGTGGACGTTTATTAAACAGGAAAAGCTGAACTCTAGCTAAAGGACAGCTACACATTGATGAAACGCTCTGGTGGGGATGTGTAACATGATGTTGTCCTAACATAAGATTGGGAGTAATGTTAAATGCTTGAGGGGGCTGGGGAGGTGGCTGGAGGGAGCTATGTTATGTTGTTTCCCTTTTTGTTCCCTGTTTCTCTGGCCATGCTCTCTGCTTTTGCAGAGCTCGTCCACAGAGGGGGGAGAGGGGCGCTATACTTAGGGCTGCTCTTCAGGCATCTGGAGCCATTGGGCTTTCAATGGGAAGAGAGGGGCCCGAATAACGAGACAACAGGATGGTCGGAGACAGAGGCGGGAGCGTCCGGGGTCAGCATGGGTTAGCTGACGCACTGAAGCGTAATGGGGGGAGAATTAGTGTTAAGCTGGTGCTTGACTTGGGGGATTGGGATTGTGGGGCTGCTTGGGGGGGGGGGGGGGGGGATGCTGCTTTGCTGACAGAAGAGGAGCCAACTTTGGGGAACAAATGGAGAGTCGGGGAGGGTGCCTCCAGTGGGAGGGTTCGAGCAAGCAGGGGGCGCGGGCTCATGGCTGGCTGAAAAAGGGGGATGGCTAGTCGGCAGGGGAGGGAGGGTTAACCCCCTGTCCAGGCTGATCACGTGGAATGTGAGGGGTCTGAATGGGCCGGTCAAGAGGGCTCGCGTGTTCTCGCACCTAAAGGGGTTAAAGGCAGACGTAGCCATGCGACAGGAGACGCACCTAAAACTCGCAGATCAAACAAGATTGAGAAAGGGGTGGGTGGGCCAGGTGTTCCATTCGGGGCTGCATTCAAAGACCAGAGGGGTGGCAATTCTGGTCAGTAAATAGAACATAGAACATAGAACATTACAGCGCAGTACAGGCCCTTCGGCCCTCGATGTTGCGCCGACCTGTGAAACCACTGGGTGGCATTCAAGGCAGGGAACATTGTGGCTGATAAAGGGGGCAGGTACATAATGGTGAGTGGAAAGCTGCAGGGGTCCCGAGTGGTGTTAGTGAACGTCTACGTCCCGAACTGGGATGACGTGGAACTCATGAGACGCATGCTGGGTAAAATCCCGGACTTAGTCACATAATTTGATCATGGGGGTGACTTTAACACAGTCATTGACCCTGTATTGGACCGGTCCATGTCCAGGTCAGGAAAGCGACCGGCAGCGGCTAAGGAACTGAGGAGTTTCATGGAACAGGTGGGAGGCGTAGACCCATGGAGATTCGCGCGGCCCAGGGCGAAGGAGTTCTCTTTTTTCTCCCACGTTCACAAAGTTTATTCTCGTATAGATTTTTTTTTTGTGAGCAAGGCGTTAATCCCAAGGGTGGAGGGGGCGGAATACTCGGCCATTGCAGTCTCTGACCATGCTCCACACTGGGTGGATTTGCGACTTGGTGAAGAGAGAGAGCAGCACCCACTCTGGAGGCTGGATGTGGGACAGCTATCGGATGGCGAGGTTGGCGGGCAGAAAATAGGAACATCCTAAACTACTTGGAAACAAACAATACGGGAGAGGTAACAGCGACTACGGTTTGGGAGGCTCCGAAAGCAGTTATTATAGGGCAGTTAATTTCTATCAGATCCCATAGGGAGAAGAAAGAAAGAGCGGAGAGAGAGGGGCAAGTTGAGGAGATACTCCGAGTAGACAGGAGTTACGCGGAGACTTCCAAGACGGGGCTACTGAAGGAATGCCGGAGACTGCAGGCGGTGTTTGATCTGCTGACCACAGGGAAAGCGGTAGCACAGCTGAGGAAAGTAAAAGGGGCAGTCTATGAATATGGGGAGAATGCGAGTAGAATGCTGGCGCACTAACTTCGTAGGAGAGAGGCGGCCAGGGAAATTGGGGGAGTCCCAAATACGATTCAGCCTGGACACTGGTGCCTCCGCCAATCTCACGGCGTGGTCTGCTTTCCAAAGCCTTCGTGTCAAACCAACCATTCTTCCATCGGCCTGCCAGCTATTGGACTACAATGGCAACATCATTCCTGCTACCGGCTCATGCCAACTCGAAGTGACGCACAAGTCACGAAAAGCCATCCTTCCTTTCGAGATCGTGGGCTCCTCGAAGGACTCTCTGCTTGGCGCACAGGCGTGCAAGCTGCTAAACCTCGTTCAAAGAGTTCACTCTTTCTCTCCTGATGACACGTCTGCCTTCCAGGATGCTGACTTCAGGGCGCAACTCAACGCCATCATCGATCAGCACCGCAACGTCTTCAAAGGCATGGGCACGCTCCCATACAAGATCCTACTCAAACAGAACGCCACGCCTGTGGTGCATGCACCTCGCAGAGTCCCAGCACCCCTCAAGCAGAAGCTGCAGGACCTCCAAGACCAAGGAGTGATCTCCAGAGTTACGGAACCAACCGACTGGGTCAGTTCCATGGTGTGCGTAAAAAAGCCTTCCGGCGAGCTCAGAATCTGCATTGATCCAAAGGATCTGAATCGCAACATAATGAGGGAGCATTACCCAATCCCCAAGCGCGAAGAGATCACATGCGAGATGGCTCGGGCCAAGCTCTTCACCAAACTTGACGCCTTGAAAGGATTCTGGCAAATTCAACTAGACAGATCCAGCAGGAAACTGTGTACCTTCAACACCCCTTTTGGCAGATATTGTTACAACAGGATGCCGTTTGGGATCATATCGGCGTCACGAGTGTTCCACAAGATCATGGAACAAATGATGGAAGGCATTGAAGGTGTTTGTGTCTATGGCGACGACATAATCATTTGGTCCACCACCCCACAGGAGCATATCAGTCGCCTCCAGCGTGTGTTCAAATGCATACGGGAGCAGGGCCTACGCCTCAACAGAGCCAAATGCTCCTTCGGCCAGACGGAACTCAAGTTCCTAGGGGCCCACATCTCCCAGTTGGGTGTGCGGCCAGATGCGGACAAGGTGGCTGCTATCACAGCCATGAAAAAGCCAGAGGACAAGAAGGCAGTCCTCCGATTTCTGGTCATGGTCAACTTCCTAGGGAAGTTCATCCCTAACCTCGCCTCTCATACCGCGGCTCTCAGGAACCTGGTCAGGAAGACGACAGACTTCCAATGGCTTCCTGCCGATGAGCGCGAATGGCAGAACTTAAAACCAAACTTACCACGGCCCCGGTATTGGCTTTTTATGATCCAGCGAAAGAGACAAAAATTTCGACCGATGCCAGCCAATCCGGCATTGGGGCAGTGCTCCTGCAACGCGATGAGGCCTCATCATGGGCCCCCGTTGCATATGCGTCACGTGCCATGACCCCCACGGAACAGAGCTACGCGCAGATAGAAAAGGAGTGCCTGGGCCTTTTGACTGGTGTCGTCAAGTTTCATGATTATGTGTACGGCCTTCCCCAATTCACCGTCGAGACCGACCATCGCCCGCTGGTCAATATAATACAAAAAGACTTGAACGACATGCCGTCTCCTCGCCTCCAGCGCATTCTGCTCAAACTCCGGCGATACGACTTCCAGCTCGTATACACCCGGGCAAAGACCTGATCATAGCCAATGCTCTGTCCAGGGCAGTCAACACCCCGTGTGACCCAACGGGATTTGTCTGCCAGGTTGACGCCCATGTGGCATTTGTGACCTCCAATCTACCGGCCACGGATGAACGCTTCGTACAAATTCGCCGCGAGACTGCGGCTGACACCCTGCTACAGTGTGTCATGCGCCATCTAACAGATGGGTGGCTCAAGGGCCAATGCCCGCAGTTCTACAACATCAGAGACGATCTGCCGGTAGTCGATGGTGTCCACCTGAAGCTGGACCGCATTGTTATCCCGCACAGCATGCGCCAGCTTGTCTTGGAACAGCTAAACGAGGGTCATCTTGGCGTGGAGAAGTGCCGCCGATGGGCCCGAGAGGCAGTGTACTGGCCCGGCATCAATGACAACATCACCAACACAGTGCTCAACTGCCCCACCTGTCAGCGGTTCCAGCCGACCCAACCACGTGAGACCCTACAGTCCCTTGAGTTGGTCACGTCCCCTTGGTCCAAGGTCGGCATCGACCTGTTCTACGCGCTGGGCAGGGAATATGTTCTGATTGTAGACTATTTTTCAAACTACCCGGAGGTGGTACGTTTGCACGACATCACATCGTCTGTAGTCATCCGTGCCTGTAAGGACACCTTTGCTCGTCACGGCATCCCACTCGAAGCCCCCGAGTGTGGAGACCTGGGTTGGTGACATGGCTGGGTTTCTCAGTCTTGAGAAAATAAAGTTTGCCATGAGAGGGGGGGGGGGGGGGGGGATTTTGTTTCGATTAAAAACCTGAATAAAAATAATTTTTTAAAAAACAAAATCAAAGAAAAAATTGCAAAGAATCAAGAAACACTTACCTGTCATTGAGCAGAACACAGCCCTCAGGGGGTGCGTCTTCAGGTGATGATATTAAAATGGCTGCACAAGGAACTCGCCGCTAGGTGTCTCCACTGATGTGGCCATAGGATCCAAGTTGCAACCCGCAGAGGATCCAAGTTGCAACCCGCAGAACAAGTTCCCGCTGTAGCTTACAATCAAGGTAGGGTCGTACTCCTTCATGGAGTCAATTGTGACGAATAGAGGGTTTTAGGAAAAGTGGCTTCTAAAGATTGGGACAATTTAAGAGTTAAAAGCCTGGGGTTGTAGTGTGTTTGACTGCAGTGGTCACGTTTATAAAAAAAGGATTTTATTTTGCTTCTCGGAAACAGGAGGTGAAAGTGACCAGAGAAATGTGATTTGACGGGGAAGTCCCTGGGCAGTTAATGTGCGTTTGCAGCCTGCAGAGATCGTTTGTTTTTTCAGCTTGAGGAGATTAGGTAATTGTTGGGTGGAGCTCAGGAATACGGAGAGGCATTTAAGTTTTTGGAGAAGCTTTGGGAGACAGAGGAGGAATTCAGAACTGCATTCAGAACTGCCTGATTCTGAGTCCACAATTCGCTCACAGTAGGATAGTTAAAGAGTAATAACATGTAAAGCAGAGCAGTCTTTTGTCTGGGGATCAGGGATGAAGCTGAAACAAACCTGGAGAGTCAAGGGGTTCTAACAGGAGCCAAATCTGCTTTATAAAACAAGTATTACTCTAATTGAAGATAGATTGAGAGCTATATGTTTCTTTTCTTGTTGTTTAATGGGAAGATAAGTAGTAGTGTTAAGGTATTATTGTAAGCAGTTCTTTTGAGGTGTGAAGTTAAAAAGTTTAATATTGTATTCATAATAAAGTTTTGTTTTTGAAATATCAAAACCCAGGGCGGCATGTGGCGCAGTGGATAGCACTGGGACTGCGGCGCTGAGGACCCGGGTTCGAATCCTGGCCCTGGGTCACTGTCCGTGTGGAGTTTGCACATTCCCCCCATGTCTGCGTGGGTTTCAGCCCCACAACCCAAAGATGTGCAGGTTAGGTGGATTGGCCATGCTAAATTGTCCCTTAATTGGAAAAACAATTAATTGGGTACTCTAAATGTATATAAAAAAAGAAATACCAAAACCCTATATTTTCATGCAATCACACCTGGAGCAATCATTCTTTCTGTACAGTCTGAAAATAAACTCAAATATTGGGGTTTTAGTCCAGTATCCTAGCCACTGTTAGGGTCTGGTCTGGGATCGTAATACAGCAACAAATGCCTCCACGTTTCCACTGATTGCTATATCTTGGTCGAAGACTATGCCCTTGTGAGGCTGTTATAGCAGGGGCCCATTTTAGGAAAATGCAGTTCAACTACACATGTTCTGTTCTACAGGCTGAGCTACTGCCAGTCACAAGGCACAGATTGAAAAGCAATGGTGAGAGCATTAAAGTGCAAATTCCTGATTTTGGTTTCCACCGTTTCTTCATAAAAGATGATACATTGAAAAAATGTTTTATATTTTGTTCTGAAAAAGCAATTAAGATTTTGAGAATCAAATGGATTAATTCAGGAACACTACATAATGTTGATTAAGAACAAGTCCATTCATGTCAGTCTAGGCTTGATTCCAATTTTGAAAGGCAATCTTATTGAAATGTACAAGATTCTGAAGGGGCTTGATAGGATAGATGCTGAGAGATTGGTTCTGCTGGCTGCGGAATTTTTAAGGGAGCTCAGTCTCAGGATAAGGGACCAATCATGTAGGACTGAGATGAAATGAAATTACTTCAAAGGATTCTGAATTTTGGAATTCTGGACCCACAGAGTTGTGGATGCTCCATTGCTTAATTTAAAAAAAGAGGGATATCTGCTCTGTCAGGGAATCAAGGGATATGGAGAGCGGGTGGGAAAGTGGAATTGAAGCTCAATCAGCCATGATCGTGTTAAATGGCAGAGCAGGGTCAAACAACCTATTCCTGCTGCTATTTCTTGTATTATTAGCCCTACCAACTAGCAGTAAACTAGTTTAAATGTATGCCATTTCACCCCTATCTTATTCTTCTCCAGTAAGGTTCTGGCACACGCAGAGATCATGTCATCTTCAAACATACGGCAGTTATCTCAACAGGCTAGATACACTCTGTCATGATATTCTAACACACATCACAACACACACATCATGATAGACAGACCAACAGACCAATTAGCACACATAACACGACAGCCAATCACAGACAAGAGCAGACACAGTATAAGACAAGAAACACAACACCTGCTGGCCAGTCCATCTGGAGACAGGACAAGGCCAGGACCTCATTAACAAGACACTCACACAGTCACCACGTGCTGAGTACCAAGTCAGATGTGTAAATAACTAGTTGGAATAAAACGGCGTTGTACCAATCGCAGCCGTTGGTTCGTCTGTACCTCAGAGCACCCAACACCACACACTCCATCATGACTGGTTTAAACTTTGCCTTTAACTGAAAATTGTTTTATTTCTGATTAGAATCAGTTTGCCTCACTCCCCCTCCTCCGCAGTCTGCCCTGATGGAATTACAGGAAGTGTTCCGAACTGTTCTGCACCAAGACATTAACATGCCAAATACTTTGTCCCATTCAAATAGCTATTCTGGCAGGAAAATTAATTTCAACTGAGCAGATATGCTGACTTTTAACAAAGATGCAAACTCCAGTTTTGAATTTGATCTTTACAACTAAGCAAGAGAAAGTAGGAACTTAAAATGCCAGTGTAAATTCTTACCATGGTCTAACATGAGTTTTTTTCAACAATCTTGTATGTTATAAGACCATAAAGCATAGGAGCAGAATTAGGCCATTCAGCCCATCGAGTCTGTGCCCGCCATTCAATCATGGCTGATACGTTTCTCATCCCCATTCTCCTGCCTTCTCCCCATAACCCCTGATCTTATAAATGTGTGTGAGCTAACCTGTTTCTGGCCGCATGCCTTTGGAAGCTAAGTCTATCTGATTCAGGTCGTATCAAAAGTGGCTGAACGTCTTTGCTTGCCATAAATTGCATTATTGAGACTTCCGGTTGTGGCTATGCGGAGCTAAGTCGCACATTCGGCAGCTCCCGCAAAAAACTGACTTTTGGGCTCTTGTCAGGGCCCCCAATGGCATTTTTTCGATGTTTCTCACTGTGGGAAGGAGAGTACAACAGTTCCCCGACAGTATATGGCTTTTACCAGGAGCGGGGCGACTCAAAAGGTGATGGTGGACCCGAAGAAGGTGCGAGGGAAGAACAAAATGGCGGCAGGCGGGGACCAGGCAGCGTGGATGCAGTGGGCGGAGGAGCAGCAGGAGAGTATCCAGCGCTGCTTCAGGGAGATTAAAACGGACCTGCTTGAGCCGATGAAGGCATCTATCGATTAAGCTGCTGGAGACACAGACGGCCCAGGGGATGGCACTCCGCGAGGCCCGACAAAAGATCTCCGACAACGAGGACGAGATCTTAGGCCCGGCGGTAAAGATGGAGGCGCACGAGGAGCTCCACAAGAAATGGCAGGAGCGGTTCGAGGAGATGGAGAATCGGTCGAGGCGGAATAACTTGCGGATTCTGGGCCTCCCGGAGGGGCTGGAGGGGCCGGATGTGGGGGCCTATGTGGTCACCATGTTGAACTCGCTGATGGGAGCGGGGTCCTTCCAGGGGCCCCTGGAGCTGGAAGGGGCCCAGAGAGTGCTGGCGAATGGTCCAAGGCTAACGAGCCTCCGCGGGCGGTGCTGGTGCGGTTCCATCGGTTCGCTGATCGGGAGTCTGTGCTCAGGTGGGCCAAGAAGGAGAGGAGCAGCAGGTGGGAGAACATGGAGGTTCGAATATACCAGGACTGGAGTGCGGAGGTGGCGAAGAGGAGGGCCGGGTACAATCGAGCGAAGGCGGTGCTGCACAGGAAGGGGGTGAAGTTTGGCATGTTGCAGCCGGCACAACTGTGGGTCACCTACAAGGACCGGCACCATTATTTTGAGTCACCGGAGGAGGCGTGGGCCTTTGTTCAGGCCGAGAAGTTAGACACAGATTGAGGGTCGGGGTGGGCGTTTGGGGATTGCGGTTGATATGTTACTTTTTGAGGGGGGGGGGGGGGGTCCTTTGCTCGTGTTTTTTTCTTTCGGGTTTGGTGAGGGTGGTTAGGGCGGGTTGGGCACTGTTTTGGTTGGGTTGGTCGGGGGGGCTCTTGGAGGGGGGTAAGCAAATGGAACAGGGGTGGATGGCCGGCAGTGTGATTATGCCCTGCGGGGGAGGGGGAGGCCCGAGTCGGGGGTGGGGGGAACTGGGTCTGTAAAAGGAGCTGCGTCAGAGGTGGCGAGGCTGGGTAGGTGGTAAGCACGGGCTTTTTCCCGCACTGAAGACTGGAGGGGGCGGGGAAGTGAGGGTTGTTTCCCGCGTTTGGGATGGAAGGGGGAGGTGGAGAGCCTGGGGATGGGGAATGGAAGAGGAGGGTGTGTCACACGATGGGAGGAGTCGAAGGAGAGGCGGGAGTGGCCGGGGTCAGCAGGAGTCAGCTGACTTGCGGAAGTGCAATGGGGGGAGTAAAGCAGCTAGGAGGGGTCCTAGCCGGGGGAGGGGGGGAATCGAGTTGCTGCTGCTATGGTTAAGGGGGAGCTGGAGCGAGTGGGGGGGGTCGAGACGGGGGTCTGCCGCCATGGGGAACGGGCCTGGCCTTGGGTGTGGGCGCATGGCTGGCCGAGGAGGGGTTATGGCTAGTCGGCGGGGGAGGGGGGCGGGTAGCCCCCTGATCCGGCTGATAACCTGCAATGTAAGGGGACTGAACGGGCCGGTCAAGCGGGCCCGCGTGTTCGCACACCTGAAGGGGCTGAAGGCGGATGTGGTCATGCTCCAGGAGACACACCTGAAGGTGGCAGACCAGGTAAGATTGAGGAAAGGGTGGGTAGGTCAGGTGTTTCATTCGGGGCTGGATGCCAAAAATTGAGGGGTGGCGATCTTGGTGGGAAAGAAGGTGTCGTTCGAGGCGTCGAGCATTGTGGCAGACAATGGCGGTAGGTACATAATGGTTAGTGGTAAGTTGCAGGGAGAGAGGGTGGCACTGGTCAATGTGTATGCTCCAAACTGGGACGATGCGGGTTTTATGCGGCGTATGTTGGGTCGGATCCCAGATATGGAAGTGGGGGACCTGATAATGGGGGGGGGGACTTTAACATGGTGTTGGATCCAGCACTGGATCACTTCAGGTCTAGGACGGGTAGGAAGCCGGCGGCGGCTAAGGTGCTGAGGGGGTTTATGGACCAGATGGGAGAGGTGGACCCTTGGAGATTTGCAAGGCCGGGGGCTAGGGAATTTTCATTCTTCTCACATGTCCATAAGGCTTATCCCCGGATCGACTTTTTTTATTTTGAGCAGGGCGCTGATAGCGAGAGTAGAGCATACTGAGTACTCGGCGATAGCCATTTCGGATCACGCCCCGCATTGGGTGGACTTAGAGCTGGGGGAGGAGAGGGACCAGCGCCAGTTGTGGCGTTTGGAGGTGGGGCTGTTGGCGGACGAGGAGGTGAGTGAGGGGGTCCGAGGAAGCATAGAGAGGTACCTGGAGGCCAACGATAACGGGGAGGTCCAAGTGGGGATGGTATGGGAGTCGCTGAAGGCGGTGGTTAGGGGAGAGCTGATCTCCATTAGGGCCCACAAGGAGAGGAGGTATGCAGAGGTGCCTGAGGAAGGACTGTTGAGGAAGAGGCACAGCCTCCAGGCCGAATTCGACCTGGTGACCACCAGGAAGGCGGAGGTGCAGTGGAGGAAGGCCCAGGGGGCGATTGATGAGTATGTGGAAAAGGCAAGCCGGATGCTGGCGCATCAGCTTCGGAAGCGGGCGCAGCTAGGGAGATCGGGGGAGTTAAGGACAAGGGAGGGAGCGTGGTGCGGAGTGGGGTTGGCATCAATGGGGTCTTCACGGACTTTTATGAGGAATTGTATCGGTCTGAGCCCCCACGGGAGGCGGGAGGGATGGGCCGCTTCCTGGACCAATTGAGGTTTCCGAAGGTGGAGGAGGGACTGGTGGCGGGACTGGGGGCCCCAATTGGGCTGGAGGAACTGACCAAAGGGATAGGAAGCATGCAGGCGGGGAAGGCACCGGGGCCGGACGGTTTCCCGGTCGAATTCTATAAAAAATATATGGACCTGTTGGGCCTGTTGCTAGTTAGGACATTTAATGAGGCAAGGGAAGGGGGGCTTTGCTCCCGACGATGTCCCGGGCACTGATCTCCTTGATCCTGAAGCGGGACAAGGATCCCCTGCAGTGTGGGTCTTACAGGCCGATCTCGCTGCTAAACGTAGATGCCAAAGTGCTGGCGAAGGTCTTAGCCACGAGGATTGTGTGCCGCAGGTCATCCATGAAGACCAGACGGGGTTTGTGAAGGGTAGGCAGTTGAACGCAAATGTGCGGAGGCTTCTGAACGTTATCATGATGCCGGCGAGGGAGGGGGAGGCGGAGATAGTGGTGGCGATGGACGCTGAGAAAGCCTTCGATAGGGTAGAGTGGGGGTACCTGTGGGAGGTGCTGAAGAGGTTTGGGTTTGGGGTTTGTCAGGTGGGTCAGGCTGTTGTATGAGGTCCCGATGGCGAGTGTGGCCACGAACAGGAGGAGGTCTGAGTGCTTTTGGTTGCACCGAGGGACGAGGCAGAGGTGTCCCCTGTCCCCCCTGCTCTTCGCACTGGCGATTGAATCCCTGGCTATGGCACTGAGGGAGTCGAGGAACTAGAGGGGGTTGGTGCTGGGTGGGGAGGAGCATAGGGTGTCGCTCTTTGCGGACGACTTGCTGTTATATGTGGCGGACATGGTGGGGGGAATGCCGGAGGTAATGAGGATCCTCAGGGAATTTGGGGATTTCACAGGGTACAAGCTGAACATGGGGAAGAGCGAGCTGTTCGTGGTTCACCCAGGGGACCAGGAGAGGGGGATTGACCAGCTCCCACTAAAAAGGGCGGAGGGGAGCTTCAGGTATTTGGGGGTCCAGGTGGCCAAGAGCTGGGGGGCCCTGCATAGGCTTAATTTCACAAGGCTGGTGGAGCAAATGGAGGAGGAGTTCAAGAGGTGGGACGCGTTGCCGCTGTCCTTGGCGGGTAGAGTGCAGTCAGTCAAAATGACGGTGCTCCCAAGGTTTTTGTTCCTGTTCCAGTGCCTCCCCGTGTTTATCCCGAAGACCTTTTTTAGGCGGGTCAACAGGAACATAATGGGGTTTGTGTGGGCGCGAGGGACTCCGAGGGTGAGAAGGGTGTTCCTGGAGCGGAGTAGAGATGAGGGGGGGCTGGCGCTGCCCAACCTCTGCGGGTACTACTGGGCCGCCAATGCGACGATGGTGCGCAAGTGGGTGATGGAGAGGGAGGGGGCTGCATGGAAGAGGCTGGAGACGGCATCCTGTGTGGGTACGTGTCTGGGGGCGCTGGCAACGTTGCCGCTGCTGCTCCCTCCAAGGAGGTATACCATGAGCCCGGTAGTGGCGGCTGCCCTCAAACTTTGGGGGCAGTGGAGGCGGCACAGGGGGAAAGTTGGGGCCTCGGTGTGGACCCCAATACGGGGAAACCACCGGTTCGTCCCAGGGAGGACAGATGGAGGGTTTTCAGGGTGGCACAGGGCAGGGGTACGAAGGTTGGGAGACCTGTTTGTGGACGGGAAGTTCGCGAGCCTGGGTGAGTTGGAGAAATATGGGCTCCCCCCGGGGAACACCTTCAGGTACTTACAGGTAAGGGCGTTTGCCAGGCGGCAGGTGGTGGAATTCCTGCGGCTGCTGCCACGCACAGTACAGGACAGGGTGCTCTCGGGGGGTTGGGCGGGAGTGGGGAAGATCTCGGAAACTTACCAGGTGATGCAGGAGGAGGAGGAGGCCTCGGTGAAAGGTAAGTGGGAGGAGGAGTTGGGAGAGGAGATCGAGGAATGGACGTGGGCAGATGCCTTAGGGAGGGTGAACTCTTCATCTTCGTGTGCGGGCCCAGCTCATACAGTTCAAGGTGCTGCACAGGGCACACATGACCGGGACAAGGATGAGCCGTTTTTTTGGGGGTGAGGACAGGTGTGTTAGGTGCTCAGGAAGCCCAGCAAACCACACCCATATGTTCTGGGCATGCCCAGCGCTGGAGGAATTTTGGAAGGGCGTAGCGAGGACTGTGTCGAGGGTGGTAGGATCCAGGGTCAGACCGGGCTGGGGGCTCGCAATATTTGGGGTGGCAGAGGAGCCAGGAGTGCAGGAGGCGAAAGAGGCCGGTATTCTGGCCTTTGCATCCCTGGTAGCCCGGCGGAGGATTCTTCTTCTGTGGAAGGACGCGAGGCCCCCAAGCATGGAATCCTGGATCAATGATATGACGGGGTTTATTAAATTGGAGAGGGTGAAATTCGTCTTGAGAGGGTCGGTAGAAGGGTTCTTCAGGCGGTGGCAACCGTTCTTAGACTTCCTGGCAGAATGGTAGACATTGGTCAATGGCAGCAACAACTCAGGGGGGTGGGGGGGGGGGGTCTACTTTATTTTTGTTTATTTACACTGGGGGATCTGAGGGGGTGTATATATTTGATATGTTGGCTTTGTGTTAAGTCGGGGTGTTAATTTATTATTTATGTACAGGTGGAAGGGGGGTATGGAGGGTTGTTTTTTGACTGTGTTTTGTATTTAACCCTGTTGGGTTCCTTTTTCATTTTGTTATTGATATTCTGTGAAAACCTTAATAAAAATTATTTTTTAAAAACAATTGCATTATTGAGTCTTGTATAAGGCCTGGGGAAAAAGTTCCGTGAGATGGACATATTTTGCTCTCTTCAAAACAGGCCTTCTGCTTCATCATTGAAATTGTTATCTTTAGGGTGGCTCAGTGGTTAGCCCCGCTGCCTCATGGCGCCGAGGACCCGGGTTCAATCCCGACCCTGGGTCACTGTCCTTGTGGAGTTTGCACATTCTCCCTGTGTCTGCGTCGGTCTCACCCCCACAAACCAAAAAGATGTGCAAGGTAGGTGAATTGGCCATGCTAAACTGCCCCTTAATTGGTAAAAAAAGAATTGGATACACTCATTTTTTAAAAAATTGTTATCTTTAAAGAGTTAGGGTTAGGGTTAGCAACAAAGCTTAGAATTCTCTTATTAGATAAATACAAAGGAATCTTTCCGGACAAGGGATAAATTGTGCATGTTTTGTTTTGTTTGAAAGAGTAATTAATAATGATTTAGTGGTACATATTTTACCAAACTGCTGTAGGCTGGCAAGTTAGGATCTGTAATTTCCTGCATGGCAAGTTCTTGACATCATGCTGGTCATTAGAGGGATGGCCAAGTGAAGATCAGGAAATCTATAAGGAATATGGAACGTTAAACAAAGCAGCCATTGAGGGACGTGGTTGTGAATACAAAATACAAGGCAAACAATGAAAAATGACTGACCCAGAGTGGGCAGATTAATAATTAGGCAAAGGTATGATTTACAGACGACATTATGGAACAGCTGTGGCCTTGGAATAGATCACCAAAAAGTACTGATCTTTTGAAGATTCAGAAGGTATTTACTGTCATAAGAAAAACAAGCAGAGAAGCTTAAAGAAGAACGGAGTATATGGAAATAAATACAGCAATTTATATGATTGTTACGATCCCAGTTGATGCTACATCTGGACGGGAAGATCCCAGAATGGAACCTTGGCTCAAAAGATTGTAACTTTTATTTTTTTTTAAGAAAACCTGTAGGAACAGCCACAGGACTGCTAATTAGTTCTAACAACAAGAAATAAAACTTTATTGAACATGAACAAAATTGGATTATGATACAATACACCTTTATTCAACCCTTAGCGGAACAATTACACACAGGTTTTAGGATTAATAAGGATTACAAAGTACATCTTAATCCACAATTATTTCATGAACACAAAGTCTCTTTTAAGCACACAAGATGACTGTGAACAAATACTCTCCATTCTGAACCCAGCATGGAGTTTGTCCAGCATGAATCTAACTATAGGTTTTACCTTTCCAGGCACAGAAACATTAAATTAAACCCACTTAAAACTATATCTTATTTATAATGTTTACCAATACAAATATAAACCCCTTAAAATTACCTTTGTCTTCCTAACAATTATCAATAGCTTGTAAATCGGTAGGTTTTCAGGAAAGTGAGGTAGAGGTGGAGAGGGAATTCCAGAGCTTATGGCCTAAGTATGGCTGCCAGTAAGACAATCGGATACCTATGTAAGACCATTGATCATCGACTACAGCTCTGCCTTCAACACCATTATCCTGACAAGACTAATAACCAAACTCCGCAATCTTGGACTTGACCCCTCTCTGTGCAGCTGGATCCACGACTTCCTCACCAACAGAACACAATCTGTCAGGATAGGCAACAGAACCTCCTCCACAATAGTCCTCAACACCGGGGACCCGCAAGGATGTGTGCTCAGTCCTCTACTGTACTCCATATTCACACATGACTGTGTGGCAAGATTTAACTCCAACTCAATCTAAAAGTTTGTGGATGATACGACTGTGGTGGGCCATATCCCAAACAATGACGAATCAGACTACAGGAGGGAGATAAATCACTTGGTTGTATGGTGTACCGAAAACAACCTCTCTCAGTGTTGGAAAGACCAAGGAACTGATCATCGACTTCAGTAAGCGTAGCACGACATACACTCCCGTCTGCATCAATGGCTCCGAAGTGGAGATGTTCGATAAAGCAGCTTTAGGTTCCTGGGGGTCACCATCACCAACAGTCTGTCCTGGTCCACTCACGTTGATACAACAGTCAAGAAAGCCCAACAACGTCTCTACTTCCTACGGAAGCTAAAGAAATTCGGCATGTCTGCATCGATCCTCACAAACTTCTACAGATGTACAATAGAGAGCATCCTATCCGGCTGCATCACAGCCTGGTATGGCAACTGCTCGGTCCAAGATTGCAAGAAACTGCAGAGTGTGGTGAACTCAATCCAACACATCATACAAGCTTGCCACCCCCACATTGATTCTGTATACACCTCCCGCTGTCTCAGGAAGGCAGACAGCATTATCAGAGACCCCTCCCACCCAGGCATTGCCTTCTTCCAGACCCTTCCATCAGGCAGAAGGTTCAGAAGTCTGAAGACCCGCACATCCAGACATAGAAACAGCTTCTTCTCCACAGCTACAAGTCTCCTCAATTACTCCCCCTCGGACTGATCTGTTCCCTGTAAAAACACAACGCCCTATGCTGCTCTTGCTCATGTATTTGCTTTGTTTGGCCCCTTGTTCTGCACTGTAACCAATCACTGTTTGTCGATGTACTATTTGTCAATGTTCTCTGTTGATTATTCTTTTTGTCTACTATGTACGTACTGTGTACGTTCCCTCGGCCGCAGAAAAATACTTTTCACTGTACTTCGGTACATGTGACAATTAATCAAATCAAACCTCAAACCTAAGAAAACAAGTCTTAAGAAAGAAACTGAAATAACTGGCAGAAGATAAAATCATCATATATATGTTCATGTATTTGATACAATAACAACTGGTAATTCCATTTCAGGGGGCCCTGGGTTTAAGAACATGGTATCCCAAATTCATTGCATATAATAGTACTAAATGCATAGAATTATTTTTAACCCAACATGAAGATTACATTTTCAATTTCATACTAAATTGGAGTTCCATGCTTATAGAAGGCAAACTGGAGATAAATATTCATAGTATTTAAATCTTAACACTTCACTGTTCACACGTCCCATCATATTGTGGTAGAAAGGAGCCTTTGTTTAGAATTGGCATTGGTTCAAGATGGTCTGTGTTTTCCCAGCCATACCCTGGCAAAGACCCAAGTTGGCAAAATAATTTTCAGAGGAAATTTTGTATGGATCACTCAACTCCAATCTGTAAAAGTCCTCTCCATAAAATTCAAACAGAAAGTGGCAGATGAAACACTGCTTCTGACCATATAACTACAATGCTTCCGATTATCAAACGTGTCAGCTTCAAATGATCTGTATTCAATACCATTTTTATAATATTCTGAACTTACACAATATCTCAATATACAAAAGAGAGCTGGAATAATGTGCGCATTTCTGGGCACTACACTTTATAAAATGTGGAGAGAATGCAGAGATTTACATACATACATAACTATTACAGCACAGAAACAGGCCAGAATTTATATTCTATTCAAGCCTTGTCCCATTCTGCCTCATCTAACGGCTTAATTGTCTATTCTTTTCTACACTAAACACTTATCTTCATTGCATCCAATTTATCTGCATCAAATACTCCCAGTGGTTCGCAAGTGGTTCCCGTAACAGCCTCCCCGAACAGGCGCCGGAATGTGGCGACTAGGGGCTTTTCACAGGAGCTTAATTTGAAGCCTACTTGTGACAATAAGCGATTTTCATTTCATTTCATTTCAAGTTCCACTTTCCACCCCACTCTCCCTGTAGTTTCTTCTAAACTCTCTGTTGGATTTCTTGGTGACAATCTTGTATTGACAGCTTCTAGCTCTGCTATTCCCCTGCAAATGCACAGGAAGACCCCCACTTGCAAGTTCCCTTCTAAGTCACACACCATCCTGCGCCTACTTTATCCAAACTTTTGAACCAAGGAATCAAGAGGTGAAGGGAGAGTGACTTTTGTGGACATCAAGGTAACATCTGACTGAGTCTGGCATCAAGGACTCTCAGCAAAGCTGCAGTCAATGAGAATTAGAAAACTCTCCACAGGTTGGAATCATACCTAGCACAAAGAAATATGGTTGTAGTTGTTGGAGGTCAATCGTCCCAGGACACCACTTCAGGAATTTCTCAGGGTAGTATCTTCAGCCCAACCATCTTCAGCTGCTTCGTAAAATGACCTTCCCTCCATCAGAAGTGGGATGTGTGCTGATGATTGCGATGTTCAGCACTATTCACGACCCCTCAGACACTGAAGTAGCCTGCGTTCTTATGCAGGTTATATTCAAGTTTGGGTTGATAAGGGGTAAGCTACTTTCCTGCCACAGAAGTGCCAGGCAATGACTGTCTCCAACAAGAGAAAATCCAACTGTCTCTCCTTGATATTCTATGGCATTACCGATGCTGAATCTCCCACTATCAATATACTGAGTGGTTACCATTGACCAGAAACTGAACTGAACTCGGCGTATAAATACTGTGGCTACAAGAGCAAGTGAGAGGCTGGTAATTGTGTGGCAATTAACTCACTTCTTCATTCTCCACAACCTGTCCAGCAATGTGGTAGCAGTGTGTACAAATTATAAGATTCACTGCCTCACGCCATCAAGGCTCCTTTGTCAGCACCTTCCAAAGCAGTGATGTCTACCACCTACAAAGACACAGGTAGCAAATGCACAGGAACACCCGCATTTGCAAGTTCCCTTCCAAGTCACACACCATCCTGACTTAGAATTCTGTCATTGTTCCTTCACTGTCGCTGGGTCAAAACCCTGAAACTCTCTTCCAAAAAGCATTGTGGGGTACCAACAATACATGGACTGCAGTGGTTCAAGAAGGCAACTCACCACCACCTTCTCAAGGGCAGTTATGTATGAACAATAAATGCTGGCCTAGACAGCAAAGCCCACATCCCTTGAAAGAAAGTTATTAAAAAAGATGTCTGCTAGGTGACCTTCAGCCTTCTCTTTTCAAGAGAAAAAACCCTCAATCTGTCAATTCTTTCCTGATACGTTTTGTTACCTGTGTGATAGATAACATGTGCTACTCAATCCTTGGCTAATGAAGAGGTCTTCTGAATCTCGATGAAGACTCAAACTCATCCAGTAGTAACAAAAGGTTTATTGAGTTACTATAACAGTAATTGCAGGAGTTCTTTACTTTAACTTTGATACTAGTGATAAGGTTAACAAGATCTAACGACAGTAACTATACATAACTCCACTAGCTGAACAAATCTGAACTACTCTGCTATTGCCCTGGTCACAGTGCACCCCCGAGAGAGCCCGAGACCCAATGTGGTTGCCTTTTATACCCCTATTGGTCCGGCCCTCTAGTGATCACGTGGGGCTACTGATTACACATGAACCGCTTGTATACATGCACATATCGAGATCACTACAATGTATACCTACACATTTCTGATATCATCCTTGTAAATTTTCTCTGCACCCTCTTTAGCGCCTCTATATTATTTTTTATAATATGCCCACCAGAATAGCATGCCATATTCTCGTGTGGTCTAATCAAGATTTAATGCAAATTGAACATAACATCCCACTTTTCAATTTTATCCATCCAGAAAGAAATCTATCCAAATGCCCAATTTACATTTTCAAAGCAATTTACTTGCAAAGCTACCTTCAGTGATTTATGCAATTGTACCTCCAAATCCCTTTGTTCCTCTACCCCACTTAGATTCTTATTTTTCAACATGTGACTCCTACTTTTCTTGCCAAAACGTAATACCCTCATACTCATATTTGGCAAGTGATTTTCAACACATGCCCATTCTGCAGGTTTGTCATTGTTGTCCTCTAATTTGTTACAGTCCTCCTGAGTGTTTACTATTGCCCTGTTTGGTGACATCCACAAAATTTAGAAATTGTGTTTTTCATTCCAAAGTCTAAATGATTGATAGAAATTGTGAACAAGTGGTCCCAGCACTGATCCTTATGTCTAAATAACTCACCTTTAACCCTAGACTCTTGTGTTATGTCTAGTTATCCATTCTGCTCTTTGTCCAGAATGCTGACATTATTCCTTGGTCAATTATGTGTAATATTATCTTGTGAAAATTAGATAAGTTTCATCTATTACATTATCCTGGTCTGCTTTTACCTTTGTTGAGAAACTCAAATACTTGAGGTTCTTAGGTCGGGATCTCCAGTCCCAAACCAGCATGAAGCCACAGGACAAATAGGTCCCTGAGGTGAAGTTAAAGAAAGGAGCAGAGGAATAGGCTCTAAAGCACTGCAGGGGACCGACTTTAAACGATGTTGGCACAGGAGCCCTGAGGATCTGAGAAGGCAACAGTAGTTGGTGACTTCATACTGCACATCATTGGGGAATTGCCCTTTTGAACAGTGGTCTTCTGCCAGGCATGGCTGGAAAAACTTTCCCCTTTAGCAGGTTGGGGGGGGGGGGAAGCAATTTCAGGGGCATAGATTTAAGGTAAGGGGCAGGAGGTTTCGAGGGGTTGTGAGGAAAAGCTTTTTCACCCAGAGGGTGGTGGGAACCTGAAACTCATTGCCTGAAAGGGTGGTAAAGACAGGAATCCTCACATTGAAGGTATTTAGATGAGCACTTGACATGCAATAACATCCAAGGCTACAGGCCAAGTGCAGGTAAATTTAGAATAATGGCGGCCAGCGCAGACACGATGGGCCAAAGGGCCTCTTTCTATGCTGTAAACCCTCTATGACGCTATCTGAAATCGTGCTTGGAAGATGAAGCTCAAGCGTCCTCAGAGATCCAAGGAAAAATAATCTCCGAAAGAGAGGTTGAAACCCTGTGAAGTGGGTCATTGTTGAAGCCAGCAGAGCAGGATTGACATTTGGAGAGAATTCCAAGACAACGTGAAGATTGGAAACTTTTGTGAGAAAGACGACGTTTTAATAAAATTGGTTGGCTCACATGACAAATATCTGGGTGCGTTGATGCTAAATCAGTGGAATCTGTCTTGGTCACCTCTGTAATCTTTGGTGTGCCTGACAAGACTTCACCTGTCAATTCACTTGTACCTTAAGCATAAGCTAAATATTATAAATTTTTATTTTCCTGTAAAGTTTATTTTTGTTTGTTCAGAACCTGTGGCATCTTGTGGCTTTATTCACTTAGTAAGCCTCATGAATCTCAAACTTAACCTATTTTAAACAAAATATTTTCCCCTAACCAAAACTGAGAAAAGATTTCATTATATTTCCTCTGGTCGATGTTTAACTGATTCCCCTAGTCGTGTTCCATCTTAAATATTGATAATGTTAGCTACTTGCCAGTCCTCTGGCACTGCACCTCTCCCAAGGTATTAATAATGTGTTGTTTCTACTGTCTATTCTTTCAAAATGTCAAGATGCATTCAATGCCGACCAAGGGTTTTTCCACTTTCCCATCCAAACTTACTTATTTACTTATACGTACACCCACAGAATATATTATAGTTTTGTTTTAGCCGCCGATAATTTAATTCCCCTTTGCCTTTCTAATTGTTTTCTTCAACCTCTTTATATTCATCCTCGTTGTGCATGTACTTACCATATGCCACTACTCACCCTCAATCTTTCCCTTGTGCTTTTATTCATCCATGGTTTCTCATTAGCGTTTAGCAACATTTATTTTTCCTGGACTCCATTTTACCATTGCTGTTCTGCATCGTTTGCCAATATTAATGTCTATTTTAATTTCAGTTTCTATTCTCAACCCCTCAAAATCAACTTTTCTCCAATTACTGATCTTTGTCATGCTTACATCCTTTTTAAAGCATATATTATGGTCATTATTGCCTAGATGCTTCCCAACGATTATTTCCCATCTGCTTCTGGTTCAATCCCAATTACTGGATCCAGGAGCAAATTCTCTCTTGTAGTTTTCTTACACACTGGGTTAGAAAGGAGTCCTGTATCAGTGTTGCAAATCCATTACCGTACCTTTGTAACCAATTCACTTTAGCATCTTTAAATTCCCCACGGTCATTATTATATATCATTTTTACTTCTTTTCCATGACTACCACCCCCATTAGTAGCCATGATGTGGAGATGCCGGCGTTGGACTGGGGTGAGCACAGTACGAAGTCTTACAACACCAGGTTAAAGTCCAACAGGTTTGTTTCAATGTCACTAGCTTTCGGAGCGCTGCTCCTTCCTCAGGTGAAGGAGCAGCACTCCGAAAGCTAGTGACATCGAAACAAACCTGTTGGACTTTAACCTGGTGTTGTAAGGCTTCGTACTGCTCATATCTTTGGACAGTGGGAGGAATGGGGAGCATGTGCAAACTCCAGTCACCCACGGATGGAATCAAACTCGCGTTCATGGTGCTGTGAAGCAGCAGACTTAACCACTGTGGATTGCTGGACAGCTTTCAAAAAGCTGACACAAGCACATTGAGGCCTCCTTCTGTTCTGTATTCTTATATGAATAGGTCATTGCAGCAAATAAAGGTATCAAAAACAGAATCCCTCCTAAGCGTTTCCAGCTCTATGGTTCTTACTGACAAGTGGTAGCAGAGCATTGTGATCATGATGAAAGAGGCAGTATAACTAAGCCTTCACATATGTGCACTGATCACGAACATGGATTTATTAGGGGCACCAAGGCTTATTCACATTAAGCGAAGGACTCGGGCCTGCAGGAAAAAAAGTGTTCTGAACAAAAGGAACCCAACATGGGTCAGTTCGATCTGCACAATTACATGGTTAGAGCTGGCCACTCACTGAAAAGTCAATGGCTATACAGAAACACTTCCAGCAAGTAAGTCATCGCTCAAAAGATACGCTGAGAAAAGATGCCAAACCTAGGCTGTCTCTTTAAAGGTCACTCAATTTTGTCTACTCCCGACAATGGTCTAAATCTCCAGTGGTCAAAAGGCAATTGTAATCCCTGAAATTTCTGGCTGCAATTCAGAAGAATCCACCATGAATCTTTCCTCCCAAATTGCATCTTGCATACTAGATACAAGATGTTTTCAGAAAGTGAATCATCAAACCGCACAGGTCATTTGGTTCATCAAGTCTGTGTCAGGTCTCTCGCATAGGACTTGTTAGTCCCTCACTTTTTCTCCTTTTAAGTATTTATCCGATTCCCCTTTGAAGGCTACTTTTGTATCTGTATCTACATTAGGCACTTGCATTCCAAATTCTGAGCACTTGTTACGTTTATCCTCATGTCGCCTCCGGTTTTGCCAAACACTTTAAATATAGGCCCTATGGCTACTGACAACATCTATCGAAAGATTTCTCCACCTGAACTCATGATTTTAAACATTTCTAACAAAATCCTGCTGAGTTTTCTCCAAGAAGCACAAGCTCAGTTTCTCATTCTGCCCACATAACTGTAATCATTCATTCCCTGGAACCATTTTAGTAAATCTCTTCTGTTCACTCTCAAAAGCTTCCATGTCCTTCCTAAATTGTAGTGCCACAAAATGCACACCATACTCCAGCTGATGCTGAACTAGTGTTTTATACAGGTCCACATGGTGTCCTAACGTTTTCAGATTTAGCATCTATTTGTATGCCCAGGTTCCCATACTTGATCAAATGGTTCTGCCAAAATCAAAAAATTATACAACGGGGCAATGCCGTTGCGCATCCTTTGTAACCTTTATTACTAAAACTGTAATTTTAAACATTAACGCTCATAACAAATACATTGATAAAGTGAGTCATGCAAATCATATATTTGTCACTTTTAAAAGGTATTCCAAGATCATGTGTGCACACAGAAAGACAAAACTAGGCAACTTAGATGATTTTATTATTTATTGTCAATTAATGTACAGTTGGGTTTTAAATCCTTGATGGGTACATCATCTGGAAAAGAAAAAATTCAAGACAAAATATAAAACGAGCAGTCCATAAACAGCCTAATGTTTACACCAAACAAGTCACAATTTAAGCTGTGTTTACATGGAGGAACACTCAGGCCAGCTACTACTTGATTTAGTGCCATCAGTGGCCATTTCATTTAAATACATATAATATAATCAAAATTAAGCAAACACTGAATTTCCATATTTTCCAATTTCCGCTTTGTACAATTGAGACAGACTGACGAGAAAAGTAAGTTCTCCCAGTCAAGATTCTTTTATCAATGATTGCCTCAACTGACAACAGTCCAAGCCAAATCTAGAAGATAGTGCTAGTTTCCTTCAAAAGCGTCTCAAAATATATTTACTCAGCATGCCAACCGCACCTCTTGTGGTTAAGACTATACCAAACTTAGCTGGACCAGAGTAGACTTTTGAATATCTGGGGACCACAACAAATGTAAAGCAATTCTTTCCCCACTTAGGAAACTGGTCTAAATACTAAGTGATCTAAAATCTGAACACAAGTTAGCAACAGTCAACCTCGGCGAATATTATTTCCCTATAATTTTGCTACGCCATCACAGAATGAACGATATCCCCCACTAGACATCTCAACATTATTTGTGGAGAATATCTGAGGTAATATATCATTTCAATTATATGATATACTACAGACTATTGATTGAACTTACGAGTAACCTAATCAGGACTTCAAAAAGTATAATAGGCAGTGATTCCATCAAACAAAGCTGTGGAACTGTTGAGCTACAATCTAAACTCTTGTTTGGTTAAAACAGAATTTAGATAACTCAATATGCTAAACAGCCCCCATAAACCTATAGATTTCCAGACCACACAAGATGACCAAATAATACAGGTACAGTGTCTCAAATCAGACTGCCCAAAAACTGAAGTTGTCTTAAAAACCAGACATGTTTATAGTGCGCTATACATCACTTTTAATCCAGTAAAATAAAAATAAAATCACCTGACAATTTGGCTAGGCGCTGCATTGGTATAATGTGGTACCAGACTAACTATTGGCTTCAGGGACTGGTCTATTCCCGTGCTTTGAGCAACCCTTGACACACCTGACCCGGCTTGACCAGAAACACCCAACCTGAAATTTGGCACAACCTCGGGTGCAGAGTTGCCAGTTTTGATACACTGCATCAGCATCTGAAAAATGTTGCTTCACGCACTCACCACACGAATCCTGTGCCCAATAGCCTTAGCGGGCAGGTTACTGCTGAACTTGGCACGCACCATGCCACTGTTTCCATGAGCACGGGTCACTTTACCCCAAATGACACGAGTCTTGTTTGGTTTACCTCCAGGAGTGACAGTGTTGCTGTAAAAGAAAGGAAAGAATGTTATATTTAAACACAAACAACCAAGGAGTAACAAGTCACTGGACTCAAAACGTTAGCTCTTTTCTCTCCCTACAGATGCTGCCAGACCTGCTGAGATTTTCCAGCATTTTCTCTTTCGTTTCAGATTCAAGTATCCGCAATAATTTGCTTTTAACCAAATAACGTTTGTATTCGGAAACCAGGTTGTACAGGGAGTCACTATTGCAGTAATGTAATAGGGATCTAAACTCCAACTAGAAATAATAATTTGCTTGATTTCTAACAGTGTAAGAAATTCAATCAGCCATACAAATTTGGCAATCATATTCTTAAACAAGAGGCAGTATGGTGATTAGTGCTGCTACCTCACAGAGCCAGGAACCCGGGTTCAATTCCGACCTCGGGTGACTGTGTGGAGTTTTCACATGCCCACTGTGTCTGCGTGGATTTCCTCCGTGTACTCCGGTGTCCTTCCACAGTCCAAGGATGCGCTGGTTAGATGGATTGGTCATGCTAAATTTCCCCTTAGTGTCCAAAGGTTAGGTGGGGTTATGATTATGATAATAATAATCGTCATTGTTGCCACAAATAGCCTTACATTAACACTGCAATGAAGTTACTATGAAAATCCCCTAGTCGCCACATTCCGGCACTGTTCAGGAAGACAGAGGGAGAATTCAGAATGTCCAAATCACCTAACAGCACGTCTTTCGGGACTTGTGGGAGGGACCGGAGCACCCGGAGGAAACCCAAGCAGTCACCGGGAGAACGCGAAAACCCCACAGACAGTAACCCAAGCAGGAACCGAACCTGGCGCTGTGAAGCACCCAAGGGTGGGGGATTGGGTCCAGATATGGTGCTCTTTCGGAGGGTTGGTGTAGACATGATGAGTCGAATGGCCTCATTCTGCACTGTAGGGATTCTATGAACTGTTTAGGCAGGGAGAACAACATCATTCACCAAGCAGCTCAGTTGCAAGCTAACTGCATCTAAAAGGTGCATTTTGCTTTTAAGGTTAAAGAAAAATCTATAAATAAATTGTGGCTGAATCAAACACTAACCAAACACCAAGATCACATTGACTGCTATAATTACCAGTACATCCGTACCATTAATCATTAAATAAAGATCGGAGGAGCGCAAATACAAATGGCGGGAATTTGCCCCCCTAGGGCAACAATGCGCTTGCAAGCGGGGCCAGAGCAACTACAAGCGGGGAAACCCAGGTCAGATGTAGGTGGAAATTATCACTGTCGCGTGTATTTATCAGTGAACGTGTGGGGGCAGGCGCAAGAGACTGAGTGAGTGTGTTGGTGTGAGAGGCTGAGCAAGTGTGTGTGTGTGTGGGGGGGGGGGGGGGGGGGGAAAAGAGGAGAGAGAATGAGGGCTTGCTTACCAGCACCACACACCAATCCATACCCACGTTCACCCACTCATACACTGACCCTCTTACACATTGGTCATTTTATTACTTAACATGTACGTTAACAATTTATTGCTCTTACTTTGCTCAGAAATAGTTTCTTTCCTTAAAACCCCAACTTTTGTTTGTTATGCCTAACGATATAGAACTATGGAGCCCCTTCAGTGCAGAAGGCCATTCGGCCCATTAAGCCTGCACTGACCCTCTGAAAGAGCACCCTAACCCGACCTAACCGTTGGAGGCTAAGGGGCAATTTAGCATGGCCAATGCACCCAACCTGCACATCTTTGGACTGTGGGAGGAAACCGGAGCACACGGAGGAAACCCACACAGACACAGGGAGAAAGTACAAACCCTCACAGACAGTCACCCAAGGTCGGAACTGAACCTGTGTCCCTGGCACTGTGTTACTACTGTGCCACCCCAATTTGCTATAATTAATTCTAAACCTAATCAAATTTCAAAAGTGTGAGATAAATTCTGATTTTCTGTCAAAGTGGAAAAATGTACACAAACTGACATTCTTATGCCATTATGAAGACAATGGATTGGAACAACAGTTGCAGCAAGCATTTGAAGTTAGTACCAGATAACCACAGAGCCCCAAAACAACACCTAGAAGCATAGCAACAAGTGGCCTATCTCTTCAACAATGGCTGTGCATTAGAGTGCGCACAATTCAAAATTAAGCACTCTCACTTCTTTGCTTTGTAGACGTAAGCACATCTCTTGCCCAGGTAAAATTCTGTTTCATCACGGCAATAAACACCCTCAATCTTCAGGAGTGCTGTGTGCTCTCTTTGGTTTCGAAGGCCTCGTTTATAGCCAGTAAACACGGCTTTGCACCATAATCTATAGAATAAGATACAATCAGTGATCTTTGTCCATCAGAAATAATGCAGTTAAAAAGCAAAATGGTTTTTCAACACATAGGAGCACAAAAGACAAAATGTCAAAGCTCAAAATGACAGTAAACATATTTACCCAAAACATTAATTATCACTTCAGGTGCTAGCCGGGTGCATTTGCAGTATCTTTGCTCATTTTGAAAACACAGGCCAGATCGGAAAATCTCTCACCATCTCCCCAGCGACTGCAGGTTTATACTTATTTCAAAAATCTTACCAGAGAATTCCTACAGTGCAGACAGAGGACATTCGGCCCGCTGAAAGAGCGCCGTCCACTTCCACACAACCCCACCTAACCTACACATCTTTGGGCATTAAGGGGCAATTTAGCATAGTCAATGCACCTAACCTGCACATCTTTAGACTGGGAAGAAACTGGAGCAGACACGGGGAGAAAGTGCAAACTCCACACAAATAGTCACCCAAATTGTGCCATCGCGCCAGGATGAAATGACTGTTTGAAAGACGGGGAGAGCTGGAGTTTGCGAAAATACAGCCGCCCCTGCGCTGACATCACATGACTCCCCGTATTAATTAAATTTAAGTAGCACGAGCTAGTGGTGGGAGTTCAGTAGCCAATGAAGATGATGCTCTCATTACACAGAGGACTGTTGATGACCGTAAATTTTCTACTGATCTTTATGTTGTTGCTCGTGGACTTTTAAAAACTCACCCTTGTGAGTTAGATGTCGCTGGTACGGTCACTTTTATTGCCCACCTGTAACTGCCCTCAAGGGGAACAATAGTCGGGTGAATGTGTGGAGTTTGCACTTTCTCCCCGTTTCTCTGTTCCCCCCCACCACCCCCGTCCAAAAGATGTGGTTAGGTGGAGTGGCCATGTTAAATTGCCCCTCAGAGTCCAAACAGTCAGATGGCGTTACTGGGATAGGGGGTGGGCTTAAGTAGGGTGCTCTTTCCAAGGGCCAGTGCAGGCTCGATGGGCCAAATGGCCTTACTTCCACTCCTATGTCTTATTTCTCGAGGAATTAAGGGCTATGGAGAGAGAGCGGGTAAATGGAGTTGAAATCAGCCATGATTGAATGGTGGAGTGGACTCGATGGACCGAATGGCCTTCCACTCCTATGTCTTATGGCTGAATAGCCTCTTTCTGTACTGTAAATTCTATGATTCTGTGACAACTGAGTAACTTGCTTAGCCATTTCCGAAGGCAATTCTATGGGTCTGGAGTCACATGTAGGCCAGAGCAAGTAAGGCCAGCAGATTTACCTCCCTTAAGGAAATGAAATTAGTTGAATAGCTAAAATAATCTGGTCAACGTTAACGAAATAATTTTTTTTAATTCCTGGTTATTTAATTCATTGAATTCAAATTCTTCAGCTGCTGGGGTGGAATTTGAACTCGTACCACCAGATCATTAGACCAGGCCTCTGGATTATTAGTGCAGTAACCTAACTACTAGGCTGCCATAACCAGATTAATGTAATAAGAAACAGGGAAGTAATTTTAAAAAAAAAAACACATCTCCAGATCCCCAGTTAAAAAGACTGAAGTAACCGCAAATAGCCCTGTGAACAACAATTTATCTCACACCACAGTAGGGTCTTGAATCATTTAAATTGTGCAGCTTGTCAAGGAGGCAATTAATAATAATAATCACTTATTGTCACAAGTAGGCTTCAATGAAGTTATTGTGAAAAGCCCCTAGTCGCCACATTCCGGCGCCTGTTCAGAGGCTGGTACAGGAATTGTGCTAAACCAGCCCCTAATTGAAATATGAATTCAGAAATTTCAGGGCAGGAGGACGAATGAGGGATGTAATGAGAGGGTGGTTGATTATGCGAAAGCTGGAAGGGCCTGTTGTGTTCTCTCAACACCTGCCGGAATGACAATCCACAATGACAAGCAATGCAGGCAAAATGAACACGTTTCAACGAGGGCCAAGCTGTGTTCCCCCCCCCCCCCCAAAAAAAACCATACACCTGAGAGAGGAGATGCCGGAACAGCCGGAGTTTTTTTAACAAGCAACCTCAACCCTCCGTTAAGTGCGTAAGATGCAACTCCCCAGCCCGGGGGGCTTAGCACTTACCTTCCAGGCATTGCGAGAGCGCTCGGGGCAGCTGGATCTGGGAGCGAGATAGAGAGAGAGACCGTCAATCACCCGGTACAATCCGCACGACATCGCAAACATCCGCCGCCACACACCCTCCCCGATTACAAATAACTGAAACGCATGCTGCCTTGCGCCGAGCTAAGCTGTTCTGAGCTGCCATTATGCCAGTAATGACGGTCAAAAGAGCTTTTGGAAGCGAGCAGCGCTAATACTCACCGCCCGCCCTGATACCAAGATGGAGGAAGAGGCCGCTGCAAAGCAGGCCGGGAAATTAGCCGGCAGCGGCCAAAGCGGCAGATTCACTCAAACTGAACCAAAGTTCAGTTTAATACAGATTAATAAAAATACAGGTAACATCATCGGATTGAATTTTAAAAAAAAAAGAATTAAGCTGAAAATTTGGAAAATAAATTGCCAAAATTTTGATTAGGTTTAAGATCAAATATTTAATCTGCGAACCATTCTTTTCCCCCAAAGACAAGTGGCAAGTTGCAATTTATTTTGAAATGATATTCATTTAAAATAGGTATAAATCCCCCGACTCATCGATGTCGGAACGTACTTGTTTGGTTAACGATGAACTTGCTTGTAGGGCAACTCCATGGACAGCTCAGGAAGCACTAAGTCCCCCAAGCGTTTCCATGGTAACATGTCAATAATTGGGGGCAAAATGAACAGGGAAGATCTTTGTAACGCTCCCAATGCCAATGCGATTACATCGACCAACAATGATGGGACGAAAGGGTGAGTTTATCTGTGAGAATTTATGTGCAGACATCTCTGATCTGAATAGGGAAATGCGCTGTCTAGCCAGGATTTCAGCCACGTCCACAGGGTGGCTGATATAATTCCAGCCCTCTGCTGAGATCTCAGCCTTGGCAACATTTAAAAAAAAAGACTTGCATTGATGGAGCCTATTTCCTGAACACTTTTCATCCCCAAGCGCTTTAGGACCAATGAAGTGCTTTTGAACTGTGATCACAATTATCAGAATGTGGAGATGCCGGCGTTGGACTGGGGTGAGCACAGTACGAAGTCTTACAACACCAGGTTAGAGTCCAACAGGTTTGTTTCGATGTCACTAGCTTTCGGAGTGCTGCTCCTTCCTCAGGTGAATGAAGAGGTATGTTCCAGAAACATATATATAGACAAATTCAAAGATGCCAAACAATGCTTGGAATGCGACCATTAGCAGGTGATTAAATCTTTACAGATCCAGAGATGGGGTAACCCCAGGTTAAAGAGGTGTGAATTGTGTCAAGCCAGGACAGGACATGTTTCTGGAACATACCTCTTCATTCACCTGAGGAAGGAGCAGCGCTCCGAAAGCTAGTGACATCGAAACAAACCTGTTGGACTCTAACCTGGTGTTGTAAGACTTCGTACAATTATCATAGATTATCATAGAATTTACAGTGCAGAAGGAGGCCATTCAGCCCATCGAGTCTGCACCGGCTCTTGGAAAGAGCACCCTACCCAAGGTCAACACCTCCACCCTATCCCCATAACCCAGTAACCCCACCCAACACTAAGGGCAATTTATCATCGCCAATCCACCTAACCTGCACATCTTTGGACTATGGGGGGAAACCGGAGCACCCGGAAGAAACCCACGCACACACGGGGAGGATGTGCAGACTCCGCACAGACAGTGACCCAAGACGGAATCGAACTTGGGACCCTGGAGCTGTGAAGCAATTGTGCTATCCACAATGCTACCGTGCTGCCCATACATGCTGTGATCTTATTGAATGGTGAAGTGGACTCATGGGGACCGATTGGCCTACTTCTGTTCATATTTTGTATTAATGAATGGTTTAGCAGGTGTGGTGAAACCACTGTGTTGTATTGTGCTGCCACAGTATTACGTGTTGTACAGTAATGCCACTATATTACATGTTGTACAGTTTGGCTCTGCCTGTGGCTCCTCCCCCTAGGGCCTGGTTATATAAGCTGCCGACCTCTCACACTGCCTCATTCTGGGGCACGCTGCCAGCTCTGTTGTAAGTCAATTAAAGCCATAGTTAATTCACTCTGCGTCCTCAATGGTATATCAATTTAATTGACTTACAACAGAGCTGGCAGCGTGCCCCAGAATTTCTTGAGGTTAGCGTCGTGGTCCTGCTGATCATGGCCGCAGATGGTGAAATTATCTAGATATGTGAACGTGTCCCGCAGCCCATACTGGTCAACCATTCAGTCCATCGCTCGCTGGAAGACCGAGACCCCATTGGTAATGCCGAAGGGAACCCGGAGAAAGTGGTAGAGGCGGTCAGCTGCCTCAAAGGCAGTGTACTGGCGGTCCTCCGGGCGAATAGGGAGCTGGTGGTACACGGGCGAATAGGGAGCTGGTGGTACACGGGCTTCAGATCCACGGTGGAGAAGACCCGGTACTGTGCAAACTGATTGACCATGTCAGATATGCGTGGGAGGGGGTACGCATTGAGCTGTGTACCGGTTGATTGTCTGACTGTAGTCAATGACCATCCAATGCTTATCCCCAGTCTTGACGACCACCACTTGAGCTCTCCAGGGGCTGTTACTGGCCTCTATGATCCCTTCCTGCAGGAGCCGCTGAACCTCCGACCTGATGAAGGTCATGTCCCAAGTACTGTATTGTATGCTCTTAGTGGCGACGGGCTTGCAGTCTGGGGTGAGGTTGGCGAAGAGCGAGGGAGGGGCGACCTTAAGGGTTGAGAGGCTACAGAGGCTACAGACGGTGAGTGGGGGCAGGGTTTCATCGAACTTCAGGGTGATACTCTGGAGGTTGCACTGGAAGTCGAGACCCAGAAGTGGGTTTCCCCACTTACATCCATAGTGATCGGGGTTCCTCCTTCATGAGTGATGAGCTGCATCAGTTCCTGCTTAGCAAGGGCATTGCCTCAAGCAGGACTACCAGCTACAATCCCCGGGGGAACGAACAGCTGGAGAGGGAGAACGCAACGGTCTGGAAGGCCGTCCTTCTTGCCCTACGGTCTACAGGTCTCCCAGTCTCCCGCTGACAGGAGGTCCTTCCCAATGCGTTCCAATCCATCCGGTCGCTTCTCTGCAGCGCTACTAATGTGAACCCCCCCCCCAAGAGAGGATGTTTGCCTTCCCCAGAAGGTCCACCTCAGGGGTCTCGCTCCCGACATGGCTCACGGTTCCAGGGCCCGTCCTCCTCCGACGACATGTGAGGACTCATAAGTTGGATCCTCTGGTAGAGAGCGTCCTTCTCCTCCATGCGAATCCCCAGTACGCCTATGTGGCTCACCATGACGGGTGGGAGGACACAGTCTCCCTTCGAGATTTGGCACCCGCAGGTTCCCCAGCGACTGTCACCGGTGCTCCCGACTCTATTCCTCCCCTCTCCACTACTACTCGACCCGACCCTATACCCCCTTTCCCCTTTGCTGCCCACCCGCCTGAGAACACAGAAGCTGTCTTGCTCCCGGACACGCAGGCCTAAACGCTTCAGCCGACTACGATACCCACACCACAGCCGGAACTGAGGCGGTCACGGCGGACAATCAAAGCCCCCGTCAGACTCAATCTCTGACGCAACTTGTTCACTTCACCTCCACCGGACCTTTTTTTTTAAACAGGGGGTGAATGTGGTGAAACCACAGTGTTGTATTGTGCTGCCACAGTATTACATGTTGTACAGTATTGCCGCTATATTACATGTTGTACGGTTTGGCTCTGCCTGTGGCTCCTCCCCCTAGGGCCTGGGTATATAAGCTAGCGACCTCTCACACTGCCTCATTCTGGGGCACGCTGCCAGCTCTGTTGTAAGTTACTTAAAGCCATAGTTAATTCACTCTGTGTTCTCCGTCTTAATTGATGGCATATCAGCAGGTCAGTGTAATTGACACTGATTGGGCTGCTTTACAGGTGACTGTTAATTTTATTGATTATGGGGATTGGTTACTGTCTGATAAATTTTTTTTTAATAAACAATTTTAATGAGGTATCTTTGGTATTACAAACAGCAACAGTATAAAAACAATGTACAAAGAACAAGAAACATAGTGCAATCACCGACTCCCATCGTGCCAAGTCCCGCCTAATTGACCCTAATTCTACACTACCCTAACCCCACCCCACCTGCTGACGATTAATTCTCCGCGAAGAAGTCGATGAATGGTTGCCACCTCCGGGCGAACCTTAATAGTGACCCTCTCAAGGTGAACTTAATCTTCTCTAGGCCGAGAAAGCTCGCCATGTCACTTAGCCAGGTCTCCGACTTCCGGGGCTTTGAGTCCCTCCAAGCTAGCATAATCCGTCTCCGGGCTACCAGGGAAGCAAAGGCCAGAACATCTGCCTCTTTCTCCTCCTGGATTCCTGGATCTTCCGACACCCCGAAAATCACTACCTCTGGACTCATTGCCACCCTTGTTTTCAAAACTCTGGACATGACATCCGCAAACCCCTGCCAATATCCCCTAAATTTTGGACACGCCCAGAACATGTGAACATGGTTCGCTGGTCCTCCTGCACATGTTACACGCCTGTCCTCCACCCCAAAGAATCGACTCATGCGGGCCACTGTCATGTGGGCCCGGTGGACCACCTTGAATTCGATCAAGCTGAGCCTGGCGCATGTTGCAGTCGCGTGGACTCTGCTCAACACGTCCGCCCATAAGCCATCCTCCATCTCATCACCAAGCTCCTCCTCTCATTTACGCTTCAGCTCTTCGGTCTGTGTCTCCTCCGCCCCCATGAGTTCTTTGTAGATGTCCGAGACGCTCCCCTCTCCCACCCATCCCCTAGACACTACCCTATCCTGGATCCCCCTTAGTGGCATGAGTGGGAAGGATGATACCTGCCTGCACAGAAAGCCCCGCACCTGTAAATATCTAAATTTGTTCCCCCTTGCCAATCCAAACTTCTGTTTCAGCGCCCTCAATCTAGGGAAGCTCCCCTCTAAGAACAGGTCCCCCATCCTCTCAATTCCCACCCTTCGGCATACTCGAAACCCCCATCCAAGCTCCCCGGGGCAAACCGGTGATTGTCACATATTGGGGACCAGACCGATGCTCCCACTGCTCCAACGTACCTCCTCCACTGACCCCAGATCTTCAAGGCCGCCACCATCACGGGACTGGTGGAGTACCTCGCCGGCGGGAATGGCAGAGGTGCCGTTATCAATGCCCCCAGACTGGTGCCCTTACATGAAGCTGCCTCCATACACTCCCAAACCGACCCTGCCCTGCCACCCACTTCCTTATCATGGCTATGTTAGCCGCCCAGTAATAATTACTGAAATTCGGCAGGGCAAGCCCCCCCCCTCCCCCCGATTGCGCTCGAGCATCACCTTCTTCACTCGCGGGGACCTACCCGCCCACACAAAGCCCAGGATGATTTTGTTAACCCTCTTAAAAAAGGACCGCAGGATGAAAATTGGGAGACACTGAAATACGAATAAACATCTCGGCAGGACCGTCATTTTGACCGTCTGCACTCTCTCAGCCAACGACAGCGGGAGCGCATCCCATCTCCGAAACTCGCCCTTCAACTGTTCAACCAACCGGGACAAGTTCAACTTGTGTAACCGGCCCCAGTCGCGCACCACTTGTATCCCTACGTACCTGAAACTGTCCCCTACTAACCTGAACGGCAGCTCCCTCAGCCGACCCTCCTGACCCCTCACCAGGACTACAAACATCTCACTCTTTGTCCTATTCAGTTTATACCCCAAAACCGTTCAAATTCCCCCAAAATCGCAATAATTTCGCCCATCCCTGCCCCTGGATCTGATACGTATCAGAGCAGGTTGTCCGCGTACAGTGAGACCCTATGTTCCACACACCCCTGAACCAGCCCCTTCCAGCCCCTTGAAGCTCTCGGAGCAATTGCCAGCAGCTCTATTGCTAACGCAAACAGCAGCGGGGAGAGGGGGCACCCCTGTCCTGTTCCCCGGTACAGTCTAAAATAGTCTGCGGTCGTCCCATTCGTCCTTACACTAGCCTCCAGGGCCTGATACAACAGCCTGACCCAGTCGATAAAGCCCCTACCAAACCCAAATCGTCCCAGCACCTCCCATAGATAGTCCCACTCCACCCGGTCGAACACCTTTCCCGCATCCATTGCCACAACTACCTCAACCTCCCTACTCTCCGGGGGCATCATAACTACATTGAGCGGCCTTCTTATATTGGCCACCAACTGCCTGCCCTTAACAAACCCGGTTTGATCCTCCATAATCACCTCCGGCACACAATCTTCAATCCTGGAGGCCAACATTTTGGCCAGCAACTTGTCGTCCACATTAAGCAGTGAGATCGGCCTATATGACCCGCATAGCTCCGGGTTCTTGTCCCGCTTCAATATCAACGAAATAGTGGCCTGTGACATCGTCGGAGGGCAGCACCCCTCTATCCCTTGCCTCATTGAAAATCTTGACCAGCAACGGCCCTAAAATCCCCAAGAACCTCTTATAGAATTCCACCGGATACCCATCCGGCCCCGGGGCTTTACCCGACTATATTGCCTTCAAGCCCTCAACTATTTATTCGGTCCTAATCGGGGCCCCCAGCCCATTTACCAGCTCCCTACCCACCCCTGGGTCCGTCCAAGAAGCGTCTCATCCCCTCAGGCCCCGTGGGGGGTTCTGAGCAATAGAGCCTCCTGTAAAAGTCCCTGAATGCCCTGTTTAGCCCTGCCGAGTCCCCTACCAAATTCCCATCCCCATCAATTTCCCAGGCAGCCACCCTCTTCCTAAGCTGCTGTGCCAGCAATTTGCTGGCCTTCTCCCAGTGTTCGTAAAATGCACCCCTCGTCGTCCTAAGCTGCTCCACTGCCTTACCTGTGGACAGCACCTCGAACTCCGCCTGCAGCCTCCGACGTTCCCTTAAGAGCTCCACCGCATACCTCCTGTCTCTCTGTAAGATCTCCTTAACCAGTCGGTCCGTTTCTGCCCTATCCGTCCTGTCCCTATGAGCCCGGATCAAAATCAGCTCCCCTCTCACCACTGCCTTCAGCGCCGCCCAGACCACCACTGCTGAGACTTCCCCCGTGTCATTAACCTGCAGGTAATTCTGCATACACTTCCTCAGCCTCTCGCCCACCGCCTCGTCCGCCAACAAGCCCACGTCCAACCTCCATTGCGGGCACTGGAAGCTCTCCTCACTGACCTGCAGTTCCACCCAGTGTGGGGCATGATCCGAAATAGCGATGGCCGATTCCACCACCCCCGCTCAAAATGAAAAAGTCAATCGGGGAATAAACCTTGTGAACATGCAAATAAAAATAAAATCCTTCTCCGTCGGCTGCCTAAACCTCCATGGGTCGACCCCGCCCCCATCTAGTCCATGAACCCTATCAGTTCCTTTGCCATTGCTGGCACTCTCCCCGTTTTCGAACATGACCGGTCCAGGCCGGGGTCGATGACTGTATTAAAATCCCCTCCCATAACCAACTTGTGCGAGTCCAGGCCAGGTATCTTCCCCAGCACCCTCTTTATAAATTCCACATCGTCCCAACATGTACATGTTAACCAAGACTACCTCCAGCTTACCGCTAACCATGACATAACGGCCCCCCCACCCCATCCAAGACTATACTTCCCACATGAAATTGCACCCCCTTGTTGATCAAAATCGCCACCCCTCTAATCTTGGATGTCCAGCCCCGAATGAAAGACCTGACGGACCCAACCCTTCCTTAGCCTGACTTGATCCGCCACTTTCAGGTGTGTCTCCTGTAACATTACCACATCCGCCTTCAGAGCCCTCAGATGCACGAACACACTGCCCTCTTGACCGGCCCATTCAATCCTGACATTCCTGGTGATCAGCCTACTTTGGGGGCACCGTGCCCCCCCCTTCCGCCGTTCAGCCATCCCCTTTCCTGAGCCCGCCTCCAGCCCATGCGCCATGCCTCCATCGGTCCGCCTCCTGGCAGCCCCCACCCCCGACCTCCTCATTGTTCCGAAACCTAAGTCCTTCCCGCGTCAGCAGAGTAACTACCCCCCCCCAGCAACACTACTTTGTAACCTAACCCCTGCCATGTATTAATCATATGCACACCCCCCAGACTAGTAGACTAGTTCACCCAGCTAGCCTGGTGGACCTCGCCTCCAACGCCAAGAAGTCTCCCACCTATTGTTCCCCACTCCCCTCCCTTCCCCGCCGTCCATCGAAACTGCTTCCCTCATCAAAGTAACCCTAAACAATCGCCCAATTACCATAAGAGACAACACAAAACGAAAAACCCACAAAGAACCCCCCAAACAGTGAAAATCAAAGTAATAAAAAGTAAAAAGCCCCACCAGCCACCCCCACCAAAAACCCCAAAACCCATAGAAACCGAATAACTTTTACTCTGTCTGATCATTTCTAATTATTAATATTTTCGAGTTGAATATTGAATTGCAATACATCACTTCCCCACATCTCCCCATCCCCCATAAAACAAATGACAGAAATATTGGACATATCTGATGTTTACACCCTGTTAAGTTCGTGTTACACAGAATTTTCACTGTAACTGCATTTCATGTGCAGCATGAGAAGTAATATTAACAGAGAAAAAAATTATAGAATGTGATGTCAAATCATTAGTAAAATCCTAATTAAGAGGGATTTAGCTAATCAGCAGACTTTTTTTTATAAAATAATCTTTATTGTCATAAGTAGGCTCCCATTAACACTGCAATGAAGTTACTGTGAAAAGACCCCAGTCGCCACATTCCGGCGCCTGTTCAGCTACACAGGGAGAATTCAGAATGTCCAATTCACCTAACAGCGTGTCTTTTGTGACTTGTGGGAGGAAACCGGAGCACCCGGAGGAAATCCACGCAGATATGGGGAGAAAGTGCAGACTCCGCACAAACAGAGACATAAGACGGGAATCAAACCTGGGACCCTGGCGCTTTGAAGCAACAGTGCTAACCACTGTGCTACCGTGCTTCCCTGACTTGAAGCAGCAGTCTTAGTGAACACCATTTTTCAGATGTGGATTTTTTTCCCCAGCTTTTTGGGATCTGTTCATTCAAACTTTGTAGAGTAGCATGGGTGCTGACCGGAGGTTGGAGCTTGCAGGCACAGTGAGCTTAAGAAGAAGCTTTCCTCTGTATTGCCATGTGTTATTCCAACCATACTTTCACCACTTCCCCCACTATTCCCCAAAGGGTAAACAAACCCTATATGCGTGTGATGATACAGGACCAACAACTATCCTCCGTTATCACCATCAGACTCAAGCTGATGGTACTTCTTGCACATTTTATTTTATAAGGAGGTTAGCTAAAATGTTGTTACATAACTCTTGGCATCTATACATACCTCAGATTTTAATTCACTGAAAAATGTAGAAATCTTACATATTACCAATTATTTAATTGAACTTGTTATTTAATTTAATTTTATTTTATTCCCGAAAAGGGCGGCATGGTGGCGCAGTGATTAGCACTGCTGCCTCACAGCGCTGAGGACCCGTTTCGATCCCAGCCCCGGCTCACTGTCCGTGTGGAGTTTGCACATTCTCCCCATGTCTGCGTGGGTCTTACCCCCACAACCAAAAGATATGCGGGGTAGGTGGATTGGCCGTGGTAAGATTGCCCCTTAATTGAAAAAAAAATGAATTGGGTACTCTTTAAAAAAAAATGTATCCCCTAGATCTGATTAATTAATTGCGCACTATTTGTAATTATTCCTCTGACTCTGTGCATAGCAGTTTTTTCCCCCTCAGTCTGTTGAACCTAAATTGCCTGCTACATTGGTGTCTCATTTCGGGGCCTAATTTTCTAACAGTAAAACTACAAGTAATTCAAGAAATTCTCATCATGGGTCTGCAATCTGGAGACTGTGCTATTGACAATCTCATCGTGCTTAAATACAATATAACGTATTTCTTTTTTTTTTTAAAGAGAGGCTGAGGAATTTGAGCAACTTTCCCAGGGGGATATTCTGCGCATCTGCAGTGTGCTGAGCGAATGCATTGATCAATTAACCATTCTTGGCCTTATCATGCCAGTCTCCTATGAGGAAAGGGCAGATGCGGCCAGTGTAAGTGATTCCATAAATCTTTGGCATTCTTTCCATGTATTATTGCATCTGCAAAGGTATTAAATAAATTGTTTCATGCCAAATCAAGCCCACTTTTACCATGGGCATAGAAGGTTTGTCAGTTAGAAAAATGTGTTTGTCTCAAGGAGACCTAAAGCAGGAAGAAAATAAAATAAAAATGAAAATTGGAGTGAAGTACTAATAAAGATATCAGTCTAAATACCTTATCCCCTCAGTGCTAAATTAATTTCAGTAGTTCAATGATATAGTGAAATCAATTGTATTGCACAAGCTTATCATGACGTAGCATCACAGTCCCCACTGAGCTTTGCAATAGTGCAAAGTGTTTTGCTCTGATGTTTGAAAAGAAACTATAAACAATATCTACTGGTGCCAAACTTCCATAATTCTGGGACAAAGAGTCTAGAATGACATCCATTGTTTATACCTGTCTCGGAATCTGAGATAATTTCACTTCTATCGGAAGTACATTTCTCAGGAAAAACGGAATTGTAAATGTTTGATCACCTTGTAACTAATGTGATTACATTTTGCATTCTATCACTGTGCAACAGTTCTGGTACCCAGGATACAGAATTGAAAATGGCTTGCAGGTACATTGGAAGAGAATACTCAGAAAATTGAATCTTCTTTACTTCCCACCCTTGTCCACACATAATCGCTTAGAGAAATGACAAGATATTGCTTTTGTTTTAAATTTAGAGTACCCAATTATTTTTTCCCAATTAAGGGACAATTTAATCTGGTCAAGCTACCTAACCTACACATCTTTCGTTGTGGGGGTGAAACCCACACAGACACGGAGAGAATTTGCAAACTCCACACAGACAGTGACAAGGGGCCGGGATCGAACCCAGGTCCTCAGTGCCGTAAGCAGCAGTGCTAAACACTGTGCCACCATACCGCCCCAATAAGATATTGGTGTGGGATGGAAAATAATTACATTCCGTCAGGTGGATATACCCCTCTGAAGTTGGAGTTTAGAGGTGAAATTACAAGATTATGTCACAGGATGCCCAAAAGCTATTCTCAATCGTATCCTTCATTTTGATGATCCCTCTCCCAAAAAATATTTAAATTGGGGAAAATGAATTCAGTTGGGCACTTGTGATAAAAGGAGATCAGGCCCTACCTAAATTTGTTAAACTAAGTTCAGAAATGGAATCATCATATAACTCTTCCGTTATAGTTCTCATTTTGATGACCACCAGAATTTTTTTTAAAAGTTGAAACACAATTACTGTTTATTTATAACAAGAACTATAATGAACAATGTAGCACATGCAACTGTTTAACTATAAAAAAAATTGAAGACATTTTTCATTATAACAAAATAATACATCATACCACCCATAAAGATACAACTTAAAAATAATACAATCAAAACTCAACAACCCCACTAAACCAATTCTTCAAACTAAACCCCCCCCACCAACAGCTGACGGTGACTAACTCTTTGAAAAAGGAAATGAATGGCTGCCATCTCGAGTAGAACCCTTCTACTGACCCCCTAGGATGTGTTTTTAAAATTATTTTTTTTAAATGTTTCTGTTGAGGTTTTTGTTTGTAATATACAGAACAAAGATAAGCATGGAGATACATTTGAAAACAAAAGAGAAATATATACACATCGCGCGACTTATGTTATTTACATCGGTTGTCTTATGTTATTTGCAATGGTTACAACTTCTTGTTTTTCATTTTCCAGTAGGTGTTTAGTTCTGGCTGGATCCTCTGCTCCCCTCTGCCCCCTTTGTTCTGAGCACCCTCCCTCTCTGGCCATCTGCCATGCCTTCTTCTCTCGTTTGCTCTTGTGTCGTGCTCCAGTTGGATTGGCGTGATGCCGTGTATTTTCCTATTTGCTGGGCATGGTTGGGTTCCTTGCCTCCTTATTCCCCCCTCTCTCTCTCTCCCCCCTCCTCCTCCCCCCTCCCCATCTTGTTATATTGTGACTACTCTCTCCCTTCCTTTGACTTATTGAAGAGATCTGGCAGATCTGATACCTCGAAGACTGCCACTTTTGGGCAAGACTCCACCCTCCTCCCCACCACCTTGGACATTACCTCGAAGAAGACTGTCCAAAACCCAACTAGTCTGTGGCAAGACCAGAACATGTGGACATGGTTGGCCAAGCCTCCTTGCCACTGTTCAGATTTATCCTCCACCTCCGGGAAGAACCTGCTCATTCAGGTTCTCGTTAAGTGGGCTCTGTGCCCCACTTTCTGCTGCATTAGGCTTAGCCTTGCATGTGGAGGTGGAGTTGACCCTATGCAGTGCTTTGCTCCAGAGTCCCCACCCAATTTCAAATCCCAAGTCCTCCTCCCACTTTTCTCTTGTCTCGTCCCGTTGAGTGTTATCTCTCCTTTATAGTCGCCCATACATGTCGCCGCAATTCCCCTTCCCTAGGATGTCCGCGTCCAATAGGTCCTCGAGCAGTGATTGTTGTTGTTTTTTTTCTTCTTTTAAAAAATATTTAGAGCACACAATTCATTTTTCCAATTAAGGGGCAATTTAGCCAAAATGGCCAATCCACCTAGCCTGCATATCTTTGGGTTGCGGGAGCAAAACCCACGCAAACACGGGGAGAATGTGCAAACTCCACACGGACAGTGACCCAGAGCCTCGATCGAACCTGGGACCTCGGTGCCGTAAGGCACTAGGGCTAACCCACTGCGCCACCGTGCTGCTCTCTCGAGCAGTGATCGTGTGTACGTCCTCATTTCCCTGAGTAAGACGTTTTTGACCAGCATGTATCTTAGTTCGTCTTTTTTACTCCCTCGATCAGGCTGGTCAGGTACCATTTGTGGATCCCTGTCCAGGCATGAGCAATTTGAATCTCCAGGTGGCGGCATTTGTATTGGGCCTGTTTAAATGGCATTCCCTCCAGCTCTGCCCCTCTCCCTTGCGGGTTCACTGGGTAGATCTCGCTTTTGCTCAGGTTGAGTTTGAACATAGAACATTACAGCGCAGTACAGGCCCTTCGGCCCTCGATGTTGCGCCGACCTGTGAAACCACCCTAAAGCCCATCTACACTATCCCCTTATCGTCCACATGTCTATCCAATGACCATTTGAATACCCTTAGTGTTGGTGAGTCCACTACTGTTGCAGGCAGGGCATTCCACACCCTTACTACTCTCTGAGTAAAGAACCTACCTCTGACATCTGTCTTATATCTATCACCCCTAAATTTAAAGCTATGTCCCCTCATGCTAGACATCACCATCCGAGGAAAAAGGCTCTCACTGTCCACCCTATCCAATTCTCTGACCATCTTGTATGCCTCAATTAAGTCACCTCTTAACCTTCTTCTCTCTAATGAAAACAGCCTCAAGTCCCTCAGCCTTTCCTCATAAGATCTTCCCTCCATACCAGGCCAACATTCTGGTAAATCTCCTCTGCACCCTTTCCAATGCTTCCACATCCTTCCTGTAATGCAGCGACCGGAATTGCACGCAATACTCCAAATGTGGCCGCACCAGAGTTTTGTACAGCTGCAACATGACCTCATGGCTCCGAAACTCAATCCCTCTACCAATAAAAGCTAACACACCGTACGCCTTCTTACCAACCCTCTCAACCTGAGTGGCAACTTTCAGGGATCTATGTACATGGACACCGAGATCTCTCTGCTCATCCACATTGCCAAGAATCTTACCATTAGCCCAGTACTCTGTCGTCCTGTTATTCCTTCCAAAATGAATCACCTCACACTTTTCTGCATTAAACTCCATTTGCCACCTCTCAGCCCAGCACTGTAGCTTATCTATGTCCCTCTGTAACAGCCCAGCACTGTAGCTTATCTATGTCCCTCTGTAACTTGTAACATCCTTCCGCACTGTCCACAACTCCACCGACTTTAGTGTCATCTGCAAATTTACTCACCCATCCTTCTACGCCCTCCTCCAGGTCATTTATAAAAATGACAAACAGCAGTGGCCCCAAAACAGATCCTTGTGGTACACCATTAGTAACTCGACTCCAGTCTGAACACTTCCCATCAACCACCACCCTTTGTCTTCTTCCAGCTAGCCAATTTCTGATCCAAACTGCTAAATCTCCCTGAATCCCATGCTTACGTATTTTTTGCAGTAGCCTACTGTGGGGAACCTGATCAAACGCTTTACTGAAATCCATATATACCACATCAACTGCTTTACCCTCATCCACCCGTGTGGTCACCTTCTCAAAGAACTCAATAAGGTTTGTGAGGCACGACCTACCCTTCACGCAACCGTGTTGACTATGTCTAATCAAATTATTCCTTTCCAGATGATTATACACCCTATCTCTTCTAAACCTTTCCAAGATTTTGCCCACAACAGAAGTAAGGCTCACTGGTCTATAGTTACCGGGGTTGTCGCTACTCCCCTTCCTGAACAAGGGGACAGCATTTGCTATCCTCCAGTCTTCTGGCACTATTCCTGTTGACAAAGATGACTTAAAGTTCAAAGCCAAAGGCTCAGCAATCTCCTCCCTAGCTTCCCAGAGAATCCTAGGATAAATCCCATCCGGCCCAGGGGACTTATCTATTTTCACCCTTTCCAGAATTGTTAACACCTCCTCCTTATGAACCTCAAGCCCTTCTAGTCTAGTAGCCTGAATCTCAGTATTCTCCTCGACAACATTGTCTTTTTCCTGTGTGAATACTGACGAAAAATATTCATTTAGCACCTCTCCTATCTCCTCGAACTCCAAGCACACCTTTCCACTACTGTCCTTGACTGGCCCTACTCTTACCCTAGTCATTCTTTTATTCCTGACATATCTATAGAAAGTTTTAGGGTTAACATTGATCCTACCTGCCAAAGACTTCTCATGTCCCCTCCTGGCTCTTCTTAGCTCTCTCTTTAGGTCCTTCCTAGCTAACTTGTAACTCTCGAGCGCCCTTACTGAACCTTCATGTCTCATCTTTGCATAAGCCTCCTTCTTCCTCTTGACAAGTGTTTCGACTGCCTTAGTAAACCACGGTTCCCTTGCTCGACCACTTCCTCCCTGCCTGACAGGTACATACTTATGAAGGACACGCAGTAGCTGTTCCTTGAACAAGCTCCACATTTCCACTGTGCCCATCCCCTGCAGTTTTCCTCTCCATCTGATGCATCCTAAGTCTTGCCTCATCGCATCATAATTGCCTTTCCCCCAGATATAACTCTTGCCCTGCGGTATATACCTATCCCTTTCCATCACTAAAGTAAACGTAATCGAATTGTGGTCACTATCACCAAAGTGCTCACCTACCTCCAAATCTAACACCTGTCCTGGTTCATTACCCAGTACCAAATCCAATACGCCCTCGCCTCTCATTGGCCTACCTACATACTGTGTCAGGAAACCCTCCTGCACACATTGGACAAAAACAGACCCATCTAAAGTACTCGAACTACAGCGTTTCCAGTCAATATTTGGAAAGTTAAAGTCCCCCATAACAACTACCCTGTTGCTTTCGCTCCTATCCAGAATCACCTTTGCAATCCTTTCCTCTACATCTCTGGAACGTTTCGGAGGCCTATAGAAAACCCCGAACAGGGTGACCTCTCCTTTCCTGTTTCTAACCTCAGCCCAGACTACCTCAATCGACGAGTCCTCATCAAACGTCCTTTCTGCCACCGTAATACTGTCCTTGACTAACAATGCCACCCCTCCCCCTCTTTTACCACCTTCCCTGAGCTTACTGAAATATCTAAGCCCCGGCACCTGCAACAACCATTCCTGTCCCTGCTCTATCCATGTCTCCAAAATGGCCACAACTTCGAAGTCCCAGGTACCCGGAGAAGGCTACAAACTCTTTCAAGAGCGCCATGATTCCTTCCATGTTGATTTGTGGGTCTGAGGTGTAGAGGAGCAGGTCATCCGCATAGAGACTCTCCAGGGCTGTCTCCTCTCCAGATCCCCTTGCAATTACCTGTCTCTCTCAGCATGATCGCCAGTGGATCGATCGCTAGGGCAAACAGCAGTGGGGACAATGGGCAACCCTGCCTTGTACCTCTGTTCAGCTGGAAGTACTTGGAGCTGGCGGTATTCGTCCTACACTCGCTGTGGGAGCGCTGTAGAGGAGTTTCACCAAGGCGGTGAACCCTGCTCCAAACCCAAACCGCTCCAGTACCTCTATGAGGTACTTCCGTTTGACTCTGTCGAAGGCCTTTTCCGCGTCAAGGGAGACGATCACCTCGGGTTTAGCAGGCGCCTGATGTTCGATGATATCTGTTTACCCTTGACAACGCCCGTTTGGTCCTCTGCTACGGAGTCCTTCTGCACTTGGCTAGGATCTTGCCCAGTATTTTTGTGTCTGCAAGATGGGTCTTTAAGATCCGCATTCTATTGGGTCTTTATCTTTCTTGGGTATCAGCGAGATTGAGGTTTATACTAGCGTAGGCGGCAGTGTACCCCTTGCCAGTGAATCTATGAATATCTCTCGCAGGTGCGGGGCCAGTGCCGACACAAATTATTTGTAGAAGTACGCTGGGAATCCGTCCGCTCCCGGCACCTTCCCCACCTGCATGGAGTCAATACTCTCCATGATTTCTCCCAGATCTAGCGGTGCTTCCAGGCCTATCCACCCCCACGACTGGAATGTCCAGTCCATTGAGGAACTGCTTCATCCGCAAGTCCCCTGCTGGGGGCTTGGAGGTATACAGCTCCCGGTAGAAGGTCTTGAATGCCTCGTTGACCTTTTCTGGCTCCGCTACTAGTTTTGCTTTGCTGTTCCTAGGTGTGTGGTTTTGTCTCCATGCTCGTACAGAGTCCCCCATGCCTGGCGGAGATGGCGCACTGCTTTCCTCATGGAGAGCAAGTCAAAGTCCATTTGTAGCTTTTTCCTCTCCGCCATGAGCTCTACGGTCGGGGCCTCGGAGTATCGCCGATCTACATCCAGTAACGAGTTGACTAGCTATTGCCTAGCCACCCTCTCTTCCTCATCTCTCCGTGCTTTAGAAGCGATAATTTCACCCTGTTCACAGCCTTCAGCACCTCCCAGAACGTGGAGGGTGAGACCTCCCCAATCTGGTTATTAGTAACATACTCGTCTATGACCTGAGATATTTTCTCGCAGAAAGCCTTATCGGCCAGGAGGGCCGTTTTCATGGGGGGCTTTGGACACGGCCCGTCTCCAACCTCACATTCATGTCCAAAACAGAATTTAAGCTCACACCCCCAAAATTAGCCGGTGTGAGTCTAAGTCACAAATGGAAGCCAGTAACTTGCTAATAAAAGCCATATCATTCCAATTTGGCGCATACACATTAACTAGAACCACCGACAAAGATCCACTGACAATCATATGTCTCCCATTCAGGTCTGCCACGATCTTCGCCGGCGAAAGAGGAACCCTTTTATTAATCAAAACTACTGCCCCTACCATCTAACCCAGAGTGAAATACCTGTCCGTTTAACCCCCTTACATTCCAAGTGACCAGCCGAATTGGGGACTTTCCACGGTCCTCCGACCCAGAATCAGCCATTTCCACCAAACGGTGTCATCCAACAAATACTTAAAGAGTAAAGGCACTGGGCCCACCCAAGATCAAGACAAAACAAAGAAAAAACTGTAGTCACTGTCAAAAAACTCTCTCTACCCTCCCCCCCAAACAATACCACATCCAAATAATCAATCAAACAACCAAAAGGCAAACTTACACCTTTAACCCCCACCTCAACTGCCCCTAACCCCAAAGAAAACAAAAACGCCAAGCTCATCATCTAAAATTACTGAAGGAGCTGCCGTTACCCCACCAAACTGCTCCTGTTAGCTAACTCTTCAGCCAGCAGAGGGGCCCCCGCCCAGAGTGAAAACAAATAAATAACTATAACCACGAGCCCCCTGCCCAAATCAAACTTTAACAATCAAAGAAAAAACACTCATGCCACAAAAGAACAAGAAAATACAAACTTGCACAAGAAACTCCAACAGATCCCCATAACCATGTGCCCTCCCGCATATACAAAGACCTTGTGAACATTACGATGAACTCGCCCAGCCCATGCTTCATAACAAAAGCATTTGCCTCCTCTGGCGCATCAAAATAATAGTCCTTCATATCAAAAGTAACTGAGATGTGCAGGGTATACCACCCCAAATTGAACTCCACTCTTATACAACGTGGCCTTGGCCTTTTTAAACACCGACTGCTTTTTAGCTAGCTCCGCTGCCACATCTTGATAGAGCCTGATGGCGTGACCCTCCCAATTGCAGTCCCGAAGAACCTTCACCCATCCCAGGACTCGATCCTTCTCCTGAAAACGATGGAACCTCATGGTGGTTCACTGGCAGGGGGCTTCTACCCGAGTGACCGGTGGACTTGCTCCAGCTCAGGAGAGAATGTCAGTCCACCCTCCCCCACCATATTCCCAAACATCTTCGAGATATGATCTGTTGGATTTGGGCCTTCCATTCCCTCCAGCAACCCCATGATTCTAAGATTCTATCTCCTGGAGCAAATCTTCAAATTATTTACCTTGGCCCTCAGTGCTTTATGAACACCAGCCATTATTACCACTTCAGCTTCCAAAGAGCCAATCTGATTGCTCTGCCTTGAGAGCGTCGACTCCACACCCTGTATCACCGGGCCATGCGGCTTTACCATCTCATCAGTCTTCTGCAATGCCAACTGAATGGGAGCTAGGACCTCTTCTAATGACCTATGGAGGTCCTTGGAGACAGTCCACAGCTGATTCTGAAATTCTGTTGCCAAGACTCCTGAAAGCATCTCGGCTGTCAATGGAGTGGTCAGAGTCGCGGTAGTGGCCTCCGCCATTTTCTTAACCGAAAAACCTCGGGATGCTTCCGAATCCGTTGATGAATTTTTATTTGCAGGCTTCATTGTCCTGTACTTTCTGGGCATATCTCTGGTGTGAAAATCTTATTCCATCAAAATGGTGACGTTTTAGCCAAAACCCCCCCCCCCCACAAAAAATACAGGTGAAAAGGACAAAAATAAAGTATCCTGGTGGGAGCCACCTTGTGTGTGACTACACCCTACATGCCGCCATAAGCAGCCCACCGATGGCCACCAGAATTAACTGACAATAGACTTTATGACAAAATCTCTGCTGTCCAGGTATTGTTGTCCATCTGGTATACTCGAGCATTAGTATTTAAAATACAATTTAAACTGTAAAGGAAAGAAGAAAATGTTCATAGATCTCAAAACCAATGTATGAGGTGGACATTTGGACAGTCCAAACTATTTTATGGATTGCCAGAAGCTCTAGCCTATCCTACAACCATTGACATGAGCTCTGAGATCAGTTCTACAGGTGCCAGCAACCCTTTGATACGTTGTCCAAATGGCAGTTCTTCACATTGAGAGCAATTCACACAGCAGCAAATTGAAGGGGTGTAGGTTAGGTTGATCTTAGATTAGGACAAATGATCGGCACAACATCATGGGCTGAAGAGCCTGTACTGTTCTATGTGAACACGGCAGCTATGCCGAAGCTTGTGCACGAACGTGTACTTTACAGCAGTTTAAACCCTTTAGATTCCCCTCTCAGGGCTTTTGTGTTTAAAATGTACTTAGAATTATAAATTGGACAATCAATCTAAATTGTCCACATAAGTTTAAGCAGTGATTACAGCACTGTATGTCAATACACTCAAGGTTTTAATGTTATTCCTGTCCTGCGTGTCCCGGTGTCTGAAAAGTTATGGTGTTAGAATGATTAAAATCTAGGTTGTTACAATCTCTTACGATATTTGAACTGACACCTGCAAAACAACACCGCTTGTTTAATTAGAAGCAAAAAAAGGTCACATTTATTTCATACAAATTATGCTTTTAAAATTCTGAAATTCTTAGCACACCTGAGCACAACAGCATTTGATCACTCCAAAGGAAAATCTCATATTTGTTTCATATCCAGATCGTAGGAAATGAAATTGACATGGTACTCAAAAGTCAGAAGCATGTGGAGAACAAGTTTCAGGAGCTGATATCTTCTCGATCGGATAAGAAGGAGGAGATTGGAAAAGCTTCCAGAGAAAAACTGGCTGAGCTGGGAGAGCAAATCGAAAAGACTTCAGGGGATCTGAAGAGGAGCACTCAGCTCTTGAAAACATCCCTAAAACAGAGCCCACTTACTGCTGATAATCTGACAAAAGTTCAAGCTGACAGGTGAGGTCCCAAAGAATAACTTCTAAGTGCCAATTTAAATGTAAATCTTTTAGTCCGAGTATCCGATTCACTTAGGGTTAGCGTGCAGGTTCAGTCGGCAGTTAAGAAGGCAAATGCAATGTCAGCATTCATGTCAAGAGGGCTAGAATACAAGGCCAGGGATGTACTTCTGAGGCTGTATAAGACTCTGGTCAGACCCCATTTGGAGTATTGTGAGCAGTTTTGGGCCCCGTATCTAAGGAAGGATGTGCTGGCCTTGGAAAGTGTCCAGAGGAGGTTCATAAGAATAATCCCTGGAATGAAGAACTTGTCGTATGAGGAACGGTTGAGGACTCTGGGTCTGTACTCGTTGGAGTTCAGAAGGATGAGGGGGATCTTATTGAAATTTACAGGGCCTGGATAGAGTGGACGTGAAAAGCATGTTTCCACTTGTAGGAAAAACTAGGACCAGAGGACATTATCTCAGACTAAAGGGACGGAATTTCTTCAGTCAGAGGGTGGTGAATCTGTGGAAGTCTTTGCCGCAGTAGGTTGTGGAGGCCAAATCACTGAGTATCTTTAAGACAGAGATAGGTTCTTGATTAATAAGGGGATCAGGGGTTATGGGGAGAAGGCAGGAGAATGGGAATGAGAAAATATCAGCCATGATTGAATGGTAGAGCAGACCCAATGGGCCGAGTGGCCTAATTCTGCTCCTATGTCTTATGGTCTTATATATCCAAATCTTACACTACAAATTCCAGTAGATTAGGTCAAAATGGATATAATAATTTAAATTTTATTGCCCATGACCAAATATATATATATTTTTTATTCGTTCATGGGCCAAGCCAGCATTTATTGCCCCTTCCTGAGAGCATTCAAGAGTCAACCACATTGCTGTGGGTCTGGAGTCACATGTAGGCCAGGCCAGGTAAGGACCTTTCCTGAAGGACATTAGTGAACCAGGTGAATTTATTTAAAAAAAAATTTTATTCTCCTTTTTCACATTTTCTCCCAAATTTACACCCGCCAACAATAAACAATAATCAGTAACAAATATGTCAATCCCCATATCAATAACAACGATCCCATCCTCCCACCAAACCCCAAACATTAGCCCGCATGTTCACACAAACAAATGACAGAAAGGAATTAGGGATCACCCATAGTCGCCATTAACACACACAACCACCCGCCCCAACTAATGTTCGATGTTATCCAGTTCTTGAAAGTGCATAATGAATAATGCCCATGAATTGTAGAACCCCCCCATCCTTCCCCTCAGTTCAAACTTGACCTTCTCAAGAGTCAAGAATTCCAACAGATTCCCCCCGCCACGCCAGGGCACAGGGTGGAGAGGTTGCTCTCCAACCCATCAGGATCCGCCTTCGGGCGATCAACGAGGCGAAGGCTACCACATCTGCCTCCGCACTCGTTTCCAACCCTGGCTGGTCCGACACCCTGAATATGGCCAGTTTCACGTGCACCACTTTAGAACTTACCCTAAAAACCTCCTTCCAGTAATCTCCAGCTTTGGACAGGACCGAAACATATGAATGTGATTAGCAGCCCCCCCCCCCCCCCCCCCCCCCCCCCCCCGGCAATGTTCACACACATCTTCTACTCCTTCAAAGAATCGGCTCATCCTCGCACTTGTGAGGTGTGCTCTGTATACCACCTTCAGCTGTATCAGCCTCAACCTCGCGCACGAGGTGGAGGCATTCACTCTCCAGAGCACCTCACACCAGAACCCCTCCTCCATATCCTCTCCCAACTCTTCCTCCCACTTTGCTTTGTGTGGTGAATGTATTCACCTAATGCATGAGCTGTCTGTATAATGCTATGACCTATGACCTGGAAGTGATGATGCGGTCTACTTCCAGGTACTGTACTGGAACCCCGGTGGGCTCCGCCTCTGGCTCCGCCCTCTCCAGGGCCATATATAGACCGGCCACCTGAGGGTGGCACTCATTTGTACAGCAGATACTGGCAGGCGAGTTCATGGATAATAAAGCCTAGTGTTCACTCGTTCTCACGGTCTCACAGTGAATTGATGGTATAACAATTTATTATCCATCGACAACACCATGGAAGCCGCTCTAAAGCCAGACAAGCTCGAACCCGACGTGCGCGCGTCACAGGCCAAGGAGATCTTCGAACATTGGCTTCGCTGCTTCGAGGCCTACCTCGACTCCTCCACATCACCTCCCACTGAAACCCTCAAGCGACTCCTCCATGCTTGGGTGAGCCATCGAATCTCCGTGGTGATAGAGAAAGCTGCCACGTATGAGGCGGCGGTCCCAACCCTCAAGGCGCATTTCGTGAAGCCCGTAAACGAGGTGTTCGCCCGACACCTTCTCACTACTCGCCGTCAACGCGCCGGTGAATCGCTGGACGAGTACCTGGAAACCATGACCCTACTCGCGAGGAACTGCAGCTATCGAGATGTGACAGCGGAGGAACACATGAACTCACAGATCCGGGACATCTACGTAGTTGGGGTCCGATCGAACTACATCAGGCAGCGCCTGCTGGAAAACGGCACCTCTGACCTGCGGGACACGATAAAGCTACCTACCTCGTTAGAGGTGGCCTACCAGAGCCTCAGTGCGTTCCCCGCGGGCCTGGCGAACCCCTCGTGGACACCCTCGTCAGGTCTGCGCGGAGTGCAAACTGCACTTCTACCGGCCAGACAAGGCCCGCCTGGTAAAGGCCTCCCGGCCCTTTGAGCGCCTAAGTATTGACTTCAAAGGGCCCCTCCCTTCCACCAACCGGTAATATATACTTTCTAACCGTCATCGAAGAGTACTCCCGCTTCCCTTTCTCTGTCCCCTGCCCCAACATGACCTCGGCCACTGTAATAAAGGCACTGCACGACATCTTCACACTGTTCGGTTTCCCTGCGTACGTCCACAGCGACCGGGGCACATCGTTCATGAGCGATGAGCTACGCCAGTACATGCTCAGCAAAGGCATCGCCTCGAGCAGGACTACGAGCTATAACCCGCAGGGAAACGGGCAGGTGGACAGGGAGAACGCGACGGTATGGAAGGCCGTCCTTCTGGTCCTCCGGTCTAGAAGGCTCCCAAATCCCCGCTGGCAGGAGGTCCACCCCGACGCCCTCTGCTCCATTAGATCACTCCTCTGCACAGCCACGAACGAGACCCCTCACGACTGTTTGTTTGTCTTCCCTAGGAAGTACATCTCCGGGGTCTCGCTTCCATCTTGGTTGACAACTCCGGGACCTGTCATTCTCCGGAGGCATACGAGGAGCCATAAGACCGACCGCCTGGTCGAGAGGGTCCAGCTGCTGCACGCCAACCCCTAGTACGCCTACATCGCGCACCAGGACGGCGACAAGATACGGTCTCCCTACGAGACCTGGCGCCAGCTGGTTGCCCTGCCAACGCTTCCCCCTCCCCGCTGCCTACCGCCACCCCCAGCGCCTCTTACACCCCCCTGGGTCTCCTGTAGTGTCCCGTGCCGGCACTGCTGCCACCCACCACCCCCCTGCCTACCCCCAACCGTCTCCGACACGCCGGACTGAGGCTCAAGCTCCAGACACAATGCCCCCGGAGTCACCATCTGCAACAACCGTGCCCGTCGCATTGCCAGAGCTGAGGAGGTCTAAAAGAATGATCCGGCCTCCAGACAGACTGAACATTTAATGGCCCCACCTCACCCCCGCTGAACTTGATTTTTTTAACAGGTGGTGAATGTGGTGAATGTATTCACCTAATGCATGAGTTGTCTGTATAATGCTGTGACCTATGACCTGGAAGTGATGATATGGTCTACTTCCAGGTACTGTACTGGAACCCCGGTGGGCTCCGCCTCTGGCCCCGCCCTCATCGGGGCCATATATAGACCGGCCACCTGTGGGTGACACTCATTTGTACAGCAGATACTGGCAGGCGAGTTCATGGATAATAAAGCCTAATGTTCATTCGTTCTCACGGTCTCACAGTGAATTGACGGTATAACACTTTGATCCCTTCCAGTGGTGCCTTCACCTCTTCCAAAATAGCTCCGTAAACTGCCGACACTACCCCCTTCTCCAGTCCCCCTGTCGTCAGCACCTCCTCCAGCAATGTGGAGGCCGGCTCCACCGGGAAGCTCTGTATCTCCTTTCTGGCAACATCTTGAACCTGCATGTATCTAAACATTTCCCCCTGCTCCAGCCCATACTTAGCTTCCAGCTCCTTCAATCCTGCAAACCGACCCCTAAGAAACAAATCTTTTTGTGTCTTAATCCCCTTCTCCTCCCATTTCCGAAAATTTCCATCCCACTTCCCTGGCTCAAATCTGTGGTTCCCCCGAATCAGCTTTTCCCTTGACCCTACCCCCAACGCGAAGTGTTGGCGAAACTGCCTCCGAATTCTCAATGAAGCTATTATTACTGGACTCCCTGAGTACTTCCCCGGTGCTATCGGGAACGACGCTGTTGCTAGTGCTTTCAATCCTGACCCCTTGCACAAATTCTCCTCCATTCTGCCCACTGGGAATCAACCCCTCTGACCAGCTCCGCACCTTCTCCACATTCGCCGCCCAGTAGTAAACCTGTATTACAGGTTCGGAAGACCCAAACCCCCTGCCTGCCTTCCCCTCTGTAGCAGCACCTTTCTAACTCTGGCCACCTTCCCTCCCCATATGAACGAAGTAATCCTTCCCTCAATCTCTCTGAAAAAAGCCTTTGGCAGGAAAATCGACAGGCATTGAAAAATAAACAGAAATCGCAGCAAGAACCAGGTGAGTTTAATGGTCATCACTAATTTAATTTTTTTTTTTTTTTTTTTAAATAATATTTTATTGAAAATTTTTGGTCAACCAACACAGTACATTGTGCATCCTTTACACAACATTGTAACAATACAGATAATAATGACCTTTTTTAAATTTAAACAAAAACAACAACAAATAAATAAATATTAAATAACAAAAAAATAAAAACTAGCCCTAATTGGCAACTGCCTTGTCTCAGGCCACACCCCCCCCCCCCATCCCCCCCCATCCCTCCCCCCCCCCCCCCCCCCCCCCAAAGTCCTGGGCCGCTGCTGCTGCCTTCTTTGTTCTCCCCTATCTATCTTTCCGCAAGATATTCGACGAACGGTTGCCACCGCCTAGTAAACCCTTGAGCCGACCCCCTTAGGACGAACTTAATCCGCTCTAACTTTATGAACCCCGCCATATCATTTATCCAGGTCTCCACCCCTGGGGGCTTGGCTTCTTTCCACATTAGCAATATTCTGCGCCGGGCTACTAGGGACGCAAAGGCCAAAACATCGGCCTCTTTCGCCTCCTGCACTCCCGGCTCTTGTGCAACCCCAAATATAGCCAACCCCCAGCTTGGTTCGACCTGGACTCCTACTACTTTCGAAAGCACCTTTGTCACCCCCATCCAAAACCCCTGTAGTGCCGGGCATGACCAAAACATATGGGTATGATTCGCTGGGCTTCTCGAGCACCTCGCACACCTATCCTCCACCCCAAAAAATTTACTGAGCCGTGTTCCAGTCATATGTGCCCTGTGTAATACCTTAAACTGAATCAGGCTTAGCCTGGCGCACGAGGACGACGAGTTTACCCTGTTTAGGGCATCTGCCCACATCCCCTCCTCAATCTCCTCCCCTAGCTCTTCTTCCCATTTCCCTTTTAGTTCGTCCATCATAGTCTCCCCTTCGTCTCTCATTTCCCTATATATATCCGACACCTTACCGTCCCCCACCCATTTCTTTGAGATGACTCTGTCCTGCACCTCTTGTGTCGGGAGCTGCGGGATTTCCCTCACCTGCTGCCTCGCAAAAGCCCTCAATTGCATGTACCTGAATGCATTCCCTTGGGGCAACCCATATTTCTCGGTCAGCGCTCCCAGACTCGCAAACTTCCCATCCACAAATAGATCTTTCAATTGCGTTATACCTGCTCTTTGCCACATTCCATATCCCCCATCCATTCCCCCCGGGGCAAACCTATGGTTGTTTCTTATCGGGGACCCCCCCAGTGCTCCGGTCTTTCCCCTATGTCGTCTCCACTGTCCCCAAATCTTCAGTGTAGCTACCACCACCGGACTCGTGGTATAGTTCCTTGGTGAGAACAGCAATGGGGCTGTCACCATAGCCTGCAGGCTGGTCCCCCTACAGGACGCCCTCTCTAATCTCTTCCACGCCGCTCCTTCCTCCTCTCCCATCCACTTACTCACCATTGAAATATTAGCGGCCCAATAATACTCACTTAGGCTCGGTGGTGCCAGCCCCCCCCTATCCCTACTACGCTGTAAGAATCCCTTCCTCACTCTCGGAGTCTTCCCGGCCCAAACAAAACCCATGATACTCTTTTCTATCCTTTTGAAAAAAGCCTTCGTGATCACCACCGGGAGACACTGAAACACAAAAAGGAATCTCGGGAGGACCACCATCTTAACTGCCTGCACCCTCCCTGCCATTGACAATGCTACCATATCCCATCTCTTGAAATCTTCCTCCATCTGTTCCACCAACCGCGTCAAATTTAGCCTGTGCAATGTGCCCCAATTCTTAGCTATCTGGATCCCCAGGTAACGAAAGTCTCTTGTTACCTTCCTCAACGGTAGGTCTTCTATTTCTCTACTCTGCTCCCCTGGATGCACCACAAACAGCTCACTCTTTCCCATGTTCAATTTATACCCTGAAAAATCCCCAAACTCCCCAAGTATCCGCATTATTTCTGGCATCCCCTCCGCTGGATCCGCCACATATAGTAGCAGATCATCCGCATATAAAGATACCCGGTGTTCTTCTCCTCCCCTAAGTATTCCCCTCCATCCCTTGGAACCTCTCAGCGCTATCGCCAGGGGCTCAATCGCCAGTGCAAACAGTAATGGGGACAGAGGACATCCCTGCCTTGTCCCTCTATGGAGCCGAAAATATGCCGATCCCCGTCCATTCGTGACCACACTCGCCACTGGGGCCCTATACAACAGCTGCACCCATCTAACATACCCCTCTCCGAACCCAAATCTCCTCAACACCTCCCACAGATAATCCCACTCCACTCTATCAAATGCTTTCTCGGCATCCATCGCCACTACTATCTCCGTTTCACCCTCTGGTGGGGCCATCATCATTACCCCTAACAACCTCCGTATGTTCGTGTTCAGCTGTCTCCCCTTCACAAACCCAGTTTGGTCCTCATGAACCACCCCCGGGACACATTCCTCTATTCTCATTGCCATTACCTTGGCCAAGACCTTGGCATCTACATTGAGGAGGGAGATTGGTCTGTAGGACCCGCATTGTAGCGGATCCTTTTCCTTCTTTAAAAGAAGCGATATCGTTGCTTCTGACATAGTCGGGGGCAGTTGTCCCCTTTCCTTTGCCTCGTTGAAGGTCCTCGTCAGTAGCGGGGCGAGCAAGTCCAAATATTTTCTGTAAAATTCAACTGGGAATCCGTCCGGTCCCGGGGCCTTTCCCGTCTGCATGTTCCTAATTCCTTTCACCACTTCTTCTACCGTGATCGGTGCTCCCAATCCCATCCTTTCCTGCTCTTCCACCTTGGGAATTTCCAGCCGATCCAAAAACTCCATCATTCTCTCCCTCCCATCCGGGGGTTGAGCTTCATACAATTTTTTATAAAATGTCTTAAACACTTCATTCACTCTCTCCGCTCCCCGCTCCGTCTCTCCATCTTCGTCTCTCACCCCCCCATTTCCCTCGCTGCTCCCCTTTTCCTCAATTGGTGTGCCAGCAATCTGCTCGCCTTCTCTCCATATTCATACTGTACACCCTGCGCCTTCCTCCATTGTGCCTCTGCAGTGCCTGTGGTCAGCAAGTCAAATTCCACATGCAGCCTTTGCCTTTCCCTATACAGTCCCTCCTCCGGTGCTTCCGCATACTGTCTGTCCACCCTCAAAAGTTCTTGCAACAACCGCTCCCGTTCCTTACTCTCCTGCTTCCCTTTATGTGTCCTTATTGATATCAGCTCCCCCCTAACCACCGCCTTCAACGCCTCCCAGACCACTCCCACCTGAACCTCCCCATTGTCATTGAGTTCCAAGTACTTTTCAATGCATCCCCTCACCCTTAAGCACACCCCCTCATCCGCCATTAGTCCCATATCCATTCTCCAGGGTGGACGCCCTCTTGTTTCCTCCCCTATCTCCAAGTCTACCCAGTGTGGGGCATGATCCGAAATGGCTATAGCCGTATATTCCGTTCCCCTCACCCTCGGGATCAATGCCCTACCCAACACAAAAAAGTCTATGCGTGAATAGACTTTATGGACATAGGAGAAAAACGAGAACTCCTTACTCCTAGGTCTACTGAATCTCCACGGGTCCACCCCTCCCATCTGCTCCATAAAATCCTTAAGCACCTTGGCTGCTGCCGGCCTCCTACCAGTCCTGGACTTCGACCTATCCAGCCTTGGTTCCAACACCGTGTTAAAGTCTCCCCCCATTATCAGCTTTCCGGTCTCTAGGTCTGGGATGCGTCCTAGCATTCGCCTCATAAAATTGGCATCGTCCCAATTCGGGGCATACACGTTTACCAACACCACCATCTCTCCCTGTAATTTGCAACTCACCATCACGTATCTGCCCCCGTTATCCGCCACTATAGTCTTTGCCTCGAACATTACCCGCTTCCCCACTAATATAGCCACCCCCCCTGTTTTTCGCATCCAGCCCCGAATGGAACACCTGCCCTACCCATCCTTTGCGCAACCTAACCTGATCTATCAGTTTCAGGTGCGTTTCCTGTAACATGACCACATCTGCTTTAAGTTTCTTAAGGTGTGCGAGTACTCGTGCCCTCTTTATCGGCCCGTTAAGCCCCCTCACGTTCCACGTGATCAGCCGAGTTGGGGGGCTTCCCACCCCCCCCCCCCCCCCTTGCCGGTTAGCCATCATCTTTTTCCAGCTTCTCGCCCAGTTCCCACGCGGCTGTATTTCTCCCAGACGGTGCCCCCCCGCCCATCCTTTCCCGCACCCACTCCCCCCTTTCCCCAGCAGCAGCAACCCAGTAATTCCCCCCTCCCCCCCCCCCCGCTAGACCCCCCGCTAATGTAATTACTCCCCCCATGTTGCTCCCAGAAGTCAGCAAACTCTGGCTGACCTCGGCTTCCCCCCGTGATCACGGCTCGCCCCGTGCGGCGCCCCCTCCTTCCTGCTTCTCTATTCCCGCCATAATTATCATAGCGCGGGAACCAAGCCCGCGCCTCTCCCTCGGCCCCGCCTCCCATGGCCAACGCCCCATCTCCTCTCCCTCCCCACCTCCCCCCATCACCACCTGTGGGAGAAAGAAAAGTTACCATACCGCAGGATTAATCATACAATCCCTCTTCGCCCCCCACTCGTCCCACCACTTTGTCCAAACGTTCATTTTCGTAGTCCAATCATTCCAATTTTTCTTCTACAATAAAAGTCCACGCTTCATCCGCCGTCTCAAAGTAGTGGTGCCTCCCTTGATATGTGACCCACAGTCTTGCCGGTTGCAGCATTCCAAACTTTATCTTTTTTTGTGAAGTACCGCTTTGGCCCGATTAAAGCTCGCCCTCCTTCTCGCCACCTCCGCACTCCAATCTTGATAGACGCGGATCACCGCGTTCTCCCATTTACTACACCGAGTTTTCTTCGCCCATCTAAGGACCATTTCTCTATCCTTAAAATGGAGAAATCTCACCACTATGGCTCTGGGAGCTTCTCCTGCTCTCGGTCCTCGCACCATAACTCGGTATGTTCCCTCCACCTCCAACGGACCCGTCGGGGCCTCCACTCCCATTAACGAGTGCAGCATCGTGCTCACATATGCCCCAACGTCCGCCCCCTCCACACCTTCAGGAAGGCCAAGAATCCTCAAGTTGTTCCTCCTTGCGTTATTTTCCAGTGCCTCCAACCTCTCCACAGATCGTTTCTGGTGTGCCTCCTGTATCTCCGACTTCACCACCAGGCCCTGTATGTCGTTTTCATTCTCTGCTGCTTTCGCCTTCACGACCCGAAGCTCCTGCTCCTGGGTCTTTTGTTCCTCTTTCAGCCCTTCAATCGCCTGTAATATCGGGGCCAACAACTCTTTCTTCATTTCCTTTTTTATCTCCTCCACGCAGCGTTTCAAAAACTCTTGTTGTTCAGGGCCCCATATGAAACTGCCACCTTCCGACGCCATCTTGGTTTCTGCTTGCCTTCCTTGCCTTTGTTCCAAAGGATCCGCTGCAATCCGGCCACTTTCCTCTCCTTTTTCCATCCGTGTCCAGGGGGAACACCCTTCTGGTTTACCGCACGGTGTTTTCAGCCGTTAAAATTGCCGTTGGGGCTCCTATCAAGAGCCCAAAAGTCCGTTTCACAGGGAGCTGCCGAAACGTGCGACTCAGCTGGTCATCGCCGCACCCAGAAGTCCCCACTAATTTAATTTTAATTGAATTCAAATTTCACCATCTGCCATGGTGGGATTCGAAGCCGGGTCTCCAGAGCATTACCCTGGGTCTTTGGATTAGTAGTTCAACAACAATACCACTACGCCACTGCCTCCCCTGAAAGTGGAAGTGTGTACTTTCTTACCCTCAGAGTGATTGAGTAATTACTCAGCAGCAAGCTTCTATGTATTAAAAATGAAGTAAGTTATTTTATTTCCACACACACCTTCTCTGAAAATTAAATAAAAGCTTGATGCCTCACTTGACTGACTTGCAAAAACTATCATGTACACAAAAACAGTAATTTTAACTCAGCCTCTATTTTGTTGAAGGCCTGATGTTTCTTGCTTGAGTTGATATAATAATCTTTATTATTGTCACAAGTAGCCTGACATTAACACTGCAATGAAGTTACTGCGAAAATCCCCGAGTCACACTCTGGCGCCTGTTCTGGTACACAGAGGGAGAATTGTGGGAGGAAATCGTAGCCATGTAAAATGGCTGCGTTCCGATTAATCTGGCCAAAACCCAGTTTAAAATGGCTAACCCGAAAGACTGCTGGGAAAAGCAGTCAAGAAGACACAGGCAGGCAGCTGCAGACAGGTTTGCAGCTTCAGCTCTGGGAACGTAGCCCAGATCGATACTCAGTGCTATCAACAGCCCATCAACCCAGGTATCTGCAGTTGCATTCAGGACTGTTTACACCTAATCTACTCAGACATCCACAGTTAAATCGGCTATCCCCGGGAACAATTGCAACATATTAGCAATTGAATACCGGGCCAGACCTGTCGGCGCTTGCAGTGGCCGAAACAAAGACAGGTGAGCGACCACCCCCCGATCAAGGAATCGCTTCACCATTGGACACATCGACCCCAGAGACTGGGGACAGAATCCAATCACTTAGGACTCAGGGTCAAGGGCCGCCCCGGGAGGCGGGAAGCCCCTGGGTCCTATAAAAGTGAAGGTCCAAGTTCAGATCTCTCTCTCTCTCATCTTCGCCTGCTCGAGACCTTCGCAAGACCAGCCACCGTGTATCGTAAGTTTGAATCCAACGATCGCTATCCGGTAGAGACACCTAGCCACCGACCTGTAGCAGCCTTTTGAATCCCGCGGGTCAGATTTGATTGGACAAGCCATTCATTTCCCTGACCCGGTGGGCTCTTCCTAAGTTAAGTATTGGCCAGTAGTGATAGGTTTGTTATATAGAAAGTAGTAATAGGGTATTAATATTACTTGTATATAATAAATGACCGTTGTTTTAATCCTGACAAAGCGGTGTGCTGTTATTAATCATAACCTGAACTTGAACCACGTGGCGGTATCATAAAGATACCTGGCGACTCATGAGCAAAGGTGACCTAAACAGAGCAAATAGACTAAAGCTAGAAAGAGCAACAAAATCCACACAGACATGGGGAGAATGTGCAGACTCCGCACAGACAGTGACCCAAGCCGGGAATCGAACCAGGGACCCTGGCGCTGTGATGCAACAGTGCTAACTACTGTGCTACCATGCCTCCCATTCTTTGCTAGAAGTCAAGGTCTTGAAAAGCAAAGACTGTTGTAGTAGATCTGCCAGAGGCTGAGCACTCAGGTAATCATGGCCAGAAACAGGTTCAAGGAGAGTCCTTGTTTCTTCTGCATTTACTTAGGTTGCTCAGCTGACTGCATTGGCAGATGGCTCTTTGCAGAACCCTCTCTGTTGGAAGTCAGTCTTGAAGCCTCGGAAGATGTTTCTCTCCAAAGTCAGTTTGAAATTCTGTTGATACCTGTTCGCAGGGCAGCACGGTGGCGCAGTGGGTTAGCCCTGCAGCCTCATGGTGCCAAGATCCCAGGTTCGATCCCAGCTCTGGGTCACTGTCCGTGTGGAGTTTGCACATTCTTCTCGTGTTTGCGTGGGTTTCGCCCCCACAACCCAAAGATGTGCAGGCTAGGTGGACTGGCCACGTTAAATTGCCCCTTAATTGGAAAAAATTAATTTGGTGCACTAAATGTATTTTTAAAAAAATATTTGTTAGCAGGTAACAAAGATGGCTGCTGCTCACATTAGTTTTGAATCACGGTCCAAATTAAATACTATGATAATTCAATTAAACAGTTGGATCCTTCTCCCATCTGTGTATTTGAAAAGGCAATTTCACATTTTTTTACAATTATGGTTTTGGTAGGATTTTGTTTACCTCCTGGTCTGACAAACATCAAGTCAATTTCAACTCTTTGTTCTCTTGAGACAGAAAATTGTTTGTGATCCACAAAGGTGTCTGATGGTCTTCAGGAACCATCTTGAATTTCCATGTTGCAAGATGTAGCTTTAAAAAATATTGTTGTTTAAAGATTTAAGGCTGTGACAACTAAATTACATATTTCGTGTTTGTCTCAAGTGATTTGTATTCATACATGAACATGATTCCTTAGTTTTCCTGTCGTAGTTTTATCAAGCAAACACGTGTCCACGCATGGTTTAACCACTGACCACTTCCTTATTTTCTTCACCCTCCCAAATCCCTTTGCCCTCCGTTAATCCTATTTTCTGCAGCATAACTCCAAATTGGTTATAACGTACTATCAAACTCCATATAGCATACGCCTGTACCGTCATTCTCCATTCCCCCCATATGTTTATAGCTGTTAGTTTGCTGAAAACTGAAGTCCACCATTGATGGCCCTGTCCCAACCCTTTACAGTTGTAACTCCATTTTTACTTTGTTTCCAAATACAAATTGACCCAGGGATTAGAAACCAATCATCAAATCTCTCTTAGCAATACTCTGCCAGGTCTCGCTCTACTCTGCCAAAATAGTCCCACCTCCAGGATAATTTGGGACCACAGTAGCTTTATTATTCACTACTCCTTAAACCCACTCCTCAATTTTTTTGGTGCCCTCAGCCAATACAGATATCTGTTTCTGAGATAGAGACCATCTGTTAAGATACGTTTGTTGCTGCTCCTCCTTTCCCATGAATCCAAACCCTTCTCAGTCTGCCTCATGCCCTAGCCTTGAACTTCCATTTTATACCCTCTCCAAGCTCATCTCATCTATGAGACATTCCCATTCCTTTGACCCCATTCCCACTCAATTCCTGATCATCCAATTTCCCTCCCTGGATTTGATTCTAACCAATATTGTATATGGTCTTTTCCCCAGGTGCTGTTCCCCCAGCCCCATTCCAAAACCACACCATTGCAAAAACTGAACATGTACTCCATCATGTTTATTCTTTATTCATACTATCATGGTTTGGCATTGTATGACCATTGCTTTCCATAAATGGGACCCAGACATGAACATAGAACATTACAGCGCAGTTCAGGCCCTTCTGCCCTCGATGTTGCGCCGACCTGTGAGACCACTCTAAAGCCCATCTGATATCTGTCCTATAACTATCTCCCCTCAATTTAAAGTTATGTCCCCTCGTGCTAGACATCACCATCCGAGGAAAAAGGCTCTCACTGTCCACCCTATCTAATCCTCTGATCATCTTGTATGCCTCAATTAAGTCACCTCTTAACCTTCTTCTCTCTAACGAAAACAGCCTCAAGTGCCTCCGCCTTCCCTCAAAAGATCTTCCCTCCATACGAGGCAACATTCTGGTAAATCTCTGCACCCTTTCCAATGCTTCCACATCCTTCCTATAATGCGGCGACCAGAATTGCACGCAATACTCCAAATGCGGCCACACCAGAGTTTTGTACAGCTGCAACATGATCTCATGGCTCCGAAACTCAAATCCTCTACCAATAAAAGCTAACACACCATATGCCTTCTTAGAACCCTCTCAACCTGAGTGGCAACTTTCAGGGATCTATGTACATGGACACCGAGATCTCTCTGCTCAGCCACATTGCCAAGAATCTTACCATTAGCCCAGTACTCTGTCTCCTGTTATTCCTTCCAAAATGAATCACCTCACACTTTTCTGCATTAAACTCCATTTTCCACCTCTCAGCCCAGCGCTGCAGCTTATCTATGTCCCTCTGTAACTTGTAACATCCTTCTGCACTGTCCACAACTCCACCGACTTTAGTGTCATCTGCAAATTTACTCACCCATCCTTCTACGCCCTCCTCCAGGTCATTTATAAAAATGACAAACAGCAGTGGCCCCAAAACAGACCCTTGTGGTACACCACTATTAACTGGACTCCAGTCTGAACATTTGCCATCAACCACCACCCTTTGTCTTCTTCCAGCTAGCCAATTTCTGATCCAAACTGCTAAATCACCCTGAATCCCATGCCTCCGTATTTTCTGCAGTAGCCTACCGTGGGGAACCTTATCAAACGCTTTACTGAAATCCATATACACCACATCAACTGCTTTACCCTCATCCACCTGTTTGGTCACCTTCTCAAAGAACTCAATAAGGTTTGTGAGGCACGACCTACCCTTCACAAAACCGTGTTGACTATCTCGAATCAAATTATTCCTTTCCAGATGATTATACATCCTATCTCATTAACCTTTCCAAGATTTTGCCCACAACAGAAGTAAGGCTCACTGGTCTATAGATTCCGGGGTTGTCTCTACTCCCCTTCCTGAACAAGGAGACAACATTTGCTATCCTCCAGTCTTCTGGCACTATTCCTGTAGACAAAGATGACTTAAAGATCAAAGCCAAAGGCTCAGCAATCTCCTCCCTAGCTTCCCAGAGAATCCTAGGATAAATCCCATCCGGCCCAGGGGACTTATCTATTTTCATACTTTCCAGAATTGCTAACACCTCCTCCTTATGAACCTCAAGCCCTTCTAGTCTAGTAGCCTGAATCTCAGTATTCTCCTCGACAACATTGTCTTTTTCCTGTGTGAATACTGATGAAAAATATTCATTTAGCACCTCTCCTATCTCCTAGGACTCCACGCACAGCTTCCCACTACTGTCCTTGACTGGCCCTACTCTTACCCTAGTCATTCTTTTATTTCTGACATATCTATAGAAAGCTTTAGGGTTATCCTTAATCCTACCTGCCAAAGACTTCTCATGTCCCCTCCTGGCTCTTCTTAGCTCTCTCTTTAGGTCCTTCCTAGCTAACTTGTAACTCCAGAGCGCCCTAACTGAACCTTCATGTCTCATCTTTACATAAGCCTCCTTCTTCCTCTTGACAAGTGTTTCGACTGCTTTAATAAACTACAGTTCCCTTACTCGACCACTTCCTCTCTGCCTGACAGGTACATACTTATCAAGGACAGGCAGTAGCTGTTCCTTGAACAAGCTCCACATTTCCATTGTGCCCATCCCCTGCAGTTTTCCTCTCCATCTGATGCATCCTAAGTCTTGCCTCATCGCATCATAATTGCCTTTCCCCCAGATATAACTCTTGCCCTGCGGTATATACCTATCCCTTTCCATCACTAAAGTAAACATAATCGAACGGTGGTCACTGTCACCAAAGTGCTCACCTACCTCCAAATCTAACACCTGTCCTGGTTCATTACCCAGTACCAAATCCAATATGGCCTCGCCTCTCGTTGGCCTATCTACATACTGTCAGGAAACCCTCCTGCACACATTGGACAAAAATGGACCCATCTAAAGTACTCGAACTATAGCGTTTCCAGTCAGTATTTGGAAAGTTAAGTCCCCCATAACAACTACCCTGTTGCTTTCGCTCCTATCCAGAAACATCTTTGCAATCCTTTCCTCTACATCTCTGGAACTTTTCGGAGGCCTATAGAAAACCCCTAACAGGGTGACCTCTCCTTTCCTGTTTCTAACCTCAGCCCATACTACCTCAGTAGACGAGTCCTCATCAAATGTCCTTTCTGCCATCGTAATACTGTCCTTGACTAATAATGCCACCCCTCCCCCTCTTTTACTACCTTCCCTGAGCTTACTGAAATATCTAAACCCCGGCACCTGCAACAATCATTTCCTGTCCCTGCTCTATCCATGTCTCCGAAATGGCCACAACATCGAAGTCCCAGGTGCAAACTCATGCCGCAAGTTCGCCCACCTTATTCCAGATGCTCCTGGCATTGAAGAAGACACATTTTAAACCACCTTCCTGCCTGCCGGTACACTCCTGCAACTTTGAAACTTTACTCATGACCTCACTACTCTCAACCTCCTGTATACTGGAGCTACAATTCAGGTTCCCAAACCCCTGCTGAACTAGTTTAAACCCTCCCGAAGAGAGTTGGCTTCAACCCCTTTCTAAGCAGAAGCTTTCCTGAAGCAGTATAGCTATTCCAGAAATTTATTTGCTGCTTTGTCAAGCATTTAAGTGGCATTTAAGGTGTTTTAAAAGTGGGATGTCTGTTGTTTTGGGAAAAAATAAAGAATGACCTAATTTTTAGCATTGTCTGGTTATTCAGGGGGCATCTTGCACTTTGGTGTTGACAATTATTTTCCCTCTGCTAGGCTTTGAATAGAAACTTATAAAAATCAACACAATATCAGAGGTCAGTCAAAATAGCTGTGGGGGAGAAGCAACCACTGTGGTTGTTAAGACATGTAACAGAGAGAAGACATTTTTATTAAACTAACGTAATATCCTCTCAGGACTTCCGGTGACAGCATGTAGTTGGAGGTTGCGCATTGGGTGGCTCCTGCTCGAGGCTCTGGTTTTTGGATTCTAATTTCCAATTTCGGGACAGTTTTTGAACAAGCTGGTGCAGAAAGGCATAACGAAGATGGGGATGTTGATGACCCAGAAGAAAGCCACTGGAAAGAAGGGGGCGAGCGAATATTCGCCGTCGAGTGAACGGGTGAACCCGGCAGGAGGAAAGAAGGTGGAGGCTGGATCGCGAGGTGGGGTTGCTCCCCTCAGTGGAAACTGACCATGGTGATTGATGTGTTGGGTACTCTGCTACACAGACAAACCAACACGGTTGCGAATGGTACAACTCAGTTTTATTACTAACATTAATTTACAGTAGTAAACTGGTTACTGAGGTTCGATCATAACCCTAGAATCCGTGGACCTAGTCCTAATACTATCTTGTGGTGGCACTCAGCACATGGTGGATGTCTGAGTGGCTTGCTGTGAGCTCTGTGCCCTGATGCTATGATGTTTACCTAAATATCATGACTGTGATGGCTGAACAATTCGAGAGGCAGTTCACTAAGCAAATGGAGGTGCTGCAAAAGGCTGCAATGAAGGAGTGGATGGAGGAGGCGATTGCCCTGTTGGAGGCGGCAGTGTTGAAGACATCAGCCGAGGTACGGGAGGAAGTTGAAGGGGGTGGAGGAAGCTCTGTCGCAGCACACCTTGATGGGTGAGGATCTGCGGAACCTAAAAAAGGGCTCAGAGCCAAGGCGGAGAACAGGTTGAGGCGGCAGAACCTACGAATCGTGGGCCTGGTGAGGGCCCGAGGCTGACTGAGTACTTTGCGAAGATGTTGGCAGAGCTGCTGGGGGAGGGGGAAGAAGCCTCCCGATATGAGCTGGACAGGGAACATCGGTCGCTTAGGCACAAGCTGAAAACAAACAAGCCACCAAGGGCAGTTGAATTTTGCTTCCATAAGTTTCACATCAAGGAGAAGTCCTGAACAAAGAACAAAGAACAAAGAAATGTACAGCACAGGAACAGGCCCTTCGGCCCTCCAAGCCCGTGCCGACCATACTGCCCGACTAAACTACAATCTTCTACACTTCCTGGGTCCGTATCCTTCTATTCCCATCCTATTCATATATTTGTCAAGATGCCCCTTAAATGTCCCTATCGTCCCTGCTTCCACTACCTCCTCCGGTAGTGAGTTCCAGGCACCCACTACCCTCTGCGTAAAAAACTTGCCTCGTACATCTACACTAAACCTTGCCCCTCTCACCTTAAACCTATGCCCCCTAGTAATTGACCCCTCTACCCTGGGGAAAAGCCTCTGACTATCCACTCTGTCTATGCCCCTCATAATTTTGTATACCTCTATCAGGTCACCCCTCAACCTCCTTTGTTCCAGTGAGAACAAACCGAGTTTATTCAATCGCTCCTCATAGCTTATGCCCTCCATACCAGGCAACATTCTGGTAAATCTCTTCTGCACCCTCTCTAAAGCCTCCACATCCTTCTGGTAGTGAGTTGGGAGACGCAAAGGCGTGAAGTGAAGTGGGAACGCGTTGGTATTCGGATATATCAAGACTTGACGGTGGAACTGGTGAGAAGGCGGGCGATCTTCAGATGGGTGAAGGCAGTAATCTATCGTAACAGCAGAAGGCTTGGCGTGGTCTACCCGGCGAAGCTGAGGGTGACCTAAAACTTGAGGGGCTTCTACTTTGAGACAGTGGAGGCGGCAGAGGCGTTCGTGACCGCCGAAGAACTGGGATTGAAATAAGAGATGGGACTGAGATTGGGACTTGGACTGTGCTTAGCCTTTATCTCTCTTTTTGGTTGTGTCTTGTTCTATATTTGGAACAGCTGGGTTTTTGGGTTAATTGATAGTCTACAGTTGGTTACAATCATATTGGACTTGCGTTTTATGGCGCTTTTCCGAAGCGCGGTTTTGGAGGGTGGTGGGGAGAGGGACCGCGGTTGTTGGAATGTGGTCAAACAGATTTCGATGGGCCTGGCAGGTATTGGTGGGCAAGAGTTTCAGATGGGAAAGGTGGTGGTGGACCGGGGAGGGCAGGTATATGATAGTGACGAGCATATATGGCGCCGCTTCCAATGGCTCCAGGAAGGTATTCGGTGAGTCCGGTGGTGGTGGCTACATTGAAGATTTTGAGGCAATTTAGACAGCATTTGAAGCTGAGGGCTGGGCCGGGGGTGGGGGACGCCGCCTAGGGGGAATCATGGGTTTGAGCGAGGGAGAATGGATGCAAGACTTTGGAAATGGGTCGAGAGGAGGATTAGGGAAGTGAAGGATTTGTTCCTCTGGGGACGATTTGCGAGCCTAGAGGAGTTGGAAGAGAAGTATGGGTTGGCATGGGGAAGGGTTTAGGCACATGTGGGTTTGGGACTTTGAAAGAAAGATTTTCCCGACCTTTCCGATAGCGCCGGCCTCTTCGTTGCTGGAGGTGGTGCTGTCAGTGGGAGGGCTGGAGAGGGGTTTGTTTCGGTGATCTACTGGAGGATCCTGGAGGAGGATAGGGTGTCAAAGAAGGGGATTAAGGCAAAGTGGGAGGAGCTGGGGAGAGGCGGGAAATGTTGGAAGAGGGACTGTGGTGTGAGGTGCTGCTGAGGGTGAATGCCTCGACCTCGTGTGTGAGGTTGGGGCTGATACAGCTGAAAGTAGTGCATAGGCGCACCTCACAAAATCAAGGATGAGCTGGCTGTTCGAGGGGGTGGAGGATGTCTGTGAACAATGTGGGAGGGGCCCTGCAAACTATGTTCATATGTTTTGGTCAAGCGCAAAGCTGGAAATGTTTTGGAGGACGGTGTTCAGTACAATCTCGGGGGTCTTGCATGTGGATGTGGAGCCTGGTCCCCTAGAAGCCATATTCGGTGTGTCGGACCAGCCCGAGTTGCAGGGGGAGCGGGGGCAGATGTTTTAGCCTTCGACTCGCTGATTGCTTATGGGTGGGTCTTGTTGGGTGGAGGCCAGTTTCTCCACCCTTTACCTCAGCGTGGCGGGGGACCTGCTGGAGCTTTTGACCCTGGAGAAGATGACGTTCGAGCTGAGGGTGGTTCGGGATTGGTTACCATTGACAGTTGAAGGGGGGGGGTTTCGGGGTTATTGTTTTTTTAAATATTGTTGGGGTTCTTCTTGCTTTTCTTTTGTATGGTGAAATTTGCCGAATTAGAAGATTTAAAAAAAAAGTAAGATCCTCTGACATGTGCTTTTACAACATGTGCTCTTTATTTTTTCATAAACAGAAATTGTATTCATTGTACCAAAGATCACAGTAATATCATCCCGACAGTCCTATTACCACACTAGAAAGTGGGCGTTAACCTCAAGAGGAGGGGAAAGAAATTACGCAATTACACCCCTTTAGGCAGTGACCGACATCAGTGCACTCGAGTAGATACCTGTGGAGATTTAGTTTAAAGTTGGTGTACCTTGGTATCTCCTTCACTTTGTTCATATTTTTCATGTTATTAATAGTTCTCATTCTGATAATAGGCAATTTGCTTTGGAAGTGATCAATGAAACCTTGCAGGAGCTAAATTATTCTGGAACATTTGTGTCTCTACTGGACGTTGTCGAATGGGAGAAGAAGAAAAAAATCAACATGCAAAATGTTATCATCAGGTCAGCTTTGACATCCACGGTACTCTTAGTATTTACTTAAATGGGCAACTCACTGAGTCTCTATATGAATAAATTATACTCACCATACAGCTGATCAATAGGTAACATGCAGTCTGCACTGGAATAGCCATTAATCCAAACTCCTCCCACTACTCAATTTAATTGGAAACTCTGAGGGAATAATTTGTTTAAAGCATCGCCAGACCACGTAGACCGGGGGCAGACAGTGCCACAAGCCTTTACCTGTGGTGATTATTTCAAAGAATGTGTGCTGGAACTAGTACTGCTCAGCTATACTTCGCTCACTTTACTTCATTCTTTTCAATTAAAAGAACAGTAAGTTAGTGAATTGTGTCAAATGAGGGACGAGGAACAGGGTACAGAATTTTATTAATAAACACTGGTCTACACCAAAGACATATCTCCTAATTTCCCCATTTTAGATGGACTGCTGTTATTGTTTCCCAATCCCTTGCATTCAGCTGAGCAATTTGGATACTTCTGGGAGGTGCAGAACTCACCATCTTTTGCCAGTTTTGCTCCGAGTAATCTGATAGTAGTTTCAACTTAAATGCAGTGAGTGTGTTCTATATATATATATATATATATATATATATATATCCTCCTTTCAGAGAGCTACCCCATCTCATGGTCCTACCGTCAACTGGCAGCACTGATCCTTAAGTAATTGGTTTGGAATAACAGTGGAAGTTGGCATTCTAATTCAGCACCACAAGATAGAAACTCTATGTCACTGCAGTTGCTAAGGCACTTTTGAATACTCTTGTGTATTGCAACTATAATTCCTATAAATATAAAGTTAATTTTAATGTTCACAAATTCAAGTTAATCAGTGAGTCATTGTAATTTTTGGAGCTAATAATAAATGCTGCTATATATTCCTGTTGTACGAGCACTTTGTAAAAACTTTTTAAAAATATATTTCACAGGGAGGAGGAAGGCAGAAGAAAAATTAAAGTTTTGAAAAAGCAGCTGCTCAATTTACAAAAAGAAAGAGAGGCTGAACAACAGGTGCTAAGCTTTTCGTTGTCTGATGTCTTTTATGTTCTTCACAACAGAATTCTGCTCCTTCAAACTCTGAACTCGAGAGTGAGATGTACAATTTCAACCTTTGTGAAGCCATCAAATTAGGGAGAGGGAGGGTTCGTAGTGTCTGTATTTAATGCTCAGGAGGGCAGACACAGAATACAATAGAACATTAATAAACTTGCAAAATTGCTAATGTTTAATTGGCAAATAAATTTCAATATTGATGAGAAAGTGCATTTTAGCAGGGAGATTGTTAAAAACATTTTTCCAATTAAGGGGCAATTTAGCATGGCAAATCCACCTACCCTGCACATCTTTGGAGTTGTGGGGGTGAGACCCACGCAGACACAGGGAGAATGTGCAAACTACTGCGCCACCGTGCTGCCCTATATTATTGTAGGAAGAATAAGGAAGCCACCTACTTCTTGGATAATAAGAATCTAAATGAGTCTAATGAATCTAAAAGAATCTAAACACCTTAAATTGAATCAGGCTTAGCCTGGCACACGAGGACGATGAGTTTACCCTACTTAGGGCATCCGCCCACAGCCCCTCCTCAATCTCCTCCCCCAGCTCTTCTTCCCATTTCCCTTTCAGCTCATCTACCATAATCTCCCCCTCGTCCCTCATTTCCCTATATATATCTGACACCTTACCGTCCCCCACCCATGTCTTTGAGATCACTCTGTCCTGCACCTCATGCGTCGGGAGCTGCGGGAATTCCCTCACCTGTTGCCTCGCAAAAGCCCTCAGTTGCATATACTGGAATGCATTCCCTTGGGGCAACCCATATTTCTCGGTCAGCGCTCCCAGACTTGCGAACTTCCCATCCACAAACAGATCTTTCAGTTGCGTTACTCCTGCTCCTTGCCATATTCCAAATCCCCCATCCATTCTCCCCGGGGCAAATCTATGGTTATTTCTTATCGGGGACCCCACCAAGGCTCCCGTCTTTCCCCTATGCCGTCTCCACTGTCCCCAAATTTTCAAAGTCGCCACCACCACCGGGCTTGTGGTGTACTTCTTCGGTGAGAACGGCAATGTCACCATAGCTTGTAGGCTAGTCCCCCTACAGGAGCCCTCTCCAATCTCTTCCACGCCGCTCCCTCCTCTTCTCCCATCCACTTATTCACCATTGAGATATTGGCGGCCCAGTAGTACTCACTTAGGCTCGGTAGTGCCAGCCCCCCCCTATCCCTACTACGCTGTAAGAATCCCTTCCTCACTCTCGGGGTCTTCCCGGCCCACACAAAACTCATGATACTCTTTTCGATCCTTTTGAAAAAAGCCTTCGTGATCACCACCGGGAGGCACTGAAACACAAAGAGGAATCTCGGGAGGACTACCATTTTAACCGCCTGCACCCTCCCTGCCAGTGACAGTGATACAATGTCCCATCTCTTGAAGTCCTCCTCCATTTGTTCCACCAATCGCGTTAAATTTAACCTATGCAATGTACCCCAATTCTTAGCTATCTGGATCCCTAAGTAACGAAAGTCCCTTGTTACCTTCCTCAGCGGAAAGTCCTCTATTTCTCTGCTCTGCTCCCCTGGATGCACCACAAACAACTCACTTTTCCCCATGTTCAGTTTATATCCTGAGAATTCTCCAAACTCCCGAAGTGTCCGCATTATCTCTGGCATCCCCTCCGCCGGGTCCGCTACATATAACAACAAATCATCCGCGTACAGAGATACCCGGTGTTCTTCTCCTCCTCTAAGTATTCCCCTCCACTTCTTGGAACCCCTCAATGCTATTGCAGGGGCTCAATCGCCAGTGCAAACAGTAATGGGGACAGAGGGCATCCCTGCCTTGTCCCTCTCTGGAGCCGAAAGTATGCAGATCCCCGTCCATTCGTGACCACACTCTCCACTGGGGCCCGATACAACAGCTGCACCCATCCAACATACTCATCTCCAAAACCAAATCTCCTCAGCACCTCCCACAAATAATCCCACTCCACTCTATCAAATGCTTTCTCGGCATCCATCGCCACCACTATCTCCGCTTCCCCCTCTGGTGGGGGCATCATCATTACCCCTAGCAGCCTCCGTATATTCGTATTCAGCTGTCTCCACTTCACAAACCCGGTTTGGTCCTCATGGACCACACTCGGGACATAATCCTCTATCCTCACTGCCATTACCTTGGCCAGAATCTTAGCGTCTACATTTAGGAGGGAAATAGGTCTATAGGACCCCCATTGCAGCGGGTCCTTTTCCTTCTTTAGGAGAAGCGATATCGTTGCCTCAGACATAGTCGGGGGCAGCTGTCCCCTTTCCTTTGCCTCATTAAAGGTCCTCATCAGTAGCGGGGCGAGCAAGTCCACATATTTCCTGTAAAATTCAACTGGGAATCCATCCGGTCCCGGAGCCTTCCCCGCCTGCATGCTCCTAATTCCTTTCACTACTTCCTCTATTTCAATCTGTGCTCCCAGTCCCACCCTTTCCTGCTCCTCCACCTTGGGAAATTCCAGTCGGTCCATAAAGCCCATCATTCTCTCCCTCCCATCCGGGGGTTGAGCTTCGTATAATTTTTTATAAAATGTCTTGAACACTCCATTCACTCTCTCCGCTCCCCGCTCCATCTCTCCTTCCTCATCCCTCACTCCCCCTATTTCCCTCGCTGCTCCCCTCTTCCTCAATTGGTGGGCCAGAAACCTGCTCGCCTTCTCCCCATATTCGTACTGTACACCCTGTGCCTTCCTCCACTGTGCCTCTGCAGTACCCGTTGTCAGCAAGTCAAATTCTACATGTAGTCTTTGCCTTTCCCTGTACAGTCCCTCCTCCGGTGCCTCCGCATATTGCCTGTCCACCCTCAGAAGTTCTTGCAGCAACCACTCCCGTTCCCTACTCTCCTGCTTTCCTTTATGTGCCCTTATTGCTATCAGCTCCCCTCTAACCACTGCCTTCAGCGCCTCCCAGACCACTCCCACCTGGACCTCCCCATTATCATTGAGTTCCAAGTACTTTTCAATGCACCCCCTCACCCTTAGACACCCCCCCTCATCTGCCATTAGTCCCATGTCCATTCTCCAGGGTGGGCGCCCTTCTGTTTCCTCCCCTATCTCCAAGTCCACCCAATGTGGAGCGTGATCCGAAATGGCTATAGCCGTATACTCCGTTCCCCTCACCTTCGGGATCAACGCCCTTCCCAAAACAAAAAAGTCTATTCACGAATAGACTTTGTGGACATAGGAGAAAAACGAAAACTCCTTACTCCTAGGTCTGCTAAATCTCCACGGGTCTACTCCTCCCATCTGCTCCATAAAATCTTTAAGCACCTTGGCTACTGCCGGCCTCCTTCCAGTCCTGGACCTCTACCTGTCCAGCCCTGGTTCCAACACCGTATTGAAATCTCCCCCCATTACCAACTTTCCCACCTCTAGGTCCGGGATGCGTCCTAGCATACGCCTCATAAAATTGGCATCATCCCAGTTCGGGGCATATACGTTTACCAAAACCACCGTCTCCCCCTGTAGTTTGCCACTCACCATCACGTATCTGCCCCCGCTATCCGCCACTATAGTCTTTGCCTCAAACATTACCCGCTTCCCCACTAATATAGCCACCCCCCTGTTTTTCGCATCTAGCCCCGAATGGAACACCTGCCCCACCCAACCTTTGCGTAGTCTCACCTGGTCTATCAGTTTCAAGTGCGTTTCCTGTAACATTACCACGTCTGCCTTAAGTTTCTTAAGGTGTGCGAGTACCTGTGCCCCCTTTATCGGCCCGTTCAGCCCTCTCACGTTCCACGTGATCAGCCGGGTTGAGGGGCTTTTTACCCCCCCCCCTTGTCGATTAGCCATCCCCTTTTTCCAGCTCCTCACCCGGTTCCCACGCAGCTGTGTCCCCCCCAGGCGGTGCCCACCCCCCCGCCCATCCCACCCCATACCAGCTCCCCCCTCTCCCCAGCAGCAGCCCAATAATTCCCCCCGCTAGATCCCCCACTAGCGTAGTTACACCCCCCATGTTGCTCCCAGAAGTCAGCAAACTCTGGCCGACCTCGGCTTCCCCCCGTGACCTTGGCTCGCACCGTGTGACGCCCCCTCCTTCCTGCTTCCCTATTCCCGCCATGATTATCATAGCGCGGTAGCCGAGCCCGCGCTTCCCCCTTGGCCCCGCCCCCAATGGCCAACGCCCCATCCCTTCCACCTCCTTTCCTCCCCCCACCACCTGTGGAAGAGAGAAAAGTTACCACATCGCAGGATTAATAACATAAAACTCCTCTTTCCCCCCTTTTTACCCCCCTCTTCGCCCCCCATACTCGCCCCACCACTTTGTTTCAAACGTTCTTTTTTTTTTAATAACCCGCTCATTCCAATTTTTCTTCCACGATAAAAGTCCACGCCTCATCCGCCGTCTCAAAGTAGTGGTGCCTCCCTTGATATGTGACCCACAGACTTGCCGGCTGCAGCATTCCGAATTTTATCTTCTTTTTGTGAAGCACCGCCTTGGCCCGATTAAAGCTCGCCCTCCTTCTCGCCACCTCCGCACTCCAGTCTTGGTATACGCGGATCACCGCGTTCTCCCACTTACTGCTCCGAGTTTTCTTTGCCCATCTAAGGACAATCTCTATGTCCTTAAAATGGAGGAATCTCACCACTATGGCTCTCGGAATTTCTCCTGCTCTCGGTCCTCGCGCCATCACTCGGTATGCTCCCTCCACCTCCAGCGGACCCACCGGGGCCTCCGCTCCCATTAACGAGTGCAGCATCGTGCTCACATATGCCCCGACGTCCGCTCCCTCCGCATCTTCAGGAAGACCAAGAATCCTTAGGTTGTTCCTCCTCGCGTTGTTCTCCAGCGCCTCCAGCCTTTCCACACATCGTTTATGGTGTGCCTCGTGCATCTCCGTCTTCACCACCAGGCCCTGTATGTCGTCCTCATTCTCGGCAGCCTTTGCCTTCACGACCCGAAGCTCCCGCTCCTGGGTCTTTTGCTCCTCCTTTAGCCCTTCGATCGCCTGTAATATCGGGGCCAACAGCTCCTTCTTCAATTCCTTTTTGAGTTCTTCCACGCAGCGTTTCAAAAACTCGTGTTGTTCAGGGCCCCATATTAAACTGCCACCTTCCGACGCCATCTTGGTTTTTGCTTGCCTTCCTGGCCGCTGCTCTAAAGGATCCACCGCAATCCGGCCACCTTCCTCTCCTTTTTTCATCCGTATCCAGGGGGGATTCCCTTCTGGTTTACCGCACAGTGCTTTTAGCCGTTAAAATTGCCGTTGGGGCTCTTATTAAGAGCCCAAAAGTCCGTTCCACCGGGAGCTGCCGAAACGTGCGACTCAGCTGGTCATCGCCGCACCCGGAAGTCGCATGGCTTCATTCATTAGTATAATTGAAGAATGCCACCCGGATTTCATGGGGAGCATCTTGCAGAGCTGTTTCCCCTATGAATTAAGTTAAGTCCCGATAGCACCACTTCAACAAATTTCTCCCACAAATTCTGTAATTTCCACTCAGGACTAGGAGGTGAAGCATCACGTTCTGAAGACAAGATGATGTCTTTAGGTGAGATCCAGATACTGGGATTTGCCATGCTTCAATACACCTATTCATGAAATGGGCGACAATGGCAACATTACATCCATTTCCTTTTGCATTAAAAACATGGTAAGAAGTCTTACAACACCAGGTTAAAGTCCAACAGGTCTGTTTGGCTGTCGTGCCTTGACACAATTCACACCTCTTTAACCTGGGGTTACCCCATCTCTGGATCTGTAAAGATTTAATCACCTGTTAATGCTCGTATTCCAAGCATTGTCTGGCATCATTGAATCTGTTTATATATATATATGTTTCTGGAACATACCTCTTCATTCACCTGAGGAAGGAGCAGCGCTCCGAAAGCTAGTGACATCGACATTAGGGCAGCACGGTAGCATTGTGGCTAGCACAATCGCTTCACAGCTCCAGGGTCCCAGGTTCGATTCTGGCATGGGCCGCTGTCTGTGTGGAGTCTGCACATCCTCCCCGTGTGTGCGTGGGTTTCCTCCGGGTGCTCCGGTTTCCTCCCACAGTCCAAAGATGTGCAGGTTAGGTGGATTGGCGATGATAAATTGCCCTTGGTGTCCAAAATTGCCCTTAGTGTTGGGTGGGGTTACTGGGTTATGGGGATAGGGTGGAGGTGTTGACCTTGGGTAGAGTGCTCTTTCCAAGAGCCGGTGCAGACTCGATGGGCCGAATGGCCTCCTTCTGCACTGTAAATTCTATGATAATCTATGAAACAAACCTGTTGGACTTTAACCTGGTGTTGTAAGACTTCTTACTGTGCTCACCCCAGTCCAACGCCGGCATCTCCACATCATTAAAAACATGGCCAGTCCAGTTGAGAAAATTGAAGCATTTATGATAAAATGTAAAGATCCAGCTTTGTTCTCTGAAATTCTAAGTTGAACACTATTCAGACAGAGTGGATGAAAATTCAGGCAACCTGAACAAATTTTTAAGAGCACAAAGCTACCATTATCTTGGGCATAATTTAGTTGTAAAAACAGAAGTACAAACATATCTGCTCAAGTTATTGAGCATGCTCAATATTTGGAGAGATGTAAATTAATCGCAACCACTGAAACATCTTTATCTTTTTTTGACCAGCATAAAAATGAGATGGTCGCCCACCTAAAAGATCAGATGCAAGAGATGAAGGCAAAAACTGCCATGGAAGGAAAGTACATGAAGAAAAATGCAGAACTGCAGATCTTCCAGACACAAAAGAAATGTGCTGATGAGGAGAGTAAGCTACAGGAAGAGGTTCAGGTCAGAAGATGAAAGGAGACTCAAATTTAAGTGCTCTGACATTTTGTGGCTAGAAATACTTGGAAGACTTTTACAACAGTGAAACAGCAATTCAGATTATGATCAACCCATGGCATAGTTGATAGCAATTATTTTGTCATCTGTAATGTGCAATACACCAGTATATTCTGTGCTCCAGATACTGGCACTGGTAAAGCTCTATACTTTATCAGATATTAGGGACCCCTTTTACCTCCCTAGCAAGGAGTCACCGAGGAAAACTGTGGTGTCCTGTCTAGTCACAGTGACAGCGTAGAGATCTACCATGCGGTTCAAGTGAAGTCTCGCAACACTAAAACTCAGTAGAAATTTGAGTTAAACGCCTCGGATGCAAATAAGAATCTTTTATTGCCTCTACTTGATTGCAATTGAGAGAAACTTAAATCTATTCTCAATAAAGTCTTGCTAGCAAAGGACTTCCGCAGATACACAGCCAGCCTAACACCTGGTCACTGTCTGCGTCCAACGGTCAGTTCACACCATCCTCCTCACCAGTGTGCCAGTCGCCTGTGCCCCTCAGCCACCTGCGGCCGTGTCCTCGTCACCGTCCTGCCATATCAGGGCGGCTGACATGTGGCATCCGCGGATGGACGATACCATCCACACTCTCCCTCACCCCCAATCCCACCTGCACCCTGCTCCCTCACCTCCCCTCCCACCTGCACCCCGCTCCCTCACCCCCCCACCTGCACTCAGCTCCCTCACCCCCCCTCCCACCTGCACACTCTCCCTCACACCACTCCCACCTGCACACTCTCCCTCACCCGCCTCCCACCTGCACTCCGCTCCCTCACCCCCCCACCTGCACTCCGCTCCCTCACCCCCCTCCCACCTGCACACTCTCCCTCACACCCCTCCCACCTGCACACTCTCCCTCACCCCCCTCCCACCTGCACTCCGCTCTCTCACCCCCCCTCCCACCTGCACGCTCTCCCTCACACCTGCACATTCTCCCTCACCCCCCTCCCACCTGCACACTCTCCCTCACCCCCCTCCCACCTGCACTCCGCTCCCTCACCGCCCCCTCCCACCTGCACGCTCTCCCTCACACCCCCTCCCAGCTGCACACCCTCCCTCACCCCCCCACCTGCACTCCGCTCTCTCACCCCCCTCCCACCTGCACTCCGCTCCCTCACCCCCCCCATCTGCATTACGCTCCCTCACCCCCCTCCCACCTGCACGCTCTCCCTCACAACCCCTCCCAACTGCACACTCTCCCTCATCCCCCCTCACACCTGCACGCTCTCCCTCACACCCCCTCCCACCTGCACACTCTCCCTCACCCCCCCCACCTGCACTCCACACCCTCAACCCCCTCCCACCTGCACTCCGCTCCCTTATCCCCCTCCCATCTGCACACTCTCCCTCTCACCCCCTCCCACCTGCATTCCGCTCCCTCAACACCCTCCCACCTGCACTCCGCTCTCTTATCCCCCCTCCCACCTGCACTCCGCTCCCTCAATCCCCTCCCACCTGCACTCCGCTCCCTCACCCCCCTCCTACCTGCACACTCTCCCTCACCCCCTCCCACCTGCACACTCTCCCTCACCCCCCTCCCACCTGCACTCCGCTCCCTTATCCACCCTCCTACCTGCACACTCTCCCTCACACCCCTCCCATCTACACACCCTCCCTCACCCCCCCTCCCACCTGCACACCCTCCCTCATGCCCCCACCTGCATTCTGCTCCCTTATCCCCCCTCTCACCTGCACACCGCTCCCTCAACCCCCCCCCACCTGCACTCCGCTCCCTCACCCCCCCTCCTAACTGCACACTCTCCCTCACCCCCCTCCCACCTGCACTCCGCTCCCTCACCCCCCCTCCTACCTGCACACTCTCCCTCACCCCCTCCCACCTGCACACTCCCTCACCCCCCCTCCCACCTGCACACTCTCCCTCTCCCCCCTCCCACCTGCACTCCGCTCCCTCAACCCCCTCCCACCTGCACTCCGCTCCCTCACCCCCCTCCCACCTGCACTCCGCTCCCTTATCCCCCCTCCCACCTGCACTCCGCTCCCTCACCCCCCTCCCACCTGCACTCCGCTCCCTCACCCCCTCCCACCTGCACTCCGCTCCCTCACCCCCCTCCTACCTGCACACTCTCCCTCAACCCCCCTCCCACCTGCACTCCGCTCCCTCACCCCCCCCACCTGCACACTCTCCCTCAACCCCCCTCCCACCTGCACTCCGCTCCCTTATCCCCCCTCCCACCTGCACTCCGCTCCCTCACCCCCCTCCTACCTGCACACTCTCCCTCAACCCCCCTCCCACCTGCACTCCGCTCCCTCACCCCCCTCCTACCTGCACACTCTCCCTCTCCCCCCTCCCACCTGCACACTCTCCCTCACACCCCTCCCACCTGCACACACTCCCTCACCCCCCTCCTACCTGCACACTCTCCCTCTCCCCCCTCCCACCTGCACACTCTCCCTCACACCCCTCCCACCTGCACACACTCCCTCACCCCCCTCCTACCTGCACACTCTCCCTCACCCCCCTCCCACCTGCACACTCTCCCTCACACCCCTCCCACCTGCACACACTCCCTCACCCCCCTCCTACCTGCACTCCGCTCCCTCACACCCCTCCCACCTGCACTCCGCTCCCTCACCCCCTCCCACCTGCACACTTTCCCTCACATCCCTCCCACCTGCACACTCTCCCTCACCCCCCTCCCACCTGCACTCCGCTCCCTCACACCCCCTCGCACCTGCACACTCTCCCTCACACCCCTCCCACCTGCACACACTCCATCACCCCCCTCCCACCTGCACTCCGCTCCCTCACCCCCCCTCGCACCTGCACACCCTCTCTCACCCCCCCACCTGCACTCCGCTCCCTCACACCCCTCCCACCTGCACACTCTCCCTCACCCCCCTCCCACCTGCACTTTGCTCCCTCACCCCCCCACCTGCACTCCGCTCCCTCACACCCCTCCCACCTGCACACTCTCCCTCACCCCCCTCCCACCTGCACTTTGCTCCCTCACCCCCCCCACCTGCACTCCGCTCCCTCACACCCCTCCCACCTGCACACTCTCCCTCACCCCCCTCTCACCTGCACTCCGCTCCCTCACCCCCCTCCCACCTGCACACTCTCCCTCACCCCCCTCCCACCTGCACTCCGCTCCCTCACCTCCCCTCCCACCTGCACTCCGCTCCCTCACACCCCTCCCACCTGCACTCCGCTCCCTCACCCCCCTCCCACCTGCACACTCTCCCTCACACCCCCTCCCACCTGCACACTCTCCCTCACCCCCCCCACCTGCACTCCGCTCCCTCACCCCCCTCCCACCTGCACTCTGCTCCCTCACACCCCTCCCAGCTGCACACTCTCCCTCACCCCCCCACCTGCACTCCGCTCCCTCACCCCCCTCCCACCTGCACTCCGCTCCCTCACCCCCCTCCCACCTGCACTCCGCTCCCTCACCCCCCCTCCCACCTGCACACTCTCCCTCTCCCCCCTCCCACCTGCACTCTGCTCCCTCACCCCCCTCCCACCTGCACACTCCCTCACACCCTCCCACCTGCACTCTGCTCCCTCACCCCCCCTCCCACCTGCACTCCGCTCCCTCACCCCCATCCCACCTGCACTCCGCTCCCTCACCCCCTCCCACCTGCACCCCGTTCCCTCACCCCCCTCGCACCTGCACTCCGCTCCCTCACCCCCCTCCCACCTGCACACTCTCCCTCTCCCCCCTCCCACCTGCACTCTGCTCCCTCACCCCCCTCCCACCTGCACACTCTCCCTCACACCCTCCCACCTGCACTCTGCTCCCTCACCCCCCTTCCCACCTGCACTCCGCTCCCTGACCCCCATCCCACCTGCACTCCGCTCCCTCACCCCCCCTCGCACCTGCACTCCGCTCCCTCACCCGCCCTCCCACCTACACACTCTCCCTCACACCCCTCCCAGCTGCACTCCGCTGCCTCACCCCCCCTCCCACCTGCACTCCGCTCCCTCACCCCCCTCGCACCTGCACTCCGCTCCCTCACCCGCCCTCCCACGTGCACACTTTCCCTCACACCCCTCCCAGCTGCACACTCTCCCTCACACCCCTCCCAGCTGCACTCCGCTGCCTCACCCCCCCTCCCACCTGCACTCTGCTCCCTCACCCCCCTCCCACCTGCACTCCTCTCCCTCACCCCCCTCCCACCTACACTCCGCTCCCTCACCCCCCCTCCCACCCCCCTGTTGGCCGCAGCCTCCCGGTCAGGAGCTGCGGAACAGTCCGCTCACCTCCTCACTGCTCAGCTGGCTGACGACTTTAAATAGCAGGTGTGAACGGCGATGGCGTGAACTGGGGTCATGCCATCGGGACTTTGGCCCATCTGGGCCTGAGAATAGCGGGGGTGGCGGGGAATCGCCATTTTGGGTGTCTCGGGCGATTCACCGGACTGTGCCGCGCAGAACTGGATAGTGCCGATCTTGCCGCTTGGGGGCATCGCGGGTGGGCGTCGGACCGGCGTCGCGGGAAAAAATGACGCGGCTGGCGATTCTCCCAAGCGGCGCGGGAGCGGAGAATCGCGCCCCATATCCTTTCTGGAATTCTTTTTCGAAGTTAGTACAGGGGTCGGATTTGTCGCTAATGGAGGAGGAGAAGCAACGATTGACGTGCTATTTTTAGCAGTTGCTGTTTCGGACTGGAACTGAGGCCTGGGCAGGATCAAGTTTAAAGCTGCAGACAGTTCTGGTCTTAAACCAGTGACAAAATGGGTTTTAAAGCTGCAGACAGTTCTGGTCTTAAACCAGTGACAAAATGGGGTTTAAATGATCCTAATGCACTCATTTCACAGTTTTCCTATTTTGGCTGGAGTTCCATTCCAGAAAACCCCTTCCAAACTTTTTCAAACATTTCATTATAGTTTTTGAGATATTTTAAATGGTTTAAATCTCAGGCTGTTGTTTTTAATCACTTCAACTCCAAGCTGTTTGGTGCTTGATGGGTTAAGTTGTATTACACTTTGTTTGCCACGAGGCTCATTGTTTTCTTGCTTAACAATCTCACAGTCTATCAAAGCTGCCATGAGAGGCTTTTGGATCGGGGCCAGCAGCATTTCTTGGTTGGTTTCAGTGTAAGATACCGGTTTGTTCTGGGGTAAAAGGGTCCTTGAACCCAGAATGGACAGATAGTCCATTCGGCCAGATTCCCCCTGTGGAACTCCGATCAGTGTATTCATTGTTTTCATGTCAGTAGCAGCTTGCAATAATGCAGGATTTGATTTACATATCACTGGTACATCTTGGGCTTTAGTTAAAATTATTTCAACCCTTCCCGTTGGTGGTGCTGTTAACTTGTCTGTCAGTAATTTGTTGTGACATTTCATGGTGTCCATGTCACTTTCCAAAATGCATTTTTCTTCAAGTAACTGTTCATTTTGACTTTTAAGACCATCATTTTCTGATATTAACTGTTGAAGTTTGGATTCTGAGCCAGTATTTTTCTTTTGGAGTTATCAATTTGTAATAGTAATAGCTGAGTTCTGCATTTTGAGTCTGCCAATAGTGTTTCAGTTTGATCAGATTTGTCGAGCTTAGATTTTGAAGCTCGCAATTGGTCAATGACTGCCACTAGTTTTTCTTTGGCAGTTTCAAGTTCGCAATTGTTTTTTTGTTTGTGACTGTTTCTTGCTGCTTATGGAGCTTTGCCATTACTGCAAAAGACCATTTCATAGGTTTCTTTTTGGTCAATCGTGTGGTTTGTTTCCAAACCTTTTTGATGTCGTCAAGGGACCACTGTCCTTCAGGGATGTTATATTTTGATTAAATTTTTGTGGATACTTTAGACAGTCCAAAATGTCTATAAATCAAAGATCTAAGATCTCCCAATATATCGTCAACAGAGACTTCTGGTACAGCGCAACCTCCCCTTGAAGTTATGGGAAGTTGTCCTCTACCTTTTGAAGGTTCTGAATCTATTTTAAGGATTCATGTACGTCATAAACTCAGCCTTACACCCAATTTTTTGGTAGTCAACCACGTTATGTGCAATCTTTGGTATACTACCGCGACCATTTATCCTTCAGCCACGTGTTATTTTAATTTATACGACCGGCACCCGATTGAATAACACTTTCTGAACAAGGTCCTTTCTAAGGGGTCGAAGCACAATTTGATGCGGCTTTAAGTCTTTTAATGGGTGAAGAAAATATTTTCTTACCCCAGTCTTAGCCGTTTTCCGGATAGATGTCTTTGGGTCTTCCGTCCTTCTGGTCTTTCTTCGGTCTTCCGATTTCCTCCGATTCTGCGCTCCTCCCCTTCTGCCGACGATGCCAATTGTAGAGATCTACCACGCGGTTCAAGTGAAGTCTTGCAACACTAAAAATTTGAGTTAAACGTCTCGGATGCAAATAAGAATCTTTATTGCCTCTACTTAATTACAACTGAGAGAAACTTAAATCTATTCTCAATAAAGTCCGGCTAGCAAAGGACTTGAAGTAATTTATAAAACAATTTAACTTTCAAAATAATACAGAAATGGGGCGGGATTCTCCGCTCCCGCGCCGGTTGGGAGAATCGCCTGGGTCGCCAAATTTTCCCGCAACGCCGGTCTGACGCGCGATTCTCCCAAGCGGCGAGAACGGCCCCGTCGAGTTCTGCGCGGCGCAGGCCAGAGAATCGCCCGAGACACCCAAAATGGCGATTCTCCGGCACCCCCGCTATTCTCAGGCCCGGATTGGCCGAAGTACCGACGCCGTGAACTGGGGTCGCGCCGTCGCCATTCACACCTGCTATTTAAAGTCGTCAGCCAGTCGTGTTGGCTGACGCTGACCAGTGAGATGGTGAGCGGACTGTTCCGCAGCTCCTGGAGACTGGGTCGGCTGCGTCCAACGGGGGGATGAGGGAGAGTGAGCAGGTGGGAGGGGGGGGATGAGGGAGAGTGTGCAGGTGGGAGGGGGGATGAGGGAGAGTGTGCAGGTGGGAGGGGGGATGAGGGACAGTGTGCAGGTGGGAGGGGGGGTGAGGGAGAGTGTGGATGGTATCGTCCATCCGCGGATGCAACATGTCAGCCGCCCTGATATGGCAGGACGGTGACGAGGACACGGCCGCAGGTTGTCGTGTGGCTGATGGGCACAGGCGACTGGCACACTGGTGAGGAGTATCGTGTGAACTGACCGTTGGACGCTGACAGTGACCAGGTGTTAGGCTGGCTGCGTATCTGCAGCGCAACCATCCCACCGGGGCACACAGGTATCCCATGCAACCCGGCTGACGAGGTGTGGAAGAACCTCCGTGTAACATGTCGTTTCTCTGCCCCCCACCACCCTCCTGAAGGGCACCATGTATGCCAACCAGACAGCGATGTTCACTGCCGTGGTTGGAGCAGCAGCTCAGGAGTTTGCCATCCGGCAGCGTAGAGTCGGACGGCCCACAGTGGCTGCAGATGCAGCGGTCGCCGGTGCAGCAGAGGGGATGGCCGCGGAGTGGCCCGTCGTCGCCGCGCAGGCCGCAGGCGCTCAGGACCCGAATGTACAGGGGGATGCCGAGGGGAACATTGACCCCCTGACGGCGAGGAATGCAGAGGAAGTGCTTGGGGGGGAGCAGGAGGAGGAGGAGGAGGAGCAGGAGGATCCACTGATGGTGGTGCCAGGGCACCACAGGCGTCCAGCAAGGCCGAGGGTGTACCGTGACAGAATGTCGTTCGAGGCCCTACCGGACATCACATGCAGGAGGAGACTACGGTTCAGCCGGGAGACAGGTCGCACATATATGCCACCTCGTGGCGCATCTCGCACCAGTTGGAACTGGTGGAGGACACGCGATACCAGTCTCTGTCAAGGTGACGGTGGCCCTAAACTTTTATGCGACCGGTTCCTTCCAGGCGCCGAGCGGGGACCTCTCCGTGGTATCACAGGCATCGGTCCACAGGTGCATCAGGGCCGTCACCGACGCCTTGTACGCCATCGCGGACAGGTACATAAAATTCCCCGAGGAACGAGCACAGCAGGAAGCACGGGCACGTGGATTCGCCAAGGTGGCCGGGATACCGATGGTCCAGGGTGTCATCGATGGTGTGCACGTCCCCATGCGCCCGCCTGCAGACAACAGGGAAGTGTTCATGAACAGAAAAGGCGCATACTCCATGAACATTCAGGTGGTGTGCGACCCCCACATGAAGATCATGCACGTGTGTGCAAAGTACCCCGGGAGTGTGCATGACGCCTACATTCTGGCATAGTCATTCATCCCCGCAATGTTCGATGGATGCCCCCCCCCCTGCCGGCTGAGGGGCTGGTTGCTGGGCGACAAGGGCTATCCGTTGAGGTCATGGCTGATGACGCCAATACGGAGGCCTCAGACCAATGCGGAGAGCCTATACAACGAGGCCCGTGCAGAAACCAGGGGTGTGGTGGAGCGGTGCTTTGGCCTGCTGAAGATGCGATTCAGGTGCCTGGACTGCTCCCGACGGCAACGGAGCTAACGCAAACGAGGGGGATGGGGAAGAGGAGGATGCGGAGGAGGAGGATGATGGCGCGCATCAGGGTGGGGAGAGGGGCGCAGGACACAGACACTGCCCGGGTGCTGGTTACGTCCAGGAGGCTGCACGACGGCACCGCCGCGGACAGCGGGCACACGACGCGTTGGTGGCCGCACGGTTCACGCACTGTGGGGGTGGGATTCGCTGAACACTGCTACTTGCACGTCACTCTTGCACACGGGCACCACACAGCTCCCCGCACCCCCACACCGCGTTCACGGCATCAATTCCACATCACCTTACCATTGCGGCACTACGGGATTGCACAACATTGATGATTGGGCAAGCGGGTGTGATCAGTGCCATGTTGAATGATGACAGCCCGCTCTGCGATGAGCTGTGTGCTCAGATCCGCCTGCCGGGGTCTGACTCATGGCTATAGCTGAACCATGCACTCCGGTGGTCAGAGCCTTTGTGACGGATATTTCACCACATGCCTGTGTGGGGTGGCTGGCGTCGGTGTGCCGAGGACAACTGTGTCCGATTATGGGAGGCAGGGGGGAAACGGTCAGCACATCCGGAACAGACCTTGAACCGCTCGTATACCACTACGCCACTCGGTCACCCTCACGAGCCCCCTGGCACCGGACATAGCACAGAGTCTTACAAGTCAAATTCAACAGTGAGTTTATTTGTGTGATTAACATAAGTGCCCTACCCCCTACAACTAAACTGTGCCCTGCACCCGTGCCAACTTCTTACGTGCCTAACCTCTTTGCCTTACGGGCCCTACCACTACGTCTAGGTGTGTTCCCAGATGGTACAGCAGGAGTGGAGGCGGACTGCTGAGAATCACGCCCTTCCACATGGCTCCCCGTCGGCACGCGTTTCCTGGGGCGGCCCGGCTTTGATAGGCCAGGCTGCTCGGCAGGTGTGCTGGATGGCGTTGTGCCACCCTGACCTGCCCGCTGCCCACCAAATGCGCCATGGCCGAAACCCTTTCACCCATTGCCTCCACCGCGGACGCCACCCTTGCGGTGTCGGCCTGGGTGGCCGCGATGAGCGGCACAACTCCCTGCTCCTGAACATGGATGGACTCCTCCAACTGCATATGCAGGTCCTGGAAGATGGCCCTCATCCCGTTATTCAGTCCCTGGGTGTCCACATGCATTGGTTGTCCGGGTGGGTCAAGTACATCCAGGAACCCGGGAACCGTCTGGGTGGCAGCTGTTTGCTGGGCCTGGGCTGCCCTCCGACCGTCCAGCCCCTCGGTTGCTCCAAACTCCACCTGCTGTACCGGCTCGGCTGTGGGGTGCGCACCAGACCGTGACCCGGGAGCCTCATCACTTATATGCCCAACCGAGGTGAGTGCCTCTGCGATGGTGTATGGTGTGGGAGACAGCAGTGCCGCAAGCTCGAGGTCATTGTCCGTTAGTAATTCTGGTCTGTTCTCCTCCCACTCATGGCCCGGCGCAAGCTCCATGCCGGCCATGTCGTGCTGACCTCCAGGTGATTCCACCGAGTGTGTGGCCGTAATGTGCGATTCATCTTCAATGTCTGCCCTGTGCCCTTCACTACTGTCTCTCTCAGTGGTGTGAGCGTCCCGGTCCTGCGTCCCATACTGAGAGGTTTGCCTTCCTGTCCGACCGACTGCCAAGCTCTGGCGTGCGTCCCTGGGTGTGCTTGACGTTAGCGATGTTCCACTGTCTCTTGGCCGAGACGTCCCTGGACTTCCGGCAGTTGGCCCTGGGGAACATAAAGATTCGGGGTTCGTTAGACGCGGTGGCCCGGGTGTATGGTGGTGGTGGGTGCACAGTGTGACGGGGGGAGGGGAGCAAGGGTGCATTGGCATGAGCAGGAGGGGATCGAGGCTGCAGTGGGCAATGTGTGAGGGAGACGATGATGGGTTGGGGGGGGGGTGGTGTGAGGACATGCAGGGTTGTCTCACTTGCTTCTGCGCCTCCGAGCTGGCATAGAGGTTTATCATAGAATTTACAGAGCAGAAGGAGGCCATTCGGCCCATCGAGTCTGCACCGGCTCTTGGAAAGAGCACCCTACCCAAGGTCAACACCGCCACCCTATCCCCATAACACACTAACCCCACCCAACACTAAGGGCAATTTTGGACACTAAGGGCAATTTATCATCGCCAATCCACCTAACCCGCACATCTTTGGACTGTGGGAGGAAACCGGAGCACCCGGAGGAAACCCACGCACACACGGGGAGGATGTCGTGACCTCCCGGGTGGCGGATCCCCCAGCGAGGTCCAGGGCCCTCTGCTCGTGAATGTTTAGGGGGTGCAGCACAGGAGAACCCCCTCCGGTTCTCATACGCTCACGCTGGTTGTGAGCTGTCTTGTCCTGGGGGGGGGTTGGATGAAGCACCACAATTAGGCGGGTATCATCAGGGCATGCAGATATAAACTACATTTTTGCTGGTTCACGAGACAGCACGCCATGGGGCTCATGTGGATCAGGGGGGGGGCGGTCCCGGGGCTCATGTGGGTCGAGTAAATCGTTGGGCACCCTGACCCCCCCAAACCCCCGCTGATGCCCCAACCCCCCCTGACGCCCCAACCCCCCCCCCCGATGCCCTAATCAACCCCTGATGCCCCAACCCCCCCTGATGCCCCAACGCCCCTGACCCTCCCCAAACCTCCCCTGATACCCCATCGCCCCCCCTGACCCCCTCTTGATGCCCCAACGCCCCCCTGACCCCCCAAACACCCCCTGATGCCCCAACGCCCCCCTGAACCCCCCAAACACCCCCTGATGCCCCAAACTCCCCACCACCCCACTTCCCCCCCCCCTCATGCGGGGGGGGGGGGGACTGGGGGAACCCTCATGGCACTTACCCTCGCAGCCCGAGTGAGGTCGTGCCTCTACTTCCGACACTGCTCCCCCGTCCGGGGGGTCTGCCCCACAGCACTCACAGCGGTGCCAACCTCACACCAACCGCGCCTCACCGCGCTGGATGGCTGGCGATGCCCACGTCTTGGGCAGAGGGTGTCCCTTCTCTACTCGACCTCATCCAGCAGGGTATCCAGGTCCGTGTCCCGGAACCTCGGTGCGGCTCGTCGGGGCTCAGCCAGCTCTTCCTCTCTCTTCTCCTCCGGGTCCTCTGTGCGCACCATTTATGATGCACCGCCGTGTCATTGGGGCGGCGCGCGGTGACGACGCGGCTTTCGCGACACGTCCCCCGAGTTTCTCTCGGCCCCGATCCTAGTCCATTTTCGGGCCCTGAATCGGTCAGGATCGGGGCCGTTTCGCGCCGTCGTGAACCTCGACGGCGTGGACACTTCGTCGCGGGAGCGGAGAATTGCACTCATGGCTTCTTGCTGACGACAAAACAGCTTGCATGAATTTCAAGAGTTAGAGTGGAAAAGTGAAAATATGAAAATAGAGATAGCGAATAGCTAGATCAAAGTATACAGTGATCCCGGAATAAAAATGGCTGTGCGGACCCTCATGTATAAAGAGAATTTTATCAGTCTGAAGCCATCTGTCTACACCTCTATGTCGTCCTAATTGGTTTGGGTGAGAATCAAATACATTTGATTTGATGGTTAACTGTCAATCCTCAATGTGCAACATAAGTTCTGAATGTTTCATGTTTGAATATTTGTGTATGCTATGGAATGTGATTTTGTGCTGTTATCAAGACTGGTTTTTACTGATTTTCTGCTGACTTTACTTTATCACTATTCTGAACAATGGTGTCTTCAATATTGCTATGGTGCTTATTTCGACCTTGATTACTGGTACAGTTCATTTCTTAATATGAAACTAACTTTGAAATCTGTTCATTAGAACAATAGTTTGTTCATATTGTCAGCAAAAATGTTGTTTTTATCTCCAATTAGTTTGTGGATGTGTCAGGCTTTGTGCCTCTGTTTAAGTTGTGTTTTGTCATGACCTAAGGTTATACATACTGAAATCCTTATTTTAAAATGGGTATTAAAAACTGGGCTTTAATATTTACATTAAAATAGCCTTTTACCAATCTGAAAATAGTTCATTACCTTCAGACAGCCTTCCAACAGTTTGCACTGTAGTGGTCAACCCTGTGTGGAGCATCGATTGGCGTCACTCAGGAGCTCCTCTTTGGCATGGTAATCTCTGCCACATTTGCTGCAGAGGAATACAGTGGACTGAGAAGGTGCTCTGTTTTCGCTGGGTCTTCTTTTTGGTCAGTTGAGCTTTTTGTTTCTGCTCGCTCCTTCCAATGCCCTTCCAGTGAGCCTCAAGAGGTCATGTCCATCAGCGACTGTCTCCCATTCGTCAGTGTCAAAGTAAGACCATAAGATATAGGAGCAGAATGAGGCCATTTGGCCCATCGAGTCTACTCCACCATTCATTGTTAAATTAAAAAAAAACAAATTCCAATTAAGGGGCAATTTAGCATGGCCAATCCACCTACCGTGCACATCTTTGGGTTGTGGGGATGAGGCCCACGCAGACATGTGGAGAATGTGCAAACACCACAAGGAGAGTGACATGGGGCTGGGATTTAACCCGGGTCCTCGGCGTCATGAGGCAGCAGTGCTAACCACTGTCCCATTGTGCCACTGTGCCACCCCTGCTCCGCCATTCAATCATGGCTAATATGTTTCTTTTCCCCATTCTCCTGCCTTCTCCCCATAATCCCTGATCTCCTTATTAATCAAGAACCTATCTATCTCTGTCTTAGAGACATTCAGTGATTTGGCCTCCACAGCCTTCTACGGCAACGGGTTCCACAGATTCACCTCCCTCTGGCTGAAGAAATTCCTTCGCAGTTTTAAAGAATCGTCATTTCAGTCTGAGGCTGTGGCCTCAAGTTCTAGTTTTCACTACAAGTGGAAACATCCTCTCCATGTCCATTCTGACATGGGGCAGCACGGTAGCATAGTGGTTAGCACAGTTGCTTCACAGCTCCAGGCTCCCAGGTTCGATTCCTGGCTTGGGTCACTCACTGTGCGGAGTGTGCACATTCTCCCCGTGTGTGCGTGCGTTTCCTCCGGGTGCTCCGGTTTCCTCCCACAGTCCAAAGATGTGTGGGTTAGGTGGATTGGCCATGCTAAATTGCCCTTAGTGTCCAAAAAGGTTCAGTGGGATTACTGGGTTACGGGGATAGGGTGGAGGTGTGGGCTTGGGTAGGGTGCTCTTTCCAAGGGCCGGTGCAGACTCGATTTGCCGAATGGTCTCCTTCAGCACTGTAAATTCTATGATTCTATTTAGGCTTCTCAGTATGCTGTTTCAATAAGATCCCTCCTCATCCTTCTAAACTCCAAATAGTGCAGACCCAGAGTCCTCAACCGTTCCTCATACGACAAGCTCTTCATTCCGGGGATCATTCTTGTGAACCTCCTCTGGATGTCTGCCATCTTCATATCACACTTTCAGATGTCCTTGTTGCTGAGATACGGATGGTCAGAGCAAAGAACAAAGAAAAGTACAGCATAGGAACAGGCCCTTCAGCCCTTCAAGCCTGCGCCGACCATGCTGCCCGACTAAACTACAATCTTCTACACTTCCGGGGTCCATATCCCTCTATTCCCATCCTATTCATGTATTTGTCAAGATGCCCCTTATACGTCACTATCGTCCCTGCTTCCACCACCTCCTCCGGCAGCGAGTTCCAGGCACCCACTACCCTCTGTGTAAAAAACTTTCCTCGCACATCTCCTCTAAACCTTGCCCCTCGCACCTTAAATCTATGTTCCCTTGACTCCTTCACCCTTGGAATAAGCTTCTGACTACCCACCCTGTCCATGCCCCTCATAATCTTGTAGACTTCTATCAGGCCGCTCCTCAATGTCCGTCATTCCAGTGAGAGCAAACCGAGTTTATCCAACCTCTCCTCATAGTTAATGCCCCCCATACAAGGCAATATCCCGGCAAACCTCTTCTGTACCCTCTCCAAAACCTCCACATACTTCTGGTAGTGTGGCAACCAGAATTGAACATTATTTTCCAAGTGTGGCCTAACTAAGGTTCTATACAGCTGCAGCATAGAACATAGAACATAGAAAATACAGCACAGAACAGGCCCTTCGGCCCACGATGTTGTGCCGAACCTTTGTCCTAGATTAATCATAGATTATCATTGAATTTACAGTGCAGAAGGAGGCCATTCGGCCCTTTGAGTCTGCACCAGCTCTTGGAAAGAGCACCCTACCCAAACTCAACACCTCCACCCAACACCAAGGGCAATTTGGACATTAAGGGCAATTTATCATTGGCCAATTCACCTAACCTGCACATCTTTGGACTGTGGGAGGAAACCGGAGCACCCGGAGGAAACCCACGCAGACACGGGGAGGACGTGCAGACTCCGCACAGACAATGACCCAAGCCGGAATCGAACCTGGGACCATGGATCTGTGAAGCAATTGTGCTATCCACAATGCTACCGTGCTGCCCTTAAGAACAAATAAATCTACACTATATCATTTTCCCGTAATCCATGTACCTATCCAACGGCTGCTTGAAGGTCCCTAATGTTTCCGACTCAACTACTTCCACAGGCAGTGCATTCCATTACTTGCCAATTTTTATACTCAGTGGCCCAGCCGATGAAGGCAAGCATGCTGTATGTCTTCTTGACTACCTTCTCCACCTGTGTTGCCCCTTTCAATGACCTGTGGACCTGTACACCCAGATCTGCCTGTCTGTCAATACTCTTAAGGATTCTGCCATTTACTGTATATTTTGACTCAGGGGCCAGTTCACTGTACAGAAAGTCTTTGGGTATATGGCCATCATCCATCTGATGAATTTGGCCGAGTCACTGCAGACATCATTGACTTAGCAATGAGCGTATGCTGATGGAGTTAGGACACTTCGGGATACCTGAATTGGTGACCTTGTCCTGAAAGGAGACACCGAGGATATGTCTGAGACATGATGATGGAAATAGTTCAGCCTTTTCTCCTGCCTAGCATACAGTGTCCTGGTTTCATCATTGTAGAGTAGGTTTGATACACTCGTAGTTTAGAGGTTAGACTCAGCTTAGACTTAACATCTGCAGCTTTTGCAATGCATACATTGATTTCAGCATCAAGTGACAGATTGTTGATGACACCGGGATTCTCCAAACTCCAGTGTCACATTGCCAATGCTGATAGATGGCGATTTGATATCCTGGACCATGACATTTGTTTTCCTGATGCTGATGATTAAGCCAAACATTTTACAGATGTGAGAGAATCTGTCCATTTGCTGCTGGAGGTATTCCTTGGTATGGATTGCTGGTTCGCAACATCAGTATCAAACAAATCTCTGTTGAGAACTTGGCTCACCTTTGTCCTGCATCACAGGCGAGCAATGCTGAACAGCTGTCCATCGATTTTGGTACGCAAGTGGACACCTCTGTAGATGACCTGAAGGTATAATGACAGCAGCAAAGAGAATGTGCCAGAGTACAACTCTGTTTGACCCCATTGCGGTTCTCAAAGATTTCTGCTGTTGCGCTATCATAGCTGATCTTATTCACCATGTTGTCATGGAAAGAGATCACACTGAGCAGGTTTTGCAGGCAGCCAATTTTCTCCAGCAGCTAGAATGCTCATATGGCTAAATGCCTTGGTAAAATCGATGAAAGCAATATATAGTGGTCTCCTTTGTTCATGGTGTTATCCTTGCAAACTGCTAGACTGAGAAGATCATGTCAATTATAGATCTTCAAATCACATTGGAATTCGGAGTAGATGCATTGAACCAGGATCTGCAATCTGGCAAGGGCAACACAGGTAGATACCTCCCCTTGATGTTCATCAGGGAGATACCTTAATAGAACCATAGAACCGCTACAGTGTAGAAGGAGGCCATTTGGCCCATCAAATCTGCACTGACCCTCTGAAAGAGTACCCTACCGAAGCCCAGGGCAAGCAAGTCAATAGCTTTGCTAAACTGTCCTGACTGCTAACCTGGCTGAAAATCAGTCAACTGAACTCAGAGAAGAGATGACTTTATATGGCTCTGTAATGCACCTAAATTACCCAGTGAGCTACCTAATTAGCCGTCTTTCTGTAATTCAAACTCCAGACATGTTTAGAAAAACAAAATTGTGACTTTTACATAAAGAGGATCATACTATAATTGGTTTCAACTTATAACTTACCCAGTTACCATCTCTAGTATCTTTTAAAAAAAATATATTTTATTGAAATTTTTCATTCACAGTTTTTCCCCTTACAAATCAAACAAAAAGAAACTTTAACAGTACAAATAACATGATAACTACAATCTAATAAAGAGTAACTAACTAACATGGTAAACTAACCAAATAACATAAAATGAAACTCTCCCCCCCCCAGGTTGCTGCTGCTGGTCATCTATCTTCCCTCTAACGTTCCGCTAGGTAGTCGAGGAACGGTTGCCACCGTCTGGTGAACCCTTGAGCCGATCCTCTCAGCGCAAACTTAATCTGCTCCAGTTTAATGAACCCCGCCATATCGTTTAGCCAGGCCTCCAGTCCGGGGGGTTTCGCTTCCTTCCACATGAGTAAAATCCTACGCCGGGCTACTAGGGACGCAAAGGCCATGACATCGGCCTCTTTCGCCTCCTGCACTCCCGGCTCATCTGCAACTCCAAATAAAGCTAACCCCCAGGCTGGTTTGACCGGACCTTCACCACTTTCGAGATCACTCCCCTCCAATACCCCTCCAGTGCCGGGCACAGCCAGAACATATGCATGTGGTTTGCCGGGCTTCCGCCGCAACTCCCACACTTGTCCTCCACTCCGAAGAACCTGCTCAACCTTGCTCCCGTTATGTGTGCTCTATGCAGCACCTTAAATTGAATCAGGCTAAGCCTGGCACACGAGGAAGAGGAATTTACCCTGTGTAGCGCACAAAGACTCCGAGAGACGAATAGAGTGAAGTCGATGAGGCTTTATTAAGCGTGTCTGTTCCCCCGCAGCTCGATAGTAGAATGGCCTGCGGGGGAGGACTCCGGCTTCTTATACTCCGCCTTCAGGGCGGAGCTAGAGGTCAACGGCCAACCAGGACCCGGGATCTGTCAGCCAATGACATTAGGGCTTCCAGTCCCACATGACCCCTAATACATACTACCACATTCACCCCTTGTCAAAAATGAACCCGGCGGGGTGATGCTTCGCATGGTGGTAAGGGTTTACAGGGCTGGTCCTGGGAGGAAAACATTCATATGGCAATACAGTATGTACAATTTTGTCCTGTTTCAACTACTTACAGAAGGTATCGGGAGAAAAAGCAAAATGTTCTTGTGAAAAGTCCATATATTGATTTAGATCGACGCCACGAGTCGGTCGGGCGGTCTGGTCGTCCGTGTCGATCGCCTCGGCCCCGGTGGTGGTGATGGTGCTTGTTCCGGTGTTGTCGTCTCCGGGAGCCTTATGGTTTCAGCTTGGGCTTTATTCTTGGTCGGGCCTGAGGGGAGGGGAACCGATCCTCCTGGGAAGGGGGCGGTCGCGGGGTGCGGCGGTGGCAGGAAGGGGGGGGTTGGGTGAATGGTGTCGGGGGGGGGGGGTGTGTTGCCGGCGGGCGCCAGATCCCGCAGGGAGACCGTGTCCTGTCGGCCGTCGGGGTACTCCACGTAAGCGTACTGCGGGTTCACGTGGAGGTGGTGAACCCTTTCGACCAACGGGTCCGCCTTGTGTGCCCGATGGGTCCTGGGGAGCAAGATGGGTCCTGGGGCCGCCAGCCAGGTCGGCAGCGACGTTCCAGAGGAGGACTTCCGAGGGAAGACAAGGAGACGCTCATGAGGCGTTTGATTAGTGCTCGTACATAATAGCGACCGGATGGAGTGGAGAGCATCCGGGAGGACCTCCTGCCACCGTGAAACTGGGAGGTCCCTGGACCGTAGGGCCAGTAGGACGGTCTTCCAGACCGTGCCGTTCTCCCTCTCTACTTGCCCGTTCCCCCGGGGGTTGTAGCTGGTCGTCCTGCTTGAGGCTATGCCCTTGCTGAGCAGGAACTGGCGCAGCTCGTCACTCATGAAAGAGGACCCACTGTCGCTGTGGACGTATGCGGGGCAACCGAACAGTGTGAAGATGGTGTTCAGGGCTTTAATGACTGTGGCCGCGGTCATGTCAGAGCAGGGGATGGCGAATGGGAAGCGGGAGTACTCGTCCACCACATTAAGGAAGTATGTGTTGATGTCGGTGGAGGGGAGGGGCCCTTTGAAATCCAGACTAAGGCGTTCAAAGGGGCGGGAAGCCTTAATCAGGTGCGCACCATCCGGCCTGTAAAAATGCGGTTTGCATTCTGCGCAGATGTGGCAGTCCCTTGTGACTGTACGGACCTCCTCTAAAGCGTATGGGAGGTTGCGGGACTTGATAAAGTGGAAAAACCGAGTGACCCCTGGGTGGCAGAGGTCCTCGTGGAGGGTTTGGAGGCGGTTAATTTGTGCGTTGGCACATGTGCCGCGGGATAGGGCATCGGACGGCTCGTTCAGCTTTCCGGGACGATACAAGATCTCGTAGTTGAAGGTGGAGAGCTCGATCCTCCACCTTAAGATCTTGTCGTTTTTGATTTTGCCCCGCAGTGCATTATCGAACATGAAGGCTACCGACCGTTGGTCGGTGAGGAGCGTGAATCTCCTGCCGGCCAGGTAATGCCTCCAATGTCACACCGCTTCCACTATGGCTTGGGCTTCCTTTTCCACTGAGGAGTGGCGGATTTCTGAAGCGTGGAGGGTTCGGGAGAAAAAGGCCATGGATCTGCCCGCTTGGTTAAGGGTGGCCGCTAGAGCTACGTCAGAGGCGTCGCTCTCGACCTGGAATGGGAGGGACTCATCGATAGCGCGCATCGTGGCCTTTGCGATATCCGCTTTGATGCGGCTGAAGGCCTGGCAAGCCTCTGTCGACAGAGGGAAGGTCGTGGTCTGTATTAGGAGGCGGGCCTTGTCTGCGTACTGGGGGACCCACTGGGCGTAGTATGAAAAAAACCCCAGGCAGCGTTTCAGGGCTTTTGAGCAGTGCGGGAGGGGAAATTCCATGAGGGCGCGCATACGTTCGGGGTCGGGGCCTATTATCCCATTGCGCACTACGTAGCCCAGAATGGCTAGCCGGTTGGTGCTAAAAACGCACTTCTCCTCGTTGTACGTGAGGTTCAGGGCTTTGGCGGTCTGGAGGAATTTTTGGAGGTTGGCGTCGTGGTCCTGCTGGTCGTGGCCGCTGATGGTTACATTGTCGAGATACGGGAACGTGGCCCGCAACCCATGTTGATCAACCATTCGGTCCATCTCCCGTTGGAAGACCGAGACCCCGTTTGTGACGCCAAATGGGACCCTTAGGAAATGGTATAATCGCCCGTCTGCCTCGAAGGCTGTGTACTTGCGGTCACTTGGGCGGATGGGGAGCTGATGGTAGGCGGACTTGAGGTCCACGGTGGAGAAGACTTTATATTGGGCAATCCGATTGACCATGTCGGATATGCGGGGGAGAGGGTATGCGTCTAGTTGTGTGTACCTGTTGATGGTCTGGCTATAGTCTATGACCATCCTTTGTTTCTCCCCTGTCTTCACTACTACCACCTGTGCTCTCCAGGGACTATTGCTGGCCTGGATTATGCCTTCCTTTAGTAGCCGCTGGACTTCGGACCGAATGAAGGTCCGGTCCTGGGCCCTGTACCGTCTGCTCCTAGCGGCAACGGGTTTGCAATCCGGGGTGAGGTTCGCAAACAAGGACGGGGGTTGCACCTTGAGGGTTGCGAGGCCGCAGATAGTGAGTGGGGGTATTGGGCCGCCGAATTTGAACGTAAGGCTCTGTAGATTGCACTGGAAATCTAATCCCAGTAATGTGGGGGCGCAGAGTTGGGGAAGGACGTGTAGTTTGTAGTTTTTGAACTCCATCCCCTGCACCGTTAGGGTAACTATGCAGAAACCTTTGATCTGTACGGAGTGGGATCCTGCAGCTAGGGAAATCTTTTGTGCGCTGGGATAGGTGGTCAAGGAACAGCGTCTTACCGTGTCGGGGTGGATAAAGCTCTCCGTGCTCCCGGAGTCGACTAGGCATGGTGTCTCGTGCCCGTTTATTAGCACCGTTGTCGTCGTCGTCTGGAGTGTCCGGGGTCGAGCTTGATCAAGCGTTATTGAAGCGAGACGTGGTTGTAGTAGTGGAGCGTCTTCCTCGAACCCCGTGGAGCCGTCGACACTGGGGTCCGTTGTTGCCGTCCAAGATGGCGTCGGGGATGAACAAAATGGCTGCCCCCATACATTGCACATGGCTGGGGGTCACAAGATGGCGGCGGGGGTGGACAAAATGGCCGCCCCATGCGTCGTACAGGTCTGGGGTGGTCCAAGATGGCGGCGCCCTTCCTCCCCTCGTGGTGGCCGGGACCCAAAATGGCGGCGTCTGCGGATCGCACATGGGGCGCTGGGGGGGTTGGGGAGCGTTAGGACCGCGCGGGGCTCCCTCATCTCTGGGGACAGCGGTGGTCGGGACCCAAATTGGTAGCGCTGGCGGGTCATACGTGGGGACGGGCGGGGGGTGGTTGGGGAGCGTTAGCGGCGTGCAGGGCTCCCTGTTCTCCCGGGACCGCGGTGGTCGCTACCCAGAGTGGCTGCGCCTGCGGGTCGTACATGGGGCGCTGGGGGGGTTGGGGAGCGTAAGCGGCGTGCAGGGCTCCCTGTTCTCCCGGGACAGCGGCGACCTCGCGGGACCGGCACACAACCGCGAAATGGCCCTTTTTCCCGCAGCTCTTGCAGATTGCTGCGCGGGCCGGGCAGCGCTGCTGGGGGTGTTTCGCCTAGCCGCAGAAATAGCAGCGGGCGCCCCCGGTGCGACTTGGCGTTTGGACCGCGCAAGCTTGTGGGGTGTCCGGGGGGGGGGGGGGGGTGGGTTTATCGCGACGGGTACGTACGGAGCCCAATGGGCTGCCGCGCGGTCGGGGCCGTAGGCGCGGGTATTCCGCGCGGCCATGTCTAGGGAGGCTGCTAGGGCCCGTGCCTCTGTGAGTCCTAGCGACTCTTTTTCTAGAAGTCTTTGGCGGATTTGGGAGGAATTCATACCTGCCACAAAAGCATCGCGCATTAACATGTCCGTGTGTTCATTTGCGTTCACCGAAGGGCAGCTGCAGGCTCGTCCCAAAATCAGCAGCGCGGTGTAGAATTCATCAATCGATTCTCCGGGACTTTGCCGTCTCGTCGCGAGCTGGTAGCGAGCGTAGATTTGGTTAACTGGGCGGGCATAGAGACTTTTCAGTGCTGCGAACGCCGTCTGGAAATCCTCCGCGTCTTGGATGAGGGAGAAAATCTCCGTGCTTAACCTCGAGTGCAGGACCTGTAGTTTTTGGTCTTCTGTGACCCGGCCGGTGGCCGTTCTGAGGTAGGCCTCGAAACAAGTCTGCCAGTGCTTGAAGGCTGCTGCCACGTTCACTGCGTGGGGGCTGATCCTCAGGCATTCCGGGATGATCCTGAGCTCCATAGTCCTTTTTAGGCACGCTTAACAAAGACTCCGAGAGACGAATAGAGTGAAGTCGATGAGGCTTTATTAAGCGTGTCTGTTCCCCCGCAGCTCGATAGTAGAATGGCCTGCGGGGGAGGACTCCGGCTTCTTATACTCCGCCTTCAGGGCGGAGCTAGAGGTCAACGGCCAACCAGGACCCGGGATCTGTCAGCCAATGACATTAGGGCTTCCAGTCCCACATGACCCCTAATATATACTACCACACCCTGCTTAGGGCATCCGTCCACAGACCCTCCTCTATCTCCTCCCCGAGCTCTTCTTCCCATTTTCCTTTCAGTTCGCCCACCAGCTCCTCCACCTCTTCTCTCATCTCTCGGTATATCTCTGACACCTTGCCCTCCCCGACCCACACCCCCGAGAGCATTCTATCCTGGATCCCCTGTGTCGGGAGCAATGGAAATTCCCTCAACTGTTGCCTTGCGAACGCCCTCACCTGCATATACCTAAAGAAATTTCCCCGGGGCAGCTTATACTTTTCCTCCAGCGCTCCCAAGCTCGCAAACGTCCCGTCTATAAATAAATCTCCCACCCTCCTAATTCCCAACTGGTGCCAGCTCTGGAATCCTCCATCCATTCTCCCTGGGGCAAATCTATGGTTGTTCCTAATTGGGGACCCCACCAAGGCACCCAGCACACCTCTCTGTCGCCTCCATTGCCCCCAGATATTTAATGTTGCCGCCACCACTAGGTTCGTGGTAAATGTTTTTGGTGAGAACGGTAGTGGCGCCGTCACCAGCGCCTCTAGACTCGTCCCTTTACAGGACTTCCTCTCTAATCTTTTCCACGCCGCTCCCTCTCCTTCTATCATCCATTTACGGATCATCGCCACATTGGCGGCCCAGTAGTAGTCACCCAAATTCGGCAGCGCCAGTCCCCCTCTGTCTCTTCTACGTTGTAAGAACCCCCTCCTTACCCTCGGAACTTTCCCTGCCCACACGAAGCTAGTGATGCTCCTGTCTATTTTTTTAAAGAAGGCCTTAGTGATCAGTATAGGGAGACATTGGAATACAAATAGCAACCTCGGGAGGACCATCATCTTAATTGCCTGCACTCTGCCCGCCAGTGACAGTGGCTGCATGTCCCACCTCTTGAAATCCTCTTCCATTTGTTCCACCAATCGTGTCAGATTAAGTCTGTGCAAGGTTCCCCAGCTCCTGGCTATCTGAATCCCCAGGTATCGGAAGTTTCTTTCCACTCTCCTTAAAGGCAGGCCATCTATCCCTCTACTCTGGTCTCCAGGGTGTATCACAAAAAGTTCACTCTTTCCCATGTTAAGCCTATATCCCGAGAAATCTCCGAACTCCCTCAATGTCTGCATGACCTCTGTCATCCCCCCCACTGGGTCCGTCACATACAGCAGTAGGTCATCTGCGTAGAGTGACACTCGGTGTTCTTCTCCCCCTCTAATCACCCCTCTCCATTTTCTGGAGTCTCTCAGCGCCATGGCCAGTGGTTCAATTGCCAACGCGAACAGTAATGGAGATAGCGGGCATCCCTGTCTTGTTCCCCTGTATAGTCGGAAATACTCCGATCTTTGCCGACCCGTGACCACACTTGCCGTTGGGGCCCCATAGAGGAGTTTGACCCAGCTAACAAACCCGGCCCCGAACCCGAACCTCCTCAGCACCTCCCATAGATACTCCCACTCCACCCTATCAAATGCCTTCTCTGCATCCATTGCCGCCACTATCTCTGCCTCCCCCTCTGCTGGGGGCATCATTATCACCACTAATAGCCGTCGCACGTTAACATTTAGTTGTCTCCCCTTTACGAATCCTGTCTGGTCTTCGTGCACCACCCCCGGGACACAGTCCTCTATCCTCGTTGCCAGCACCTTTGCTAGCAATTTGGCGTCTACATTTAGTAGTGAAATAGGCCTATAGGACTTTATCCCGCTTCAAAATTAGCGATATCGTCGCCTCCGACATTGTCGGGGGTAGAGTCCCCCCTTCCCTGGCCTCGTTAAAAGTCCTCACCAACAGCGGGGCCAGCAAGTCCACATATTTTCTATAAAATTCCACCGGGAACCCATCTGGTCCCGGGGCCTTCCCTGCCTGCATGTTCCCCAGCCCCTTGGTAACCTCGTCCACCCCAATTGGTGCCCCCAGGCCTTCCACCTCCTGCTCCTCCACCCTCGGGAACCTTAATTGGTCCAAAAACTGCCGCATCTCCTCTTTTCCCTCCGGGGGTTGGGACCTATAAAGTCTTTCGTAAAAGGTCCTAAACACCTCGTTTATCTTCCCTGCTCTCCGCACCGTAGCTCCCTTTTCGTCTCTAATTCCCCCTATCTCCCTCGCCGCTGTCCTCTTTCGCAGCTGATGGGCCAACAGGCGACTTGCCTTTTCCCCATATTCCTATCTCATCCCCTGTGCCTTCCTCCACAGCACCTCCGCCCTCCTAGTGGTCAGCAGGTCGAACTCCGTCTGGAGTCGTCGTCTCTCCCTGTATAGTCCCTCCTCCGGAGCCTCCGCATATTCTTTATCCACCCTTAAAATCTCCCCCAGTAATCTTTCCCTTTCCTTGGCCTCTGTTTTCCCTTTGTGGGCCCTGATGGAGATCAGCTCTCCTCTGACCACCGCCTTTAGTGCTTCCCATACCACTCCCACTCGGACCTCCCCGTCGTCATTGGCCTTCAGGTATCTCTCGATACATCCCCACACCCTTCCACAGACTCCCTCATCCGCCAACAATCCCACATCTAATCGCCAGAGTGCACGCTGCTCCCTCTCCTCTCCTAGTTCCAGGTCCACCCAATGTGGGGCATGATCTGAGATAGCTATGGCTGAATACTCAGTTTCTTCCACCCTCGAGATCAACGACCTTCCCAAACCAAAAAAATCTATCCGGGAGTACGCCTTGTGAACATGGGAGAAGAAGGAGAACTCCCTGGCCTTCGGTCTAACAAATCGCCATGGATCCACTCCCCCCATTTGGTCCATAAACCCCTTAAGCACCTTGGCCGCTGCCGGCCTTCTTCCGGTCTTAGATCTAGATCTATCTAACCCTGGGTCCAGCATGGTGTTGACGTCTCCCCCCATTATCAAATTTCCTACCTCCAGGTCCGGGATACGTCCCAGCATCTGCTTCATGAATCCCGCATCATCCCAATTCGGGGCATATACGTTAACGAACACGACCTCCGTTCCCTCCAGCCTGCCACTCACCATCACATATCTGCCTCCACTACCTGCTACAATGCTCCTAGCTTCGAATGATACCCGTTTCCCCACCAGTATGGCCACCCCTCTATTCTTTGCATCCAGCCCTGAATGGAACACCTGTCCCACCCATCCTTTCCTTAACCTAACTTGGTCCGCCACCTTCAGGTGCGTCTCCTGGAGCATAGCCACGTCTGCCCTCAGTCCTTTCAAGTGCGCGAACACTCGGGCCCTTTTAATCGGTCCATTTAGGCCTCTCACGTTCCACGTGATCAGCCGCACTGGGGGGCTACCTGCCCCCTTCCCGTGTCGGCTAGCCATCACCCTCTCTAGGCCAGTCCCACGTCCCGATTCCGCGCTCCCACCAGTTTCCCAGGAGGCGCATTCCAGCCCCGACCACCCTTTCTTTAACCAGTTCCTCTTTGATTTCTGCAGCAGCAACCCAGTTATCCACCCCCCCCCCCCCCCCCACCGCTAGATCCCCATCTAGCGTGATTGCTCCCCCCATATTACTTCCGAAAGTCAGCTGACTTCAACTGACCCCGGCTTCTCCCGCTCACTCCTTGACCCCCCCCGTGTGGGGAACTCCCATCTACCTTGCGCCTATCTTCCCGCCATCACCTTTCTGGCGCGGGAACAAGGACAGTAGGCCCCGTATTCTCTGTAGTTGTCCCGCCTCTTGTGGCGCAGCTCCCTCTACCGCCCCACTCCTATTCCTCATCCCCCGCCTATGTCTCTTCTTTCCCCCCACCGGCGCCCACATTTCTTAGTGTCCCCCCCTTTCCCAATTTACATCCCTATATACATCGACAGTGTCATTTCCCCTCGAAGATCAGTCCCTCAGTTCCGATCCAGTTTCTCGTCTTTAATAAAGGTCCATGCTTCTTCCGCCGTTTCGAAGTAGTGATGTCTCTCCTGGTACGTGACCCATAGTTGCGCCGGCTGCAGCATCCCGAACTTCACCTTCTTCTTGTGTAGCACCTCCTTGGCTCGATTAAAACTCGCCCTCCTTCTCGCCACCTCCGCACTCCAATCCTGGTACACCCGCACCACCGCATTCTCCCATCTACTACTCCGTACCTTTTTGGCCCATCTCAGAACCACTTCTCTATCATTGAAGCGATGAAATCGCACGATTGTCGCCCTAGGTGGTTCTCCCGCCTTTGGTCTCCTCGCAGGGACCCGATGAGCCCCCTCCACTTCTAAGGGGCCCGAAGGGGCCTCAGCTCCCACCAGCGAGCTTAGCATCGTGCTCACGTAAGCCCCGCAGTCCTCTCCTTCCACTCCCTCAGGAAGACCCAGGATCCGAAGGTTCTTCCTTCGTGCTCTGTTTTCTAGGGCCTCAATCCTTTCAATGCACTTTTTGTGGAGCGCCTCGTGCGTCTGTGTTTTGACCGCCAGGCCCAGGATCTCGTCTTCATTATCCGTCACCTTCTGCTCCACCACGCGGAGCTCCGTCTCCTGGGTCCTTTGTGCCTCCTTAAGCCCCTCAATTGCCTGTAGCATCGGGGTCAGCACCTCCTTCTTAAGTAGCTCCACACACCTTAAGAATTCGTCTTGATCGGGCCCCCATGTCGCCTGGGCTTTCTCCGCTGCCATCTTGCTTCTTTTTTCCTCCTGTCCCTTTCCTTGAGGATTCTTCGCGATGTAGCCACCGCCGCCGATATTTTTCTGTTTCGTTGGGGGGGACTCCCTGTTAACTCACCCCACACCGGGTTTCGTCCTGAAAAAATTTCCCGTTGGGGCTCTTAAAAGAGCCCGAAGGTCCGTTTGAGCTGGAGCCGCCGAAATGTGCGGCTTAGCTGGGCATCGCCGCAACCGGAAGTCTCCCATCTCTAGTATCTTAACTAACAGATTAGTATTGCTTTTAATCTTGCTAGTGATCTCTCCACCCTTACACCAAATGGAGTAAAACCATACTCCGTACCCCCACTCCACTATCAATCTATCTAAGGATATGTAGGATACAGTGGTACAGGTAGGGAATAAACAAAAATGATATGGAATAAACTGGAGAGGTAGCAGGGATGTCTGTTGTATGAATGTCCCATGTTTTTTGGCTGTCTCAGCAAAGCACATAGAATTTGGGTATCTTTAATGTTGCTTTGGAGATGAGATAACTCTAATAGTTAAAATGTTTAAACTGTTTTCAATATAGTAAAATATTGATGGTGTATTTCTAAATCAACATTTTAAAATTTCTTGCATTCCATTAAGTTTGCTTTTCTTTAACCAGCTCTTGAAAAGTAAAATTGATCAGGAGATTCGGATACACATGGAGATTGAAAAGTTCCTGAAGCAAAATCAGTCTGTAAGTATCCATGTCCTTCAAATTAAATGTAAAGAACTTTAATTCTTTAATATAAAAATAAATGGACATTCATGAATTACATAAGCAATTTTGAATCTGAGATATTGTTACCTCTCAAAACTCACAAATCTCATACTGAAGGCGCTAGCAACAGCGCCGCTCCCGATAGCTCCGGGGAGATACTCAGGGAATCCGGTAGTAATAGCTTAGTTGGGAATTTGGAGGCAGTTTCGCCAGCACTTCGGGTTGGGGGCAGGGTCAAGGGAAATGCCGATTCAGGGGAACCACAGATTTGAGCCAGGGAAGTGGGATGGAAATGTTCGGAGATGGGAGGAGAAAGGAATTAGTACACTAAAAGATTTGTTTCTTGGGGGTCGGTTTGCAGAATTGAAAGAGCTGGGAGCGAAGTATGGGCTGGAGAAGGGGGAAATATTTAGATACTTGCAGGTTCGAGACTGTCAGAAAGGAGATAGAGATTCCCGATAGAGCCGGCCCCTACATTGCTGGAAGAGATGTTGATGACAGGGGGACTGAAGAAGGGGGTAGTATCGGCGGTTTACGGGGCTATTTTGGAAGAGGAGAAGGCACCGCTGAATGGGATCAAGGCAAAGTGGGTGGAAGTGTTTGGATAGGGAATGGAGGAGGGGTTCTTGTGCGAGGTGCACCGGAGGGGGGAACACCTCCACCTCGTGTGCGAGGTTGGGGCTGATACAGCAAAAGGTGGTATATAGAGCACACCTCACAAGGGCGAGGATGAGTCGACTCTTTGAGGGGGTAGAAGATGTGTGTGAACGATTGTTTTGGTCCTGTCCAAATGCTGGAGGATTACTGGAAGGAAGTTTTTAGGGTAATCTCTAAAGTGGTGCACGTGAAACTGTACCCAGGCCCTCAGGAGGCCATATTCGGGGTGTCGTACCAGCTGGGGTTGGAAACGGGTGCGGGGACAGATGTTGTAGCCTTCGACTTGTTGATCGCCCAAAGGCAGATCCTGTTGGGATGGCGATCAACCTCTCCACCCTGTGTCCTGTGAAGTAAAAACCTCACCATTATTCTTAGAATTCCCCCATACCAAAAAGGGTCAATAAGATATTCTAAATGGTGAACAATGATTCTCACTCCCTGACTCCTATGCAGACTTAGGTGGGTGCTAATCGGGTCAAACTAGTGTTTCAAGTTACTCCCCGGTATAACCCATATCTTCATAGAAGATTCTGTTTACTTACCACTCAGTAGCTTCACGCACGGGTCCGGCTTTTCTAAGTAAAGTGTTATGGATCAGGGTTTAGAGAACCCCAAAGTGTATCATGGAGTTCACCTGACCCACAACTTTTAATAGATTGTGGTATGGGGCGCACACGGCCCACTCTACAGGTGTGGTACAGCAGAAATGGAAAAGTATTTTTTAAAGCAAAACAATGTTTATTCTATGAACTCAAGTTAACCTTTTTAAAACATACAGTGAACATCTTAGCAACCATTAATTCAAATACAACCCCCAAAGAATACAACACTAAGTAATCCTTAAGCTGTCCTTTTAACATCCATAAGATTTTTTAAAAAACTTTAAACAGAAGCACATCAGGTTAAAGTCACTACTGAGAGCAGTTATTAGTTTTAAATCACCAAAGGATCGATTTACAGTTTTTAGATTACAGAGAAAGTGACTAATACCTCTTCTGGCTGTGACTGCAGCTATCCAGCTCAGAAAACGAAACTGAAACACACCCTGCAGCAAACAGCCTAAACTAAAAGTAAAAAGCTGACAGAAAGCCCAGCTCCACCCACACTCTGACATCACTGATAAACACCCATTTCTTAAAGGTACATTTTTTAAACACCCATTTCTTAAAGGTACTCTCACATGACAAAAGTAAACTTTCCAATAATCACTCTTTCAGGTTATCAATTTAAATTAGTTTTATTTTCAAATTAAAAGATAAAATCACTGTCTTTACAGAAGAGTAAAAAGATATTTTCTTTGGATCCTCCTGGTCAGTTGTTAGACCTTCAAGTATGCCTTGACAATCTTTCTTCTTTAACTTTTGGTCTTCCTCAGATGGATTCGCTGTGATGCTCAGTTCTTGACTGTGCTTCCCATGTGCTGAGGGCAGCAATGAGAGGTGGCTCGCTGGCTGCTGAATTATTAGGGTTTATATAGTCCTTTGCGCAGCCTTAGTTTCTACATGACCTTTATTGAAATGTAACTGTTCCTTGCCGACTGTAGCTAATGCAAGCTCCCAGTCGTTGAACTATCTTATTCTGCTTGACAGGTAATACATTTGTTTGGCAGTTAATAAATTTGTTTGTTGCTTCGTTAGCAACTTTTCTGATATCTGTCTCTAGTGATGTTTTTTTTCAGTCTCAATACTGGATATGAACTCGTGTTCATCGAAGCAGTCGCCTCTGCACTTTTACTGGACAGCTGGTGTCAACGGCAGGTCGCCCCCTGCACTTCTAACCAGATCTGGCCTGGACCTATACCCTATGACCTGATTACTTGCCAAAAGGTTTTTAACGTCAAAAATGTGTAAATTATGGTATAAACGTACCACCTCATGTGTTTCTTTAGCTGGAAAGCAATTGTCTCATATTTAACTAGCGTCAGCAGGATTTCACGCCTACATTTATCCCCCAATTTAAACCCAAGATCCTGACTGTTCCTTTTTTAATTGTTCAGTAAAATAATGCACTTCTAAGGGAGTGTGAAACACTGTTCCCTTTTATATAACTTAAGAATTTAAATTGATCGAATGTCTTTTTAACTTGAAAAACAGAATGAGTTGTCCCCAGCTGTGTTCTTTAATGCCTGTGAAGCTATCTGTATTTCAAACAAGCTGCTGCTGTTAACCCTTTGTGGAACCTTTCCCTTTCATTTAAAATGTCAGGCTTTTCCAGGCTTACTTTCATGGTTCAAATGCCATATTTCCCCATTTTTTCATTACACCTGATGTGGCAGGGGGACCTGCTGGAATTCTTGACTCTTGAGAAGGTCAAATTTGAACTGAGGGGAAGGATGGAGGGGTTCATGGGCGTTATTCATTATGCACTTTCGAGAATTTGATTACATTGAACATTGAGGGGGGTGGGTTGAGGGAATTGGGGGGAGGGGGACTGTATGTGTTAATGGTGACTATGGGTGATTCCTGATTCCTTTTTGTTATTTGTTTATGTTAACACGCGGACCAATGTCTGGGGTTTGGTGGGAGGATGGGATCGTTGTTCCTGAAATGGAGATTGACATTGCAATCGTTACTGATTATTGTTTATTGTTGGTGGGTGAACATAGGATTAGTTCTATACTTAATAAATCACACACTACTACACATTAGTCTATAGGTAACAGTTTAAATGACCTTTACTTAACTTCCAAGTGACCGGCTCTGTGTAGGTTAGATAAGGCCTTTGTCTGGTTCCTCACTGAAGGGGGAGTCCAGCGATGATACCTCTTAAAACTGAACAGCTAGGATGCCACTAGAGTAGTTTTAAATAAGTTACTTTATTAAGGATTGAGATGAATTATAGGAAGTGTACGGAGTAATCATTATTAACCATTTAAATGTATTTTATGGACATAGCAGTAATAAATAATCAAATGGGATTTAGGACAGCTAACTTGACCAAAAGGACGTCACTTCTGATATCCTGTCTTTGTGAAACAATCCAGGATGCTGATTTTGCTGTTCTGTTTCTCACAGACAATGAGTGCACAGCAAATTACCAGTAAACATAGTTGTCAGGATGAGGATCAATCATGGGCTGCTCGCAATTCTACTGGGTGAAGTTTAAACATTGCTTGCAATTCTACTGGATAAATTTAAACATAGCAGCTTCAGGGATTGGATCGTGTCCAACTGGGGTGGGCTATTGATTTTTGAAAATTGTATAAGTACTATGTTCTGGTCTTTGTTCAGCAGAACAGATCTTGGCAGCTATCCAGGTCTGTTCTCCGTGTACACGTAACAAGCTTGATTAAATAGCCATCTTGTCCAGATTGTCGATGTGTCTTTTCCTCTCTGTACTGAGTTGAGCCTCAGGGAATAACACCACGTGGAAGCTGACTCAATACACAGGTCTGGAAACCGCTCCTACACTCATGTGTGGCGGCTGGAGGTTGTCTGGTTCATCTAGGCTGAGTGTCGTCTTAAGGTGGAGGGCGCGGGTCCTAGAACTTGGCTGGTTGATGTGCTGCAGTTGGTTGACAGAAGCCAGTCCCAAAAGAGGCAGAATGTTGGTTGCGCAGTTCTTCTTATTCTCCGATCTTTCGCGCTCTTTTGGGCAGTCCCAGGTAGGGATCCAATGGATCGATAGGATTTCAATCACTCTGATTGATTCTGGCCCATTAGGGGCAGATACCTTGATGGCTGGGCGGGTCCTAGTCGGTCATGGCCGTTATTGACCAAGGCACGGAGGCACTCCCAAATAAGGCAAACAGGCGCCCCCGAGTCTGCCACTTATGGTGAGTTTTAATCTGGAGCCCATTGTCCTGGGAAGGCCTGTGAGTGGCCTCTAGCAGGTGTGAGTTTTCTGCATAAGTCTGAGTTGTTGTTTGCAATATACACAAGTTGTGTCCAGTCTGTGTCCCAACCTGAGCACAATTCCCATCGTCCTTTGCAGGCGGCCATTTTAGATGGCCACAACTTGTATAATGATAATCGCTTATTGTCACAAGTAGGCTTCAATGAAGTTACTGTGAAAAGACCCTAATCGCCACATTCTGGCCTGTTCGGGGCGACCGGTACGGGAATTGAACCTGCGCTGCTGGCATTATTTTGCATTATAAGTCAGCTGTTTAGCCCATTGTGCTAAACTGGTCCCAGTATGAACTTAGGACATAATCACTACTTTCCAAGTGTTCTACATTCACAGCATTTCTCTAGCTGCATCACCCACAACTGGTTCTAGCACGGTGCCATTTGTTGCTACACATGCAGTGCACTGGTTAAGGAAATAGATTAGAATCTATCACCCTGACATTTTTTTGTTGAGAAATATTTTATTCTAAAAGTAAACAATAACACCCCCTCACCAGCCCCCCAACGCTGAATAGCTCCTCAAATATCATCATGGACGGCCTCTACCTCACCTCGAAGCCCTCTTCCGAACCCCTTAAAGCAAACTTAATCTTTTCCAACTATTGATCCTCCAGCCCGGCTGCATCCCCTGGTGGCGTAGCCGGCCTCCACTTCAAAATAATCCGTCGCCGGGCAATCAATGAGGTAAAGGCTGCGATATAGGCCCCCTTCCTCTCCAGCAGCTCTGGCACCTCCGAGACCCCAAAGATTGGCACCATTGGGTCTGGCTTCACCGCGACCCCCACTCTCCTCAATAAGGTCCCAAACACCGCCTCCCAGAAGTTTTCCAACTTCTCGCAACCTCAAAACATGATTTGCCCGCCCCCGCCCACACTTCCACACCCATTTGTTACCTCCGGGAAGAACCCACTCATCCGAGCCTGAGTCATGTGGACCCTGTGCACCACTAAACTGAAATAAACTCATTCTAGCACAGGAGGAAGTTGAGTTCATTTGCTACATCACCTCACACCAGAGCCCCCATCCTATCTCCCTCCCATTTCTGCTTAATCCTTTCCACCAGAGCCTGCTCTCCCAGCAACTGTATATGTTCCCGATCCTACCCTCCCCCACCTCATCTGGCAGCAGCAATTTCTCCAGCAGCATTTCCTCTGGTAGTTGGGGGAACGCCGGTAGCTCCTTACATGCAAAGTCCCACATCTGCCAGTACCCAAACTCATTCTAAGCTAGTGGTAACTCCATTTGCCGATATTAAAATGTCAATCATTAGGAAATCTAGGCCTCACTGATGAGTTCAAAGAGTAACCCTTTTCACAAAGTACTGCAAAATATATACCCCTGTGAAAGGGAAGGTTTTCAGGAGAGGAAACGGAAAATAATCTATTGCTGATTGCAAATTGTTCAGCGTCACATATAACTTTGTTGTTAAATTAGATAATTTGAAGTCTGAAAATAAAATAGCTATAACTAACAAGACAAAAATGTCAATTAAAGTTGAATGGCAAATTAAAAACACAATCTCTATCATTATCTTGGGACTGTTGATTGTTATTGGAACAGAAATACTTAAACATCATATCTAATACCAGCATTTAATATAAAATATAAAACATTTATGAGAAACTTAGTGTGAGAGAAATAGAAAAGTAAATAGTTACAATAGATCATTAATATTGCAAATATTGACTTCCGGGTGCGGCGATGACCAGCTGAGTCGCACGTTTCAGCAGCTCCCTGTGAAACGGACTTTTGGGCTCTTGATAGGAGCCCCAACGGCAATTTTGACGGCTAAAAACACTGTGCGGTAAACCAGAAGGGAATCCCCCCTGGATACGGATGGAAAAAGGAGGAGAGAGTGGCCAGATTGCAGTGGATCCTTTAGAACAGCGGCAAGGAAGGCAAGCAAAAACCAAGATGGCGTCGGAAGGTGGCAGTTTAACATGGGGCCCTGAACAACAAGAGTTCTTGAAATGCTGTGTGGAAGAGATCAAAAAGGAAATGAAGAAAGAGCTGTTCGCCCCGATACTACAGGCGATCGAAGGGCTAAAGGAGGAACAAAAGACCCAGGAGCGGGAGCTTCGGGTCGTGAAGGCAAAGGCAGCCGAGAATGAGGACGATATACAGGGCCTGGTGGTGAAGACGGAGACGCAGGAGGCACATCAGAAACGATGTGTGGAAAGGTTGGAGGCACTGGAAAACAACGCAAGGAGGAACAACCTGAGGATTCTTGGTCTTCCTGAAGGTGTGGAGGGAGCGGACGTCGGGGCATATGTGAGCACGATACTGCACTCGTTAATGGGAGCGGAGGCCCCGGCGGGTCCGTTGGAGGTGGAGGGAGCATACCGAGTGATGGCGCGAGGACCGAGAGCAGGAGAAATTCCCAGAGCCATAGTGGTGAGATTCCTCCGTTTTAAGGATAGAGAAATGGTCCTTAGATGGGCGAAGAAAACTCGGAGCAGTAAATGGGAGAACGCGGTGATCCGCGTTTATCAAGACTGGAGTGCGGGGAGGGCGAGCTTTAATCGGGCCAAGGCGGTGCTTCATAAAAAGAAGATAAAATTTGGAATGCTGCAACCGGCAAGACTGTGGGTCACATATCGAGGGAGGCACCACTACTTTGAGACGGCGGATGAAGCGTGGACTTTTATTGTGGAAGAAAAACTGGAATGAGCGGGTTATTAAAAAGAACGTTCGAACAAAGTGGTGGGGCGAATGTGGGGGGCAAAGAGGGGTTTTATGTACTAATCCTGCGAAGTGGTAACTTTTCTCTCTCCCACAGGTGGTGATGGGGGGAGGAGGGGAGGTGGAGGAGATGGGGCGTTGGCCATTAGGGGCGGGGCCAAGGGAGAAGCGCGGGCTTGGTTCCCGCGCTATGATAATCATGGCGGGAATAGAGAAGCAGGAAGGAGGGGGCGTCGCACGGTGCGAGCCGAGGTCACGGGGGGAAGCCGAGGTCAGCCAGAGTTTGCTGACTTCTGGGAGCAACATGGGGGGAGTAATTATGCTAGCGGGGGATCTAGCGGGGGGGGGTGGGAGGGGGGAATTACTGGGTTGCTGCTGCTGGGGAGAGGGGGGAGCTGGTATGGGAGAGGATGGGCGGGGGGGCACCGCCTGGGGGAGATACAGCTGCGTGGGAACCGGGTGAGGAGCTGGAAAAAGGTGATGGCTAATCGACAAGGGGGGGGTGGGGTAGGAAGCCCCCCAACTCGGCTGATCACGTGGAACGTGAGAGGGCTGAACGGGCCGATAAAGAGGGCACGGGTACTCGCACACCTTAAGAAACTTAAGGCAGATGTGGTTATGTTACAGGAAACGCACCTGAAACTGATAGACCAGGTTAGGCTACGCAAAGGATGGGTGGGGCAGGTGTTCCATTCGGGGCTAATGCGAAAAACAGGGGGGTGGCTATATTAGTGGGGAAGCGGGTAATGTTCGAGGCAAAGACTATAGTGGCGGATAACGGGGGCAGATACGTGATGGTGAGTGGCAAACTACAGGGGGAGACGGTGGTTTTGGTAAACGTATATGCCCCGAACTGGGATGATGCCAATTTTATGAGGCGGATGCTAGGATGCATTCCGGACCTAGAGATGGGAAAGCTGATAATGGGGGGAGATTTTAATACGGTGTTGGAACCAGGGCTGGATAGGTCGAAGTCCAGGACTGGAAGGAGGCCGGCAGCAGCCAAGGTACTTAAAGATTTTATGGAGCAGATGGGAGGTGTAGACCCCTGGAGATTTAGCAGACCTAGGAGTAAGGAGTTCTCGTTTTTCTCCTATGTCCATAAAGTCTACTCGCGAATAGACTTTTTTGTGCTGGGTAGGGCATTGATCCCGAAGGTGAGGGGAACGGAGTATACGGCTATAGCCATTTCGGATCACGCTCCACACTGGGTGGACTTGGAGATAGGGGAGGAAACAGGAGGACGCCCACCCTGGAGAATGGACATGGGACTAATGGCAGATGAGGGGGTGTGTCTAAGGGTGAGGGGGTGCATTGAAAAGTACTTGGAACTCAATGATAATGGGGAGGTCCAGGTGGGAGTGGTCTGGGAGGCGTTGAAGGCGGTGGTTAGAGGGGAGCTGATATCAATAAGGGCACATAAAGGGAAGCAGGAGAGTAAGGAACGGGAGCGGTTGCTGCAAGAACCTTTGAGGGTGGACAGACAATATGCGGAAGCACCGGAGGAGGGACTGTACAGGGAAAGGCAAAGGCTACATGTAGAATTTGACTTGCTGACTACAGGCACTGCAGAGGCACAATGGAGGAAGGCACAGGGTGTACAGTACGAATATGGGGAGAAGGCGAGCAGGTTGCTGGCACACCAATTGAGGAAAAGGGGAGCAGCGAGGGAAATAGGGGGAGTGAGGGATGAGGAAGGAGAGATGGAGCGGGGAGCGGAGAGAGTGAATGAAGTGTTCAAGACATTTTATAAAAAATTATATGAAGCTCAACCCCCGGATGGGAGGGAGAGAATGATGGGCTTCTTGGATCGGCTGGAATTTCCCAAGGTGGAAGAGCAGGAAAGGGTGGGACTGGGAGCACAGATCGAGGTAGAAGAAGTGGTGAAAGGAATTAGGAGCATGCAGGCGGGAAAGGCCCCGGGACCGGATGGATTCCCAGTCGAATTCTATAGAAAATATGTGGACTTGCTCGCCCCGGTACTGACGAGGACCTTTAATGAGGCAAAGGAAAGGGGACAACTGCCCCCGACTATGTCTGAAGCAACGATATCGCTTCTCTTAAAGAAGGAAAAGGACCCGCTACAATGCGGGTCCTATAGACCTATTTCCCTCCTAAATGTAGATGCCAAGGTCCTGGCCAAGGTAATGGCAATGAGAATAGAGGAATGTGTCCCGGGGGTGGTCCACGAGGACCAAACTGGGTTTGTGAAGGGGAGACAGCTGAACACGAATATACGGAGGTTGTTAGGGGTAATGATGATGGCCCCACCAGAGGGAGAAACGGAGATAGTAGTGGCGATGGATGCCGAGAAAGCATTTGATAGAGTGGAGTGGGATTATTTGTGGGAGGTGTTGAGGAGATTTGGTTTTGGAGAGGGGTATGTTAGATGGGTGCAGCTGTTGTATAGGGCCCCAGTGGCGAGCGTGGTCACGAATGGACGGGGATCTGCATATTTTCGGCTCCATAGAGGGACAAGGCAGGGATGCCCTCTGTCCCCATTATTGTTTGCACTGGCGATTGAGCCCCTGGCGATAGCGTTGAGGGGTTCCAAGAAGTGGAGGGGAGTACTTAGGGGAGGAGAAGAGCACCGGGTATCTTTGTATGCGGACAATTTGCTACTCTACGTGGCGGACCCGGCGGAGGGGATGCCAGAAATAATGCGGATACTTGGGGAGTTTGGGGATTTTTCAGGGTATAAATTGAACATGGGGAAAAGTGAGTTGTTTGTGGTGCATCCAGGGGAGCAGAGTAGAGAAATAGAGGACCTACCGTTGAGGAAGGTAACAAGGGACTTTCGTTACCTGGGGATCCAGATAGCTAAGAATTGGGGCACATTGCATAGGTTAAATTTAACGCGGTTGGTGGAACAGATGGAGGAGGATTTCAAGAGATGGGATATGGTATCCCTGTCAATGGCAGGGAGGGTGCAGGCGGTTAAGATGGTGGTCCTCCCGAGATTCCTCTTTGTGTTTCAGTGCCTCCCGGTGGTGATCACGAAGGCTTTTTTTAAAAGGATTGAAAAGAGCATCATGGGTTTTGTGTGGGCCGGGAAGACCCCGAGAGTGAGGAAGGGATTCTTACAGCGTAGCAGGGATAGGGGGGTGCTGGTACTACCGAGCCTAAGTGAGTATTATTGGGCCGCTAATATTTCAATGGTGAGTAAGTGGATGGGAGAGGAGGAGGGAGCGGCGTGGAAGAGATTAGAGAGGGCGTCCTGTAGGGGGACTAGCCTACAGGCTATGGTGACAGCCCCATTGCCGTTCTCACCGAGGAACTACACCACAAGCCCGGTGGTGGTGGCTACACTGAAGATTTGGGGACAGTGGAGACGGCATAGGGGAAAGACTGGTGCCTTGGGGGGGTCCCCGATAAGAAACAACCATAGGTTTGCCCCGGGGGGAATGGATGGGGGATATGGAATGTGGCAAAGAGCAGGAATAACGCAACTGAAAGATCTGTTTGTGGATGGGAAGTTCGCGAGTCTGGGAGCGCTGACCGAGAAATATGGGTTGCCCCAAGGGAATGCATTCAGGTATATGCAACTGAGGGCTTTTGCGAGGCAACAGGTGAGGGAATTCCCGCAGCTCCCGACACAAGAGGTGCAGGACAGAGTGATCTCAAAGACATGGGTGGGGGATGGTAAGGTGTCAGATATATATAGGGAAATGAGGGACGAAGGGGAGACTATGGTAGATGAACTAAAAGGGAAATGGGAAGAAGAGCTGGGGGAGGAGATCGGGGAGGGGCTGTGGGCAGATGCCCTAAGCAGGGTAAACTCGTCGTCCTCATGTGCCAGGCTAAGCCTGATTCAGTTTAAGGTATTACACAGGGCACATATGACTGGAGCACGGCTCAGTAAATTTTTTGGGGTGGAGGATAGGTGTGCGAGGTGCTCGAGAAGCCCAGCGAATCATACCCATATGTTTTGGTCATGCCCGGCACTACAGGGGTTTTGGATGGGGGTGACAAAGGTGCTTTCAAAAGTAGTAGGAGTCCGGGTCGAACCAAGCTGGGGTTTGGCTATATTTGGGGTTGCACAAGAGCCGGGAGTGCAGGAGGCGAGAGAGGCCGATGTTTTGGCCTTTGCGTCCCTAGTAGCCCGGCGCAGGATATTGCTAATGTGGAAAGAAGCCAAGCCCCCGGGGGTGGAGACCTGGATAAATGACATGGCGGGGTTTATAAAGCTAGAGCGGATTAAGTTCGTCCTAAGGGGGTCGGCTCAAGGGTTCACCAGGCGGTGGCAACCGTTCGTCGAATACCTCGCAGAAAGATAGACGGAATGGGAAAAAGAAGGCAGCAGCAGCAGCCCAGGATCGGCGGGGGGGGAGGGGGGGGAGGAGGAGGAACCAGAAGGACTCTCAGGGTTGTTAATATATACTGTATAGTATGTATAGGTCGTTGCTACAGATAATTATATATTGGACTGTTAAATTATATTTTTGGAGAGTGTTACTTGTGACAAGGCAGTTGCCAATTAGGGCTAGTTTTCATTTTTGTTATTTATTATTTATTCATTTTTTGTTTATAAAATAGGTCATTGTTATTTGTGTTGTTATAATATTGTGTAAAGGATGCACAATGTACTGTGTTGGTTGACCAAAAATTTTCAAAAAAATATTTAATAAAAAAAAAAATATTGTAAATATTCTGGAACTACTCACTTTTTCTGCTGATTAAAGTACCATGGAGTCCTACTTTTATTACTCCCCACTCTTTCTGCACTTGTCAATCAGGAACTGGAAGAAAACCTGGAATTTTGGATGGAAAAATATGATAAAGATGTTGAAACAAAGCAAAATGAACTGAGTAATCTAAGAGCAACCAAGGTTGGTGATCTGCAACGTCTCCGAGATTACTCTGAAAAGGTAATGCCACCAATCTACATTATACATATCGCTATCAGATAATATCCCAATCTAAATAAGCCCCGAATTTCCACTATAGTACAGTTTTTGTACCTCTTTGAAATTTCCCTCCAAATTTACTCTTCTGCGGCAGCACGATGGCGCAGTGGTTATCACTGCTGCCTCACACTGCTGAGGACCTGGGTTCGATCACGGCTCTGGGTCACTGTCCGTGTGGAGTTTACACATTCTCCCCATGCCTGCGTGGGTCTCACCCCCACAACCCAAAAAGATGTGCCACACTAAAATACCCCTTAATTGGAAAAAAAGAATTGGGTACTCTAAATTTATTAAAAAAAACAAATTTACTATTCTATATCTTTCCCAATAGTTGGTGGCCGATAGAATACTCTGAAGAAATGTAATGGTATCCTTTCTATTGTTTCTTAAATCTAAACAAATAGATTCTGTCCTTGACCCATCTGGGACATCTCTCTCCAGCAGAAGTGTAATACTATCCTTAATCAATACTGCCACCCCAAGCCCCTTTCTTTTCCGCTCGACTATTCCTGAATACCTTTTACTCGGGAATATTGAGTAAGGTTTCAAAGTTGCAGGAGTGTACCGGCAGGCAGGAAGGTGGTTTAAAGTGTGTCTACTTCAATGCCAGGAGCATCCGGAATAAGGTGGGTGAACCTGCGGCAAGGGTTGGTACCTGGGACTTCGATGTTGTGGCCATTTCGGAGACATGGATAGAGCAGGGACAGGAATGGTTGTTGCAGGTGCCAGGGTTTATATATTTCAGTAAGCTCAGGGAAGGTGGTAAAAGAGGGGGAGGGGGGGGCATTGTTAGTCAAGGACAGTATTACGATGGCAGAAAGGACGTTTGATGAGGACTCGTCTACTGAGGTAGTATGGGCTGAGGTTAGAAACAGGAAAGGAGAGGTCACCCTGTTAGGGGTTTTCTATAGGCCTCCGAAAAGTTCCAGAGATGTAGAGGAAAGGATTGCAAAGATGATTCTGGATAGGAGCGAAAGTAACAGGGTAGTTGTTATGGGGGACTTTAACTTTCCAAATATTGACTGGAAACGCTATAGTTCGAGTACTTTAGATGGGTCCGTTTTTGTCCAATGTGTGCAGGAGGGTTTCCTGACACAGTATGTAGATAGGCCAACGAGTGGCGAAGCCATATTGGATTTGGTACTGGGTAATGAACCAGGACAGGTGTTAGATTTGGAGGTAGGTGAGCACTTTGGTGATAGTGACCACAATTTGATTACATTTACTTTAGTGATGGAAAGGGATAGATATATACCGCAGGGCAAGAGTTATATCTGGGGAAAGGCAATTATGATGCGATGAGGCAAGACTTAGGATGCATCGGATGGAGAGGAAAACTGCAGGGGATGGGCACAATGGAAATGTGGAGCTTGTTCAAGGAACAGCTACTGCGTGTCCTTGATAAGTATGCACCCGTCAGGCAGGGAGGAAGTGGTCGAGAGCGGGAACCGTGGTTTACTAAAGCAATTGAAACACTTGTCAAGAGGAAGAAGGAAGGTCATGTAAAAATGAGACGTGAAGATTCAGTTAGGGCGCTCGAGAGTTACAAGTTAGCTAGGAAGGACCTAAAGAGAGAGCTAAGAAGAGCCAGGAGGGGACATGCAAAGTCTTTGGCAGGTAGGATCAAGGATAACCCTAAAGCTTTCTATAGATATGTATAAAAGACCAGACAAGGACAGTAGTGGGATGTTGTGCGTGGAGTCCGAGGAGGTAGGAGAGGTGCTAAATGAATATTTTTCGTCAGTATTCACACAGGAAAAAGACAATGTTGTCGAGGAGAATACTGAGATACAGGTTACTAGACTAGAAGGGCTTGAGGTTCATAAGGAGGAGGTGTTAGCAATTCTGGAAAGTATGAAAATAGATGTCCCCTGGGCTGGATGGGATTTATCCTAGGATTCTCTGGGAAGCTAGGGAGGGGATTGTTGAGCCTTTGGCTTTGATCTTTAAGTCAACTTTGTCTACAGGAATAGTGCCAGAAGACTGGAGGATAGCAAATGTTGTCCCCTTGTTCAAGAAGGAGAGTAGAGACAACCCCGGTAACGATAGACCAGTGAGCCTAACTTCTGTTGTGGGCAAAGTCTTGGTAAGGTTTATAAGAGATAGGATGAATAATCATCTGGAAAGGAATAATTTGATTAGAGATAGTCAACACGGTTTTGTGAAGGGTAGGTCATGCCTCTCAAAACTTATTGATGTGGTGTATATGGATTTCAGTAAAGCGTTTGATAAGGTTCCCCACAGTAGGCTATTGCAGAAAATACGGAGGCATGGGATTCAGGGTGATTTAGCAGTTTGGATCAGAAATTGGCTAGCTGGAAGAAGACAAAGGGTCGTGGTTGGTGGGAAATGTTCAGCCTGGAGTCCAGTTACTAGTGGTGTACCACAAGAATCTATTTTGGGGCCACTGCTGTTTGTCATTTTTATAAAAGACCTGGAGGAGGGCGTAGAAGGATGGGTGAGTAAATTTGCAGATGACACTAAAGTCGGTGGAGTTGTGGACAGTGCGGAAGGATGTTACAAGTTACAAAGGGACATAGATAAGCTGCAGAGCTTGGCTGAGAGGTGGCAAATGGAGTTTAATGCAGAAAAGTGTGAGGTGATTCATTTTGGAAGGAATAACAGGAAGACAGAGTACTTGGCTAATGGTAAGATTCTTGTAGTGTGGATGAGCAGAAAGATCTCGGTGTCCATGTACATAGATCCCTGAAAGTTGCCACCCAGGTTGAGAGGGTTGTTAAGAAGGCGTACGGTGTGTTAGCTTTTATTGGTAGAGGGATTGAGTTTCAGAGCCATGAGGTCATGTTGCAGCTATACAGAACTCTGGTGCGGCCGCATTTGGAGTATTGCATGCAATTCTGGTCGCCGCATTATAGGAAGGATGTGGAAGCATTGGAAAGGGTGCAGAGGAGATTTACCAGAATGTTGCCTGGTATGGAGGGAAGATCTTATGAGGGAAGGTTGAGGGATTTGAGGATGTTTTCGTTAGAGAGAAGAAGGTTAGGAGGTGACTCAATTGAGGCATACAAGACGATCAGAGGATTAGATAGGGTGGACAGTGAGAGCCTTTTTCCTCGGATGGTGATGTCTAGCATGAGGGGACATAGCTTTAAGTTGAGGGGAGATAGATATAAGACAGATGTCAGAGGTAGGTTCTTTACTCAGAGAGTAATAAGGGCGTGGAATGCCCTGCCTGCAACAGTAGTGGACTCGCCAACACTAAGGGCATTCAAATGGTCATTGGATAGACATATGGCCGATAAGGGAATAGTGTAGATGGGCTTTAGAGTGGTTTCACAGGTCGCCGCAACATCGAGGGCCGAAGGGCCTGTACTGCGCTGTAATGTTCTATGAGTACCTAGTCCTGCCTTTATTTGAGCCAGGTCTCCAATGTTACCACAACATCTTATTCCCATGTTACATCTACATGTGCAGCTCACTAACCTTATTTATCACATTCTGTGCATTAATTTACATGCACAGGTAAGGGTAGTTTAGACCTTATTGAATTCCCTCTTACACAGCTTACTATTTCCTACTCCAGTGTTGTCTGTTGCTCGCAATCATTTTGTGCAGGTTGTTTCTCCTTTCCAATGTAACATCTTGGTTCCAACCATATTAACAAACTGCTCAGCCAGGACATTGGTTTCAGCTCTGTTGAGGTGCAACCTATACAGGTCTCACCTCCTCGAAAATCCATTTTAATATCTCTGGAATCGAAAATCCTTAATCCTGCATCTTTTCCCTAGTCAGGCATTCATCTGCTCTATCCTCCTGTTTCTGAAGGGAATGTGGCACTGGGAGTAATCTGGAAATTACTGCTTTTTAGCTCTGTAAAATCTGCTCTCAGAACCATATCCCTTAATACAGATATGATCACAACCTCTGGTTGTTCACCCTTTCCACTCGAGAGTTGTGCAGCACTTAATGACTTCCTTTACTTTGGCCCCTGTAATGCAATAGGAATAGCATTCCCGAGAAGCCACGGAACTGAGGTATCCTTCCTTCAATTAATCTAAACAGTTAGCTATTTAATTCTTTAAAATTGTTTAACTAGTTATTTTAGATCTATAGAATCATTTATTTGCCCTGCTTTTATTAATTTAATTAGAAATTGAAAGTTACAGACTAAAGTGCAAAAATAAAACCGCAATACCTGTTGTCTTGTGATGTTAGTTCTTGACTTTTTTTGTTTACCTTGAAACTCCAGGTTCTGGTTCTCTCCGATTCGCAACGCTCCCTTTCCTGACCACAGAAAACCAGTGCTCATCCAGCAACATGTGAAATTTATTCCATGGCTGAATGCAAGCTGTCTGCAGACATGCAGAAATAGAATAAGGCATGTGGTCATTTCATATGCTGTAACCCCAGCAGGCGATGACAGAAAAAAAATCACATGTTGCAAAAATTAGTTTAGCACAACTATGTAGAATGATTGTCTTTACCTTCCAAGAAAAAAGTTGTGTGCAAAATCACACAACTGCAAATAATTTATCACACTCAATTTAGTAAAATAAGGCAGGATCAGGCCAAGTTGGACTGGAAAGAGTTATTTGTGGGGTAATCTATAGAAGTCAGTGGGAGGTGTTCAAAAAGAAAATGGGAGGGTCAAGGCCCAACATGTTCCCTCTATAGCCCAAAGAGCCATGGATGAGCAGAGATATTCAGTGTACAATGAGGAGAAAAAAGGGAGGCTTTTAGCAAGTACAAGGGGAGCAATTCAACGGAGGCATTAGTGGAGTACAGAAAGTGCAGGAATGACCTTGGGAGAGCCATTAGGAGAGCAAAGAGGGGATATGAGAACGCTCTGGCTGGTAAAAGTAGGGAAAATACCAAGATATTCTATATATAAATATATCAATGGGAGGAGGATAACCAGGGAAAGAGTAGGGCCCATTAGTGACCAAAGGGAAAATCTGTGGGTGGAGCCAGAGGACATTGGCAGGATGTTGAACGAATATTTTACATCTGTCTTCACCCAAGAGAATGAGGTTGATATGGAACTCAGGAAGAGAGACTGAGGTTTTTGAGAAAATTGTCATCGGGAGTGACAAGGTATTGGCGGAGTTGGCAGGCTTAAAAGTGGACAAATCTCCAGGTCCAGATGAATTGTGACCCAGGATGCAAGACAAGGGAGGAGATTGCAGGGGCTCTGATCCAAATTTTTAATTCCTCCCTGGCCATGGAGGAGGTGCCAGAGGACTGGAGAACCGCTAATATGGTCCCACAATTTAAGAAAGGTTATAGAGATAAGCCTGGGAAATACAGATCAGTGAGTCTCACGTCAATGGGAGGGAAACTATTGGAAAATTTTGAAGGAGAGAATCTATCTCCATTTGGAAAGTTTGATCAGGAATAGTCAGTATGGCTTTGTCAGAAGGAGGTCAAGCCTAACAAATTTGATTTGTTTTTTGAGTGTGTGACCAAGTGTGTAGATGAGGGTAGTGCAGTTGATGTAGTTTACATAGTTTTCAGCAAAGCCCTTGCCAAGGTCCCGTCTGGGAGACTTATGAAGAAGGAAACTGCACATGGGATTCTGGGGAACTTTATACGGTGAATTCAAAATTGGCTTAGCTGTAGGAGGTAGAGGGTGATGACATATGGCTGCTTTAGTGACTGGAAGCCCAGTGGCATACCACAGGCATGTGTGCTGGGCCCCTTATTGTCATCTTTTTAATAAATATTTTTATTGCCATTTTGCATTTAAAACCGCAACTTTGCAGAAAGTCACAGGGGTAGGATCAGTAAGTTTTGCGGATGACACAAAGATTGTCCGGTTGGTTAACAGTGAGGTTGAGTATCTGGGGTTACAGGAAGAGGAGCAGCAACGTGGTGCCGTGTTGTTTCACGGCGCCTAGGACCCAGGTTCGATTTCGGCCCCGGATCACTGTCTGTGTGGAGTTTGCACATTCACCCCATGTCTGCGTGGGTCTTACCCCCACAACCCAAAGATGTGCAGGGTAGGTGGATTGGCCACACTAAATTGTCCCTTAACGTTTCTTAAAAATGATGACACAGGAAGATATAGACAGGATCATCCAATGGGCAGAAAAGTGGCAGATGAAATTTAACCCTGAAAAGTGTGAGGCGATACGCTTTGGAAGGAATAATTTGACAAAAAAGTATTCAATGAATGGCCTGACACTGAGAAGGGACCTTGGTGTGTTTGTCCATAGATCTCTTTAGGCAGAATGGCAGGTTAATAGGGTGGTAAAAAAAGGCATTTGGGACACATCCTTTGAGGCATAGATTACAAAGGCAAGCAGGTCAGGCTGGAGTTGTTTCGAACCTTGGTGAGGCCAAACCGGGATACAGTGTGCAGTTCTGGTCACGACATTATATGAAGGATGTGATGGCACTGGATGGGATGCAGAGGCGATTCACCAGGATGTTGCCTGGGGCAACACATGAGGTCCCAGTTCTATTCTGCATTATGTTTGTCAGATGATTATGTGGGGGATATGAAGACTATGAAGAGCGATTAGATAAGCTTGGGTTGTTTTCGTTAGAGCAGAGAAAACTTTGGGGCGTCCTGTTTGAAGTGTACAAGATTATGAGGGGCATGGACAGGGTGGATAGCGGACAGTTGTTCACCTTAGTTGAAGGGTCAGTCACAATGGGACACAAGTTCAAGGTGAGGGGCAGGTTTCGGGGGAAATGTGAGGAAAACCTTTTTTATCCAGAGGGTGGTGACGGTCTGGAATGCACTGCCTGGGAAGGTGGTAGAGGTGGGTTGCCTCACATCCTTTAAAAAGTACCTGGATGAGCAAGGCATAACATTCAAGGTTATGGGCCAAATGCTGGCAAATGGGGTTAGGTTAGGCAGATCAGGTGTCTTTCATGCATCGGTGTAAACGGGCTGAAAGGACTTCTTTGCACTGTATTATTGTGATCCAGTGAGATGTCTGCGAGACATTAAATACTTGTCATCGTTCTTTCACTGCACTGCTCAAGGAACACATGGGACTAAATATCCTGATAGTGATGAATGTGATGATCACTGGAATTTCTTGAAATATGTCTTGGACTGGGCTTTTTCTTCATTATTTTATTTCAGATTAATATAGTTAGGAAAGAGAAAGAACAGGAAAATTTTCACTGATACTTTTCCATTCTATCCCTTCAGTACTTGACATATGAACAAGTGATAATCGAGGATAGGGTTGACAGAGAAACTGAATGGAAGAAAAGGACACGAGAAGAGACAGAATTTAGAAGCATTATTAAGGTAATATTACATGCAATATTACAAGTAAGAATTTCACTCAATTATATGAATCATTATATTAGAGTGAGGGCCTGGGACCAACTCAATTAAACTGTTGATATCTGATTGCAGTAAGCTTACCTGAATATGCCAATAGAGCCACCTCCTTCACAATTTAATCATGCAGTTGTGCATAAATATCCTTCCACCAGATTTACACTGAAACAAGGGAATTTTCCTGTGGACTTTGGGCTCCAAACATTGGGACCAAACGATGAACTTGAGCTTACAATTACCAACAGCAAGATTGGCTCAGCGATCTTCCGGGAGGCAGCCTCCTAACTGGCACCTCCACGCTCACCATCAATTAAGGAAACCAGACAGACTCTCAAAATTGGAGACCAAATCAGAGGGTCAACAGTTCTGGAACCTCGAGAACCAGGAGAGGTGGACGGTTGCCAAGGCTGGTCGAGGACATGAGGACACCAGCACGGAACCTTAGAATTCCTGCAGTGCAGAAGGAGGCCATTTGGCCCATTGAGTCTACACCGACGCTCTGAAAGAGCACCCTAACCTAGGCCCCATACCCCACTTCCCTGCACATCTTTGGACACTAAAGGACATTTTAGCCCCTAAAGCAAAGAAATTATTTCGGCTGGCAGGAAAACCAGAATTGAATCATCCACGATTGTAGCCTTTCATGTTTATGGCCCTATCAATGAGGCATGGAAGCCTCCAGCTCCAATGGTCCTCTGGTCTGTCACAAGGAAGCGGCCCCCAATTAGCTGGCAGCCTCCACATATGGCGGGGTGTTACTCCAATGCCCACAACATTTTTGTAATTGAGGCCATAATCAGGGTAATAAGTTACCCGTCTCTACAGGCTATTTTCCTGGCCCTTGACACACATCCCCATTATGGGTCCAGGAAAACTCAACCCAAGGATGTTCCATTCACTAATATATTGCTACAATTAATAATGAAAAAAAACCCACTTTATGCCATTATATTAGCAAAATGAACCAAATTCAGCTTATTTAGAGGCAAAGCAAGAAGTCTAAAACAACAGGTGAGAATAAAGTAAGCGAGGAGGCGAGTGTGGAGCATAAAAGTGGCATAGAACTGTTGTGCCAATTAGCCTGTTGTTATGCTGCAAATTCTATGCAACATTGTCATGTGAGAGTACCTTTAAGAAATGGGTGTTCATGATTATGAATTAGTTCATAAATCAAAGCTAGGTTTCCGACATTAGTTTCAGCCTGTGAGGGATAGAAACTGGGGACATGAGAAATACTTGTGGTAAACGTAAAGGTGATCTGATGGGAGATAATAAGGAGAGTGTACCTCAGACTAAAAAAGAAATCCAGGAGGATGGAAGAGACATGAAAAGTTTCAAATGTGTTCACTGTAATAAGCTAGGCCATGTAAAGTCACAGTGTTGGTGGTTGAAGAAAAGCACTGGGAAGGCTGATGTGGTAAAACAGGATAAGACAGTGGGGTTTGTTAAAGTGGTAAAGGAAAGCCCAAGTGAAGCGAAGGAGGTGCAAAAGATTGTACAGCCTGATCCAGATGTCCTTAAAGAATTTACTTGTGTGGGTAAAGTTTACTCATGTGTATCAGGAGGAGCAGGTAAAGAAGTCACAATTTTAAGAGATACGGGAGCTAGTCAATCTTTAATGGTAAGAGATGAGGAGTCATGTAGTTTGGGAAGAATGTTGCCAGAAAAGGTGATAATATGTGGAATTCAGGGTGAGAGGAGTAGTGTTCAATTATATAAGGTAAGGTTGGAAAGTCCAGTGAAGAGTGGTGAAGTGGTACTAGGAGTAATAAAGAAACTATCTTGTCCAGGAATACAGTTTATCTTGTCCAGGAATACAGTTTATCTTGGGTAATGATGTGGCTGGATCGCAGGTGGGAGTGATGCCTACTGTGGTTGATAAGCCAGTGGAAAATCAGACAACTGAAGTGTTGAAGGACGAGTATCCTGTGATTTTTCCGGATTGTGTAGTAACAAGGTCGCAAAGTCACAGGTTAAGACAAGAGGAGAAGTCAAAGAGTGAAGATGAAGTTGAAGTGCAATTATCAGAAATGAATTGAACGAAGAACAGGTGGCGGATGAGGCGGATATTTTTAGTTCAGGAAAATTGGCGGAGTTATAACAAAAAGATATAGAAATAAAACGGATGTATCAGAAAGCATACACGGAAAAGGAATCTGAGTGTATACCAGAGTGTTATTACCGTAAAAGTGATGTCTTGATGAGAAAATGGAGACTTTTACATATGCAGGCGGATGAGAAGTGGGCAGAAGTTCATCAAGTAGTATTGCCGGTAGGGTATAGAAATGAAATGAAATGAAAATCGCTTGTCACAAGTAGGCTTCAAATGAAGTTACTGTGAAAAACCCCTAGTCGCCACATTCCGGCGCCTGTTCGGGAGGCTGTTATGGGAATCGAACCATGCTGCTGGCCTGCCTTGGTCTGCTTTCAAAGCCAGTGATTTAGCCCTGTGCTAAACAGCCCCTTCAAGGAAGTGTTGCGAGTTGCATATGAGGTACCAGTGGCAGGTCATTTGGGAATAAGGAAAACTCAAGCTAAAATCCAAAAACATTTTTATTGGCCTGGACTACATAAAGATGTAGTTAAATTTTGTCAATCATGTCACACATGTCAAGTGACAGGGGAACCTCAAGCAGTGATAAAACCAGTGCCCTTAATACCCATTCCAGCATTTGAGGAACCTTTTACAAGGGTCCTAATTGATTGCATAGGACCGCTTCCTAAAACAAAAAGTGGGAATCAATATCTTTTGACTATAATGGATGTGTCTACTAGGTTTCCAGAGGCCATTCCAGTACGTAATATTACAGCTAAAAAGATTGTGGAGGAGTTACTTCAATTCTTTACTTGATATGGACTACCCACAGAAATACAATCGGATCAAATTTTACCTCAAGGTTATTCAAAGTTATGGATAGCTTAGGAATAAAACAATTTAAATCAACTGCGTACCATCCAGAATCGCAGGGAGCTTTAGAAAAGTGGCATCAGACATTAAAGACAATGTTGAGGGCTTATTGTCAAGATTATCCAGAGGATTGGGATAAAGGAATTCCATTTGTATTGTTTTCAATTTGGGATGCACCTAATGAGTCAACCAAATTTAGTCCTTCTGAACTAATTTTTGGTCATGAGGTAAGAGGACCACTTAAATTGATTAAGGAAAAATTGGTGAGTGAGAAATCGGAAATTACATTATTGGATTCCGTGTCAAATTTTAGGGAATGATTAAATAGAGCAGGTGAATTGGCTAGACAACATTTAAAAGTTGCACAAAATGTGATGAAATGGGTAGCGTACAAGAAATCCAAAGTTCGTACTTGTGCCTGTGGAGATAAAGTTTTAGTGTTGTTACCGGTGGTAGGTGAACCTTTTAAAGCTAGGTTTTGTGGATTGTATCAGATTGAAAGGAAATTAAGTGAGGTGAATTATGTGGTAAAAGCACCAGATAGAAGGAAAACTCACCGAGTGTATCATGTGAATATGCTTAAAAGGTACTTTGAAAGGGAAGGAGAGAAAAAGGAGGTTTTAATGATTCTAACTCAAAGTGAAGAACCAAATCCAGATGACTGTGAATTTGACATACCTCAAATTAAATTGGAAAACGAGGATGTTCTTAAAAATTGGGATAAATTGTTGAGTTACCTTCCAGAGGAAAAACGAACTGACCTGAAAGAGTTATTGCTATCATATGGGCAAGTTTGTGGCGATAAATTGGGAAGTACTAAAATGGCCATACTTGATGTAAATGTGGGAAATGCTGTTCCAATCAAACAACATCCATACAGACTTAACCTTTAAAATTGGCACAGGTTAACAAAGAGATTGAGAGTATGCTTAAAAATGGCATAATTGAAGTGGGTTGCAGCCAATGGAGCTCACCCATAGTGATGGTACCTAAGCCTGACGGTAACCAACGGTTGTGTGTGGACTATAGAAAGGTTAATGCAGTTACAAGAACGGACTCTTATCCTATCCCACGTTTGGAGGATTGCATTGAGAAAGTGGGACAATCAGCTTTTATTTCCAAATTGGATTTATTTAAAGTTTACTGGCAGATACGTTTATCCGAAAGGGCGAAGGAGATTTCAGCTTTTGTGACTCCAGGTGGTAAATACCAATTCAAAGTTATTCCATTTGGCATGAAAAATGCCCCAGCCACATTTCAACGGTTAACTATCAAAATCGTTTCAGGATTACCCAATTGTGCGGTATGCATCGACGATCTGGTAATTTTCAGCCAGACATGGAAAGAACATTTAAAACATCTGATTGAGTTATTCAATCGACTTCAGGAGGCGGGTTTGGTGGTAAACTCAGCCAAAAGTGAATTTGGAAAAGCCCAAGTCACTTTCCTTGGCCATACAATCGGATAGGGTCGAATGGTCACACGGGATGTGAAACCAACAGTTATTGAGGAGTTTCTGATACCCTCAAGACAAAGGGAAATAATGTGACTTCTTGGCATGTGTGGATTTGATCGAGCATTTGTGCAAAAGTTTTGTAGCGTGATTGCTCCACTGATGGACTTGCTGAAGAAGCGTAACAAATTCCAGTTGACAGCGGAGTGTCAACAGGCATTTGACTGCCTGAAAGCTGTGATAACCACTGCTCCCGTGTTGGAGAATTATAAGGGACTCTGAGATCAGATTGAACTAAAGTATCTGACTTTAAAGAGAAATGCCGAAGCGTAGACAAATGGACGGATCGTCCAGAGACCTTCTTGTTCAAAGAGACTGTCAATCAGGAAGGATTTCAGTTGGAGGAAGAACAAAAATGGACTATATTATTGTACTCGTTTGCGTGTGTTGTTTTTATTTTTAAATGAAAAAGTATATTTACTGTGTGCAATTCTTAATGGATAGTGAAAAGGTGAAAAATGAAACCATCTTGAAGTTGATGGTTTATTTATTTTTCTTGGGGGGGGGGGGGGGGGGAGGTGTCATGTGAGAGTACCTTTCAGAAATGGGTGTTTATAAATGGGTGTGTATATAAATATCTGTAGTGAGAGGACCTTTAAGAAATGGGTGTTCATTACTGCAGTGATGTCAGAGAGGGGGTGGAGCTGGGCTGTCTGTCAGGTTTCTAATTTCGTTTTAGGCTGTTTGCTGCAGGGTGTGTTTTAGTTTCGTTTTCAGTGTTGGAGCTGAAGCCAGACAGAGCAGGTGTACTGTTGATCTCTCTGCCATGAAAAGACTATCTCTTGATCATTTGGTGAATTCAGAATTATAAACGTTCTCAGTAGTGAATGTAAACCCAATGTGCTTCTGTTAAAAGGTGTTTCTTCTGTCTTCTGGATGTTGTTTGGGAAGTTATTAAGGATTACTTAGTGTTGTATTCTTTGGGGGTTGTATTTGAATTAATGGTTGCTAAGATGTTCACTATGTTTTAAAAAGGTTAGTTGAGTTCATAGAATAAACTTTGTTTTGCTTTAAAAAATACGTTTTCCATTTCTGCTGTACCACACCTGTAGAGTGGGCCATGTGCTCCCCATATCACAATCTATTAAAAGTTGTGGGTCAGGTGAACTCCATGATATACTTTGGGGTTCTCTAAACCCTGGCACATAACAACATTCATGGTACATGTGCATGTCACTCTGGCAGAAAGCTGGTAGTTCCATCCTATATTGTCGCTACTTCCCATTAAACAGAAAATGGAGTGAAAGTTCAGGTCGATTGTGTGTCAATATTAAGGCCAAAAAGCTGCTTGTTGAATGAAAAGTATAAAATGTTGCTCCTTGAACTTAAATTGAGCTCAATTGGAACCGCATAGAGAAAATAAAATTAAGGTCCGAATGGGTGGGGGGGGGCGGTAATTAATATGGCAAGTGCCATGGAATTTGGGGTTCCATGGTGGCTCAGTGGTTAGCACTGCTGCCTCACAGCACTGGGTTCGATCCCGGCCCCGGGTCACTGTCCGTGTGGAGTTTGCATATTCTCCCTGTGTCTGCGTGGGTGTCACCCCCACTACCCAAAGATTTGCAGGGTAGGTGGATTGGACACACTAAATTGCCTCTTAACTGGGGGAAAAAAGAATTGAAATGAAATGAAAATCGCTTATTGTCACAAGTAGGCTTCAAATGAAGTTACTGTGAAAAGCCCCTCGTCGCCACATTCCGGCGCCTGTTCGGGGAGGCTGTTAGGGGAATTGAACCATGCTGCTGGCTTGCCTTGGTCTGCTTTCAAAGCCAGTGATTTAGCCCTGTGCTAAACAGCCTCTGCTTTGACATTGGGTACTCTAAATTTTAAAAAAAAAATTCTATTTGGTCTTCTTTATTTAAAGGGGCGAGCAATAAACTGAGTACACTCTGTTGATAAAATTACAATCTCACCCACCAGTGTTTGGGGTGTTGGATAGCAGTGAAAGTGGAGGTGAATGGGAAGGTGTTACATCTCCTGGTCTTGCATGGGAAGGTGTCAGGGGACAGAAAAGAGGTTGTAGGGGTAGTGAAAATAGTGCATCAGGGTGTCAGGAGAGGAAGCGAGAGCTGAGGGGAACAAAAGTGGGATTGCATCAGAAAAGGCAAAAGAACATCTGCTGAATATAGAGGCCAGTGAGGTTCAAGGTGAGGAAAAGGGTGTCTAGTCACATTTCTTAGAAGTTGAAGACAGTAACATGGGTAATGGATCAAACTTAGTTGAGGAGTGTTATTTTTGAATGTAATATCATCAGAGCAAATGCATCAGAGAAGGAAATTGGGAGAAGGTAAAGGAAGAAGTATAATTCAGGTAGCTGGGGTGGTTAATGAGCCCTGTAGTACATTTCAGACACTTAACAAAGAGTTGGACACAAAGTAGTCCAAGAAGGGAAGAGTCAGATGTCAAACAGTACAGTTTCTCTATAGAAATTTAACACTCACCTGCAACATATGAAGCAAAGCCAAAATCATTGAAATGTAAACTCTATTTGCCAGGAAAATTACATCTTCCAGAATTCTTTGTGACCAGGTAAACCCACCTAGCCTTTCCATTCACTTTAATTGCTGCATTTTGTCAATTTTGTGCTCCTCAAAATAAGCGCTGCTATTTTCAGTTTTAAAAAAGTCCCAAGGGGAGAGGGACGGGGAATTAATATGGCAAGTGCCATGGAACTTGGGGTTGCACTTGCAAACAGAATGGAGGTGATTGAAAAAGCAGTTGCACTGCTGCCTCACGGCGCCGAGATTCCAAGTTCGATCCCGGCTCTGGGTCACTGTCCGTGTGGAGTTTGCACATTCTCCCTGTGTTTGCGTGGGTTTCCCCCCACAACCCAAAGATGTGCAGGGTAGGTGGATTGGCCACGCTAAATTGTCCCTTAATTGGAAAAAATGAATTGGGTATTCTAAATTTATTTAAAAAAAGAAAAAGCAGTTAACTAATTTCCGTTTGGTCTTCTTTATTTAAAGGGGCTAGCAACACTAGCACGGGGCAGCACAAGTGGATAACACTGTGGCTTCACAGCGCCAGGGTCCCAGGTTCGATTCCCCGCTGGGTCACTGTCTGTGCGGAATCTGCACGTTCTCCCGGTGTTTGCGTGGGTTTCCTCCGGGTGCTCCGGTTTCCTCCCACAGTCCGAAGATGTGCAGATTAGGTGGATTGGCCATGATAAATTGCCCTTAGTGACCAAATAGGTTAGGAGGGGTTTGGGTTACGGGGATAGGGTGGACGTGAGGGCTTCAGTGGGTCGGTGCAGACTCGATGGGCCGAATGGCCTCCTTCTGCACTGTATGTTCTAACACAGTGAGCAACAATTACAGTAGACTTTTAAAAGTATTAATCATAGAATTTACAGTGCAGAAGTAGGCCATTTGGCACATGGAGTCTACACCGCCCCTTGGAAAGAGCATCCTACCCAAGCCCACACCTCCACCCTATCGCCGTAACCCCACCCAACCTTTTTGGACACCAAGGGCAATTTAGCTTGCCAATCTACCTAACCTGCACCTAACCTGTGGGAGGAAACTGGAGCACCCAGAGGAAATCCACGCAGACATGGGGAGAACGTGCAGACTCCGCACAGCCAGTGACCCAAGCCGGGAATCAAATCTGGGACCCTGGAGCTATGAAACAGCTGTGCTAACTACTATGCTACCGTGCTGCCCACTTGCTAATTGCTATGGAAAATCCTCAACTTTGGGATTATTTAAAGAATGCAGTTCTAGTTTAATAATTAGACACGTGTTGAATATTTCACTGTTGAACACACTAGATCAGGAATTAAACAGCGGTAACTCAAAAGTTCTCATGCTAGTACATTTTCAGAACATATGTCTGAACGTAAAAAGGTTCAATGAGAAAAGGTAAGTTGATATATTTTAATATGAAGCTTATCCAACTGATCAACACATACAATTATGGTTGGACAACATTGAGCATATATATCCACAAAGCTATGAACTTTAGTCACTGTTTTGAAATATGTAATTTTATATGCATTTGGTCTTTGATAATTGAAGCCCGTGAGCCCCTAGTTTGGGTCCAATGATCAGTAATATATCAGAAATGTTTTTGCATTCTCTGTACACAATTATTTTAGTGGGGGGGGGGGGGGGGGGGGAAGAATAAAATCAAGCATCAGGTACCTTGACCAAAATTTTATTGCGCTGGAGGGGCTCCAATGACATGCTGGGGCTTCCCTGCTGTGGCAGTTTGTGGGAACCCCTGCTACCTGCTTTGCTCATTCTAATTAGTGGTCTTCAAGGCTTCCATTCTTTCAACACCTGCCCCAGGAGCAGCCAGCGAATTGAGCGTTGCCAGCTCAGCAGCGCCACTGGGAGTGGTGACCACTGCTTGGATTGTGCCTGCAATACAAGAATGCCATTGGAGCATGCAGCCATCCCAACCTGGTAAATGGGATCTGGGGATAGCAGGGCCAAATAAGGTGTCAGTGAATGGAACGGAGTGGTGGGGAAGGTTTGTGAGGCCTGCAGTTTCTTGAGTGTGGAGAATGGTGGTGTCATGGGGGCAACCAATGTTCCACCGAGTGACCAAATAGGAAGGCCAACCCTCTGAACCTTCAGAGGTCTGCCAGGATTCATCAGGTAGACTCCCCAAATGCCACTGGAAAAGGCAGTAGTTGATCTCCGCCTCTATCCCCTCACCATTTTTGAGGTACCCCTTGCCTCTAGAGTGTTGGTAAAATTGATAATTTCATCTGTACTGTATTATCATCAACATCCCTTGATTTCTCTTAATATGAAACACTACCTTTTCTCCCTCCCCCCCCAGCTCCAATCATGGTGGCGAGGAGTCATGGTTCGCAGAGGAATCGGAATCTACAAATATATTAAAAGAAAAGGTGGAGAAAGCAAAGGAAAGGGAAAAGGCAAAGGAAAGGGAAAAGGCCGATAAGAAGTGAAACCCTTTCTTTGCGCACATTTTCACCACTCGTCAAATCATTTATTTTGTGTTAAAATGTAAAGTTATTACTGGGCAAAACAGACCAACTGAATAAGCCAATTTTATTTAGTTAAGTAGTATTGACCAAAGTTGCAATTGAAAAATAATGTGCTCATCACGGTAGAACTTACAAATGTCTTAATCCTGGTAATACAATGACAAGAAACATGCTTTTAATGGTTATTCTATGATTTGTTCATGGCATTTTAATTCTTCCCCCCCTCCCCCCCCCCCCGGGCGACTATTTCTGGGATATAGTTCCCCAGTTAGCAGCTGCCCTCTGGAACTTCGATGACATGACAACTCTTAATGTATGAGCCCAGTCCAGTGATCATCAGCGGCCCACATGAAAGAGGCAGCCAAGTCCAATTCTGTTCTCACCTACTCATGATGATATTACAACTACAGTTCACCAGCCCCACTTCCCTCCACCCCCTGTATACACTATTTATCCCCCCGGCTCAAACCTGACATCCCTCCCACCCTAAAATGCCTCAACTGATTCCATATCTTCACCATAGATTGTACCACCGAGCTCCCTGAATACTTACTCGGAGCCATTGGCAATGCTGCCATCACCATAGCCCTCAAACTGGATCTCTTACAAGATTCCTCCTCCATCCTAACCAACTCCACCCCTTCACCTTTCCACCATCGCCGCACCTTATCCACATTCACTGCCCAATAATAATTAAGTAGATTCGCCAACGCCAACCCCCCTCTGCTGCCTCTGTAGCAGGTTCCTCCCATCCCTCGGCACCTTCCCCACCCATACAAAGTCCGAAATGATTGTCTCCAATTTCCGAAAAAAGGCCTTTGGTATAAAGATCGGGAGATCCTGAAAAATAAACAAGAACCTTGGCAGAATATTCATTTTCACCACTTGGACCCTCCCTGCCAATGTCAACTGCAGTGTATCCCACCTCCTGAGATCCCTCCTGGCTTCCTCCACCAGCTTCATTAAGTTCTACTTATGGAGTCTCCTCCATTCCTTCACTACCTTAATCCCCAAAAACCTAAACCTATCCCCCCTAAATTAGTCCTCTGTCCCAGCTCATTCACCGGGAAAACCTCGCTTTTCCCTACATTCAGTTTATACCTAGAGAACCCCCCAAACTTCCCCAGCAGGCCCATAATCCTTTCCATACACTCTAGCGGATCCGAAACATACAGCAACAGGTCATCGGCATAGAACGACACCCAATGCTCCCTCTGTCCCCTCATAATCCCTGCCACTCCGCCGACCCCCTAAGAGCCATCGGCAACGGCTCGATGGCCTGCGCAAACAGCATTAACAGGCACCCCTGCCTCGTGCCCCTATGTAAGTCAAAGCTTCACAAACTCATGTTATTCGTCCTCACATTCGCCCTTGGTGCCACATACAGCAATCGCACCCAGGCCCAAATCCCAAATCTTGGCCCAAACCCAAACCTTGAACAAGTACCGACATTCCACCCAAGTGTATGATAGACATAACAAAGAAAATCACTTTCTTTCCTGGAGCAGACGGTTAGGTCATAAAGGGCAAAATTGCATTTTAATATCTTTTCATAAGTCTTTAGAATTTGAAGATTCCAGAATTTGTTTCTAAAAACATGGTACAGGAGAATTGTACTGATCATCTCTTTTCAAAACCAAATTCAACACTTTATGGCAAACACTTGAGCAATATTTGTACCATTTCATTATCTATTTAAAATAAAATCATATTTCAAAGTCAACTTTTACAGGTTCTTGTAAGCTTTTTTCATTGCTTGCATTTGCAGTATTAAGTTATAGATTGATTGCCAATAAGAAGGTAATTCTAAAAGCCAATTCATACCCGTAAAGAGGCTTTGGGAAGAAAATTTTAACCTATCCATCTAGTCCACAGTATCCTGACTTGGAAATATATCACCGTTCCTTCACTGTCACTGGATGGAAATTCCTCCCTAACTGCAATCACCACTGAGACTGCAGCGGTACAAGAAGACAGCTCACCACCACCTTCTCAAGGGCAATTAGGGAAAGGCAATAAATTGCTGGCCTAGCCAGTAACACCTATGTCCCATAAAAGAATTTAAAAGGACCAGGGTATTATATGATTTGTACACCAATGGAAATCTGTGTCCTTACTTTTGCAAGCATTATTCATTTCTCAAAGTGGGTAAGCATTTAATAGTTTGTAAACAACGACTTTCTGTCTGAAGGGAAAAGAGTAAAACATGTAAGGTCAATTCCAATGTACAGTATTTATTCATCACCAAAGCTTCATAAACATATGCTGGACGTTATACATATGTACAAAGAAGACAGTTACAGCAAAGATGGAGTTGACAAACACGCTTTTTTACAGGATAAATATCTACATAATATAATCAAAGTCAAGGCCTCCAAGTTTTCAGAACAAGTTTACCATAGAAAACAGTTAAACACGCAAATACATATCCAATCTTCTTCTATCTGCAAAAACATACACATATGAAACAGGTCTAATGGTTCTTGCAATTTTTAAAGGAAAAATGGTGCACATAAAATTTCCAAAACTGTGTACAAATAATCACAATGAAAGCAACTACAATACCAAATATATTTACAACAAAGTGTACAACTGAAAGACAAGCAAAAACTACATTGGACACACAGTCATCCATTGTATGTTCACCGCAGACTTAAAGTATTGGATCCAGGTAGCTAGATTATCTTCCTTGCAAATTACTTTGTTCCCACATGAGTCAGTTCCAATCTCTTTCAGTTCAAAAAGGCTGAGAGCAGTAAAGAAAGTCAACTTAACTTGATGCACCTCAGCTCATTTCAAAGACTGTAAGAATGCACTTCCATCCTGGCACCAAAGTGATTATTAACCCAAACCAAACCAATTTTCAAAAGTCAATGTAAATTATCATTGACTAAACACACATTTTCCTGTGAAGAAAAGTTAATTAGGCACTTAAAATTTCATAGTGAATTCTCATAGTGGCATATAGTAAAGATTCTAGAGGCTTGGAAAACTGCATTTTACAGGATGCAGTTTTGAATTAGATTCAGAAACAATAGAAAATATACCAATACACAGTAAAAAAAAAATCAGAACATCTTCAAATGTTTATAAGATGTTTCTTGGCTGGACACAAACAACACGATACAGTAAATTTACTCATAAACTGGAACACATCTGAGGAGGTTCTCAGGAAATAATCTGAACCATTCAACTTTCATGCTGTTATTTGGGATGAACTGAAACAATCTGGATACAGTACTGTTTAACAAGATATTTTCCAGAGCTTTATTTTCAATATATTCTTACCATGAACTTCCTTAATGAAATTATCACCATTTCCATTAGGTGAACAGGTTTTTAACATAGCAAATTGTTTGTCGGTGAATGCAGAATATCAAATTGCCAAACTGTGATTAGATCTGTTTTTCCCCAGCGAGTGATGATCAGAACATGAGTCACAACATTAGCTTTCTGAAAACGCAGACATTTAGCACAAAAGATTTGGAAGTATGTGAATGGTAAACATGAATTAAAACAAATGCCTTCTTAAAGCATTATCCAGTACTGCCAATGATTTTTCCTATTGAATTTGCTTTAAAAAATGATAAAGTGAGCCCAAGCTCAGGATCCTACTTTATACTACACTATTAACTATCTGAATTTAGCATGAACTTTATTTCAGATTGAGGTTGTGTGAATTCTGGTCTTGGGTTGTTGTTGGTACATTGAATACAGCAAACCTTTCTCTGCCACATCTCCTGTGGTTAGTTGTAATTTTCCACTATTTGATTCCCGTTACTATTATAGCACAATTACAAATAGAAGCAAACACCCTGGGCGGGATTCACCGCAATCGGCGAATTGGCCTGACGCCGGCGCTAAGAATGGTGCGAACCACTCCGGCGTCGGGCCAACCGGAGTTGCGGAATTCTCCGCAGAGGGGTTGGCGCCACAGCAGCCGGCACCGAAGGCACTGCACGAGTTAGCGCATGCGCAGAACCGCCGGTGTGGTTTATCGCACGCGCAGACTGGCCGGCGTATTCTTGCGCATGCGCAGGGGGGGGTGTCTTCTCTGCGGCAGCCATGGCGGAGCCCTACAGGGGCCGACGCGGAAGGAGTGACCCCATAGCACAGGCCCGCAGATCGGTGGGCCCCGATCGTGGGCCAGGCCACCGTGGGGGTCCCCCGGGGCCGGATCCCCCCGCGCCTCCCTGAGGACCACACCAGCCGGCCTACCAGCCAGGTCCCGCCATGTGGGATCATATCCAATCCATGCTGGTGGGACTGGCCAGAAACCGACGGCCACTTGGCCCATCAGGGCCCGGAGAATTGCTGGGGGGGGGGGGAGGGGGGGAGAGGCCACAGCCAACGCCCCCCCCGACCTGCATGGCGTGATCCCCGCCCGAAAACCGGCGCCGGAGAATACGGCAGCCGGCGTTGGAGCGTGATTCGCACCGCCCCCCGGGAATTCTCCGACCCGGCGGATGTGCGGGGGTGGGGGTTGTCAGCAAATCCCGCCCCCTATGTCAAGAGTTCAAATTAGTCAATTTCCAAAAATAATGTTGAAAGCAGCTTGCTCAGCAACAGACAAGTTATTACAGAAAAAAGTACAATAACTGAAATGCCAGTTGTAAAGCATATAAAAGTTGGTCAATTTGATTCATTTGCTAATGATCACTTAGTAAAGGGCATATTGGCTAGCACGACAAGTAACTTTTAGCAGCTCTAAATTTACAGTTTCAGTACCGCTCTAACTTTTATAATTTGGCATGCAAAATTATATTTGATTGTGAAAAGCTAACCCCCCCACCCCCGCCCCCGACTCTAGCATAATTAGGGAATACGATCTGAATAGTGCTTTCCTATGATGGACTATCCTATGTTGGACTTCTGAAGTTTTGACACTATTCCTCATTTTGTTCTTTACCCCTACCAAATAAAAAAATCTACAATCTCATTCCATCTGGCTTTAAAGATTAAGAACGTAACACCACAAAAAATATGAGGAGTGTACCATATGGCCCATTTAGCCAGCTCAACCATCATATGATCATGGCTAATCTTGGGCTTCTGACTCCATTTTCCCACCCGCTCCCCCTATCCCTTGGCTCCCGAGACCGGCTGTTGACACCGGCGGGATATTCCGGTCCCATGCTGGTGCACAGGTTGCCCGGCAACGAGGGATGCAGTCACCGGAAAATCCCATTGACAACGGCAGGGTCAGTAAATCCCGCTGGCGGGCTGTCTCCGCTGCCAAAAACACATGACGGATGGTCGATAAATCCCACCCCAAATATTTGTATATCCCAGCCTTAAATGTAGCGAGTGATGTAGTATCCTTAACCCGCTAGGAGTGGAAATTCCAAAGATTTACTACCCTTTGAGTGAGACAAATTTCTCATCTCAGTCATAAATAATCAGCCCATACCAGTCAGTGGAAATCATCTTTCAGTATTTACCGTCGAGCCCCTTCAGACCTTCGATGTTTTAATGATATCACCTCTCATTCTTCTAAACTCCAGAGAATATAGATCCAATTTAAATCTCATCAAAGGACAACACTCTCGTCCAGAGACCAATCTAGTGAACCATTATTGTGTTGCCTCCAATGCAAGTATATCTTTCCTTAAAAATGAAGACCACAACTTCACACAATATTCCAGGTGTGATCTCACCAAAGTCCCGTACAGTTGCAGCAAGACTTCTTTATTCTTGTACACCAACCCTCTTGCAATAAAGGCCAACATGCCATTTGGCTTCCTAATTGCTTTCTGAATCTGCATGCGAGTTTTAATAAAAGCAAAATTCGGCAGATGCTGGAGATCCAAAATATGAACAGGAAGTGCTGGAAAAATTCAGCAGGTCTGGCAACTGTGGAGAAAGAAACAGAATTAACTGTGGTTCTGAAGAAGTCAGAATGGACTTGAAACTTTAATTGTTTCTCACTCCACCAATGGTGCCAGATCTGCTGAGTTTGCCAGCACTTTCTGTTTGGTATATGCTAACTTTGTGTTTCTTGTACCAGCACACCCTAGTCTCTCTGAACATCTGCAATTACAAGTTTCTTGCCTTTTCAAAAATATTCTGCTATTTTATTCTGATGAATGATGTGAATAACATCACTTCTCCACATAATATGCCATTTGCCACCTTGTTGCCCATTCAAGTTACTTTATATTTCTTTCTGTGCTCCAAACAACTTACATTTCCACCCACCTGTGTTTCTGAGTTGGAATCAGGCCCTCAAATAAGTGGCTATTGTCCTAATAATAATAATCTTTATTATTGTCACAAGTAGGCTTACATTAACACTGCAATGAAGTTACTGTGAAAATCCCCTAGTCGCCACACTCCGGCGCCTGCTCGGGTCCACTGAGGGAGAATTCAGAATGCCCAATTCACCTAACAAGTCTTTTGAGCACCCGGAGGAAACCCACGCAGTGACCCAAGCAGGAATCGAACCTGGGACCCTAGAGCTGTGAAGCAACTGTGCTAACCACTGTGCTAATACATTATTTGAGTGGTTCCAGACTACCTAGCTCTGTTTGAAACTATCTGTGAACAAGAATGATTACTTGGCTGCTCAAGAGATTTTGAGGGGGGGGGGGGGGGGGAACCTGTCAGGTCAAAATGGTAGGTGAACTGGACTTGTCCAGCTTCACTTCAAAGTCCATGGCCGCGAAACTCTGGTTGCGTGGGTTCTCGCTTGAGCGCACCGCAGCTGGAGAATGTGGGGGAGGCTTGCAACAAGCCTCCCGACAGGCTCCGCGCTTTCCGGGATTCTCCGAAGTCCCGGGAGACGTCGGAATTGGAACCTTGCTCTAATGGGCGGGACAGAGTGACGCTCACGGAAGTAGGAAGTAAACCTACTTACGACCTACCTGTGTGGAATCCAGCAGCCTCCCATGATTCTTCGGCCTCCCCAGCGAGGCAGCAGCCAGGCGCCGATCAGTGCTGGTCCACACAAAAGTGGATCAGGTGGAACGCCACCCGGGGGGTCTCCTGGGCCACCGGAGAAGCCTGGGTGACCAGAGTCAGTGCAGGGTGGATCCCCGGCCCTCCCCCTGGAACGTGGGCATTGCCCAGCTGGCACCTTGGCACTGTTACCGTGGCACTGCCAAGGTACCTAGATAGCACTGCCAAGCTAGCAGGAGCACTGCCTGACTGCCAGTGCAAGGGTGCCTGAGTGCCAGGGTGACACGGTCAAGGGTCAGGGGCCGTGGAGGCCATGCCCATGAAATGAGGGTGGAGGGAGGGGGTTTTAATGTGGGAGAGTTAGTGTGGGAGAGTGCAGGGCAGGTAAGTAGGGGCCTCCGGGAGGTTGGGTGGGTGATGGGTGGGGGACCTAGAAGGGGGTGCTGTGAGGGGCTTGGGGAGGCCTGAAGATGGGGGACCCCATAGGGGGGTGTCCTCACTTGGTGGGGTGTGGGGTAGTGTCCATGTGTGTGGGTGGTGACATTGCCCATGGGTGGGGGTGCGGGGGACCCACAAGCTCACTTAGAGCTTGGGGTACCCTTTCAAAATGGTGGCCCAATCTCTGAGTTCAGCTCCCCAGTGCTAAAAGAAAATTCTGAATGTGGGTGAAACTGGTGAGAAACACCCCAGGGCGCAAAAAAAATGACTAAGTGTCATTGAACAGCGGTGGGGTACTCGCCAGTGGAGCTGGCGGGAAACTCCCTGAAAAACCCACTACAAATTAACTTTGAGATTTTTTGGGAGAATCAGGCCCAATGTGAATGATTTTAATCTGATCTTGCTTCCAACTTGGGTCAAAGTAAAGGTCAATGGGTCCTTACCAATTAGATTTTTTTAGGAGACTTGAAACAACAAAATGGAAAGATAACTAGGTGACATTGGTTGGTAACTAAATCACAAAAAACATATACAGCATAACAAAATCAAAACAGATAATCTGAACCAAAGCTGTATTTGACAAGAGATATGAACAGTTATATAAAAAACTAAAAAACACAGAATGTATTTACAGAAGTCCATCAGTTCAAATCATAAATTAAAAAAACAATTTCCTTCTGCTGGTAACATTCACCTCATTTAAAAACCATCCCAAGCATTAAGCAAAGAAAACAATTAACTCTTAAAATTGTATGAAAATAAATTATTTTGATAAAGATCGTGACAGAAGTTTGGTGCTAGCAGCCAAATTGTTTAACGGTGGATTACAAGGATTAATCAATTACTTGCAATTTTGAGCATTTTAGGTCTGCGGTTATTACAAGTGTACATTCATGTTTAAATAGAGAATACACCATGAGAAACAATGGATACTCAATTTATTCCACAAGAACATCTTTCAGGTCATAGCCCACAGCTAAATATACCATAAAAAGCTGGATAAGAGCTCATTAAAAACTAACATGACCGCTATCCTACTTTTTCTCACTGCGTATTTATTTTATACTATTCATAAAAATGGAAACACATATGTTGACAAGAATGTAGTAGAAGCTGCTGTTCTATAATTCATGTACACCACAGACAGTTAGGTTTCTTTCTGATATGAAGTTAACTGACATAATTATGATAAAGTGCTATTCACTACTTTACTCAATAACCAGGGGTCTTTTAGTGATTGCATTATCATATTTGTGTGCTATAATAAATATATGCAAATGTATACTGTATGAAAGTCTAGCAAATATGAAAAGTAAATTCTGGAAGCACAATTAAATCACTTAGATCTAAAAATGAATACACAAAACCAACAGAAAGGAAAACCTATGAAAATAAAATATATAACCAGGACTAAGGAAATCTTGGTACCAAACGGAACAAATCATACAGTACTGATCCATTTACGAGTACAGTGCATCATTTCTGGAAATGAAGTTATAACCATGAAACATCATTATCAGAACCTTGACAGTATTTAGTTGGGTTTAGCTTCTGGTGAAATATACCATTTCTATACAAAACAAAAGCTGTTGACTCGATATTCATGCACAGTACTTCCTATCAGACAGGAAATACGCAACATTAAAAGAATACTTTTGCACGCACCTGAATTTTTGATTCCTATTAATAAATGTCAAGATTTTACAGGAGGTGGAGTTTCCCACCCTGCTGCTGAAAAATTGCCAGCAAACCCACCACTCTGCCAGATTGCCCCATCACTTAAAGCTCTAAGGAATGTTAATTGGCTTGAGACGGGTCATTCTCCCCCATCTGACTGGCAAGTAGCTCTCTGGCGCCAACAGCTCTGGGACTGCAGAAAGAACTGAAGACACAGAGCCTGTAGCAGGATGACATATGTTTTGGGGATTCATGGCTGGACCAGAATAGGAGGCACTGAGGACAGGGATTGTGGCACCAATCGGAAAAAGGGCCATGCATAGGAGTACTAACCCCTCACTTTCCCACTTGAGGACCAAGCAGGCTTACCCACCCTCTTCTGCTGGCTGCAATTTCAGGAAGCGGCCCTTAAGTACCCATTGATTGGCTACTTCAGGGCCTTAATTGTCACCAGGGCCACCTGAGGACTTAGTCACTGCCTGTTAAATCGCAGCCAGGTCAAAGCAGGTGGGTAGACGCCCACAAAGCTTTACACCCCTTCCCTGTCTGCAAATCTGCCAGCAGGCACCACAAAATTCTGCCCTGGAAATCAAACTAAAATGATATTGAGTATTGTGTGTAAAACTTTGGTGAATTTATTATGCCTATTTCTGAATCAGATTGTACAGATTATTCATGATAAATTCAATCTTACTGGTCACCAGGCAAATACTGAACAATGTCAAATTAGAAATCCAATGAATTTGTGAGGTAACTTGCTAGACAAAGTGACAACGGGAGATATCTTGCTCTAGTTCCTAGGCCTGTTGGTTCACCCTGTGCAATAGATAACCATTTCAAATGCTATGGAAACAATTCGGATCATGGTGCCCAGGTTTGAAAGCAAATTAAGTGCTGTATTTTCAAAACAAAACAAAGGATTAAAAAAAAAGTCATGTTTAGCAACTGACTGATAGTGCTGGCATGTCAGGAAGCCATCATGCAGATGCTAAAGAGGAGTGTGATAAATGTGACCACCATGGAGACCAACTTGGAGTATATTCAATTGTGCTGTTACAGTGTTTCTTGTGTGAGGTTCCCATCACTTGTAGTCTCTAGACAGTTGATTAATGGTGCTGTTTGGTTGGGGCGAGCTCAAGCAGGCTTTCTATAGTCACGGCTACATGTGCCAGTCCTTTCTCTTCTAGAATGTGAAGGGGCAAGCACAATCGATCCTAAACAAAATAATAAGAAAAAGAGAAAGGGTGGGGAATAAAAGAAGAGAGGGGAGAAAAACAGAATTAACAAATGACACACATGCCAAAAGCTAAAACCAAACACAAAAAAATGGAAGATCTGAAAAACAAAATGACAATATATAACATCAAACTTAACTTGTGAACATTAATTGCTTGCAAACAAATGCACTGATGAATGCAGATGGGCAGCAACAAAGTTGGGAGGGATGCAGTTCCTAATATCAACTTTAGGGATTTAACCCTAACCAAACCCCACCAACAGAACTTTAAACCTCAAACCTAACTCTGACCTCCATGCACCTGTGCCCTCAAATTGGCTGACATGATGGTAGTGCAAAAAAGCAAGAAAACTGCATTTTGCTCTTGGCTGGATGATCTTTGGATTCCAAACTTCAAACAAACTAAAAATTACCGCTGTAGCCTGGGATGAAAGTCAAGTTTATAAAAAGAAAGATATTTGGTCAGATTTGATTATAAGACCCGTTTTCAGATGCAGGATTTAAAAAGCAGTGCCCTGAGATTGTGTGTGTAAAACTTTGATTTAATATGAATAAAAGGCAGCAAATAGATATCCTGGTTGAATTCTAATAACAGAAGTGTCAATTCATTGCAGACTTATCTAAAGAATGCATTATACAGAAATGTGTGCATAGTCACAAGCAGGACCTGGACTAAAATACCAATTTATGATTCAAATTGCCAAAGTTATATCATGAGACAAGTTGCAATTTAAAAAAAAAAATTTGGAAAAGTGACAGACTCAGTGTGAAAACATGTAAGAAATACTGAATGGTTAAATTACTTCTGTCAATCTTAGTTTTATATACTGTACGTTAAGTATAATAAAATAAAGTAATGTTTAAAAATTCTCAGAAAAATTGACAAAGTATAAATCTATAATAAAAGTAAAGTTGTTTTACTTTTTAGCAGCAGTGATCTTTGCCCTAACTATTAAATGAAAAACCTATATGAATTGGAAAATTCATCGAAAAGCAAGTGTTTAAAAAAATTTCTAGAAATAAGTTCCTACTTTTTCAATAGCCAATTTTTTCATAAATTAAAAAGTAATTTAAACGGTTTATCGATTCAAATCCACCATATTACATAGAAGCAACAGTAATCTTGAATTAATCCTCATAATGTTACACTTCAGTGTGCCCATACTACACCCTCAGAATAATTTGAATTTTAAATACTTTTCAATTTGTCAGAAAACTGATATTTCTCATTAGAAAATACTGATTGTTGTTTCTTCAAATTCACCATTATTCCACAAAATTTATTATTTTCCTAGTTACTCGGATTAAAGCGCAAACCTACAATTACGACATGTATCTGGTAAGAACCCTTTCCTGGTTAAGTGGCTGCATACAATGTCTGGCATGATCCTGAACTGTATAGACCATTACAACTCCAGGTTCATGTTGACATTTGGACTGAATCAGATAATCTCAGTCAAGCTGTAATAGAGATGCTACAATGGTCTTTGGCCTAAGAATGAAAAATAAATCAGCATAACATTCCCACTTCTGATTTCTATCCTGCTGGAACGCGGGTTAAAAATGCAGAGGGTGTACAAAGGGCTTAGTTCAAATAGCGCTGACACATATTGTCTCGGTTCACACAGGGACAACAACCATCTGAGCAAGGTAGTGGAGGGTGGGCACCGCCAATGGAGCCATACACCAGCTATGGAGGGGGTTGTGGGGAAGGGGATACAAAGGGCAAAGTTTAGAGTAACAGAGAAAAAGTATTTATTAAAATGGATTGTGTTCCTATTGCTTCTAATTATTCTTCACATCATTGGACACTGTGATGCACATATCACAATTTCGGAATTGCTTATGCACACCTTCGAGTTAAAAAGTTACAGACTAGCTTAATCTTTGGTACAAAGGGAAAGAGTTGCTGTGGTTAGTAAGAGTAGAAAATGGTTTTGGATGAGAGAAATAATGTGAAGGGAATAAGGGTCGGAGAGCTGGTGCAGACACGATGGGCTGAATGGCTGATTTGGCTTTACTCTGGCCACCATAAAAGTAGGTACAGTTAATTAATTTCAGATGTTAGCAGCCACTAACCATGATCTTTGTTCTGAATACTACGTTAAAATTTGAAGGCTTTTAACAAAATATATACCTTTATTGTTGTGCAATAAAATAGCTTGTTAAATTAGCATAAATTAATGAATGACCAAAACATTATTGGAAGTTGGTTATCTAAGTTACTTACTCTCACAAAAAGATTGTGCGTGAAGGTTAAAGAGACAATAATATTTGGTTTATAAGACATCAAGTTTGACATGACATTACATATAAAGCAAGCTTTTCTTGTCAAGATTTAATGTTAATGTTTCAATGTTTAATGTTATAACTTTAATATTTCATTGCAAAGGAGAGTATTCCAACTTTGTATCAGTGAGGTATTTGTTTACATAATGGTGCTTCAGTCAGAATATATCAAAAATAACAAATTAAAATTATGATATCAATTATCTTCTTGGATATGTAAAGCACCAGTTCCTGAGAAAGTGTGCCAGGTGTACCATTTACAAAACACAAGGATTCAGTAACATAAGGCTGGTCTGTTCCCACATGAGCTTTACTGTGTATCTTTCGTAATTTCTACTCCAGAGGGTTGTGGATGCTCCATTCTATTTAAAGCTGGGTTAGACAGGTATTTACTGTCTCAGGGAATCAAGGGATATGGGGGGCGGGCAGGAAAATGGAATTGAAGCTCAAGATCAGCCTGATCGTATAGAATGGCAAAGCAGGCTCAAGGGGCTATATGGTCTACTCTTGCTCCTATTTCTTGTGTTCCATTAAATTTGATTATATTCTCTATGTGCAATGTTGAGTTGAACTATATGCATCAATACAGTTCATGTTTGTTGATCAGTTTGAGGACAGTATTAACTATGGGGTCAAGGTTAAAGACATGTGGATGTTGGTAACACTTAATGTAAATAATTAAACATATTAAAAAGCACTTCTGTTCTCTATAATAAACATAACACCATGATGATTTTATTGCTAATGAAACTATCCATTCTTTCTATGATCTGAAACTGAATTATCAGGTATTTGTAGTTTAACACGTACATGCATGCAGTAGTAATAATGCAGTGAAGACGGGGACACGGAGTGTATTTGTAGACATTTTCACATTCACAAGTGCAGAATAAATTCACAGTACATGAAGATAATCAATATCTCTGCAACCACCAGATTCTACACTAGCCACTCAACCACACCTGAAAGGACATGATTAATGGCCGGGATTCTCTCCCCCGCGCCGGGGGGGGGGGGGGGGGGGGGGGGGGGGGGGGGGGCGTGAGAATCGGGCCACTCCACCCCGACGCCAGCTCGCCGATTCTCCGGTGCCGATTTTCAGGTGCCCGCGGGATCGCCGCCGTGCCGGTTGGTGACCGTTGAAAGTGCCCCCCCCCCCGGGGATTCTCCACGCTTTGATGGGCCGAGTGCCCGCCGGCGTGTGTTACGTATGGTCCCACCCGGCAGGACCTCGGAGTTCCGTCTGCGGGGGCCGTCCTGGCCGGGGGGGGGGGGGGGGAGAGAAGAGTGGCCCGCGATCGGGGCCTACCGATCGGTGGGTGGCCTATGTTCCTCCACGCCGGGTCCCTGTCGGGCTCCGCCATATTGCCCAGGGGCCGGCGCGGAGACGGGAACCCATGCGCGCATGTGCGCCGACCATGGCGCGCATGTGCGCCGACCATGGCGCGCATGCGCGAACTCGTGCCGGTTTTCAGGTACCGGAGCTGCGGAGACCACTCCGGCGCCATACTTGCCCCCTGGAAAGGGGTGGATAGCTGCCAGGTGAGGCCCATTTACGCCGGAGTGTCTCGTGCCACTTTTCACGCTGGAGTGGCACGCGCCACTTTTCACGCCGTGGTCAGAACTTGGCCGCAGGATTGGAGAATCCCGGCCAATAAGGTTTTGTTAATATAATGGATTCAATCACAGGAAGTTAAAACATAAGTAAAAGAGACCAGTGTTGGTAGACAAAAAAAGGAATTGTTTTTGAAGGTACAGTATTTTAATGCACTGCCTTTTGACTTCTACATGTCTAGGAAAATGGGAGATGAAAGTTTGACACAGTTTGACAAACTGTACACAGTTTGATCTACTTTCCAACAGACAACAGGTCCTTCCTTTAGAATTAGTCCAACAGAATGTGAAACGAACCTCGTTATTTTGGAAATATTTTATCTGATTAACAGAACAGACCCCAAATTATTCTGATGGTATAGTAATAATTTAAAGAGCTTTTTCGTGAGAACAGCTTAGCATGTCAGCGAAGAAAACATGGACATTTCGGTTAAACAGTGGGTCTGTGGAGTGAACTTAATGAGTAACACAAAAAGTGACGCCTCGACAACAAATCTGTTAAATGTCAAGAGAAAAATATGAAAGGCACTGTGAATAGCTTCAGTTTCAAAATATTAGAAGTTTGAGCAGAGATCTCTCTGAAAAATAGCCTCATGACTCCGCTTGGAAATATTTTCCATGCTTTGTTTCAACCAAGGCCAAGAGCACTTTGCACAGTCTCTCTTCCGCCCATCCCTATAAACATACTTTCTCTTCTAATTAGAACACAGTGACCCAATGGTACAGAGCGAAAAGCAGAAGCATCACATTGATGTAAAAGAGAGCAAAGCCTGCAAACTGGCCACCAGAGAGAGGGGTGAGAACGGGACTGGTTATGCTTGCTCCCAAAGTCAGTAGTATGTCAACCGTCTTTTGAGTGCTGAGGAAGTTGGCTTGGAGCACATCGGATGAAGAGCAAAGGTCATCCTTCCAATATTTCAGTGAGTGCAGGAGAGAAACGATAGAGAAAAATTAGTTGAGAAAATTAGCATGCAGCACTTACTTAGATTACTTTTATCTTTGACCCATTTCAGACTCATGCACAATAAACACAAGGTGCACAATAAACTTCAAAAAGCCAGTATCCTGTTTAAAGTGAGTATTAATCTGAAATATAGTTTCCGATTGTCCAGCACCTTTCTTGCTGCGATTTTGGGAGATTTCCTACGAGTCAACCATTGGATTTAACTTTTAAAAGCTATTGGATTATTTGTTTCAATTTACCAAAGCAGTTTATACAGATGAACTTCTGTGCTGTAGAAGTTGAAACAGATTGTTGTTGCTTATTTTAACCAGATTCTTGTACTCAAGTTAAAGTTTGAACACTAGAATAGGCTTGTGGTAGCTACACCACCAGTTTCAATTTCCAATCAGTGCTACATTACTTGTCACTTCTGGGTTTTTCGTAGTTGTTAGCCAGGCTGTGTTATGGAGCACCACATGTCAGCAAGGAGTTGTAGCTGTAGCAAGGAAAGGTGAGACTAGGAATGCTCACCTCTTTTATTCTCAATGCTACTGCAAAAGCAGTGATGGTAAATATTTATAAAAGAAATATAATGAAAACTCCTTTTTGAAGCAAATGTTCAGAAGATAGTGGCTGGCGGAGTTTTCATTAGGACAAGGGTAAAGATGAATAATTATAGTTGTCTGTTATGCCCCACAAACCAGCTCTTAGATTGTATTGAACATCATCTGTGTAAGTTGTTTATTTAGATTATCTTTTGAACAGTTTGATGTTCTCATACATGTTATAATCGGCAGGGAATAAGCAAACATTAGAGCTGTTTGAAACAAACTTTGCTTATGAAAATTGTTCTGGTTGCATATCTGCATTTATATGTGAATAAAGAAGAACAGCAACGAGTAGATCCCAAGGAGTGAAATTTAGAGGGTCAATGGTTTGGATAACTGATAGCAGCTATCTGCAAAACATAAAAATCCCTCTTTTCCTGCAACAAGCACACAATGGGGAGGAGGTTAAACAATATTTTTACCTTGCACCCTCTCAATTTAAATATGAAAACATTAACTTTTCCCCCAACTTTGCTGATCAATATTTAAATGCTAAATATGTTAAACTTGCAATCGCTATTATGTTTTTAATTTTTACAGCACATGAGCTGTACGAACAATTAAAAACTTCAGTAAATCTTTGGAAAGTAGCATATCATTTCAAGTAAGCAACACCACTGGTGATAAACTACAAGGATGGATACTGTCTTTTATCATTTATGCTAGCATAAAACAGCGATTTTAGACCAGATCAACACGTCTAACAAAAGCGTGAAAGAATGTGATACATTGTTGAAATGTCAGACGTTGATTTGAAATTGTAAATATAAGATCAATCAATGCTTTGTGAATATTTTTTGAATCCTTTGAGGAAGATCACAATATTATTTTGTTTATGATAAATTTTAAGTATTTATATAATGACTGTACCACTGTTAGTCAATTGGATGTACTTCAGCAGATGAGATTTTACAGTTCAGTAAGCACATGGAGTCGGGAATTGCAACATTAAGGTACAAGGTTCATTTCGGAGGTTGGCAGGTTATTTGATTATTTGACACCTAATGCAAATTCAACATCTATTCAATAGTTAAAGATCTCCCATGGCATTGTTCACATTGCGTCAGAACATAAGTTGGTTTATCCCGTGTGTATGATCAATAAAATTGGGCAGGGTATGTGTTACAGAAAGTAACAGTGAAAATTACATGAAGTGCATGATATACATGGTTCTTTAAATTTTTCTTGGATTGAACTGCTCTATTGTCTCAACTGGATCAGGTTGTATGCATGAGAAATTTTTCATTTGAGAGAATGGTATGTCCAAAATGCTGCTTTTCCCAAACAGGGTATCAAAATAATCACAGAAAGCAGGAAGATTATGATCTGGTCTAAATACATTCAAAATACATTCAGTTATAACTTGTTAGAGAATCGAAAGCATTTTCAGCACATGCAGGTATAAATGCAGCGAAAAGATTCATCAGGTCACCTGCCTTAAAACGGCCCAAACCCGCCCCAGAACATAAAATTCTAATTTGATACGTAACCTAGGCCACTGAAAACAGAATATTGAAATTAGGAAAACTCTCAAAAGGCTTCAAAATACAACTTTAGATCGCATATTTTAATAGAAAATAAATATCGCGGTAAACGTCAAAAAAGCAGACCTAAAAGACAAAATGAGTTATCAGTAAGTTTGAATGTTTTTTTAGAATACACTGTGCATATCGACACCAATTTCAGAACTCGGTTCCACAGCTTCAGAATTACAGAGTTACAGACATATTTCTTCTAAGATTTGTTGTAGCATGGTTAATGCCTCAAGTTATATATTTCATAAAATAATAATTGGTGCTGCAAATTTCAATCCCAAAACTAGAGTAAAAATCATAGAAAATCATCTAATTACAAACAAGTTTGACATTCAGTCTCAATAAATCAATGTCCTAATTATTAATAGATTCAATTGAAAAACAGCAACCTAGAATCCTATATAAGAAAACTGAATTTGCTTTAATCAGCAGTCCTAGTAACAAAATTAAATTTCAACAGAATAAAACAAAGGACTAGATCTTCTGGTCAGTGTTGATGCTGGGTGTATTGTCGGTCTGCAGCCGACCGTTTTGCTCTCTTTTTGCCAGGACGCCTGATCCCAGCTGCATCAGCAATGGATCAGTTCAGCCTTTCATGGGCAAGATGGGCGAAGACACGTCCTTTTTTTCTAACGACCTTAGCTGCCAGGTTATGGTACGTTTGTAAAGGTAGGTGGGCACGTTATTGAGTGGATAGGTGAGTCGGCGATTGAGGGTGGGTGGGTGGGTGAGCAAATGATGGGATGAGCAGGTGGTCGGGGGTAGGGTAATCTGTCAGGTCGGAGGATGGGTAGTTGGGTTGTGTCGTGCTGGGTCGGCGGGTAGTCAGGTTGGAGATTTGGGTCTGGGTGGACAATCGGGTGTGGAGGTATTGTATTTGGATTGGGGGTCGTGGTGGGAAAGAGTCAGCGGGGAGGGTGGGGGAAAGGGTGGATATGTGATGGTGGAAAGTTATCTCCAAATTTGCAGATTACACCAGGTTGGGTGGGAGGGTGAGCTGTGAGAAGGATGCAGAGATCCTTCAGTGTGATTTGGACAAGTTAAGTGAGTGGGCAAATGAATGGCATATGCAGCATAATTTGGAGAAATTCAAGGTTATCCACTTCGGTAGCAAAAACGGGAAGGCAGACTATTATCTGAATGGCCATAAATTGGGAGAGGGGTATGTGCAACGAGACCTGGGTGTCCTCGTGCACCATTCACTGAAGGTAAGTACGCAGCTATAGGAGGCAGTAAGGGAGGCAAATGGTATGTTGGCCTTCATAGCAAGAGGGTTTGAGTAGACGAGCAGGGATGTCTTGCTTCAATTATTCAGGACCTTGGTGAGGCCACACCGGAAATATTGTGTGCAGTTTTGGTCTCCTCATTTGTGGAAGGATGTTCTTGGCTACAAAGCGAGTGCAGCGAAGGCATTTTCAGACTGATTCCTAGAGTGGCAGGACTGATGTACGAGGAGAGACTGAATCAGTTAGGATTGTTTTAGCTGGAGTTCAGAAGAATGAGGGAGGATCTCATAGAAACCTATAAAATTCTAACAGGACTCGACAGGGTAGATGCAGGATGGATGTTCCCGATGGTGGGTGTGTCCAGAACCAGGGGCGGGATTCTCCGACCCCCTGCTGGGTCGGAGAATCGGTGGATGGCGAGGTGAATTCCGCCCCTGCCGCATATGGGCTGGTTTAGCACAGTGGGCTGAACAGCTGGCTTATAAAGCAGAACAAGGCCAGCAGCGTGGGTTCAATTCCCGTACCAGCCTACCCGAACAGGCGGCGGAATGTGGCGACTAGGGGCTTTTCACAGTAACTTCATTTGAAGCCTACTCGTGAGAATAAGCGATTTCCACTTCCATTTCCAATTCTCCGGCGCCGTTTTTTTGGCGGGGGCGGGGATCACATCGCGCCGTTCGCGAGCCGTTGGCAGTGCCCCCCCAGCGATACTCCGGGCCCCGATGGGCCAGACGGCTGCCCGTTTTCGGCCGGTCCCGCCAATGTGAAATGCACAAGGCCCATACCGGCGGGACCTGGCTCTGAGGGCGGCCTGCGGAGTCCTCGGGGTGGGTGGGGGCACGGTGGCCTGGCCCGCGATCGGCGGGCGGGCCTGTGCCGTGGGGGCACCACACTTTCCTTCCGCACCGGCCTCTGTAAAGCTCCGCCATGGCTGGCGCGGAGAAGAAACCCCCTGCGCATGTGCAGGGATCACGCCAGCGGTTCTGTGCATGCGCCAGAACACGCTGGCACTCCTGCACATGCGCCAACTCGCGCCGGCCCGTTGGCTCAGCGCCAACCACTCCAGCGCTGGCCTAACCCCTGGAAGTGCGGAGGATTCTGCAACCTCCGGGCAGCCCGACGCTGGAGTGGTTCACGCCACTCTTTGGCGCCGGTAAGGCCTGCCCGCCGGTTGGGGGGGGAATCCCGGCCCAGGGGTCACAGTGTACGGATACGGGGTTGACCTTTTATGTCAGAGATGCAGAGAAATGTCTTCACCCAGAGAGTGGTGAGCCTGTGGAAATAGTTACCACAGGAAGTAGTTGAGGCCAAAAGATTGTATGTTTCCAAGAGGCACATAGGGCGAAGGGGTTCAAAGGACGTGGGGGTTCAGCGGGGTTAGGCTATTGAGTTAAAGGATCAGCCATGATCATAATGAATGGTGGAGCAGGATCGCAGGGCTGTATGGCCTCCTGCTCCTATTTTCTATGTATCTAAGTCGGTTGTGGTGCTCAGTTCCATTACGCTGTTAATCACTGAGTTACACCAGAGATTGGACTCTTGTTCTCGCATTGTGCTGCTCACAGTCCCATGGCGCAATTTTACAGGCCCGTTTAATACGTGCGCGAATCCCTTTATGACCGCTAAATCTCACGTGAAGGGCATAACACGATATGCGCCGGCGGGATCTTGTTTGGAGATCTTCCCCATCCCTCTGCCAGTGACGTGATCAGGTTCAAAAGGGTGTAAGCCTGATTTCCATGAATTTAAATGTCATTAAACGGCTTCACATTGTATCTTTCAGCCCCATGCGATGCTCCCTCCCTTGCAGCGTGATTTCACGCTGGCGCAATTCACTACCAGTTGTGATGATCCCGCTCGCGGTGCGGAGGTGTCTGGAGGCCCATGTATGGAGGTCGAGGCTGGGCAGTGCTGGAGGGCACTGAGATGGGGGGGGGGGGGCAAACCCTTCTCCATTGATGGGGGAGAGATGACTTCCTCCTATGTGTGGTGCAGGTATGTGTGCTGGAGACCACATGCAGGGTGCGGGGAAGAGTGTCCCCCAATACCTCTGTGGTTGCAAGGGTGTGGTGAGGTGGTGGTGGTGGTTGCCACAAAGCTTGTTGGAGGTGGTCCTCCATGGCCACATGGGGCAGGATTAGATGGGAAGGAGTTAGTGACGGTGCTAAACACTCCAACTAATAATTTTCTGACGAAATGCCAGATGATCAGGACAGAAAATCTGGCTGTTTTTCTGAGGATAAATACGCCGGTTTTCAGTCAGAACCTGACACGCCATTTTTTCCAGAAAATTCCACACCCAGTGTCAGGAAGGCAGCAATAGTGGGAGTTATATATTGCTGTACAATAGTGGAGGTGGTTTTAGTGGACCTGGGGCAATTTTCAGGGCAGTGGTGGCCAGCTGCAATATTGGGAGCAGGAACTATGTAGAATTCAGTTCAGATTTTACTGGAATGGGAAAATGAAACACTTGAGGTTGGTCTAGGAGGTGGGAAAAATGGGAGCTAGAGCACTTAGGAATGGAATTAGTTGGAGAAAGAGAGCCGGAGTAACTGAGGAAAATCCTGCGAGTGAGGAGACCAGGGCTTTTGTGATAAGCAGGGCAAAGAAAGGGCAGAGTGAGTGAAATGCTTGGATTGGAGAATCAGCAGAGAGAGCAGTAAGAAGTTATCACATTACGTGCATTAGTTTCAAATCTTTTTCCAAATATCTGGCTGGTGCCATGTATTTAGTGTTTGCCAAAGCATGAATGTTAGTGACTCACTACAATGGCAAAATCAATCACGCAGTAGCAATTAAATAAAAAATATGTAGTATCACATAGGGAGAATAATCTTTGGAAATAAAGAAGGGTACATACCTGTGGTACACCAATTCTCTTACAAGCCTCTAAGAAGTTCTCCACATTTCGTCTGCATTTTGCCATAGTCAGTTTGGGCTGCAATCAGAAGTGGAACAAGCAAGTAAACTCCGTCAGGGAACAGTACATAATAATGAGGGCAGGAGAAGTTTGGATAAAGGGCAAGGAAGAGGAAAACAAAAGTTCAAAAAGAACCAATTCTAAAATTTAATTGGCGTTGAATGTAGGATATATATAAAAACTCCTGGTTTAACATACAGGCAGGTGGTGAGTCTGCAAATGATGCAATTAAGATGTTGTATATGTGAGATCATTATAGATTTGAGCCATTTACTTGTTCACAAAAGATGCCGAATGGAACTTTGTTATGATTGCTGAAGATTCCCTGGAGAGTAGATAATTTGAGACATTATGTTTAGACTTAGGTAAGGCAGTCATGGGACATGAGTGGGATAGAGATGATGTAATTAATGGGAGGAGCCAGGTCTACAGCAAGCAGTTTTGGCTGTTGTATTGTTTTAGTCTGACAAGAACAGAAGGATTTGCAGGTTGTGCCAAAAAGCATCTCTATTTTTCTGAAAGGAAATCTACTCAAAAGTACTGCAAGTGTCCCTTGTTTGCTAACTTTATTTACAAGTGGCCTTTGAGCTGTAATGGACTTTGCTTAATTGGAGATAGAGAAGCTGTAAGTTAGTAGTTAAAGTGTTTCCTTTTATTTTAAGAATTATTTAACTGTTATTTGTAGAGTTATTTTTTTCTGTCAATCTAATGTGGTTAATACTGTGTTAATAATAAAGTTTTATTTTAATATAAAAGGTCCCTATTTATCAGTGGAATCACTCCTGGGGCGAAGTATCCTTTCCTAACAGTTTTAAAAAATTGTTGGGGTCTCATCCAGTTTCCTCACATAAATTGGGGTTTTGGTCCAGTACCATAACAAATGAATCCTTGCAATTATAAATAGGTGGAAAACAGCAAAGCTGTTTCCATCATAAGCTGATCTCAGTAAGGTCTAAATTACTGGCATAGCTTTTTGGCCCTTTCAGGTGACATCACATTTTGCATTATCAGTTATAAAAAGATTTGAGTCCACGTTTCACTGGAGATTCTTCACAACAGGGATTATTAAACAATTGCAACACATCAAGGGAGGCCTTTGTATAAAAAAACAAACACCAGTAGACTCAATTTAATTTTTATTAAAATTACTGAAAGTTACTAGTGTTATGCCTAGTATTAAAATTAGCACTTCTGATTTATTAACTTCAACAATCACGAGCGGCACGGTGGTGCAGTGGTTAGCAATGCTGCCTCACGGCGCCGAGGACCGGGGTTCGATCCCGGCCCTGGGTCACTTTCCGCGTGGAATTTGCACATTGTACGTTTCTGCGTGGGTCTCACCCCCACAACCCCAAAAATGTGCAGGGCAGGTGAATTGGCCACACTGAATTGCCTCTTACTTGGAAAAAATGAATTGGGTACTTTAAATCTATAAATAAAAACTTGCAACAACCACAGCAATTCTTAAGAAGAAGAAAAAAACCTTTGGCTGCAGTGAAGCTATTAAGTAGATTTTCTAAAACTTCTTTCTCTGCATTTGAACAAACTCTCTAGCATATCGTCTAAGTACCCGTGTAAGCCCAAGCAAAAGTATCAGCTGGTTACTTGATCTGATAACTAAGCCCATTCCTATCCAGATATGTTCTAATAGGAGCAGACGGGCCCATCGAGCCTGCTGTGCCATTCAATACGATCATGGCTGGTCTTGGGCTTCAATAGATATTCATTCTCTCTTCAGTAGGAGTCACCTAGTCCACAAAAGCTGATGTCCCACTATCCTATTTATCACCGAACAATTCTATGCACACACCAGGCAACCGTTACATATTCCTGATCTTTTGTTTTACCTTATCACACATTAATCTAATTGGTCATCAGAGGAGCCACAATTTAATTTCAATAAAAAGAACTAAAGAAGAATATGTAAAAATCAGGCGATATGAGAACACCTGCTTAATCCACCACAGTCAGAATGCAACTATAGCTCACTTACTAACTCTTAAGGGAAAAATTTTACAGTCCGCCATGGGGCAGGCCAAAAATTAGTGTCCTTCAGTAAAATATGACAGTGGGAACATGTGCTCCCTCTCGTCATGGCTAAATGCCTTTCCCACCAGAGGCCGGCGTGAAACTATTTGCATCCCTTTAATGGATGCTGGTGAAGGTCCAACCAAGATTCTCCCCCCATTCCAAACATTGGCATCACCAATGGGGTTTTACATCTTGACCAACGTGGGTGTGCAGGTCAGGACTTACATGAAGAAGGCCTGGGGAAGCCTGTGGAGATCGGGATGGAAGCCCCCAGCAACCATGGACCTTGGAACACCACATGCAGCAGTGGGTGGGTGCAGCAGGTGTCAAGGGGCATGTGAGGGTTGTTCAGCTGGGAAGGGTGTGCAGCCATGAATGAACATGGGGATGCAGAAATGAATGGGCACGGGGGAGGGGGGGGGGGGGCTGTGTACAGGTGTGAATGGGCATGGGTGTGTGCAGGTGTGAATGGGCATGGGGTGTGTGTACAGGTGTGAATGGCATGGGGTGTGTGCAGGTATGAATGGCATAGGGGTGTGCAGTTGTGAGTTGGCACCAAGGAGTCTGCAGGTGTGAATGGACACAGGATAGTGTGCAGATGTGAACGGGCACGGAGGAGTCTGCAGGCGTGAGTGGGCACCAGGGAGTCTGCAGGTGCGGGTGGGCACGAGGGAGTCTGCAGGTGCGAGCGGGCACCAGGAAGTCTGCAGGTGCGAGCGGGCACCAGGAAGTCTGTAGGTGCGAGCGGGCACCAGGAAGTCTGCAGGTGCGAGCGGGCACTGGGGAGTCTGCAGGTGTGAACGGACACGGGGACTGGGCAGGTGTGAGCGGGCACGGGGGTGTGCGCAGGTATAAGCGGGCACGGGGGAATGTGCAGTTGTGAGCAGGCACCGGGGAATGTACAGGTGTGAACAGGCAGGTGTGAATGGGCAAGGGACAGTGACCAGGTGTGAACCGGCACAGGGTAGTGTGCATCTCTGAACAAGAATTGGGGGGGGGGGGGGGGGTTATTGGGTGGAAAAGAGAGAAAAGTGGTTCAGAGGTAGGGGTCTGAGGTAACAACTGCTGAGTCCTGGGAGACAGGTGACAGGTAGCCATGGTGAGGATTGAAGGGGACAGGGGAACATGTAGGGTGGATGGGTGAGAGTTCGGTGAGGATGGGTGAAAGGACGCTGAAGGTGTTGGAGGGCAGATGGAAGGAGAAGCAGAATGGGGTTGAGGGGGGGGGTGGCAAATGTACTGTCACTGGGCTACGTTCCTCGGGATGGTCGGGACACAGACATTCACCTACTGGGGATGGAGGGGGCGGGTTGAAGGGTATCTGTGGGGAGTTTAAATGTTACATCTGTGGGGGCAACTGCTGGGGAGGGAGGGGTCACGGGGCTAAAGCCATTTGACTGCACAAAGGTGACAACCACCATGGCTGCTTGCAACAAAGTGCCTTGTGGTAGAGATGCTCAGATGCAGCATGGGAGTTGGGTCATTGGAGATGGGCAGAGATGCAGGTCAGTTCAACGGGACAATTGAAGGGGAACCCCAGAATGTAGTACTTACAATGCTAAGGCGTGTGAAGGGCAAAGGTTCAGCACGTGCGGGAGACTTCTCACACACGTCGCAAGAACCCTGGCAAACACATTTTGCTTTCCTACCACTTCTTTTAGGTACTCCCCCAACACCTGCAGCATGGTGGAGGCAGTCTGTGGACTAGTATTGCCCTGTTGTATTGGGTGAACTTGACATTCTTTCGGAGATCCTGGAAGGCCCTAGCTTATTTGGCACGGTAGCACAGTGGTTAACACTGTTGCTTCACAGCACCAGGGACCTGGGTTTGATTCCCGGCCTGGGTCACTGTCTGTGAGGAGTCTGTACATTCTCCCTGTGTCTGCATGGGTGTCCTCTGGGTCTTCCCATTTCCTCCCACAAGTCCCGAAAGACGTGCTTGTTAGGTGAACTGGACATTCTGAATTCTCCTTCCGTGTATCCAAACAGGCGCCGTAGTGTGGCGACTAGAGGATTTTAACAGTAACTTTATTGCTGTATTGTGACACGAATGAAGATTATTATTTTGGCTGTCCTGATGCGGGGTTGCTGCTCCCTCTGCAGTCACTGCAGATGAAGCTGAAGGGGTCACAAGCAAGGGGGATTCCGGAGTGCTGGTCACCCTTAAAGATCCTTGAGTGGAGATCTTAAGGATGTCCAACAACAGCTCTTTCTCCCTTTGGGTGCCCTTGGCCCCTGTTTGACTCCTTGAGAGGAAGGAGCATCTGGAGGGGTGCAAGATGCCTCGTCCTCCTATCTTGTTGCCACTGCAAATGTTCACCCATGGCTATAGCAATGGAATGCATCAGCAGCTGAAACTGGGTATTCAGCTGGACCAGGGTCGCCATAGCGTCTGCCACCCTCTCCTCGGAAACCATAATGTGCACATACTTCGGTACCACTCCATCAGAGAGCAGACAGAGGGACTCCTCCAACTCTGCTGAGAGACTCAACCACTGCCTTATGTTCCCTGCCTCTCGTACACAGCCCATCCCAGAGACTCTTCATCTGACTTGGGCGTCGCAAATGCCTCTTTCTCAGCAGTACTCTGAGTGCCAGTGAGCTTGGCTGAACCTGCCTCCCCCTGCTGCAGACAAGTGTGTGAGAATGTGAGAACCTGCCTGAACGAAACCTAGTATCCACCAAAATGTGTGTCAGTGCTGGCAGAGTGTGCAGGTGACTGCTGTGACGGTCCTACAGATGTACTTCTTCTTCCTCCCCATTGTGCATGGTCCTCTGGAGGCTGGATGAACTGCTGGACAAGGTCTCCTAATCTTCCCTTCACCTTGTCTTGCTGGCACCTGTCAGTGAGGGGAGAGCACGGGGGCTACATGAGGTGCCTCCAACATGGAGGAACGCATGACCCTTAGGATCCTATGTGATTGCGTGGATCCTTACCAGATGGAGGCTGCCTGCCGACCTCTTCATCCCCACACGTTAGGTCTGGTTTCTCACCAGCCTGCTGGGTGCCCACTCCTCAAAGTCAGTGAGGTTTTTGAGGTCAGGCCAGCCCCCTCCCATCTTCTCTCTCTCCTATTATGCCTCAACTTTTGTTGTGCAAGGTGAGAAGATGGGATTGAGAGCAATCGGATTTCATATACCTTTCCCATGCTTCCAGTTTCACAAATAACCCACTGAAATCTGTGCCATGTGATTTCTACACTGCAAGCTGTTCACAAGGGTTCTGTGGCAGAGCAGTGAACCAATGCAACTGAAGGATAACGGTCACAGAGGCATGTCATGGTGTTTGCTGGTGCCTTCAACATCTAACCACCAATGCTCCCACCCTCCTTCCATCTGTAGACTAGATGGACTGCGGTGGGGCTATGAGGCATCTCCTCATCACATCGAGCAGCTCTTTTATCCGTGGGCTGCACGAATGGGGTCCTTGTCACGTAGACCATGTTTATGTACCATTCAGTAAGGTGAGCATGAGCAGTTGAGGATTCACTTACCCCATGGAGCAGGTGAAATCGTTCATTCATTCCTGGCATTACAGGGCAGTTCTCTGGTGAAGGCCCTGTTCACTGACCTCCCAGGAGACTTCCTCCCATGCAGGGTTGGTCTGACGGCTCGGTCTCTTCTTTGCATTCTCTGGGTAGAAGACACTCCTCTTGGCCTCCACTGCATTGAGCTGGACCTCCAGGGATACATCATTGCATTTGGGGACCGGAGTTCTCCGTGATTGGTAGGCCATCTCCTCCTTCAATGGTGGGTTAGTTGTTGTCCCAGCGCCTTTTAAATATGGCTTCTGGTTATGACGTGCCATCCGGCCTGCCCCTTGAAATGTCGGGAAACCCCCCGACCACATAGTTAATTAGGGCGGCATTGCTCAATACCGCACAAATTCCTATCGGCTTCCATGGCGGGAAACACTCCTGGTTCCTGCCCCTGCCAAAGGACTTCGTCACAGAATAGAAATTTTTTCCCCAAAGAGAAAAGCTCAACATATTCATCATTAGTGCTGTTATTTTTGACAGTATCAGAATTCAGAATACTCACCACTGCTGGAGACGGTACATGTATGCTGGACACCGACCGTGGTCTCACATGATTAGCCAGATGACAGAGGACAACACCATCTGTAAGTGCTGCTCCAAGATCACTTGGGAGAGAAACCTTTAACCGTGTTTCAATATTCTGAAAAAGTATCCAGAGAGGAACGTACGTATTTGATCAGAAACAAACAACTTTTTTTGGGGTAAATTTAGAATACTCAATTTTTTTTTTCCAATTAAGGGGCAATTTAATGTGGCCAATCCACCTAACCAGCACATCTTTTGGGTTGTGGGGGTGAAACACACGCGGACACGGGGAGAATGTGCAAACTCCACTCGGACAGTGACCCAGGGCTGGGATTCGAACCCGGGTCCTCAGCGCCATAGCCCAGTGCTAGCCACTGCGCCACCGTGCTGCCCCAACAAACAACTTTATTAACAGTAGAGGGGAGGGTTGGATGATGCATTAATCTTTCAGTTCTGGAACTTGTGTTTGAATCCAATACAGACAGCTGGGATAAAATAATTTCAGGTTGTTGTCACATTACGTGAGAATATGGGACTGGGTTCTCCGCACCCCAACGCCGAAATCACATTCGGGGCCAGGGCGGGGAATCCAGTTTCACCATGGAATCGGGACCAGTGCTGGTTCCGCGATTCTCTGGCCCCTGAAAAGTGACGCACTCAGGGCGTATGCCGCACTGCGTATCCACCACCTGCGGCCATTGCTTGAGAGGCCCACCCTGCTATTCTCTGCCCCGACGGTGTATTTCTAATCTGGTCCTGCTGTTCGGGATACTCGCGAGGTGGCTGCGGACTCAGTCTGCGGCTGCCGTGGCCGGGGGCAGAAGAGCAGGGGAGGCCTCATATGGGACTGGGTCTTTATTGTGCGGGAGGTCTGGGTTGGGCGCGCGGCCGATCGGGGGCACTATTTCCGCGGTCCAGGTCTGTGGTCTGAGTCCGCCATGGAGCACGGCGCAGCCGCTAGAGGCCGCCGCCGTGCATATGTGCGGCCTCTGACTCGGACGTGCGAGGGGCCTATCTGCATGCTCCATGGCGGCTCCCTGCTAGCCCCCTGCAGGGCTGTGAATCTGTGGCCTTTTGACGCTAGTTTTTTTTGCGTAAAAGACCACAGTTTGCACGATGGTGTGGGGACATAGTTGTTGAAACGGAGAATCCAGCCGATGGAGTTTTGACCACTTCAAGCGGAAATGTGAATACAACACAAAACCAGTCTGATTGGCACTGATTGGCAGCAAGTTCACAACTTCACAATCTCCAATTTGGACAATAATAGATTCTTTAAGAGTTTTGTTTACCACAGATCTGTGCAATGATGCTTCTGCTCTGGTAAGCAAATGTATAACTGATTACCTTCCGTAGCTGAAGCACCACTCTCTGTTCATCATCGTATTGCTTTTGGTTCTGCAATATCAAGGCATCTCCAGAGTCCTGGTTAGGGGTAACGGAGGAGGCTGTAGAAGTCCCATCTAAAGTGACAAAAGACCAGTTGTACATAAGAACCTATTACCATTTTTTACACCAGTATCATTCTTATTTATTTTTTGTTGTAAACTTGTTCTTTAAGATGCAATGGAACTGAATACCTTCTGGCCTTAAGATTCCATCCCTACATGTTATTTGATAACCACTCTAATCATAGCATCAAACCAAGAAATTGAAAAGAAAGTTATGCTCTGAAGGAGTACAAACGTACAACATAGCTTCTACCTCTCTCTTCAATTCAGTCTTTCCCGAGGACACATAACCACTCAAAACACAATTCTACTTTGCCCCTAACCCCTACACATCATCCAAGGGATCATATTCATGTGGATGCCCAGATGGAATTCATTAGAAGCCTAGGTGGATTATATGTGGGACATCTGTCTGATGCCTTTTAAATCTGACATCCATTTACAGCAGGGATCACAATATGATGACCAGAAGCAGGATATGGGTCTCTTCTCCCCTTCTCCAACCTGGGGCATAAAGGTCTGATGTACTACCCCTATTGTTACCCTCGCTGAGATCACCTTAGCTTACCCTGGGCATCAGACACAGAACCATCTTGATATTTATGATTTATAAAATAATTCTCAGCCATCAAGATGAACAAATTGGCACTTTTCAATGCAGCATGATGCAGCATTTTCTAGCACCTTTAAGGAAGAAAAACATCACTCGACACTTCAGAGGTATTTTCAGAATGTGGGGCACTGAACAACTGAATGTGATATGAGCAGCCATGATCTAAAGCTTGGTGGAAGAGATGAGTTTAAAGAAAGATCACCAAAGGGAGGGAGGGAATGGAAGAGATTTAGGAAGGAAATTGCAGAACTTGAGGCCTACACTGCTCAAAGCATGCTGCCAAGGACATCGACATAGTGACACAAGGGGAGCCTGATTATACATTGGTTGCTTACTGTTTACATGCAAATAGACCTTTGGAACTGCAAAGAATGAAAACCCTTGTAATTGCAGGATTCAAAGTTCTTTATTACTTGAGAACTGGCAGCCAGAGATCCAATTGTACTGGATTTATATCACGCCATTTTCTTTTTAATACTGTTTCTTTTCACCTTCATCTCAATTTTACTGAATAAGTGTTTGCATTGAGCATCATCTCTTGTTAATTCATATGTTGCATGTAAGCTGCCGGTAATATTATGTAAATATTGCACATCTATATAGAAATAAACAGCAAAGTGACAAATGATCTGCTTTAAAAATGTTCAAAGACTCTACTTCTACTGCCTTTTGAGGAAGAGAGTTCCAAAGACATTACCCTCAGGGAAAGAAATTCTCCTCATATCTGTCCTAAATGGGTGAGCTCTTATTTTTAAACATTGGCCTCAAGTACTAGATTCTCCCACAAGAGGAAACAGGCTCTCCACATTGACCCTGTCAAGATCTTGCAGGATCTTACATGTTTCAATCAAGACACCTCTTACTCTTCTAAAGTTCAGCGGATACAAGCCTAGCTTGTCCAATCTTTCCTCTTGAGACAACCCATTTCCATTCCAAGTATTTGAACTGCTTCCAACGCATTTACATCCTAATGACATACTTGGGTTATGGAAAATTCAGTATTATGTCTGACCTACCTTTCTTCATTTCATCTCTCATGGCTGCTCGCAAGAGGAAGTTCTCAGGCCGGTGAGCATGTGTGGGCTGTTTGTAAGAGTGGGGACAAGAACCAGGATAAGGAGGGACAGGCTGGACTGCAGCCCGAGACAAGAATATAAGAATAAGCAGAATTTGATGATTCAGAAATAGAGTTTAATCAACAATCAGAAGAAGCCAGAAACAGAGATAGAGGTGACAAAAAAAAAATTAAAATGGGTAAAAACCAAATTAACATAATACAGTAACACCTCAATACTAAAACAGGTGATAAATGTTTTTTGTGCATGAAGGATGTGTTGGTTTGAAAATGCTAAATTTTTAATGGTGAGAAGTTTGTTTTCGGACTTTACCCTTTCCTGTGTTCAAAATATTAATTTTATCGCCAATTGTTGACCAACCTGTTGAGAGTTCTAGCACTTTCTGCTCTTATTGCACATGCAGAATGTGCAAGTTTTATTACTTTTATGTAAATAAGGAGAGTTGAGAATGTAATAGGGGATTGTTATGTAGAATACGTTAAGGATAATGAGGTTTTGCAAAGCCTGCAGTTATTTGGGGCCAAGACTGAAAAGTAATTCTGTACAATGTTTTTGTCTCCTTCTGACCTGAAGGCAGTGACTTCTGCTGGTGCACTATTCCATCGCCACAGTTTCCACTATATCACCAAGTAACTTCCTCTCCCCACCCCCACTGGTGAGCAAAAACAATGAGCTGTGCATGCTTTTTTTAAAAAACAATATATTTATTAAAGTTTTTTAACAAAACAAAACAATTTTTTCCCCTTACAAACAATAAACCCCCACCCCCCATAACAAAATAACACAAAATCGCCCTGAGCAAGATATATACATGGTAAGATGATATATTTAGAGCTTTATACACTGGCTCTCGCCCTTCGTACCAGTTTCCCCCATCCTCCATGTTATCCCCCGCTCGTCCGTCCCCTCAAGCAATCTCTCGTCGTCGCCCCCCCGCCCCGCAAAGGCCAGAATGCCGGCCTCTTTCGCCTCCTGCACTCCCAGCTCGTCCACTACTCCAAATATTGCTAGCCCCCAGCTTGGCTTGACCCGGACTTTCACCACCTGAGATATTGCTCCCGCCACTCCTCTCCAGAACCCCTCCAGTGCCGGGCATGACCAAACCATATGGACATGGTTCGCCGGACTCCCTGAACACCTTCCACATCTGTCCTCTACCCCAAAGAACCTACTCAACCTCGCCCCCGTCAAGTGCGCTCTGTGAACCACCTTAAATTGTATCAGGCTGAGCCTGGCACATGAGGAGGCGGAATTGACCCTACCCAGGGCATCAACCCACAAACCTTCCTCAATCTCCTCCCCCAGCTCCTCCTCCCATTTACCCTTCAACTCTTCTGCTAGAGCTTCCCCCTCTTCTTTCATCTCTTGGTGTATTGCCGAAACCTTGCCCTCCCCGACCCATAGACCCGAGATCACCCTGTCTTGAATTTCCTGTGTCGGGAGCAGCGGGAATTCCCTGACCTGTCGCCTCACAAAAGCCCTCACCTGCATATATCTGAATGCATTTCCCGGGGGCTGTGCATGCTTTTTAACTGGAGAGGGTACAGGGGTAACAGTTGAACTTGACCCATACATCATCAGTTTGAAATGCAGGGTACTTACCAAAAGCAGGACTGACTTTCCTTTACATCAAAATATATTGAGACAAATTATAGTGCACCAAAATAAGCCCAACTGTAATCAGCTAATTCAACACAGTTCAAAGATGGAACTCAGTTTGTCAGTAATATGGACACTGTTCCATCAGGGAAATTCTCAATTAGTAAATTAATTCAATTCATTCTTTTAATATATTGCCAGTCTCCCTACTTTCTACTTGGAGAAGTTTAGCCAGGTGTTGTGAGATTGGTTATTGTAGGGGGGTCCAGAGCTTTATGAACATGTACCACATCAGACCCATTGCACATTTTATAAGACAGCCCATATCATATTTTTGTTAATTAACTTGATAGGTAATACATCAACATCTAATCACATCGCTGAAATTTGTTCCTAGCATCAAGATTTACCTTTAACACAAAACAATATTATTTAATACTACGAATACTAAACAAGGTAAAATAAATATTTCACTTGTCATCAATTGAAGAAAGTATGATATACACAAACATGTTACATAGACTGACCAAGGAACAGTACAATGATTTTTTACAATAAGTTTTCTCTTACCTGTATGGACAGATGATTGGCTAATAGAGGCACTCGGTGACATGGGTGGTCTTTCTTCACTCTATGAGAAAGAAGATCAAGATCTTTTACAGTAGCAGGAAAACTGCTCTGAGGGATTAGAAATAAGAAATGTGCAGCAAACTATGAGTATTAATCTCAGTTTGCTTCAGAGCATGGGCAGGTAGTATTTCTGTAATGTATCCTGCTTCCTCTTCAACGCCAAAGCACATTAACACCAATTTAATTCCTTCAGACCAAAGTATTGGGTCACTAAATCCACTCTAACAATTTTTGATGCAATTGAATATCACGATTAATTTAAATTAGGACAACTCAAGTATTTTGTGAAAACAACTAAAGCAAGTCAGGGATGTCAGTCTGGAAGGGTCATGAATAAAAGTACTAATTTCATCTTACTTCTAAAATCAAATCACAGCTAATCTACAAATAGGAACCGATCGTCCAATCTAATCTAGTTTGTACTTGATCAGTTCTGTCAGTTTCATTACATAAGCCAACACACAAGACTACACTGGCAAGTAGACAGTACTCTTTGTGAGATATTGGAAGAACACTGCAAATTTGAAATTTTTCCACTGCACAGAAAGGTGCACCTATACCATTGTACATCATACTGCTTTTAAGCAGATGTTCCAGTGGGGTAGTAGTAAAGCATTCATACTAGAAAAATATTAGGTTTTATCTCCAATCTGTGCTGAGCAACTTGGTCAGGAGGGAATAACGGGTCAGCCAGGGTTCCCATTTAAAAGTGGCAACGGAAAATTAATCCTCTGTTAAGGTATTCTCCAATTAGAGTCTGATGAGAATTACTGTAGAGGTTCACATCCAAAGAATAGGCGCTTGATTGAGGTATTAAAGGCTATCTGTACATAAGAACCACTTTCAAATGAAATAGCGTCAGGAAACACTAACTCATACTCTGGTAAGCTCCAAAGGAGCCATTTGTTACCCAGCCATCCCCCCACTGCCCAAAAACTAAGAGACTGTGGCATCTCAAAATGCTTCTCCGACTGAGATTGATGAACAGCAAAGATCAAGGATCTTTTGACTTGTATGGTTCAATACTCTTTCACGTTATGCGTATGCTTAAGTATGAAGTGGAATCCCATTCAATTAGCCCCCCAAATATAGTCCTTTTCTTTAATGGATATTTTCCATTTTAGTCTATAACATTTTAATGAATCTATTTAATGTATCTTTGAAAAGTAGGTTTTATGGAATATTCAGGTCCTCAGTGAAGAGTCGCATGGATCTGATAATGGGCACTTTATTATGATAATAAGATGGCGATATGTAGTTAGGTCTGGAGCCATTGGCATAAAGCAGAGCCAATAAAAGATACTTAAGTATCCGATAATGATATCAGTAATCAGAATGTCCAAATCACCTAACAAGCACGTCTTTTGGGAGTTGTGGGAGGAAACCGGAGCACCCGGAGGAAACCCACGTAGACAAGGGGAGAACGTGCAGACTCCACACAGCGACCCAAGCCAGGAATTGAACCCGGTCCCTGGCACTGTGAAGCAACAGTGCTAACCACTGTGCTATCGTGTCGTCCATATTAGTAAGGAGAGCAAGAAAAAAGCTTATATGAGGATAGGGTTTGATAGACAGCAGCAATTATTTATATGTCCTTAAAAAAGGATTCTGAAAAGCTCTGAAATAAGATTCTGATCCAAAGGCTCTTAATAAATGTTTTTGGAAATTACTGTTTGATCAAGTGACAATGCCCGAATTAAAAGACCTTTTTGGGCTCACATGGTTTATTTTCATCTGTAGTTTATTCAAGTAGCATTTAAATAGGGTGGGCATTCTATAGATAATGGAATTATGAATGATTATCTAAGGACCACATAGCTATAACACTAATAAGCAGTAAAATGACAACTGATGGATTACTGAGAAGTAGAGAAGGGCCAAGACGAAAGTAAGACTTTTGCGAAGTTGAAAGAAACAGGTGAGCAGATTAAATAAATCATTAGGCTATGCTTAGTCAACGGTTTGTTCAAAATGCAGGAAGGGAAGATTAAGGAATTGCATTTTTGGATGATTTCCACAGAAATCAAATAGATATTTGAAAAACATGCTCACAATTTTTCTACAAATGCAGAACAGAAAAAGGCTCCCCAACATTATTGTGTGATGTGCCATATCTCAACTAGAGAAATGAACGGAATAGCTAATTTTCTTAAATACAAGGCTTGAGCAAACATGCACAAGATAAACATGTGCATCAGACCATTTTCACCTATGTCACAACCTGTCTATACTTGTATATCAAGGTCCAGCAATCTAAATTATCCTTTTCGGAAAAACAAGCTGCTGTACCTATTCACCAGTTAGCTGGATACCATCAGTATTTTATTAAAATGGACTGTGATCAGTGTGCTGAAATCAAGACTCATCACATCTTCTTCAGCTCATTCTTTTGACCACAAAATTGTGAAGCTCTTTAGCTCGAGCATGTTTCCTTCCTCATACATTGCAGATTTTTGAAACCCAACAATGGCATTAATCACTTTTATTTTCAATCATGCCCTTTTCTCTTTTCTTTCAACCTTGGTACAGCTTTAGCCCCTTACTTAGGGTTTTACAATAAAAGTAATGAAACAGCTGATTATTTGTGTCAAGGCTGCATGGCAATAAGAATAATCTTTTATTGTCACAAGTATGAAGTCCCTAATGGCAGAAGTGGAACAATTATTTTTGAATTTAATGTCCCTTCTGGCTTCATGTTGTTGTCAGTATCAATATTCATAAGCTACACAATTTAGGAAAATCTGAATGAGAAAAGTACTAGTTCTTCCAGATATTCATCCCCTTATCCATGGGCGGCACGGTAGCACACTAGTTAGCACTGTAGTTCACAGCGCCAGGGACCCGGGTTCGATTCCCGGCTTGGGTCACTGTCTGTGCGGAGTTTGCACGTTCTCCTCATGTCTGTGTGGGTTTCGTCCGGGTGCTCCAGTTTTCTCCCACAAGTCCCTAAAGACGTGCTTGTTAGGTGAATTAGACATTCGGCATTCTCCCTCTATGTACCCGAACAGGCGTCTGAGTGTGGCGACAAGGGGATTTTCACAGTAACTTCATTATAGTGTTAATGTTAGCCTACTTGTGACAACAATAAAGATTATTATTAATTCTCCACCTACCATCTCTCTAACTTGTATAACCCCCAGAAGACTCACTGGGATGACCCGATTAATCTCCTCGTGGGGCTTATGGAATATGAGCTCCCCCACTGATGGGCAAAGGCTCATTAGCAAGGTCTCATAGAATGAACCCTTAAATGCCGGCCCAGATTGGGACTAGCATGATCAGTATTCCCGGTTGGGACTGGTGTGCTGTATGCCGTCTGCGGCCTTTTCTTTTGGTTATAAATAAACCCCTGTTTGAATCAGTTTCTCGGATCTCCTGAGCTTTTATATTGGCAACCAGGAAAAACTAGAGGTGTGATTCTGGATGCCCAGACCAGACTTGAATTCCTCAGCACCACAGCAAGAGGTTATTTTAAAATGTCGCTTTTAGGAATGCCCTTGATGCAGGTGTGCAAGTTTGGGCCCAGTATGCTGAACGGATGTGCATTTCTTTCACGAAAATGCAAATGCAGATGACCGGCAAAATGTAATGATCGTCTGCGGAGCCCCAATTTTCAGTGTGATCAAAAGCCTTTCCTACCCAGCAGCCCCAGATTCGAAGACCTGTAATGAACTTGTAGAGCTTATCACACACCATTACAACCCTAAACCATCAGTGATTGTGCAGAGATACCGGTTCAACATGGCAGGGCGAACCCCGGGGGAAATCGGTCACAGGATTCCTGACGCGCCTTGGCACGCTGGCTGAGCATTGAGACTACGGCCCATCCCTCCCAGAGATATTGCGAGACCACCTAGTGTGTGGCATTAATAAAATGGCGACCCAACGGAAATTGTCGGTGGAACTATCCTTGGCGTGGAAACGGTGTCCAGGAAATCCAGGGCTCAATGGACTTTGATGTAAATGGCGTTAGCCGGCCACCATTCCAGCGAGTAACACTCCCAGGAACAGGACCTATGGGACCCTGTCGCCACCTGAACAATATCATGATCAGACTGATTGGCCAAGAACTACTGCAGCTCGACTAGACATCTCCCCTGAGGTCCAGGAAGAAGGCTCACATTGGTGCTGCACTGAAGGAACTATGAGGGTCCGGATTGACAGTGAACACGTCGTTCTGGTTGGGTGACACACCTATCCTGAAGCAGGGTACACACTGCCCAGCACGATGAGGATGATCCCATGCAATACAACACAAAAGTAGCCCCAACTAAGTTGACCTTCCAAGTGAATGGCCACTCCATGGATATGGAAATAGATACAGGGGCTGCTGTCTCGGTCATTGGACAACAGACATGTGGCAAAATACGTTTGGGTATCCAGCATCTACGCCTAAAGGACACTAAGGCACAGCTGGCGACGTGTACCAGAGAACCATTGACAATTACTGGGACAACGATGGCCCCGGTTACGCATGGACAACAATCAGTTTGATTGCCACTGGTAGTGGTGCTGGAGTCCGGTCTTCTGGGCTGCGACAGGTTACAGAGATCCCGCCTAGATTGGCAACAAATCTTTAGAATGGTACAGGTAGATCGTATGAGGTCCTGGGAAAATACCCGGAAGTCTTCCAGGAAGTCCTAGGGAAGATAAAGGGGGCCACAGCTAAAATTTATGTTGTCCCGGATGCCCAACCCAGGTATATCAGGGCCCACCCAGGCCCATATTCCCTGCTGTCAAAGTTGGACGACGAGCTGAGCCAGCTAGAGAACTTGGGGATTATTCACCCAGTGCAATTTGCAGAATGGGCGGCACCAGTGATCCCTTTGCTGAAGCCGGATAAGAACGCGTAGGCGGCGACTATAAAATTGACGGTCAACAAGGCCTTCCATTTAGATCAATTCTCCACACCACACATGGAAAACCTTTACGTCAAATTGGATGGGGGCCATTCTTTCTCAAAGCTGGAAATGAGCTATGCATACCTCCAGCTGGAGTTGGACAAGACATCGAGGACACATGTAACCTTTAATACCCACAGGGGATTGAATAAGTACACAAGGCTCCCATTTGGGTTATCGTCTGCATGCGTTATTTTCCAGCGGGTTATGAAAACATTCTTCAACGGTTCCCTCGGGTGGCTGTCTACTTGGACAACGTGTTGATTACAGGAGCCTCTGAGAAGGACCACCTAGATAACCGAGAAGTCCTCCGCCAATTCTCGGAAATGCATTTTCCAGGCAAGAGACGTCATACATCGAGGTTACTGGGTTGCACCCTGTAGAAGAGAAAGTCCGAGCTATCAAGGAGGCCCCAATGCCAGAGAATGCAATAGAGCTAAAGTCATTCCTTGGGTTCGTTAACTATTGTGGAAAATTTATTCCATATCTGGATTGGGTTTGTTTATTGTCACGTGTACCGAAGTACAGTGAAAAATATTTTTCTCCGTGCAGCTCAAACAGATCATTTAGTACATGAAAAGAAAATATGTAATAGGGCAACACAAGGTACACAATGTAAATACATAGACACGGCCATTGGGTGAAGCATACACGAGTGTAGTATTAATCAGATCAGTCCATAAGAGGGCCGTTCAGGAGACTGGTAACAGTGGAGAAGAAGCTGTTTTGAATCTGTTGGTGCGCGTTCTCAGACTTTTGTATCTCCTGCCCAATGGAAGAAGTTGGAAGAGTGAGTAAGTCGGGTGGGAGGAGGCTTTGATTATGTTGTCCGCTTTCCGAAGGCAGCGGGAGGTGTATGCAGTCAATAGATCGGAGGCGACGTCGTGTGATGGACTGGGCTGTGTTCATGACTCTCTGACGTTTCTTGGGCCGAGCAGTTGCCATACCGGACTGTGATGCAGCCAGATAGGATGCTTTCCATGGTGCACCTGTGAACGTTGGTGGTAAGAGTCAACATGGACATGCCAAATTTCCTTAGTTTCCTGAGGAAGTTAGGCGTTGTTGTGCTTTCTTGGTCGTAGCGTTGACATGGATGGACCAGGACAGATTTTTGATGATGTGCACACCTAGGAATTTGAAGCTGTCAACCATCTCCACCCCGGCTCCGTTGATGTAGACAGGGGTGTGTACAATACTTTGCTTACTGAAGTCAGCTCTTTAGTTTTGCTGGCATTGAGGGAGAGATTGTTGTCGTTACACCACTCCACTAGGTTCTCTATCTCTTTCCTGTACTCTGAATGGTCGTTATTCAAGATCCGACCCACTATGGTCGCGTCGTCAGCAAACTTGTAGATGGAGTTGGAGTCACATTTTGCCATGCAGTCGTGTGCGTATAGGGAGTATAGTAGGGGGCTAAGTATGTAGCCTTGCGGGGCCCCGGTATTGAGGACTATCGTGGAGGAGATGTTTTTTATTCTGACTGATTGTGATCTGTGGGTCAGAAAGTCGAGGATCCAGTTGCAGAGTGAAGAGCCAAGTCCTAGGTTTGGAGATTTGATATGAGCTTGGCTGGGATTATGGTGTTGAAAATGGATCTGTAGTCAATAAATAGGAGTCTGATGCAGGAATCCTTGTTGTCAAGATACTCCAGGGATGAGTGCAGGACCAGGGACATGGCGTCTGCTGTGGATCGTTGCGGTGGTATGCAAATTGCAGTGGATTTAGGCATTCTGGGAATATGGAGTTGACGTGCCTCATGACCAACCTCTCGAAGCATTTCATTACGATCGATGTCAGGGCCACCGGACAGTAGTCATTGAGGCACGTTGCCTGGTTCTTCTTGGCACCGGTATGACGGTGGTCTTCTTGAAGCAGGTGGGTACCTTGGAACGGAATCAGGAGAGGCAGAACACATCTGCCAGCTGGTCCGCACAGCATCTGAATGCATGACTAGGGACCCCGTCTGGACCCGTCACCTTCCGAGGGTTCACTTTCAGGAAGGTCGATCTGACTTTGGAAGCTGTGACGGTGGGTATGGGTGTGCCCAGGGCTGCTGGGGCAGTCGACAGCAGTTTGTTGATTTCCTGCTTGAACCGAGCATAGATTGCATTGAGTTCATCAGGGGTGTGCTGCTGCCGGAGATTCTGCTCGGCTTCGCTTTGTAGCCCATTATGGTGTTTAGGCTTTGCCACAACCGACGAGAGTCTGTAACGCTACTCTGTGACTCTAGCTTGGTCTGTTATTGTCTCTTGGCATCCCGGATGACTTTGTGTAGGTCGTACCTGGATTTCTTGCATAGGTCAGACCTGCCTTCAGTAGGGAGTGAATCTCCTGATTAAGCCATGGTTTCTGGAGTTTGGGGAACATATGCACTATCTGGCAACCATACTGGTGCCTCTACATGCACCCTTAAAAGAATTACCAGAAAGGGGCATGGAAGGCACCAGGAGATACATTTACCAAAGTAAAGCAGCAGCTATAACCCTCAAGGCTACTGACGAACTATGAACTGTCAAACCGCTGATACCCCCAATATGGCATTGGGGCAGTGTTGTCCCATCGGTGGAGCGGGCGATAACCCACGCTTAAAGAGCCTTGGCTGACGCAGAGTGCAGTTATGTTCAAATTGAAAAGGATTGGCCATGATCTTTGCAGTTAAAACGTTTTACCAGTACGTCGATGGGCATCATTTCGCAATAAGCACATACCACAAACCCTTACTCGGCCTTTTCAAAGAAGCCAAATTGATACTGCCGATAATTTCAGCCATGATCCAGCGATGGGCATGGCTGTTGGCAGTGTATTAATATACTTTTGAATGTCGCTCAGGTGCACTGATTGCACACATGGATGCTCTTAGCCTATTCCCACTCCTTATATACCCTCTTGTCCCCACCAGTAGCGGATAGAGTTGTGTTGACGCCCAGGCATGTTGCCTGTCATGGCCTCACAAATTCATGTATGGACTCAAAAGGACCCGACATTGATAAAATTGTGCCACGTCATCCTACATAGGGGACTGCAGGGGAACTTCCGGAAGGACTGCGAGCATTTGCAACCAAGCAACAGGAGCTTAGTGCAGACAATGGCATTGTCCTGTGGGGGCGCTGCATGGTAGTCTCAAGGCAAGGCCAAAACGCCATTCGCACAATGGACACCAGTGGTTTCTAAAATGAAGATGCTCATAAGGAGCTACATGTGGTGGCCAGGGCTTGATAGCGATATTGACAAGTTGGTGTAGTAGTGTGCCAAGAACATCAAAAGCTCCAGCCATCAGCCTCTCTTCCCCCATGGGAGTGGCCAGGGCGCCCTTGGGTGCGTTTGCACGTTGACTTCGACCGATCTTTCCTGGGGTCAATGTTTCTGCTGTTGATCGATGCCCACTCAAAATGGATGGCTGTTTACCGGATGTCTTCCATCACTTGGCGAGATGCTACACCAATCATTCAGTATTCATGGTATGCGAAAGGTGCTTTTCACCGATAATGGCACCCCCTTCACAAGTGAGGAATTTCTGGGGTTTATGCAGATTAATTGGATGAAGCATATTCAAACCACCCCACATCATCCTTCTTTGAACGATCTGGCTGGGCGAGCAGCACAAACATTTAAGACAAGCATGAAAAAAACAAACTACGGAGTCAGTTAAAACTAAACTGGCACTTTTTTTATTGGACTATGCCGGGGTTGTGCCATCAGAGCTACTGACAGGCCGACAGCTCTGAAGCCCTTTAAGCTTGACATTTCCCAACCTTAGTGGGAAGGTGAAAAGAAGCAAGACCTCCAGAAGAGTTATCAAGACCACCAGAAGAGTTATCAAGACCACCAGAAGAGTTATCAAGACCACCAGAAGAGTTATCAAGACCACCAGAAGAGTTATCAAGATCACCAGAAGCAACACAGAGAGTTCAAGCCAGGAGACACAGTGTAAGTCAGGAATTTTGGAGAAGCTTCCAATGCAGTCAAAACCAGAGAACGGACTGTACGCAAGCATGTGGACCATCTCAATGGCAGGGAACCTGCACCAGGGGTATTCTCTCCAGCTGTATTAGTGCCTCATTCCCCTTGCCTACCACCCCTGAGCCAAGGAGCACAACTCTCCAAAGACCAAGACCCAGGTTTGCATGAGATGGAAGACTGCATCAGAGATGGATACAAAATCCTCAATATTTTTGGAGCACAGTATGGCCAGACACAGAACGCAGGACTCTACCGACGGTTCCGATGTTCCCAATTCGTTATACACCCCAGCCCAGCTTCACACTTGTTGGAAGCAAAACCGTGGGAAAGTGAAAAAAGGTGTTCCTCTGCATCCAGCAACAGAGGGACCGTCGGACTTCAAGGAAGGAAAGAGGGGGGTTGTAATGACCCTCACAAGACCTACAGGGATGATCCGACTGATCTCGCCATGGAGCTCGTGGAATTAGCTCCCCCACTGAAGGGCAGAGTGCCATCAGCTGGGGCTCAGAGAATCAACCCTTAAAAGCCGGCCCAGGGCGGCATGGTGGCGGCGTAGTGGTTAGCACTGCTGCCTCATGGCGCTGAGGACCCGGGTTCAATCCTGGACCCAGGCTGCTGTCCGTGCGGCATTTGCACATTCTCCCTGTGTTTGCATGGGTTTCACCCCCATAACCCAAAAGATGCACAGGCTAGTTGGATTGGCGACGTTAAATTGCCCTTAACTGGGAAAAAAAAATTGGGTAGTCTAAATTGATTTTTAAAAAGCCGGCCAGGATTGGGAGCATGATCAGTAATCCTGGTTGGGACCTGTGTGCTGTATGCTGCGTTATGGTCTTTTCCTTTGGTTACAAATAAACCTCCGTTTGAAAGACCTTTTCGGATCTACTGAGCTTTTATAGATCTGGAATGAGTCATGAACACAGACCTATGAGAACCGACTTACTTATTAGCCAACAATGTAACTTTTGTGGGTCAGAACTGAACATTTATTTTCTAAGCCGAGGCAATTGAACCCAAGTGGCAGAAAGATCTGCAATGACTTTGTTAGTAAGCAGATTGCTAGGCTTTAAATAAATTAATCATAGATCAGTATATATATATTTGCTCCTCAGACCCAAGAATTCGGACTTTTTAAAATTAACTTTTAATCTCCTATTCCAAGAATGCAAGTTCATTCTGTTTAAAACAAAATATTTTTTCAGAATATTTTGTGATTCTTTCTAACTCTTTCTATTTAAGTTCTTTTACACAATTTGCAATTTCAAAAGTTAAGGTTTATGTGTTGATAACGACACAATAGTAATCGACAATAAACAAAAAAATTGCTTAGTGAGAATATAAGTGACTATTGTGGCCAGAAAAGGACATTTTAAAACACCAATTGTGAGCTGTTCTCAAAGTCCAGATGTGCACAAAAATAGTCAAGTCTACATTTTAATGCAGACTGAATCCACATCAGTCTTCTGGTATTTATACTCCTCTGAAATCAAATGCAAGTTTTCTTCGTGAATACCCTCCAGAATCAGTCTATTCTTATTTATTTTACAGTACTTGTGGTTAGTTTTGAATCTTTTCTGTTTTACCACAAAACAAGTTGTTTCTTTTGGTTGTTCGTGAGGTTAAAGAGTCCATTTTGATAATGTTACAAGAAATTTGTTAGTGTACAATTTACTTTGGAAATGAAGAGGAGTTGCTGCACCTTTCGTTATATAATAAGCGATTCAAATTTTTCACTTTAGTTGACACTGGATTGTGCAGTAATACAATAGGTTTTATGCATGCATGATTACTGCAAAGGTTTTCTGTAGATCAAATCTGGCAATATCAATTACTAATTTGATTTGATATTTCACGTAATTAAACATAAAATTGAGCTTTGAGTTCCTTTTTCTCATGGGACAGTGTTTCATATTCATGTAAAAATATTTGTCCTGGGTCAGATAATGTCTACATTTTCTATCTTTTTTTAATATGAGCGAAACATACCGTTAGGGTCTCCTAGTCAGCATGAAGAGTTTTTCTACATTAGCGACAGAGATAGAGGGAAAGAGGATAAGAGACAGGTGAAAGTAGAGCTTTCAGTATCTGAGACGGAATAATTGTCTACATAAGAATGAAAGATCATTTTCAGAGACACGCTAATTAAATAAACTGAATACAAACATGACATAAATTGCAAGGAAAAACGTGTTATATGGTTCAGTATTTGATAAGAAAATTTGTCATAACTAATGCATACAAATTTGTTCTGGTTTGGTGAGAAGGCAGGTAAACAGTATTAATCTAAAAAATTGTCTGTTTCTATATCCCAGTTTATACATACAACAGCATTTTTTGTAGAAGTTGCATTGCTGCATTGACAGCAATCTGCATTCCAGAACATAAAAAAGTCAAATAAACCGTATTTACATTACAGCACGATAAGAAAATCTATCCAATTGTTGAAAATACTCTTTAACTCTGTTTTTAAAATATTTTACAAAACAAAAAGTATTCTGTATTACATAAAACAAAAAAACAATAAAAAATATCTTAACATAAGTGGGAAAATATAAATTAGGTTCTCGGCCATATCTGACATTTTACTGGTTGCACAGTTAGGGAAATACTAAGAATGGGAATCAAATGTTTGGACATGAAATAAAAATACTACTGCAATCCTCAATATTTATATTTTCCAGTTCTGCATTAATGTACCATCTAGCTCAATATTATTTTAATTTAAAAAAAGATCAGGTGGTTTGGTTAAAATAGAATTCAAAAGGATGAAGATAGTCTTGTAGTAAGTATTGTTGCAATTCAAAAGTTAGTCCACACACACACACAGATTGTGTAGGACCTTTCACCAGTTAGCTGCACTGCCGAAAATATTAGATTACCACATTCTGTGGAGAGAGTTTGGCTTCCTCTTTATTTTAAATGTTGGAAGTTCTGTAACCATTTGAATCTTTCTTGATTTGTACCTCTCAAATGACTCCGGAATAAGAACATATGGCAGACAATAAATGACTGACTCCATACAAAATATGAATACAACAGCACAAACCTAATTCCTTCTGAGTGTCTTTTTGAATGAAAAGATTGTGAAGTCTAGTCTGGTGAAAGGAACCACACCCAGTTACAATTTCAGGCACCGAATGAAAAAAATACAAGAGTATATGCAAAGCCACAAACTCCACACAAGCTGCTCAGTCACCTTGCTGTGTGAGCCAGGCCTCCGTTTAATGGTATTGGTGTTACTGTCAATCTCAAAGAAGAAGTGCGGTTCAAAGCCATTCTGTTATAGAAAGAAGCAGAGGAGAAAGCTTTAGGCAAGAAAGTTCAACAGCTTGCAAATTATTAGCGAGGGACAGCCTTGAGGAAAGATATCAAGAGCATTCTGTCTTATTTTAATTACTTACAAAAGTCACACTGTGGTAGCTTTAGCTTCCCCACAGAAAATGCGCAAATGCATATTAAGACGTTGCTACAGAACCACAACAAAAGAAGCTTCTTGATTTTAAGAAACTGATTTACTTTCTGAATCAAAATTGGCTGATGCCAGGGACCTGGGTTCAATCCCGACCATGGGTGGCTATCTGTGTGCAGTTTGCACATTCTCCTCGTGTCTGTAGGGGTTTTGACCGGGTGCTCCGGTTTCCTCCCACAATCCAAAGATGTGCAGGTTAGGTTAAATGGCCATGTTAAATTGCCCCTTAGTGTCCAAATGTTAGGTGGGGTAGGGAGTGAGCCTGGGTAAGGTGCTCTTTTGGAGGGTCAGTGGAGATTCGATGGGCCGAATCGCAGCCTTCTGCACTGCGTAAGTTCTATGATTCTAACCAATATCGGAAACTTTCATTTGAGTTCAAAAAATGATTTCCCCCCCTCATACATTTAGAGTACCCAAATCATTTTTCTTTCCCAATTAGGGGGCAATTTAGCGTGGCCATTCCATCTATCCTGCACATCTTTGGATGGTGGGGTGAGACCCACGCAGACACGGGGAGAATGTGCAAACTCCACACGGGTAGTGACCCGGGGGCCGGGAACTAACCCAGGTCCTCGGCGCCGTGAGGCAGCATTGCTAACCACTATACTACCCTCAAAAAAATGATTTAAGATTAATTTTAAATAAAGTTGATTTTTAAGTCAGCAAACGTCAGAAATTTCAAAGCATTTTACTCTGAACTCCACTTTGTGGACTTTACTAACTTTACTCAAATATTGTATCCAATCATATCAGGTTTTGGGAAAAAATGCCTTATTGAGTTAAACTTTGAGCGTATTATATAGTAGGGGCTAGTAGTGCATGTTGCATATGACAAAACATGATCACAAGCGAAAACGTGGATCTTATACTTGAGACAGTAAAGGCAACCTGTACATTATGTATTGATCAAAGAGAGATATCGAACAAATGTGGTACGATAACCAAACTATAGGAAAACTTTGATAAATCAAAACACTGGAATTAAGGAATATGTGCTTTCCTGCAACAAAATGTATAGCGACATGTAAAGTGAGACATGGGTCCATCCAATGTTCCCTGCATGAAATAAAAAAATTGTATTCCACTCCCAATTACAGTTCAATGACTTCCAAGGTCACAGAATTGCAGCAAACATTCACAATTTTTCTTCAGCACCATATGTATGGTCTTTCAAGCCAGGCAGTCAATTTGTCAATGCTTCACAAGAAAAATTCGCTTTCTTCCCACTTGCAATGGATGCTGTCAACATTATCATCAGATCATTCAGAATGAACAACAAGAGCTGCACAGCAAAATTGAAGGTAGCTAGAATTTTTTTTCCTCTCCACTGATGGTTGTGCACACATAGGTAAGAAATGTTTGGTGACGAGCTGATGGCGTTTGGGTGTCACATTTTTAGGTGTTTTTAATTAGTGTTTGTCTCCAAGGAGGTTTAAACTTTAAAATATTACAGTTTTCCGCAAAATAAACTTTCTGGTGTTTCTTGCCAGCTGTCATATACAGAGGTTTATTATTTCAAGCCTAGAGCGACCACAATTTTGAAACACATGATGCTCGCTAATGTGCATTCATTAACTAGCTTTGTTGGACATTTCTGTTACCAGGATTTGGAATACTGTAGAGCAAATATGATTATGAAAGTAGTTTAAAGAAATTAATTCTGAGATTGCTGTATTTAGGATTTTACTGAAATTACTGTTATGGGGTGGGGCTTGTATCTATGGGAGTTACAGTTTTGCATCATGTAACTTGGGTGCATTCATTTTGCTTCCACATGTATGATTCGTTTCTCTTTGTTCCTGTAAAGTAATCAGGAATGCAGCCCGCAACACCTACTTTAAAGTGGTCAACATCTGAAGGAAACATGATCAGTAAACTAATAATAAATTGGCAACTACAAGACTGGAAGAAATCACGTGCGCCGGAGTCAAAATTCAGATCCTTGTAGCTATTCCTGAAAATATTTTTTTGTGCTTTATTCTTCTTAAAAGAAGTGACTGAAATGTATAATACCTAACTTTGGTACAACTAAGTAAACCTTTTGACCCATTCAAAAGAACAACAGAGAACAGAAATTAATATTGGCAATAATAATGGACAAATGTTTAATGTGTTGTTAAAATCTTTGCTGTTCCTCTCCTATCATACACCAAGTCAAACTCACCCATGATCCCTGTTCGTACTGATGGACAATAGCCATTGATTTCCTAATTCATATCCTTGTGTTTAAATTCCTTCAGGGTTTATCTCCTTCCTACCATATCTTCTTCCTGTCCAAAACCATTGCTTCAACTCGCCATTCTTCTAACAATGGACTTCCGCACATGAACTCATCCGTTGAGCAGGATTTTCCGCATCCCCCCGTGGCGTGTTTTGCGGCCCGCCATTGCCCAACAGCCAGATCTTCTTAACCCGTCGCTGTCAATGGGGTTCCCCCTTCTATGCACCAACTGCCACCAGAAAAACCGTGGTGGGGGCGGGGTCACTGTTGGCAGGACCAGAAGATCCTGCCAACTAGAACGGTCGGAAAATTCCAGCCATTTTCCCAGCTGTGTCAGTTTAAAGCTCTGGAATTCTTTCCCCGAATGTCTTTATCTTGCTGTCTTCATTTGAGGCTGTCATTACTTCAGCCAGGCGTTTGGACATCAAACTCTTGAGATTGAGGGCAAACAAGTCCCCAGGGCCCGATGGCCTATATCTTAGGTTGTTAAAGGAAGCGACAGCAGAGATGGTGGATCAATTGGTTATTATATTCCAAAATTCCCTGGACACGGGAATGGTTCCATTGGATTGGGAAAATGCTAATGCAAAGCTCTTATTCAAAAAGGGAGGGAAGCAGAATGTGGGAAATTACAGACCAGTTAGTTTAACATATGGTTGTTGGAAAATGATTAAAACCAATTATCAAGGGTGCAATATCGGGATATTTGGAAAGCCAAAGCACTATCCATCAGAGTCAGCATGGTTTTATGAAGGGCAAATCATGTTTGATTAATTCGCTAGAGTTCTTCGAAGATGTAACAAGCAAAGTGGATAACGGGGATCCTGTCGATGTAGTATATCTGGACTTCCGGAAGGCATTTGATAAGGTGCCGCACAGAAGGTTAATTCACAAGATGAGATCACATGGGGTTATGGGTAAATTATTAGCCTGGACAGAAGACTGGCTGACAGACAGAAGACAGAGAGTCGGGATAAATGTGTCTTTCTTTGGATGGTAAGATGTAACTAGTGGGGCACCACAGGGTTCAGTCCTTGGACCCCAGCTATTTACAATCTATATTAACAACTTGGATATAGGGACATAAGAACATAAGAACTAGGAGCAGGAGTAGGCCATCTGGCCCCTCGAGCCTGCTCCACCATTCAATGAGATCATGGCTGATCTTTTGGGGACTCAGCTCCACTTTCCAGCCCGAACACCATAACCCTTAATCCCCTTATTCTTCAAATAACTATCTATCTTTATCTTAAAAACATTTAATGAAGGAGCCTCTACTGCTTCACTGGGCAAGGAATTCCATAGATTCACAACCCTTTGGGTGAAGAAGTTTCTCCTAAACTCAATCCTAAATCTACTTCCCCTTATTTTGAGGCTATGCCCTCTAGCTTTCACCCGCCAGTGGAAACAACCTGCCCGCATCTATCCTGTCTATTCCCTTCATAATCTTATATGTTTCTATAAGATTCCTCCTCATCCTTCTAAATTCCAACGAGTACAGTCCCAGTCTACTCAACCTCTCCTCTTAATCCAACCCCTTCAGCTCTGGGATTAACCTAGTGAATCTCCTCTGCACACCCTCCAGTGCCAGTACGTCCTTTCTCAAGTAAGGAGACCAAAACTGAACACAATACTCCAGGTGTGGCCTCACTAACACCTTATACAATTGCAGGAGAACCTCCCTAGTCTTAAGCTCCATCCCTCTAGCAATGAAGGACAAAATTCCATTTGCCTTCTTAATCACCTGTTGCACCTGTAAATCAACTTTTTGTGACTCATGCACTAGCACACCCAGGTCTCTCTGCACAGCAGCATGTTTTACTATTTTATCATTTAAATAATAATCCCTTTTGCTGTTATTCCTACCAAAATGGATAACCTCACATTTGTCAACATTGTATTCCATCTGCCAGACCCTAGCCCATTCACTTAGCCTATCCAAATCCCTCTGCAGACTTCCAGTATCCTCTGCACTTTTTGCTTTACCACTTATCTTAGTGTCGTCTGCAAACTTGGACACATTGCCCTTGGTCCCCAACTCTAAATCATCGATGTAAATTGTGAACCGTTGTGGGCCCAACACTGATCCCTGAGGGACACCACTAGCTACTGATTGCCAACCAGAGAAACACCCATTAATCCCCACTCTTTGCTTTCTATTAATTAACCAATCCTCTATCCATGCTACTACTTTCCCCTTAATGCCATGCATCTTTATCTTATGCAGCAACCTTTTGTGTGGCACCTTGTCAAAGGCTTTCTGGAAATCCAGATATACCACATCAATTGGCTCCCCGTTATCTACCGCACTGTTAATGTCCTCAAAAAATTCCACTAAATTAGTTAGGCATGACCTGCCCTTTATGAACCCATGCTGCGTCTGCCCAATGGGACAATTTCCATCCAGATGCCTCACTATTTCTGCCTTGATGATAGATTCCAGCATCTTCCCTACTACTGAAGTTAAGCTCACTGGCCTATAATTACCCGCTTTCTGCCTACCTCCTTTTTTAAACAGTGGTGTCACGTTTGCTAATTTCCAATCCGCCGGGACCACCCCAGAGTCTAGTGAATTTTGGTAAATTATCACTCGTGCATTTGCAATTTCCCTAGCCATCTCTTTTAGCACTCTGGGGTGCGTTCCATCAGGTCCAGGAGACTTGTCTACCTTTAGCCCCATTAGCTTGCCCATCACTACCTCCTTGGTGATAACAATCCTCTCAAGGTCCTCACCTGTCATAGCCTCATTTCCATCAGTCACTGGCATGTTATTTGTGTCTTCCACTGTGAAGACCGACCCAAAAAACCTGTTCAGTTCCTCAGCCATTTCCTCATCTCCCATTATTAAATCACCCTTCTCATCCTCTAAAGGACCAATATTTACCTTAGCCACTCTTTTTTGTTTTATGTATTTGTAGAAACTTTTACTATCTGTTTTTATATTCTGAGCAAGTTTACTCTCATAATCTATCTTACTCTTCTTTATAGCTTTTTTAGTAGCTTTCTGTTGCCCCCTAAAGATTTCCCAGTCCTCTAGTCTCCCACTGATCTTTGCTACTTTGTATGTTTTTTCCTTCAATTTGATACTCTCCCTTATTTCCTTAGATATCCACGGTCGATTTTACCTCTTTTTACCGTCCTTCCTTTTTGTTGGTATAAACCTTTGCTGAGCATTGTGAAAAATCACTTGGAAGGTTCTCCACTGTTCCTCAACTGTTTCACCATAAAGTCTTTGCTCCCAGTCTACCTTAGCTAGTTCTTCTCTCATCCCATTGTAATCTCCTTTGCTTAAGCACAAAACAGAAGGTTCTATAGCCAAATTCGCAGGTGACACAAAAATAGGTGCGACAGCAAGTTGCAATGAGAAAATAAGAACCTCACAAATAGGTATAGATAGGTTAGACAGTGGGCAAAAATGTGGCAGATGGAGTTTAACGTGGTTAAGTGTGAGGTCATGCATTTTGGTCGGAAAAATGGAAACACAAATTATCTAAATGGGAAGAGACTTTGGGGTTCTCCGGTGCAGAGGGATCTGGGTGTCCTCATGCATGAGTCACTAGAAAACGCACATGCAGGTGCAGCAGATAATAAAGAAAGCAAATGAATATTGGCATTTATAGCAAAAGGAATTAAGTATAAAGGTAAAGAAGTGTTGTTGCAACTATACAAGGGATTGGTTAAACGGCACCTGGAGCATTGTGCACAGTTTTGGTCCCCTTATTTGCGGAAAGATGTAGTGGCATTGGAGCCGGAGGAGGTTAACTATATCTATCCCAAAGATGAGGGGTTTGTCGTCTGAGGAGTTTAGGCCGATAGTTTCTGGAGTTTAGAAGAACAAAGGGAAATCAAATCAAGGTATTCAAGAGGCTAAAAGGTATGGAGAAAATAGACGTGGAGCAGATACTTCGTCTTGTGGGGCATTCTAAAATGGGAGGCCATAATTTTAGAATAAGAGGTTACAAATTTAAAACAGAGTTGAGGAGAAACTACTTCTCCCAAAGGGTTGTGAATCTGTGGAATTTGCTACCCCAGAGTGCGGTGAATGCAGGGACAGTGAGTAAAGTTAAGGAGGAATTAGACAGATTTTTAACTGGTAATGGGTTGGAGGGTTATGGAGAATGGGCAGGACAGTGGAGTTGAGACCATGAGTTGAGCCTTGATCACATTGAAGGTGTTTAGTCTCGGGAGGCTAAATTGCCTACTCCTATTCCTAGGTCATGTGTTCGAAGGAGGAAGTGCTCTGGCTGATTTTGCAATTCAGCTCTTGGTCTGTAGCATTGTAGGTAACTGATGAGGAACATATCAGCCATGATAGAATGGTGGAGCAGACTCGATGGGCCGAATGGACTAATTCTGTTGCATATCTTAGGAACTTATGAACATCCCCTCTAATATGTCCTGCTTTGGCTCAATGTCTTTTTTTATTATATCTATGTGAATCACTTTTTTTACATGTAAAAATGCAAGTTATTGTCCAATATTATTTCAACAGCATAACATCAACCTATTTATTTTAGCTTCACCTGTAAAGCTGCAGTGAAATCTGTACTATACTCTTTGCAGGCTTAAAAATATCTCTAATCTTCGATCAGAATCTCGTTTCGCTTTGAAAAAATCTGAATTATAGTCAACCCCAAAATGCACAAAATAGAGTCAAAAATTAAAGCTTTCAGGAAGGGGCATGCCACCAGGTTCCCCTCGAAAATAAATCCCATGCATTCAGTATTCATATTCCTCAAAGTCATTTCAATATTCATCGTTGATGCAAACTGCTTTCATGTACTTAAGGGTTTTCCTCTCCAATAAATATTCTAATGGTTGGTGTGCCTGCAGCTAAGTGCTGATCAGAATATATCCCACAATACATTCAGTGCAACTTCATGTGTGGTATAAAACTTGAGTATTCAGGGGAAGTTCTTTAGTTTCTGGGGCTATTACTTTATATGAACCTGTTATTCAGCTTTATTAGTTTTCCATAGTTGCAAATATGGGCATACGATAAACAGTCCAAAATAGTAGCTTCAGAATTAAACAAACAGATCATCCAATTATTGTTGTGGACTTTTGGGATCTACCAACGAAGGTACCAATTTTACACAAGTTACAGAAAAACACATACATTACATCTGCAAAATGAACTTTGTCTGCTCAAGATCACGTACAGTTAAGTTGCCCAAAGCAATGGCTATTGGTTCATCTTATCACTACACTACTCCAAGTGTACTGTTTTGGTACAAACCAACAGCCCTGTCTTGTGTCACCAGATGTTACAAAGGAAAAAAGTACGTAATTACTCCAGCATCGTCCAATAAGAAATTAACAAGGCTACAATATTAAGAATTCACTTTTCCAGTGGCTTGCTGGATTAGCAGAAATTAAGAGGCAGAGCCAGTAATTTCTAAACCACTGCTTCAGTTGGATATATTTTTGGAATTCAAAAAAACGCATATCATCTGATATTAGTACTTGATCAGAAACTTGTACTGTTGTGTACATCAAAATTACAACAGAAGTGAGGCCCTACCAGGCAGAAAAATAAACACACAAGGTAACACTCAAAATAAACTCTCGTAAACAGTTTACCACAAAATACCTTTCATTAGATTTCAAGAAGTCCTAAAGATAGTTTACTGATTTGCTGTGAATCACAATGAAATTCAACAGGTTCAACACCAATGTGACTTCATGTTTCATTGTTCTGCAAGGGACTAGCTGCTGCATTACCAATATAAGCACTGACAGTGATACAACAGTAAAACTGAACAAATGTGTAATCTATTGGCAATCAGAAATACTAGGTTTTCAGCACAAAGCTCTATGATATATTAAAACAATCACGTGTATTCAATGAAGAAGTCAACCTTGGATTTAATATTGCCCAACTATAATTTAGTACATTCAAATGCAAACAAGCCAGCCTCCCCCATCACTGCTACACATCTTAAAAGCTCTTTTGTAACCCAGGCTGTGGAAAGATATGACATGGCAACTGTTATAGGGTTTCACTTGGAAACAAAATTATTAATCTATTTGGCAATGAAAAAGAAAATGATTTTAAAACATGTAGTTTTATTTGTTTACATAAAACTATTCATGATTTTAGTGAGCTAACAATTCCCATGTTATACAAATCCTAACTTCAAGATTCTGAGATTCCCACATTTTCTTCCAAAAGGGTTGGGCTAGTCATTAAAAAAAAATCAATGGACGGTGGTTATGCCTTACATTGTGTTGTACTCAATTCCTGCCTCTGGGTGGCGTAATGACAAATGAAGAATTACCCATAACAAAGTATCATGCTTAAAATGACTGTTTTACTAGGTCAGTGCAACGTTTCTCTGGTTGTAGGAATCTTGACATTAATGTGACTAATTGGTTTAGTAGCTGCAAATACTGAGGGTACATCAATCGATACCAAAAGAAAAGAAACACAGATATATGTATGGCATCTCCGTGAAAGCAACCGACCAATGAAGAATTAAAACAAATGAAATGAAATGACATGAAAATCGCTTATTGTCACAACCTCGAAACAAAAACAAATATCCTTCATGAAAAAAATGAGTCAACAAATGATGAAATAATAACTAAAGTCAGAAAAGATTAACAGGATGCAATACACAGAAATTATAAAAGAAAATAGAAATTATGTTTATTAATAAGCCTAAAATTAGTTTAATTTAAAATTTTAAAAAGTAAATAACATTTACAAAATGTCATGTCAAGATGAATTTAAAACTATAAAGAATTTGAAGGTGAAAAGTAGAAATGGCAAAAATGCAGTTTAAAAATTACAATTTGTGATTCAGACACGTATATGGAAATGTTTTTCTGATAAAAACAGAGCAGTGCACTTTGAAGGTAGAACTAATTGATTTCATCTCATTTCTTTGTAAAGCTGTCATTTCAAATAACTTGACCAGAAAAAATTTGAATGCACGGGTACTCTAAAAGCATTGAGATGTATATATTATCTAAAATTATATACATCTATTTTGCAGTGTGTAGACATGCATTCTGGGGATTTCTGGTGTGCTCCACGAAACCAATGAGTAACCCATTAGTTATTACTATAGATAGAATATTCAGCAGGGGAATATTCAGCAAGTGTTGAGTACATGCAACATAACAATTCCATGCCTCACTGTCCAGCAAAATTAGCACACTATTACGAACTATGGATTCAAGTCAGCTAACCATGAATAAGTCACTAACCAGCAAAACTAATGTGAATAGCACAAACCACAATTTTAAGTTGAACAAGAATCACTTGTGAAGTTTATGAATTTTCAAGGTTTGCACTTCTCATCTTCTTCCCAACTGTTTTGTTCATTTAAGCACTTGCATAAAGGCATAATTAATTTAGTGACCTCGAAAAGAGGTCTTTAACGCTTTATTCCATTTTCCTTATCTTAAATGGATTCTGCAGTCATAGAATCATAGAATCCCTAAAGAGCAGAAGGTCCATCGAGTCTGCACCAACCCTCCGAAAGAGCACCTAATCTAGGCCAAATCCCCCACCCCACCTAACATTTGGACAATTCAGCATGGCCAATCCACCTAACCTGCACATCCTTGGACTGTGGTAGGAAACCCATGCAAATACGGGGAGAATGCACAAACTCCACAGTCATCCGAGGTCGGAATTGAACCCGGATCCCTGGCTCTGTGAGGCAACAGTGCGAACCACTGTGTCACCCTTCAGCAAGGTTAAATCATTAATTCTATTACTAACTGGCGAGAATACCCTCACAAAGTAGTGAAAGGGTCCTTGCAAAAGCAGTGGACGTGCGACTGCTTAAGTGTCTAGTTGGAAGGACAGCATGGTGGCACAGTGGTGCCACAGGGCCGAGGACCAGGGTTCGAATCCCGGCCCTGGGTCACTGTCCCTGTGGAGTTTGCACATTCTCCCTGTGCCTGCATGGGTTTCACCCCCACAACCTAAAGATGTGCAGGGTAGGTGGAATGGCCATGCAAAATTACCACTTAATTGGAAAAAATATATAATTGAATACTCTAAAAAAAATTTTTTTTTAAGTATCTGGTTGGGAAAAGGATTGGTGGTTACAGGAATACTATTCATGATTTGGTCGTGTCAATCAATGAATTATAAGGATTAATTTGCCGCTGGGGAAAGGAATTTGTTGGTTATAGAAGGCAGATGAATAATGGAGTTGTGGAGTTTGATGAATATTTTGCTGCTTTGTTAGATTTCTTTTTCTGATTTGTAAATACTCATGTACATCTTCTCTTAGATGATTTCATGGATATGTCAGGACCTTAGTGGGCGAGTTGAAATCCATGATAGATAAATGATACATAATCCATGAAATTAGAAGGTCCTAAGTCTTGTTCTATGCTTTATGTTCTTGTTGCCATTTCTACTCTGATCACTTAACGAGGTCATCAGTGCAGGGTTAACCTAACCGTAACCTAACTCATTCCGTTTTGTTTGGATGTTCCTGAATTTATTGTGTACAGCGTGGTGGCAACAAATCAGGCATTCAACTTAGAATTTTTCTAGCCAACTAGTAATGTGGTTTCATTTGAGATAGCCAATCACTCCTTTCACCGAGCAGTCCAGGATGTCAGGATCAAAGTTTTGATTTGGGTTCCAAACCCAAAGCCCCGACTGAGCCACAAAGGTAGGATGAAGAAGTGGGTGAAGAGTTTTAAATTAGACCTTCAGCACACCCATTCAGTGAAAGATCAGCAAATCAGTCAGTTACCTTGCTGAAAAAAGCATAAGTTAAAACACTGAATCTAAAGTCATTGATGCCATTCCATTTTTAATACATTGTGCAGCACGTTGCAGCAATTTAAAAAAAAATCTTTAAGTGAGAAATTGCAGAACTGGGGAAGGAAATGATTATGACCCAGTACCAGCATTAAGTGTTTCTAGGCAAGCTGTTATATTGGATGTAAATTAAGGATCCAGTTATTCCATCCACAACATGCCAAACTCCAAGCATAAATTATTCCACTTCCCACTTCAGTTATTTTCCAATAAGATTGTCAACTGGGGGCCTTTTATTCTGTGGACCTTCACCCATTATTAAATGAATGAAGATGCCCAGATTCATTTCAGGTAGACACATTCCAAGCAGTTAGGTGAAATGATGCTCATCTTATTAGTTTAGGCTGGATCAAACTCAAGTACAAGAAGTGAAAAAACAATGTACACCACTTCACTCCATTTCCTATCCATCCTGCTCTTTGCCAAGTCAATAGCAATGTTGACAAAGTAATCTAGCAGAAGAACAACACCACTATATCTTTTCCATTTAAGAGCCTGATTTGTGTCTCTATTTTTACAGCAAACCCAGATGCAAGATAAATCAACTTTTCTTCCATTTTTTTGGCAAACTTTTAGTCACTAATATAGGATGTCATTTAGCAAGGTCTTGACATATGATTTTTCACAAGTGGCACTGGATATTCTCCAGCGATGGAGCCCAAAGAATTCTTCTGTTTTTATGTGGGTTGTGCTATTCAATAAAGCTTTCACTAATGATTGGTAAATTGATAGGTTACACATCATGCCATTTCTATGATCTAATCTTCTATGACACAGGCCAATCCATGCAGACACACTCTTACCACTAACAAGGCGCTATCATCTGTGTGCTGGGACCGTCTGACAGGGAAATATTTGGGGAGCTGAGGGAGGGGAATGGGGAGAGAGATCAATAAATATAAGAAAACAAAACAAACATTCTCAACAGTCACATGGAGGGACAAGCAAACTAATCATCAAAACAGATTTAAACCAATCCAAGATAATGCAAATTCTGTATGGATGCAAACAATTAACATACACTGAATGATTTGGAAACTCAATTTCAGGAAACTAGGCTATGCATCTTACGTTACATTTTAGATTTGCATGACTTAGTTCTCCAAAGTTCAAACTACTACTCATATACTATCCTTTGTTGTAACTGTTTTCATGATCTAGATAAGCAGTACATTAAATTAAACTACATATGCTGCAGCACGTTTCCGTAAAATTGGGAAATTTAGCACTTTTTAATTGCAGGACTTTGAAGGTTCTATGGTTCTAATTATCAGAGGTAGCAGAAGGTGAGAGTATAGGAATAAAAGTTAAGCAACAGGTTAGCTCTGGTTGAAGTAACTGATGAGGTGGAGTGTTGTGAGATATTAAAGTACCGCTGAAACTGGAAGGAAGTATCTACAAGACCGTTGAGAACCAGCCGTGTTGTATAGTACGGCAGCATCAAAAGAGGAAAAACAACTGGACACTTCTCCGGGTGCTCCGGTTTCCTCCCACAAGTTCTGAAAGACGTGCTGTTAGGTAATTTGGACATTCTGAATTCTTCCTCTGTATACCCGAACGGGCGCCGGAATGTGGCGACTAAGGGCTTTTCACAGTAGCAAATAGGGGCTTTTCACAGTAACTTAATTGCAGTGTTAATGTGAATCTACTTGTGACAATAAAGATTATTATGAGATGCTGAAATGGACGTGAGGAGTGACAAGAAAGGACAGATTACGAACCAGCACATCAGGTCAGTGAAGATTGTAGGAGCAGCAAAGAAGGCAGTCAGGGTGAGATTGAAATATCATCCATTGCGGAGCGAGAGATGACATTTGGTGAGGTGGGTGACGAAGATGGGACATGGAAATGGAGATGGGTCACCCAGCATTGTGGTGACCCAAAGCAAAATTGGAGAAGTTGAAAGCAGAAGTGGTTATCATCATAATCAGCTGTTGCTCAATAGTTTGAACATTTATATCTTTCAACTTAAAAGTATATCAGACTGTAAAACTACCTGCCGATCAATTGAATATCCTTGTGCACTGCTTACTTTAATGTTGAACTGGCCAATTGAACAGTACACAGGAATTTCATTTCACCATTTTAATTTTAATTTTAATGCAGAGCTAAGAATCAAGCACAACTCACACACTTAATCATAAAAAGGGAGGGAACAAACTGGAAAACAAGAATTTAATTAAATAGATGTACAGTATTAATCTACTTATACATTTATTCTAAGTTTCTGTGTGCTTAGTGTTACGAGCTTACGAAAGTAAAGGACTTCATTTTTGATTAAGAAAGTAATAATGTCCAAATATATACGCACGGTTAAATAGGACAAGTTACAAGACAAGGAAACTTACATAAAGCTGAAGATAAAAAGATTGGCTGAGTGACAGGAAACAAAGTAGTGGTGAACAGTTGTTTTTCAGGCTGGATGAAGGTTTGTAGTGAAGTTCCCCCGGGGACCTGTGTTAGGACCCCTTTTCTTCCTGATATATAGTGATGGCCTAGACCTTGGTATAGAGGGCTCATATCAGGGCTAATGGGGAGAAGGCAGGAGAATCGGGATGAGAAAATTTTCAGTCATGATTGAATGGCGGTGGGCAGCATGGTGGCACAGTGGTTAGCACTGCTGCCTCACAGCGCCGAGGTCCCAGGTTCAATCCCGGCTCTGGGTCACTGTCCATGTGGAGTTTGGACATTCTCCCCGTTTTTGCGTGGGTTTCGCCCTCACAACCCAAACAGGTGCAGGGTAGGTGGATTGGCCACGCTAAATTGCCCCTTAATTGGAAAAAATGAATTGGGTACTCTAAATTTATATTAAAAAATGAGTGAATGTTGGAGAAAACTCGATGGGCCGAGTGGCCTGCTCCTTGTCTTATGGCCTAATTAAAAAATCTGGGAATGATACAAAACTTGGAACTAGTGTGAAATATGAGGAGGACGGTGTAGAACTATAAAAGGACAGAATTGGGTTGGTAGAATGCACAGACAAGTAGCAGATGAAATTTAATGCAGAGAAGAGTGAAGTGATTCATTTTTGAGGGAAGAATGCAGAGACCTTATAAAATAAAGGGTATAATTTTAAAGGGGATGCAGGGGCAGAGAAGCCTCGGTGTACGTGTTCAAAACATTGAAGGTGGCAGGACACGTAAAGGGAGTGGTTAATAAAGCTTACAACGGGCAGCTTGGTGGCGCAGTGATTAGCACTGCTGCCTCACGGCGCTGAGGTCTCAAGTTCGATCCCGGCTTCTCTGCAATAATAATAGCTTATTGTCACAAGTAGGCTTCAATGAAGTTACTGTGAAAAACCCCTAGTCGGCACATTCCAGCGCCTGTTCGGGGAGGCCGGTACGGGAATTGAACCCGCGCTGCTGGCCTTGTTCTGCATTACAAGCCAGCTGTTTAGCCCACTGTGCTAAACCAGTCCATGTGGTGTTTGCACATTCTCCCCATGTTTGCGTGGGTTTCGCTCCCACAACCCAAAGATGTGCAGGATAGGTGGATTGACCACACTAAATTGCCCCTTAAATGGAAAAATAATGAATTGGGTACTCTAAATTTATAAAAACAAAAATACAAGCATACAACATCCTGGGTTTACCAATAGAACATAGAACGATACAGCGCAGTACAGACGGAGTACAAAAGCAAGGAAGTTATGTTAAGCCTGTAAAAAACACTAGTTCAGCCTCAATTGGAATGTTGCTTCCAGTTCTGGGCTCTACACTTTAGGTAGGATGTGAAGGCATTAGAAAGGGTGTAGAAAAGATTCACAAGAATGGATCCAGGTATGAAGAATTTCAATTATGTGGAAAGATTAGAGAAGTTGGGACTGTTCTCTTTGGAGAAAAGAGGTTGTGAGGAGATTTGATACGAGTTTTTCAAATCATCAGGAATATGGACAGAGTAGACAGGGAGAAATTGTTCCAATTGGTGGAAGAATTGAGAACCAGAGGGCATAGAATTAAGGTGATTGGCAAAAGAAACAAAGGTGACATGAGGAAAACGTCTTCATGTGGCTAGTGGTTATTATCGGGAATGCACTGCCTTGTGGTTTGGTGGAGGCAGGGTCAGTTGAAGTTTTCAAAAGCAAAGTGGGTCAGTAACTGAAAAGTAAAATTTGCAGACCCAAGGAGAAAAGGCAGGGACATGGCACTAAGTGAATTGTTCCTTCAGAGACAGCACAGACACAATGGGCTGAATGGCCTCCTTCTGTGCTGTAAACTTCAATAATTTTATGAATATTACATGCTGACACATCTTTCACCGACATTAGACTATTTAGGAGTAAAAGTGAATATGATTACTATTTCAGAATGGTTACTAAATCAATACTGGTTAGATTTTACCATATTTCTTTGGACAGATGGGCCAGTATCAACAGCAAAATATTTTGTTTATTCTTTTGAGAAGAAACGTTTGTATACAATGTAAATGTGTTCCTGATATTACAATATATTTTCTTGAAATTTAAGTTATTATAAGTCTTTGGAAAGAGTCATATTTCAAGTTAAAAATGACTCTTTTTCAGAACCATTCCAAAGAAATCAATTTTGAAGCGAAACATTAACTGTTTTTCACTCTGCAGATGGTGCCAGACATGCTGAGTATTTCCAGTGCTTTCAGTTTTTATTTCAGATTTCTAGCATCAGCAGTATTGTAATTTTACCTCCGTCAAAATTATGTTACTTTGAAATGCCAATTACGAATCTGTCTCGACTTAAACTAACTTCTGGCAAAACCTGGGAGCTCTAATTGGGAATGGACAAGATATTTAGTGAGGAACAAATAAACGTGTGTGTGTGCTTTGGGGGGGCGGGGGGGGCATGAGTGAGTGCGTCTGTGTTTCCCACTTGGCTCACTGTCTGTGCAGAGTCTGCACGTTCTCCCCGTGTCTGCGTGGGTTTCATCCGGGTGCTCTGGTTTCCTCCCACAAGTCCCGAAAGACGTGCTTGTTAGGTGAATTGGGCATTCTGAATTCTCCCTCATTGTACCCGAACAGGCGCCAGAGTGTGGCAACTAGGGGATTTTCACAGTAACTTCATTGCGGTGTTAATGTAAGCCTACTTGTGGCAATAACAAAAATTAATTAATTTAAAAGACAGTTGTTTTTAATTCTGAATTTGGAAATGTTGCTTTTTTGTACAATTCAACTCTATCAAATAAAAAAAAAATGTTTACATGGTTATTTATCAAATACATCAAAAAAATTGCTGTTCCCTCCAGAAAACTGTACACCAAATGGGGTACATCAGTCAATACTGACCAGGAAAATCTATATAATTTACAAACCTCATATTATCATATGGAACAGTTATGGTGGAATATTTACACACACATTTGATGCAGGAAACTGAAAATTACTATAATCCCCAAATTTTTCACAGTAACTTCATTGCAGTTAATGTAAGCCTACTTGTGACAATAATAAAGATTATAAGATTTTAAATTATTTATCATTACAATACAATGAAGTGTTGCAAAGAAATACAGGGTGACAAGTGTATAGGATGACTCAGATGCAAATATCACATATTTTGGTAAGTGATGTTTTTCCTTTACAAAGAGTAAGGATGACACTGTCCTTTGAAGTGAAAGATTATGTAACACCAACATGAAAGGTCCTTCGGCAGTAGGTGAGACAAATCTCTCATTATTCACTCTCTTCTCTAAAATCCAGCTAAACCTGCTTAAGGACTTACATCACAGTGATCGCTGTTTGGGGGACTCTGTTTCTGAGGGCTTTGGCCACTCTTTTGCTGCAGGGAGATAAAGCACAAACACTAGCATCTTAATCACCATTCCTATGAATTATATTAAAGTGGTAACTCCGCAAAAAGCATTTTTGATTAGCAAATGGGTTTCAACACCTTCTAACTCAGATAGAATACTTCCCTGTCCACAAGTAACTTGCAACTAAGTAGCAATGCTTTCATCTTTTATTTGCACCTTGTAAATCCCACGATCCATGAAAAAATTGAACTGATTGTTTGAAAAGTGACTGTGAATTTTCTGACATATCGTAAAGCATTAAATGTGAAAGCACAACAGCATAAGTTAACTTAGCAAATATATTCCAACTACACCCAGACAACACCTTCATGATGTTCCACGGTAGTCATTACAAGGTACACCTAACCAGCTTAGTGCCAGTGATAACTAAAAGGCCCAAAGTTTTATAATTTAAATTACTATTCGGCGTTAGTATTAACATGTGAAAATTTTCTTTGGTATTGATCAAGTCAAATGTATTATTACAGGCTATGCTTGCTATCGCCCTTAGTTGTTCCCAAGAATGTGATTTGTGAAGCATATTCTCTGATAGGAGAAGGACCAATAAAATTGATAAAGTTAAATGCCTAACTTTCCTGGTTGCTAATTTGGTAAAGTCAGCATACAATGGAGCCAAAGACACCAGGTGGATCCTGAAATCAATGTCTGTTCTGTACCATGGGTGACATCAAGAACGCTTGGACCTGACATGTTGGACTAGGAAGGAGAAAACAGGCTGTATAAACACTGAAACATGGAGAGGACTGATTCCCCCATTGTCCCCAGGTAGAAGTAGATGGCAAAGTCGTGTGTCTAGATTCATACACAAAGGTCAGCCATTTTCCTGTGGACTGCATAACACTGCGTTTTGAAAAAGAATTAAGAGGATAAGAGGTAAAACAAAAAAAAAGATTGTGAGAACTGTTAACTTCATTATAAGTCTGTAAAATAATGGATACTTTTAAAAGAGTTATAGTCAAGATACACTGATAGTATCATAATCCTAATTTACTCATTCGGAGTGCCTGCTTAAGGCAGGTGAAGTTTTAAATACAAGGAGAGTTTTGAAAGTAATTTAGGAAATACATGAAGACATTATCCCCATCTCACTTTGAGATGACGGGCAAGGGAAGTAATATTTTAAAAAGAACAGTTCTCCCATGAATGCTACAACTTTTGATTCATTTGAGAGGATATTAAGCACAGGCAGGACAACCACAGACATCATACTGAGTGATTACAGAATACAATCAGTAGAAGTCTGGAGCAAGTTTCTTGGCTATCTTTGAGAAACTTAGAAACAGGGATTGACATTTCATGCCATTTAGCCAGCTCTGCCATTTTAGTAGCCATTGGGCTTGGCATAAAGTGAGAATGGGGGACGTAAAATAAGAAAAAAAGTTAGAACAGGGAGGAAACAAAGTAGAGCTCCCATATTTAACTTGTTCAGTAAAATGACAAATTTGGTTCATTCAGGAATTTTCTGGAAAATGACAGCTGCATTGCTATTAGATCTTTAAAGTACGAGTGCTTACTCTCACAAAGTCAAGAACAGCTTCTTTCTGAATTTGTTTTGTTCGAATTCTCTCCTCTTCATATTGTTGAGCTGCAAGTTGTGCCTCTCTTCTGGTCCGTTCCACCAATAGTTGTTCACGTCTCCTCTGTAACTCCATTTCTGTGCACCCTACATTCGAAACCTGACAAGTAAGTACAGCATTCAAACCCGTTAATCTGTTCCTCAATCCCTGACTTTTGATTTTAAAAATCCTTTTATAACATTAGATTCCAGTTTACATAGTGTAGAACTATTTTAAGTCAACTTATTTTGCTTAATCTGTGAAAGGCTAAGTTCAGCAAGAATGAATTCTGAACATCTGTGAGATTTAAACACTTATAAATCTAAACCCCACAATTCTATTTTACAGGCTGTGTTAGGGATTTAACTAAGTCTTTCCTTATTGGCTCCCTGGATTAGTGCTCGTTATACAACCTGCGCGGATGTCTGGCTTTCACACTCTAACCAACTGGGGGAAGACAAGCAACTATCAAACCTGAATTTTATTTTACTTAAGTGCAATAGGTTACAATCCCATATTAGGAAAACTTGATCTCAATTTCCACCATTCTACAGTGTAATGCGATAATTCGAAAAAGGAGAAAATAAAAAGAAATTAGGAGGGGTACGTAGAGCAAAACACTTAAATTTAAGAAACTGCCTCGGTTTCAAGTATTTTCATTGATAGGACAGAAGCTAAATAAAGGATTAATTTCTCTACATCTGTGGTACACCAAAGTAAATGGAGTTGAACAACTTTTCTATTTAACTCTATGAAATCAAATCTTGCTTCATCACAGCTGTAAGTCGTTGCATTTGATTGTTTCCAGGTCGAATTTGACATTTTAATTGCAATTTCCCATACACTTCAATAATGCAGTAGTTCTGAAGACATTGAAAAGGATCAACTGCATGATAATTACCACATTTTGGCCACTAGATGGAGCTTGAGACATCAAGTTAGCATCTGAAAATCCACTGGAAGGAGAAAAAGAAATTAAATCTGAGCAGTTCAGTAAAAAAAACTTTTTTTTTAAAATGTGGTGTTAAATTTAGAACCTTTAACAAAAAGCTTAGCTTTACCAAATGATAAACTCAGTAAAATGTGTGTGAAAAATACATCAATACTGACATTTAAAACAACATTAAATTGCAGACTACACATAAATTATACCATTGCACTTTTTTTTTAAAAAGGAGTGAAAGGAATCCTTGAAATTACTGGGTTGATGGTACTACATGCCAATATAGAATTGCAATTTTTTAACCCCAAACAAACAATTGTCCATTATATATAACACTGTTTTGTTAAGGTTAACAAGTCAACATGAAACAGTTATAGTCCAGCGTCTTCAATTGAAGACACCCCATGCTAATTGCCCTCGAAGGTAAGATTTCTCCATTTCCTGTTGAGAAAATGCCTTGCCAGTTTCTGCAGAGCAGTTATTTGTTGCAATTCTCGGGCAGAGATATAGTGAAAAGGAGCAGTAATTTCAATGGTAACAGGATACCGTTATTCCCAGGTAGACAATACACAGCTGCTCTCCCCTCAAGTCTATTATTTTGATCTTCTTGCTTCAGATAGAGAAACAAAAAGAATTGGAAGTGGAAAATGAATAGCTACTGTATAAGTGCCAAAAATAGAAATGAAAGAAAATACTTCAAGGAAACTTTGAACAACTTTTTACTTGGTCATGGGATGTGAGCATAGCTGGCAAGCCAGAATCGTTTGGCTTCCCTAAACTAAGGTGGTGGTGGTGATACTTCACCTGAATTTCCCAAGTGTTAAATCAAATTTAAACTTTCACACTGAATCTCTGAAAGCAGTCTGACCATTCAGGAGTCCCACTGTTCAGATTGTTGCTTCCTTTTAAGCATGATGTGGAGATGCCGGCGTTGGACTGGGGTGAACACAGTAAGAAGTCTTACAACACCAGGTTAAAGTCCAACAGGTTTGTTTCAAACACTAGCTTTCGGAGCACTGCTCCTTCCTCAGGTGAATGAAGAGGTATGTTCCAGAAACATTCTTTGTCTTGAATACTTGAGGTTGTGTAATTGTTCCAAAACACCTAGTTGGTTAACAGAGCTAGCTTGGGTATTAAAGCCACATTAACTACTTCTGTAACCCCGACTATCCAACATTTCTTTAAAACGCTGGCAGAGTATCAACAACTGTTTGAAAAACAATCACATCTCTCACTAGTTTGACTGAAACTAATCCACATTCAAGATCAGAAAACGTAGGGAAAAGTGCTTTTCAATTTCATTTCACATTAGACAACCATTTGATTTGTTTACAGGGAAGGATTCCACTTCATGAAAAATGTTTTTTGAGTTAGCTTGGCAACAGGCCAGCTACTACAATGGTTTTAGAACTGTAATGGCAACAGGGGGGGGAACCTCCGGTGGAGACATGTAGAAAGTGGTTGGACGCAAGGTAGCTCCCGCCAGTGGTTGGTTTTTGGTTTTTTAAATCCAGTTTCTGGGGGTAATTGGTGGACAAACTCAACCCATTCGAGAGTATTTAGTGCAAAGATATCAAAAGGCTCAAGAAAGAAAGGTAGAAGCAGTAGTCCGTTGGTGCAGAGCCCAGGATGGTGGACGAAATGGCTGTTGAATTTGATAAATAGTTCGGCAAGCATTTCAAGAAACATGGGAGGGAAATGAAGAAGACCCTCAGGAAGTCGGTGGATGAGGCCCTGGTACCGATAAAGGTGGCGGCGGAAAAGACATCGGAGGCAGTTTGGCAGCACGATGAGGTGTTGAAGGGGGTGGAGGAGTTGCTGCCACGCACAGCGATCAGTTGGCCTCGTTAGATGCTGAGCTGAGGATGGTGGAGGAAAGAAATAAGGGCCTGAGAGCGAAGGTCGACGACCTGGAAAATAGGTGGAGGGGGCAGAACCTTAGGATCGTTGGGCTGCCTGAAGGGGTGAAGCTACCGAAGTTGACTGAATGCTTTGACTCGATGTTTAGGAAGCTGATGGGAGGACTTCCGGGTGCGGCGATGACCAGCTGAGTCGCACGTTTCGGCAGCTCCCGGTGGAACGGACTTTTGGGCTCTTAATAAGAGCCCCAACGGCAATTTTAACGGCTAAAAGTACTGTGCGGTGAACCAGAAGGGAATCCCCCCTGGATACGGATGAAAAAAGGAGAGGAAGGTGGCCGGATTGCGGTGGATCCCTTAGAGCAGCGGCAAGGAAGGCAAGCAAAAACCAAGATGGCGTCGGAAGGTGGCAGTTTAATATGGGGCCCTGAACAACACGGGTTTTTGAAACGCTGCGTGGAAGAACTCAAAAAGGAAATGAAGAAGGAGCTGTTGGCCCAGATATTACAGGCGATCGAAGGGCTAAAGGAGGAGCAAAAGACCCAGGAGCGGGAGCTTCAGGTCGTGAAGGCAAAGGCTGCCGAGAATGAGGACGACAGGCAGGGCCTGGTGGTGAAGACGGAGATGCACGAGGCATACCATAAACGATGTGTGGAAAGGCTGGAGGCGCTGGAGAACAACGCGAGGAGGAACAACCTAAGGATTCTTGGTCTTCCTGAAGGTGCGGAGGGAGCGGACGTCGGGGCATATGTGAGCACGATGCTGCACTCGTTAATGGGAGCAGAGGCCCCGGCGGGTCCGCTGGAGGTGGAGGGAGCATACCGAGTGATGGCGCGAGGACCGAGAGCAGGAGAAATTCCTAGAGCCATAGTGGTGAGATTCCTCCGTTTTAAGGATAGAGAGATGGTCCTTAGATGGGCAAAGAAAACCCGGAGCAGTAAGTGGGAGAACGCGGTGATCCGCGTATACCAAGACTGGAGTGCGGAGGTGGCGAGAAGGAGGGAGAGCTTTAATCGGGCCAAGGCGGTGCTTCACAAAAAGAAGATAAAATTCGGAATGCTGCAACCGGCAAGACTGTGGGTCACATATCAAGGGAAGCACCACTACTTTGAGACGGCGGATGAGGCGTGGACTTTTATCGTGGAAGAAAAATTGGAATGAGCGGGTTATTAAAAAAAGAACGTTTGAAACAAAGTGGTGGGGCGAGTATGGGGGGCGAAGAGGGGGGTAAAAAGGGGGGAAAGAGGAGTTTTATGTTATTAATCCTGCGATGTGGTAACTTTTCTCTCTGCCACAGGAGGTGGTGGGGGGAGGAAAGGAGGTGGAGGAGTTGAGGCGTTGGCCATTGGGGGTGGGGCCAAGGGGGAAGCGCGGGCTCGGTTCCCGCGCTATGATAATCATGGCGGGAATAGGGAAGCAGGAAGGAGGGGGCGTCGCACGGTGCGAGCCGAGGTCACGGGGGGAAGCCCAGGTCGGCCAGAGTTTGCTGACTTCTGGGAGCAACATGGGGGGTGTAACTACGCTAGTGGGGGATCTAGCGGCGGGGGGGGGGGGGGGGGGGGGGGGATTATTGGGCTGCTGCTGCTGGGGAGAGGGAGGAGCTGGCATGGGGTGGGATGGGCGGGGGGGCACCGCCTGAGGGGGGGGGGACACAGCTGCGTGGGAACCGGGTGAAGAGCTGGAAAAAGCGGATGGCTAATCGACAAGGGGGGGGTAAAAAGCCCCCCAACCCGGCTGATCACGTGGAACGTGAGAGGGCTGAACGGGCCGATAAAGAGGGCACGGGTACTCGCACACCTTAAGAAACTTAAGGCAGACGTGGTTATGTTACAGGAAACGCACTTGAAACTGATAGACCAGGGGCGTCATTCGCCGACCCCCCCGCCGGGTCGGAGAATGGCCGTTGGCCGCCGTGAACCCCGCCCCCGCCCCCACCGAAGTCTCCGGTACCGGAGATTGGGCGGGGATCGGGCCGCGCCGGTTGGCGGGACCCCCCGCTGGATTCTCCGGCCTGGATGGGCCGAAGTCCCGCCCAGGAATTGCCTGTCCCGCCGACGTAAATCAAACCTGGTATTTACCGGCGGGACCAGGCGGCGTGGGCGGGCTCCGGGGGAGGGGCACGGGGCGATCTGACCCCGGGGGGTGCCCCCACGGTGGCCTGGCCCGTGATCGGGGCCCACCGATCCGCGGGCGGGCCTGTGCCGTGGGGGCACTCTTTCCCTTACACCTCCGCCACAGCCTCCACCATGGCGGAGGCGGAAGAGACTCTCACCACTGCGCATGCGCGGGAAACTGACAGCGGCCGCTGACGCTCCCGCGCATGCGCCGGGAAACTGACAGCGGCCGCTGACGCTCCCGCGCATGCGCTGCATTTCCGCGCCAGCTGGCGGGGCAACAAACGCCATTTCCGCCAGCTGGCGGGGCGGAAATCCCTCCGGCGTTGGCCTAGCCCCTCAATGTTGGGGCTAGGCCGCCAAAGATGCGGAGCATTCCGCACCTTTGGGCCGGCGCGATGCCCGTCCGATTGGCGCCGTCTTTGGCGCCAGTCGGCGGACATCCCGCCGTTGGGGGAGAATTTCGCCCCAGGTGAGACTATGCAAAGGTTGGGTGGGGCAGGTGTTCCATTCGGGGCTAGATGCGAAAAACAGGGGGGTGGCTATATTAGTGGGGAAGCGGGTAATGTTTGAGGCAAAGACTATAGTGGCGGATAGCGGGGGCAGATACGTGATGGTGAGTGGCAAACTACAGGGGGAGATGGTGGTTTTGGTAAACGTGTATGCCCCGAACTGGGATGATGCCAATTTTATGAGGTTTATGCTAGGACGCATCCCGGACCTAGAGGTGGGAAAGTTGGTAATGGGGGGAGATTTCAATACGGTGTTGGAACCAGGGCTGGACAGGTCGAGGTCCAGGACTGGAAGGAGGCCGGCAGCAGCCAAGGTGCTTAAAGATTTTATGGAGCAGATGGGAGGAGTAGACCCGTGGAGATTTAGCAGACCTAGGAGTAAGGAGTTTTCGTTTTTCTCCTATGTCCACAAAGTCTATTCGCGAATAGACTTTTTTGTTTTGGGAAGGGCGTTGATCCCGAAGGTGAGGGGAACGGAGTATACGGCTGTAGCCATTTCGGATCACGCTCCACATTGGGTGGACTTGGAGATAGGGGAGGAAGCAGAAGGGCGCCCACCCTGGAGAATGGACATGGGACTAATGGCAGATGAGGGGGTGTGTCTAAGGGTGAGGGGGTGCATTGAAAAGTACTTGGAACTCAATGATAATGGGGAGGTCCTGGTGGGAGTGGTCTGGGAGGCGCTGAAGGCAGTGGTTTGAGGGGAGCTGATATCAATAAGGGCACATAAAGGAAAGCAGGAGAGTAGGGAACGGGACGGTTGCTGCAAGAACTTCTGAGGGTGGACAGGCAATATGTGGAGGCACCGGAGGAGGGACTGTACAGGGAAAGGCAAAGGCTACACGTAGAATTTGACTTGCTGACAACGGGTTCTGCAGAGGCACAGTGGAGGAAGGCACAGGGTGTACAGTACGAATATGGGGAGAAGGCGAGCAGGTTGCCGGCCCTGAGGAAAAGGGGAGCAGCGAGGGAAATAGGGTGAGTGAGGGATGAGGAAGGGGAGATGGAGCGGGGAGCGGAGAGAGTGAATGGAGTGTTCAAGGCATTTTATAAAAAATTATACGAAGCTCAACACCCGGATGGGAGGGAGAGAATGATGGGCTTTCTGGACCGGCTGGAATTTACCAAGGTGGAGGAGCAGGAAAGGGTGGGACTGGGAGCACAGATTGAAATAGTGGAAGAAGTGAAAGGAATTAGGAGCAAGCAGGCGGGGAAGGCTCCGGGACCGGATGGATTCCCAGTTGAATTTTACAGGAAATATGTGGACTTGCTCGCCCCGCTATTGATGAGGACCTTTAATGAGGCAAAGGAAAGGGGACAGCTGCCCCCGACTATGTCAGAGGCAACAATATTGCTTCTCCTAAAGAAGGAAAAGGACCCGCTGCAATGCGGGTCCTATAGACCTATTTCCCTCCGAAATGTAGACGCTAAGATTCTGGCCAAGGTAATGGCAATGAGGATAGAGGATTGTGTCCCGAGGGTGGTCCATGAGGACCAAACTGGGTTTGTGAAGGGGAGACAGCTGAATACGAATATACGGAGGCTGCTAGGGGTAATGATGATGCCCCCACCAGAGGGGGAAGCGGAGATAGTGGTGGCGATGGATGCCGAGAAAGCATTTGATAGAGTGGAGTGGGATTATCTGTGGGAGGTGCTGAGGAGATTTGGTTTTGGAGATGAGTATGTTGGATGGGTGCAGCTGTTGTATAGGGCCCCAGTGGCGAGTGTGGTCACGAATGGACGGGGATCTGCATACTTTCGGCTCCATAGAGGGACAAGGCAGGGATGCCCTCTGTCCCCATTATTGTTTGCACTGGCGATTGAGCCCCTGGCAATAGCATTGAAGGGTTCCAAGAAGTGGAGGGGAGTACTTAGAGGAGGAGAAGAACACCGGGTATCTCTATATGCGGATGATTTGTTGTTATAAGTAGCGGACCGGGCGGAGGGGATGCCAGAGATAATGCGGACACTTCGGGAGTTTGGAGAATTCTCAGGATATAAACTGAACATGGGGAAAAGTGAGTTGTTTGTGGTGCATCCAGGGGAGCAGAGCAGAGAAATAGAGGACATTCCGCTGAGGAAGGTAACAAGGGACTTTCGTTACTTGGGGATCCAGATAGCCAAGAATTGGGGTACATTGCATAGGTTAAATTTAACGCGATTGGTGGAACAAATGGAGGAGGACTTCAAGAGATGGGACATGGTATCCCTGTCACTGGCAGGGAGGGTGCAGGCGGTTAAAATGGTAGTCCTCCCGAGATTCCTCTTTGTGTTTCAGTGCCTCCCGGTGGTGATCACGAAGGCTTTCTTCAAAAGGATCGAAAAGAGTATCATGAGTTTTGTGTGGGCCGGGAAGACCCCGAGAGTGAGGAAGGGATTCTTACAGCGTAGTAGGGATAGGGGGGGGCTGGCATTACCGAGCCTAAGTGAGTACTACTGGGCCGCCAATATCTCAATGGTGAGTAAGTGGATGGGAGAAGAGGAGGGAGCGGCGTGGAAGAGATTGGAGAGGGCGTCCTGTAGGGGGACTAGCCTACAAGCTATGGTGACGGCCCCATTGCCGTTCTCACCGAAGAAATACACCACAAGCCCGGTGGTGGTGGCGACTTTGAAAATTTGGGGACAGTGGAGACGGCATAGGGGAAAGACGGGAGCCTAAGTGGGGTCCCCGATAAGAAATAACCATAGATTTGCCCCGGGGAGAATGGATGGGGGATTTGGAATATGGCAAAGAGCAGGAGTAACGCAACTGAAAGATCTGTTTGTGGCTGGGAAGTTCGCAAGTCTGGGAGCGCTGACCGAGAAATATGGGTTGCCCCAAGGGAATGCATTCTGGTCTATGCAACTGAGGGCTTTTGCGAGGCAACAGGTGAGGGAATTCCCGCAGCTCCCGACGCATGAGGTGCAGGACAGAGTGATCTCAAAGACATGGGTGGGGGACGGTAAGGTGTTAGATATATATAGGGAAATGAGGGACGAGGGGGAGATTATGGTAGATGAGCTGAAAGGGAAATGGGAAGAAGAGCTGGGGGAGGAGATTGAGGAGGGGCTGTGGGCGGATGCCCTAAGTAGGGTAAACTCATCGTCCTCGTGTGCCAGGCTAAGCCTGATTCAATTTAAGGTGTTAACACAGGGCGCATATGACTGGAGCACGGCTCAGTAAATTTTTTGGGGTAGAGGATAGGTGTGCGAGATGCTCGAGAAACCCAGCGAATCACACCCACATGTTCTGGTCATGTCCGGCACTGCAGGGGTTCTGGGTGGGGGTGACAAAGGTGCTTTTGAAAGTAGTGGGGGTCCAGGTCGAACCAAGCTGGGGGTTGGCTATATTTGGGGTGGCACAAGAGCCGGGAGTACAGGAGGCGAGAGAGGCCGATGTTTTGGCCTTTGCGTCCCTAGTAGCCCGGCGCAGGATACTGTTGATGTGGAAGGAAGCCAAGCCCCCGGGGGTGGAGACCTGGATAAATTACATGGCAGGGTTTATAAAGCTGGAACGGATTAAGTTCGTCCTAAGGGGATCGGCTCAAGGGTTCACCAGGCGGTGGCAACCGTTCGTCGAATACCTTACAGAAAGATAGAGGGAATGGAAAAGAAGAAGGCAGCAGCAGCAGCCCGGGGCGGGGGGAGGAGGAACCAGAAGGACTCTCAGGGTTATTAATATATATGTATAGTATGTATAGGTCGTGCTATAAATAATTGTATATTGGACTGTTAAATCATATTTTTGGAGAGTGTTTATCTGAGACAAGGCAGTTGCCATTTAGTTTTAGTTTTAGTTATATATTATTTATTCTTTGTTTATAAAACAGGTCATTGTTATTTATACTGTTATATTATTGTGTAAAGGATACACAATGTACTGTGATGGTTGACCAAACATTTTCAATAAAATATTTTTTTTTTAAAAAGGAAGCTGATGGGAGTGTGGGGGTGGGGGGGGGGGGGGGGGGGGGGGGGGGGGGGGGGGGGGAAGAGCGAGGAGGAGTGCGTGGAAGGATCAGTCTTCCCACATCGAGCCCACCAATTGCTTCTGATGAAGCCACAGGGGAATGAACCACTGCGAGCGGTGATAGCATGTTTCCACAGCTATCGGTCGAAGGAGCGGTTTCTAAAGTGGGTCAAGGGGAATTGGGAGGTGCAGTGGGAAGGTAACAGAATCCACATCTATGAAGACATTGCAGCGGAATTGGGGACGTTGCAGCAGCAACTGTGTATGTACTTATATTTTTGTTTCCCTTGTTCCCTCTCCCACCCCTCTCTTTGCTTTTCTTTGTACAGAGTTGGTGATAATTGAAATTGGTGCAGGTTTGCTTGTGGGGGTTCTTTCCCTTTGTTTTTTTTTGTATCCAGGATGCTTGAAGTTTGGAGGGCTTAGTGGGGGGAGGGTACAGGGGTGTTGGGCTGTTTTGGATGGTGGAAGGTGGGGGAGTTTCGGTTTCGATTAGGGATCTGGCTTTTGGTTTGGATGGTTTATTCGGGTATGGTGGGCTCTGGCGGGAGGGGGGCTACCTTACTGCTTGAATGAGATTGGCTAGTGAATGGGAGCGAGGTAGGGGGAGGGGCTGCGGTTTGCGGGACCTGTCTCGGCAGGTTTTGTTGAGCCTAGAAGGTGCGAATGGTGGGGGAGGGGGCTGGGGAAGAGAGAGGTAGCAGATCGAGATGAAGTTAATGGAGGGTTTCTGGGATGGGGGTAGAGTGCTGACGGGGACTGGGGTAGGACATTGACCCATTTGTGGGGCGGGGCAGGTGCTCACCTTGGGTGGACTCTGGTTTCAGGAGTATGGTAGACGGAAAGGGTGAGCTGAGCCCTCACTGGATCGGTCTAAAACCAAGTTGCTGGGCCCTTTGGGGTCAGTGCAATTACTGGCAGCGTTCATGAAGGAGATGGGTGGAGCGGACCGGTGGCGGTTTTTGCACCTCGGGGGCAGAGAATTCTCCCTTTTCTCTCCGGTGCATAGTGTGTATTCACACATCGACCTTTTTATGATGGGGAGAGCCCTGCTGCCAGGGACACATTGGCAAAGAACTGGAGGCTCCTGGAACTAGTGAAATTCATCCCACAAACGTATCTTCAGAAAAACAAAAGAAAAACTGCTTAACATGATGTCTGTTAGCTCATGATGATGTCTGAGAAAGCCATGGTTAAACTGTGCCTTTCTTTTAAAATAATCACTTGTTTTTGAATTATAAATCTGAACTCATGGGCAGCACAGTGGCTAGCACTGCTGCCTACGGCGCTGAGGACCAGGTTCGATCCTGGCGCCAGGTCACTGCCTGTGTGGAGTTTGCACATTCTTCCCATGTCTGCATGGGTTTCACCCCCACCAACCAAAGATGTGCAGGTTAGGTGAATTGGCCATGTTAAATTGTCCTTTAATTGGATGCTCTAAATTTAAAAAAAAACCTGAACTCACCGATCTTTCAATGCCTGCTGTCGCTCACTGTCGTGCCACAGTTGCAAAGTTTCAGGTCTCTTGGAGCCAATGACTTCATTTCTGAAAAGTTAAATTTGTCATTGTGTATACACTTGAGGCATAGGCAGCTTTGAGATGGCGCTGGAGCGAGGAGACTTCTTGCAAGCTGTGCTCAGCATACCCTCTAATTCTATCTTTTACTCTCGTTCCATGCTTCTAATACTTAATTCTAACTCTTTTAAAGGACACCCTAGCTATGACTGTAACATTACATTCTGTAGTCTCTCCTTCCTTCCCTATGTACGGTATGCGTTGTCTGTATAGCATGCAAAAAACAATACTTTTCACTGTATACTAATACATGTAACAATAATAAATCAAATCAAATAACTTCATGAATGTAAAAGACCATAAGACGTGGGAGCAGAAGTAGGCCATTTGGTCCATCAAGTCTGCTCCTTCATTCAATAAGATCATAACTGATCTGATATAATCCTCAACTCCACTTTCCTGCCTTATCCCCTTGATTAACTTACTGATTAAAAATTTGTCTTTCTCAGCCTTGAACACACTTAATGATCCAGCCTCTACAGATCTCTGCTGTAAAGAATCCCACAGATTTACTACCCTCTGAGAGAAGAAATTCCTCCTCAACTCTGTTTTAAATGGATGATACCTTATTCTGAGATTATGCCCTCTGGTCCTTGACTCTCACAAGGGGAAACAACCCCTCAGCATCTACCCTGCCAAGCCCCTGTGAATCCTATATGTCTCAGTAAGATTGTCTCTCATTCTTCTAAACTCCAATGAGCACAGGCCCAACCTAATAAACCTCGTCTCATAAGAAAGTCCCTCCATACTCGGGATCAACCTAGTGAAGCTTCTCTGGATTTCCTCCAATGCCAGTATATCTTTCCTTAGATAAGAGGACCAAATCTGATCACAATATGCCAGGTGTGATCCAAATAGTGCCTATCATAGTTTTAGCAAGATCTCCCTATTTTAATGCTCCATTCCTTTTGGAATAAAGACCAATATTCCATTTGCCGTCCCAATTACCTGTTGAACTTAAATGCTAGCTTTTTGTGATTTATGCACGAGGACCCCCAAATCCCTGTGCTGCAGTTTTCTGCAGACTTTCTCCATTTAAGTAATATTCAGCTCTTCATTCCTTCTACCAAAATGCATAACTTCATATTTCCCGACATTACATTTACCAAGTTTTTATCCACTCACCTAACCCTGTTTAATTCCCTCTGTAGACACTTTGTCATCCTCATCATTCACTTCCCACCTATTTTTGTGTCATCTGCAAACTTGGCAATTGTACATTCACTCCCGTCGCCCAAGCCATTCATATTGTAAATAATTGTAGCTCCAGCACTGATCCCTGTGGCACTCACTAGTAACAGGTTGTCATCCAGAAAATGCCCCTCCTTATCCCAACTCTCTGTCTTCTATCAGTTAGCCAATCCTCTATCCATGCTAATATACTATCCCAACACCTCGGGCTCTTATCTTGTTCAGCCGCCTTTTGTGTGGTACCTTATCAAATGTTTTTTGGAAATCCAAGTATATCTACTGGTTCCCTTTTACCTATCCTGCTCATTACCACCTCAAAGAATTCTGATAAATTGGCCAGACATGACTTCCCCTTCATGAAGCCATGCTGACTCTGATTATATTATGCATTACTAAATGCTCTGCTAATACTTCCTTTACGAAAGACTCCGGGTGCGGCGATGACCAGCTGAGTCGCACGTTTCGGCAGCTCCCGGTGGAACGGACTTTTGGGCTCTTAATAAGAGCCCCAACGGCAATTTTAACGGCTAAAAGTACTGTGCGGTGAACCAGAAGGGAATCCCCCCTGGATACGGATGAAAAAAGGAGAGGAAGGTGGCCGGATTGCGGTGGATCCTTTAGAGCAGCGGCAAGGAAGGCAAGCAAAAACCAAGATGGCGTCGGAAGGTGGCAGTTTAATATGGGGCCCTGAACAACACGAGTTTTTGAAACGCTGCGTGGAAGAACTCAAAAAGGAAATGAAGAAGGAGCTGTTGGCCCAGATATTACAGGCGATCGAAGGGCTAAAGGAGGAGCAAAAGACCCAGGAGCGGGAGCTTTGGGTCGTGAAGGCAAAGGCTGCCGAGAATGAGGACGACATACAGGGCCTGGTGGTGAAGACGGAGATGCACGAGGCACACCAGAAACGATGTGTGGAAAGGCTGGAGGCGCTGGAGAACAACGCGAGGAGGAACAACTTAAGGATTCTTGGTCTTCCTGAAGGTGCGGAGGGAGCGGACGTCGGGGCATATGTGAGCACGATGCTGCACTCGTTAATGGGAGCGGAGGCCCTGGCGGGTCCGCTGGAGGTGGAGGGAGCATACCGAGTGATGGCGCGAGGACCGAGAGCAGGAGAAATTCCTAGAGCCATAGTGGTGAGATTCCTCCGTTTTAAGGACAAAGAGATGGTCCTTAGATGGGCAAAGAAAACTCGGAGCAGTAAGTGGGAGAACGCGGTGATCCGCGTATACCAAGACTGGAGTGCGGAGGTGGCGAGAAGGAGGGCGAGCTTTAATCGGGCCAAGGCGGTGCTTCACAAAAAGAAGATAAAATTCGGAATGCTGCAACCGGCAAGACTGTGGGTCACATATCAAGGGAGGCACCACTACTTTGAGACGGCGGATGAGGCGTGGACTTTTATCGTGGAAGAAAAATTGGAACGAGCGGGTTATCTTAAAAAAAAAGAACGTTTGAAACAAAGTGGTGGGGTGAGTATGGGGGGGGGGGGCGAAGAGGGGGGTAAAAAGGGGGGAAAGAGGAGTTTTAAGTTATTAATCCTGCGATGTGGTAACTTTTCTCTCTTCCACATTAGGTGGTGGGGGGAGGAAAGGAGGTGGAGGAGATGGGGCGTTGGCCATTAGGGGCGGGGCCAAGGGGGAAGCGCGGGCCCGGTTCCCGCGCTATGATAATCATGGCGGGAATAGGGAAGCAGGAAGGAGGGGGCGTCGCACGGTGCGAGCCGAGGTCACGGGGGGAAGCCGAGGTCGGCCAGAGTTTGCTGACTTCTGGGAGCAACATGGGGGGTGTAACTACGCTAGTGGGGGATCTAGCGGGGGGGGGGGGGGGGGGGGGGGGGGGGGGGGGGGATTATTTGGCTGCTGCTGCTGGGGAGGGGGGGGGAGCCGACATGGGGTGGGATGGACGGGGGGGCACCGCCTGGGGGACACACAGCTGCGTGGGAACCGGGTGAGGAGCTGGAAAAAGGGGATGGCGAATCGACAAGGGGGGGGGGGTTAAAAAGCCCCCCAACCCGGCTGATCACGTGGAACGTGAGAGGGCTGAACGGGCCGATAAAGAGGGCACGGGTACTCGCACACCTTAAGAAACTTAAGGCAGACGTGGTTATGTTACAGGAAACGCACTTGAAACTGATAGACCAGGTGAGACTACGCAAAGGTTGGGTGGGGCAGGTGTTCCATTCGGGGCTAGATGCGAAAAACAGGGGGGTGGCTATATTAGTGGGGAAGCGGGTAATGTTTGAGGCAAAGACTATAGTGGCGGATAGCGGGGGCAGATACGTGATGGTGAGTGGCAAACTACAGGGAGATACGGTGGTTTGGGTAAGTGTATATGCCCCGAACTGGGATGATGACAATTTTATGAGGCGTATGCTAGGACGCATCCCGGACCTAGAGGTGGGAAAGTTGGTAATGGGGGGAGATTTCAATACGGTGTTGGAACCAGGGCTGGACAGGTCGAGGTCCAGGACTGGAAGGAGGCCGGCAGCAGCCAAGGTGCTTAAAGATTTTATGGAGCAGATGGGAGGAGTAGACCCGTGGAGATTTAGCAGACCTAGGAGTAAGGAGTTTTTGTTTTTCTCCTATGTCCACAAAGTCTATTCGCTAATAGACTTTTTTGTTTTGGGAAGGGCGTTGATCCCGAAGGTGAGGGGAACGGAGTATACGGCTATAGCCATTTCGGATCACGCTCCACATTGGGTGGACTTGGAGATAGGGGAGGAAACAGAAGGGCGCCCACCTTGGAGAATGGGCATGGGACTAATGGCAGATGAGGGGTTGTGTCTAAGGGTGAGGGGGTGCATTGAAAAGTACTTGGAACTCAATGATAATGGGGAGGTCCAGGTGGGAGTGGTCTGGGAGGCGCTGAAGGCAGTGGTTAGAGGGGAGCTGATATCAATAAGGGCACATAAAGGAAAGCAGGAGAGTAGGGTACGGGAGCGGTTGCTGCAAGAACTTCTGAGGGTGGACAGGCAATATGCGGAGGCACCGGAGGAGGGACTGTACAGGGAAAGGCAAAGGCTACACGTAGAATTTGACTTGCTGACAACGGGTTCTGCAGAGGCACAGTGGAGGAAGGCACAGGGTGTACAGTACGAATATGGGAGAAGGCGAGCAGGTTGCTGGCTCACCAATTGAGGAAAAGGGAGCAGCGAGGGAAATAGGGGGAGTGAGGGATGAGGAAGGAGAGATGGAGCGGGGAGCGGAGAGAGTGAATGGAGTGTTCAAGGCATTTTATAAAAAATTATACGAAGCTCAACCCCCGGATGGGAGGGAGAGAATGATGGGCTTTCTGGACCGGCTGGAATTTCCCAAGGTGGAGGAGCAGGAAAGGGTGGGACTGGGAGCACAGATTGAAATAGAGGAAGTAGTGAAAGGAATTAGGAGCATGCAGGCGGGGAAGGCTCCGGGACCGGATGGATTCCCAGTTGAATTTTACAGGAAATATGTGGACTTGCTCGTGGGATTATCTGTGGGAGGTGCTGAGGAGATTTGGTTTTGGAGATGAGTATGTTGGATGGGTGCAGCTGTTGTATAGGGCCCCAGTGGCGAGTGTGGTCACGAATGGACGGGGATCTGCATACTTTCGGCTCCATAGAGGGACAAGGCAGGGATGCCCTCTGTCCCCATTATTGTTTGCACTGGCGATTGAGCCCCTGGCAATAGCATTGAGGGGTTCCAAGAAGTGGAGGGGAGTACTTAGAGGAGGAGAAGAACACCGGGTATCTCTGTATGCGGATGATTTGTTGTTATATGTAGCGGACCCGGCGGAGGGGATGCCAGAGATAATGCGGACACTTCGGGAGTTTGGAGAATTCTCAGGATATAAACTGAACATGGGGAAAAGTGAGTTGTTTGTGGTGCATCCAGGGGAGCAGAGCAGAGAAATAGAGGACTTTCCGCTGCGGAAAGTAACAAGGGACTTTTGTTACTTGGGGGTCCAGATAGCCAAGAATTGGGGTACATTGCATAGGTTAAATTTAACGCGATTGGTGGAACAAATGGAGGAGGACTTCAAGAGATGGGACATGGTATCCCTGTCACTGGCAGGGAGGGTGCAGGCGGTTAAAATGGTAGTCCTCCCTGTGTTTCTTCCTTTGTGTTTCAGTGCCTCCCGGTGGTGATCGTGAAGGCTTTTTTTCAAAAGGATCGAAAAGAGGTTTTGTATGGGCCGGGAAGACCCCGAGAGTGAGGAAGGGATTCTTACAGCGTAGTAGGGATAGGGGGGGGGCTGGCACTACCGAGCCTAAGTGAGTACTACTGGGCCACCAATATCTCAATGGTGAGTAAGTGGATGGGAGAAGAGGAGGGAGCGGCGTGGAAGAGATTGGAGAGGGCGTCCTGTAGGGGGACTAGCCTACAAGCTATGGTGACGGCCCCATTGCCGTTCTCACCGAAGAAATACACCACAAGCCCAGTGGTGGTGGCGACTTTGAAAATTTGGGGACAGTGGCGACGGCATCGCTGAAAGACGGGAGCCTTGGTGGGGTCCCCGATAAGAAATAACCATAGGTTTGCCCCGGGGAGAATGGATGGGGGATTTGTAATATGGCAAAGAGCAGGAGTATCGCAACTGAAAGATCTGTTTGTGGATGGGAAGTTCGCAAGTCTGGGAGCGTTGACCGAGAAATATGGGTTGCCCCAAGGGAATGCATTCCGGTATATGCAACTGAGGGCTTTTGCGAGGCAACAGGTGAGGGAATTCCCGCAGCTCCCGACGCATGAGGTGCAGGACAGAGTGATCTCAAAGACATGGGTGGGGGACGGTAAGGTGTTAGATATATATATAGGGAAATGAGGGACGAGGGGGAGATTATGGTAGATGAGCTGAAAGGGAAATGGGAAGAAGAGCTGGGGGAGGAGATTGAGGAGGGGCTGTGGGCGGATGCCCTAAGTAGGGTAAACTCATCGTCCTCGTGTGCCAGGCTAAGCCTGATTCAATTTAAGGTGTTAACACAGGGCGCATATGACTGGAGCACGGCTCAGTAAATTTTTTGGGGTAGAGGATAGGTGTGCGAGATGCTCGAGAAACCCAGCGAATCACACCCACATGTTCTGGTCATGTCCGGCACTGCAGGGGTTCTGGGTGGGGGTGACAAAGGTGCTTTTGAAAGTAGTGGGGGTCCAGGTCGAACCAAGCTGGGGGTTGGCTATATTTGGGGTTGCACAAGAGCCGGGAGTGCAGGAGGCGAGAGAGGCCGATGTTTTGGCCTTTGCGTCCCTAGTAGCCCGGCGCAGGATACTGTTGATGTGGAAGGAAGCCAAGCCCCCGGGGGTGGAGACCTGGATAAATGACATGGCAGGGTTTATAAAGCTGGAACGGATTAAGTTCGTCCTAACGGGATCGGCTCAAGGGTTCACCAGGCGGTGGCAACCGTTCGTCGAATACCTCACAGAAAGATAGAGGGAATGGAAAAGAAGAAGGCAGCAGCAGCAGCCCAGGGGGAGGGGGGGGGGGGGCGAGGAGGAACCAGAAGGACTCTCAGGGTTGTTAATATATATGTATAATATGTATAGGTCGTTGCTATAAATAATTGTATATTGGACTGTTAAATCATATTTTTGGAGAGTGTTTATCTGAGACAAGGCAATTGCCATTTAGTTTTCGTTATATATTATTTATTCTTTGTTTATAAAACAGGTCATTGTTATTTATACTGTTATATTATTGTGTAAAGGATACACAATGTACTGTGATGGTTGACCAAAAATTTTCAATAAAATATTTAAAAAAAAATACTTCCTTTACATTGTACTCTAACATTTTCCATAAAATGAACAAATAATTAGAAGATAAAAGTGGGCGGCATGGTGGTACAGTGGTTAGCACTGCTTCCTCACACATCAAGGACCTGGGCTAAATTCCGGTCTTGGATGACTTGGAAGGTGCTCTTTCAGAGAGTTGGTGCAGATTCAATGGCCCAAATGGCCTCCTTCTGCACTGTAGTGATTATATGATTCCATCTTCTATATTTCTAATGGTCTACAAATCAATCAAATCAGAAAATTCTATATATTTGGGGTTAATTTTACTGCTACAGAATTGTAGTTCAACCACTTTAAGATATAAACTATTTCATAACACTCACTATCAGAAATTACAAAGCAAAACCCTATCTGGTAGATTAATCCAGAAGTGGGCGGCACGGTAGCTTCACAGCGTCAGTGTCCCGGGTTTGATTCCCGCTTGGGTCACTGTCTATGCGGAGTCTGCGCGTTCTCCCTGTGTCTGTGTGGGTTTCCTTTGGGTGCTCCGGTTACCTCCCACAAGTCCGAAAGACGTGCTGTTAGGTGAATTGGACATTCTGAATTCTCACTCAGTGTACCCGAACAGGCACCGTAGTGTGGCGACTAGGGGAGTTTCCCAATAATTTAATTGCTGTGCTAATGTAAGCCTACTTGTGACACTAATAAAGATTATTACAAACTAGCAATATTAAGATCAAATTAAAATGGAAATTTGGTAGATTAATCTGCAACGAATATAAACTTCAATATTAAGGTGAAACTAAAATGAAAATTAAATTAGAATAGATATACAATATTACAGTTTATTTTCTACATGTCTGTCATTAAAGATTGACATTTTTTTGTAAATCAGCAACCAAAGATCCAAATCCCCCACATTGCTTACTTCTTTAGTCTAAATGTTCGAATATTAGTTCAAGAATAACCCCTTTACACAGCATGAAACCCTATGATTTCAAACAAGTAAAATCAGCTGATTAGTCAGCAGCATAAGAGAGGAATGAATCTACAATGAAGAGTGGATAAGAATCATCATATTGACTTGAAATGTTAACTCGGTTTCTCTCTCCACACATTCTGCCAGACCAGACCTGCTGAGTTTTCCCACCACTTTCTCTTTTTATTTGATTCCAGCATCGCAGTATCTGGCTTTTCTTTTTGCGGATGAGAAGCAGCCGCCTCAAATATTCCCTCTATGCATCTCTGAGCCTCTTTTTTTCCTTTTAAGATCTCTTTAATTAGAACAAAGAACAGTACTGCACAGGAATAGGCCTTTCAGCCCTCCAAGCCTGTGCCGATCAGGATGCCTGTCCAAACTAAAACCTTTTGCACTTCCGGGGTCCGTAGCCCTCTATTCCCATCCTATGTTTGTCAAGATAAGTCTTAAACGTCACTATCTTACCTGCTTCCACCACCTTTTCCGGCAGCGAGTTCCAGGCACTCACCACCCTTTGTATAAAAAAACTTGCATAGCACAACTCCTCCAAACTTTGTCCCTCGCACCGTAAACCTATGTACCCTAGTAATTGACTTTTCCAACCTGGGAAAAAGCTTCTGACTATCCACTCTGTCCATGCCACTCATAATTTTGTAAACTTCTATCAGGTTGCCCCTCAACCTCTGTTGTTCCAGTGAAAACAATCTGAGTTTAGGGGGACTCTGGGAGGAGACTCGTCACCACCTCCTCGAGTGGGGGGCGCACGATTAGGAATCGCTTCCTGATTTGTGCTCGCAGCATGAGTGCAAATCAGGTGCAATTCAGTTCCAGGGGGAACACAGTCTCCCAGATGGAGACTCCTGCCCATGACCATCCTTTTCAAAATCCATGTTTTTTAAAATTATGTTCTTGTCTCGAGAATTTTGTTATCTGGTCTATTCGCAAAAAGATTCTAGTACCTTTCTTACCATTGATATTAACTAACCAATCTACAGTTCTACCTTCCTATTATTTTTGGTTCACTTACTAATAAAGAATGTATAAGACTTTGTTTCTTTTAACCCATGCTCCATGAATTTCCAATGGCTTCTCCTCTCTTGAAGGTGTAAATTCAAGTTGTCTGAATGCCAGCTGACTTCAGTTCTTTTTCAAAGTAACTTCACCATGCATGAACCTAGTTAGAATCTGTCTGCGGACTATTTGACCGTAGTTGGAACATCTTAAACGGGTTCATTTGATGTGTACTTCCTAGAAAATTTACCGAAAAGTGATCCTCTCTTATGGTTCAGGTCGCTGAGATTGAGTTGAGCAAACTAACTAAAATCAGCTGAATTAGCACAAACTAGAGATCAAACAAGGGCCTTTTGAGACCTGTGTGTTTCAATATAAACACCAAGTAGTGTGTTTATCTACTGGAGAACATAAAAACACTTCAAACAATACTCATATGTAATATTCAACAATTCCTGTGTACGACATTAAAGAATACCACATCCCAGGAATAGTTATTAAATAACTAAAGTAACAAACAGAAAGGAACCTGGATACCACTGTTCCATATTTAGAATGTCTGAATTAGATTCAAATCTCAAAGTTGAAAAAAAAATTAACATATTGGAAATACACAAAGTGCATGATAAAATACCTATTTTTCTGATTATCTGTCTTGGCTACTGCTGCACATTGGGGCTTACAATTATAACAACAGAGATTACATACTAGTAAAATACGTCAAAATTTTGAAAAACAGTTGTAATTTCCAAATTTACAATCATTTTTCATTCTTTAATATAAATTCACTTACCTGTTTTGTTGTTGCCAGCTCCTCTCATTCTCAGTTCTTTGTGGATCTCCAACAGGCCTTGATTTTATGGGAGAAGCCTTTAACGGGAAAAAAACACAATCCTTAAAGTTTTCGATTTATAAGTTATAATCCTGCCCTATTTCAAATAGTTTTTATGAACAAGTATTGTGAAATGGACCATTTTAGCAACTAAAGTATATTATCCATTAAACAAAACATATAAAGAATGGTTTATGAGTTTTTACACTTCTGCACATTGTACAAAAGAAAAAATATTTTTATTTCTTGCCCATAAAACCCATTCCCACAAAATAGCAACAAAGTAATACCTTGTATAAGAGGTTATTCTATTATTAACAAGGATGATGCAAAGTCTAATTAGTAAAATCAAATGGCTATAAATATTCATTGTATCAGTAAATACTGCTTAATCATATAAAATAGGTGCAATTACATCATGGTTGTAATACTGGACGAGTAATCCAAAGTCACAAGAACACAAGAAAAAGCTGGAGTAGGCCATATGATCCATTGAGCCTGCTCTGCCATTCAATATGTTCATGGCTGATCTTGGGCTTCAATCAATTTTCCTGCCCGCTCCCCATATTCCTCGATTCCCAAGAATCAGTCTATTCCAGTCTTAAATGTATTCAACGAATGAACAACCACAATCCTCTGGAGTAGAGAATTCCAAAGATTCAGACCCTTTGAGTGAAGTAATTTGTCCTCTCCTAGTCCTAAATGATTGGCCCCTCATCCCGAGACTGTGCCCTCATGTTTTAGATTTGCCTACTGGAGAAACAATCTTGCCACATTTACCCCATCAAGCCCCCTCAGAATTTCCTAAGTTTCAATGATATCGCCTCTCATTCTTCTAAACTTCAAGGAATGTAAGCTCAATTTACTCAGCCTTTTATCAGAAGTCAACTCCTCAACCCATGGACCAATTTAGTGAACTTTCACTGTACCGCCACCAATGCAAGCGTATCCTTTCTTAAATGTGGAGACAAAAACTGCACACACTATTCCAAATGTGGTCTCACCAAAACCCTGTACAACTGCAGTAAGACATCTTTATTCTAGTACTCCAATCCCCTTGCAATAAAGGCCAACAAGCCTTTTGCCGACCCAATTGCTTGCTGCTCCTGCATAACTTTCTGCATTCCTTGTACAAGCATACCCAAGTTTTGTTCAACATCAATGTTTTCACATTTTAAATAAAAACACTGCTTTTCTATTCTTACGACCATACTGAATAACTTGCCCCCTAACTTAATCTCTTTGCAGCCTCTCTGTGTCTCTCCAGATTACTTTTCCACCTAGCTTGGTATCTTCAGCAAACTGTGATACGTTACTCTGTTTCTTAATCATGCCATTAATATAGATTATAAATAGCTGAGGACCCAGCAATGATCATTGCGACACTCTACTATTCACTGCCTGCCAACTTGAAAAAGACCCATTTATGCCCACTCTCTGGTTTCTATCAATTAACTAATCCTCTACCCATGCCAAAACAATACCCCAACTCCATTAGCCCTTACCTTGCCCACTAATGATCAGGAGAAGAGAGTTCAAATCCACCATGGCAGCTGAGGAATTTAAATTCTACTAATTAAATAAATATTATGAAGACCATTTAACTACTGGATTGCCATAAAAACCCATCTGCTTCACTAACGTCCAAACTCACAGCGAAATAGTTGACTCTTAATTGCCCTCGCAAGCTACTTGGTGAACGACCTTGAATTGTATCAGGCTGAACCTGGCACATGTTGTGGACCCGTTGGCTAGACTCAACGCGTCTGCCCATAGACCATCCTCTATCTCTCCTCTCAACTCCTCTTCCCACTTGCGCTTCAGCTCCTCAGTCTGCGTCTCCTCTGACCCCATAAGTTCCTTGTAAATGTCAGAGACCCTCCCTTCTCCCACCCACCCTCTGGAAACTATCCTGTCCTGTATCCCCCTTGGTGATAGGAGCGGGAAGGTTGAAAACTGCCTACATAGAAGTCCCGCACCTGCAGGTACCTAAATTCATTTCCCCTCGCCAATCCAAATTTCTCCTCCAGCTCCCTCAAGCTAGGTAAGCTCGCCTCTATAAACATATCCCCCATGCGTTCCAGGTGCAGCGATGACCAGCTGAGTCGCACGTTTCGGCAGCTCCCGGTGAAACGGACTTTTGGGCTCTTGATAGGAGCCCCAACGGCAATTTTGACGGCTAAAAACACTGTGCGGTAAACCAGAAGGGAATCCCCCCTGGATACGGATGAAAAAAGGGGGAGAAAGTGGCCAGATTGCAGTGGATCCTTTAGAACAGCGGCAAGGAAGGCAAGCAAAAACCAAGATGGCGTCGGAAGGTGGCAGTTTAACATGGGGCCCTGAACAACAAGAGTTCTTGAAATGCTGTGTGGAAGAGCTCAAAAAGGAAATGAAGAAAGAGTTGTTGGCCCCGATACTACAGGAGATCGAAGGGCGAAAGGAGGAACAAAAGACCCAGGAGCGGGAGCTTCGGGTCGTGAAGGCAAAGGCAGCCGAGAATGAGGACGACATACAGGGCCTGGTGGTGAAGACGGAGATGCATGAGGCACATCAGAAACGATGTGTGGAAAGGTTGGAGGCACTGGAGAACAACGCAAGGAGGAACAACTTGAGGATTCTTGGTCTTCCTGAAGGTGCGGAGGGAGCGGACGTCGGGGCATATGTGAGCACGATGCTGCACTCGTTAATGGGAGCGGAGGCCCCGGCGGGTCCGCTGGAGGTGGAGGGAGCATACCGAGTGATGGCGCGAGGACCGAGAGCAGGAGAAATTCCCAGAGCCATAGTGGTGAGATTCCTCCGTTTTAAGGTTAGAGAAATGGTCCTTAGATGGGCAAAGAAAACTCGGAGCAGTAAATGGGAGAACGCGGTGATCCGCGTTTATCAAGACTGGAGTGCGGAGGTGGCGAGAAGGAGGACGAGCTTTAATCGGGCCAAGGCGGTGCTTCATAAAAAGAAGATAAAATTTGGAATGCTGCAACCGGCAAGACTGTGGGTCACATATCGAGGGAGGCACCACTACTTTGAGACGGCGGATGAAGCGTGGACTTTTATTGTGGAAGAAAAACTGGAATGAGCGGTATTAAAAAGAACGTTTGAACAAAGTGGTGGGGCGAATGTGGGGGGCGAAGAGGGGGGTTAAAAAGGGGGGAAAAGAGGAGTTTTATGTACTAATCCTGCGATGTGGTAACTTTTCTCTCTTCCACAGGTGGTGATGGGGGAGGAGGGGAGGTGGAGGAGATGTGGCGTTGGCCATTGGGGGCGGGGCCAAGGGAGAAGTGCGGGCTTGGCTCCCGCGCTATGATAATCATGGCGGGAATAGAGAAGCAGGAAGGAGGGGGCGTCGCACGGTGCGAGCCGAGGTCACGGGGCGAAGCCGAGGTCGGCCAGAGTTTGTTGACGTCTGGGAGCAACATGGGGGGAGTAATTACGCTAGCGGGGGATCTAGCGGGGGGGGGGGGGGGGATTACTGGGTTGCTGCTGCTGGGGAGAGGGGGGAGCTGGTATGGAAGGTGATGGGCGGGGGGGCACCGCTGGGGGAGATACAGCTGCGTGGGAACCAGGTGAGGAGCTGGAAAAAGGGGATGGCTAATCGACAAGGGGGGGGGGTAGGAAGCCCCCCAACCCGGCTGATCACGTGGAACGTGAGAGGGCTGAACGGGCCGATAAAGAGGGCACGGGTACTCGCACGCCTTAAGAAACTTAAGGCAGATGTGGTTATGTTACAGGAAACGCACCTGAAACTGATAGACCAGGTTAGGCTACGCAAAGGATGGGTGGGGCATGGGTTCCATTCGGGGCTAGATGCGAAAAACAGGGGGGTGGCTATATTAGTGGGGAAGCGGGTAATGTTCGAGGCAAAGACTATAGTGGCGGATAACGGGGGCAGATACGTGATGGTGAGTGGCAAACTACAGGGGGAGACGGTGGTTTTGGTAAACGTATATGCCCCGAACTGGGATGATGCCAATTTTATGAGGTGGATGCTAGGACGCATTCCGGACCTAGAGATGGGAAAGCTGATAATGGGCGGAGATTTTAATACGGTGTTGGAACCAGGGCTGGAGCGGTCGAAGCCTATGACTGGAAGGAGGCCGGCAGCAGCCAAGGTACTTAAAGATTTTATGGAGCAGATGGGAGGTGTAGACCCGTGGAGATTTAGCAGACCTCGGAGTAAGGAGTTCTCGTTTTTCTCCTATGTCCATAAAGTCTACTCGCGAATAGACTTTTTTGTGCTGGGAAGGGCGTTGATCCCGAAGGTGAGGGGAACGGAGTATACGGCTATAGCCATTTCGGATCACGCTCCACACTGGGTGGACTTGGAGATAGGGGAGGAAACAGGAGGGCGCCCACCCTGGAGAATGGACATGGGACTAATGGCAGGTGAGGGTGTGTGTCTAAGGGTGAGGGGGTGCATTGAAAAGTACTTGGAACTCAATGATAATGGGGAGGTCCAGGTGGGAGTGGTCTGGGAGGCGCTGAAGGCGGTGGTTAGAGGGGAGCTGATATCAATAAGGGCACATAAAGGGAAGCAGGAGAGTAAGGAACGGGAGCGGTTGCTGCTAGAACTTTTGAGGGTGGACAGACAATATGCGGAAGCACTGGAGGAGGGACTGTACAGGGAAAGGCAAAGGCTACATGTAGAATTTGACTTGCTGACTACGGGCACTGCAGAGGCACAATGGAGGAAGGCACAGGGGTGTACAGTACGAATATGGGGAGAAGGCGAGCAGGTTGCTGGCACACCAATTGAGGAAAAGGGGAGCAGCGTGGGAAATAGGGGGAGTGAGGGATGAGGAAGGAGAGATGGAGCGGGGAGCGGAGAGAGTGAATGGAGTGTTCAAGACATTTTATAAAAAATTATATGAAGCTCAACCCCCCGGATGGGAGGGAGAGAATGATGGGCTTTTTGGATCGGCTGGAATTTCGCAAGGTGGAAGAGCAGGAAAGGGTGGGACTGGGAGCACAGATCGAGGTAGAAGAAGTGGTGAAAGGAATTAGGAGCATGCAGGCGGGAAAGGCCCCGGGACCGGATGGATTCCCAGTCGAATTCTATGGAAAATATGTGGACCTGCTCACCCCGGTATTGACGAGGACCTTTAATGAGGCAAAGGAAAGGGGACAACTGCCCCCGACTATGTCTGAAGCAACGATATCGCTTCTCTTAAAGAAGGAAAAGGACCCGCTACAATGCGGGTCCTATAGACCTATTTCCCTCCTAAATGTAGATGCCAAGATCCTGGCCAAGGTAATGGCAATGAGAATAGAGGAATGTGTCCCGGGGGTGGTCCACGAGGACCAAACTGGGTTTGTGAAGGGGAGACAGCTGAACACGAATATACGGAGGCTGTTAGGGGTAATGATGATGCCCCCACCAGAGGGGGAAACGGAGATAGTAGTGGCGATGGATGCCGAGAAAGCATTTGATAGAGTGGAGTGGGATTATTTGTGGGAGGTGTTGAGGAGATTTGGTTTTGGAGAGGGGTATGTTAGATGGGTGCAGCTGTTGTATAGGGCCCCGATGGCGAGCGTGGTCACGAATGGACGGGGATCTGCATATTTTCAGCTCCATAGAGGGACAAGACAGGGATGCCCTCTGTCCCCATTATTGTTTGCACTGGCGATTGAGCCCCTGGCGATAGCGTTGAGGGGTTCCAAGAAGTGGAGGGGAGTACTTAGAGGAGGAGAAGAACACCGGGTACTTTTGTATGCGGACGATTTGTTACTATATGTGGCAGACCCGGCGGAGGGGATGCCAGAAATAATGCGGATACTTGGGGAGTTTGGGGATTTTTCAGGGTATAAATTGAACATGGGGAAAAGTGAGTTGTTTGTGGTGCATCCAGGGGAGCAGAGTAGAGAAATAGAGGACCTACCGTTGAGGAAGGTAACAAGGGACTTTCGTTACCTGGGGATCCAGATAGCCAAGAATTGGGGCACATTGCATAGGTTAAATTTAACGCGGTTGGTGGAACAAATGGAGGAGGATTTCAAGAGATGGGATATGGTATCCCTGTCACTGGCAGGGAGGGTGCAGGCGGTTAAGATGGTGGTCCTCCCGAGATTCCTCTTTGCGTTTCAGTGCCTCCCGGTGGTGATCACGAAGGCTTTTTTTAAAAGGATTGAAAAGAGCATCATGGGTTTTGTGTGGGCCGGGAAGACCCCAAGAATAAGGAACGGATTCTTACAGCGTAGCAGGGATAGGGGGGGGCTGGCACTACCCGAGCCTAAGTGAGTATTATTGGGCCGCTAATATTTCAATGGTGAGTAAGTGGATGGGAGAGGAGGAGGGAGCGGCGTGGAAGAGATTAGAGAGGGCGTCCTGTAGGGGGACTAGCGTACAGGCTATGGTGACAGCCCCATTGCCGTTCTCACCGAGGAACTACACCACAAGCCCGGTGGTGGCGGCTACACTGAAGATTTGGGGACAGTGGAGACGGCATAGGGGAAAAACTGGAGCCTTGGGGGGGTCCCCGATAAGAAACAACCATAGGTTTGCCCCGGGGGGAATGGATGGGGGAATATGGAATGTGGCAAAGAGCAGGAATAACGCAACTGAAAGATCTGTTTGTGGATGGGAAGTTTGTGAGTCTGGGAGCGCTGACCGAGAAATATGGGTTGCCCCAAGGGAATGCGTTCAGGTATATGCAACTGAGGGCTTTTGCGAGGCAACAGGTGAGGAAATTCCCGCAGCTCCCGACACAAGAGGTGCAGGACAGAGTGATCTCAAAGACATGGGTGGGGGATGGTAAGGTGTCAGATATATATAGGGAAATGAGGGACGAAGGGGAGACTATGGTGGATGAACTAAAAGGGAAATGGGAAGAGCTGGGGGAGGAGATCGAGGAGGGGCTGTGGGCAGATGCCCTAAGCAGGGTAAACTCGTCGTTCTCGTGTGCCAGGCTAAGCCTGATTCAGTTTAAGGTATTACACAGGGCGCATATGACTGGAGCACGGCTCAGTAAATTTTTTGGGGTGGAGGATAGGTGTGCGAGGTGCTCGAGAAGCCCAGCGAATCATGCCCATCTGTTTTGGTCATGCCCGGCACTACAGGGGTTTTGGATGGGGGTGACAAAGGTGCTTTCAAAAGTAGTGGGGGTCCGGGTCGAACCAAGCTGGGGGTTGGCTATATTTGGGGTTGCACAAGAGCCGGGAGTGCAGGAGGCGAGAGAGGCCGATGTTTTGGCCTTTGCGTCCCTAGTAGCCCGGCGCAGGATATTGCTAATGTGGAAAGAAGCCAAGCCCCTGGGGGTGGAGACCTGGATAAATGACATGGCAGGGTTTATAAAGCTAGAGCGGATTAAGTTCGTTCTAAGGGGGTCGGCTCAAGGGTTCACCAGGCGGTGGCAACCGTTCGTCGAATACCTCGCAGAAAGATAGATGGAATGGAAAAAAGAAGGCAGCAGCAGCAGCCCAGGATCGGGGGGGGCGGGGGGGGGGGGGACCAAAAGGGCTCTCAGGGTTGTTAATATATACTGTATAATATGTATAGGTCGTTGCTACAGATAATTATATATTGGACTGTTAAATTATATTTTTGGAGAGTGTTACTTGTGATAAGGCAGTTGCCAATTAGGGTTAGTTTTCATTTTTGTTATTTATTATTTATTCATTTTCTGTTTATAAAATAGGTCATTGTTATTTGTGTTGTTATATTATTGTGTAAAGGATGCACAATGTACTGTGTTGGTTGACCAAAAATTTTCAATAAAATATTTTATTAAAAAAAAACATATCCCCCATGCTCTCAATACCTGCTCTCTGCCATCTCCAAAACCCCCCCGTCCATCCTTCCCGGGGCAAACCGGTGATTATTACAGATAGGAGACCAAACCCATACTCCCTCTGCTCCCACGTCTCCTCCATTGCCCCCAGACTCTCGGGGCCGGCACCACCACGGGGCTGGTGGAGTACCGTGTCGGCGGTAACGGCAGAGGTGCCGTTACCAACGCCCCTAAGCTGGTGCCCTTACATGAAGCCGCCTCCACATGCTCCCATGCGAACCCTCCCCCCCAACACCCACTTCCTGATCATGGCTATATTCGCCGCCCAATAGTAGTTACTGAAGTTTGGCAGCGGCAGCCCGCCCTCTCCCCGGCTCCGCTCAAGCATCCCCGACTTTACTCGCGGGGTCTTGCCCGCTCATACAAAGCCAGTGATCACTTTGTTGACCCGTTTAAAAAAGGACCGCGGAATAAAGATCAGGAGACACTGAAACACAAACAGGAATCTCGGAGGACCGTCACCTTCACCGTTTGCACCCTCCCAGCTAGTGACAATGCGAGCGCATCCCACCTCCGAAAATCGTCCTTCATTTGGTCTACTAGTCGGGCCAGATTTAGTTTGTGCAGCCGTTCCCATTCCCACGCCTCTTGGATGCCTAGATACCAAAAGCTTCCCCCATCACTCTAAACGGCAGCTCCCCAGTGCCTCTCCTGTCCCCTCGCCTGCACTGCAAACATCTCACTTTTCCCCATATTTAGTTTATACTCCGAAAACCGGCCAAATTCCCCCAGAATACTCATGATTTCTTCCATCCCCTCTGCTAGGTCCGATACATACAGGAGCAGGTCGTCTACCTAAAGCTCCAACCCCCTTCGCCCCCCACCCCCCCCCCCCGCCCCAGACCAGCCCCTTGAAGCTCTCAGTGCAATTGCCAGCTCTCTATGGCTAACACAAACAACAGTGGGGAGAGGGGGCATCCCTATCTCGTCCCCCGATGCAGCCCAAAATAGTCCGATGTTGTCCTATTCGTCCGTATGCTCGCCACAGGAGCCTGATACAGCAACCTGATCCAGTCAATAAAGCCCCGTCCAAATCCGAACTGTCCCAGTACCTCCCACAGATATTCCCATTCTACTCAATCAAAGGCCTTCTCTGCGTCCATTGCGACTACTACCTCCACCTCCCTACCTTCCGGAGGCATCATGATCATGTTTAATAGCCTTCTTACATTGGCCACCAACTGCCTTCCCTTAACAAACCCCATCTGGTCCTCCCCAACAATGTTCGGAACACAATCCTCAATCCTAGAGGACAAAATTTTGGCCAGCAGTTTGGCATCCACATTCAATAGGGATATCGGCCTGTAGGACCCATACAGCTCCAGGTTCTTGTCCCGCTTCAGGATCAGTGAAATCGTGCAAATAACTGTGTTGAAGTCCCCTCCCATGACCAACTTGTGCGAATCCAGGTCCGGTATCTTCCCCAGAATCCTCTTTATAAAGTCCACATTGTCCCAATTTGGCGCATACACATTTACTAGTACCACCTGCATCCCCTACAATTTCCCACTGACCATAATGTAACGGCTTCCCACATCCGAAACTATTCTTCCCGCCTCAAACACCACCCGCTTGTTGATCAGGATCGTGACCCCTCTAGTCTTCAAGTCCAGTCCCGAGTGAAAAGCCTGTCCGACCAAACCTTTCCTTAATCTAATCTGGTCAGCTACTCTAAGGTGCGACTCCTGCAGCATTACCACGTCTGCCTTCAGTCCTCTCAAATGCGCGAACACGCGTGCCCTCTTGACCGACCCATTTAACCCTTGTGATCAGCCTAGTTGGATGGCTCATCGCACCCCCTTCCCCGATCAGCCATCACCTTTCTTGGGCCAGTCTCCAGCCCGCGCCCCGCGCCTCCACCAGACCGCCCCCCCGGCAGCCTCCATCCCCGACCTCCTCTCTGTCCCTCAGCAACAGTCCCTCCCTCGTCAGCAGAACATTTCCCCCCCCTCCCCTAATAACAGCACAATGAAAATCGACCCCTTTGATAAGCCTAACATTTGCACACCCCCCACTATGCTTCCATGAGCTAGTCCGCCCAGCTAGCTTGGTGGCCCCCACCCCTGGCGCCAGACATTCTCCCACCTATTGTTCCCTCCCCACCTTCCCCCCAGCTCATACTCACATATTCAAATGACAAACAATCCCAACACAATTGCCTGACAGAAACAAAACTGCTAAAGAAAAAATCAAGCAAGAGATCCAGCATCTAAACAAACACATCTCCATCCCCCAATAGTGCAAATGTAAACTTTAACTCACTCAGCTCTGCAACTGGCCCCAAATCAATACAGAAGGCATTATAAATAACGTCCACAAAACGAAAAACAAGAAACTTTTTAAAACATGAAACGTTGCAGCAAAGTTCAAAAGTTCTCAGTCCGCCACCAGTCCTTTCCTTTTCGCGAAGTCCAGCGCTTCCTCAGGCGACTCGAAATAAAAATGTTGCTCCTCATACGTGACCCAGAGACGGGCCGGATACAACAGTCCGAACTTCACCTTTTTCTTAAAAAGGGTCGACCTGATCTGGTTAAACCCCACTCTTCTCCTGGCCACCTCCGCACTCAGGTCCTGATAGATCCACAGGATACTGTTCTCCCATTTACAGCTCCGTGTCTGCTTGGCCCACTGTAAAATACGTTCCTTATCCAAATACCTGTGGAATCTCACCACCATTGCCCTCGGGGGGGGGGGGGGGGGGGGTGTCTCCCATTCGCGGCTTCCTCGCGAGCGCTCTGTGAGCCCTGTCCACCTCCACGGGTCGGGAGAATGCTCCATCCCCCAGCAGCTTCTTGAACATGTCCGCTGTGTATGCCCCAGAGTCCGCTCCCTCGGACCCCTCCAGGAGCCCAACGATTCTCAAGTTCTGCCAGTGGGACCTATTCTCTAGGTCCTCCACCTTCTCCAGGAGCCTTTTCTGCTGGTCTCTCAGCATCCTCACCTCCAACTCCACCACAGTTTGATGTTCCTCCTGGTCAGCTAGCGCCTTCTCTACTTTCTGGATCGCCCGATCTTGGCCATCCAATCGAAGCTCCAGTCGCGCAATTGACTCTTTAATCGGGTTCAAGCAGTCCAGCTTCTGCTAGGCGAAGCCCTCCAGGATAACTTGCATCAGCTGCTCTGTTGACCGCTGGGTCGACAAGCCAGAGGTTTGGTCCACCATTCTTTCTCCCACTGCAGCTTCAGCCCGAGCCTTCTCTGTCCATCTGTTTCTGCCTTTGCGAGCACTTCTAGCCCTCCTCTCCATGCACCGATGTGGGAATCCAGTACACAATTGCCTCTATCATCGATTTTTCAAATCAAGTCCGGTAAAAAATCAGGGGGAAAAGGTCCAAAGGTCCGACCCGAGCGGGAGCCACCAAATGTGCGACTTACTCCTTCATAGCCGCCACCGGAAGTCCACTGTGGGTATACCTAAACCACAAGGATTTCATTCGTTCAAGACGGTAGCTGACCACCACCTTCTCAAAGGCAATTAGGAATGGGCAATAAATGCTGGCCTAGCCAGTGATGCCCACTTCCCATGAGTGAATAAATAAACCACTGATCAGAAACCTGCCTCAGAAACATAAATACTGAGATTACAATATCAAGTCAGAGGTTTGATATTTTGTTTAATGATTTCCTAAAGTCTTTTCACTATCTACAGGACACAAGTCAGGAGTGGAATGGAACACACTGCATTTGCTTGGATGCAAACACCTGCAAAGACATTCAAAAATTATAGAGGCACTACAATGCAGGAGGCCATTTGGACCATCGAGTGTGCACCAACCCTCTGAAAAAGCACCCTACCGAGGCCCATTCCACCATCCTATCCCCGTAACCCATCCAACCGTTGGACACTTACGGGCAATTTAGCATGGTCAAACCACTTAATCTGCACATAAGCTCGATATCTTCCAGTACAAAGCATCCCGCTTGATTGGCATCCCACTCACCATGTTAAAGATTAATTCCCTCCAATTCTGGCTGCAGTATCATCTACAATCTGCACTGCAGTAACTCACCAAGCAGGGTCTGGGAACACCGCCACTTGTAAGCCCCCCCCCTCCACAAATCCTAGTTTGGGACTATATTGCCGTTTGTTGTCACAAGTATGAAGTTACTGGGAAAAGTCCCTAGTCGCCACATTACTGCGCCTGTTCAGATAAGCTGGTATGGGAACTTATCCCTGGCCCAAGATCTGGAACTCCCTGCCTAACAGCACTTTGAGAATAACTTCACCTAATGAATTCTAGCGCTTCATGAATGCAGCACGCCAACAACTTCTCAAGGGGAAGTAAGAATGGACAATAAATGCTGGCTTGAATGTGACACTCACATCCTGTGAAGGAATTTAAAAAAATTCTTGACATGCAAATATTATCATTGGTTTTAGGCATGAATTGAAGAGTTACCTCATGGTTAACACACCGTCGTTCAATATATGCTATGAATTGGGAGCTGAGACTAGTGGAGTCAGGACGCTTTGACAATCGCATTTCCTCTTCCTCTTCTTCCGCTGCACAACTATCAATGTAGTCAATGTGCTCTAGGTAATGTTCAACTGGAATAAAGATATAAAAATAATTTCAACAAGCTACTAGTTGCAAATTATTTACCTCACAAAACATCCACTGTGAATCCACTTTAGTCTTTGCCTTTCCAGGAATTTTTCAGAGCAAATAAATGAAATTGCTTTCAGCATTTAAAAAGCTGGAGAGTTTAGGGTTTATAAATAGTGACATAGGCTGCAAACGTAATTTTTACAGACGATGATTAATCGATAGTTAATGCACCATGTGCAGATTTGGCAGATTCACCAGGACAATCTCAGGGATGGGAAGCTGTACATCCCCCATCACTTACAACACTGGTATTGCCATTGGACTAGTAGTCCAGAGACCCAGGGTCTGGGGACTTGGGTTTGAATTCTGCCATGGCATATGGTGCAATTTGAATTCAATAAAAATCTGAATTAAAAGTCTAATGATGACTGTGAAACCATTGTTGTAAAAACCCATCTGGTCCACTAATGTCCTTTAGGGAAGGAAATCTGCTGTCCTTATCTAGTTTGGCCTACATGTGACTCCAGACCCACAGCAATGGATTACGATTACGAGGAGAGGTTGAGTAGACTGGGACTGTACTCGTTGGAATTTAGAAGGATATGGGGGGATCTTATAGAAACACATAAAATTATGAATGGAATAGATTGGATGGATGCGGGCAGGTTGTTTCCACTGGCGGGTGAAAGCAGAACTAGGGGGCATAGCCTCAAAACAAGAGGAAGTAGATTTAGGGCTGAGCTTAGGAGGAACTTCTTCACCCAAAGGGCTGTTAATCTATGGAATTCCTTGCCCAGTGAAGCAGTTGAGGCTACTTCATTAAATGTATTCAATCAAGATAAAGATAGATAGTTTTTTTGGAGAATAAAGGAATAAAGGGTTATGGTATTCAGGCCGGAAAGTGGAGCTGAGTCCACAAAAGATCAGCCATGATCTCATTGAATGGCAGAGCAGGCTTGAAGGGCCAGGTGGCCTACTCCTAGTTCTTATGTTCAATGTGGTTTACTCTTAAATGTCGTCTGAAGTGGCCTGGCAAGCCACTCGGTTCAAGGGCAATTAGGGATGGGCAACAGATGCTGATCCAGCCAGTGGCATCCACATCCCTGGAACTAATTTTTAAAAATCGATGTTTAAAACGGGTAGTCCCTTATATCACACAAAGTAAAAATGATTAACTATTCACATAACATCGATTTCACAGTTTTTGGTTATATCATATCGAATTCTCCATTTATTTTTAACAATTTTTACCTGTTATTTGTTTGCCTGATGTCAGAGTCAAAGCTTTGGGGAGCTGGTGGGTACTCTCTCTTCAAAAGATTTACTACTTGTCACTACCCTGTCCAGTTTTCCTGGATTCAGCACTGGAGCCAGAGCCAGAAACTCACCCTCCCAGTGTGGGTTGAAACTCATTGCTTAAAGTGCATTTACTTGGAAAGCAACACTTCTGAACACTTTCCAAGGTATGTGGGCAACTGAGAGATAAGTACTGTATCCCAGTGACAGCAACTTGATGTAGCACACAGCAGTCATTAAACTTGATGGCATACATACAAATTAGTAGTAGGAGTAGGCCATTCAATTTAATAAGATCACGGCTGATGTGGTTGAGCGCTCAATTCCACATTCCGCCTACTCCCGATACCCTTTGCCTCCCTTATCAGTCCAGAATCTATCTATATCTTTTAAAAACATTCAATGACACTGTCTCCAGCATTTTCCAAGAGCATTCCAAAGACTCAGGACTCTCAGAGAAAACATTACTTTTCATCTCCGTCTTAAATGGAAACTTTAAAATAAAATGGGAAACATCCTTTCAGCATCCACCCTATATTTATATGGGTGTGTGCGCGCATGTATAGCAGACTATGTTCACTCAACCACACCCACTATAATCAGTGGGAATTGTAATTATGAGAAACTCTAGTTATGAGGTTGGACTTGTAATATTTCAATTATAGAAGAAGAGATTTACAAGAAGTTTCATGAATTATTAAGAGTTTGATAGAGTGAACATGTGAACATTTATCTTTGGTTGGGGAATAAATGACAAGAGTGGCCAGGGGTCATCATTGAACATTAAAAGGTGAAGAGAGGGCGGCAGGTGGCGCAGTGGATAGCACTGGGACTGCGGCGCTGAGGGCCCGGGTTCGAATCCCGGCCCCTGGGTCACTGTCCGTGTGGAGTTTGCACATTCTCCTCACGTCTGCGTGGGTTTCACCCCCACAACCCAAAGATGTGCAGGTTAGGTGGATTGGCCACACTGAATTGCCCCTTAATTGGGAAAAAAATAATAATAATTGGGTACTCTAAATTTATTTAAAAAAAACAAAAAAGAAAAGGTGAAGAGAGAGATTAAAGATTTTTTTTCTTTACACAAAAGATTATGGGTGCACAGGGTTGGTGCTGAGGGGCAGCACGGTGATGCAGTGGGTGTAATGAAAGGATACTTCACCTCAGGAATGATGACTCATCTTTTATGTTTTAAAAAAAACTTCAACTTAAACACAGAATTAACCACATTAACATAAAAGAAATAGCTTTACAATTAACAGTTAAACAGTTCTTAAATAAAAAGAAAAACTTTAACTTACTATCTCTGCTGCCACTAATTCCAATTAAGCAACCCAATATAGTTCAAATGCCACATATAAGTAAAGTTAACAAAACAGGTAACTTGATAAACTGTGCAAACATTTGGAGAACTGTGCAAACATTTGGAGGAACAACCTGAAAATCTGTCTGACTTGTCAGTCTTTTGCTCAACCTAACAGCAAATGGCAAAACTGCAAACTACACAGACCTGACTCCTCCCATTAATTACATCATCTATGCCCCATTAAGATGTCCCATCACATGCTTAGATGGGACTAAATACAATCCCTCATGAATTATTTATTCTCTAGGGAATCTCCAGCAATTAAAACAATATCTCATTCGCCATCTCTCTGTAAACAAGTAAATTGTTAAAACCAATCATGATCCCATCTTGTGCAACTCCTTAATTACAGCTTGTATGTATTTTAAACCAGAGTTTTTAATAACATATTGCCACAAATATAAAATATAATATGTAAAAATTTCTACACTCGTCACAATAGATCAAATAATCTAATTTGGTGCTGTAGACAATGATTCTTTATAATGTAGATTCAATTGCAATTATTGGAATGAAGTTTTGAATTATACCAAATTAGTTGCCAATTAATAACATGGGCGGGATTCTCCGACTGCCCGCCAGGTCGGAGAATCCCCGGGGGGCGGCGTGAATCCTGCCCCGTCGCTCCGAAGCCGGCTGCCGTATTCTCCGGCGCCGGTTTTCGGGTGGGCTTTACGTGGCGTAAGGGCATGGCTGCCATGGGCAGCGGCCCAGCCGGCAATTCTCCGGGCCCCGATGGGCCGTCGGATTTTGGACAGACCCACCGACGTGAAGTGGACATGGCTGGTAGGCCGGCTGGTACGTTCCTCGAGGGGGGGGGGTATCCGGCCCCGGGGGAGAGCCCCCACGGTGGCCTGGCTCGCAATCGGGGCCCACCGAACTGCGGGCAGGCCTGTGCCGTGGGGGAAATCCTTCCTTCTGCGCCAGCCTCTGCTCCGCCATGGCCAGCGTGGACAAGAACCCCCTGCGCATGCGCAGGAAACATGACAGCTGATCTGCACATGTGCGGAACCACGCCGACGGTTCTGTGCATGCCCTTCGGTGCCGGTTGGGGCGGCGCCAACCCCTCCGGCGCCGGCCTAGCCCCCGGGAGTGCGGAGGATTCCGCAACTTCCGGTTGGCCCGACGCCGGAGTGGTTTGCGCCGTTCTTGCCGCTGGGCCATCCTGCCAATTGCAGGAGAATCCCGCCCTGTGTGTGTGTGTGTGTATGTATGTATGTATGTATGTATGCGGTGGGATGGTGTTTGTGGTAGGGGGGAACGTTGCCCTTCCATACTGCCTATTCACTTTCAAACTAGATAGTGGGCAAAGATTTGTTCCCTTGCCTAATGAATGCTCAAATAATCAGCAAGCAAAATTAAAGTTATGAGCTCTATCAACTTCAGTCTCAGAGGAAGTCCAACTTGTTTGTCCTGACATGCATCCAGACTTCACAAATGTAGACTCTTGGGGTAGGAACTTAATTGCATCTTTCTGCAGCACAAATGTCAGCATGCAAATCTGCTCTCTTTAACTCTGAAAAGTTACACATAATGCCACGACTCTACCAAACGATCTGAAAATAAGATATTCTATTAATTGGAATTACATCTGGATGCCTTGTTTAATTTTCTAATCTAATTGTTGGTCCAATAATCTAAGAATCACAGCAGAATCAGAATTCTGTCACTTGGAGAAATGAAATAATATTTTTCTGAACAGTATGTGTACATGTGTGGGTTATTCAAAGTGAAGGAAGAATTGGATTAATAGGGCAAAGTTCTGATTTTGAAAGTTGTGGCAAACTTTAGAATGAAAAGCATCTGAAAAACATGCAAGAGACCAAAGCTTGTTTAAATATTACAAGCCACACCAAAAACAGCCTATCAAGTGATATTCCACTTTGCTCTGATTACATTCTATGGCTGGTTTGCAGCGCATAACACAAGTTATAAATGAAACAAATGTTAACAATCACATAATGCTTCTATATTTTCAATGGGTGTGTCATCTATTCTGACCGTACTCACTTAATTACGGAGGGTGTTTCTGTTGCACACTGAATTTACTTTACCTGTGCCATTTGTCACAACTGGTGCAGCTCGATGTTCGTGATATTGACTCTCGCGACGGTGCCGTTGCTCTTTTGCAATTTCAGCCATTCTCTGTGGTAGATCAGAAAACTCATCTGTGGGCTGCAATTTGAAAGGCAACACTTTATTTCACACATATAACATAACTTAATTAATACCATTGCAGTGGACTTCACACAATGGACACTGGAATATTATAATCTACAAATAGAGCAGTACCCTAGAATATGTCTGTGGGCGATCTCACGAGACGTCACTATCGAATCCCTATTTTGTAAATCATAGAAGAATCATAGAATTTGCATATTAGAGTGAGACAGCTAGTCTCATTCTAATATGCTCTCCCATGGTCTACCCAACGCGTTGGAATCTAACCCCTTTGCCTTGGAAACCTCAGGCGAGTGCTGTTCAGTGTTGGTTGCCACAAAAGGAGACCAGATGACATGGCACTTGAGGGGGTCTCCCAGGGGATCGGAGGATCCCCAAGTGGCAGGGTGGCACCCTGGCAATGTCACCTGGGTGCCAGCCTAGAGCTGCCAAAGTGCCCATGTGGGGTCAGGCCCGGCGGGGGCTGCATGGATTTGATGGAGTTACTGGCTTTGGGGAGGAGGGGAAGGTTTGGGGGTCACGTCTGGAGGTTGTGAGATTGGGACACAATTTAAAAATGGCGAGAGGAGTTCCTCAGTGCAGGAAATGGGACTAAGTGTGACCTCAGCCGGGTGTTCCCTGCTGAGGCCCCGAATAGAACTGGCAAATAGCATGGTGTGTCTCGCACTGCGAGCCAAGAACCAACAATCCTAGCAATATAAAAGATTGACTTGGATTAACCATTTGACCACAGCTTCCAAACCGATAGTGCAGCAAGCAACATGGGGGAGTATGGTAGTTAAATCATTAAGTGCCAAAAGGAACTCACTTGATTTACTTTTCCAGTGCAGCAAGCACAGAATGCAGTGCATTGAACAGGAACAGTGTTAATTCTTTATTATGATCAGTGTAGATTTAAAGTGTGAAAGCTTTTTAAAAAGCTATTGATACTTGCAATGGATATTGAAACAGATCTGTGAAATACTGGCTACACCTGCTTCAAGTGTTATTTTTAAAAAATGTACTGAGCCACGTACCTCATTTCCGGACCACCTCTTATCACCACTGTCAACACTGTTGAAGCCAGAATCCAGTGCTCCATACGGTCGGCCCGCAAAATAGTCTTCGTGACTGCAGAAAGAGTAATGATCAAAAACAAGAAGACCTAACTGAAGGAAAGATGGTGGCAAAAACCTACAAAGATTGAATGCAGTGTTAACTTATCAACACTACTTAAATTTCACGTTTTGCCACTTCAATTCACCTGAGGAAGGAGCAGTGCTCCGAAAACTAGTGTTTGAAACAAACATGTTGGACTTTAACCTGGTGTTGTAAGACTTCTTACTGTGCTCACCCCAGTCCAACACCGGCATCTCCACATCAAAAATTTCACATGGCCACAGCTTTATCAGCAGCAAGTTATGCTGGATACTGGTTCTGTGTGTGCTTACACACAAAGATTTCCTTCAATATAAATCAACCACACAAAGTGGAACATAATTTTTACTGGTTTAATTTGTATTTTCAATAGCTTTCTCATTGCTAGTTCAAAAGCTTCATATATTTAGAACTCTCTAACACCTCCCATCTCCCCTCCTGGACTGTCACTGATCCTCTTGAGATCTCCTCCCGCCCCATTGCCCCTGTGGCCTTCATCCACATAGCCTGTTTTTATTCCTTCCCTAGATCTACAAACAGGTCTATCTGTTACTGGGTGGAATTCTCCTTCCCGCCGCACCAGATTTCTGGTGCGGCGCGCTCCCGGGATTTTCCGTCTCGCCAGTCGGCCAATGGGGTTTCCCATTGTGGGTAGCCCCACGCCGTCTGCAGAACCCGGGCTACCGGCGAAATGGAGAATCCCAACAGCAGAGAATCCAGCCCATTGTTTCTTCCCCAGGGAACTTTTATTTCCTATTTTGGTTCTATTTTTCACCCCTGGTCCAGTATTGTTGCATTGATGTGTGTGGCTCTTCCACCATCCTCCATCACTTCTTCTAATTTCCTGCTCCTTTAACCTTTTCATCCTGGATGTCTCGTCCAACCTCCATCGAACCGAGACAGCTTGCAGAGCATACACCTCTTCCTTGAATGGAGGCCCAGCCAGTCCTCATCTGCCATCACCCTCCTCCACTTGGCTGAACTTGTTCTTACTTTGAACAATTTCTCCTTTGACTCCAATCACTTTCTCCAAATAAAATGTTACTCTGGAAATTCATAGGTGCCTTACCTTGCCGGTCTTTTTCTGGTATCCGTGGAACATTCTTTGTTCCAGTCTCATACAGGTCTCCTCCCCCAAGTCTTTCTCCAAAAAGTGATGCTACATTGGCACCACTTCTTGCTCTTTCCCAAAATATAACATCTCATCAACTTAATTTCCAATTTCCACCCTTTCCATTAAATGTTCTGACTTCAAATTTTCCCTTCCCTTCCACAATTTTCCCCCCACAGCTTTTGTGATTACAGTTCCTTCCATCCCACTTCCTGTAAGGGTTTTATTCCATTCTATCAGTTTCTCCATCACATCTGTTCTGATGATGCAGCCTTTCATGCCTGGGCGTCTAATATCTTATCCTTTTTTCTCAATGGCGGATTCTCCTCCACATTAGTTGAGTGGGCCCTCAATCGTGCCCGACCTATTTCCTGCACATCTGTTCTCACCCCTTTTTCCAATTCTTCCCAGAAGGGCAATAGGATGCTCCTGACCTTGTAACCCACCAATCTCCTCACAATGATCATCCTCCCCCACTTCCAACATCACCAGTGCACTGCCACCAGCAAACACATCTTCCCCTTCTCTTTCAGCATGCTGGAGGAGCTGCTCCCTACTCTTCTCTTCAGTTACCACCAATAACCATTCACCAGCTTCCCATGCAGACGTCTTTCACCACTGTCCCACCATACAGGGTCTCAAACATTCCTTCCAAGTGAAACAGTGATTTATTTGTACTTTTGATTTTGCATAATGTATTTATATTAGCAGTGATCTCACCTCTATGTTGGGGAGACCAAATGCAGATTGGGTGATTATTTTACTGGATCATCTCCATCGTTTGGTTTGTCAGCATGACCCTGGGCTTCCGGATGCCTTACATTTTAATTCTTCACCCTTGACCTGCTGAGTACTTCCAGCATTTTCTGCTTTTGCAATAACAGGGGGCACTATTACTTCAAAACAACAAAGTGTAATAATCTCAAGTCTGAATTTATAAGAAGCACTGGCAGATCAGGACGGCCTGGTCTGTCTAGAGCAAGAACTGTTCCAGGACACGGAGTTCAGTAATTAAAAGCACACTAACTCAATCACTTTAAGGCAGACCCAAGTTCCAAGCATTTACTTATTTGAGCATTCATTTATTTGAGCATTCATTGTGCAAATGACATCTCAGAACCACCACTGACTGCTCTGAAGAAGAGTTTAGCAATACAAGTAATTACTAGGGGTACCCTATGGTTCACCACAGAATTAATGTAACAATTGATTAAAATTAAAAAAAAGTAGGTCAAAGGCCACTCCTCTTTAAAACTATTTTAATGTTAGATTCAAAAGATATTGAAATTGTCTTTAATCTCCCAGCAGGATGTCTAAGGAACTGCAGTTACTATAATGCCAAAAACAGTCTGCCTGGCTCCTACTTAATTAATGCTGTAATGAGAATTCAGAATGAGATTTGGCAGATAGGCAGGTCACAGCAAGTTCAGCTGACATTAACAGTTTGATACCGCTGACAAATTATAGTACGGTCAACAAGTGTTAACTCATTTTGATATTCTCTCTAAATTCATGCACTCTGCGCATTGTTGAACAAAATCTTCAACACTGTAAGTGTTATCTAACAATAATGTTGAATAAACTGATAAAGTACTGTATTACATCTGCCTTTCCTTTCAACTTAATTAAATTCTACAACAATAATGAATCAAATAGTTATTTGGTAGTATATACCTAGAGTACTTTTGAAAAAGGAGACACTACAAAAAGCTTCAACATATCTCTTTTTTCAACTGACTATCTAAAGTTAGACAGTCTAAACCCGGTGATACATTATTGTTGAAAAAAGGGACATGTCGAAGCTTTTCGTAGCATTTGCTTTTTCAACAATAATGTCTCACCGGATTTTGATTGTTTATCTTTCGATAGTCAGTTAAGCTGACCACCTACCTGTTCATGCTGAGCTGAGGAACAGTAATGGATGGGCTGCCATTTATGAAACCACAACCCACCTTGTATTGGTCCCTTAGGAGTAAGGGAAGGAAAAAGTAGAACATTACATTCCACTTTCTGTTCTTTGCTGCCTGGCCCAGTTATAAGTAACAAGAGAAACATGTAATATAGCAGAATCAGCCAAAGAAATCTGGGTATACTCAGCAGGTCAGGCAACATTTGTGCAAAGAGAAAGAGTTCACATTTCAGATTGTTGATCTTTCATCAGAACTCTGTTCTGACAATGACTATCAACCTGAAAAACTGGCCTGGATTTTCACTGAGTCGGGGTAACGTGGGAGCCCTTTAAAAAAATGGCAATTGCGTCCCGATTCAGAGATTCCTGACCCCATTCCCAGATTATATCTGCCCCCCCAGCAATGGACAAGTATTTTCTCCCAAGGCAGGCAGGCCAAGATGGTAATTTTCTCAACTCTCCCTACCCACCTCAATTATGAAAATTCAGGCCGTTAACTCTGTTTTCCTCGCCACAGGCCTGCTGAGTATTTCCAGCATTTTCTACTTATTTCAGATTTCCAGCATCTACAGATTTTGTTTCTAACCACGTTATCACTTGTTACATAGATACATTGAAGATAGGAGCAGGAGGTGGCCTTTTGGCCCTTCAAGCCTGCTCCTCCATTCATCACGATCATGGCTGATCATCCAACTCAATAGCCTAATCCTGCTTTCTCGCCATAGCCTTTGATCCCATTCCCCCCAAGTGCTATATCCAGCCGCCTCTTGAATATATTCAAAGTTTTAGCATCAACTACTTCCTGCGGCAATGAATTCCACAGGTTCACCACTCTTTGTGTGAAGAAATGTCTCCTTATCTCTGTCCAAAATGGTTTACCCTGAATCCTCAGACTGTGACCCCTGGTTCTGGACACACCTATCATTGGTAACATCTTCTCTGCATCTACCCTGTCTAGTCCTGTTAGAATTTTATAAGTTTCTATGAGATCCCCCCTCATTCTTCTGAACTCCAGCGAGAACAATCCCAACCTAGTCAATCTCTCCTCATATGACAGTTCCGCCATCCCTGGAAACAGTCTGGTAAACCTTCTTTCACTCCCTCGAGAGCAAGAACATCCTTCCTCAGAGAAGGAGACCAAAACTGCATGCAATACTCCAGGTGTGGCCTCTCCAAGGCCCTGTACAATTGCAGCAACACATCCCTGCTTCTATACTCGAAACCTCTCGCAATGAAGGCCAACATATCATTAGCCTTCTTTACCGCCCGCTGCACCTGCATGCTTATCTTCAGCGAATGGTGCACTAGGACACCCAGGTCCCGCTGCACACTCCCCTCTCCCAATTTACAACCATTCAGGTAGTAATCTGCCTTCCTGGTTTTGATTCCAAAGTGAATAACCTCACACTTATCCAAATTATACTGCATCTGCCATTGATTTGCCCACTCGCCCAACCTGTCCAGATGATGCTGGAGGATCTCTGCATCCTCGTCACAATTCACCCTCCCACCTAACTTGGTATCATCTGCAAACTTTGAGATGTTACATTTTGTTCCCTCATCCAAATTATTAATTTATATTGTGAATAGCTGGGGTCCCAGCACTGATCCCTGTGGTACCCCACTAGTTACTGCCTGCCAATTTGAAAAGGATCCATTAATCCCTACTCTTTGCTTCCTCACTGCCAACCAGTTTTCTATCCACCTCAATACATTTCCCCCAATACCATACGCTTTAATTTTGCACAATAATCTCTTATGCGGGACTTTGTCAACGCCTTCTGAAAATCCAAATATACCACATCAACTGGCTCCCCCTTGTCAACTGTACTGGTTACATCTTCAAAGAATTCCAACAGATTTGTCAAGCATGATTTTCCCTCCATAAATCCATGCTGATTCTGACTGATCCTGTCACTGCTTTCTAAATGTTCCGCTATAAAGTCCTTGATAATAGATTCACAATGTTGGTGACACATTTGATCAAGACTTATTTTTACACTTTTTCTGATTGCAGGGTTGTACAGCCTACTTCCAGTTAAGGGCTGAGAACAACTTAAAACAGACCTAACAGTGAATCTAGGAATTGCAAGCTTTAGCACCAATTACAAAGAACAATACAGCACAGGAACAGGCCCTAATCACATGATGCATTCAGCGTTGTCAGGGAAGTCCAATATTTTCTCTCATTAAGATCTCATTATGTGGAAAATTGTACATCTTCCTCTACTGTGGCAGTGTGTTGGGTCTATGAATTCACAATACCTGTGCACCATTTAATTGGACAGTACATTAAAAATAAGAAATGTTGTCATTTTTATTCACATCTCTTGGAAGTAGCCACTAAACAGTTTAATCTTTTTTATGAAGAAAACATATTTTGTTTGACATTATCTCAGCCCATCAGGCTCTGAATTAATCCCTTATTCGCTCTTTGAATGAAAAAGTTTTAATGATTACTTAAGAATAAGTTCCAAAATCATCCATAAAGCTCCAAATCGCAGGTACAAAATTCATGCCTGAAACTGAATCCTGGTTACTGAGATCAGTAATGAAATGTGAAAAAAATATTCCTGACATGTTTAAACTGCAGGTGTCTTAACAAGCAAATCATTTTACATTATTACTAGATTTACCCATGATTAAATTAGTAAGTTTCATTACTAACCATGAATTGAACCCAATTGGCCTCGTTCTATCATATTCCGGGAGATCTGGAACGCTCTTACATGCTTCAATGTTCAGGTATTTGAATATATGTATTTTCCCCTTTATACAAATCTAAAGGAAAAGCACAAGTGTTTTATTTTTATAATCTCATTAAAATAAATACTGAAATATATAGGCACAATACAGATCCAAGTAAATGCAGGATCTCTCACCAGGAATAAATTACAAAGTTTCTAAGAATGGTTAAGAATGGTCTTAAAAATTCCATGAAGAAGAGAAAATTGAATACTTAAGGCAGTCATATAAAAAGGAAAAACTGCAAATGTGAAAACTCAAATAAGAATAGAAGATGCTGGAAGTAGCACACAGCAGGTAAGCCAGGACGGTAAAGAAAAGGCAGATAATGATGATTCCGGTGTGTTCCCTTCACTGGATGCTAAGGGATAAAAAAGGCATTAACATGAATCTGAATAAAGAGACAAAGGTATGGGAAATAAACTAGGAATAGAAATAAATAAACAATGAGTGGAAAGGGAGGTAATGATCTGCAAACTGCTAAATACAAAACAGATGGGGGGAAGCCAGACAGCCTGAATCCATATGTTTGTACATAAATAGTCATTTGGTAGTACGGAGAAGTTCAGTATTGCTGAAAAGAGAGACATGTCAGGTTTTTCATCTTGCACTCATCAGGACACTTTAAGAATAAAAAGGGAAAACAACAATTTATACTGCATGAGAAGAAAATGTTGATTGATTGGCATGTAGACTCTGATTGGTAGATGTGTTGCTATGGAGAATGCACCAATTGATAGTGGCTGACAAATAACTATCAAATATTGTTTGAAATTTAAACCAGGCACTTGACCCTGATTAGTCAGGGCATTGCCTGCAGAATGAATCAGTGATTGGTTGTCACTTGTATTGTTTTGGGGAAATAAAACAAAATAGGTGACAGCCAATCGCTGGAATTGGTCCAAAGTCTATAGAATCATGGTAGATGACCACCAATGTGTCCACTATTTCTAGAGCCACTTCCTTAAGTATTCTGGGATGTTGATTATCAGGTTCCTGGGATTTATCAGCCTTCAATCTCATCAATTTCCCCAGCACCATTTCCTTACTAATATTATAAGAAGTTTTACAACACCAGGCTTACTAATATTGATCGCCTTCCAGCTTACTGTTGCACTCTATTTTTCCATTCTTAATCAATCCCTTGGTCCTCCTTTGCTGAATTCTAAACTGCTCCCAATCCTCTGACCTGTCGTTTTTCTTGGCCAATTTGTATAACAAAAATATTTCTCACTATGTTACTGCTTTGAATGGAATATTGCTCAGGATCTCAATTAGGCAGTGAAGTAAAAATTTAGTCATAATACTGAAATACAAAATCAACAAATAAAAAGAACCACAAATAACGTACCTGTGCAGGAGGAGACTGTAAAGGATTGTTATCCAATATGATTGTTTGGAGATGTCGCAGATTTCGGTAACAGACTGGAATTGTTGTCACTTTATTACAGGAGATGTCTAATCGCACTAGTGGTAAATCTGCAAGTTCTAAGAAAGTAGTAAACTATTAATCACTGACTTACACAATCAGTCAAAAGATATGGTGCTCTGTAAATCTAGCGCTCTTCAGGGCAACCTTAAAGCGTGATTTTGCAAATTATTCAAAAATTGAATTTCTGAATGATCATTGGCTGACCTAAAGAGACTGTTGTGTACTGTGATGAATGTAAGATATTCAAATATATTGTATTGTATATATTTGGTGCAGTAAGGGGTAAAAGCCTGGGTTAGTGTGTACGACTGCTGCTGTAGTGTTTTAAAAAAATCATGGTTTGCAAGATATCTAGGATTTTTGGAGCCAGTGGTGCAGCTAATGCATCGCAAAAATTTGGGTTAATGGACTTTAAGAGGGTTCCCTGCAGAGTGGTTATTTAGAGACATTGGGCAGGATTCTCCACTCCCGCGCTGAAGTGCCCACGCCGTCGAGGTTCACGACGGCGCGAAACGGCCCCTATCCTGACCGATTCAGGGCCCGATAATGGGCTAGGAGCAGGGCCGTGTCATTTACACGCGCCAGGCCTTGTCGCCACGTAAAGGCGGCGCCGCATACATGACGCGGCGGTCACCGCATAACTGGCGTCACCCGTGCATGCGTGGTTGCCGTCCACTCCGAGTCCACCCCGCAAGAAGATGTCAGACGGATCTTGCGGAGCTGCGGAAGGAGGTCCTCCTTCAGAGAGGACGGCCCGACGATCGGTGGGCACCGATCGCGGGCCAGACCCCATTTGAGGCCCCCCCCCCACCAGCGTTCCCGCGCTGTTCCTGCCGGCAGCGACCAGGTGTGGACGGCACCGGGGGGAACCCGCCGTTTTGGCCTGGCTGCTCGGCCCATCCGGGCCTGAGAATAGCAGGGGTGCCGGAGAATCGCCATTTTGGGTGTCACGGGTGATTCTCCGGCCTGCGCCGCGCGAAACTCGACGGGGCCGTTCTCGCCGCTTGGGAGAATCGCAGGAGGGCGTCGGACCGGCGTTGCGGGAAAATTCGGCGAGCCAGGCGATTCTCCCAACTGGCGCGGGAATGGACAATCCCGCCTATTGTGTTCAGTTTAGTAAAATAATGTAGTTAATGGGAGGAGCCAGGGTGTTGAAGCAGTCAGGTTTTAAGTTTTCTTCAAAGTTTTAGGTAATGGCTGGAAGGTGTAGAAATACAGCCAGAGATTCTGTATTATTCTGACAGGGTGCCAAGTCTTTTTCTTTAAGCAGTCTCAAAAGATCTCTCTTTTTCAAAGTGGAGTATTCAAGACTTCTCTCCACAGCAAGTATTTCTGACTGCTAACTGTATTTAAAAGTGGATTGGGATCTGAGATGTTTTGTTGTTTGAGTGTAAACAAAGAGCGTTTAAGGGTTATGGTGTCACTGTATTGATTAGCATTGTTTAAGGAGAAATGTAAGCTATCTTCTTGTGGCATGTAAAAGATATTTTAATATTGTGTTAGTACTAAAGTACATTTTAATATACCATATCCCTATTTTGCGTGAAATCGCTCCTGGAGAGAGGTATCCTTTCCTCCAGTCTTACAAAATTAAAATATTGGGGTTTCTGTCCAGTATCCTAGCCATTGTTTGGGTCTGGTCTGGGATCGTAATATGTACCAATTCATCTTCAAGTAGTAGTTGGTCACCATGATATTTAAAAGTTAATGCCATTCAATCCATATTGTATAAATCTATGTCTTACTGATTTCCTACTGAATAGCACCAGTTAGAAGACATTTAAAACAAATTAACTATAAAAAATATTTTTTATAAAAAGAAAATTCCTATTGTTCTGCTGTTATAAACTTTGCTTAATTTTAATTACTGGATAAATCACATCTTTCAGCACAAGTCGCGAGTTGACTTCATCAATTCTAAAACACGTTTGTTCTGATTCATGGATCAACTGGGTTTAAAAATTTTTAAAAACACACCTCAATAAATTTCAAGTGTTTGTTGTGAACACTGAACTTGACTGATATGAAGTAGAGCAATATTCTTTCACTCGTTGAATTTTACATTAAGTTTTTCATTATTATTTTGTTGATTAAAAATTTTTTTTTTTTTTTTTTTTAAAAGAGTACACAATTCATTTTTTCCAATTAAGGGGCAATTTAACGTGGCCAATCCACCTACCCTGCACATCTTTGGGTTGTGGGGGCGAAACCCACGTAAACACGGGGAGAATATGCAAACTCCACACGGTGGAGTGCCAGTGACGCAGAGCTGGGATTCGAACTTGGGACCTTGGGCTGTGAAGCAGCAGTGCTAACCACTGCGCCACCGTGCTGCCAAATATTATGTTGATTTTCTTCGTTACCAATCATGATATACAAAACATCTCTATGGGGAGGCGCAGTGGTATTTTTGCTGTACCAAACATCCAGAGACCCAGGGTAATGCACTGGAGATTTGGGTTCGAATCTGGAATTAAGAGTCCAATGATGACCATCAAACCATTGTCGATAAAACCTAACTGGCTCACTAATGTCCTTTAGGGAAGCAAATCTGCCATCCTTACCTGGTCTAGCCTATGTGTGACTCCAGGTTCACAACTCAGTTCAAGGGCAATAAATGTGCAGCCAGCGACGTACACATCCCATGAATGAATTTTAAAAAAGTAACACCACCAAAAAGAATACATTACAGCTGCAATTTTCTAATGGGATCTGAGCATTGCCAGTATTTATTGCCCATTTCTAATTGCCATTGAATGGAGTGGCTTACTTGGCCGTTTCCTATTTCTGTGATCAGGGGCGAAATTCTCTGACACCCGCCGGGTCGGAGAATCGCCGGAGGCTGGCGTGAATCCCGCTCCCGCCGGTTGCCGAAGTCTCCGGCACCGGATATTCGGCGGGGGCGGGAATCGCATCGCGCCGGTTGGCGGGCCCCCCCGCTCGATTCTCCGGCCGGGATGGGCCAAAGTCCCGCCGCTAAAAGGCCTGCCCCGTCGGCATAAATTAAACCACCTACCTTACCGGCGGGACAAGGCGGCACGGGCGGGCTCCGGGATCCTGAGGGGGGCGCGGGGCGATCTGGCCCCGGGGGGTGCCCCCACAGTGGCCTGACCCGCGATCGGGGCCCACCGATCCGCGGGCGGGCCTGTGCCGTGGGGGCACTCTTTCCCTTCCGCCTCCGCCACGGTCTCTACCATGGCGGAGGCGGAAGAGACTCCTTCCACTGCGCATGCGTGGGAAGTTGTCAGCGGCTGCTGACGCTCCCGCGCATGCGCCGCCCGGAGATGTCATTTCCGCGCCAGCTGACGGGGCACCAAAGGCCTTTTCCGCCAGCTGGCGGGGCGGAAATTCGTCCGGCGCCGGCCTAGCCCCTCAATGTTGGGGCTCGGACCCCAAAGATGCAGAGCATTCCGCACATTTGGGGCGGCGCGATGCTCGTCTGATTTGCGCCGTTTTGGGCGCCAGTCGGCGGACATCGCGCCGTTTCCGGAGAATTTCGCCCATAGAGTCACACATAGGCCACACCGGGTAAGGACAGCAGATTTTCTTCCTTAAAGTACATTAGTGAACCAGATGGGTTATTATGACCATCAATTATATTTTCTGAGACTAGCTTTCAATTCCAGTTTTTTTAAATTGGTGGAATTTAAATTCTTCCAGCTGCCAGAGCATTAGCCAGGGCCTCCGAATTACTAATCCAGTACATTACCACTAAGCCACCACATCCCTAATGACCACTTCCCAATTCATCTATAAATTATGAATTTAACACACAAAAGATTAAACAATTCAAGGAAAACTATTTATTTTCAATTACTTAAGCAACACTTTTCTCATCTGACCCCAATGCATGATCCGACACGCTTCACCACACTTCTTGAACATTGCTGACAATGGGTTTTCCCTCCAATACTTTGTGGACCAGTCTTTGCAGCTAATAACCATCATTCTCAATGGGAATGCACAACCCAACCTCCATTTCTAATGGATGAGAAACAATTGTATTCTGAGCTGAAGCAATACAACCAAGTTACCAGACTACAACTTCTTGAAGACATTACAAAGCCCCAGGCCTCAGATTTCCTTATTCTCCCACCAGTCACCTCTGTCCCACATGTTATTGCTACATTCTATGCTCAACTGAGTTAGCTGTTTCTTGTTCCCAAGTCTGCTGAAATTTGTTTTCACATCTGGTATCGCAATTAAAATTCAGTTTGGATCCAGATGAAATGAAAGTTTATATTTTTGGAAGGGTAATATTGAACATAGCTCAGATATTCCCAAAAGTGTCCTAACTTGATCCAAATCCATAACAGTGATAGCTCTGCATCAGACTGATCTTGAAGAAGGTTGGCAACTGTAAGAAAGGAAAGTAGGACAGCGGTGCTGATGGTGAAACATGCTTTAAAACTGAAGCGAGTGACTAGCACTTTATTCTATATCTTTCCACTGACAAACATCACCTGCAAGTGTCTGATGCAGACAGCCATAACAAAAAATGTCAATTTCCCATCACTAACCGAAAGTTATTTTGACAAGTGGAAAATACTTTTCTCAAAAAACACAAATTCTCTTTCACATCAAAAGGTAACATGTGGAAATGGTTGACATTAACATGGAAAATATTAAATTATAACCAACAGTATTTAAATTTAGCTGTGTGCTTTGCATATTTTATTGATTTTTTTTTAAACACAAGATTATTTTTGTTCATTGCATCAGCTTTTATTCGTGCTTTTTTTGTTTGGTCCTGGCACTTTTTATTTCCACAAGTAGCACTAATAGACATGTAATATTACATGTAGCCACAGAGAAACTTCTTTTCAGAATTCACAAACCCCTCCTCTAGTCAAGTGTTAGAAATGTTTTATAAACCCAAATGCAATTTGTTTCTTGACTGATCTTAAATAGACGAAATTAAATCTCACGGTGTGAATAAACACCAGTGATTTCCCTGTTCTGAGCTCTAAACTGCTGGGAAAACACTGCTGCCCATAGAAGTCAATTTGAATATGACAACATATCACCCAGCCTCAGCAAGAAGTCACATAAAATGAGCAAAAATATTTTCAGATTTCTAAGATTTACACAAACTTTCCAGAATATCTACAGCGCAAGTAAATATGCAGTAATATTTTATTCAGAATTAACTCTTGAAGTTGGCAAATAATTCCCTTGCCTTTTAGAGTCAGCCAATTTTAAGTGGTTGTGATTGTTTTGCAGTTCTACTTGTACACTGGAGTTTCTTTCACAGTTCATAAAATAGTTACAGCACAGAAGGAGGCCATTCAGCCTATCATGTCCAGGCTGGCTCCCTGTAACAGCAACTCAGTTAGCCTCCTGTCCTTTCCCTCTAGCCCTGCATTTTCTTTCTCTTCAGTTGTTTATTCCACAATCTTTTCAAAGCCCCATTTGTATCTGCTTCTGCAAACACATTTTAAAAAAACATTTCCCTCGAGAGGTGATGGTGAGTCATCTTCTTGAACCACTGAAGTCCATTTGGTCTAGGTACTCCCACAGTGCAGTTACGTAGGGAGTTCCAACATTTTGCTCCAGCGACAATGAAGGAATTATACTATTTTTCCAAGTCAGGATGGTGGATGCCTTGGAAGAAAACTCTGTAGTGCTTCAATGCATCTTCCGTCTTTGTTCTAGGCAGTATAACCCGGATTTAGAAATGCTAAAAAGACTAACCTTCTGGTAGCGTTACTAAGTGATTTCTCCTTAAGTTCAGGTCCCTTAAAATCTCCAAGTTTCCAATCTGTGGTGGCAATGCCTGTATTTCATTACAGCTGACATCCTGCAGGAAAGAAGAGTCAAGTTGATTTAGCTTTACTGATTATCAGAGTCGTCATAAGATCAACTCGTATATTCTCACCATGGGCACCATCATGATAGATCAAAGGTCTACAATGCACCTATCCATCCCTCCATTCTATCGGACGGTTATTACAATGCTATTTTATAAGACTAGGGCGACATGGTGGCACAGTGGTTGTCACTGCTACCTCACAGCACCAGGGACCCAGGTTCAATACAAGCTTTGGGTAATGATCTGTGGAGTTTGCACTTTCTTCCCGTGTCTGCGTGGGTTACCTCCGGGTGCTCCAGTTTCCTCCCACAATTCAAAGATGTGCAGGCTAGGTGGATTTCCCTTAGTGTCCCAAGATCTGTAGGTTAGATGGGGTTATGGGGTTACATGGATAGGGTGGGGGAGTGGGCCTAGGTAGGGTCCTCTTTCAGAGGGCTGGTGCAGACTCAATGGGCCCCTTCTGCAGTGTAGGGATTCTATGGTTCTATGTTTGAGACGGTGTCTTTAATGGAGGGGTGGTGCGGGGAAGAGAGAGGGCTTTCCTGGGAAGGTGGTGCAAGATATTCAAACCCGTAAAGAATAACCAGAGTGTAGTCTACAAGTCGAGGGGAGGTGTTACGAATGTCAGGTTTTAAAAGGTTATTCTTAAAACTGTCAAGATAAGGTTGGCAAATTTTCTTCCCTAAAGGACATCAGTGAACCAGTTTTTTTAAAAAAATGACAAGCAATGATAGCTTCAGGGTCATCATTACTGAGATAAAAGCAAATTACTGCAGATGCTGGAATCTGAAACAAAAACAGAAAATTCTGGACAATCTCAGCAGGTCTGACAGCATCTGTGATGAGATGCTGGAGAGGGATCAAGCATGATTTCTCTTTTCATTAATGCATGTTGGACTCAGAAAATCATAATACAATTGAGCAAAGTGATCTGTCAGTGTGTCCCCCATAAGAAATTCTAGTATTTTCTCTACTACTGATGTTAGGCTAAGATGTAAGATTTCCTGTTTTCTCACTCTCTCTCCTTTTGTGAGTACTAGGGTTACATTTCCTATCTTTCAACCCACAGGGTCCTTTCAAGAATCCAGAAAATTCTGGAAGATCAAAGCCAATGGAATCCACTACCTTTGTAGCCACCGCTTTTAAAATCGTAGGATGTAGGCCATAAGATCCAGGGGATTTTGCAGCTTTCAATCTCATTAATTTATCTAGTATAAATGTCTCTTTGCTGATCATTTCTTTAAGCTCCTCTTTCTCACTCGGCCCTGGGTTACCCACTATTTGTGGAATGTTTGTGTGTCTTGTAATATGAAGAGATATATAAAATATGCGCTTAATTGCACTATCGCTTCCTTATTCCCAATGGTAATATTTCCTGTTTCTCCCTCTCAGTGACCCATGTTTACTTTTGCAAATTGCTTCCTTTTACTTACCAGTGGGAGCTTTTATAATGTTTTTATGACTCTTACTAGTTCACTCTCTTTTCGATGTCCAAATGCAACAAGACAATATCCAAGCTTGGACTGACAAGTAACATTCGAACCACACAAGTCCCAGGCAATGACCATTTCCAGCAAGAGAGAATCAAACATCATCCCTTCATATTCATTGACATAACCATCGTTGAATCTTCCACTATCAACATCCTAGGGGTTACCATTGACCATAAATTGAGCTGGACTAGCAACATGAAAACTGTGGCTACAAGAGTAGGTCAGAGGCTAGGAATCCTGTGGTGAGTAACTAATCCCTTGATTTCCCCAAAGCCCGTCCATCATTTACAACGCACAAGTCAAGAGTGTAATGGAATATTCTCCACTTGCCTAGACGGGTGCAGCTCGAACAACACTACAGAAGCTTAACACCATCCAGGACAAAGCAGCCTACTGGACTGGTACCCCATCCACAAACATTCACTCCCTCCAACACCGACATGAGATCAGTTTGCACCATCTACAAGATGCACTGCAAGAACTCACAAAGGCTTCTGAAACAACACCGTCAAAATGCAGGACCGCTTCCATCTAGAAGGGCAAGGGCAGTGGACATATAGGAACACCAAAACCTGGAAAGTTCCCTTCCGAGCCACTCACCACTCTGACTTCAAAATATATCGCCATTTCTTGAGTGAATTTAAAAAAAATTCTAATTATTCCTTCATCAATTACTTGGTCATTCTTTGCTGAATTCCAAAATATTTCAATTCTCTGCGCTCATAGTATTTTTTGGCAACATTACAAACCGTTCCCTTACTTCAATAACATCTTTAACTTCTAATCAAGCCATGTTGGACCACTTTTCCTTGTGGGGTTTTGGTTTTGTAAGGGAATGCATACCGTTATGAAATCTAACCAAGCTTCCTGTGGAGCGCAAATGTCAGGAACTTCAGCTCCGTCCAGATCTCGGAGCTGGGAGCAAGCTGCGCATGCACAGTTCAATATTTCCACGTTCTGTGGGCCCAGCATGCTTGTGCACAAAAGGAAACAGAGCGAAAACCTGGGTCAGGTGACCGGGTGCGGCGCACCATAGCCAGCAAGTGTCCCAGGCAAGGAACAGAGAGGGGTCCCAAAAAGGGGAGAGGTTAGGTATAATGAGAGGTCCTAAAAGAAAGTCCCATGTAAGGGACAAAGACAGGGGACAGGGACAGGCCCTAGTTCAGTTGAGGGAAAAAAAGGTGCAGAGAAAAAGGCTCCAATTAGAGAAAGGGTTGCGGATAGCAGACTTTAAGTGAAGTGAGCTTGGAAGAAGTTCTGACAATCGAAGTAGGATCAGGTGAAGCCCTGAAGATCCAACGGCAGTCAAAGGTTGGTGACTCCATGCTGCGGGTTATTGGGGCAAAGGTACTCCTTTGAATCAGTAGTGAAATAATCATAATAATAATCTTTATTAGTGTCACAAGTAGGCTTACATTAACATTGCAATGAAGTACTATGAAAATCCCCTAGTTGCTACCCAACAGCACCTGTTCGCGGAGGGAGAATTCAGAATGTCCAATTCACCTAACAAGCACCTCTTTCGGGACTTGTGGGAGGAAACCAGAGCACCTGGAGGAAACCGCGAAGGCACGGGAAGATCATGCAGACTCCACATAGACAGTGACCCAAGCCAAGAATCGAACCCGGGTCCCTGGCGCTGTGAAGCAAGTGGTAACCACTGTGTAACTTTAGGGTCAGAATATGTAGTTTATTGCTATCACTGAATAAATAATTTAAAAAACTTATTTTAACAATATTTTCCACAGTGCAAAATAAGGTGTAAACAACGACAACTTGTTTTTATATATCGTCTTTAACTACTATTCAATGTGGCTGAAGTTCTGTAATAGTGCCTGTAATTTTTTGTATGAGTGTAGACTCGGGAATCCAAGGGAGACAAGATCAAAGTCCTTCGAGTTGGAATGTCATTGAAGAGACCTTTGGAGAGAATTCCAAGGCGAGATTTTAAAAGATGAAGATTGGAAAACCCTTTGAGAGAGAGAATTTCAGTGAGATTGATTGACTCAGTGTTTACTGACAAATGTTTGGGTTGATGACAAATTTGTGGACTCTGCAGTATAAATGGCAAATGCCAATACAATGTGGTGTGTTCAACCAGTTTGTCTATTAATTCATATGTACCTTACATCAACGCTGAATATTAGAGTACAAGATAGGAAATTGTAAATTTTTTTATCTTTCTGATTTTACGTAGTAAAGTTTACTTTTGCTTGTTCAAAACCCATGGGATCTTGTGGCTTTCTTCACTAAGCAAGTGTCTTAAATCTCAACCTTTGTCTATTTTAAAAATGTAATTAATCCCGAACGGGATCTTACCAACAATCTTGGCGGTCTGGACAAGGACCAAAACAATATTCATTTTGAATTAATTCTCCAACTGTTTGCTATTCATTGTCTGCCATGTTACTTATTAATCTAGTTTCCCAATCCAATTTAGCCAACTTGACCTCCTGATAGCTCCCTAATTTGCTTTGTTCAGATTTAAGACTATGTTAAATTCCATCTGCCCTGTATCTGTCCATTTTATCAGTCTATGTCCTCTTGAAGTCTGTTGATCTCCTCGTCATTCACTGAGCCCTGACAAGGTAGCTTTGAATAGCCCAGGCAACTCACTTTTCTTTGCACTTACATTTCCTATAGGCTTATTTATTTTTAAATTTTTGTGGGCCTGGAAGATTGCAAAGCACTGTTATTTGATCAGGGACACACCATGGCACATAGCTACATGACCCCCCCAGAGCCAAAAGTTTGGCCACTAAGCAATTATCTAAAACATGCTTTGGGTTGAACGCACGTTATTTCATGACTTAGAATTTAAATAACTTGGCTGAAATACAGTAAAACAGCCTTCCAATAAATAACAAAATTGAAATGCTAAATTGTATTCATTGTATTCACTCAGCCTTCTTGACTAAAAAGACCAAACAGCAGGTGTTTAAAAAACTTTGAGGTCGGCATTCACAATGAAGTATTATATAAATTCAGATCAAACCCTGCCCCATGATGGATCTTGCTCAACAGGACATATCTTACAATGATTATTTTATTAAAGAAATGGTCCTTTATGTCTTAATATCAATGGGAATTCAAAATATATATGTAAAGGGATTCATTACTAAATATTTTAGAAAAGAATTCATATTAAAATTGAAGTAATAGATTTTGGTTTTGGAAGTCACATACAGAATTTTGAAAGCATGCCTACTTTCACAGACACTTTGTACAACCACTTTTCTGACTGAAATATTAATATAATAATCTATTATTGTCACACTGCAATGAGGTTACTGTGAAAAGCCCCTAGTCGCCACACTCCGGCGCCTGTTCGGGTAGACTGAGGGAGAAATCAGAATATCCAATTCACCTAACAAGCACGTCTTTCGGGACTTGTGGGAGGAAACCGGAGCGCCTGGAGGAAACCCACGCTGACACGGGGAGAACGTGCAGACTCCGCACAGGCAGTGACCCAAACGGGAATAGAACCTAGGACCCTGGTGTTGCGAAGCAACAGTGCTAACCACTGTGCTAACGTGCCGCCCTGTTATATGACTGTTATACAAGTTCAAGAACCACTAGTTTTTCTAGTCATGAAAAGACTTGTGAACAAAGGTTTCAAAAGTTCAATTACTATTAATCCCAAGGTAATGTTATGACCAACTCTGATGTTTGCTCAGGTGTATGTATTTCCAGCGTCCTGTTTTTGTTTCAGGTGTTTGCTTATTCGTTTAGCCTTACACTTAAAAAAGAAATTCTACTGCATCTTTTTAAAAAATCTGTTCATAGAAGATAAGCATCGCCAGAAAGATCACCATTTATTGCCCACCCCTAACTGCTCTTCAAAAGATGGTGGCATGCAGTCTTCTTGAACCATTTCAATCCATGTGGTGCAACTGCACCCACAGTGTTGTTAAGGAGTACATTCCACAATTTTGACCCGGCAACAGTGATATAGTTTAAGTCGGAAATAAAAGGTGCTACAAATACTCAGCAGGTCAGGCAGCATCTGTTGAGAGAAAGTGACATTTCGGGTCGAAGGGGACCCTTCATCTGTGTTGTCAGGGTCCATATCCTTTACCGTATCCAGTGCATTTAGTCATTTTGTGGTACCACATGGTGGGAATGGACCGGGCTGAAGTCTAGCATCTGTGATGTTGGAGACCGCAGTAGGAGGCTGAGATGGTTTGTCACCTCGGCATTTCTGGCTGAAGACGATTGCAAATGCTTCAGCCTTGTCGTTTCACTGATCTGCTGGGCTCTTTCAACATTTGAGGATGAAGTATTTGTGGAGTCTCCTCCTCTTGTTAATCGATTAACTGTCCACTACCATTCACTGAATGTAACAGACAATTAATTGGATTGCTTAGTTTTGTCTAAAATATGCTATTTTTGCCATTTAGCATATATATATATCTATATATGCATCAATACCCAAGGGTATGGAAGGATGCCAGAATGGAAATTGCGAGGATGCTGGCAATAATCTTCCAACCTTCTCTAGACTCAGGGAATGTGCCAGAGGATTAGAGAATTGCAAATGTTACGCCCTTGTTCAAAAAAGGTTGGCGGGATAGCCTCAGCAATTACAGGGCAGTCAGCTTAACATCAGTAGCAGGCAAGCTTCTAGAAATAATGATTTGGGATAGAATTAGTCACGTGGAAAAACGTGGGTCGATAAGGAAGAGCCAGCATGGATTTCCAAAGGGCAAATGATGTTTAACTAACTTGGAGTTTTTTGAGGAGTTAACAGAATGGGTCAATGAGAGTGATGCTGTTAACATACTGTACTTCGACTTTCAGAAGGCATTTAATGCAGTGACACACTGCAGACTTGTGAGAAAAGTTATAGCTCATGGAATAAAAGGGACAGTAGAAATGTGGATACAAAATTGGCTGAATAATAGGGAGCAGAGAGTAATGGCGGAAGGATGGAGAGGTGTTCCCCAGGGGTTGGTATTGGGAGCCTAATCTTACTTAATATATAATGATCTAGATCGAGGTGTGCAGGAAACTGTTTTAAAGTTTGCGGATGAGACTAAACTTGCTTCAACTGAGGAAGGAGCTGCGCTCCGAAAGCTAGTGATTCGAAACAAACCTGTTGGACTTTAACCTGGTGTTGTAAGACTTCTTACTGTGCCCACCCCAGTCCAATGTCGGCATCTCCACATCAGTGCTAGAGTATGATTTGTCTTTCTAGTTGACAGATGTTCCGTATGAAGTTTCTGTTGTCATTTTCTTGTAAATTTCTTTTCCAATTCAGGGGAATTTAGCGAGGCCAATCCACCACCCTGCCATCTTTGGGTTGTGGGGGTGAGACCCGTGCAGACACGGAGAGAGTGCAAACTCCACACGAACAGTGACCTAGGGCCGGAATCGAACCCAGGTCCTCAGTGGTGTGAGCCAGCAGTACTAACCATTGCATCACCATGCCACCCCTCTGTTGTCTGTTTCAATGAGTCCGCTGTGTTTCTTGTAGTTGAGTAGCTTTCAGGTCTTTGTTCCACTGAACCTACCAATGTATTGCCTAGTTAATCTCTAGATGTCAATACAGAGTCTTCCAGGAGTGGCTGCATTTTGGCGAGCTCTGGCTCTGCTCATCTTTTAATCCGTCTTTTCATCCTAGTGCACATATGATATTTGTCTTTTCTTGCGTTATATGGCTTGTGCTATGTTCCGGGAAGTGTTTGGTAGGTGTCTTTGTGAGAAAGAGGCGAGAACAAATGTTGAAATCCTCGTTTGTTCGTGGCGGCTGCGGTGGGGCTCTCTTTGCTGTGGCTCATTTGCTGTTGAGTGGGCTTTCGCTTTGGCAGTGCTGTGTACATCGGATAATGGCTGCTAACGGAGTTGGTGTCTTTGTTGAAAATCTCGGCTCTGCGATGAAGGTAGTCAGGGCTTACTTCCAAGAATTGCTAGGTATTTTTATGGAGGTGATGGCCGATCTGGTCGATCCATCCCCCCTGGCTGGGGCCTAGGCTCTCGACCGCCTGGATGTTGGTGCCTGCCTGGATGTTGGTGAGGCGGCATGGCAGAAGAAACAATGTCTCATGCTTCGAATATCGGAATCCTTGTGGGAACCTTAAAGGTGCTCATTGGTCCCGTTTTATCCTTCGCTTTTACTTTTTTGCGACCGGGAAGCTCCTCTGTTATCCTGAACATTACACTCTGTTGATCATTTTGTTGTTTCTGTGATGCTGCCTTTCTTCCTACAGGGGATGTGAAAAATGGGCGTGATGGTTTGTACCGTTTTGTTATCATCCACTCTTGTTTAAAAGGAAGACGTGTGGAGCTCGGAGCAGGAAGAGTGGTGATAAGGTTGGATTTGGTAAGGTTAGTTCGACCTCGCTGAGATCGAGACTACACCCCCCAATTAAAGCTAATCGGGTTTCGGGTTTTTCTTTCTGTTCTTTAGATCTTTGCGGCGGAAGATTGGGAATGAGAGTGGTCCTGGATATATTTTATATGACAGTGGTCACCCTAGGTCAGTTGGGTGTCCTGTTCCTGGGGCTCTCTTTTGTTTTGACCTTTTTTTCATTTGGGTGAGCGTTGCACTGCTCCTGGTTCTGGTCTGGCCCGGTTGAAGGAAAAGGAAGGTCAGCCCTACCTGCCAGGGCGCCCGATTGATGGGGATTCGATGGTTCTTGTTCTTCCAAACTGGGATTCCCTTCTGGCTAGGGTTAGGGCGATTATCCTTTCTCCGCTTAGTGGGCCTAGGTAGGTGCAGACTCTGCGGGGTGGGTTTTGTGGTTGTGTGGAAGGTCCTAGGGACAAGATTAACAAGTTTTATTTTTGGATGCTGTTGACCAGGCCAGGCCGGGCAGCGTGGCTGGTATTCTGTTGTCCCCGAGGATCAGAGGTGCCCCCCTTTGAGGGTGCCTGTGAAGGGTGCTCGGAGAGACTGGGTTTGGTCCCCAGTTGCATGGAGATTTGGGAATGGGCGGAGTGCTGTACTTAGTAGATATTCTGTTTTATTTTCCCCTGGGGTTGGTGTGATTCTCCCCTTATTGACTGGTGGCTGGACCTCCCCCTTGTTGGTGTGTCTTGGAAAGCTGCCCGAGAAGTTGGGGTGTAGGTGCGATACTGAATCCCTGTTCCGTTTCCGCCCCCGCTTTTTTTTGTGCGTGCATGGTATTATTTTGTAACTTGGTTGTGTCCGAATAAATATACTTTAAAAAAAAGGAACTACAGAAATGAAATGAAAATAGTTAAAGACATAATTTCAAATTGCTGTTAAAGATGGGAATGTATACTTGGGTGTGTGTGTGTGTGTGTGTGCGTGCGCAATATAAAGGATTAACGTGTGTGCAATATAAAGGATTAACGAGGAGGAGGTGGTGGCGTTGTGGTATGTTCACTGGACTAGTAACTCAAGAGACCCAAGGTAGTGCTCGGGGGACCCGGATTCGAAGTTTCCCATAGTAGATTGTGGAATTTGAATTTAATCAATAAAAATCTGGAATTACAAGTCTAATGATAACCATGAAATCATTGTGAAACATCGTAAAAACCCATCTGCTTCATGACACTGGATGGACCACCTGGAATTAACTTAGGCAAACTCAGTCCTGTTGACGTTCCTTATACCATCTGGGGAGCTTGTACCAAAATTGGGAGAGCTGCTCCACAGTCTAGTCAAGCAACAGCTTGACAGTCATACTCATGGAATCATGCCTACAGATAATGTCCCAGACACCACTAACATTAACAGTGCTATCAAGCAGCATTTACAGAGCAAAAATCTGCTCACCACCAGGGTCTCTCAACTACTGACCTCATTACATTTGGTTGAAACATGGACAAAAGAGCTGAGCTCCAGAGGAATCATTTGACCAAAGAGGCTGAGCAAAATGGGCATCTGGCGGCAGCGGGGAGGAGGACTCATAACTAGCACAAAGGAAGATGACTGTGGTTGTTGGAGGGCAATCATTTCCGTTCCAAGACATCACAGTGGAAGATCCACAGGATAGTGTCCTGGGCACAACCACCTACAGCTGCTTCATCAATGACCTTCCTTCCAATGGAAGTTCCGAAGTGGGGATGTTCATTGAAGGCTGCACAATGTGCAGAATCATTCACAGCGTCTCAGATACTTAAGGAGTCCATGTCCAATTGCAGCAAGACCTGGACAATAAACAGGTTTGGACTGACAAGTGACAAGTAACATTTGCGCCACATAAGTGCTAGGCAAAGAACAGCTCCAACGAGAGTTAATCTAACCATTGGCACATAACATTCAATGGCCATTGCTGAATCCCTAACTATCAACATCCTGGGGATTACAATTGATCAGAAACTGAACTGGACAGCGATATAAATACTGTGGTTACAATAGCAGGTGTAAGGCTCGGAGTCCTGCAGTGGGTAACGCACCTCATGAATCCCCAAAGCCTGTCCACCATCGACATGGCACAAGTTAGGAGTGTAATGAAATACTCTCTATTTTTCCAGAAGAGTGCAGCTCCAACAACACTCAAAAAGCTTTGACACCATTCAGGACAACACAGCCCATTTGATTGGCACCCCATTCAAACTCCCTCCATCAATGGACAATGGCAGCTGTGTGTACCATCTACAATATGCACTGCAGGAATTCATCAAGGCTCCTGAGCCAGCACCTCCCAAACCACTGACCACTTCCATCTAGAAGGGCAAGGGCAGCAGACACATGGGAACACCACATGGAAGTTCCCCTCCAAATTACTCAATATCCTGACTTTGAAATATATCACCGTGCCTTCACTGTCAATGGGTCAAAATCCTGGTACTCCCTCCCTAACAGTACTGTGGGTGTACTTACACTACATGGACTGCAGTGATTCAAGAAGGCAGCCCACGACTACCTTCTCAAGGGCAATTAGCAATAAATTCTGGCCGAGACAGCAACATCCAAATCCCGTGAATGAATAAAAAAGATGGGATATGCAAATGTACGACATAGATAATAGTGACATCAGTCGATTATGCGTTAAGACTCTCTCTCAGAGAAAAAGGTTCGAACACCATGCCTAGGACCAACATGTCTATCCTGTAACATGTTTACATGTAGTGCTAATAAACAAGAGTTAAGCAGACACCAAATATGACTACTGCCTACCTACTAATCAGGTACCGTGTCCATAGTCCACAGACAGAAAGACTATCTCAGAACTGCAACATGGATAGAAAATTGTCTGTAACTAGATAAACTAGTGGTGAATGGTAGTTTTTCAGACTCGAGTAATGTTTAAAACAGAGTTCCCCAGGGGGCATAGCTAGGACGCCTGTACTCCTTGATAAATATTAATGACCTAGACCATGGTGAACACGTCAAAATTTCAAAACTTGTGTACAACACAAAACTTTTAGTACTGTGAACTGTCAGAATACGTGTAGAACTTCAGAAGGACACAGAATGGTTAGTGGAAAACGACCATAGTATGATAGATTTTTTCATCAAGGTGGAGAGTGAAGTAGTTAATTCTGAGACGAGGGTCCTGAATCTTAATAAAGGTAACTACGATGATATGAGACGGGAGTTGGCTATGATCGATTGGGGAACATTACTTAAAGGGATGACAGTGGATAGGCAATGGTAAAGATTCAAGAAGTGGACTTCCGGGTGCGGCGATGACCAGCTGAGTCGCACGTTTCGGCAGCTCCCGGTGAAACGGACTTTTGGGCTCTTGATAGGAGCCCCAACGGCAATTTTGACGGCTAAAAACACTGTGCGGTAAACCAGAAGGGAATCCCCCCTGGATACAGATGAAAAAAGGAGGAGAAAGTGGCCGGATTGCAGTGGATCCTTTAGAACAGCGGCAAGGAAGGCAAGCAAAAACCAAGATGGCGTCGGAAGGTGGCAGTTTACCATGGGGCCCTGAACAACAAGAGTTCTTGAAATGCTGTGTGGAAGAGCTCAAAAAGGAAATGAAGAAAGGGCTGTTGGCCCCGATACTACAGGCGATCGAAGGGCTAAAGGAGGAACAAAAGACCCAGGAGCGGGAGCTTCGGGTCGTGAAGGCAAAGGCAGCCGAGAATGAGGACGACATACAGGGCCTGGTGGTGAAGACGGAGACGCATGAGGCACATCAGAAACGATGTGTGGAAAGGTTGGAGGCACTGGAGAACAACGCAAGGAGGAACAATCTGAGGATTCTTGGTCTTCCTGAAGGTGCGGAGGAAGCGGACGTCGGGGCATATGTGGTTCACGATGCTGCATTCGTTAATGGGAGTGGAGGCCCCGGCGGGTCCGTTGGAGGTGGAGGGAGCATACCGAGTGATGGCGCGAGGACCGAGAGCAGGAGAAATTCCCAGAGCCATAGTGGTGAGATTCCTCCGTTTTAAGGATAGAGAAATGGTCCTTAGATGGGCAAAGAAAACTCGGAGCAGTAAATGGGAGAACGCGGTGATCCGTGTTTATCAAGACTGGAGTGCGGAGGTGGCGAGAAGGAGGGCGAGCTTTAATCGGGCGAAGGCGGTGCTTCATAAAAAGAAGATAAAATTCGGAATGCTGCAGCCGGCAAGACTGTGGGTCACATATCGAGGGAGGCACCACTACTTTGAGACGGCGGATGAAGCGTGGACTTTTATTGTGGAAGAAAAACTGGAATGAGCGGGTTATTAAAAAGAACGTTTGAACAAAGTGGTGGGGCGAAGAGGGGGGTTAAAAAGGGGGAAAAGAGGAGTTTTATGTACTAATCCTGCGATGTGGTAACTTTTCTCTCTTCCACAGGTGGTGATGGGGGGAGGAGGGGAGGTGGAGGAGATGGGCCGTTGGCCATTGGGGGCGGGGCCAAGGGAGAAGCGCGGGCTTGGTTCCCGCGCTATGATAATCATGGCGGGAATAGAGAAGCAGGAAGGAGGGGGCATTGTGTGAGGAGGAGGAGGAACCAGAAGGACTCTCAGGGTTGTTAATATATACTGTATAATATGTATAGGTCGTTGCTACAGATAATTATATATTGGACTGTTAAATTATATTTTTGGAGAGTGTTACTTGTGATAAGGCAGTTGCCAATTAGGGTTAGTTTTCATTTTTGTTATTTATTATTTATTCATTTTTTTTGTTTTGTTTTGTTTATAAAATAGGTCATTGTTATTTGTGTTGTTATAATATTGTGTAAAGGATGCACAATGTACTGTGTTGGTTGACCAAAAATTTTCAATAAAATATTTAAAAAAAAAAAAGATTCAAGAAGTGCATGTGGGAACTGCAACGATTGTTTATTCCTGTCTGGCGCAAAAGTGAAACGGAATTATAGACCAGTAAGCCTGATGGCAGTAGTGGGGAAAATTCTAGAATCCATTTGGGCAGCACGGTAGCATAGTGGTTAGCACCGTGGCATCACAGCTCCAGGGTCCCAGGTTCGATTCCCTGCTGGGTCACTGTCTGTGCGGAGTCCGCACGTTCTCCCAGTGTCTGTGGGTTTCCTCCGGGTGCTCCGGTTTCCTCCCACAGTCCAAAGATGTGCAGGTTAGGTGGATTGGCTATGATAAATTGCCCTTAGTGTTACGGGGAAAGGGTGGAAGTGAGGGCTTAAGTGGATCGGTGCAGACTCGATGGGCCAAATGGTCTCTTTCAGCACTGTATGTTTTATGTTCTATTATCAAAGATTTTATAGCAGAGCGCTTAGGAAACAGTGGCAGGATAGGACAGAGTCAGCACGGATTTATGAAGGGGAAATCATGCTTTACAAATCTACTGGAATTCTTCGAGGATGCAACTAGTAGAGTTGATGAGGGGGAGTCAGTGGATGTGGTTTATTTGGACTTTCAGAAGGCTTTTGGCAAAGTCCCGCATAAGAGAATAGTGCATGGGATTAGGCGTAGCGTACTGAGATGGATAGAAAACTGGTTGGCAGGCAGGAAACAAGGAGTTAGAATTAACGGGTCTTTTTCAAATTGGCAGACAGTGACTACTGGGGTACCTCAGGGATCGGTGCTCGGACCCCGCTATTCACAATATATATTAATGATTTAGATGAGGGAACAAAATATAATATCTCTAAATTTACAGATAATACCAAGTTGTGAGGGAGCCTAAGCTGTGAGGAGAATGCAGAGATCCTTCAGTGTGGTTTGGGCAAGTCGAGTGAGTGGGCAAATCAATGGCAGATCCAGTATAATTTGGGAAAATGCAATGTTATCCACTTAGGTAGCAAAAACGGGAAGACAATCTGAATGGCCATAAATTAGGAGAGGGAATGCTGCAATGAGACCTGGGTGTCCTCGAACACCAGTCACTGAAGGTAAGCATGCAGGTCCAGCAGGTAGTAAAAACGACAAATGGTACGTTGGTCTTTATAGCGAGAGGAATTTAGTAAGGAGCAGCGATATCTTGCTGCAATTATACAGGGCCTTGGCAAGGCCACACCTGGAATATTGTGTGCAGTTTTGGTCTCCTTCTCTGAGAAAGGATGTGCAGCGAAGGATTGCCAGACTGATTCCTGGGATGGCAGGACTGTCATATGAGAAGCAAATGAGTCGGTTAGGATTGTATTCGCTGGAGATCAGATGAATGAGGGGGAATATCATAGAAACCGATACAATTCTAACAGGACGAGACAGGGTAGATGCAAGAAGGATGTTCCCGATGGTGGGGGTGTCCAGAACCAGGGGTCACAGTCTGAGGATACGGGGTAGACCATTTCTTCACCCAGAGCCTGTGAAATTCGTTACCACAGGAAACAGTTGAGGCCAAAACATTGTATGTTTTCAAACAGGATTAGATAAAGCATTTGGGACGAATGGGGAATCAAAGGATATGGGGGGGAAAGTGGGCTACTGAGTTGGATGATCAGCCATAATCATAATGAATGGCGGAGCTGGCTCGAAGGGCCTCCTCCTGCTCCTATTTTCTATGTTTCTATGAAAAGGTGGACATATGGCAGATGACATTTAATGCAGAGGAGCATGAAGTTATTCATTATTGACCCTTTAAAGTACATGAAGCACGGTAGCACAAGTGGATAGCACTGTGGGTTCACAGCGCCAGGCTCCCAGGTTCGATTCCCCACTGGGTCACTGTCTGTGCGGAGACTACACGTCCTCCCCGTGATTTTTTCTCTGGGTGCTCCGGTTTCCTCCCACAGTCCAAAGACGTGTAGGTTAGGTGGATTGGCCATGATAAATTGCCCTGAGTGAACAAAAAGGTTAGGAGGGGTTATTGGGTTACGGGGATAGGGTGGAAGGGTCGGTGCAGACTCAATGGGCCGAATGGCCTCCTTCTGCACTGTATTTTCTATGTTCTATGCAGGACATGTTCCACTGAACATCTCAACCGAGATCAGGGCCTTCAGTGGGCAAGTATCAACTGGAGAGAAAAAAAAGAGGCCTACGATCATGCCCCGTCCTTCTACAGAGGCACATCAAAGTTGTTGCACTGTATCCTTGATCTTACAACCACATGCTGGCCCCAGGAAGTGGATGCAACAGTGACCGATGAAATAAAAATGGGCCGACGGTAGCACTGTTGCTGCACAGCGTTAGGGACCCGGATTCGATTCCCGGCTTGGGTCACTGTTCTAAGTCTGCAAGTTCTCCCTGTGTTGGCGTGGGTTTCCTCCGGGCCCTCCGGCTTCCTCCCACAAGTCCTGAAAGATGTGCTTGTTAAGTGAATTGAACCTTCTGAATTCTCTCCCATTGTACCCAAACAGGCGCCGAATTGTGGCGACTAGGGGATTTTCCACAGTAACTTTGTTGCAGTGTTAATGTAAGCCTACTTGTGACACTAATAAAGATTATTATTAAAAATATGCCTTGGACCCAGGTTCCCCAACCAAACATTCACTTGTAATTAGAGGGGTGAAAATGGAGAAGAAACCCCCGATTGGCAGGACACAGGAGACCTCAGAACTTGGGTGGAATCACAGAAGAAAGCCCTCCGTCATAAAACTGCTCGATTTTGTCAAAGTAAAGACTGGTACCAACTGTAATGTAAAGTCCAAAAAAAAAAAAATCTTTGATGGCCAACTGAACTACTGCATCCTTTAGTTCAATACAGAAGAACCAGTGACATTTATTCATTACGTTTTTTTTTCTCTTCCTTCTATTAATTTCTGTTCTTTTTATATCTCATCTGACTGTTGGACTTTCAAATGCAAATTATGCAATTATTTTTAACAAGTTGGGAAAAGACAAGTGTAAATTGAGCTGAGCGCTTACATAAAATTCAGCGAAGTTTATACAATATATACAACCTCGTAACTTCATTACACAGATTCCTTACAAGCAGATTGCGGTTAATACTCATGGGTTATTTCCGTCACACAGCCAGAAACCAGGAACTGCCCTGATCAAAGTTCAAGCTGGTTGTCAGGCAGTCTAAACTGGGATAAGAGACTTGGAAGATATTTTCTTGGAACACATGCAGTCCTCCAATTTAGCATCTATATCTATCTTCCATCGCAGCTTTGTTGTCAATTTTAATGGGAGCAGGTTTGTCATTGCCAAGTTTCTTGTACCTATATTAACCAACTTTCCACAATGCTATACACATATTTTGCTAAAATTGTGCACCTTACAGTTTAAAATAACCTTTGAGGTCAGCCACAAAACCCTTTTTTTAAGTGAGTTAGAAACGAATAAAAGCCAAATCTTGTAAAGAATCTCCTTAAAATATGTTTTTTTATGGATTCAATGAGAGTTTACTGAACAACCTTTCCTAGGACTGCATTTTTGGCCCGTCGGGCACATGCACTTGGTGGACAAGGAAGCGAGCGTGGAACACGGTTCCTGCTGTAGTCGGCCCCAGAGTGCGATATCATGCTGGTTGGCCAATCAATGGTCAGTCAGCGGGAAATGCTCCCTGTGAAAGGCTGAGTGCTGGGGAAGATGGGATGAAGGCTGGTGCCAAGAAAACAAGAGGGTGTGGGCTGGCAATTCCAATGTGCTCAGAGGGTCAGATACTGCAGAGCTGTCTCAGGAAGCTGCTGACCAATGAAAAAAAATACCAATGGAAAACTAAGCTCGGATGTCCTGGCGGCACAATCATACACAGACCTCAGTCCCCAGGAGAACCCTAACCCTAACCCTCTAACACACTCTCAGACAGTTAATTTTATTTGAGCGCTGACCTTTCATCCCACCCTGGACCAAAGTTGCAGCCTAATAATGAAGGCCGCCTAGTCAATTTGCCCACATGGCAACTGTAAAACTCCTTGAAACACTAGCCTTTTTGACATGATTATGGTGACAAAAAGCATAGGAAAGCACAATAAACACTAGGTCGTCCAAATAGTATGGGTACAACAACAGTACTAACATGCGCATGGGTAAAGATTGGGCAGTTTTGGTGGGGCCAAGGGTAATCTCGGAGCTGGAAACTAGACCGGGGCACCACTGTGAATAAAACGGCAAAGTTGATAACTCGTCTGGCATACCACCAAGAACTAGCATCTAGCTGAATTATCCTGGTATTTGGACAAATGGAATATTTCCAAAAATGTCCAGTGTTCGGGTAATTCTGGTTAACAGACAAGTGGATTTTGGACGACATACAACCTCTAAATTCTGTGGTACTTGCCAAGGGTGATGTTCAATATAATGCGGTTAATTATTACTGCATATGCTTCAGAGTAAGATGAAGAATTTAGAATCACAGAGTGGTTACAGCATAGGAGAGCACTTGGCCCTTGTCAGCTCGCTGCGCGAACAACTCGGTTAATCCCACTCCTCTTTCTTCCCACAGCCCTACAAAGGCTTTTCCAGGTAACTATCCACTTATCTGACAACCAGAATTGATTCTGCCTCCTCCACATCTCCCAGACAGTGCATACCAGATCCTAGCCACATGCTGTCTAAAAATCAGTGTTCTCTTGTTCAACCTTCAGGCACCAATGGGAAAAATATCTTTAAATCGATAATTTTGAACACCTCTGTCAAATCTCCTCTCAACATTCTCTTCCGCAAGGAAAACAGCCATAGCTTCTCCAATCTACACATTGAACTGAAGTTGTCCATCCCTGGAACTATCATGAATCTTTTCTGTATCCTTGTTAATGCCTTCAAATCCTTTCTGAAGTGCGGTGCCCAGAACTGGACACAATCCAGCTGAAGCTGAAACAATGTTTTATAAACATTCATGGTATCTTGCTTTTAAATTCCTGCCTCTATTTATAAAGCTTAGCATCCCATATGCCTTATTAACTACTTTCACAAGCTGCCCTACCATCCTCAATGATTTGCGCACGTATACCTCTACTCCTGCAGCCCCTTTAGAAATGCATCCTTTTATTTTATATTGTCTCTCCTCGTTCTTTCCACTATCTCTTCATATTTCCTCTCATCAAATTTCATCTGCCGCATGTCCATCCATTCCATCAACATGTCTAAGTCCTTTGTCACAATCATCCTCACAGCTCACAATGCTTCCAAATTTTGTGTCAACCGCAAGATTTTGAACAAGTGCCATGCACACCAAATTAAGGTAATTAATGTAGATCAAGAGAAACAGTGTTCTGAATATCGACCCGAGTTTCCTACAACAGTGACCAAAGCTCAAAACAGGACTAGGAGCAGGAGTAGGTAATTCAGCCCCTTGAGCCTGCTCCACCATTCAATACAGTCATGGTTGATCTCATCTCATCCTCATCTCTACCTTCCTGCCGCTCCCCATAACTCTTCATCCCATTACTAACTAAAAACCTATCTAACTCCTCCTTAAATTTGTTTAGTGTTCCGGATTCCACTACACTCTGCGTTAGAGAATTCCACGGATTCATGATCTTTTGATTGAAGTAATTCTTCCTCATTTCTGTTTTAAATCTGTCATCCCTTACCCTAAAACTGTGACTTCTCATTCCAGAATGTCCAACGTAGAGAAACACCCTCTCTATATCTACCCTGTCAATCCCCTTTAGCATCATTCTGCCTCAATTAGATCTCCTCTCATTCTTCTCAACTCCAGTGAGTATAACTGCTCAATCTCTCTTCATAAGACAAGTCCTTCATCCTTGGAATCAATCCAGTGAACCTTCTTTGAATCGCCTCTAATGCAGTTATGTCCCCCCACATAAGGAGACCAAAGCTGTGTGCAGTACTCCAGATGCGAACTCAGCAATTCCCTATACAGTTGCAATAGCACTTCCCTACTTTTATATTCCATTTGCAACGGATGCCAAAATTCCATTTGCCTTCCTTTTTACTTGCTGCAACTGCATATTAACTTTCTGCGATTCATGCAGGAGGACACCCAGATCCCTCTGCACCGAGGCACTCTGAGATTTCTCTCCATTTAGATAATAAGTTGCCTTTTTATTCCTCTGACCAAAATAAATAACCTCACACTTATCCACATTAAATTCCATCTGCCAAATTTTGGCCCACTCACCTAATCGATCTGTATCCATTTGTACATGTCTTATTTCCTCATTGCAACTTGCTTTCCTACCTATTTTATTGTCATCTGCAAATTTGGCTATAATACTTTCTATTCCTGCATCTATGTCATTAATATAGATTGTAAATAGTTGGGACCCCGAGGTCTGAACCCTGTGGCACACCACTAGTTACAGCTTGCCATCCAGAAAAAGACCCATTTATACCCACTCTCTGCTTTCTGTTGGTTAGCCAATCCTCTTTCCAAGTTCATATATCACCCCCAACCCCGTGGGATCTTTCCTTTCATGCTGCACCTTATCAAATGCTTTCTGGAAGTCTAGATACACATGGCTGGATTCTCTGTTATTGGGACTATGTCCCCACGCCGGCGTCAAAACTGTGGAGTTTCATGCCAGAAATACTGGCACGAAAGGGCCACATATTTCCAGCCCTGCAGGGGGCTAGCAGGGACCCGGCGTAGATCTAGCAGCTTTTGCTGCAGATACGAGCCCCCGCACCTCCGGGTCGGAGGCCTGGTCATGGCAGTGGCCTCCAGCGGCCGCGCTGTGCTCCATGGCGGACTCAGACCGCGGAGTTGGACCCGAAAAATAAACCCCCGATCGGCTGTGCGCCCGACACTCAACAACCGCACAAACATTTTCTAGGCCCCCCCCCTGCCTTCCGATCGGCCCGCCCCCGACCAGGGCAGCCGCGGGCTGAGTCCGCAGCCACCACGCGAGTATCCCAACCGGCTGGACCATATTAGATCCACGCCGTTGGGGCTTTGGCTGGTCGGCGGCGGAGAAGGCCTCTGGCAATAGCCCCAAGTAGGTCCTAGGCAGCGCATACGCCGCTTTTCGGGGCCCACAGAATCGGGGAACTGGCACCGGTCCCGATTCCAAGCGGGAAAATGGATTCTCCGGCCCCGCGCCGGCTGCGGTTTCGGCGTGTGGGTGCGGCGAATCCAGCCCACTGTAGGAGCGGTTTCAAGACCTGTGTATTGAGTCAGCTTCCACGTGGGATTATTCCCTGTGGCTCAGCTCAGTACAGAGAGAAACAAAAACATCACAACCTGGACAAGATGGCTATTGAATCAAGCTTGTTAAGTGTACGCGGAGAACAGACTGGATATCAGCCAAGACCTGTTCTACCGAACAAAGAGCCGAGCACAGTAATTATACAATGTTCAAAAATCAGTAGACCACCCCAGTTGAACGCGATCCAACCCCTGAAGCTGCTTCTTTTAAACTTATCCAATAGAATTGCAAGCAGTGTTTAAACTTCATCCAATAGAGTCGCAAGCATCGCATGATTGATCATCATCCTGACAGCTGCTTACAATCTCAGCAGCTTGCTGACTGTTTGTGAGAAACAGAACAACAGGGGCGAAATTCTACAGTATCGGTGCGATGACCGCTGACCGGCGCCAAAAACGGTGCTAATCAGTCCGGAATCGCGCCGCCCCAAAGGTGCGGAATCCTCCGCACCTTGGGGGGCCCAGCCCTAACCTTGAGGGGCTAGGCCCGCGCCGGACTGATTTCCAACCCGCCAGCTGGCGGAAGTGCCCCGCCAGCTGGCGGGGAAATGACATTGCCGGGCGGCGCATGCGCGGGAGCGTTAGCGGCCGCTCACGGCATCCCCGCGCATGCGCAGTGGAGGGAGTCTCTTCCGCCTCCGCCATGGTGGAGACCGTGGCGAAGGCGGAAGGAAAAAGAGTGCCCCCACGGCACAGGCCCGCCCGCGGATCGGTGGGCCCCGATCGCGGGCCAGGCCACCGTGGGGGCACCCCCCGGGGCCAGATCGCCCCGCACCCTCCCCAGGGCCCCGGAGCCCGCCCGCGCCGCCTTGTCCCGCCGGTAAGAGAGGTGGTTTAATCCACGCCGGCGGGACAGGCATTCCAGCAGCGGCCCGGCAGGGGGTCGGAGAATCTCGCCCCAGATGTCAGACGTAATGTCCTTTTGGTCAAGTGAGCTATCCTAAATCCCATTTGAGTACTTGTTACTGCTATGTCTTAAAAATACATGTTTAATGGTTAATAATGATTACTCAGTCCTATAATTCATCTCAATCCTTAATAAAACAACTTATGTAAAACTACTCATGCTAACGATTCAGTTTTAAGAGATATCATCGCTGAACTATACTATATCTTCACCCACTATATCTACAGGACCCCCATTATCCACTGTTTGTTACACCTTCAAAGAAATTTAGCAAATTAGTCAAACACGATATACCCTTCATAAAACCCTGATGGATTGCGTTTTGATTTTCCAAATGTCCTGTTACTACTTCCTTAATAATGGATTCCAACAATTTCCCAATGATAGGTGTTAAACTAACTGATCTACCTTCCCGCTTACTGCCTTTTGCCCTTTTTGAACATGGGCGTTACATTAGCCTTTTGCCAGTCCACTGAAACCTTTCCAGAAGCCAGAGAATTATGGAACATAATAACCAATGCCTCCACTATCTGGATGGCACGATGGCACAGTGGTTAGAATAGTTGCCTCATAGCACCAGAGACCCTTTTGAACAACCTCTGCATTACCTGTTACTATTGGGGTGGTTCTTGTGTCCTCCATCATGAAAACCGAAGCAAAATATTGATTTAATGTCTCTATCATTTTTGTATTCCCCATTTTAACTGTATTCCCCAGTCTAGGGGGCCAATGTTGGCTTTAGCTGCTCGTTTTCTTTTATAATAATCATAATCTTTATTATTGTCACAAGTAGCCTTACATTAACACTGCAATGAAGTTACTGTGAAAAGCCCCTAGACGCCACATTCCGGCGCATGTTCAGGTACCCAGAGGGAGAATTCAGAATGTCCAATTCACCTAATTCTTTTGGGACTTGTGGGAGGAAACCCACGCAGACATGGGGAGAACGTGCAGACCCGCACAGACAGTACCCAAGTGGGAATTGAACCTGGGACCCTGGCGCTGTGAAGCATAGTGCTAACCACTGTGCTACCCAGTATTTTTATATACTTATACAATCTTCTACTATCCATTTTTATATTTTAGGCTAAATTTCTGTCATAATTTACAGTTGCTCTTTTTATTACTTTTGTAGTAGCCTTTTGTTGGACTTTCAAAGTTTTCCAATCCTCCACCCTGCCACTGACCTTTACAATGTGGTTTAGTTAGATTTTGCCATTTCAAGCACTCGCATCTCGACTTTATTTTAATATCCCAAACATTTAATGAAAAAATAAATCCTTCTCTTCCCCCATCAGGCCATCTGTCACTTGCTCTTAAATTTTGCTTTCACTGAGCTTTATTATCCCACTCACTTTTATTATCCCATGAACTCGTTTTTTTATGCAACAACTAGCACCTTCTCCTGCCATTAACACTTCCTCTGTCTCATGCCCTACAAATCTTTGTTGCAAACTCTCCTAGGTCCTACCAATCACTGACTTTCTACTCTGTTCTCGCAGCTCCAACCCTCAAAGTATAACACATTTCTCCCTCCCTTCAGCTCTGAAGAGTCAGGCGGACTTGAAATGTTAACTCTATTTCCTCTCTTCACAGATGCTGACTGACTGGCTGGGCTTTTCCAGCATTTTCTGTTTTTGTATCAGATTCAAGCATCCACAGTATTTTGCTTTTATTCAAAAGTAAACGTCATTGGTTGTAAAGTGCTTTGAATCATCTGGTGGTCATTAAAAGCACTATATAAACACAAGCCTTTTTTTTCCTTTTTCTGGAGAACACCACTAAATACATTCTTTCAGTCCATAAAAATAAGTGTTCACCACTACTGTTTCCAGTTGCTCAGTCAACTTTGTATTCTTATTTCAATGTTCCAATGTAATGATAGCAAGGGAAAACTGCCTGAAACCAACATTCAAATTATAATCTAAACACAATTTGTGGCTTCTGGGTGTAACACGCTCGCACTAAATTATTTTTGAATTCACTTGAAGACTACTTCCTGGTCCCAAGCCACAAAACAAGCACAAAGCATATATTAAAAAACAGGTTATTATTTGCATTAAATGAAACAGTCCAATTTCTGCCAGTCTATTTGGAACTAGTTCATCTGATAGTTCAGTTGGTGTGGAGTGAGCCGGAAAGGCCAAGAACTCTGAGGCTTGATCCCTGGTCTGTTAAATTAATCTCAACTACAGAAACAGCCGGGCCACTCCCATTGCCACTGTCTCTGGTTTAGAAAATAGGAAGAAAAAAATGAGAAGGAAATCACAGAACCATAAACATTTTGGAAGCAGAAGTAATAAGTAAATCAGAAATGTGATTCAGACTCATGATTTAACTCTGGGCTCTTGAGAATTTAACAGCCTTTTAGGTACACTGATGCCAGAAACTTGCTGCTATTTAAAAGGACAGGGAAAATAAGTAAATGTTGAGGACAAATGAACAAAGGTAGGAACTGAGGGATCTAGTGAAGAACCAAGAGTTGTGTGATAAATAGAAGTGTTACAGCTTCGATTTAAAGAATAAAATATGACAGGAAGAAAGCAGGCAAGTATTTTTAAAACTGTGACACTACCAGTGGACATACAGTGACAGCAACAGACCCACTACATCAAACATCTCCCTTGCTGCAAGGAAAATAGGGGACATAATTAAGGTCTTAATCCATGACAGTTGATGTTCTGTTCAGAACCTCAAGAGTGCTCAGAATAATATACATCTTACATTGAGCCTCATTAGAATGTATAGAGGCAAAACATCAAAAAGTCAGAATGAGAATGGGTAAAATTGTTAAAGAGATAAGCTACATAAAGATCAATTGAATATGACGAAAAGAACTAAAGGCAAAAATATAAAATAAGGACAAAATTTAAGACTTTAAAATGTGGTCTAATTTATATCTGTGCATCCTGATACCCCTGGCTCTACCTAATTTTGACTCACCGTGCACAATAAGAAAACTATAAAATGCAGGAAACACTCAGCAGATCAGACAGCATCTGTGGAGAGAACTTAACAGAACTGGAAGTTATTGGCAATGGACAACTTTTAAGCAAACACAGAGCCATGGTTGTGGCAGTTAAGATCGAGCTTAACAACTGGGATGGGCAATAAATGCTGGCCTAGCCGGCGGTGCCCATATCTCGTAAATTAATTTTAAAAATGACTTGAAACATCAATGGTCTCTCTTTCCAAACACTATTTTTCCTGCCCAACGTTTTTGTAGTTTTTGCTTTTATTTAAGGTTTTCAGCATCTGTAGTTCTTGTTTTTCTCTGTGTACTCAATTTCAATGGAGATCAAATAGTACATAACCAAAATCTCCAAAATAAGAATGAGGGGGGAAGCAGGTCAACAGTCATTAACATAACTGAGGCGAAGCAAAAGTGGTCATGAAGGGGATCAGAGCAGGATCGGAAGAATATCTGGTACAAACTTATAAGCATAGATGACACACATACAAATTTGAAAGACAGTTTTTTATTTGGATAGAGTGAGAAAAAATCTGAGAAATTATTCAAGGTGTTTCCACTTGCAGGGTTTTTTCATTATTTACTCTTGAGATATGCACATCACTAGCAAGACCAGCACTTACTGCCCTTGAGAAATTGGTGAGCTACAACAGTGCTGCTGTTTTAGTCCAGTTGGTGTAGGTAAAGCCATAGAGCTATTCGGGAGGGAATTGCAGGATCTTGACCCATTGACAGTGAACGAGTGGTGAAATAGCTCCAAGTCAGCATTGTGAGTAACTTGGATGGGAAATTGCAGATTGGAGGTGTCTCCATGGGTCTGCCACCTTTGGTTGAGTAGGTCATAGAGGTAACCAGTTTAGAAGGTGTCTAGGCACATTGCTGCAGTGTGTTTTGCAGATCAGGCTTGTCCAACCTTTTTGCACGAGGGACCATATTTGCATATTTTCTCACTCAAGGGCCTGATGAGCAAATTTTGGATTAAGGTTTTACACAACAATAAACTGAATTTCAAAATAAAAGCTGAAGCTTTAAGGACATAAACAATTGCTCAGCAAGAGTACAGCAATGTCACAGCAATAAATTGTTCAGTTAAAACAAAGTAACTGGTTTCTGGAGGTGAGAGTGAGTGAGAAAACTGAGATTGCGTGCAAGGCAGGCTGATACTCATCACACACACACTCACTCAGTCTCTTGCCCTCACGTCCACACATTCATTCCCAAACACACCTCTGAGTCAGAGACGACCACACTGTTCCAGTGCTCGATGTGAACTCACCCTCCTCCTGGAAGAAGAAAATTAAAACCGACAGAGGTCTGGACAGCCCTCAGCTCTGAGTACCCAACAGCACCAATCTCTGATGCAGCCACCACTCAACCCGCCAAGGCTGCAAGCTTGAAGCAGGCAACAGCCTGCCTACCCACCCACACACCACTACAGCTCCGAGCACCCACCAGACTCTCTCTCACACACAGACACATTCACTCTCGAACGCGCGTTCTCTCTTGCTCCCTCCCTCTCCCGCGCACCCTCCCTCTCTCGTCATGCTTGCTCCATCTCTCCCTTGCTCCTACTCCCACTCTCGTGACTGAGAGGGGAAGCTCGTGAGAGAGACGGAGTGCGTGAGTGAGAGAAAAGGAGCGTATGAGTGGACTGCTGATCCAGAGGGCTGCTTTGTCCTGAATGGTATTGAGCTTCTTGAGTGTTGCTGAAGTTCCATGAAATAATTGTTGATTGTTGTAAAAAGCCCAACAGGTTCACTAATGTCCTTCACATTCTCCGTCCTTACCTGGTCTGACCTACTTGCGATTCTGGATCCACAGCAATGTGATTGACCTAACTGCACTCTGAAATGGCCATTCAGTTCAAGGGCAATAAGGGATGGACAACAAATGCTGGCCCAGAAAGCAATGCCCACATCCTATTAAAGTATTTTTTTAAAGCTGCGCCCATCCAGACAAGTGGCATTATTCCATCACACTTCTGAGTTATGTCTTGCAGATGTTGAACAGGCTTTTAGGAGTAAGAAAGCAAGTTACTCTCCACTGAAGCCCTAACTCCTGACCTGCTCTTGTAGCCATGATAGTTATTTGGCTGGTCCAGTTTAATTTCTAGTCAATAGCAATCCCTGACAATGCCAATCGTGTGAGGATTAGCAGTGGAAATGCCATTGAACATCAAGGAGAGATAATTAGATTCTCTTTTGTTGGAAATGGTCATTGCCTGGCACTTGTGTGGTGCAAATGTCACTTATCATGTCCAAGTCTGAATGTTATCCACGCCTTGCTGATGTAGGCATAGTCCGTTGCAGTATCTGAGGAGTTGCAAATGGTACTGAACACAGTGAAATCATCAGCAAACTCCTGCAGTGAAATCCCGGGCCAAGAACGATTGGGTTCCCATAACCTAAGCCAGCTTTCTTTATGTTCGGAATGACTCTCACCAGTGGAGAGCTTTTCCACTGATTCCCATGATGTCAATTTTGCTAGCGATCCTTAACATCACAGTTAAGTCAAATGCTGCCTTGGTGTCAAGGGCAGTCAGCCCACCTCATCTGGAATTCAACTCTTTTGTCCACGTTTGGACCAGTGCTATAACGAGATCTGTAACCAAGTTGGCCTGGTAGAACCCATTGAGTATCAGAGAGCAGGTTACTGCTGAACAATTGCCACTTGTTAGCAATTTCCATCACTTGCTTATGATTTGAAAGTGATGAGGCTGTAATTGGTTGGATTGGATTTGTCCTGCTTTTTCTGGATGGGACATACCCGAGATATTTTCCAAATTGTTGGCTAGATGCCAGTGGTTGGAGCTATACTGAAACAGGGGCCAGTATAGATCTGGAACACATTTCTCCAGTGCTATGGCCATGATGCTGTCATAGACTCCATTGCCGTTGCAGTTTCCAGTGTATGTCATTTCCTGATATCATGTTAAGTGAGTCTGAAGACTGAGATTTGCGATGTTTGGGACCTCGGGAGAAGGCGGAGTTGTGCCATCTTGGCACTTTTGGTTGAAGATGCTTGTAAATGCTTCAGCAGCCTTTGCTCTGAAGTGCTGGGTTCGCCCATCACTGAAAAAAACCATCACTGAAAATGAGGATGTTGGAGTTACTTCCTGTGGTCAGTTGCTCAATTTTCCACCACCATTCAAGACTGGATATGACAGGACTACACAGCTTTTATCTGATCTGTTGGTTGTGGGATTGCCGAGTGCTAGCTCTTGTAGTTAAGTAAATTAAGTCCAGTAATTAAGCAGTTTTAATTTCAGTTCTTGATTTCCTCTCTGTGAGTGGGTGAACTAAAGCTTCTTCATAGTCTTCCCTTGCTCCCCATAGCAACTAAAATGCTAGTTTATCTTTTACTTTTCACTTCTGAGAAAGGGTTATGCCTGCAATATAAACTTGTCTTTTCATTTCACAAATGCCAAACAAATGGTATATTTCTGGCATATGCAACCCTCCCTCCCTCCCACAATTTATAGCTTTTTTAATGTAGAGTAATTGTAGAGGGTGTGTTGTTTGATTAGGGCAGAGACATTATATCAAGTAACACACAATGTGGTGTTCTGCTCCTAAGGGGTCTGCTCTCTAAGGCCACAAGATGCTCTACCATCATGAGATTAATTAGCAGCTAACTAGCCAAAGGAATATTATGGACTCGCGAGGTCAACTGGGCTTCCTGTGTTGCTAAGCAAATCCGTAGGCAGGAAGAGATTTTCTTTGTCACAGAAATATGTGACATCTGAAACAGGATGGACACATACAAAAAAAACTGCATAGTTGATTGCTTCACACCTTCAAAGACCACCAATAACTAGCATCCAGGGATACCTGGTAAAATGTTGACATCTTTCCCAAAAAGACAGATCAGAGTATGTCATTCAGCTGCGATAAACCTATAGTCTTCATATGACAAGCAATCTCGGAATAGATTCTGAACAGCTATAGTTTCAAAATGTTATTTTCACTTATTCATTCACGGGACGTGAGCATCATTAGCACAGCCGGCGGTTACTAGAGTCCCGTTTTCCTGGTGTGTGTGTGGATTTCCTCCGGGCACTCCGGTTTCCTCTCACAAGTCCTGAATGACGTGCTGTTAGGTGAATTGAACATTCTGAATTTTCTCTCAGTGCACCCAAACAGGTGCCGGAGTGTGGCGACTAGGGGATTTTCACAGTAACTTCATCGCAGTGTTAATGTAAGCCTACTTGTGACAATAATAAAGATTATTATTATTTTGTGGCTTGATGATTAATTTTCAAATATACCAATCCATTTAGCAGTTTCCTCTATGTTGAGGAGACAAAGCGCAAATTGGATGATTATTGATACTATTGAGTGCCAGTTGAGATCTCAAAGATTAGCTTTGTGGAATTTTCTACCTATGTTGGGCGTAATAACCTACATGAGCAAAGTTTCTCTCAGAACCCATTAAATAAAATCTGAAGCTAAAACATGGGTGTAGAACTCTGCTGAGAACTTATCCTTTTATTTTCCACTTCATTTCTTATTGGTTTAATAAGCAACAGGTAATTTCTTGAAACATCAAGTATAAAATAATCTAATTAAAAATATAACTGACATCTGAAATCACGACAGCCTATTTGTGAACATTTATAAATGAAAGACTATTTCAGTGTTGGGGTGTGGTGGTCAATGTATGCATTGTGATATATTGTCAGTAGGGACAGGCTAGATGGCTTTGCCAGTCTGTCATTTCTCATATGCTTGCATTGTCCAATAGGGTTTTGGTACTTACGAGTTCTGTTAATTGTCGTAGTAATCCTATTTCCTCTGGTACAGATATTAGTTTGTTGTTACTTGCGATTAGAACTTTTAAAGGGAGAGTACAAACGTGTCCAGGTAATGTTGTGAGCTGGTTACGACTGTGGGAAGAAAAAAGACAAATCGAGTGTTATTACTCAAAAGACAATGTCGTGCTTGGTATTCTGTGACCCCCCTGTGAAATAGCAAACTGTTCATGGAACCATGTTCCAGCATCAGTTAACAATTTACTTGTACTCCTTTCAATTTCATACACTTAGTTTTCTATCATTGTAATTCTCCATTACCATTCTGACCTCTCTGTCTGATGTCATTGGGCTGAAGTGTTAACTCTGTTTCTTTCCACAAATGTGGCTGACCTGATGAGTATTTCTAGTTTCCTATACATTAATCCCAGAATGCTTCCTGGTCAAGGAGATAAAAATCATAAAGGATTAGAATGAACCTCATGTCAAACGACTTCTTCCCTCAAAACTTTAAACCAATACATGGACTGGGCATTCTCAAGTACTGTTTAATTACTTCATACGACTCAAGAGGAGATCTTCAAAGTATTAATTAGAAGAAGCAACGGGTGACTGCCCCAGTTGTTGATTCTGATCAATCTGGGTTTCTGACGGATTTTAGCTTTAGACTAGATGCCAACCAGGATGGTTGTGAACCGTGCTTTGACTATTTTCAATGATATCAAATACAGAGTGCAAGAAAACTTGTGAAATACAGGGTGGGATTCTCTGATCCTGAGGCTAAGTGTTGACGCCTTCACAAACTCCGTTGCGTTTCTCAACGGCGTCAACCTGTACTCAGGAGCAGAAATTCTGACCCCTACAGGTGGCCAGAACGGCACTGGGACGGCCCATATCGCTCCAGCTGCCGATCCCGGCGTCAGAGGGATCAGCATATGCAGTGTGACCGGCGCGATTGCCGCGCATGCGCGATGGCTTTCTTCTCCACGCCGGCCCCAACGCAACATGACATAGGGCTACAGGGGCTGGCGCGGAACAAAAGAGGCCCCCAGCCCGAGAGGCCAGCCCGCCCATTGGTAGGCTAGGCCACAGCGGAGCACCCCCCCCTCCCCCACCCCAACCAGGCCACCCCCAGGTGCATCCACGCCGAAAGTCCCACCAGCTAAGAGCAGGTGTGGATGGCGCCGGCGGGATTCAGCTTTTTTAGTGTGGCCGCTCGGACCATCCCGGACCGAAAATCGCCGGGGGGGGCCCCCATAGAGCAGCTCCCGACCAGCGCCGCGCTGGTGCGAATGCCGCCGGTTCTCCATTCTCCCGAGAATCAGCGGACCGGCGTCAGGGCGCGATTCGCGCCGGTCCCGGCGATTCTCCGGCCCGGCTCCGTGGTGAGAGAATCCAGCCCACAAGATATGGCCAAACAGTTCTGTTTCATGGTTCAGAATTCCCTGGCTGTAACAGAACTGCATTCTCTGATTCATGTGAGTGTTCCAGAATCAGGCCAACATGGATTTTTCTTTTTGCTCAACTCCAGATAACCTTTCAAGTCAATATCTAACAGGCAAGGTGGTTGTTTTAAGCCCATATGACCATCAGAAATAGGAACAGGAGTAGGTAACTCAGCTCTTCGAGCCAGCACCACCATTTAATAAGATCATGGCTGATCTAACACTCACTAAGGGGGCGGCGGCACTGTGGCACTGCTGCCTCACAGCGCCAGGGACATGGGTTCAATTCCAGCTTTGGGTGATTGCCTGTGCACTTTCTCCCTGTGCCTACGTGGGTTTCCTCCGGGTGCTCCGGTTTCCTCCCACGGTCCAAAGATTTGCAGATTAGGTGGATTGGCCATGCTAAATTGCCCCTTAGTGTCCAAAAGGTTAGATTGGGTTACAGGGGTTGGGTGGGAGAGTGGGCCGAGGTAGGATGCTCTTGGTGCAGACTTGATGGGCCGAATGGCCTCTTTCTTCACTGTAGATTCTCTGATTCTGAGTCCACTTTCCTCCGTAACACTCATTTCCCAGTTGATTAAAAACCTCGCGATCTCAGGCTTGAAAGTGATCAAGAACTCAGCCTCCACAGCTTCCTGGGATAAAGAATTCCAAATATTCACCACTCTTAGAGAGAAGAAATTCTTCCTCAACTCCGCCTTAAATGACCACCCCCTTATTCTGTGACTCTGCCCTCTGGTACTCCCATGAGATTGCTCACCGTTAACTCTAGTGGTACCTCTGCAGACATCGGAGGATCTTGTGGAAAATTGCCCAAGCTCTCAGAACTTCAGACAAGCAAAGAAAGAGTGTACATTCCACATTGGACAACATAACTGTGCGGATATCACAGTAGCTTCTTAAATTTAGACAAGGTAATGCGACGGATAAAATCATATTTTACCAACTACTTCATATAGAATATTACTGTTTTCAAACCTTAATGAATGCAGTTCATCCCTTTCAACTTGTCAATTGCCTTTCTCTAATTTCCAAAATCCGTCTCCCAGGATCCCATGTTGGTTCAGAGCCAGGAAGATCAGATTCAATTCCTGGTCTGAGCATATTTACTTAATCTCAAACGCACTATAGTAGCTTTCGTGTACAAAGGGAATCGAACGACGAAAGAAAAGCACCAAGAATCCTGCACTCATTAGCAAATGTGTGTGCAGGCATTCTGAGTAGACAGATGCTCTCAATTATCAAATCTCATGAATAACAGGAACTTTAATGATATACCAGAAAGCTGTTCGTAATTTGGAATTGTACCCCAAGAAAGGGAGAAAATTGGGAGGGGGAAATCAACATGAAAAGTAATAGTGAAGCTTTTCCCAAGATTTTTTAGACTGGGGAAAACATGGAACCTAGCAACCCAGAGTATTAGTTCACAACCAAATACTTTATTTGACTGAAACGTCTACTTCTTTCTGGTTCGCAAGCAGATTCAAAATAAAAACAATGGCATCTAAACAATTTTTTAAACAGGATGATGTGACTATGCACGCTGGGTAACAGAATATGTTTAGATGTGTGGATAATTAGTTTCATGATCTGAAACAAAAAACCTTTCCATACCTGATGTTTAAAAAGGTTAAAGATTGTAGATTTAAAATGGCTTCTGGAATACTTCGTATACAGTTCTGATAGAGGTTAAGGCTCTCCAATGACACAAAGTAACAAACTTCAGCTGGAATCTCCACCAATCTGTTCTTGGATAGATCTAGAAGAGGGAAAAAGCCATGAAGAAATTAGTGCAATCACTATGCGGCAGATGAGAATTGCTGACTAATTAACAGGTCACTAAAGTAGCAAGTTTAGGACAGGCAGCCCAATATTGCACAACCACGCACACAGAATAATGGAAAGTAAAAAGATAACTTTCAAATAAGTGCATCAGATTTAGTTTGGAGCCATTCGTCGCACAGAAACACAAAATGACAGATGAGCTCAAAAGTATTAAAAGCACTGACGAATTGCATGTAAAAGTAACTTTCGCTTGTACATTTCTTTCTGAAAAAGTCTGGTTTCTCAAACTATAATATTACATGTTCAGAATGACTGAATAGCAGGAAGACAGAATTTGAAAGATTATTAGGAACAGAATTTAAATATTTTACATTGATGCTCTATATAAATTGCATATATGTGCCATTTATTACGATCCCAGACCAGACCCCAACAGTGACTAGGATACTGGACAGAAACCCCAATATTTAATTGTAATTTTGTAAGACTGTGAGGAAAGGATACCTCACTCCAGGAGTGATTTCACGCAAAATAAGGATATGGTATATTAAAACAAATTTTATTGCTAGTATTAATCTAGAAAAATGTCTTTAACATCACACAAGAAAATAGCTTACAATTACCCCTTAAACCATGCTAATTAATACAGTGACACCATACCTTGTACTGCTACCTTTATTTCCAATCAAACAACTAAAACCATCTCAGGTCCCAATTCACTTTTAAATAGTTAGCACTCAGGAATACTTGCAGCAAAGACACTTTGAGAAAGAGAGATCTTTTGAGACTACTTAAAGAAAGAGACCCGGCACCCTGTCAGGATAATGCAGAATCTCTGGCTGTATTTCTTCAGAATCCTTCTCAGCTCACGTTCCAGCCAAAAACTAACTCTGAACCTCAACACCTGGCTGCTTCAACCCATGACTCCTCCCAATCATAACTACACAATCTTACTAAACTGAACACAATGTCTCGAATTAACTACTCCGCAGGGAACTCTCTTAGTATAAATAATAGTCCATTAGCCCAAACTTTTACGATGCTTTAATTGCATCTCTGGCTCCAAAAAGCTGAGCTGCCGTGCAAATCAGGATTGCTAAAACACTACTGCAGCAGTCATACACACACTAACCCAGACTTGTAAATCTTATTCCACCAAATACATGTAATACAATATATCTGAAATTCCTACATTCATCACATATACAGAGCTCATGCCGGGTCGGAGAATCGATGGGGGCGTGGGAAATTCCCGCCACGCCGCTCTGACGCCGATTCTCCGGCGACCGGCGCGTTCGCTGCGCTGCCGGTCGGGGGCCGCTGAAATAGGCTCCCACGGCAATTCTCCGCGGGCGACCGGCCGAACTCCCACCGGCGTGGTTTACATCTGGTACTACCCGGTGGGAGCTCAGACCCGCAGTCGCAGTAGCAGTCCTGGTGGGGGGGGGGGACGGGGGAAATCTGACTCCAAGTGGGGCCTCAGTGGTAGCCCGCGGATCTGGGGGGGGGGGACCTACCTTCCTCCGCACGGGCCCGCTGTGTGGCTCCGCCATGTCGGTGGCGCCTGCGCCAGTGGGCCGCTGCGCAGTCTGGACAGCAGGGCTCCGCCGGCAGCCAAGCTGTGGGACGCACGCTGGGGCCCTGCTAGCCTCCTAGAAAACAGAGAAACACCCTGGACTTGAGGAAAAAGTCCGGAGTGATTCTCGCCCGTTTTCTGGCAGGCGTGGGGACTTAGTCCCCAAAAGGAAGAATCCTGCCCCTTATCTTTATCGAAGAAACTTTATTGTATGTCCAATATTTCATTTCTTTAGAGTCCTCTGTACTGCAGAACTTCATGACTCTCATCTTCTCTCTCCAAGATATAAAAATCTCTTTCTCTATCCCCGAAATGGCCGGCACAGACACAATGGGTCGAAGGGCCTCTTTTTGTGCTGTAAAACCCTATGACTCCATGCTACATTGTTTTGTCAGTCCTGATATCTCTCTTTGTCCTTTATTTAAAAAAAAAATTTAAAATCAATCTTTATTGTCACAAGTAGGCTTACATTAACACTGCAATGAAGTTACTGTGAAAAACCCCTAGTTGTCTGTTCGGGTAATCGGAGGGAGAATTCAGAGTGTCCAAATTACCTAACAGCACGGGGGCGATTCTCCAATATTGAGCCCAAGTGTTCGCACCGTTGTGAACGCCGTCGCGTTTCACGATGGCGCGAACCGGGCCCGGGTATGACGGATTCTGGCCCCCACAGGTGGACCCCAATCACGGGCCAGACCCCTGGTGAAGGAGCCCCCCTCCCCACAGGCCGCCCCCCGACCGTTCCCGTAGAGTTCCTGCCGGCAGCGACCAGGGGTGAACGGCGCCGGCGGGACTCTTGTCGTATCGGCGCGGCCGCTTGACCCATCCGGGCCGGAGAATCAGCGGCCACGCCGATTCCAGCGGCCTGCGGCCGGCACCGCGCCAAACACCCCAGCGCAAATGGCACCGATTCTCCGCATCTCGGAGAATCGTGTGCCAGCGTCAGGGCATCAGGGCACGGTTGCGCCGATTCTCCGGCCCGGCGCGGGGCTTGGAAAATTGCCCCTCATGTCTTTCGGGACTTGTGGGAGGAAACCAGAGCACCCAAATGAAACCTACGCAGACACGGGGAGAATGTGCAGACTCCGCACAGACAGTGACCCAGGCCGGGAATTGAACCTGTGACCCTGGCGCTGTGAAGCACCAGTGCTAACCACTGTGCTAACATCAGCCCACATATTTTATGTAATGTTTTCCCACTCTTGATTTATTTTCATGTCTGTAATGTCAATTTCTGTATGGTCTATAACGGTCAATGTTTACATATCTCACTTTGTGATTGTTCTAATTGTCTCTGATCAGGGTTTCCTGGTCTTTTACATATTTGTGCTAGCATATTCTCTGTTGAAGATGTTTATTTTTTCTTTAAAGTTGTACTTTGTATTATTTCTCCCTTTTGCTCTGTCTGCATTGTTTTATAATAATTCTTTTCTGTTCCTTTTGACGTTTAAATGCCATATCTTGGCTAACTGGTCAATGCCCTGTATCTATGACTTAAATATTGTTTTTCTTCTGTTGTATGCAACCCTCGATTGCTGGCAATGATGTATTTCTACCCCCTTATCCAGCTGATCACTTCTAATGGTGGTGGATTCCTTTGTAGCCCTAGAATGAAGAGATTGTGAATGCACATAGGGAATAGGGACAAGAATAGGCATTCAACCCTTGAGCCTGCTCCCCCATTTAATACCATCAACTCTACTGCTCACACTTTAGAGAAGAAATTAAGTAGTTGGCTTGCTGGCGCGGGTGGCCTGAAGACAAAGGATGGGGTAAATATACACTTTAATGAATGGTAGGGCCAAGAACAAGCTGGATATGGAGGAAAGGCACAGTTGGGAATGGGTTAAGATGGGAGGTCAGTGGCAGGAAATGCTGGTGATGCTGAAAGAGAACATGGAGAGCCAGAGGCAATGGTAGGAAGTGTTGAGTAAGGTTATAATGGCTGTCTCAGGATATGGAAATGACAAAGGAAAAAAAGGGAGCAGACAGTGGGGTAGTAAAGCAGGGTTAATGCAGCAGGGCTGGAGAATGCGAGACAGGTTAGAATTTCCACAGAAAGGTAAACAATGTCTACTGGGGTAAGGAAACGGCTGGGAGAAATGGGTGACGGGTAGTCAAATAGTATCAAACAGGAGAAGGAGGAGGCAGGGACAGGGGTGGTTATTAAAAATTACAACAAATCAGTAAAATTAAAACTACATCATACCTGCAGAGAAAAGGATGAAAACAAAAAGATATGCAGTCCTGGGCAACTTTCCATATAGAGTACCAATCACGGGAGCACTGAGTAGAGTATCCACTTACATCATTCACACTATATTGGACAGCTGACCACATAAGGCAAAAGGCACCTCTTTTTTTTTGAAGTGAGAAGGTATCATATCTGTAACAATTCCTATCCTGCTGAGCGCTGTGGTGGGGTTCATGGAAATGTGGCTGTTAAATTGTGGTTCTTTTCACAAGTCCTACTTGGTTAGTGTGTCCTTTTTGTATGTTTTGTATGCTTCAATTGTTTGTTCCCGATTATTTTAAATGTGGAAATTGAATTCCCCAGCTTGTATGGCACTAATTTGCTCACATGATTCAGGATGCGTCTGCCTCAGTTATTTAACTACATGGGACTATTTCAGGTTGAGATTTCAAGGTGCTGATTAAAAAAATATATATTTTTTAAAATCACAAATGTAAGATTTGTAAAATATCATAGACAGCTAATCTTTTTTTTTTGGTTTAGAGTACCCAATTATTTTTTTCCCAACTGTAAAAGCAAATTACTGCGAATGCTGGAATCTGAACCGAAAGAGAAAATGCTGGAAAATCTCAGCCGGTCTGGCAGCATCTGTAGGGAGAGAAAAGAGCTCACGTTTCGAGTCCGATGACTCTTTGAAAAGAGCTAACCACTGTGCCACATGCCGCCCTTCTAGGCAGCTAATCTAAGAATAAGTATTGCATTTCTGGTCGCAGCTGCTGTAAAACAATATTAAGAACCTAAACGTTTACTGCTCTAATGTTCACTTTACGAAATTTACTGCACTACACACAAAATATTTTTTTGTCAGGGATGGAATTTTTCTTTAAGTAGCAGTTATATCCCTTTTTCTAAAAATATACAGAAATACAACATTTCACAAAAAATGCTCTATCAATAAATGGTGGAATATCATTGAAAATGTTCTTCATAGGTTCAGTTATGCTATCTTCAACTGCACAGCCATAGTTTAAGGGAATCACCAAATTAAAAATTTTATGGAACAGCTGCTAGACTGAGATCAGCTGTAGAATATAGGTTGACCTTGAGATTAGGATCTATGGCTTATGCCAGAATTCCTCAAATATGTCACAACCTTGTGTAAATTCCAAAAATAAAATGGAGTTCAGATAAACTCACAGTACATATCCTAGGTCTTATCTAGATGCCTCTTGATTCAAATATAGAAGTATAACATTTCTCACATACCCCTGCAATATTGTTGAGATATTGTTGATTTTGTTTTGTCAAAATTTAGAGTATCCAATTCATTTTTTCCAATTAAGGGGCAATTTAGTGTGCTCAATCCACCTACCCTGCACATCTTTGGGTTGTGGGGGCGGAACCCACGCAAACACTGGGAGAATGTGCAAACTCCACATGGACAGTGACCCAGAGCCGGGATCGAACTGGGACCTCGGCGTCATGAGGCAGCAGTGCTAACCACTGTGCCGCCCAATTTTAATGTTAAATTTAAATTGAATAATATTTGCACAGTACACTCTAGCCACCCATGAAGATTACTTTACTAGTGCCTGTATATGCTAAAGCTGTCAGTGTTGAATTGCTGTGGGTTAAGTGATTATTTGATGGGAGTTTAGAGCTCACCAACATACTGCATTACCTAACAAAGTTTAAAAAAAAAAAATTTAGAGTACCCAATTATTTCTTTCCAATTAAGGGGCAATTTAGCGTGATCAATCCACCTAACCTGCACAGGGGGGTCAAACCCACGCAGACAAAGGGAGAATGTGCAAACTCCACATGAACAGTGACCAAGGGCTGGGATCCGAACCCGGGTCCTCATCCCCGTAGGTAGCAGTGCTAACCACTGTGCCACGTGGCGCCACTCTTTGTTTTTAATGTGAGGTAGACTGGAAACATTTTCCCAAAACTCTGTGCGGTAAACATAATCCCAGAGTTCCTCAGGGTAGTGCCCTAGGCCCAATCATCTTCAGATGCTTCATCAATGACATTCCCTCCAACATAAGGTCAGAATTGGGGATGTTTGCTAATAATTGCACAATATTCGGCACCATTCGCAACTCATCGGATATTGAAGCAGTCCATATGCAGCAAGACCTGGACTCTATTCAGGCTTTGGCTGATAAGTGACAAGTAACATTCGCGCCACAAGTGTCAAGCATCTCCAACAAGAGAAAATCTAATCATTTCCCTTTGACATTCAATGATATTATCATCATTGAATCTTCCCACTGTCAACATCCTGGGGGTAATCATTGACCAGAAACTGAAATGGACTAGCCATATAAATACTCTGGCTACAAAAAAAGGTCAGAGGCTGGGAATTCTGTAGAGAATAACTCCCCAAAGCCTGTCCACCTCTACAAGGCACAAATTAGGTGTCAGGAATATTTGCCTGTTGAATGCAGCTCCACTAACACTCAAGAAACTTGACACCATGCAGTAAAAAGCAGCCCCCTTAATTGGCCCTGCATCCACCACCTTGAACATTCACTCCCTCCACCACCGATGCACAGTGACAGTAGTGCATACTGTCTACAAGATGCATCGCAGCGATACAACAATGTTCTTTCAACAGCATCTTCAAAATCTGCAACCTCTACCAGCTAGAATAGGCTTAAATAACTGGTGGTAAGTGAGGCCACTCTATGTGGCCCACAGATCCACTGTGCGAAAACCAGTAAGGCATTGTCCTTTTCTGCATGTTTCTGATAGGCTCAGTACTGAGCCTATCAGCAGCAAATGATGGAAAGTCTCTGAAAGTGTGTTGTGTGTGTGCATGTGGGAGTGAGGGAGCGTGAGTGCGTGCATGTGGGAGAGTGTGTGAGAGCGAGTGTGTGTGGGAGTGTGTGCACGTGGGATTGAGGGGGAAAGCATGTGTGTGGGGATGGAGGAGGGAGTGAGATGGAGAGTCTCTGTGTGTGCATGTGTGTGGGGCTGAGTGAGTGAGAGGGAGAGTCTGTGCAGGGGAGTGGGAGTATGTGTGATTGTGGGGAGGGAGAGAGTGGTGAATGGGAGTGAGAGAGTGAGTGTGGAATTTAGGGAGTGAGAGAGAAAGTTGTTCAAGTGTGTGTGTGCAAGGGGGGAGTGAGAAAGAGAAGTGTCTGTGTGAATGTGGGAGTTAGCGAAAGTGTGTGAATGAGAGTGAGAAATTAGAGAGTATGTGTGGATAAGAAATGGAGTGTGTGTGGAATTGAGAGTGTGCGTTTGTGCATGTGAGAGTGAAAGAGAGTGTGAGAGTGTGCGTGGGAGTTTGTGTGTTTTGGGGAGTGAGAAGGAGCGTGTTTGAAGGAGAGTGAGAGTGAGTAAATGGGAGTGAGTGGATGAGAGAGTGAGTGTCAAAGTGAGTGTGAGTGTGTATGGGAGTGAGTCTTTGTGTGAGAGTGCGAGAAAATGTGTGTTTGTGGGGAATGAGAGTGAGAGAGATTTGGAATGAGAGTGAGTGTGCGAGTGAGTATATGTGGATGAGAGAGGGAGTGTCGGAGTGAGAGTGTGTGTGTGAGGGGGGGAAGGAGAGCATCTGTGTGGGAGTGAGTGAGAGACAGACAGAGTCTGTGTGGGGCAACAGGAGTGTGAATGTGTTGTTGCGGGGAGTGATAGAGAATGTGTGAATGGGAGTAAGAGAGTGAGTGTGTGTGTATGTGAGAATGAGAGACTGAGTGTGTGTGGAATTGAGTGTGTGTGGAATTGAGGGTGTGCGTGTGGGAGTGAGAGCGAGAGTGTGCACATGTGGGATTATGTGAGGGAGCGAGTGTGTGTGGGAAGGAGAGTGTGTGTTTTTGTGTATGTGTGAAAGAGTTAGTGAGTGAGTATGTGCATGGGAGTGAGAGTGTTGGGAGTGAAAGAGAAAGTGGGAGTTTGAGTGAGAGAATGAGCATGTGTGTGAGTGAGAGTGTGTGTGAGTGAGAGTGTGTGTGAGGGGGATGTGCGTGTTTGAGAGCGAGATAATGGGTGTATGTATGCGAGCGAGAGAACGTGTGAGCGGGAGTGAGTGAAAAGATTTGTGCAGGAGATGGAGAGAGAGAGAGCATGTGCATGTGAGGGAGGAAGAGAGTATGTATGGGACGGAGGGATGTGTGGGAGGAAGATTGTGTGTGGGAGGGAGAAAGAGCATGTGTGAGTGACATAAAGTGTGTGTTTGTGGTAATTAGATAGAATGAGAGTAAGTGTGCAAGCAGGACTGAGTGTATGTGGAAGTGATGAGAGTGTGAGTGTGTGGGGGAAGAAGCAAGAGAGTATGTGGGAGCGAGAGTGTGTGTGTGCGTGTGACTCCCCATCTCAGATTTCTCACTCTCACCATCACACATTAACACATACACCCACTTCTTGTGGTGAGGGAGATTCAGTGAGCACCGTGAGACTGGGAGTGAACAAGACCTCTCACAATCTGGTCATTTTAAATAATTGCTTTAACTGAACAATTCATTGTTATGACATTGTTTTATTTTTGCTCAGCAATTGTTTTTCTTACTTCCTTAATTTTGTTTTTGAAATTCAGTGTATTGTTGTGCCACACTTTATCTTTCTGAAAGTTGCTCATTGGCCACACAATTGAGAAAAACATTTAAATGTAGCTCCCCTGAGCTAAATGGTTCGAGAAGCCTGACCTAGAAGGGCAAGGGTAGCAGGCTAATGCAAACACCACCACTTGCTCCCATCCGAAACACACATCATGACTTGAACTATACCACATTTCGTTCACAGACGCTGGGTCAGTCCTTGGACTCTTTTCCTAAAAAGCACTGTGAGTATATCAACACTACATGGGCTGCGGCAGTTCAAGGTTGTACTTACCACCAGCTTCTCAAGGGCAATTAGGGACGGGCAACAAATATTTGCCTAGTCAACGATGTCGACAACCTGTAAATACATTTTTAAAAATCCCACGTATTCTTAGGTAGCAAGTTCAAGGATTTTGACCTAGTGACAACTGAAGAATCACAATATATTTATAAGTCAGGATGATGCGACTTGGAGGGAACTTGGAAGAAGTGGTCTTCTTATGTGCCTTCTGCCTTTGCTTTTCTTGTGGTAGTGGCTACAGGTTTGGAGTCTGCTATAGATGAAACCCTGGTGAGTTGCTGCAGCGCATCTTGTAGCTAGCACACACTGCAACCAAATGAATGTTTAAGGGAAGGGTTGGGCACGGATCAAACTGGCTACTTTGTCCTGGGTGGCATTAAGGTTACAGTGTTGTTGGAACTGCACTCATCTAAGCAACAACAATAACCTGGAGTTATATAGCCTTAACCAAGTAAACCATCCCCCACTGGAGCATTATCAAACAACATTTGACTTCAAGTCAGATGAGATATTGGGGCAGAGCTTGAATAAACAGATCGGTTTTAAGGAGGACCAGAAAGAAAAAGGGAGGTGGGGAGGTTTGGTGGGGGAGGGGAGGTGGAATACTGCAGCTTATGGTTGACAGTTGAAAGGAAGGCCACCAATGGAGTTGTATTCAAAAATGGAAATGTTCAGGAGGTCTTTGCTTGGCACATGTGTGAAGTGAATGTTATTTGTCATTTAGAATTTCTACAGAACCAAAGCTAAATTAAAAGATTAAACCAAAAGGAGAATCTCGGGATTATTAACTGAGCAACAAGCAAATTGGCATAGGGTCAATGATACCAGAGAGTTGAATACATAGTTCAAAGATAGGTGTGGGGAAAATTAAGTTTCCATTCTTGGAGCACTGGCATCAGTAATAAGTGTTGTTCATGAAGCGTGCTGTGATCAGTGTCCTGGCAAATCAAATAACTAGGGCTGTAGATGGGGGGGGGGGATAAATAGTGGGGGAGAGGGTTCATGTGAGGGGAGATTTAGAAAGTTAATGATAAAGGATAAGGCAATGGTGTAGGGTACAGATAAGATTCAATTTCAATCAGTTCTTGGCCCACCAGATTTGGTGGCATGCTGCATTATTTCCATTGTCAACTTTAGGCCCTGGACGTTGACAAATTTATACCCTATAATCTTTGAGCTGGAATTAAAACTTAAAAGAGATACAGAAAAGATTTCTTCACACATAAGAATGCTGAAGGTATGAAAATATGACATGTACAAGGCTATACAAACAAAATCATACAAACAAAATCATAAGAACACAAGATATTTGAGAAGGAGAAGAACATGAGTCTGCTCTGCCATTAATATGCTCCTGGTCAATCTTGGCTTTCAACTTTACTTCCTCGACATTCCCTGTATCCCTTGAGAAACCAAAAATCTGTCCATCTCAGCCCGGAATGTATTCAATGATGGAGCATCGATAACCCTCTGGGGTAGAGAATTCCAAAGATTCACAACCTTTTGTATGAAGAAACTTCTCAGCTTGGCCCTAAATGCCCCTTAACGTGAAACTGTGTCCCCTTATTGTAGATTCCCCAGGCAGGAAACAATATCTCAGTAACTACCCTGTCAAACCCTTAATAATCTTGAATGCTTCAGTAAGATTACCTCTCACTCTTCTAAACTCCAGAGAAGATTATCCAGTTATTTCAGCCTCTCATCATAGGTCAGCCATCTCGTCCCAGGACCAACCTAGTGAACGTTTGCTGTACTGCCTGCAACACTACGACGTCCTATTGTTTAAATATGGAGGAGATATCAATTACGGTGTTTAAGAGAGGAATAGTTTCTTTTAAAGATTAATAAGTGATTGTGTAAAAAGTCAGGGAACTGGTTTGCTGCCATGGATAACAATTGACAGAGTATACTTAGTGGACTACTGACCGCCTTCCCACTCTATTTTTAATTGTTCCTCCCATTTTAATAATTTGTAAAGGTTTCATTTACAAATTATTCCCAAACATTTTAATGCTTGTGGCTTTTGAGTATTGGCTACATGGAAGGTGGAGCTTAAAAAAAACATGATTTTTCTGAACCATAAATGTCAGCAATGTGCAGTCCATGTATAGAAAATAGAAAATACAGCACAGAACAGGCCCTTCGGCCCACGATGTTGTGCCGAACCTTTGTCCTAGATTAATCATAGATTATCATTGAATTTACAGTGCAGGAGGCCATTCAGCCCCTCGAGTCTGCACCGGCTCCTGGAAAGAGCACCCCACCCAAACTCAACACCTCCACCCAACACCAAGGGCAATTTTGGACATTAAAGGCAATTTATCATTGGCCAATTCACCTAACCTGCACATCTTTGGACTGTGGGAGGAAACCGGAGCACCCGGAGGAAACCCACGCAGACACGGGGAGGACGTGCAGACTCCGCACAGACAGTGACCCAAGCCGGAATCGAACCTGGGACCCTGGAGCTGTGAAGCATTGTGCTATCCACAATGCTACCGTGCTGCCCTTAAGAACAAATAAATCTACACTATATCATTTTACCGTAATCCATGTACCTATCCAATAGCTGCTTGAAGGTCCCTAATGTTTCCGACTCAACTACTTCCACAGGCAGTGCATTCCATGCCCCCACTACTCTCTAGGTAAAGAATTACATAACTTGCTTGTTAATATTCCAGGCTCTTGTTTTGTACACATGCACTGTCTGCACATGTGGACTGGGTTTCAGAAGACCATAAGACATAGGAGCAGAATTAGGCCACTTGGCCCATCGAGTCTGCTCTGCCATTGAATCATGGCTGATATTTTCTCATCCCCATTCTCCTGCCTTCTCCCCATAACCCCTGAGCCCTTATTAATCAACAATCTATCTATCTCGGTCTTAAAGACACTCGGTGAATTGGCCTCTACAGCCTTCTGCGGCAAAGAGTTCCACAGATTCACCACCCTCTGGCTGAAAAAATTCCTCTTCATCTCGGTTTTAAAGGATCCTCCCTTTAATCTGAGATGGTGTCCTCTGGTTCTAGTTTTTCCTACAAGTGGAAACATCCTCTCTATGTCCACTCTATCCAGGCCTGGCAGTGTCTTGTACGTTTCAATAAGATCCCCTCTCATCCTTCTAAACTCCAATGAGTACAGACCCAGAGTCCTCAAACATTCCTAAAACGACAAGTTCTTCATTCCAGGGATCATTCTTGTGAACCTCCTCTGGACCCTTTCCAAGGCCAGCACATCCTTCCTTAGATATGGGGCCCAAAACTGCTCACAATACTCCAAATGGGAGTATTGTATTCTAGCCCTCTTGACATGAATGCTAACATTGCATTTACCTTCTTAACTGCCGACTGAACCTGCACATTAACCTTAAGAGAATCATGAACAAGGTTAAGCAAACTGAAGATTAAGCAAACTGAAGATTAAGCAAACTGTTTCACACTGCACCTGTTAGATAGCTACGCGAGTGGTATTTTCAATGCAATCATGGCTGATCTGACACTCCAATGCTTTTTAGACCCAATATCCCTATAATCCTCTATGTTACTGTTAATCAGAAATCTATCAATCTCTACATTAAACATACTCAATGGTTCAGCTTCCACAGGCCTCTAGGGTAGAGAACTCCAAAGATGCACAGCCCTCTGTGGAAATAAAATTCTCCTCATCTTGGTCCAAAGTGGCATATCCCCTTACTTTGAAATTGTGCCCTTATTTCTAGACTCCCCAATCAAGGGAAATAACTGACCTGCATCTACCATGTCTTTCCCTTTAAGTATTTTGTAGGTTACAATGAGATCACCTCATTCATCGAACCTCTAGAGAATACCGGCCCAGTTTGCTTAATCTCTTTCCATAAGACAGTCCCACCATACCCCGGTCAAGGCTGGTGAACCTTCGTTGCACTCCCTCTTTGGCAATAATATTCTTTCTGAGGTAAGGGGACCAAAAGTACATAGTGCTCCAGATGCCGTCTAGCCAAGCTTCTATACAATTGAAGCAAGGCCTCACTATTCTCGTACTCAAATCCTTTGGTTGTTCATCAGAGCAGAATACAGGCCATACTCAACTAGCCCACGTTTGCAAAACCCCCCAAAAAATGTCTATGGTTACATGTGATTCGTGATTGGACTTGCTGAACAATGCTGAGTGCACTACTGGCTACACTAACAACCAACTTAAGATAATCAGTTAAATTCATAACGTGGCTCACTACGCTTGCCAAAAGTGAAATATGTTCGTACACAAGGACCCGTTTTCTGCACACAAATAGAATATGTTCAAGCCTAGCACCTTTTTAAAATTACTCTGGAGTACCCAGAGGAGCTTATAGTTCCCTGCTGCTTTCTCCAAGGCAACACCGTGGCCAATCAGCATCCTTTTCTCCTGTAGGATAAATTGTTGTGATCATTTCAAATTTGGCATTTTTGCATTTGTCCTGTGGAAGGCTGAACGAAAGCTTTGGCAACGTCTCTTTTTATAGCAATATTCAAGTCCTGTCCTCCCAAGCGACTGTTACTATTTTGAACAAGAATGCTTCTATTCAGAGATTGGCTTAATACAGAATTTTCTGGTACTGTGCTGAAACCCTTTCCCACTTAACGGTCATTTTACATATCACAACATGAAAGTATTCTAACTGTTCCAAAAGCCATTAATTACAAAATACAGAATATAAACTTGAAAGGTGACATTTCTGAGTAGTTAGCAAGAAAGTTTAAATAAACTTTACTCACTACTTATGAGTATGGATTGCATAAGTCAATACGCTTTATGACAGGTCTTGGCATGTAAGTTATCATTCCAGAGACCAAGTTTTCCCTTATATGGATCGGATAGATATTGTCCTATAACCCGCACAAGCAAGCATTTGAAAGAAACGAACTAGTGTTGCAAGGATTGCCGCATATTTATTCAAAATCAAATGCATCTTAAGTAGGGTGTATATTTGCATAGTGTGTTCAGTGTGGAAAAATAAAGGTAATTAATAGACTTGGCCTTATTAACTTTAAGTCATCACAATTAGCATTTGATGTAATCCAAAAACATGAGAAGTTCAGCATAGTTGGCTCAATTACCAGCATCAGTTGAATCAAAATCTCTGGTCAGAAGGAAATTCTGTCCCTTTTAAGAATGATGGGGGACAAAGAAGATTAGAAGATTGTGAGCCTCTGGTATTTCACATATTTAGTTACTTTGAAACACAGCGAATTACAGTCAAATATGGCACTCATTATGTGGTACAGCGGTGAATGACCAGAACAGGAAATACAATGTAGAATCCAGGCTTAGACATCAGCACTGAATGTTGTTACATTCTAAAGGGTACAGGGTGGGATTTTCCATTTCAGAGGCGAAGTGTTGACGCTGGGACTAAAACGGTGGACTTCTATGACAGCAAAATTAGCACCACGCCCAGGCCAATTCATCAACCTTTAATGGGCTAGCACCGGCGCCAAGTGGAACACGATCGATTCCAATGGAAAACGGTGTCCGATTCGCCAGTCTCGGGATTGATACTCAAGAGGCAGCTACATATAAGCACTCCATTTCCCACTCATACTCATCCCAGCCAACAAGATGGCAGCAAGAAGCACCCCGGTTCACTGATGCTGAACTCGAGAACATGTTGAACGCTGTGGAGGAGAGGCGGGTTACCCTGTACCCTGGGGTGGGAAGCAGGTTGCAGAAGTCATGACCGCCATGGGCAACGCCAGAATGGCCAGCATTACAGGAAAAACTGCACAACCTCCTCAGGATGGCTATGGTGAGTAGGCAGCACTGTGCCCCTCGCACTGACTCTCGCCCCAAACATCCCCTCAACTCAGACGATGACTGAACCCCACCCTGCACCACATGCCAGCACGCACACCGCCTGCCACAGCGGGTGTCCTGGCCACGAAGGCCACCAGCTACCCACTCCCTGTGATGCATACATCCGACTGTGCATTTTATGTGTCCCTGGACGCCCCCCCCCCCCCCGCGTCATGAGAAGGCAGCCACAACCGCCATGAGAGAGAAAAGACTGGCGGGGGACCGCCAGACCTGCGGCCCCTCACATCAGCAGAGCAACAGGCACTGGATCTGATCGGTGGGCCTGGAGAGGGGGCAGTCGCCGGGGCGGAGGTCGCATTGGGCGAGCAAGTAAGGCCCTGCTCAGTTGTGGTTCCCCACGGCACCCGTGCCAACACCACCCTAGGTGGTACGTATGGTGGCCAGTGCTCAACGCTAGCATCGAGCAAATGGTGCAGCAATTTGTGGCTTGCCAGAGAACACCAGAAGCTCCCTCCTTCAGCCTCCCTCCACCCTTGAGTGGGTGCGTTTGCACGTCGACTTCGCCGGGCCCTTCTTGGGGTCAATGTTTCTGCTCCTGATCGACGGCCACTCAAGTGGATGGATGTACATCGGATGTCCTCCACCACTTCGCAAGTCACCGTGGAGAAGTTACGTCAGTCCTTCAGCACCCACGAGATTCCAGAGGTGCTTATTGCGGACAATGGCAATCCCTTTACCAGTGAGGAATTTCAAGGATTTATGCGCACTAATGGGGTGAAATACATCTGAATCATCCCATATCACCCACCTTCAAAAGATCTGACAGTCCAGACATTAAACAAGAAATGACTGCAGGGTCAGTTGACACAAAACTGGCATGTTTCCTATTTACTTACCGGGGTAGTGCCAGTAGAGTTGCGGATGGGCTGCCGCCTCCAGACCTGCCTAAGTTTGACGTTCTCGAACCTTGGCGGGAAGGTGGAAAAAGTAGTAGGGTCTCGAGAAAACGTATCATGATCATCAAACACATGACAGAGGGTTTAAACCTGGGGACGCAATCCACGTTAGAAATTTGGGGATTCCAGGGTGCATAGTGGAGAGAACGGGGCCAATCTCCAATGGTCAACACTGAAGAACGGACCACGCGAAAACATATGATGCACCTCAAAGGAAGGGAACCCACCCCAGAGAGAACCATGCCAGATAAATCAGTCCCTCGCTCCCGGTCTGCCATCCTTGAATCAAGGTACACTACCCACCTGGAACCTGTGCCCAGGCCAGCAGGACGTGGACGACTTGGTGTCTGATAGGGACAGAGAAACATCAGTACTCTTGGAGAACATTGCAGTCAGAGACAGACCTCCGACAGGGCCCCTAGGTGTTTGGTGTGAAAAGCGGAGCCCCCAAGGCCCAACACGATGCACGCCGCCCCCCCCCCCCCCCCCCCCCCTGGTCCCACAGCTGCAATAAACACAGCCACAGATAAAATGGCGAAGGAGACCCCCTCTGCAACTGGCTACACGATGACCTTCAGACTTGGGGGGGGGGGGGAGGGGGGGGGGGGGGGAAGGGGGGGGGGGGCGAGAGAGAATGTAATAACCTTCAGGAGACCTACGGGGATACCCCAAATGATCCTTCTGTGGGACTCGTGGAATACAAACTCCCCGCTATTGGGCGGAAGCCCATCAGCTGAGCAGCGTAAAAATCACATCCAAAATGCCAGCCCGGACTGGGATCGGCGAGATCAGTAGCCCTGATTGGGACCATGGGACTGTAAGCCACGTTGTGGCCTTTAGGTTTGTTGATGAATTAAACTTTTTGGGGGATTTACTTTCTTAAGCCTCCTGAGCTTTTATACCCCTCATATTTCTCTTCTTTTTCCATGACTTTGATTTTGGATATCAGCCACTCAGGATCTTGCCATGCACACCTCCTGAGACACAGTTTTTGTTTCCTTCCTTGTCCCTTTACAACTACCGCAGAGATCAGTCCTGGGTCCCTTGCTGTTTGTAGAATACAATAATGATCTCGGCTTCAATGTGGGAGGTATGATCAGTAAGTTCACAGATGACACAAAAATTGGTATGGTGGTAAATAGCGAGGAGGAAAGCCTTAGATTACATGAAGATATAGATAGGCTGGTCAGATGGGCACAACACTGGCAAATGGAATTTAAACCTGAAAATTGTGAGGTGATGCACTTTGGGAGGATTGACAATGCAAGGGAATACACAATTAACAATATGACACGAGTAAGTACTTGTTAGGCCACAGCGAGAGTACTGTATGCAGTTCTGGTCACCACACTAGCGGAAGGCTGTGGTTGCACTAGAAAGGGTGCAGAGAAGATTCACCAGGATGTCGTCTGGGCTGCAGCATTTCAGCTATGTAGAGAGGCTGATGAGGCTGGAGTTGCTTTCCTTAGGGCAGAGAAGGCCGAGGAGGGGCCTAACTGAAGTGCACAAAATTATGAGGGACGTAGGTAGATGGGAAGAAACGCTTCCCCTTAGTAGAGGGGGCAATAACCAGGGCTCATAGATTTCAGATAAAGGGCGGGGGGGGGGGGGGGGGGGTCAGGATAGTTATGTGGAACGTGAGGGATTTGGTGAGGCCAAGAGGTGTTTGCGCACCTAAATAGCTTAAAGGCCGATGTTGTCATGGTACAGGAGACGCATCTGAAGGTGAAAGATCAGGTGGGGTTCAGGAAGGGCTGGGTCAGTCATGTATTTCATTCGGGATTTGACAGCAGGGTGTGGGGGGGTAGTGGTTTTGGTCGGTAAGAGAGTGCGGTTCCAAGAACAAATAACAGTACAGCACAGGAACAGGTCCTTCGGCCCTCAAGCCGAGAAAAAGCATTTTCACCCAGAGGGTGGTGGAAATCTGGTATTCACTGCCTGAAAGGATGATAAAGGCAGGAACCCTCACAACAATTAAGAAACATTTAGATGAGTACTTGAAATGCAATAGCATACAAGGCTACGGAAAAAATGCTGGAAAATGGGAATAGACTAGATAGATGCTTGATGGCATGCACAGACACGATGGGCCGAAGGGCCTCTTTCTGTGCTGTAAAACTCTATGGCTCTTATAACTATCTTTCATCGTAACTTCCGGTGGCGGCATGTAGGAGCAAGTCGCACGTTGGGTGGTTCCTGCTCAAGGCTTGATTATTTTTAAGAATTTAATGCCCGGTCCCATGGGAAATTTTTCAACAAATAAGTGCAGGAAGACATAAGGAAGGAGGAGGATGTCCAAAAACCAAAAGAAAGCCACCGCGAAGAAAGGGACGAGTGAAAGTTCACCGTCGAGCGATAGGGTCAGCTTGGCAACTGAAAAGATGGCGGAGGCTGGGTCGCTGGGTGGGGCCGCGCTGTTCACGGCAGAAAAGATGACCAAGGTGATGGTTTTGGAATTTGAAAAACAGTTTGCAAAGCACATGGAGGTGATGAGGAAGGTGATGGTGGCATTGAAGGTGCTGGTAGAGGAGATGATTGCCCCGGTGAAGGCCGAGGTGCGGAGCTGAGTGAGAAACTGAAGGGAGTGGAGGAGGCCTTGTCGCAGCACAGCGATCAGCTCACCTCAAACGGTGAGGAGCTGCAGAGGGTGGTGAAGGCCAACAAAGCTCTGCGAGCCAAGGTGGAGGACCTGGATAACAGATCTAGGCGAAATCTGAGGATCATGGGCCTGCCCGAAAGGGTGGAGGACCTGAGGCTGACGGAGTACTTGGCCAAGATGTTTGCGGAGCTGTTGGGGGAGGGGGAAGATTCCTCCCGGTACAAACTTCATCGGGCTAATCGGTCGTTGAGGCCTAAACCAAAGGTGAATGAGCCGCCAAGAGCGGTGATTCTTTGTTTCCATAGGTACCACGTGAAGGAGAAGGTCCTGGGTTGGGCAAAGCAGAAGCGGGAGTTCCAGTGGGCTGGAGCTGGTATATGTATACACCAGGATTAACCGTTGGGTTGCCGAGGAGGCAGGCGGCCTTTGGCTGAGTGAAGATGGCACTGTATAACAGCGGTGTGCGGTTCGGCATAGTATACCCAACTATGTTGAGAGTTACCTACAACTCCAAAGACTTTTATTTCGAGACAGTGAAAACGCCAGAGGTTTTGGGAAGGCAGAAGGACTGGAGCAGAAGTGAGAAATGGGACTGAGGATTTGTCTTGGACTGAGGGTAGGGGGGGGGGGGGATGGAAAATTGTATATAGTTCTATTTTTTATTTCATGTTGTTACATGTGTTAAATGGGGTGAAGTTGCCAATTTGGGTAAGATAGGAGCTGGGTTTTTTTTTTGCAATGACGGTTTTCTGGGGTTTGTATGTTTGCACTGGGTTTGTTTGTTGGAAGGGGTTCGATGGCAACAATGGGACGGGGTGGGCCAAGCCCAGTGGGCAAGGCCTGGAGTTATGATGATAGCGGATAGAAGGACCGGGGGGGGGGGGGGGTCAGGGGGGGTACATGGAACGTGAGGGATTAGGGGTGGTCAGTGAAGAGGTCGTGGGTGTTTGCACACCTAAAAAGCTTAAAGGCCGATGTTGTCATACGACAGGAGACTCATCTGAACGTGAAAGACCAGGTGAGGCTCAGGAAGGGCTGGGTGAGCCAAGTATTTCATTCATGGTTCGGCAGCAGGACACAGGGCCAGGAGGGGGAGCGGTTTTGGTCGGTAAGAGAGTGAGGTTGCAAGACTACAGGACAGGAACAGGCCCTTTGGCCCTCCAAGCCCGCGCCAATCACATGTCCTATCTAGACCAACCACCTGTATCCTTCTATAACCCGTCTGTTTGTTGATGTGTCTATCTAGATAAGTCTTAAAGGTCGCTAACGTATCTGCCTCAACCACCTCACTTGGCAGTGCATTCCAGGCCACCACCACCCTCTGTGTAAAAAACGCCCCCCACACATCTCCACTGAACCTTTCCCCCCTCACCTGGAACTTGTGCCCCCTTGTAATTGTCATTTCCGCCCTGGGAAAAAGCCTCCACTGTTAACCCTATCTATACCCCTCATAATTTTATCAACTTCTATCAGGTCGGCCCTCAGCCTCCGTCTTTCTAGGGAGAACAATCCCAGTTTATTTAATGTCACCTCATAGCTAATACCCTCCATACCAGGCAACATCCTGGTAAACCTTTTCTGTACTCTCTCCAAAGCCTCCATGGCCTTTCGTTCTCTATAACTGTAACATGATTTGCGAACTTTTATACTCTCAAGGTGACATTTGAGCTAAGGGGGATGAAGGAAGGGTGCTACAATCATGGGGGCTGTTTATTATGCACTTTCGAGAATTGGTTGCCATCGATCATTGTTGGGGGGGGGGGGGGTGAGGAAGGGAGGTGTTGGGGTTATTGTTGACTAGATTACGCTGTTTACTGATTGACTGTTAATTTTAGTTTTTTTACATGGAATGTACAGGTGGATGTTTTAGTCTGTATGGTGAGTGGGGTCCTGTTTTTGTTTGGGGGATTGTTATTGTATTTGATTTTTGCTTGTTTTTTCTTTTGTTGTATCTTTGATAAAAATGAAGAATAATAAAAAGATTTTTTTTTTTAAAGAAAACTATCTTTCATCGTGAACTGTTCTGTCATTTAATCCCTCCACCTTAAGGCCTTCTCTTTTGGACTTCTTCCCATGCTCCCAATTTTCACTCACCCAAAACCTATTACATTTTTAAATTTACCCAGTTCTAACTTATGGCCACAGACCCAAAACGTTTCTCTCTCTGCAGATGCTGCCAGACCTGTTGACTATTTCCAACATTTTCTGGTTATATCTGAAAAGATGCATTGGTATTAGGGCCCTAAGCAAGCTAAAGAAAGAAAAGCCTGGATTTACATCATAGCTTTTCTGTTTTCATCCCAAAGTATTTCGCAGTGAACTACTTCTGAAGTGCAGTCTATCTGTTGATGCCGACATAATAAAAATGCTCACAGATTCTTGTCCTGTAGGCATAAGGATGCAAGTTTAAGTTATCTTTGGTTTGAATTCAAAGTAATAAATTACGAGTGTCTTTCTCTGTACCAATTCATTTCGATTTCAGGTTTGGGAAGCAGACAGCATTTATGTATTTAATTCTCAATGTTCAGCAATGTAATTCCCTCATTCTTTCTTATATTTTCACAGTGTACGTCAAAAAAAATCACCAAATTCCATTTGAAATTGTAAGAAACTTTTCCATATTTTGAGATGTGTTCAACTCCATTATGCTACATTTACATCTCTCATCCCCATAATAAAAGTATGCGCATCAGATTCTTTTCAGACTTCTGTTATTACATAGACTTATAATCCATTGAGAAATGCAGCTTCAAAGTGTTTGGCTAACCCAATAAATATTTAGATGTGTGTGTAATCCCCTTCCTCAGAATTCAACAGAGATGAAGAAATGTTCACCTGAAATTTTGAGGTAGCAATAATAGCAATATCATTAGGTTTGCTAACATAACTCCTGTGAACTGACAGCAACTTGTGGAGTGCAATGAATATGCGCAATGAAATGCTGAAAGCCGCTATTGGTGATGCTATACTTGTCCATAGGTGCACGATGGAAGTCCCCGCAGACAACAATTGAATAGAAATCAATGAATTTACAAGAACCTCTACTTTTGCTCTATTAGTTTCAAGGCAAGAAGTCTTGAAAAATGTACACATGTGCAATGAGGTGTAACTGAGCTTTAAACTGCCAAAGTTTTATAATTAGTGCTGAACAACATATCTGGCAATGAAAAGATAGTTTTTTTCTCTGTGGAATGTCAAATTTCTCCAATATAATCAAAATTCCACATACTTTAAAAAGTGTTTTGGTTTAAAGTTCATGATATTTCAGCTTCAACCTCAATTCCACGTGTATGTTGCATCTCTCTCTGTAAAATGGTAATATAAAGTGAAGGATAATCAATGCCTTTAATTTCCTGGATTGCTTTGTGAGAGCTCTGCAATGTGTTTGGTCACTTAACAACATCACAGTTGCTGGATGCCTATCATTCCCCATGACTTGGCACCAAATTCAAATTTATGTAGGATATGGCAGAATTCACACCACAGAGAGTGCCAAAGATTGACAATTATAAATCAACAAGTCATTCATAGAATCCCTACAGTGCAGAAGGGCAGTGGTTAGCACTGCTGCCTCATGGCGCTGAGGACACGGGTTTGATTCCGGTCCCGAGTCACTGACTGTGTGGAATTTGCACATTCTCCTCGCTTGCGTGGGTCTCACCCCCACAACCCAAAGATGTGAAGGCTAGGCGGATTGGCCACGCTAAACTGCCCCATAAGTGGAAAAAAAAGAATTGGGTACTCTAAATTTATAAAAGAAAACAAAATACAATGCAGAAGGCGGCCATTCGTCCCATCGAGTCTGCACTGACCCTCGGAGCACTCAAATTACCCACCCTACCCACGGAGTCACCCAAAACCGGAACCGACCCTGGGCCTCTGTAGCAGCAGTGCTAACCAGTGTGCCACCATGCTGCCCCAGAGAAAGTGGTACAGAAGGTAAACAGCATTTTGTAATTCTCATTTTGATCATAATTGCTATTTGACGCTGAAAGATTTTTAAAAAATATTTTTATTCAAGAATTTTTCAATTTATACCAAAATATACAATATCAAAATGGAAAATGGATGTTACAAAATGCAATATTAAAAAAACAGAACCAACCATGTAAAGTCAACCCAGGAGAGAAACACCCTTTCCTCAACAATGAGAACTAACCCACGCCCCCCCATCCCCTATATTAGCTGATGGTTAGTTCTTTAAAATAGGAAATGAATGGCTGCCACCTCAGGTGGAACCCCACCACCGAATCCCTGACGATGTACTTGACCTTCTCCAGATGTAAAAATTCCTCGGCAAGAACACTCATCATCATGTCTGCTGATATTGGGGAGGCTGCTGGCGCCGATGCAGTCTCTGCCATTTTTCCCATCGGGGTCGACAAGTTGCTTTCTGTGGGTTGTTTATTCCTTTTTTGGCATTGGAATGGTTCAGGATCCTTTATGTTCCACAAGAAACGGTTTTAAGCTAAAATATCCTGGAAAAACGGGCAAAAAGGGCTCTAAAATACAGATCCTGGTGTGAGCTGCCTTATGAGCGTCTTCACTTCACATGACATCCATGTTCTGTGATCTGATTTTGAAAGATCTAAAGAATGATTTGGTTATAAGGCAATCTACTAAATGTAATTATCTGTTGGTGCCGAAACAGTAACTTACAAAGAAACTCTTTTATCTTTCCAATCCCATTACATGGAAGCAATTGGCTAACATGGAGTTCAGAAATGTGTGTGAAATTGGCTACTGGAAAAAGGAATTCCACATGTTCAAGCATAAAATCCAGATGGATTTCCTGTGAGCTATACAATGGTACAAATAAATTAACGTCATTTGAAAAAAATAAATGAATCACTGTGATCAGTACAAATGATGAGGGATAGTCAGAAAAAGGTTTCCAAAACAAGTCAGTGAAATTAGGCTATGATAAAAGATAATTATTCCATTCACTCTGGTGAGTACTTTAGTATGCACATAATTGACAAAGAAAATACTGACCTGGCCGGCCTCGTGTGCCTTCTGCTTTCTATCCACATGTTATTTTTAAACACACTCCAGCTGTCTTAGGAAGTCTGACCCACAACTGCAGGAAATGCTCGTCTCAGCCACAGTGTAATTCACATTTCCTCTTCCAGAGTCAGCCTGAAAGAATGAGTGCCAAATCTTTCTTGCATTGTATGCGGATCAAAGCCACTTCCATTATTACCCCAGCAAGGCTACAGTCAGCGTTGGAAAGAATCTGAAGAAATGGTAGGCCTTTAGGGTGTGAATTAATTTAGCATATTTTAAAATCAACCTTCTTATGTCACAACTTGTATTCATATAGCACCCTGTAACAATTAAATGCTCTAAATCACTTCAAAGGAACATTATGTAGCAAAATTTGACTCCGAGCCATAGAAGTGATATTAGGGCAGATGGACAAAAGCTGTGTCAAATAAATCAGTTTTAAGGACCATCCTAATGTGGGTCAGTGGGGGGGGTGGGCTTGGGTGTGAGGAGAAACACAAGCAGCAGAGATTTGGGTGACTCTAATTTACGAAGAGTAAAATGTTGGAGGCTAGCCAGAAATGTAATGAGACAGTAACATCTAGATGTAATCACGGTATGACGAAGATTTTAGCAGCAGCTGAGGCAGGTTGAGCAACCAGCTTGGATTTTACGGGCTTGTCCCATAATTTGTCTCACTGTCTCATGTACATGGGCTTCCCTGGGTGCCATCTGTACAGGATTCCTCCAGGTAGCAACTGTGGAGACTCCTCCGCTTATCACTGCCCGAGCACCTACGGTGTTTGGGAAAGTGCACTATGCATGTAATAATAATCCTAATAATCTCTATTGTCATAAGTAGGCTTACATTACCACTGCAATGAAGTTACTGTGAAAATCCCCTAGTCGCCACATTCTGGCGCCTGTTTGGGTACACTGAGGGAGAATTCAGAATGTCCAATTCACCTAACAGCAACAAAAGAGAAAATGCTGGAAAATCTCAGCAGGTCTGGCAGCATCTGTAGGGAGAGAAAAGAGCTAACGTTTCGGGACTTGTGGGAAGAAACCGGAGCACCCGGAGGAAGCCCACACATACACGGAGTGCCCAGAGCCCACACTCAGCCACATGAAGCAGGAGAACAGGACTCTGAGGCGTGAATGAGCACTCAAAAGTTATATTGCAGGGAGGTTGGAGGGGTGGGGTGGGTAGGTGCCTGTGTATGTGCGTGTAATACATTTAAATAGGGCAGTAAGCCAATACAGGATTCGAGCAGGGAATATGAACTGGACAATTTTACTGCTGCTGCTTCAGTTTTGCCAGAGCCGACCAGATCGTGTAAAGGGGTCTCTAGGGAATCTATGCCATCAAGACTGTAATGTACCGTAAAGGGGCTTTGCAGCAATATGCTGTTTGGATAGCAACTATCTCCAGGCACTTTGGGTGGAATATATCTGCCGGTGAAGGCGGCTGGAGGGTCAAATCAATTGACTGGGAAAATGAGAAATCCTACGTACCAGAGGCAGAGTAAAACATTTTGAAACTGCATGCCACAAACCTGCTAGCCGGTGTCTGTGCAGTTATTTGCGCCAATCAGACGCTAATAACTATGCATTTGCTGATAGATTCGACAAATACTAATGAGCCCATAAGCAAGCAACACCAAGGGCGATCAGACTCCGATTGATGGAGTCCCCTTAGAGCAGGAAAACACTGATCCAAAGTCGTTGAGGTGACTAGGAGGGAGAGGGGCAGCAGTCAAGGTGAAAAAAGCAGCAGCTTTCTTGATCACGACCCAGGGCTGAAGAGGAATGAGCAGGTGAGGCCATATCCAGATAGCCAGCAGCGAGGCTAGGGTGCTGAGCGAGGTGAAGTGAGAGGTCCAGGTCATTGAGGGGAGCAGGGGGTGGCTCGACCCCCAGGCCAGAGTCGAGGAGGGCTGGGCAGGCAAGGCCATAGCCAGGCAGCCAGCAGCAAGGTAAGGTTGTCGAGGGAGGTTTGATGCAATGCGTTGGTCGTCGAGGGGAGCAACGGGCAACTCGGTTCCTAGGCCAGGGCTGGGCAGGCGACCAGGCAGCCTGAGCCAGCAGTGAGGGGAGCAGGAGCAACGCGACTGCCAGGCCAGAGCTGAAGATGCCATACCCGACACCCTAAGCCAGCAATTAGGCAAGGTCGTCGAGGGGGCAGCGGTGACTCGACCCCAAGGCCAAGGCTGCAGAGTGCTGTGCAGTTCAGGCCACAGCCCGGCAGTCAGCAGTGCAGCATGCCCTCGTGTGGTGTCAGGTGTAAGGCACCGGTCATTGAGGGATGCAGGAGCATCTCAACCCCCAGTCCAGGGCTGAGCAGGCGAGGTCGTAGTCAAGCAGCCTCAGTTAGTAGTGAGGCAAGGTCACCAAAAGGAGCAGAGGCGACTCGACCCACAGGCCAGGGCTGAGGTGGGCTGGGCAGGCCAGCAACAAGGAGAGAACGTTGAGGTGAAATGCAAGACATGGCAAACCTGGAAGTGCGGCAAAACTGCGAGGGGTGGCAAAACTGCGAAGGGTGGCAAAAGTGAGAGGAGACAAAGCTGGGATGGGGGAAACCTGCGATGGGGTAAAATTATGATTGAGAGGGCAAAACTGAGTGGTGGGCAAAATGGAATGTGGGAGAAAAAACTGTGAGGAGACTAAACTTTTGGGAGGGTACAGTTGAAAGAAGGGAGAGAGCTGGGATAGGTAGCAAAACTATGATGGGGATAACATTGGGTGAGAGGGGGCAAAGCTGGAGAGAGGGTCAAAGCTCGAGAGAAGCCAAATTGGGAGGAGGCAAAGCTGGAGAGGGGGCATGTTTTTACAAGTTAAAAAGTACTAAAAACAGTTGCACAGTGAACAATTTGTGTTTTTTTGTAATTTGCTTCTTTGCATTCTGTGGGCGTGATGTTATTGGGGAGGGGCCTGACATAATTTTTGGGGGGAGAGGCAGAAATGGAGCTGAGCGCCACTGGTCAGAAATACAGTGGAATGAGTGTTCAGCACTCATCTGTGTTCCTACTGCTGCAACACTCAAGAAACTTGCCATCTACAACAGAACATAGAACATACAGTGCAGAAGGAGGCCATTCAGCCCATTGAGTCTGCACCGGTACCCACTTAAGCCCTCACTTCCACCTTATCCCCGTAACCCCTCCTAACCTTTTTGGTCACTAAGGGCTATTTATGATGGCCAATCTACCTAACCTGCACATCTTTTGACTGTGGGAGGAAACCGGAGCACCCGGAGGAAATCCACGCAGTCACGGGTAGAACGTGCAGACTCCGGCACAGGCAGTGACCCAGCAGGGAATCGAGTAATTCACTTGACTGATGCCCCCTGCCACTGGACCCGATATTCACCTCCTTCATCATTGGTGCGTTGTGAATATAAAATATATTTTGTACAGACTCATTGCAACTTAACAAGTGACTGCCACTGTAAAGCACAAGATATCATGCAAATGGCACCATCAGCTCCAAGTTGCCCACCATCCTGATTCAGACATATATTACCAGCGTTTCATCACCAGTCAATAATCTGGTAGCCCCACCTAATACCATTGTGGGATCACTGTCAGAAAATACAGTATCCCCGATTACTAAGCGTGAATGGCACAGTATAACTGGTGTGTTCAAGACTGGAATGAGACTTGAACCTCTTCACCACTTGTTTGTGTTTTAGAGCAAGTTAGAAAGGGCTGCCAGATGTGATAGCGCCCAATGCTCTTTTATTGTCCTCATCACAAGACAATATAAAGCATGCTTCTGCAAATTGGTCCCACAACTGATGCAGGTAGCCTCTATATAGCTAAAATTCTCTGACCTCTTTAGACTGAAAATCCAATTCCATAGGTCAATACGCAGTTTGTAAACACATGGGCCAAAAGTGGCAATCACCACTCCTTAGACTCATGAACTGCACATTTCTCACCTTGACTTCAGACCCATACCTGTTAAATAATGTGCAGCATAGCTGCTTCTGGTGAGCCTTCTGTGCAGTGCAGCAGCTTTGGGGATAAGTGAAGCTTAGTCACCTTATCATGGCACTAGCTGCTGTAAACCGGGAATCTTAAAGCTATTTTGACAGGAGAGAAGGTAAGTGGGTAGAATGGGTTGGAGATGGGGAGGGAGTTCGTGAGCGTGGGATTGGAGGAGGAGAGAAACAGGTCGTCAGTACTAGTTACTGGCTAGTTAGAAGTGGTTTTAATGTTTCTAACTTTTCCTGCAGAACTATTCTGTAATGCCGCCCGAAGTCTCTGATATAAATCGGAATTTCGGATGGTTCCAGGTGCAGGGAAATTGCCCAACAGAATTTGAAAATTCCCAGTCAGGGGTGTCTCCCAGCGCATCTTCCAGGGTACCTCCGGATATGACTCGCCAGAGAACGGAGGATATGGTCCACAACAAGCACCTCCAATCTGTCTACAAACAAATCATAACTTGGTACTAAATTTAAATTCAAGTGCAGAAAGATCACCAACAGCTGAATAACTTTGTAGATTAAGCTATTTCTGTGAAGAGGTTTATCAGCACTAAAATAAATCAACAAAAATTATAAGAAAATACATAGACATAGTAAAAATTCTTGTTGGAACAGTTTAAGGAAGCTCAAAAAATACCAGATACTTCAGTGAATCAGCAACAAGGAATGCAAAAAGAATCCACGATTACTCTATGCAGCTTTCAAAGCACAAATTCTCCCTCAGTTAATATTTTAAGATTACATAGAAGGCTTTGTACAATGTGTATCTAGATGCAGTGTCAACAATGCATATCTTTATGTAATTTATGCAAGCCTGATCAGTTTACACCGACACTGGTAAATTGGTCATACAGTTCACACCAACACTGGTAATATAAGGTGGGGCGAAGGGGTTGGGAAAGTGGAAACGGTGATGTAGCCAGTGGAAGATTTATTTGGTTTTTAGTCTGCATTACTGCGTGTGCACTACTAGTGGTCCGTGTACCTATGGAAGATTAAAAGACAAGATAGGAAGACAGAAAAGACAAATAAAACTTTAATCCCTTAGATTTGTTATCCCAGCTACTATATTTCTGCATTGATGATGTATGGCATTTAATGGCTAGTTTAAACCTAAATGATGATACTGGAAAGATGCTACAGCTAACATGAATAACTAACTAGTCGCAAACTCGGTAATATATGGACACAATAAACAATACATTTCTGTTACTCTGGAGACAGTGGCACATTTATTTTGACTTAAAACGCACTCCATGTATACTACAAAAGGTCCTCGTTGTCTAAAGCTATTCATTAATCACCACAATTCAGAGCAACCCCACATTCAATGATGTCACCATATGGCACAATGCCCTTGTAATACAAGCACTAGCATTCTCAGTATTCACAATGAGAACAATGAAGAAGAGTTCCCAGGTTGCCCAGTTGCTTCAGGACAGTCTTTAAAACTCCCATTTGCTATACTCAACACAAAAAATTCTGAAACACAATAATGATTAGAGTCTTAAAAATATAATTAAATAAAACCACTACTTTCACATTGTAAGAGACGCATATATCAATTGCGAAAAATACAGTACCAGCTAGTCTTTAAGCCCAACATATGCAGTGTTATGATACCAGGGTCTTCAAGACATCAAGCACAAGTAATTGTATTACAATTTTACTGTGGAATTGAAGAAACTTCCATGAAAAACACTGAAGGACAAAACTGTACATGTTGTTGTTTATAAAATATATAAATGTAACATGAGGCACACAAATGCACCACTGTTATTGTAAACTGTAGCCATCTGGGATGGCCACTTACAACAAGAAACATGGACGTTCGCAAAGCCTAAAGGGAAGTATGGACAATGTAAGATTCAGGCAAACACAGAGCCTGCATGTATATTCGTGAGCAGAGAATCCAGATAGCATCGAAACCCCCAACCAATTAGCATTTAATGGCCCATCTCCGTAAGACAAAGGATTGCTACTCAGGTAATCGATTTTTCGACATTTCGGCGCCACTCCCTTTACTCAGGAAGCATAAACAGCAAGGTCAATGACCGCTTAGGACACGCCCAGCCATCAAGGCACCCGCCCCTTTATTGGCTCAGATCAAAGGCAGTGATCGAGAACTGCCCAATTAATTGGGTCCAAACCTAAGGACCGTCCAAAAGAGCATGAAACCCCCAAGGATAAAGAGAGACACTGCCATGTGTTCGATCTCTTTTGGACCTGGCGCTCCGGCAACGTCCATCTCCAACTGCAGCACCACGACCAGAAGCAAGTCCAAGTTCAACGCTCGCTACCAGATGGATGAGCCCAGCTGAACAGCAGTTACTTCTCCAGACCCAGTAGATCCAGATTCGAACAAAGGCCACTGTTCCTCTGACCTAAGCCGGGTGCCTGAAGTTAAGCACAGGTTGTCATAGTTGTTAGGTGTAGTTTAGCTCGTAGTGTTTATGTAGCATGTGTAAGTTAATCTTGTGTGTAAATAAAGTACCATTGATCTTGAACTAACTAACTGGTTGTTTGGCTCTTTGATCGACACCCGGTTGAACCTTGTGGCGGTATCATTTGATACCTGGTGACTCTGAAAGCAATATAATATCAATATCTAGATAAAGAAGGGCAACCTTATTGACTGCCATATTTATAGCAAGTAAATATAGCAACAAAACTAAAACAACACTCCGAGGTCCACTGTAATTTCATTGTCAATTTTTGTCACACAACAAAGTTAATGTTATTTAAATAATGATATATTTCTGTGCCAGTTTAAGTATTCGGCTACTTTTTCATGGTGTGCTCGTCTACATATTGAATACATGGATGAGGGTTTCAGCAGCAGATTAGCTGAGATGGCAGGGAAGGGGTGGGGAGAATCGGGCAATGACACAGAGGTGCAAATGGTGATGGCACGAATATAAGGTCAGAAATTAATTTCGGAACCAAATGTGACATCAAGGCTGTGAATAGACTGGCTTCATCTCAGACCATTGCCAAGGATGGAGTTGGTAGCTTGGGAAGGCAGTCTGGAGCAGGGACCAAAAATAATAGCTTCAGTGATCCCAATATTTAATTGGGGGAAATTTCTGCTCATGCAGTACTGGACTTTCGAAAAACAGACTGATAAGTTAGCAACAATGGAGGAGTGGAGCGAGGTAGTGGCAATGTAAGATTGGATGCCATTGGTGTACATGTGAAAACTATTACTGTGCCTTAGGATGTTGCAGTTGGAGGGATTGATCCTTGGGGAACATCAGAGGTAACTGAGTGGAAGCAGGAAGGGAGTCCATTGCAAATGATTCTTTAGCTGTGATTAGATACTTAAAAATGGAACCAGGTAGAGCAGTCCTACCCAGCTGTCAACAGCAAAGAGGTGTTGGAGGAGGATGGTGTGATCAACGATGTCAATGGCAGCAGACAAGTCTTGAAACACAGGGAGGGAAAGTTTACCTTTGTCAGTCACAAAGGATGCGATTTGTGGTTTTGACATTTCGGTATTGTGGCAGGTGGAATTCTGACTGGAGGCATTCAAACCTGATGTTCTGGGAAAGATGGCAACAGATTTAAAATGCGACAACACGTGAAGAACTTTGGGGAAGGAAGATTGTAGATGGGATGGTGTTAGCACCTCAGCTATTAACTGTAAAGTAAAATCCCATTGTTTGCGGGGGTCACATTGCTGCGAAACTTCGGAAATGGTGAAATCGCGAATAATGAGCATGCTTTTCAATGGGAGTCAAATAGATAGGATCCAGCAAGACAAGGGCAGCATTGGTTTCAAATTGTGGTACCCGTGTAAACGACAGGCGGGTGGAGCCTCTGAGCAAGTCAAAACACGCATAAAAAATTTAAAAAGAGAGAAACCTTGTTTAAAAAGGAAATGAATCGCCTCAAAACTGGCAGTCAAACATTTCCAAATTGAACAGATTGCACCTTTGAACCAAGAGATTTGGATATTTCCAAGTTAATCTCTGAGCGTGGTGGTACAGTGGTTATCACTGCTGCCTCACAGCACTAGGGAACTGGGTTCGATTCTGACCTGAGTTGACTATCTGTCTGGAGTTCACAAATTCTCCCAGTGTCTGCTTGGGTTTCCTTCAGGTGCTTCAGTTTCCTCCCGTAGTCCAATGATGTGCAGTTAGGTGGATTGACCATGATCAATGCGCGAGGTTATGGGGATAAGACGAGAGAGTGGGCCTTGGTAGAGTGTTCTTTCGGAGGGTCGGTGCAGACTCAATGGGCCGAATAGCCTTCATCTGCACTGGAGGGATTCTATAGATTTGGGCCTCAGCTGCTCCAATTCTAGGCACCGCTTCTCATTCCTGTGGGAAAAGTGCTTAGAACAAGTTAGTAAAATGTATTGATCTATCTGGTCAAATGTGTATTGAATAAGGAAAGTCAGCACAGGTTTGTTAAGGGAAAACAGTGTAACTAACTTGCTTGAGTTTTTTGATTGGGTAATGTTACGTTCTAGTGCTTGGACGGTCGGAATAAGCGCACCATAGAACGTCTAGTTCGTGACTAGTTAAATCAGGGATGACCTGATAGAGGTTTACAAGATTATGAGAGGCATGGATGGAGTGGATGGGCAGATGACCCATCTGTCTGAGGGGTCAGTCACTAGGGGGCATAGGTTTAAGGTCTGTGGGGCAAAGTTCAGAGGAGATGTGCGAGGCAGGTTTTTGTACATAGAGGGTGGTGAGTGCCTGGAACGCGCTGGCAGGGGAGGTTGCAGAATACATTAACGGCGTTCAAAAGACATCTCGACAAATACATGAATAGGATGAGTATAGAGGGACATGGACTAGGAAGTGCTGAGGGTTTGGGCCAAGGGTGGTATCATTTTGTTTTTTAAATTTAGAGTACCCAATTCATTTTTTCCAATTAAGGGGAAATTTTAGCATGACCAATCCACCTATCCTGCACATGTCTTTTAGGTTGTGAGGGTGAAACCCACGCAACACGGGGACAATGTGTAAACTCCACAAGGACAATGTGCAAACTCCACACAGACAGTGACCTAGAGCCGGGATCGAACCTGAGACCTCGGCGCCGTGAGGCAGCAGTGCTAACCACCGCGCCACCATGCTGCCCTCTTAAGGGTGGTATCATGACCAGGCGTGGAGGGCCAAAAGGCCTGTTCCTGTGCTGTATAGTTCTTTGTTTCATTGTTCAATAAATACGTGGGTTAGATAACCAAAAGAATATTATTAAAAAATACTAACTATTATAAGTAATCTAAGAGCTATTACCACTACGAAGACTATTTCCAGACTGCCTGAGGTAGCGGTGTCACGTGGTTGTTCTCTACTGTCACCTGCTGGTTGGTGGTCTTGTCTGTCACTATATACATGATTGCTTCTGCATATCATCACAGGTAATAGGGTGGAGGGGTCTTTGATTATGCTGCCCGATTTCCTACGGCAGCGGGAAGTAGACAGAGTCAATGGATTGTAGGTGAGTTCGCGTGATGGATCGTGCTGTGTTCACGACTCTCTGTACAGACTTTCTGCAGACAGGTAGAGCGTGGTTAATAAAACATTGTGTCCTCAGCATTGTGAACAGGGGCATACAGTACAAGAACAAGGAAGTTATGTTAAACTTGTATGAAACACTAATTCAGCCTCAACCAAAGTACTATATCCAGTATTTTTTTTTTTTTTATAAATGTTTTATTGAAAATTTTTTCCCAAACAACAATTTTTCCCCTCTTACAAAGCAAACGCAACAATAACAATACAGAAATTTTAAACAATACACAAGTAACAAAACCCCTTTATCTTTGACCTAAACTAACCCCCCCCCCTCCCGGGTTGCTGCTGCTGGTCATCTGTCTTCCCTTTAACGTTCCCCTAGGTAGTCGAGAAATGGCTGCCACCGCCTGGTGAACCCTTGAGCCGATCCTCTCAGGGCAAACTTTATCTGCTCCAGTTTAATGAACCCCGCCAAATCATTTACCCAGGCCTCCAGTCCGGGGGGTTTCGCCTCCTTCCACATGAGTAGGATCCTGCGCCGGGCTACTAGGGACGCAAAGGCCACAACGTCGGCCTCTTTCGCCTCCTGCACTCCCGGCTCTTCCGCAACTCCAAATAGAGCTAACCCTACTATATCCAGTATTGGGCACCACACCTTAGGAAGGATCTGAACCCCAATGGCTCCCATATGCGGCAATCACAGATTCCCCACAGCTATGCTGGATACCACCATCAAAAGATGGAGGCGGGACGGGGGCACATTGACGGTTGGGGACTTCTACGTAGTGCACAAACTAGACAAACTGACGAGGAAGTGGAGGCTAGCAAAGGACAGGAAATGAGACACCTCCAAATAAAACACTTCCTCCGCAATGAGACAGTAGGGTACCCCAGGGCCTCAGAAACCACACTACTAGAGGACATGATGGGCACAAGTAACGAGAAGGGAGGGGCTATGTGGGAAAATTTACGGACAGCTACTGGACAGAGCCCGGACTCCACTGGACGAGACCAGACAAAAATGGGAGGACAAACTGGGGGCAGAGGTGGGATGGGGACTCTGGAGCGAAGCACTGAGCAGGATGAACTCCACCTCCTCCTGCACAAGGCTAAGCCTAATGCAGCTCAAAGTGGTGCACAGAGTGCACCTGACCAGAACCCGAATGAGCAGGTTCTTCCCGGAGGTGGAGGACAAATGCGAGTGGTGCCAGAGGGGCCCGGCCAACCACACCCACATGTTCTGGGCATGTCCCAAACTTGCTAGGTTCTGGACAGTCTTCTCCGAGGCAATGTCCAAGGTTGTGGGGGTGAGCGTGAAGCCATGCCCAATAGTGGCAATCTTCGGGGTATCGGAGCAGCCAGAGTTACACATGGGGAAGGAGGCCAACGCCCTCGCTTTCGCTTCCCTAATCGCACGCCGGAGAATCCTGCTCAGCTGGCGATCGGCAGCACCACCCACAGCTGCAGACTGGCTCGATGACCTTTCTGAATTTCTCCACCTGGAGAAGATTAAGTACGCCACCCGAGGGTCAGCGGAAGGCTTCCTGGATACTTGGGGGCAGTTTGTCGGTCTGTTCCAAAACCTGTTCGAGGCCAGCAACGAGGAGTAACCTAATAAGAATTTTTTTAAAAGACCAAGATAGATGAGGTACCAAAAGACTGTGCAAGCCGGGGGTTGGTGGCGGTGGAGGTGGGGGGGGGGGGGGGGGGGGGGGGGGGGGGGGAGGACCACGAGGTATGAGGGGGGGGGGGGGGAGAAAGCACAGCTGAAGCTAGTGGGGGGGGGGGGGGGGGGGGGACAACGGGGAAGGGGGGAGGAACCATAGACCGACCCAGAAGGCAATAAAATGCACGTACGGTCAGTTAAACAAAGGACAAACTAAACCTCTCTGTATAATAAAGGAAATTAGTGTGGGCGAGAAAAATGTGATGTGTATATATACAACTGTTTAGAAATATGGGAAATGCCAACAAAAAGACTTTTTAAAAAGGAAGGATCTGAAGACATTAGAGAGTGCAGAAAAGGTTCCTGAGAGAGGAAACAAAATGGCGAGGAACTTCAATTATGTACATAGATTGGAGATGTTAGGGCTTTTCCTTGAAGAAGAATGAGAGAGAATGTGATAATGGTATTCAAAATCATGAGGGGGTCTATACAGAGTCGATGGAGAAAAACTGCTCCCATTGGTGGAAGGATCAAGAATCTATGGACAGAGTTAAGGTAATTGGCAAAAGGTGGAATGGCAATATGAGGACATTTTTGGGCAGCAAATAGTTCGGACTTGGAATGCACTCCCCGAGTGTCGTGGGGGCAGAAATTGGAACATTATCTGAAAAGGAAAGTGGTATAGGGCTACAGTAAAAAGGTGGAGGAGTGACATTAGGTGAATCGTTCCTTCAGAAAGACAGCATAGACATGATGGGCTGAATAGCCACCTTCTGCGCTGTAACCATTCCATGATTCTATTCTATGGTACAAGCTTAGATTCTGCCCAAAAGCACTGAATAAAAACAAAAATCAGAAAATATAAACAGAGATGAACATTTACATCTGATGGTGTAATTTGCTTCTCCAGATTTTAAACTTGGATCAGGCAAGTCCAAGATACAATTTGAACGAACAGGTTTTTTTGTTCCACCTCGAGTTTCTATGTGTAACCCACACCAATAGTCTAATCAAATGCTATGCAGTCATCAGATACCTTTACCCCATGTCTATAATTATAGAAGCCTCTGGCACATAACCATGAACTAAAAGAACAGCATCTTGAACATCCTCCTTGCCACAGTATCAGGTTTTAAATTATTCATTTGCCTTCTATTTCCTGTAACTTTCAACCATACGTTTAGCAAACTGCTACAGGTGTTTTGAAAGTGCTGAAAGTGGCAAAAGCAATCAGGAATTGGAAACTGCAACAATATAAATAAACTGTACAGTACTGTACTCACGTTTGGACATTACTCAATTTATAGCAGATCTATGATTCATATGCATTCTTCAACAATTTATTTTTCTTCTCTATAAAACTTTGCCCTCGGGGGTCACGCAATGTAAGTGCAAGAATAGTAGTATTTCCGTGGGCTATGGCACTACTCATCCTTTAATCCTCTCATTTGTCGCACTTACAGGGCCATACTTACCTAATCCAAGAGTGAATACTCCATGTTATGTCCCTGGAAGATTTCTAGCTAAGTGTTGGTGGCAAAATGCTGAGAAATCTTAAGAAAATCATTGACAAAAGAGAGCAGCCAAAGGCAACTGGAGTGGAGCCAACTCTTCAACATGGCACCTCGATGCTCGAACAGGTTCTTGATCCGGCAGTCTTGAAGGCATTAAAGTAATTGACTACAAACTCGGCTTAATGGCACAGAATATCAGTGCTCATGAGGTTGAACTGCAGAATATTGGCTTGTTGAAACAGAGGAGTTGAAAATGTAACTTCCTCAGTTGAGGCCCGCTTGCAATCCTTGGAAAATTAGCTACGCAGTATGTCAGAATTCCTGAGTGATCTAGAGAACTGCAGCCAAAAGACAAAGATCAGGCTCGTCAGTTTACCAGAAGAAGTGGAGGGTAAGCTTATTAAATTCCTCAAGACCTGGCTGCCTCGTTTTCTTAAACAGGACAGGAAATCTGGGCAAATTAAGCTGGAAAGGGCACATCGTATCCAACCTTTGAGGCCTAGGGACAATCAGCATCCCCGGCCCATTATTATTCATTTTCATAACTTTGGAGATCACCAAAGAGCATTGGAAGCAGTGAGGCATAATGGGACCTTGCTCTGAGGCGGGCGAAGGTGTCTTTCTTCCAAGATTTTGATCTAATAGAAGCTCAGTGGCTCCAATGAAGTTAGAAAACTGTTCAAGGCTGCTGGAGTGAATTATGTCCTGCGTTATCCTGCTACACCGAGGGTGGTATCTGACAATTCTGTAAAGATATTCAGCAATCTGGCTAACGCCTTGGCTTTTCTGAACCCCGTGCAAGGCAATAATCTAGAGTAACAATTTGTAGTTCACTAAACTCTAGACTCTATCCCTGGTCATTATAATTCCTGCCTGATCCAATGTGGTTATTTATCGTGTTAACAGGGATGTGTTGGTAATTGAGCACTACAATGAAAATTTATCCTGAAGAATATCAGGGACTTCTATTTGTTTTGAATGGAAAACACCTCTCAGTGTGCTCCTTCTAGTTAAGTGGTGTGCTCTCTCGGTGACGTGGCACCAGGGCTGTGTGATTAGATAGCCGTCTTTTCTTCTTCTTATGATGGTAGTCTATTATGGTCTCTTGCCTTAATCATGATAAATACTAGTTCCACTGCTGGAAGGTGGGTGAGTGGTTAAAGTTCTCATGGGTAGGGTTACAATGTACTCTTCCTTATTGTGACATATCTTATCTCCTCCTTTTTGAGGGGAATGACTCCTGGGTGGAATGATGTTTGTAAAGATAGCCCTACAAGTCCTCACATGCGGTGAGGAATACCCCCTTAAAACTAATGACTTCATAAATCTTTTGTATTTTGTTAATTCTGGGATTAAAGAACCATTAACTGGTTCTTGCAAATGTACAGGGAGGTTTCATATCTGAGAAAAAGATGTTTTTAAAAAGATATTTTTATTCTCCTCCTTATTCATTTTCTCCCAAATTTACAGCCAATAATAAACAATAATCAGTAACGAATGCAATGTAAATCCCCATATCAATAACAACAATCTCATCCTCCCACAATCACCATTAACACAAACAACCCTCCTCCCCAAACTCTCCTAACCCCCCGCCCCCCACAATGTCGATGTAATCCAATTCTCGAATAACGCCCATGAAATGTAGAACCCCTCCATCCTACCCCTCAGTTCAGATTTGACCATCTCAAGAGTCAAGAATTCCAGTATGTCCTCCCCCCCCCCTCCCCCCGGCCATGCCAGAGCACAAGGTAGAGAGGTTGATCTCCATCCTAACAGGATCTGCCTTCGGGCAATCAACGAGGCGAAGGCTACAACAACATCTGCCTCCGCACCCATTTCCAACCCTGGCTGGTCCGACACCCCGAATATGGCCTCCCGAGGGCCCGGGTCCAGAGATTACGCTAAAAACCTCCAGCTTTGGACAGGACCAAACATATGAACGCGGGACCTCCCCCCCCCACCCCCCGCTGCAACGTTCACACACACCTTCGACCCCCTCATCCACGCCCTTGTGAGGTGTGCCACCTTCAGCTGTATCAGCCCCAACCTCGTGCACGAGGTGGAGATGTTCACCCTCCGGAGCACCTCACACCGGAATACCTCCTCCATACCCTCTCCCAACTCTTTCTCCCACTTTGCCTTGATCCCTTCCAGCGGTACCTTCTCCTCTTCCAAAATAGCCCCGTAAACCGCCAACACTGCCCCCTTCTCCAGTCCCCCTGTCATCAGCACCTCCTCCAGCAATGTGGAAGCCAGCTCTACTGGGAAGCTCTGTTTCTCCTTTCTGGCAAAATCTCGATCCTGCATGTGTCTAAATATTTCCCCCTGCTCCAGCCCATACTTCGCTCCCAGCTCCTTCAATCCTGCAAACCGACCCCCAAGAAACAAATCTTTTAGTGTCCTAATTCCTTTCCCCTCCCATCTCCGAAAATTTCCATCCCACTTCCCTGGCTCAAATCTATGGTTCCCCCGAATCGGCATTTCCCTTGACCCTGCCCCCAACCCGAAGTGCTGGCGAAACTGCCTCCAAATTCTCAACAAAGCTATTACTACCAGACTCCCCGAGTATTTCCCCGGGGCCGTCAGGAGCGCCGCTGTTGCTAGCGCCTTCAATCCCAACGCTCTACACAAACTCTCCTCCATTCTGACCCACTGGGAGTCAACCCCTCTGACCCAGCTCCATACCTTCTCCACATTCGCCGCCCAGTAATAATACATCAGGTTCGGAAGACCCAAACCCCCTGCCTGCCTCTCTGTAGTAGCACCTTTCTAATTCTGGCCACCTTCCATCCCCATATGATTGAGGTAATCATCTCTTCAATGCCTTTAGCAGGAAAATTGGCAGACATTGGCAAATAAACAGAAATGGCAGCAACACTTTAACCGCCTGTACCCGACCTGCCAGTGCCAGAGGGAGACCATCCCACCTTGCCAGATCAGCTTTCACCCTCCCCACCAAACTAGAAATGTTGTATCTACAGAGCCCCATCCCAATCCCGAGCCACCTGCACCCCCAGGTATTTTAAGTGAGTACCTGCCCTACGGAATGGCAGCCTCCCCACCCCTGCCCCCACCTCCTTCCGAGACACCACAAAATATTCAGTCTTGTCTAGATTTAATTTGTACCTCAAGAAAGACCCAAACACCCAAAGCAGCTCCAGTATTCCCCCTATTGACACACTCGGTTCTGACACGTATAATAACAAGTCATCGGCATACAAGAACACCCTATGCTCTATCTCCCCCCGCACTTCTTAACGCGATGGCCAATGGCTGAAAAAGACGTTTTAACGTGTCACTGGTGCCTCTGGTATAATTGGAGTTGGAGGAGGTATGTTTTGGTGTACACCTGAACGGGACACGTAAATCCTATTCTATACTTTCTTTGGCTGAATGATCAATGGTGGTAGCTACTTTGAAAATTGCCTCTGGAACATATGGTGAGCACATCATCCTATAAAGAGAAAAAAGATTTTGTCTTTCTTCAGAAAGTGAAAGTTGACATATTTTTGTTGCAAGAAACTCATTTTGATGACAAGGAGCACCTCAAGTTGAAGAGGGACTGGATAGGGGAGGTGCTTTTCACCTCCTTCTCAACCAGTCGCAGTGTCAATCAAACAAATGTGCCTTTCAAAACAGAGGACTGTGTGAAGGATAAGGGAGGTAGCTCGGTGATTGTCAAGGGACTTTTATATGGGGACATTGTATTGTTAATGAATGTGTATGATCCACTAGTCCTATGATTTTGTTACTAAAGTCTTCATAGACTTTGGAGAATTAGCATCAACTAATTCCTTTATAGGGGGGGAACTTCAACTGTCATCTTAGCCCTTTGGTGGACAAACTCCAAGTGACCAGAAATCCTCCCACGAACAGGCAAGGGTTATATCACTTGTTTGCAAGGAGGTAGGGTATTTGCATGAGTGGAGAACACTGCATCCTAAGGGTAAAGAGTTAACTTTCTTTTCTGCTCCTCCATCAATGTCATAGTAGAATTTACTATTCCTTCATGCCAAGAACAATCCTACACCCAGTAGCGTCCTGCTCTACAGATAGGATTGTGATCTCCGACCATGCACTTTGGATGTAGGTCTTTGACGGGTCTTTGCTCAGGGATCATACCTTCAGCGTGTACTTTAAGATGGAATTTGATGTCTTCTGTTCAGTCAATTCCCCCTCTGATGTAAGCCCCTCTATCCTGTAGAAAACCTGTAAGGCTTGTGCAAGGGGGCTAGTTATTTCATATACAGCCAACAAAGGAGTAAAATGCTGGAGCAACAGCGCCAGTTGGAAGTAATAGTGGCTGAAACAGAGAGGGAGTATGGCAAGAATCCCAACCGTTCGTTGCTGAAATAAATTAATACAATTCGAACGGCGTTAGACTCCTTGTTAGCTCAAAGTGCTAAGAGGAGTTAAAGTTTCCCAAACAAAAGTTAAATGAGTTTAGGAACAAAGAGAGCAGAAACCTGGCTTTCCTTACCAGGAAGAGAGCTAGCTGGCTCTAGGGTTATTCCCTCTATGCTAAACTCTGAGGGTAATAGAATGATTAAACAGAGGATATCAAGTCTGGGCCTGTCAAGTGCGAAAATCCTATAATTATTGATACTCCAAAAGCATGGAGGATGGTCCATTAGTTGGAAGGTAGATCAAAATTAACTTCCGCTCTCTCTCCCATTCAGGATAACCCGGATTTCCCACCAGGTCTTATGGACAATGGATTTGATATCTGGAAGGACAGAGGTATTTGTAGATTGGGCAACATGTTTACTATGGTTCCATGTCATCCTTTGAATAGCTACGTCACCAATTTGATATCCCAAGATACTACTTTTTCAAATATCTGCAACAAGAGACTTAATCCTCAATAAGACAACTGTGCATCTTGACACTTGAAAAAACCCTGATATCCATGGTACCTAAGCAATTCGTCAGCAAGTTATATGATACTTTATGTTCTAGATCCCGTGCGAGTATATTGGAAACCTTGCGGTCTTGGGAAAAATACTTTGCAGTGAATATTGATGAGGAGACTTGGGGTAATATAGGCGAAAATGCCATTAGAATCTCAGACTGCAATAGAACAAAGGAGACTCAGTTAAAAATATTACACCATCTCCATTTCCCACTAAGCTTGAGGCACAGTTTTGACCCTTCCATATGCTTGCTGTGTCAAAAATGCAAACTAGTAAAGGGAGACTACATACATTGTGTGCGGTCCTGCGTCAAAATTAAATCCTACCGGTTCCTGTGTACTGAAAGAGCTTAAGAAGATATTTGGTATGGCTGTACAACTTTATCCTTTGTTCCTAATTCTGGGACTCACAGATAGGAGAATTATTGATGCTAATGAAAAAAAGGCTACATCATATCCTAACTTTTGCAGCATGATAGAACATTTTTTGCTCCTGGGTTTGCATTATGTCTCTGTCAATTCAGAAGTGGCATTAAATTATCATAGAATGTATCCTAATGGAGTTCCTAACTTACATACTGCCTTCTAAATCGGATGCATTCCAAAAGTATGGGACCCCTATCCCAAGTGTATAGGTTCTGTAATGTCTGACTTGCTCCTCCAATATTTTCCATAAGTTATAGCACCACCTTGATCTCGCTACACATCAAGGTGTGCACCATTTTACCATGTTTTCATGGCTTTATCTTCTTGGTTATCCGTTCATTGGTTTTCTTTATATAAATGGAGGCACCGAGTTTAATGATTAAGCTGAACCAACTGTGTTGGTGTTCTGTTGTCTTTTTCTGTATTTATGTATCGAGAAGCATTTATACTGAGGCTGGTGGAGCAAATAGAGGAGGAGTTTAAGAGGTGGGACGCGTTGCTGCTGTCCCTGGCGGGTAGGGTGCAGTCAGTCAAGATGACGGTGCTCCCAAGGTTTTTGTTCCTGTTGCAGTGCCTCCCCATTCTTATCCCGAAGGCCTTCTTTAGGCGGGTCAACAGGAGCATAACGGGGTTTGTGTGGGCGCGAGGGACTCAGGGGGTGAGAAGGGTGTTCCTGGAGCGGAGTAGGGATTGGGGGGGGGGGGCTGGCACTGCCCAACCTCTGTGGGTACTACTGGGCCGCCAATGCGGCGATGGTGCCAAGTGGGTGATGGAGGGGGAGGGGGCGGCATGGAAGAGGCTGGAGACAGTGTCTTGTGAGGGTACGAGTCTGGAGGCGCTGGCAATGGCGCCGCTGCCGCTCCCTCCAATGAGGTACACCACGAGCCCGGTGGTGGCCGCTGCCCTCAAAATTTGGGGGCAATGGAGGCGGTACTGGGGGTAAGTGGGGGCCTTGGCGTAGACCCCGGTACGGGGGAACCACCGGTTTGTCCGAGGGAAAATGGATGGAGGGTTTTCGGGGTGGTACAGGGCAGGGATAAGAAGGTTGGGGGACCTGTTTGTGGATGGGGAGTTCGCGAGCCTGGGTGAGCTGGAGGAGAAGTACGGGCTCCCCCTAGGGAAACACCTTTAGGTATCTACAGATAAGGGAGTTTGCCAGGCGGCAAATGGTGGAATTCCCGCTGCTGCCACCACGCACGGCACAGGACAGGGTGCTCTCAGGGGTGTGGGTTGGAGAGGCAAGATCCCGGCAGCATATGCAGGAGGAGGAGGAGGCCTCGGTGGAGGAGCTGAAAGGTAAGTGGGAGGAGGAGTTGGGGGAGGAGATCAAGGAGGGGACGTGGGCAGATGCCCTAGGGAGGGTGAGCTCTTCCTCTTCGTGCGCGAGGCTCAGCCTCATACAGTTTAAGGTGCTGCACAGGGGCCGGTATTCCAGCCTTTGCGTCCCTGGTAGCCCAGCGAAGGATTCTTCTTCAGTGGAAGGATGCGAGGCCCCCAAGCATGGAATCCTGGATCAACGATATGACGGGGTTTATTAAGTTGGAGAGGGTGAAATTTGCCTTAAGGGGATCGGTGCAAGTGTTTTTCAGGCGGTGGCAACCGTTCTTAGACTTCCTGGCAGAACGATAGACAATGGTCAGCAGTAGCAGCACCCGGGGGGGGGGGTTCTATTTTATTTTTGTTTCTCTATACTGGGGGATCTGAGGGGGTGTATATATTTGCTATGTTTGCTATGTGTTTCGGCTGGTGTTAATTTATTATGTATGTATGGGGGGAGGGGGGCACTGGGTTGTTTTGTTTTGTATTTAATTCTATTGGGTTCCTTTTACATTTTGTTGTTGATATTTTGTGAAAACTTTAATAAAATTAGTTTAAAAGAAAGATTGCGGGTGCATGTCCCACTAATCTAGACAGATATTTCAGTACAGTCCAGAAGATGAACAACATTGTTCAAACTGCTGCATTTTGGATATAATGCTAAAACAAGTTCCTTCCTGCATGTTGAAGCGGACCTAAAACAATCACATGGCTTGACTTGATGAGCAGGGCAATCTCCAGGTATTATGCGCAACATTCAACCCTCAATGTCACAGATTAACTGGCCATTTAATTAATTTACTGTTTTTGAGGGTTTACTTATACTGCGCCAATTTTGCCATGTAAACAAACACTTGGAAAATTGATTACAAAACACTCTTTTGAGACTTCCGGTGAACATGAAGGGGCTTTATAAAAATGCTTCTTTATTTTTTTCCAGAGCGAGAGTAAACAAGCTGAGAAGCTGCAGTTGTGCATCTTTGTTTATCAGCAAGAAAGCATCAAAAATAGTAGACTCAATAGTGCATCTGTTATTTCAGATGACCTGGAGAGGGGCCGAACATGTGGTTTCTGGGAAACTTTAACATTCTTTTTCTCAGCCTTTTTAAAAAAAGGACACATGCTAAGGTTAAATTTAAAATAAACCCAAATTAAGTGGTCACATAGTCAATTCTAGCCACGCGATTGTTTCCTCCTAAATCCTAGAAAGATTTCAGTTAAACTAAAACTTTACTCAAATAGGTAAATGGACAATGTTTATTTCCCAATCTCCTTCTGTCCTAAACTGCAAACCATCTTTAACTTCTGTATAAAATGTTAAAAATTCAATAAAAATCATTTCCAAAAAAAAGAAATTGATAGCACCATCTTCCAAGTTGCTGTTGCTGTGATACTCCAACAACATGCATTCATTTTGGGGTTGTATCAGTGACCTCAAATTTCATCTGTCCCGTCTAACCTAAACTTTGTATTGGCGCTAACAGCAAATATACGGCATAGCTTTCCTCCTTTTCATTATCTTACTCGCAGTCTTCTTGTTAATACAGTTCCTTCTAAAACTGGAATTGCATCATGGTGTGAGCCACATATCTTCCATAGTTGATATTCAACCCTATTCATGGACAATCAGAAAGTATAATTTATGTGAATGAAAGCAAATTATCATTGTATTTTCCCTCTTTGTAATAGACCTTCAAGTTCTTGTACTAACCTGAAGCAGCCTACAAGCAGTACGTTACACAATGTAGCTTCAGTTGTGCAAGCTAAGTCATACAGTACTTACTGGGCTAGCATTCTCAAGCTTCGAGCTTTGCTACACATAAATCATTGCCATGTTAATGAATTTGTGCACCTACAAAAGTGCTACAAATTTCAGAGAAACATTTTATGTAGCCAGTGACTGGATCAATTTAAATTTACCATATACTTTGTGATTAGGATTATGTTTGTTGTGTTAACATATAAATGCCTCAATAAAATATTTTTTTTAAAAATAAATAAATTCATCCTACACAAGCTACCTATCTGTCAGCCCACCATCTATCAGCCTGGCATGTCAGACTGGACTGCTAAAGAAGTTTATCCAGTACAAAAAGTGGGTCTTTAATACTCACTGGGTGGTGAGGCATTGCATTGGTCTCTAACAGTAGATACAGCCCATATCAGAACACTATTACTTCATGAATCAACTGAATTATAGCAATTTAACAAGGCAGATCTATAGTACAACAAGCATAAGCAATATTGCTATAGGGATACTTATAAAGACAATCCACAATTGACTATCGTAGAACCAAGAGTACCCATGCAAACAAAGCCATTATACAACAGTGAGGGGGGAGTCGCAAACCTTTGCTATTGGTTCCGTTATCAAGCCTGTGCAGATTTAAAACTGAAAGTAGCATTTCCAAATAGTTTTTACATATATCAGCTGGATGGCCATATAATAAATGAATGTAATATATATCATAATATAATGCACAATTGTTTTTCTGACGCCGAACAGGCGCCATAGTGTGGCGACTAGGGGATTTTCACAGTAACTTCAGTGCAGTGTTAATGTAAGCCTACCTGTGACACTAATAATGACTATTTATTCACTTTCATGGTCAAGGAACATTACAGCAGGATATACAAGAGAAAAAGATATAAAACATCATGAGGAGGGAGAAGAACAACAACAAAAGAACAATGAAGATGAATGATTTTTTAAAAAAGAGGAAACTAATATGAATAGAAGCATGAGAAGGTACTGAACTTGACAATGAGACAAAATAAATAGCAGACTGGGTTTTTAGACTAGGCCACAGCTTTAGTCAGCTATGTTCGCAAAAAGTTCTAGGATCTTCAACAATATTTAGATATATAAATATGCTGTGTAGTAGGTCAGAACTTCAGTATTACTGAAAAAAGACATTTTGTCGAGCATTTCTGTCTTGCACTCGTCAGAACTATTGCAGGAATATCAAGTCAGGGGAAGCAACTTATGAGAAGAGAGTCCTGTTTGTTTGGCAAGTGGACTCTGAATGGAGAGGGGTTGCCATGGAGAATGTGCCAGTTGATGTGACCGACAGTTAACTGCCAAGCATCGTTTGAAATTTAAACCAGGCAGCTTGCCTCTAATTGGTCAAGGCATTGCCCTGTGAAATGAATCGTGAATGGCTATCATTTATTTTGTTTAGTTGAAACAGGTGCAGTGTGTGTACATGTTCTTTCTGTCTGCCAAGAACAGGGCCATAAGTTGCTTCCAGTACACAGAAATGTGCCACATTGAGAGTCCAACTGACAATCTTAAATTTGTTATTAGCATATTTTTTAAAACACGGAGGATTGTTTAGTAAATATTGACTACGGCGAGGGGCGGCATGTGGCGCAGTGGTTAGCACTGGTACTGCGGCACTGAGGACCCGGGTGCGAATCCTGGCCCTGGGTCATTGTCCTTGTGGAGTTTGCACATTCTCCCCATGTCTGCATGGGTTTCACCCCCACAATCCAAAGATGTGCAGGTTAGGTGGATTGGCCATGCTAAATTGCCCCTTAATTGAAAAAAATAATTGGGTACACTGAAGTTAAAAAATAAATATTCACTAATGCTGTCACTTTCAGTCCTGAAATGTGCTCAGTCTACCTCAGATTACCCTTGAAGGACAAGAAGCTAGCTGTTTCACGCCACTACTATGCAGTAGCAATACAAGTGATATTTGCAACTAACAGGATGCTACCATTAAGCCAAAAAACATTCTGCCTATCACCCAAATGAGTAATGTGGTATATGAATTTCAGTGCCAGTGTGATGCCAGGGGCTGGTTTAGCACACTGGGCTAAATCACTGGCTTTTAAAGCAGACCAAGGCAGGCCAGCAGCACGGTTCAATTCCCGTACCAGCCTCCCCGAACAGGTGCCGGAATGTGGCGACTAGGGGCTTTTCACAGTAACTTCATTGAAACCTACTTGTGACAATAAGCGATTTTCATTCTTCATGCTGGGTATGCAGATTGTACATCCCAAAGACTGGCAAACCGACCCAACATCATGCCCTTTCCACTGTTCGCAGTGGACAAAGTACATGCCATACCCAACTAAGCCAGGCTAGCAAAACACAGTATCCAGATGTGATTCCGCGACTGGACAACATTTGCTAAATACTCCTCAGTGTACTAAAAATTACACAGACAACCAATTTAAGAACGTCATTCAGGCTCACAGAGTGGCATATATGCATGTACTGGAAGCTGCATTTATTAATAAAAAGGTCCTGTTCCTTGTAGACAGAATGAAAATGTGCACACAATGCACCTGTTTCAGCGAAATAAAAGTGATAGCCATTCCCTAGTTCATCCCTCAGGGCAATACCTTGACCAGAGTCAAGTTGTCTTGTTTAAATTTCAAATAATGCTTGGCAGGTAACTGTCAATCAGTGTGAGCACAGTAAGAAGTCTTACAACACCAGGTTAAAGTCCAACAGGTTTGTTTCGATGTCACTAGCTTTCGGAGCGCTGCTCCTTCCTCAGGTGAATGATATTCTTGTCATTATCTTGATGTGCGCAGGACGAAAAGCTTTGGCAAGACGTATTTTTTCCGTTAATGTACTTCTGCTGCCACTATGGTGACTTCAGATCAGCAACTGCTGCCTGCATTAGTTTTCCTTAAATATTCACTTATAAAAAAACCTGATCATCTCTCAAAGCATTTTATGTAATACCAATGACTGCATTTCCTTTTCTTCCTATAAATTTAGAGTACCCAATTCTTTCTTTTCCAATTAAGGGTGTAGTCAATCCAACTAGCCTGCACATCTCTGGGTTGTGGGGTGAGACCCACGTATACACGGGGATTATGTGCAAACTCCACATGGACAGTTACCCAGGGCTGGATCGAACCCGGGTCCTCGGCGCCGTGAAGCAGCAATGCTAACCACTGCGCCACCGTGTCAATGACTGCATTTCAAACATATTCCGTTCAGTGGGAATCTCTGAGAAAACTTGAGAAGTAAGATACGGTGTTATGTAAATTCAAGCTCTTTCTTTCTTTAAAAAGACTACTTTGAATGTCGATGGTTTATTTCACAGGGAAATGGGGGAACCATTTCGCATCTCGAGTTGTGCTATAAACAGGAATGTGTTGACGGCCAGCTAATCTGTTTTTGGAGCTGTTCGAGAGGGAGGAATATTGGCCAGGACATCTGCAACTTCAAATCAAAGTTTAATCTCACTGCCAGAAGCAAAACTAAAATTTTCCATTAAATGCATTTACGGTTATGAAGCCAGTAAGTTACTGAACAAACAAGTTTCTTGAAACTTTGGGTGAAATAACATATCATCAAAATTTGTTAGATTGGTAAGAGTTCATTTTAGACTTTTGTCAAAATACTTTGAAGCTGCTCTGTGATGTCCATGCCCTTGCACCAGAGAGGCAACATACCATCCTGGAATCACATTGGTAACTACAGAAGTGCCTGTCTGTTCCCCTAACTAAAGAATCCCCTACCACTATTGTTCTCCTGTCTTTTCTCCTCCCTCCCATCACAGCCGAGTTATCCACTGTACTGTGGTCATGACTTTTTCCAGAGGAATTCTCTCCCCCCATTGGTATTCAGAACTGAGTACATGTTAGAGAGTGTGATGTCCTCAGGAGATTGCTGCACTACCTACCTCACCTTTCTTGTCTGCCTGATGGCCATCCAGTCCCTCTCTGCTCGTAATTTCTTACGCTGCAGCATACCACCTTCTGAAACGTGCTATCCACATAACTCTCATCCTTGCTAATGCACCTCAGTGACACCAGCTGTTGCTCAAGTTCTAAGATACGGCGCTTGATTTTTTTGCATTTGCTAGCATTTTCTTTACATGTATTTGTCCAGGGCATAGCATCCTGGAGGCCCACACGTAAAGAATGTTAATTTGACGTGTGCGAACAGCCGTGCCTGTAATTATTTATTTACAGCACTAAAATTGGAAGTTAAGTAAAGACAATAAAATGTAAGTAAACTATCGCCTCATGCCATTTTTCTCAAAGCCCCAACTTTCACTGGAACTCTCACTCTGGCCTCGCAGTTTTAAAAAGAAAACAGCATCCCGTTTGCCTTCCTAATCACTTGCTGAATCTGCATATTAACATTTTGTGATTCGTGTAACAGGACACCCAGATCCCTCTATGCCTCAAAGTTCTGCAAACTCCCCCATTTAAATTCTCCCATAACTTCCTGGTTCCCTTAATCTAATTTTGGGGGTAGCCCAATGATGCACTGGGGTATCTCTCGAGGATGTACCCACTCAAGAGTTTATCTGGCAATTGGCAAGAAGTGCTAACTTCCCTTGGAATGAAGAGCTTGTCGTATGAGGGACGGTTGAGGACGCTGAGTCTGTATTCGTTGGAGTTTAGAAGGATGAGGGGGGATCTTATTGAAACTTACAGGATACTGTGAGGCCTGGATAGAGTGGACGTGGAGAGGATGTTTCCACTTGTAGAAAAAACTAATAATAATAGAAGCAGAGGACACAATCTCAGACTAAAGGGACGATCCTTTAAAACAGAGTTAAGGAGGAATTTCTTCAGCCAGAGGGTGGTGAATCTGTGGAACTCTTTGCCGCAGAAGGTTGTGGAGGCCAAATCACTGAGTCTTTAAGATAGAGGGAGATAGGTTCTTGATTAATAAGGGGCTCAAGGGTTATGGGGAGAAGATAGGAGAATGGGGATAAGAAAAATATCAGCCATAATTGAATGGCAGAGCAGACCTGATGGGCCTAGAGGCCTAATTCTGCTCCTATGTCTTCTGGTCTTATGAAGCTCAGTTGTGGTTATGTCAGGATCCCGGAGCTCCTGACCTTATTACAGCCTTGATCCAACCATGGACAAAAGAGCTGAACTCAAGTGAAAGTGACTGCCCTTGACATCAAAGCAGCATTTGATTGAATCTAGCATCAAGGAGCCCCAGCAAAACTGAAGTAATTGGGAATCAAGAGGAAAACGTTCCACTGGTTGGAGTTATACATGGCACAAAGGAAGAAATTGGCAGTTGCTGGGAGTCAATCATCTCAGTCCCAGAACATCATTGTAGGAGTTCCTCAGGGTAGTGTCCCGAGCCCAACTATCTTCAGCTACTTCACCAATGACCTTCCCTCCATCGCTGATGATTGCACAATGTTTGGACTATTCGTGACTCCTCAGATACTGCAGCAGTCAATGTCCATATGCAGTAAGACCTGGACAAGTGTCAGACTAGGGTTGTTAAATGACAAGTAACTTTCACGTCACACAAGTAGCAGGCAATAGCCATCTCCAACGAGAGAGAATCTAACCATTTCCCCATGGCGTAACCATCACTTAATCCCCCACAATCAACATCCCAGGGGATTACCACTGATCAGAAACTGAATTGTACAGTAGCACAGTTGTTAGCACTGTTGCTTCACAGCACCAGAGACCCGGATTCGATTCCCGCTTGGGTCACTGTCTGTGCGGAGTCTGCACGTTCTCCCTGTGTCTGTGTGGGCTTCCTCCGGATTCCTCCAACAAGTCCCGAAAGACATGCTTGTTAGGTGAATTGTATATTGTATCCGAACAGGTGCAGGAGTGTGGCGACTCGGGGATTTTCCCAGTAACTTCATTGCAGTGTTAATGTAAGCCTACTTGGGACAATAATAAAGGTTATTATGATTATTACCAGTAATATAAATACCATGACTAAAAAAGCAGGTCAGCAGCTGAGAATTCTAGTGAGTATTTACCTCCCGACTCCCTGAAGCCTACAAGGCACAACTCAGGGATGCAATGTGACAGTATGTGCTCCACCTGCCGAGATGAGGGCAGCTACAACAACATTCAAGAAGCTCAATAACATCCAAGGCAAAGCAGCCCGCTTGCTTCCATCCATTTAAACATTTACTTCCTCTGCCGCCAATGCACAGAGGCAGCAGTGTGTACATCTACAATATACACTGCTGCAACTCAACAAGATTCCTTCAGCGGTACCTTCCACACCAGCAACCACTATTACCTAGAAGGACAAGGGCAGCAGGTGCATGGGAACACCACCACCTGCAAGTTTCCCTCCAAGTCACACACCATCCTGACTGAGCACCATTTGTTTGTCAATCATTGTTGATGGGCCAAAACCCTGGAACAACAATATGGTTGTAACATCACATTGACTGCAGCAATTGAAGGATTAGGTAATTAGGGATGGGCAACATGCTGGCCAGAGATGCTCATATCCTATGAAAATAATAAACTAAAACATGTCAAGCAACCAATCACATCAAAGTATTTGCACAGGCAGGATGGTGAAATAAATGATGGGACATACACTCGGGATTAAGGTAGAAACCAAATGTCATATTTGCTATTTTTACATACTAGGCACAATTTCTATTCATGCCATACAAACTTGAAGCATGTACTAATTTCTAGAGAGAGGAAATCACTTAAATTTTAACAATCTTAAAAATCACATGTTGGTGCTTGGGAGTGCATAAATGGCTAAGAGTACAACTTTTGCTCGTCAAAAAAAAATCAAGAGCTGGTTCGAGGAAGACCGTCATTAGGTTCCCATTTTCAAAATTATAATTTCCCCCCACAAATTCTTTGTTGCAGAGTTACTGTTGTGACACACAACTCAGTTTAAAAATATTTTTTAGAAGGAAGCAACATTGGCAAGCAATTCCAGAATTTCATTTTAAAGCTCAGACTGAGCAACTTCTCACCACATTTTTGTCCCATTGCATCATCACTATAGCTGTGGACAATAATTGCTCAGTAAAGGTTACAGTTGCTGAACTGCTTAATTTTGTTCCAAAATATAGAATTAGGAGACTAAAATTCACTACAGAAAATTAGGCTCACAGCTAGATTATTTGAGAATAATTCTACATTAAAATAAATAGTATGTGAGTTATTCTTTCAGTCTTTTTTAGTTTATTCTGATTTTCTCTCCTCTCGCTCTTAAAAAGGTGCTGACTTCCTTATTGGTATAAAGTGCAACAGGAGGCAAATGCCTGCTTCTACCTCAGCCAAGTGGCCATTATCCATGATATCAGCAGGCTACCCAACTGTGGAGTGTCTCCCTTCCAGGAGAATACAACACTCAGGAGAAAAAACTGAGGCTGATTTTTGCTTTCTCTACCGAGGTACACAGGAGGATAATTGTTTGCTAGTGTCCCTATTGCAATCCCAACTCAGATCAGCTAGCTCAGCATAAACCAGGGATTGAACCCTTTAGTTTGTAGTTTGGTGACAATATCTTCTTTTATTTTTAAACTGTTGTGGAATTTTAGATTGCTTTTCTTTCTTTGTAATATTTAATTCCAATGTTGTATGTTTCTAATGGCTGTTCCACAGTGTGTAACAAAGTGCTGCAAGTTTTAGACAGTCAGCTTGTAGATAAATACACTTCACGGCAAAGTTTTGAATCAGGCACAAGATCCAATGCACAAGAGTTTTTCCACACTCCTTGATTAAAGCTGGGGAAAAACAAACTTCGATAGGTTCCTCGCTTTGTGTGCAGTTCTCAAGTAAGGACAAAATCAGTTCCAGCTGTGTTGCTTTCACATAATAGCAAGTTTCATACATGGGGGAAATAAATACTTAGGAGACAGAAAGCAGAATGGCTGGTGCCAATGAAATTGTACCCCAAAAAGAAGCTGCATCTTCAGGATAAGACTGGGGAAAACTGGAACAACATCTTCTACATACTAGAAAAATTGTCTGCAATATTTTAGTTTACTAGCATTACCCACAATTTACCACTGCCACTTTAACTTTCGATCTCTTGCTTAAGTTTATGCATTTAAAGCTGCCAGATTGAAGTTGCAACATAATCAAAACTAAAGTACAGTACCAACAATCATTCTTTGTACAGAAACATTAGAAGGAAAGTCGAGATGGGATCCAAAAATATTCAAACACAAATCACAGGAATAGCTGAAGGAAACCGAGGTAATCAGGCCCGATGTGGATACACCTGCTTTCTTATTTCCTGGCAAAATTCGCAAAGAAACAAAGCAGAAGTGACGAATGCGGAATAGTTTTCGACTTAGAACTTTATGATGTTTAATCCCCTTCAAACCCCAAGTTGAAAACCACATCAAGTAGGTCACTGCACAAGAAAAATCTAGGGATGGACTAAGTTTACATTTAAAATGTAGAGAGGTAACAAACACCGTGAGAATAGAATGTAAATAAAGGCATGAAGAAATCAGTTGATATGTTACTTCTTACAATTGAAGAATAAAAAATAACCAATTAACCAGTTTCTGATGAAAGAAAAATTACAACATATATTTAATATTTGGAAATGCAGGCCATACCAATGTTAGCATTTTTGGCTTAGAACAGGAATCATGATATACATCTTAATACTGTAAGTGAGAAATTTTACTTATTCATTTAATAGAAACTGGTAACAGGTTTTTCAGTACATGGTGCCTTAGAAGTATGTTTACAACAAATCCTCTAGAATATTAAACCAAAATATAATCATATTTCACAAATGAAGTCCTATTTTATTCAATAGTTTCACAGTCAGTGGAAGCTGCAATCTTGCAAATGAAACTAGGTATTTTAAATCATCCCTATTCCACAGTGAAGGTTTAGTTTAAGCGTTAAGCAGCATCGAGTCATCAGATCATATATAAGGACAGAGAACAGATTTACATTAGGTTGATATCGATCTACCAATTCCAACCGAAATTAGTCCAGTATTCACAGACAAAAGCTTTAACTTCATAGTCATAATCATGACATGTGCAATGACTGACTCTGAATAAAATGTTAAATTGGGCAGATGAAGGTCAGAGATTTGGAATGATATACTTTGGGAGCATAAAGGAGAGAACATATACACTAAATCTTAACATTTTAAAAGGAGTACAGAAGCAGAGAGATTTATGGAGTTCAAATACACAAAGCTAAAGTCAGGGGACAGTTAATAAAGCTTTAAACATGGGGATAGAGAGTACATTTATTACATTACAAAAATAAAGAGAATCCAAAAAAAATATTGATTGGGCCATGGTTAGAGAGTTTCATCTATGTTGGCAGATAGAGGGAAGTTTTTGGGAGAACTACACCCTAAGTATGGTCTTCGGCAGGAAATGAGGTGCAATCCCCACCAGTGGTTGGGTGTGAATCAGATCGCAATCCACCTACACTTGGAATTTTTTTTTGGGGGGGGGGCGGGTTTTGCACTGGCATGCTCGCAAGCCCAGCTTCATAGAAATTGCACTCTGTTTCCAAAGGACACCTCAATCCAATAGTGACAGTAAAATTGTGCCCCCCCCCCCCGACTCAACAACATTGCTAGCATTAGGGCTTCAGTGTCTCTTCTCCCCCCGCCCCCCTCAATCCTTGCTAGTATTAACGACCTCCACCACCTTCTTTCCCCAAAAGACGCTGGCATCAGGGTCCCCCCCATTGGGTCTTCCTTCAGACCCCCTCCCATCCCGCCGGCATCAGGCCCCCCCAACAATCACTGGCACTAGCACTTTTCACTGTAATAATGAACAGATATGATGAAATTGTTCAAAGGTATCAGGCTTTCAAGGTCAATTGGGAAAATTAATTTTCTCTGATCAGATGACATAAGTTTGACAATCACCAAAGGAACAGATTTGGAGATTTTGTTTCCATATACAGAGCATTGTTAGGATATGGAATGCTTATCAGAAACAGTAGTGAAAGAATGGACAATAATAACTTTTAAAATTAAAATGGATAAATGTGTCGAAAAATGTTACTGGAAAAATGAAGCATCACAGACAAGGCAAAGGCATGCAGACACGGGGAGTACGTGCAAACAGTCCCCCATGTTTGCATCAGTTTCATAATATGCTCGGGTAAAAACTTAAGAACTCTGGAATTTCTTGGATGAACAGGTAGTCTAATTTAAAGTAAAAATCCTAAATTTGCAGGATTCTGAAATAATGGTACAGTGACATACCAGCCCAAATCATACACAATGCCCCACCAAACTATGCTGCACAAGACAGCAGAACTAAATTGCAGCATTTGAGCATTACAGTTGCAACCTACTAAGTGAACATGACATCCTTAAATAAACATCTCCTCCATGTTTCAAGTACAAATTGGAAAAGCATATGGAATTTGGGGAAACCAGCGAACAATATATATTACTTAATATTGGTATTGTCAATCAAATGAGGGGAAAGGGTTAAAGGGAATTCTGTGTATATAAAAACGTTGAGATATACTAAGGTGTTTTAAAATGTCATTACAAAAAATCTTATCCAATAGTTACTGAAACGAAAATTGCGTTTCAAAATTCACAAACAAATTTTCACAGATTTTAAATTGATAAATATTTGCCTTGATAAATGAAAGTGCAACGCATTAATGGGAACACTGCTCTTTGTCAAGCAATTAGCAAAGACCTTGGGCAATATTATCCACAAACATGGGGTCAGCTACCACCAATACAAAGCTGTATCCCATCTTGTGCATTTCTCTACTGTTTTATGAACTGTCTGACATCTGGTTGTAAATCAGTTAAACAACGCAAATCCCAAGGCCATCATTTCATTCCTGGCAGAAATTCAACATGCTTGCAACTAATTCCATTCCCCACACCACCGATTATACCAAGGTGAATCTGACTACTTGTCATTTCCATCACAAAGATAACCTACTTCCACCTCTCGTTTTCCACTTCTACCCCTGCATCAGGCAATGTGTTGCTGAAACCCTCATTCATGTGTCACTACAACACTCAACTATTCTAATGTTTTCCTTTCTGACCCCAATCTGACACCCTCCATATACTAGGTTTATCGAAAACTCTGCTACCCATATACTATCCTAGTCAAGATACTTTTCTCCTATCATTCCTGTTCAGAGCCTTCTTTAGCTGCCAGCCCTCCAACATCTTCAATTTAAAATTCTCATAATTTAAAATCCTCTGCATAGCTTCATCCCTTCCTTGCCGAGGAGCTATGCTTTGCCTTGATATACATTTATAATCTCCCTTTACCCCATTGTTGGTAGCTATGCCCATTCTCTGTTGTTCCTTCTCCAAACTTCTCTGCCTTTCCACCTGCCTCTCCTCAAAAGCTGACCACAAGACATAGGAGCAGAATTAGGCCACTTGACCCATCGAGTCTGCTCCGCCATTCAATCATGGCCGATATTTCTCTCATCCACTCTCCTGCCTTTTCCCCATAACCCCATATTAATCACGAACCTATCTATCTCTGCCTTAAAGACACTCAGTGAATTGGCCTCCACAGCCTTCTGCGGCAAAGAGTTCCACAGATTCACTACCCTCTGGCTGGAAAAATTCCTCTTCATCTCGGTTTTAAAGGATTCTCCCTTTAATCTGAGATGGTGTCCTCTGGTTCTAGTTTTTCCTACAAGTGGAAACATCCTCTCTATGTCCACTCTATCCAGGCCTGGCAGTGTCTTGTACGTTTCAATAAGATCCCCTCTCATCCTTCTAAACTCCAATGAGTACAGACCCAGGGTCCTCAAACGATCCTCATACGAAAGTTCTTCATTCCAGGGATCATTCTTGTGAATCTCCCCTGGACCCTTTCCAAGGCCAGCACATCCTTCCTTAGATATGGGGCCCAAAACTGCTCATAATACTCCAAATGGGAGTCCGACCAGAGCCTTATACAGCTTCAGAAGTACATCCCTGGTCTTGTATTCTCGCCCTCTTGACATGAATGCTAACGTTGCATTTGCCTTCTTAACTGCCGACTGAACCTGCACATTAACCTTAAGAGAATCATGAACAAGGTCTCCCAAGTCCCTTTGTGCTTCTGCTTTCCAAAGAATTTCCCCATTTAGAAAATAGTCTATGCCTAAATTCCTCCTTCCAAAGTGCATAACCTCACACTTTTCCACATTGTATTTCATTTGCCACTTCATTGCCCACTCTCCTAGCCTGTCCAAGTCCTTCTGCAGCCCCCTTGCTTCCTCAATACTACCTGTCCCTCTACAGATCTTTGTATCATCTGCAAACCTAGCAACAGTGCCTTCAGTACCTTCTTCCAGATCATTAATGTATATTGTAAAAAGTTGTGGTCCCAGCACAGACCCCTGAGGCACACCACTAGTCACCGCTGCCATCCTGAAAAAGACCCCTTTATCCCCACTCTTTGCCTTCTGCCAGTCAGCCAATCCTCTATCCATGCCAGGATCTTACCCTTAACACCATGGGCTTTTAACTTATTTAACAGTCTCCTATGCGGCACCTTGTCAAAGGCCTTCTGGAAATCTAAATAAATCACGTCCACTGATTCTCCTTTGTCTAACTTGCTTGTTACTTCCTCAAATAACTCTAACAGATTTGTTAGACACGACCTCCCTTTGACAAAGCCGTGCTGACTCAGTCCTATTTTACCATGCACTTCCAAGTGCTTCGCAATCTCATCTTTAATAACAGACTCTAAAATCTTATCAATGACCGAAGTCAGACTAACCGGCCTATAATTTCCCGTCTTCTGCCTCCCTCCTTTCTAAAACAGTGGTGTTACATTAGCCACCTTCCAGTCCTCTGGGACCCATCCTGCCTCCAGGTGATTCCTGAAAGATCATCACTAATACTGTCACAATTTCCTCAGCTATCTCTTATAGGACGCTGGGCTGTAGTCCAGCCGGTCCAGGTGACTTATCCACCCTCAGACCTTTCAGTTTCCCCAGAATCTTCTCCTTAGTAATGGTCACTGCACTCACCTCTGCCCCCTGGTTCTCCTGGAGCTCTGGCATCCCACTTGTGTCTTCCACATGAAGACTGATGCAAAGTAACTGTTCAGTTCGTCTGCCATTTCTTTGTTTCCTACTATTACTTCTCCAGCCACATTTTCTAGTGGTCCAATGTCTATTTTTGCCTCTCTCTTACCTTTTATATATTGAAAAAAATCTCTTCCTATCTTCCTTTATATTACTAGCTAGCTTGCATCGTACTTCATCTTCTCCCCCCTTATTGCTTTTTTTGTTGTCCTCTGCTTGCTTTTAAAAGCTGCCCAATCCTCTGGTTTCCCACTAATTCTCACCACTTTGTACGCTTTTTCCTTAGCCTTTATGCTGTCCTTGACATCCCTCGTCAGCCATGGATGCCTTGTCCTCCCCTTGGCATGTTTCCTCCTCCTTGGGATTAATTTCTGTTGTGCCTCCCTAATAACCCCCAAAAGCTCCTGCCATTGCTGTTCCACTGTCTTCCCTGCTAGGCTCCTTCTCCAATCAACTCTGGCCAGCTCCTCCCTCATGTCTTTGTAGTTACCCTTATTTAATTGTAACACTGTTACATCTGATTGCAGCTTCTCCCTCTCAAACTGCAAGGTAAATTCTATCATACTGTGGTCACTGCTCCCTGAGGGTTCCTTCACCTTAAGTTCCCTGATCAAGTCTGCCTCATTACACATTACCAAATCCAGAATTGCCTGTTCCCTAATAGGCTCTGTCACAAGCTGCTCCAAAAAACCATCTCTTAGACATGCCACAAATTCCATTTCTTGGGATCCACTACCAACCTGATTTTCCCAGTCCACCTGCATATTAAATCCCCCATGATTATTGTAATATTGCCTTTTTTACATGCTTTTTCTATCTCCTGATTTATTTTCTGCCCCACATCCTGACTACTGCTAGGGGGCCTGTACTAACTCCCATCAGGGTCTTTTTACCTTTGTGATTCCTCAACTCTACCCACAGAGATTCTATGCCTTCTGATCCTATAGCGCTCCTTGCTATCGATTTAACTTCATTCCTTACTAACAATGCAACCCTGCCCCCTTTGCCCATCTGTCTGTCCTTTCGATTGGATATGTATCCTTGGATATTTAGATCCCAGCCCTGATCCCCTTGCAGTCACGTCTCTGTGATGCCCACAACATCGTACCGGCCAATTTCAATGTGCGCAAAAAGCTCATTTGCCTTGTTCCGTATACTGCGCGCATTTAGGTAGGTACAACACCCTCACTCCTGCATTTGCCACCTCCCTTTTCACACTCTCCTCAGTCACTGTACCCTGTAATGTGGCCCTTTTTGATTTTTGACTATGGCTTCTCTGCCTTACACTTTCCCCCTTACTGCTTTTTGTTTCTGGCCCCGTTTTACTTCCCTTCGACATCCTACATTGAATCCCACCCCCCTGCACATTAGTTTAAACGCTCCCCAACAGCATGAGCAACCCCCCCCCACCCCAGGTCATCGGTTCCAGTCCTACCCAGGTGCAGACCGTCCGGTTTGTACTGGCCCCACCTCCCCCAGAACCAGTTCCAATGCCCCAGGAATTTGAATCCCTCCCTCTTGCACCATCTCTCGAGCCATGCATTCATCCTATCTATCCTGACATTCCTACTCTGACTAGCTCCTGGCACTGGTAGCAATGCTGAGATTACTACCTTTGGAGGTCCTACTTTTTAGTTTAACTCCTAACTCCCTGAATTCAGCTTGTAGGACCTCATCCTGTTTTTTACCTATATCGTTGGTGCCTATGTGCACCACGACAGCTGGCTGTTCACCCCCCCCCCCCCCCCCAGAATGTCCTGCAGCCGTTCCGAGACATCCTTGACCCTTGCACCAGGGAGACAACATACCATCCTGGAGTTTTGATTGCGTCCGCAGAACCCAGCCATGGTGCCATGAACCTGGCTGCTGCTGCCTTCCCCTGGTGAGCCATCTCCCTCAACAGTATCCAAAGCAGTCTATCTGTTTTGCAGGGAGGTGACCGCAGGGGACACCTGCACCCACTTCCTACTCTTGCTCTGTCTTTTGGTCACCCATTTTCTATCTCCCTCAGTAACATTCACCTGTGGTGTGACCAACTCGCTAAACGTGCTATCCATAACATCCTCAGCATCGCGGATGCTCAAGCGGCCTAACAGGAGCTGCAGCTGGACACATTTCTTGCATGTGAAGGAGCCAGGGAGAGTGGGCGTGTCCCTGAGATCCCACATCGCACACAAGGAGCATGACACGGGTCTGGGATCTCCTGCCATGCATTAAACCTTAGGTTAACTTATACAACTACAATTCCAAAAAACAAAAGAAAAAGTAAATAAATATACAAATGAAAAGACAAACTACTTACCAGTCACTTACCAGGGATAAAAAGCACCTCCTCTCCACCCAGCTTTGAATTCCCACCTAGGTTCAAATTCCCAAACTCACTCTTCGCTATGTCTCACTCTGGCTGTGCCTTCTCTGGGAGATGATCGCAGGGAGAACTCACTCATGTTGCTCTTTTTAAATTGACCTAGGTTGACTCCCCCCCCGCCCCACCTGCTTTTAGATCAAAGTAGCTTAAGACACTTAACTGTCCTCTAAGCCCACCTCTCAGATTACTCCCAATAACATATTTTTTGGTGTCCACTTTTTGCAGGCTCTCTCTTAGTGCAATGGGATGCTTTTCAACATTATAAATATGGATTATTCTTTTCTATTTCCTTTACACATCCTTCTGATGATATGAAAGAGATATATGTGATATTAAAATCAAACTATACTGTGATGATAAAGAATATTAAAATTAAAAATATTAATCAAAATTATTCGGTACATATTGCCCAATAGATTAATGTAGCATGCTCCCACTGAAATTATTTTCAAAAAGAGCAGTGCTGAGAGAAGGTTGTCTTCTCAGTGTCATATCATAGAAACACTTGCCAAGTTCATGGTACTGGATGGCTAGCAGGCAAATTTAATAAATTCCATTGCTACTGGTTGTCTACAGCACTGTAGTAATGTTTACTGGAACACAAGAATAGCGCCAGACCATTTAGCCCTTCAAAACTTTTCTGTCATTCAATGAAATAATGGCAATTCTGTGGTCCAACTCTCCTTGCCTTTGTCCCAAATCCCAGAGTACCATTGATTAATAAAAATGTATTAATCACAGATTTTACATTAACAACTCATCCAGCATCAACTACCATTTGGGGAAGAGCACAAACTCATACCACCCTTTGTATTTAGGAGTGCTTTTTCACATCAATCCTGAAAAACCTACCCTAACTTTTGGCTATGTCCCTGCATCCTTGGCTCCCCAACAAGCAGAAATAGTTTCTGACTCTCTAGCCTATCAGTTCCCCATAATTTTGAAAACTGCTCGTTACCCCTTCAACTTCTAAATTGCAGGGAATTCAGCCCAACCTGTTCATAATTTAATACTTGCAGTCCAATTATCATTCTGGGAAATTTGCACAGCATTCTATCCAGGCCAATATATGCTTCCTAACATACGGTGTCCAGAAATGAACACAGTACTTAGTCCAGGTTTAATCATGAGCTTGTAAAACCAATGCATGACTTTAACCTGTAAATAAAAGCAAATTACTGTGGATGCTGGAACCTAAAATAATAGCTGTAAATGCTGGACAATCTCAACAAGTCTGGCAGCATCTGTGGAGAGAGAAGGGAGCTAACACCGAGTCTGTATGGCTTTGACAAAGAATCATCCAGACTCAAAACTATAGCGCCTTTCTTTCTCTACAGATGTTGTCAGGCCTGCTGAGATTGTCCAGTATTTTCTGATTTTGTTGCATGACTTCAACCCCTTTGCATCCATGACTTTTATGTACACTGACCCTAAATATCCTTGGGTCCACCCTGTCTAGCTTTTCACCATTTAGCAAGTACTCCAAACTATCCTTTTTAGGGATGGTTTTTATCTTATGCTTCCATCCAGCACGGTGGCACAGTGGTTGGCACTGCTGCCTCACAGAACTAGAGTGCTTCCCATGTCTGTGTGGGTTTCCTCCACGTGCACCAGTTTCCTCCCACAGTCCAAAGATGTGCTGATTAGGTGAATTGGCAAGTAGTGTTATGGGGAATGGGCCTCTGTAGAGTGCCAAATGGCCTCCTTCCACACTGTCTGGATTCAATGCATTCTACATTCGTTTTTAGATGTGGGTACCACTGGCTGGGCCAGCATTCAATGCCCATCTCAATTGCCCTTGAACCAAGTGGCTTGCCAGAGTTTAAGGGTCAACCAATTATATTGCTATGGATCTGGAATCATGTAGGCCAGAAAAGGTAAGGAAGGCAGATTTCCTTTCCCAAATCAATAATTTGCCTTCAATTCCATGAGCTTTACCTTTAGCAGACAGTTTCTTAAGACTTTATTAAATACCTCTGGAATTCCATAAATAATATCCATAGTCAGTAGTATTACTTTAGGCACCTTTTCAAAACATTCAATCAAGTTCATCAAACATGAACTAATCTTTACAAATTAAAGCTGATGCACTCTGCTGAAAATTTAGGGTGTTGCCACTCTATCCTTGATTATAGATTCTAACAATAGATGTCAGACAAACTTGCCTATAATTTCATGGTTCCCCCCCTCATTTGTCCTAAATAGCAGAGTGACATTGCTGCATCAAATTTTTTTTACAAGATTATAGTTTGGAAACTGCAATATTCTCACCGACTTAAATCCTAGGGTGAAAACTACTGGATTCTGGGGATGTCACTCTTTCATGGTATTATTTTCTTAATTATTGTTATTTTGCTTATGCTAACTTTGGTGACTCTCTGGTTCAATATTTGTTTTCTTGGGAAGACTGGCTCTACAGACTTCCTCTACTGTAAATACTGATACAAAGTAATTACTCATATTGCCCCCCATTTCTTTATTTTCATTTACAACTAGAATCATAATAAGGGAGGAGGCTATTTGACCCATTGAGTCCATGTTAGCTCTCTGCAGAGGAATCCAGTAAATCCAACCCCCTACTTTATCTCTGTAGCCCTCAATGTTTATTCAATTTACTTTTGAAATCATTGACTCTACTATATTACAATTATCAACTTTTAACAGGTCGACAATTCTCCTGACCAACCTCTTTTTCCTAATGTAACTATAAAAGCGTTTATGGTGCTTTAGACATCCCTTGTAAGTTTCTTTATACAGTTCTTACTATCTGCTTTCTAACCTTCTGCTGTTCTTTTCATCTTTGATGTGGAGATGCTGGTGTTGGACTGGGGTGGGCACAGTAAGAAGTCTCACAACACCAGGTTAAAGTCCAACAGGTTTATTTGAAATCACTCTTTCTCAAAGTACAAATTAAATCTAGACAAGAGTGAATATTTTGTGGTTTCTCGGCCAGGGGTGGGGGCAGGGGTGGGGGGGACTGCCATTCTGTAAGGCAGGGATTCACTTTAGATACCTGGAGGAGCAGGTTGCTCGAGATTTGGGAGGGCTCCGTAGGTACAACATTTTTAGTTTGGTGGGAGGGTGAAAGCTGATCTGGCAAGGTGGGATGGTCTCCCTCTGTCACTGGCGGGTCGGGTACAGGCGGTTAAAATGAATGTGCTGCCGCGATTCCTGTTTATTTTTCAATGCCTGCCGATTTTTCTGCCAACGGCATTTTTTAGAGAGATTGAAGGGATGATTAGGGGAAGGTGGCCAGAATTAAAAAGGTGCTATACAGAGAGGAAGGCAGACAGGGGGTTTGAGTCTTCCGAACCTGATGTATTATTACTGGGCGGCGAATGTGGAGAAGGTACGGAGCTGGGTCAGAGGGACTGACTCCCAATGGGTCTGAATGGAGGAGAGTTTTGGTAAAGGGTCGGTTGGGATTGAAGGCGCTAGCGACAGCGCTGCTCCCGATGGCCCCGGGAAGATACTCATGGAGTCTGGTAGTAATAGCTTTGTTGAGAATTTGGAGGCAGTTTCGTCAGCACTTCGGGTTGGGGGCAGGGTCAAGAAAAATGCCGATTCGGGGAACCATAGATTTGAGCCAGGGAAGTGGGATGGAAATTTTCGGCGATGGGAGGAGAAAGGAATTAGGACACTAAAAGATTTATTTCTTGGGGGACGTTTTGCAGGATTGATGGAGCTGGGAGCATGGGCTGGAGCAGGGGGAAATATTTAGATATATGCAGATTCAAGACTTTGCCAGAAAGGAGATACAGAGCTTCCCAGTAGAGCCGGCTTCCACATTGCTGGAGAAGGTGCTGACGACAGAGGGACTAGAGAAGGGGGTAGTATCGGCGGTTTACGGGGCTATTTTGGAGGAGGAGAAGGTGCCGCTAGAAGGGATCAAGGCAAAGTGGGAGAAAGAGTTGGGAGAGGGTATGGAGGAGGGGTTCTGGTGTGAGGTGCTCCAGAGGGTAAATGCCTCCACCTCTTGTGCGAGGTTGGGGCCTGATACAGCTGAAGATGGTGTATCGAGCACACCTTACAAGGGCGAGGATGAGCCGGCTCTTTGAGGGGGTAGAAGATGTGTGAACGTTTGCCGGGGGGGGGGGGGGGGGGGGGGGGGGGGGGGGGGGGGCAAACCACGTTCATATGTGTTGTCCTGTCCAAAGCTGGGGGATTACTGGAACAAAGTGTTTAGGGTAATCTTCTAAAGTGGTGCACGTGAAACTGGACCCGGGCCCTCGGGAGGCCATATTTGGAGTGTCGGACCAGCTGGGGTTGGAAACGGGTGCGGAGGCAGATGTTGTAGCCTTCGCCTCGTTGATCGCCCAAAGGCGGATCCTGTTCAGGTGGAGATCAGCCTCTCCACCTTGTGCCCTGGCGTGGAGGGAGGACCTGCTGGAATTCTTGACGCTTGAAAAGGTCAAATTTGAACTGAGGGGAAGGATGGAGGGGTTCTACAATTCATGGCGTTATCCATTATGCACTTTCGAGAATTGGATCACATCGAACGTTAGGGGGTTTGGGGGCTGGGAGGGTTGAGGGGAGAAGGACTGTTTGTGTTAATGGTGACTATGGGTGATTCCGGATTCCTTTTTGTCATTTATGTTAACACGCGGGCTAATGTCTGGGGGTTGGTGGGAGGATGGGATCATTGTTATTGATATGGGGATTGACATTGCATTCGTTACTGATTATTGTTTATTGTTGGGTGTAAATTTGGGAAAAATTTGAAAAAGGAGAATAATTTTTTTTTTTTAAACGTCTTTTTCTCGGATATGAAACCTAGAACCAGTTAATGTAAATTTGGGAGAAAATGTGAAAAAGGAGAATACAAAAGATTTTTTAAAAATTGTTTTGAAATCACAAACTTTCGGAGCGCTGCTCCTTCATCAGGTGAAGTGGAGGCAGATTTCATCTTTCTCAGTGTTTTTTCTTTGCTATTTTTGTGTTGTTTTTAGCTGTCTATTTCCCTTTTGTCATCCATGACTTTTTTTGGGCAAGTGGTGCACCTGTCCTTCATGGGTATAAACAGGTTCTGATCATGTTAAAAAAAATTCTGACACCTTCTGATCTTCTGACAATTTACCTTTCAACAGATTTACTCATTTACTGTGGCCAGTCTGCCTCTGACAAGTTTAGCTCACAAATGTTTGTACTTTTTATTGACAATGTCTTCCCCCAGATCACCATGGAAAAGTGGATAGGAACATGGAATGTCTGAAGTGCCTTAAAAATGCTTGGATCCCATTTAATAGAATCAACGTTGACTTGTTTATCATAGGGCTGGTTTTGCTTAGTGGGCTAACAGCTGCTTTGTGATGCAGAATAAGGCCAGCAGCGCAGGCTCAATTCCTGTACCAGCTTACCCAAACAGGTGCTGGAATGTGGCGACTAGGGGCTTTTCACAGTAACTTCATACTTGTGACAATAAAAAGGTTATTATAATGATTGTATGATGGGTATTACATACATTTTTTTGTTATCAGGATTAATACTCATCACACACCCAGAAATTCAGGATTTCTGTGGTCTGATTGGGCTAACTGGCAGGCTAGGCTCGATGGGCCGAATGGCCTACTCCGTTCCTACGCAATTAAACTTTCAATTTAGTAAGAGTGTACAGCGGGAAGGATCGGAGGACTTGTGCAAGATACAATGTCGTTGGAGCCATAACAATAGACGCAACTCTAACATTGCACGAACAGCAGATAATCCAACATCTTAAGGATTTGCAAAGAACTATGAGAGAGTTGTGACCAGTGTCGCTTCGTCTCATGTTTTCCCAACTGAATCAAAATGTTGCTCTCTCCTGGTGTGCCCCTCAACAACCAGTCTGAGCTCAGTGTGAGAAGTGGTTGGAATCAATCTGCGACGACGCAACTGTTGTTGTGAAAATTAGATCTGATCATAAATTAACATAATTAAAATCTTTCCAAACTGTTCAGGCGCGAGCAACAACACGTTCCTTCATCACTGGCCACTTCGCAGTAACGGAAGCTGCCGAGCCGTCAGGGGGCGACCCTTTCTGCCGGAGCAGCCAGGCCTCCCCCTCCCTCCCCAGCGCGTGCCCAGAGCTCGGACGCAGGCGCAAGCACGTGCCCGTGCGAGGCGCACGCGCCGCCCCGTTTAAACGGTATGGATTACATGGTTCCAAAAAGAATTCAGCTGGAAGGCAGCGCTCGGCGAGCTTGCCCCGGGCCCGGCCGAGCAGCGTGTCCCGCCTGCCCGCTCGCACTCACCCGCCTGCGTGGTGTCCGCCAGGTCCTGATTCGCCGCGCTCCTCGGCAACTCCTTCAGTTTCCTCCCGCTTAAGTTCAGCACCCCCCGTCGCTGCAGCTTCCTCCAGCGCTCTCTCCAAACTCCTGTTCCAAGGGGCTGGAGCCGATCCGGAACCGTTATGGCCGCTGCCTCCTCCGCCCAATCCGTTCGACCCACCGCCGCCTGCGATCCCGAGCTGACACTCCGACATCAACATCGCAGCCGCCATTGCAGACCCTCGATCCGCACTGCGCAGGTGCCAGCAGCAGCCGGTCAAAGTGCGCGTGCGCGCTGAACGGCCTATTCGAACCTGTCGCCTGTGAGGAAAGTGCGAGCTAACGGACGGGGGAAGCGAGATGTGGGGTTTAAAAAACGCCACGGCCATCATGCATGCGTTGTGGTTCATTTTGGTAGGAAATAGGAGGACAGGCAATGTGAATGCAATTCTATAGGGGTCGAGGAACCTGGGGGGGGAAGATGAGCATAATAATAGAAAAGTGATTAACAAAACATACGGGATCCTGGGCTTACCATAACGGGAAGAGGACAAAAGCAAGTTATGATGGACTTTCATAAAACATTGCTCCATTTGAGGAAGAACCACCAATGTCTCAATTTCTGGGTACGTTAAAGGAGGATATGAAGCCATTACCGAGGGTGCAGAAAAGATTCATTAAAATAGTTCCAGGGAGCAGGAACTTCAGTTATGGGAGAGGAGGGTGGTTATGAGCAAAGATTATTAGATGAGTCGTTGGATTCAAAACTTTATCTGCTCCAGCCTGAGGAACCCTACCAGGTCACTCACCCAAACCCCCGGTTTTGGCAGTCCTTACTCCCGCCATTCCAATAGGATCCGTCTTCGAGCTACCAGGGAAGCAAAGGCCAAGACAGCAGCCTCTTGCCCCCCTGGGCTCCCGGCTCTTCTCATAGAATTTACAGTGCAGAAGGAGGCCATTCGGCCCATCGAGTCTGCACCGGCTCTTGGAAAGAGCACCCTACCCAAGGTCAACACCTCCACCCTATCCTCATAACCCAGTAACCCCACCCAACACTAAGGGCAATTTTGGACACTAAGGGCAATGTATCATGGCCAATCCACCTAACCTGCACATCTTTCGACTGTGGGAGGAAACCGGAGCACCCGGAGGGAACCCACGCACACACGGGGAGGACATGCAGACTCCGCACAGACAGTGACCCAAGCCGGAATCGAACCTGGGACCCTGGAGCTGTGAAGCAATTGTGCTATCCACAATGCTACCGTGCTGCCCCCAACGCCAAAGATTGCCACTTCTGGACTCGGGAGCACCTTCACCTTCAAGACCTCAGATAGCACGGTAGCATTGTGGATAGCACAATTGCTTCACAAATCCTGCTCCTAGCCCAAACCGTTCCAGTACCTCGAGGTAGTTCCATTCGACTCTGTCAAAAGGCCTTTTCTGCGCCCAGGGAGACGATTACCTCTGGTGTTCTCTCCCCGGGGAGGGGGGTTATTATCACATTCAGCAGCCGCCTGATGTTCGTTGTGAGCAGCCTACCCTTGACAAAGCCAGTTTGGTCCTCCGCGACCATCTCTGGTACAAAGCCCTCCAGCCTTTTGGCCAGGACCTTTGCGAGTATTTTCGCATCCACGTTCAGCAGTGAAATGGGTCTGTATGATCCATATTCCGTCAGGTCTTTATCTTTTTTGGTTATCAATGCGATTGTGGCCTGCGCTAGCGTGGGGGGTAGGGAGCCCCCTGCCAGTGAGTCTGCAGACATGTCCCTTAGGTATGGAGCCAGGACTGGTGCAAATGTTTTGGCAGCACGGCAGCATTGTGGATAGCACAATTGCTTCACAGCTCTAGGGTCCCAGGTTCGATTCCGGCTTGGGTCACTGTCTGTGCGGAGTCTGCACATCCTCCCCGTGTGTGTGTGGGTTTCCTCCGGGTGCTCCGGTTTCCTCCCACAGTCGAAAGATGTGCAGGTTAGGTGGATTGGCCATGATAAATTGCCCTTAGTGTCCAAAATTGCCCTTAGTGTTGGGTTGGGTTACTGGGTTATGGGGATAGGGTGGATGTGTTGACCTTGGGTAGGGAGCTCTTTCCAAGAGCCGGTGCAGACTCGATGGGCCGAATGGCCTCCTTCTGCACTGTAAATTCTATGATAAATAACATCGACGAACTCCTGCCGGAATCTCCCAAGCATCGGACAGGCCCAAAACATATGGACATGATTCATGTGAACGATTCACGGACCCACCCACACACTGCCTACATCTATTGCCCACGCACCTGCCCACCCACACCTACCTTCCACCCCTTCAAAAAGGGGTGCAGGGCAGCACGATAGCATAGTGGTTAGCACAATTGCTTCATGGCTCCAGTGTCCCAGGTTCGATGCCCAGCTTGGGTCACTGCGGCAGGGGCTTGGAGGGCCGAAGGGCCTATTCCTGTGCTGTACTTTTCTTTGTTCTTTGTTGTGCTCCCCATGTGCGCGTTGGTTTCCCCCGGGTGCTCCGGTTTCCTCCCACAGTCCAAAGATGTGCAGGTAGGTGGATTGGCCATGCTAAATTGCCCTTAGTGTCCAAAATTGCCTTAATGTTGGGTGGGGTTACTAGGTTATGGGGATAGGGTGGAGGTCTGGCTTGGGTAGGGTGCTCTTTCCAAGAGCTGGTGCAGACTCGACGGGCTGAATGGCCTTCTGCACTGTAAATTCTATGAAATCTATGGAAAAAACCTGCTCATCCAGACCACAGTCATGTGCCCTGTGAACCACTTTAAACTGAATAAGGCTAAACCTATCACACAAAGAGGATGTGTTTACCATCAAATCCTACTCCCCAGCTCTTCCTCCCACTTACGCTTCACTACCCCTATCGGGGCTCCCTCCCAATCCATTAACTCATTATAAATTTCCAACACCCTTCCCTCACCTACCTCCGTTTTTGACACAAACTTGTCCTGTAGCCCCTGGGGCGGCAGGTGGGGAAAGGTCGGTACATGCTTCCTGACAAAATCCCTCACCTGTAAATACCGGAACCCTATCCTGGCAGGCAACTCAAA